>NC_142506.1:26620000-27884500 GCF_057876585.1 Rhinolophus sinicus
ACATTTAACAATGTTTGCAATTACATCTTATAATACGCATGGTTTTGTATTCGAAAATGCAACATTGAAACAGGGATGCGATCAATTTAGTACTAGAAAGTAAAAGGCAATTAGTTGAAACCACGAATAATCAGTGACAAAGTGAAAGTCTTCAAGAAGGGTATCTCTCCTTGATTAAAACTGCTCTGAGCCAAAAGTTAAGTCCAGTCCCTGTTTTAACCCAAGTTGCACAGACTAGGAACTTAAGTGTAAGAGCAGAAATCCACTAAATAAAACCTAGAGTCACGTCTTAGAGGGAACAATTGTACATGGACATAAAGATCTAAATACTTAATTATAGCAACCTGCTCATAACAGGGACCCCATTTCACGCTGGATAAGTTGATTGATAACGATTTATTCTTAAACTACACCAATTAGAATTTTCAACATTTGGGGGTGGGGTAAGTGTGTTGAATAATCAAGGGGCGAGGGTACATTAAAGCCTTATCCTAAATTTACATGATAATCAGTTTTAAACTAGTTGTCTGGCTTTAACAACACGAAGAAATGGGCACACCATAAGGCTGGCAAAAAATGAACTAATAAGGCTCTTTCTCCTTTTCGGCCAAAGCGTTGAAGACATGTCGCAGGGGCAACAAAACACCATTGGAGGAATTGTCCCCAAGACAAGAAAAGTTGACCGAGTTGAGCTCTGTGAGAGTGTGTGTTTCGGGCAGGTGCCTCTGGCCCCGCTGTGTCCTCTAAGCGCCACCCAGGCCCTCAGGAGTCCCGGGGCTCCAGGTCACGCTCTCTCCTGCTCACCCGCTGCCTTGAACTCAACAGCTTGCGCGCTGGGAAGTGACGGGCGGCCCCTCCCCACGAGGACTCAGCGCGCCTCGGGGGCCAGAAGCAAACCGAATCCCTGCTTGGCAGAGCGTCTCGGCGACAAAAACCAGACGGGCCCAGAGCCCCTGGGCGCGACCTGCCCATCGCAAGCCCAGCACCCGCAGGGCGGAGGCACACGGTCGCCAGCTGCAGAGGCGCGAACTTTTACACCTACTTTTTGTTTCGCTTCGTGTTTGGCGTGGCTCTGGCACCGCCCAGGACGGGAAGACCCAGACACTGATTTCCACCGCCTGGAGATGTTGCCTCTTTCGCCCCGAGGTCTCGACCAGCTTTTCGGAAAACTAAGTTCTCACCCTCCACGCTAAAAGTGGTCCCCAAGAGTAGCAGCACCACGTCAGTCGCAACAACGACAACAATCACAATAATAATAATATAACCGAGTGGGGCTGCCCGGTGAGGTTCGACGACAAAGCATTGGTGACTAAGTGCGGGCGGGGGTCAAAATAAAAAAGAAACCCGGGAGCGGGAAGGCTGAGCCGCTCAAGAGTGGGTTGTTGGTCACAGCCTTTTTCTTGGCCGGCGCTCGGGCTGTCTGTCTGTCTGTGACTGACTAGTTGTCCCTCCAGCTGCTCAGGCAAAGTTTGACAATTCCCAGGCAACGGGAGCGGATTGCCGCGAGTCTCTCTTCCTTCCCCGCCCCGCTCGCCCCCCTCCCCAGAAATAATCCCACCAACTCCTGGCCCCGCGTGCAAACTTACGTTTGATCTGCCGGGGTTTGCTCTGCTTTCGCCGGGACATTTCGGCGGCGGCCGCTGTCACTGGGGCTCCCGCGGTGCCCGCGGTCCCGGCTGCCGCTCTCTCGGCTCCCGCCGCTCGCGCCGCCGCCGCTGGCCAGGCTCGGGCCGCCGCCGGCCGGACTCCAGGTGCTCCGGGCGCTCGGATCTGGGCGCTGGGCTCCTCCGGGAGCCGCGGATCCACGTTTGGAGATGAGCGGGCAAATGAGAAGAGAGAGGGGGGCAGAGCGAGTGTGACAGTGGGGAGGGGCGGGGGAGAGTGGGAGAGTGATGGGGGTGGGGGGGTAGAAGGAGAATTTACAAACGAATGGATAGGGAGAGAGAAAAAGGGAAGGGGGAACCGGGAAAGAAGGAAGAGAAGGAGGGAGGGAAAGGAGAGCGAGCAGAGGGGAGAGGGGGGCGGAAGGCGCGGGAGGAGGAGCGCGCTTGCTCTCCCCTCTGCCGGGTTTGCGGGGCAGATTCTTGAGCGCCGCCGCCGCCGACGCCGCTCCGGGCTGCGCAGCTCGCGCTCTGCCGCGGGAGGTGGCTAGGCGCGGGAGGGAGGGGCGCGCCGGGGCTGTGGGGAGGGGAGACTATTCCATCAGCGAAAGGAGGATTGGCTGCATCTAAAGCCAGTCCGGATGCAAACCAGGGCCCCGGCCTAGGTCGGGTGGGGTGCAGGAGAGCGCGGTGGGGGGTTGGGGGATGAGAGGCGTTGGGAGGGCTTGGAAGGAGGCTGCCTTCTGCAGTTGTCACCGCGTCAGCTCTAGGCATCTGCCAGAGCACCCCTCCTGGCAACTTCTTCCAACAGCCCCCTTTGAGGGACCCCAACTCTCTTCTCTCAAGCCTCGCCTATCCGGCAGGGCACAAAGAAATCTCAGTCTCCATAAACTTTGTGCTTCCAGTTATGTAGCCCCCTCCCCTAGCCTCTACCCCGGCCTTTCCAGCTTCTTGGCAGGAAGGTTAGGCCAGTGGCAAAATCCTCGGCGAGTGCCAGCTGATCACAAATGCCAACTGTGTGTCTTGGGGCCAGTTAAGTCCTCTCATCTGCCCAGGCTCTCAGGAGATCATTTCATTGCTCTCAAGGTTCCCAGGAGACCGCCGTGGACACGGACCATCCCCCACTTGGCCCGCACAGATGGGATGCTGAGCAGCGTCTTAAAAGTGCTTTCTCACCACGAGTTTTCATTTCAGATTGTAAGAATTCCGAATTTGGAGACAGGCAGTTATTTTTCTCACATCCAAAAGGAGGACCATTAGGTAGGTGATTAGCCCTAAGTGGAAAATGAACCATCTCTAATCAGAATACTAACTTTTTGAGGAAGTCTGTGGAAGTTCTGAAGTCCCGCCCCAGCCCCATGACCTTTAATTATTTTAGTTCTTCTGCCACAGGGAAGCAGCCAGCGACAAATAAAAGAGTTGATCTTGCCATAATTTCCCAAACAGGTAAGACCCAATAACTATTTTATGGTTTTTCGGCTTTTTGAAAGTTTTGTTTCATTCGTATTCAATTACTGTGTGTGTAGTATGTTAGAAACTGTAAGCCAAAAGAAGAACAAATTTTGAAGTGATTTGCCTAGTTATTATTTTGGCCAAGTTAAGCGGCATGAGCCTAGCTTAGTTTGTCATAGTGTCATATACGCTGCGTATTAAATATATTCTCTTGGGTGGGCTGGAAGGCTCTATCCAAGTGGCAGTTTAACTGGTTGCTTTATGAATCCAGTATTTACTAATAAACTCCACTGCAGTTAACATGTATCGCCCCCTCCCATATTGCTGACCCCCCTCCCCGCCCCAGGTTGTGAGATCATCCATTCAGATCTGAAATCCTGCTCCCCTTTGTTTGGTTGACTAGCCTTCGTGTGAGCCCCTCCAAACTCCATACTCTAAAAGGGTCTGAGGGTCAGCAGAGAGCCTAGGCTGACTGAGTGTAATGCAGGCTGCTCAGTGGACAGGAGGCATTGGTAATCGGGTCATTTATAACCCCACCAGGACATCTTCTGGAAGGCATAAAGAGTTGCCCTGTTAAAGATATGGCTAGGAGAATGTTAATACAGAGCTGAAGACCAATTGTGAATTTTATTACATTACCATTAGTACTCTTGCCATATGAGGGTGTAAGAATACATGGTACTCTGCAGTGGAAAATGTACTCAATGACAAAGTCCCTCCCCTGAAGGACCAGCAAATTCAAGCCGTAAGTACCAGGAAAAGCAGGGTTACTTGTGTCTGTGTTCTGGCATGAATAAGTAGACAGAGAAATACAGATTTTTGCCTTCTTAATTTTCAATTCATGACAATTAAATCGGTGTGCTTACAATGGGATGTATTATATATTATGGTTTTTAAAGCTCTTTTTACAGAACTGGCTGACTTTTTATATCACCCAAAAGGAATGCCCATTGGAATTAAAATATCATAACAGTTAGTGTTTCTTTTGGCATTTGAAATGGTTAAATATGCAAAGCAAAAAAGAAACAAATAAATCTCAGCTAAATATTCACTTTAAAAGCTGAAAGGAGCAAAAGTCAGAGAATTCAAGGCAAGATTGATAACATAACCAGACTTCATTATTAGAACTAGATCTAGTTTATCGAAATTTATAAATATATATGTTAATTATAGCCAATATGAATGAATCAACTAAGGAATACTATTACATTTTGTGTTTTCTCATCATTTTTAATGAGAATGTTAATGATATTTAAAGTTCAATTTTTCTTTTTTCTAGTTTAACTCACTAAGGTTATAAAATAAAAAGACAGCAAAACCTATAAGCAATTATCTCTGTCCAAATGGTTATAGCAGCCCCAAACCACAGCTACATGACTATCAAACAATGATTATGAAAACCACAATTGAGAAAAGCATCAGGGAATGATATTGCAAAACCACAACAACAAATGTGTCTGTGATACTGAAAACCACAATTCACAACTAATACCCTGTGTATCGCAAATTACTATTTAACTATAAATGTGAAAATGTATAAGTAACAGCACAAAATAATTTCTCATTTACTTAAAAATGAATTATTCATTTTCTAGACTCACTGATTTCATCTCCACATAATGGTTCATTTTGAAAAGTTTCTGCTTTCAAAGACAGAATCATTTTAAATCATATATGTAAGTTATTTTAGAAGCAGAAAATATACAACTTTTAATAATATTTCCTCAAATGTGAAAAGAATTGACCTGAAACCAGTCTGAAATAAAGAAATATCTACCTCAATTTGGCTTTCTTCATAAAGTTCTTTGGGAGTGAAAAGGGATGTGAGTGGAAACTGTTTATGGAAAATAAAAAGCTTGAAGTATTCTATTACAACCTCAATGAGATTATAATTGTATATTCTTAGCTAGATAACATATATCAGACAATAAAATGATATGCCAGTACCAAAAGTACTTTAATATGTAAATCAAATGTTTATTTACAAATGAATACAACAATATTGTTTGCAAGTTTATAGGGTTGCCGGGTTTAGAAAATTAAAACACAGGATGCCCAGTTAAACTTGAATTTCAAATAAACAATAATTTTTTTAGTATAAGTATGTTCCGTGCAATATTTGGTACATAGTTATCCTAAAAAAATAATTGTTGCTTATCTGAAATTCAAATTTAACTGGGCATCCTGTATTTTATTTGGCAAATCTACAAATTTAACATTTTAATATTTTCACAAATTTATGATTGTTTATAATATTGCTTATAGAAAAAGGCAGAGAAACCCTAAAGAGCTTCCTACAGACATAGATATATTTAATTCTTGAACATCATATTATTTAGGGAAGGCAAAATAGAAGGAATAAATTTCTATACAAAAATTCTTTATTTGGCACACAACCGAAATGTGCTCTCAGTGTAAATGGATTGCATTCATGTATGTCTTACTCTTGGATTTGTTTTTAAAATGTGTTTTTTCCCTCCAAGGGATCAACAAATTGATAAAGCGACCTCCCAGGCCTCATCTTATTAGACAGCAAGCTGCCTTCTTTATTATGGGAGTAAACAATATTCAAGAGCTTCGGAAAGACTTAATTTTTTGCCCTTGTATCCTCACCGAAATTGAATACAGTTTATCTGCCTTGATTTAAGATTGTGATATTGAATTGAACAAGAATGCAGTATGAAAATAATGTTTAGAATTTGTGTATCTTTATAATTTCAGCAGTTTAAAACTAAAAATCAACAAATTCATCTAAATGCATTCCTACATTATAACTATGAAAAGGACTATCTGTTTCCTTGCAAGGGAGCTAAGAGCTTTGAAAACATTCAGTCAATCTAGATTGGAGGTTTAACTTGAGCTTCATGTAGACTGTCAATTCCTCAAAAGAAGTATGTATGTACAAAAAATTTTCTAGGGAGGAGTTCTATTAAATTCATCAGATTTTTAAAATTATCTGTGGGAAAAATATCTGTAAACCAATATGGGTTAAGAATGACTATTTTCTGTATGTGTAAATTTTTATGATATACTGATAATCAGAGTGTGGATCGTTCAAGTTTTTACTCTTTGCAATCATCCTTTATGTCCAAATTACTATTTAGATAGAAGAGTCATAGGATGAACTCAATTACCCGCCCCCAAAGAAAGTTCTTCGTTGCTAAGTTTGTATAATGCATAACACAATTCCAAGTATAAAGTAAATATTAAAGGAGTAACACCCCAACTTTTAGTAGACATGTGTTGATTTTGCCTGCTAAGCATCCATTTTCTCTTCTTCTGGTAATAATGCTATAATAGCTCCTCACGCAGTTTGGTCATGTGATGGGAGTGTGGCCTTTCTCAATCCCCCAATTCCTGACCAATCAGAATATTCCAACTATTTGTCCACTGTGATTGGCTCAATGGCCCAAATTGTTTCTGTAAGAGTCAGCCTTGGAACTTTTTCCTCCAACCACTGAGGAAAAGGTGCTGTTTTTCTGCTGTGGTTGCTACACTTGGAGAATGCAAACCTAATATTGCTGTTGGCCACTTTGTTGGAAGAACCTGTTAAGAGTGATGCCAACACAGAGGACTAATTTTGTTTTATCTCATCTCAGGATCTGATTTTTGGGAAATCCAAACGAAGACACCCATCATCATTTCAATATTACTTTGTGTTGGATCAATATTATTCATGTGTCTATATAAACATTAAAATCTTGGTCATTTCTATAATATTGTGTCTTCATCTCTTTGACCAGGTTAATCCCTATGCATCTTTGTATATGTGCTGCCGAAGCGAGCACTCTATACATCTTTGTAGTTTTAATATTGATGTCGTTTTTCACTGGAAGAAATCACTGACCTCTGAAGTCTAAGTGAGATATCATTTCTCAGTTGCTTTCATAACACCTTTTCATCTGTATAATATCACTTATTGCATTACATTGGCAATTTCAGTACCTATAAATTCAATCCTCAACGGCTCCCTCCCTGCCCCCATACACCTAATAAGATAGTAAGGTTTCTGAAGGCAAGAAATGTGTCTGTCTTTTTCAGAATTACATCCGCAGCGCTGGACACAGAAAATCCTAACATAAATTGAAAGAAAAAGTAAGTTCGGTGTTATTTTGTGTTATCTGGGGACTGTCCTAGCATTCTTCCTCTCATCCACATAGTCACAGGACAAGGGATGACAGTCATGTTTGTACAACATGGCTGTATGTTCCTGGTGGTGGTTACTTGGACCAAGGTGAGTACGTGACTCAAAAATGACCAATCAAATTATTCCCATAGGACTGTAGAGTTAGTATGAAGTTTCATCCTTACATGAGTTGGTCTCTTGAATTAAGGAGAAGTAAAACCTCTTGTGTTATAGAATGGTTATCACTGTATGAACAGAGTAACAGTGATAGTTTGTCAGTAGAGAAAGAAATAAAACAAATATACTGAGATAAGTAGAGATGGGAATGTGAAATGGTATTCCACATCCTGTTCCAGCTCCTTCATGAGCTGTAGCAACGCTTCTGCCCTTGACCGCAGAGACACCTATGTCTCCTTAAAATAAATCCCTCCCCACCTTTCTTTTAAAAATTATGTTTGGCCTTAATCAGCATTAGTTGATGCCTGTTAAATTCAAGCAAAACGACTAAATTAAGACAAAATTTAGCAACCTGTGACTTCAGTTTGCTTGACTGAATATTTTAATATTTAGACATATCAGTTTAACTGAGCTTTCTACTTTCCTCCAGAAAAATTATATAAAAACAGTATGTTAGTCTGGATTTTTCTGAGAAACAGAAGCAATTATGTGTGTATGTGTGCGGGCGGTGGTGGTGGGTGGGTGGTGGCGGTGGTACTAATTATAGGGAATTGACTCACACAGTTACAGAGGCTGAGAAGTCCCAAGATCTTCAGTGGACAAACTGGAGACCCAGGAGAGCCAATGGTGTAATTCTAGTACGAATCTGAAGGCCTGAGAACCAGGAGAACTGATGGGGTAAATGTTCCAGTGTGAGTGGAAGTCTGAAGGCAGGAGAAGACCGATGTAAGGGAATTTTCACATACTCTGCCTTTTTTGTTCTCATCTGGCCTTCAGTGGATTGGATGAGGCCCGTCCACATCGGGGAGAGCAATCTGTTTTACTCAGTCTACCAATGTAGATGTTGGTTTCATCCAAAAACACCCTCACAGACACACCCAAAATGTTTGACCAAATACCTGGGCAATTCATGGCTCAGTCAAGCTGACACATAAAATTGACCATCATAACCACTTCTAATGATCCTTTTCTTTTTTTCCCCTTAGCAACCCTGAAATGGTCAAGATCTCTTATCAATGTTAAGTGGGTAAAACTCCAATTTTAGCAAAGATAAGTAAGGATGTTGTCAATTACTGATTTTGGACATTCACTTCATTCAGAGGTAACTCTTAGCAAAAAGAAAAATGTTAGCATTTTCAAAGTCAGAGTTCCTCAAGGGCATAGTGATTCATTTACACGCACCTCTAACCCTCCTGATTACATATAGTCTGGCCGCAGATGTTGAATTTTGCTTTCAACTTTACTTTGCCACATTTGAATAACCATCTAACAGATTACCTTGCACATAAATTTTATGAATGTTGTTATAATTTGCATGAATAATGTTTATACTACTTCAGTGGTAGATTTTATTTTCTAACCTATAACTTTTGGCATAAATTGCTAAATGCCAAAGAAGAAACTAAACAGTTTTTGGGGAACACTTCTATGTGTATAGACTTAATCAAATTACTTATCTTTGCTTTTATCTACTAGCCAAAGTGTATTAAAATAATGCATTAGTAGTGAATTTAGATGAACTGAAGATGTAGGATTATGAATAAACATGCTAGGGCATACTGATAATAGAATCATCTAAAAGAAGCTAAAAAGGATAATCATATCACTTTTATAATGTAACTTGCAATGAAAATTAAATTGTATGATTAATATACTCCTTTAAAAACAATTTTTATTTTTATTAAACAAATAGATGTACATAGATTTAAAGGTCAAATAGATTTTCAAGGCTTATAATGAAAATTAGCAATTTCTTCTGCTATTCAACATCCAATGACAATTCCTGCTCCCAGAAGTATAATTATTGTCAAATCATTTTAGCTGATTCTCTTGATATTCACCTCATGTTTCTAAATAACATGCTTTACTACTTTAAAAAAATTAGTTGTTATTCACTATATTGACTATCTATTTAAAATATGAAGATGTAACAGCTTTATACACCCCTAATACACACTTTATTCAAATTTTTGGTTAAACGAAAAGTTTATATTTATATTAACAATTAATCAATATAGGGTATGACAATTATGTTTTCTTTGCATCTGTTTGTATATCTTTAATTAATAATTACTTTCTTTGTCATTTTTCTCAGTTTTCTATGAACTATCACTATTGTATCCCCAAATCCTTTGCCAAAGTAATACAGTCAAGTACATCATTACATCAGTACATTCAAAGACATCAGATAATCTAGCCGGTTGTTGCTTTTTCCCCCCGTGTGGGTGTCTTTCTTGGAGCCTTCCATCCTTCTGCTCCACTCTAGACTAATTGCTTTCTTTTAGTCTAGAGTAAAAATTTCTTTTTCATCATCATCCTAAGAATTTCCTTAATTTTGTTCTGTATCAGATTCTAGTTTTCCTGAATACTGTATATTGTGTAAGACTGTGTATTCCTCTTTCATGATTTACTACCCCCTTTGTTTCTCTCTCTCTCTCTCTCTCTCTCTCTCTCTCTCTCTTTCTCTCTCTTTCTCTCTCTCATAGCTTCCTGAGAAAATATATACACAAGGAATGTTTTTTTTTTTTCTTTTTTTGAGCTTTGGAAAGACTGAAATTCTCTTTCTTCTGCTCTCATATGTGATATATAATTTGGGAGGGTGCAGAATTCTAGGGTGCAAATTATTTTCCCTGAATTTTTCTCTTTTTTTCCCCAGTTTTATTGTGATATAATTCATATATAAAATTATGTAAACTTAAGAAGGACAACATGAGGATTTGATACATTTATATATTGCCAAATGATTACCACCATAGGATTAGTTAACACTTCCATCACCTCACATAATTACCTTTTCTGTGTATGTGTTGTGAGAACAATTAAGACTTACTCTATTAGCAACTTTCAAGTATATAATACAGTAGTCTCCCCTTTTTTGCTGGGGATACGTTCCAAGATCCCAAGTGGATGTTGGAAGCTGCAGATAGTATTGAACCCTACATACGTATGAGGCATACATACCTATGATGAAGTTGAATTTCGAAATTAGTCACAGTAAGAGATTAACAAATCGACATAGAATAATAACAACAATAAAATAAGGGTTACCTGAACACAGGCACTGTGATACCAACATCAGTCGATTTGATAACAGAGACTGCTACAAAGTAATTTTGCTCTGCAGAAGATTTTTAGTTTCATGTAGTTCAACTTACATATTTTTGCTTTTGTTACCTGTGCTTTTGGTGTCAATCCAAAAAATCATTATGAAGACCATTGTCAAGGAGTTTTTTCTCTATATTTTTCCCATCAATTTCAGTCTTTCAGGTATTATGTTTTAAGTCTATACATAATTCATTTCAAATTAATTTCTGTGAGTAATATAAGATACTTTTGCATGTGATTATACCAACACTATTTATGGAAGAGGCTATCCCTTCTGTATTGAGTATACTTGGCTCCTTTGTCAAATATTAGTTGACCCTATATGTGAGAATTAATTTCTGGGTTCTAGATTCTGTTCTGTTGTTCTATGTGTCTGTTTTTATGCAATACCACACAGTTTTAATTACTATAGCTTTGTAATATAGTTTGGAATCAAGAGGTGTGATGCTTTCAGCTTTGTTGTTCTTTCTCAGAATTGCTTTGGCTCTGCAGGGTCTGCTATGGTTCCATATGAACTTTATCCCATAAGTTCTGATCTGTTGAATTTCCATTTTTTATTTGTTTCAAGATATTTGATTTCCCCTTTGATTTCTTTCTTTATCCATTGGTTCGTGAAGTGTGTTATTTAATTTACACATCATTGCCAATTTTCCAGTGTTTCTATTGTTATTGATTTCTACTTCCATTCCATTGTGATCAGAAAAGATACTTGGTTTGCTTTCAGTCTTCCTAAATTTGCTAAGATTTGTTTTGTGACCTAACATATGATCTATTCTGGAGAATGTTTTGTGTGCACTTGAGAAGAACGTGTACTTTGCTGATGTTAGAAGGAATGTTCCATATATGTCTGTTAAGTCCATTTCATCTGAAATATATTTCAAGTTCAACTTTTCCTTATTGATATTCTGTCTGGATAATCTATCCATTGTTGAAAGTAGGTATTGATGTCCTCTACCATTCTACTATTATTGTTTGCTGTCTATTTCTAATTTCAGATCTGTTAGTATGGCTTAATATATTTAGGTCCTCCAATGTTGGGTAAATATATATTTATGATTGTTATATCCTCTTGATGAATTGACCCTTCTATGATTATACAATGATCTTCTTTGTCTCGTTACAATTTTTTACTTAAATTCTCTTTTGTCTTATGTAAGTATAACTACCCCTGTTCTCTTTAAGTTTCCACTTGCATAAAATACCTTTTTCCATTCCTTGAACTTATGTGTGTCTTTAAAAGCTGAAGTGAGTCTCTTATAGGCAGTTTATAGTTGTTGTTTTTTAATCCATTCAACCACTCTATGCCTTTTCATTGGAGAATTAATCCATTTACATTTAGAGTAATTATTGATAAGTAATGATTTACTAATATCATTTTATTAATTTCTTTCAGGCTTTTTTTGTAGGTTCCTTGTTCCTTTCTTCACCCTCTTGCTATCTTTTTTTGTTAATTGATGATTTTCTAGAATGGTGTGCATTGTCATCTCTTTATCTTTTGTGTATCTACCGTAGGTTTTTTCTTTGTGGTTACCATGAAGTTTACATAAAGCATCTTATAGATATAACAGTCTAGTTTAGCTAATAGCAACTTAACTTTGATCGTATACAAAAATCTACTTTTTACTCTTCTTTTTATATTTTGATGTCACAATTTGTCTCTTTTATATTGTGCATTCATTAACAAATTATTGTATGTATTATTACTTTTAATGCTTGTACCCTTTAACCTTATTATTAGAGTTAAATAGTTAAACAGTACTATGTACAGTATTAGATTATTCTGAATTTGACTACATACTTACCTTTACCAGTGTTTGTATATTTTATGTTTTCATGTTAATAATTCGTGTCCTTTTATTTCAAATTTTCTGAAATCATCTCACTGTCTTTTGGCCTGTATAGTTTCTGCTAAGAAATTTTATGATAGCCTTATGGGTTTTTTTCTGTAAGTGATAAAGTTCTTTTCTTGCTTTTAAGATTTTTCACATTATTTTATATTTTGGACAGTTTTATTGTAATGTATCCTGGAGAAGATCTTTTTGAGTTGAATTGTTTGGGGGATATATGAACTTCATGAACATGAGTAGCTAAATCTCTCTCCAGATTTGAGAAGTTTCTGGCCATTATATTTTAAAATAAGTTTTCTGTTTCTTTCTCCCTCTTTTCTCCTTTTTGAACTCCAGTAATTCATGAATTGATTATTTTCATGGTATCCCATGGATCACATAAGCTTTTTTTACTCTTTTTCATTAGTTTTTCTTTGTTCTCTGGATGGATAATTTGAAAGGTCCTGTCTTCTATTTCTTAGATTCTTTCTTCTGCTTAGTCCATTTTGTTGTTGAAGCTTTCTATTACATTTTTCATTTCATTCATTGTATTCTTTCTTCACCACCAAATTTTTATTTGGTTCTTTTTTATGATTTCTATCTTTTTATTAAATTTTTCATTGTGTTTGTGAATTGTTTTCCTGATTTCATTGAATTATGTTTCTGTGTTATCTTTTAGCTCATTGAGCTACCTTAAAACAGCTATTTTGAATTCTTTGTTGGGTAATTTACAGATCTCTATGTCACTGGGGTCAATTACTGGAAGATTGTTGTGATCATTTTGTGGTGTCATGTTTCTTTGATTTTTCATGTTTCTTGAAGTCTTGAATTGCTGTTTTACCTTTTAAGTAATAGTCACGTCCTCTAATCTTTACTGACTGACTTTGGAAAAGAATTAACCTTCATTCAGCTCTGCTAGGGCTCCAAGGCTGTCTGTCTTTGGATGCAGTTGCTCCACACTTCTTGCTCCCTCTTGTGGCAGAATTCTTGAGTTTAGATGCTTTCTCGCCATCCTGCAGCAGGCGAATTACTGACAGCCTCCCTTTCGCTTTCCCAAAGGTGATGTTAAATGCTCAAGGTTGTGGACTCTTCTGACCCACAGATTCAGCCCAGCATTCTGTACATGCTTACTGGCTGTCTGCCAAGCTTTGTTTGCTACCATCAGAAACATGTACAGGGAGCTGACCACAAGGTGGGGAAGTGCGTGTGTGTAGCACCCAGTGTGCTGTGGGCCGGCTGTGGGAATCCGTGGGTGAGGCATCCTAGCATCCATGTCGCAGTTAGTAGGATCTGTGTCCCTTTGGTACCTTTTGAGTCCTGGCTGCTGTTCTCCCAGCCACTTATGGCCCCCAGTCATGCAGCTTATGACTCAGTATTCTGGATTGTGTGTCAGAGAAATGGGCCTCTGGAAGCATTCCACACTGCTGGGGAAGCTGGACACTCACTCTCATTTTATAGGGAAAAGATCGCAGGTTGAGAAGGGCTTTCTCGGCACTGAGCTCTGCCACCTTGGGAGAGGGTTGATGTGGGGAAAGTCAAGTTGTTTCTCTCACTTTTTTCAATTTGCCCAATCTCGGATTTTTTTTTGCTCCAACCGTGTGCTGTTAACTTCTTCACTGGACTTCTAGACTTCCACAAAGGCTCCTTCATCCATACATGATAGATCGTCAGTTTTCTCCTGGGCTCCAGGACCATGGTCAAGAGGGCCTGAAGCCAGTCTATGGGCCACTTCAGAATGCACAACCAGGACCAACGTCCTTCTGGCTATTACCCAATGCCTGGGTAGACACGACTCCCCCCAGGTCCATTGGCACGTGGTGCTGAATCCCACAGTGTCCACAAAGGCACTTCTTCTGTGGGTGGATGCCAAATTCTCATCTATGGGGGGATGTGGCAAGGGATATCTTATTCAACCATCTTGCTGATTCACTCACTTCCCTCAATTTTTGATCACAGTGCTTCACTGACTTTTATTTCCACTGCTGTTCTGAGAAGACTGACACCGTTCTGTTTCGTTATCCACACTGAATGCTGCCTGCTTCCTACCCCAGTCCTGCCCTGGAAGGTTTCTGGATATTCTCTTTTTCTCTCAGTGTTCTGAAATTTCATAATGTGAAAATATATTGTCCCATCTCCCCATTTACTGAGCTGGGCACTTGTTGAGCCATTTCGGACTAGAAACTTGTGGCCTGCCATCTTTTGAGGATTTTCCTTGTATTCTTTCTTTCTGTGGAATTGTTTACTTGGACCTCCTTGAATGGCTACTACTGTTTTATTATCTGTTCTTTTCTTCTTTCTCTACCTCTTTGGCCACTTTTGTTATTTCCTGGAAAATTTCTTTGGCTTTGTCTCCAATCTTCACTGCAGTTTTTATTTATGTGATCATATTTTTATTTTAGACTTTCTTTTTTTGATGTCTAAAGAGTACTTTTTCAGCATCCTATTCTCATTTCTTCTTCTCTTATCTCTTTGAGGCCAATAATTATAGATTTTCTTTTTAAAGTTTTCTTTAGTCCCCAATTTTCTTTTTGCTCAGTGCGTCTTCATTTTTTTTCTGTACTACTTAGTACCCATCTTTCATGTTAGAATTTTCCCATACATACTTGGTTATCCTTGATTTTGTTTTCTAATTTGACTGTAACACTAAAGATCTTATTGGAAGTTTGTGTGTATGGACTGAGTGGTGTTTGGGAAGTGCTTCTCAAGTGGTGGGTTTTAGGTGATAGGGTAGGCACCTCGCTGCTGGAGGTTTCTGTGTATACCTCTATTTTTCTATCTCTTGAGTTCAACACATTCCCCAGAGAGAAGTCCTCCAGTACTCAGTCAGGAAAGTTTTATTATCTCACTGTTTAGTGTGCATACTTTCATATAATCTTTTCTTTCAGTACAGTGTTTCTACCTTCATTTAATATCACTGAACACAACATTCCTCTGGGTTTAACCTCTAAAGAATAAGTCTCAGTCTTCAGTCTGGTATGGTGAAGTTGACACATTAACACCTGACACTGTGACATAGGAGGAAATTTAGGGGTGTCACTGATTCCTACACAGATTTTGCACGAATCATTGTATTTCTAATCCCACCTGCATCCCACTTTAAAGCATACCTGTTATTTGTATCCCAAACATTTTCTGTTTTTCACTCACATTTTTCTGACATACATTCTTACATAACCTCCTCAAAATGTGCACATATGAAATGAAACTCCTGAATTCTTTCTTTCTTTTTTTTTTTTATGATAAAATTATCTGTATACTTTTTTTATTAGTTTCAGGTACACAAGACAAAGTAATACTTAGACGTTTATCATTTATATCCCTCACACTGTGTGAACCCCCCTCCCCCATCCACTATCCCTCTGACATCGCACAGAGCCATTACATTTCCACTGTCTCTATTCCTAATGCTGTACTCCGCTTCCTGTAACCATATACATACATTATATATATATATATATATATATATATATATATATATATATATATATATATATATATAAATTTATAGCTGGCATTCATTATTGTTCAGCTTCAGGTGTACAGTGCAGTGATCAGGCATCTACATCATCCCTGAGGTGGTCTCCCAAATGGGACACGTGTCCATCGGATACCCTACAAAATCTTTACAACATTATTGATTACATTCCCCAAATTAATTTTCAAAACCCCGAGGCCATCTTGTGGTTACCGACTGTTTTCTAATCCCCTCACCTTCCCCCTTATCCCCACCCCTCCCCCCCACCCATCTAGCAACCCTCAGTTTTTCCTCTATGTCTCCAAAACTGTTTCTGATTAGTTCATTCACTTATTCTTTTCTTTAGATTCCACATATAAGTGAGATCATATGGTATTTGTCTTTCTCTGTCTGACTTATTTCACTTAACATAATGTTCTCTAGGTCCATCCATGTTGTTGCAAATGGTAAGATTTCTTTCTTCTTTATGGCTGCATAATACTCCATTGTATAAATGTACCACAGTTTCTTAATCCAGTCATCTACCGATGGGTGTTTCAGTTGTTTCCATGTCTTGGCTATTGTGTATAGTGCTGCAATAAACATAGGGGTGCATAAAGATTTTTAAATTAGAGTTTTGGATTTCTCCAGGTAGATACCTGGGAGTGGAATTCCTGGAATTCCATTTTCAGACTTTTGAGATACCTCCATACTGTTTTCCATGGTGGCTGCACCAATCTGCAATCCCACCAACAGTGCACAAACGTTCCCTTTTCTCCACATCCACACCAGCACTTGTTGTTTGTTGATTTATTGATGATAGCTATTTTGACTGGGGTGAGGTGGTATCTCATTGTGGTTTTTATTTGCATTTCTCTGATGGTTAGTGAGGTTGAGCATTTCTTCATATGTCTGTTTGCCATCTGTATGTCCTTTTTAGAAAAATGTCTCTTCATGTCCTCTGCCCATTTTTTAATTGGGTTGTTTGTTTTTCTGGAGTTGAGTTTTTTATAAATTTGTGATATTAACCCCATATTAGATATATCATTGGCAAATATCTTTTCCCATTCAGTAGGATCCCTTTTTGTTTTATTGATGGTTTCCTTTGCTGTGAAAAAACTTTTTAGTTTGATGTAATTCCACATGTTTATTTTTTCTCTTACTTCCCTCGCACAAGGGGATATATCAGTAAAAATCTTACTCCAGGTAATGTCTGTGAAGTTTCTTCCTATATTTTCTTCTAGGAATTTTATGGTTTCAGATCTTACATTTAAGTATTTAAGCCATTTTGAATTTATTTTTTGAATATGGTGTAAGGAGGTGGTCCAGCTTTATTTTTTTGCCTGTGTCTGTCCAGGTTTCCCAGAGCCATTTATTGAATAGCCTGTATTTACCCCACCGTACATTCTTGCTTCCGTTGTCATAGATTAAATGGCCATATAGGCATGGATTTATTTCTGGACTCTATTCTGTTTCATTGATCTATGTGTCTGTTTTTATGCTAGTACCATGCTGTTTTGATTACTGTAGCCTTGTAGTATAATTTGATGTTGGGTATTGTTATATCTGCCACTTTGTTCTTATTTCTCAAGATTGCGGAGGCTATCTGGGGTCTTTTATGGTCCCATATAAATTTTAGGATTATGTGTTCTATTTCTGTGAAAAACGTCGTTGGTAGTTTGATAGGAATTGCGTTGAATATGTATATTGCCTTAGGCAGTATGGACATTTTAATTATATTAATTCTTCCTATCCATGAACATGGTATGTGTTTCCATCTATTTGTATCTTCTTTCATTTCTTTCTTCAGTGTCTTAAAATTTTCTGAGTATAGATCTTTTACTTCTTTGGTTAAACTTATTCCCAGGTATTTTATAGTCTTTGGAGCAATTGTAAATGGGATTTTTTTATTTTTTTTTTCTCCTTCTGATGTTTTATTATTGGTATATACAAATGCAACTGATTCTTGAATATTAATTTTGTATCCTGCTACTTTATTAAATTCATGTATCAGCTCTAATAGTTTCTTGGTGGAGTCTTTAGTGTTCCCTCTATATAGTATCATGTCATCTGCATATAATGACAATTTTACTTCCTCCTTACCGATTTGGATGCCTTTTATTTCTTTCTCTTGTCTGATTGCTGTGGCTAGAACTTCCAGCACTATGTTGAATAGAAGTGGAGAAAGTGGGCAACTTGCCTTGTTCCTGATCTTAAGGGGAATGGTTTTAGCTTTTCCCCATTGAGTATGGTGTTAGCTGTGGGTTTATCATATATGTCCTTTATTATGTTGAGATATGTTCCCTCTATTCCCACTTTCTTAAGGGTTTTTATCATAAAGGGCTGCTGGATTTTATCAAATGCTTTTTCTGCATCTATTGATATGATCATGTGATTTTTATTTTTCATTTTGTTAATGTGGTGTATCACATTAATTGATTTGCGGATGTTGAACCACCCTTGCATACCAGGGATGAATCCCACTTGATCATGGTGTATGATCTTTTTAATGTATTGGTGAATTCTGTTTGCTAATATTTTGTTGAGGATTTTTGCATCTATATTCATTAGAGATATCCGCCTGTAGTTTTCTTTTTTTGTGGTGTCTTTGTCTGATTTTGGGATCAGGGTGATAGTGGCTTCGTAAAAAGTGTTTGGGAGTCTTCCCTCATTCTGGATTTTTTGGAAGAGCTTGAGGGGAATAGGTGATAATTCTTTTTTGAACGTTTTGTAAAATTCACCTGTAAAGCCATCTGGTCCAGGGCTTTTGTTTGTTGGGAGATTGTTGATTACTGATTCAATTTCCCTGGTGGTAATCAGTCTATTCAGGTTTTCTGTTTCTTCTCGAGTTAGCTTTGGAAGGTTGTATGCCTCTAGAATATTGTCCATTTCTTCCAGACTGTCAAATTTGTTGGCATATAGTTGCTCATAGTAATTTCTTAAATTTTTTTGTATTTCTGTGGTGTCTGTTGTCACTTCTCCTCTTTCATTTCTGATTTTATTAATTTGGGTCCTCTCTCTCTTTTTTTTAATGAGTCTGGCTAAAGGTTTGTCGATTTTGTTTATCTTCTCTAAGAAACAACTCTTGGATTCATTGATCTTTTGTATTGTTTTTCTGGTTTCTATTTCATTTATTTCCACTCTGATTTTTATTATCTCCTTCCTTGTACTCCCTTTGGGCTTATTTTGCTGTTCTTTTTCCAGATCCCTTAAGTGTGAAGATAAACTGTTGATTAGTGATGTTTCTTGTTTCTTTAGGTAGGCCTGCAATGCTATAAATTTCCCTCTTAGGACTGCTTTTGCAGCATCCCATAGATTTTGGGTCATCATGTTTTCATTTTCATTTGTCTCGAGATATCTTGATTTTTTTCCTTGATCTCCTGGTTGACCCATTCATTATTTAGTAACATGTTATTCAGCCTCCATGAATTGGTGTGTCTTCCAGTTTTTTTTCCTGTAGTTCATTTCTAATTTCATAGCACAGTGATCAGAGAAGACAACTGGTATGATTTCAATTTTCTTAAATTTATCAAGACTTCAAGACTTGTTTTGTGGCCTAACATATGGTCTATTTTGGAAAATGTTCCATGTGCGCTTGAGAAGAATGTGTATTCTGCAGCTTTGGGGTGAAATGCTCTGAAAATATCAATTAAATCCAATTGGTCCAATGTGTCATTTAAGGCTGTTGTTTCCATATTGATTTTCTGTCTGGAAGACCTGTCCCTTGTTGTCAGACATTTGTTGAAGTCCCCTACTATGATAGTGTTACTGTTGATCTCTTTCTTTATGTCAGTCAATATCTGCTTTATATATTTAGGTGCTCTTATGTTGGGTGCA
Organism: Rhinolophus sinicus; assembly: GCF_057876585.1. Classification (NCBI taxonomy): domain Eukaryota; kingdom Metazoa; phylum Chordata; class Mammalia; order Chiroptera; family Rhinolophidae; genus Rhinolophus; species Rhinolophus sinicus. The sequence goes on from NC_142506.1 coordinate 26,639,579, forward strand.
TAGATGTTTACTAGGGTTATGTTCTCTTGTTGGATCGATCCCGTTATTATTAATATAATGCCCATCTTTGTCTTTAAGTGTGTTCTTCATTTTAAAGTCTGTTTTGTCAGATATAAGTATTGCAACTCCAGCTTTTTTCTCATTTCCATTTGCATGAAATATCTTACTCCAACCCTTTACTTTCAGCCTGTGTGTGTCTTTTGATCTGAGGTGAGTCTCTTGTATACAGCATATACAAGGGTCTTGCTTTCTTATCCACTTAGCCACCCTATCTCTTGATTGGAGCGTTTAATCCATTTACATTTAAAGTGATTATTGATAGGTACATAGTTATTGCCATTTTTAAATTTGTAGTTAGATTGTTTTCATCTTTCTTCTATTTACAGAAGTCCTTTTAGTATTTCTTGCAATGCTGGCTTGGTGGTAACAAATTCCTTTAGCTTACTCTTTTCTGAGAAGCTCTTTATCTCTCTATCAACTTTAAATAATAGCCTTGATGGATAAGGCAATCTAGGTTGTAGGCCTTTGTTTTCCATCACTTTGAGTATCTCCTGCCACTCCCTCCTGGCCTTCAATGTTTCTGTAGAAAAGTCATTTGATAGTCTCATGGGAGTTCCCTTGTATGTAACCCTCTGTCTTTCTCTTGCTGCTTTTTAGGATTCTCTCTTTGTCTTTAACCTTTGCCATTTTAACTATAATGTGTCTTGGTGAGGGCCTGTTTGGGTTTACCCTGGTTGGAACTCTCTGCACTTCCTGGGCTTGTATGTTGGTTTCCTTCTTCAGGTTAGGGAATTTTTCGGACATTATTACTTTAAATATGTTCTCAATCCCTTGCTTCCTCTCTTCACCTTCTGGTATTTCTATGATGCGCATGTTGTTGCACTTGATGTTATCCCAGAGGTCTCTTAAACCATCTTCATTGTTTTTTATTATTTTTTCTTTCTGTTGTTCTGTTTGGGTGATCTCTGCTAACTTGTCTTCTAAGTCGCTGATTCGATCCTCTGCTTCATCTAACCTGCTGGTAATTCCTTCAAGTGAGTTCTTTATTTCAGTAATTGTGTTCTTTAGTTCTAACTGATTGTTCATTATGATTTCTACATCCTTCTTTATGTTGTCTCTAAGCTCCTTAAACATTCTTATCATCAGTGTTCTGAACTCTGTCTCTGATAGGTTGGTTACCTCTGTTTCATTTGGTTCCATTTCTGGAGGTGTCTTCTATTCTTTTATTTGGGACATGTTTCTTTGTTTCCCCATTCTGGCTGACTCTCTGTGTTTGCTTTGATGTATTAGGTAGGTCCCCTAGAGTTCTTAGTTCTTGCTGGGTTATCTTATGTAGTATGTGTCCTTTATATTTGACTTGCACTATTTCATTCTTCTCCTCTGCGTGTGCTCCAAAGGTGACTCTTGTGTTGTGTACATTGTCCTGTTAAAGAAGATCTTTAATTGCTTTTTGCTTGTGAGTAGGTGGGGTTCACTCCTAGGCTGACTAGTTGTGAGACTTGGATCTGCCCACCACAGGGTGTTCTGTTGTGTGAGGATTGACCACTTGAATGTGGTTTGGCCTCTATGGTCTCTTGTGCCTGTAGAGAATTCCCTCTGTGTGTGTCACCTGTAGGTCAAACCCGGTAGTACTCTCGTTTGGTCTGGAGTTGGCCTCTGGGTATGTTGAATCTTGTGCCTCTTAAGCTGGGCCCTTCAAGTAATCCTTGCACGAGTCTCTTAGTTGTTCTGTGTGATGAGCAGAGTCCTTTGATGGGTTATAGATGTCCCGTTTGTGATAAGATCCAGAGGAGAACACTAAAAGTGCGCCCTGCTGCTGCCATTCCTATGATGTCACCTCCTGAATTCTTTCTGTTTGTGAAAATGTACTTATTTTGCTCTCATCCTTGGTTGATAGTCTAGCTGGGAATATAATTCTAGGTTTAAAAATTATATTTTCCCCCTGATACATTCGTGAAAGCGTCACTTTCTTTCTTCTAGCACTCAATATTGCTGATTGGAAATCTGATACAAGTCAGAAAATTTTGTGTCATCTACTCTTTACTTTGTTAATGGTGTTATTATTTTCTCATTAACTTTCTGTTCTGGAATTTTATACTATATACTATTGAATATTATTAATTTTAACCCAGCAGTCATCTCTCCTCTAAAACCCCCAACAGAAGCCTGGTTTCATTCAAGTAACTGCCCTTCCTCCACATAGCCTTGTGATTCAAGTAAATTTGCTTCATTTCTACTCTACGAGTGATCTCTAATTAATTCTAATCTTGTAATATGATCTCATCCCCTTTGTTAGTGATTGTCTTAGGAATAGACAAGGGACCCAATTCTGGGCAGGAGGAGTGTCACTGGAGGATTTCGGGGTGTCCTTTATTGTTGTTAAGAGAGAATTATGGAGAGCCTGTTTCTCTCCTTTTGGAAATAGACCAGGAAGAATATTGCATCACTTGCTTCTGTCATCCATTTTTGATAATGAGGAAAGCTATCTCTAAAACAAAGCTAACCCACAGAGGAGTGAATAGCAAAGGAATAGTGTTCAAATAAAGCTAAAGCTTGATCATACTAGGCTTGGCTTTTAGACTGATGATACTAGGCTTTGCTCTTTACTTTCAGATTTTCTGTTATGTGGGCCAATAATATTTCTTATTGTCTAAGACAGTTTTGTTGTTGTTACTCAAAGCTCAAAGTGTCTTAACTGATACTCAATTGTATCAGATAAAAAACAGTCCTTTATCTTTCATTCTTGAGTCACATGATCTGAGGAGGCATTGGAAATATGGATAGGAAATAGAATTATCCCCATGTTACCACACCCTAGTAGTCACACTTTCAGTTTAGCTAACAGCATCACTTCCATTCTCATTGTACCTGCTAATTCTAAATCTTGTGCCTCTTTTAGGTGTGTCATATATGCAATGTAGTATTATTATGGTATCTGGAGAAAGAATACTTGGGTTCAAAATCTTGACTCTCCCAATTCATAGTTAGGTAATCTTTCGCATGTTTTTAAAGGTCTGTGTGCTTCGGTTTACTTATATTCAAAATGGAAATACAATGGTGTCTACTACAAAGAGTAGTTGTATTATATACATTATTATATGTAAAGTGCTTGGCATGTAGAAAGTATGGTTTAATTGTTAGCTATTAACAAATTACTCCAAATCTTTTCTCCTCTTCCTTTTTAAGTAACAGAACCCTAATCTTTTTCAAGAAGTTCTGTGAAAAGTACTAATTTCCTGAGATTACCTTCCAGCTAAATTTGGATGTGTAATACAATTCAGACCAATAAAATGCAAGCATAAATCTATTGGATGAGGCTTCAAAAGAAGCTAAAATGCTTTTGCTCAAAAGCCAAAATGTATCTTTTCTTTTTGGTCCACCCCTTTGTTCATGTCTAGATTGGGACATGATGCTTGGACATAAAAGAGCCATCTTGCAATCACAAGAATAAAATCTACACATTTGGGAACGTAGTTGGAAAGGAGAAGGAGCCGATTTTGATGACTTTCTCTGGCAGTGTGTCAGTCCTGAACTGACTCTGGAATTCTTAACTCCGTGAGGAGGAAAAACACCTGTTTAGTTAAACATTGTATTGGGTTTCTGTTACATATAGCCAAAGGCAATCTTAACTACCCCAAGGGACCTTCTGGGCAAGGCTGTCCTCAATCCTTACTTTTCGAAATCTTGGTTTTAGGAAGGTTATTTTCTTATTCTGCTTTATATTTCAACATATTTCCATCCTCTTTTCACATTTTAGAAATTGTTTAGTTATCTACAAATAATTTCAGTGACTTCTTCCCATCCTCCTTACCTTCAAGGATTACTCCTTTTCTTTCCTTATATTTTCTTCTCTGGAGGAAAAGGAAATAACAGTAATACCCATCCAAGAGACTGTGAACTTTAATGCTTTCAGGTGGCATGGACAATGTAAAAACAAGTGAAATACCCAGATGTAAGTTATAGAGATTGGTGAGAACTGTGGAGACGTGGAGAGTATATGTCCCTGTTAAACATGCTTTAATACAATTAAAGTAAATATCGTACCACTCAAAGAATATGGAGATGTAGGGACAATATGAGTATAGGCTGCAATTCTGAAAATTCTGATTCTGATTTAAAGACAATTATAGACATGAAATAACTCTCATACTTACTGAACTGCAGCGCACATTCTCACCAAAACACCATCAGCAGCAACAAAGCAATATACAGTTAAGACCTTTTAAAATTAAAAGTGCATTTAGCTAAAATACTTCCACTTGTTTTCTTGTATAGTTTTTCCCTTTTTCGTTTTTGACTGATACAGAAGATGATGCAGTAACTCTAATATTACATTCAATTGGCAAAACAAACAAAAATCCTCTGTGTGGGGGTTGCTATGGCTTAGAAGAAAACCAACTATTGGCAATAATGTAAGACAGCAAAATCCATATTTCCCATCCCCATCGCTACTTAGTTTCTTTAATCTTCTTGGCTTCCTGTAGGAATGTATCTGAATAGACCAACCAGAGACCAGGCCTATGCCATTCCCATTTCGTACAGAGGTAGTGGATTGTAGTGACAGTAAAGGCCAGCTGTGGTGGTTCTGTTGATTGGGCAGTTATTTGGTCCTACACACTTACATCTGCAAAGATAGAAGTTTTGTCAGCAATGAAACAGATTCAGAATGGAAAAGTGTACTTCTTAAGCTCCCACAGTAACAGGAGAAGCTGGAATTCTATCCATGCAACTGATGGAGTTTTCCTTATGCCATTCACGCATACTCACCAGTGAACAGTTAAGAAATCTGGACTTTAAACAAATGGACAATGGACTGGAGTGGTAATCAGGAAATCAGGATTCTAGTTTAGACTCACCATGTTTAAAAATTTTATTGATCACTTAGCCTCAATGTTGACATTGGTAATCATTAAATTTTTTTCAGATTCTAAATTCAATGCCTCTGCAATTCTAATGTTAGGTTTTTTGTTTGTTTGTTTGTTTGTTAAGATTTTATTGGGGGAGGGGAACAGGACTTTATTGGGGAACAGTGTGTACTTACAGGACTTTTTATTCCAAGTCAAGTTGCTGTCCTTTCAGTCTTAGTTGTGGAGAGCGCAGCTCAGCTCCAGGTCCAGTTGCGGTTGCTAGTTGCAGGGGGTGCAGCCCACCATCCCTTGTGGGAGTCGAGGAATCGAACTAGCAACCTTGTGGTTGAGAGGATGTGCTCCAACCAACTGAGCCATTCGGGAGCTCAGCGGCAGCTCAGCTCAAGGTGCTGTGTTCAATCTTAGTTGCAGGGGGCGCTGCCCACCATCCCTTGCGGGACTTGAGGAATTGAACTGGCAACCTTGTGGTTGAGAGCCCACTGGCCCATGTGGGAATCGAACAAGCAGCCTTTGGAGTTAGGAGCATGGAGCTCTAACCGCCTGAGCCACCGGGCCGGCCCCTAATGTTAGTTTTAAGCACTATATCTTAGACAGTGAATTTTTAAATAGTAGGAACTTTTTCTAAGTATTTGATTGGTGTAGTACTTACACACCAAAGCAGATCTTGAAAATATTCCTGATAATGTTGACAATTTGGCAATTTTTAAATATATTTCCTTATTATCTTTTCATCTCTAATATGTCTCCTCATTTCTAATATGAGGAACTCTATACAAGAAAGGCTCAAACAATCATGTCTTTGGAACAAGTTTCATTGAGAAATACCAACCCAGATGTCTGGATAAAGAGAACATGAAGTTTTGTCATGTTTTTGGCACTCGTGGGAAGCTCTAGTTTAATTTACTACAGAGTATTACCTTAGGATTTTTATAAGATAGATAGATGCTTATTAGAACATTTGGCAGAAGGATATTTTGAAATATTTAGGACCAGTAGGAAATTTAGTTCATGACTTCAGACTAGGACGTTTTGTACATATTACTACAAAATTTCATTTAAACATTCCTTTGGTAATATGAAATTGAATTTCCAACAATAAAAACAGATATTACCAATAATAGTTTGTGTTTCAACTATATTCTAAAACCAGTTTTTGACTTAAATTTTAAGCCCCCTTTTCTTGTAAAAAAAAAATTCTGCTGTGTCACATTGCCGCACAACATCCTGCTACCCTACTTTCCCAGGCTGGCAGGAAATTGTCCACCACTGATGTCTGAAATGGAGAAATACTTTTCACTAATCACCTTCTTTGATCAAAGCTTAACCTTATCAACACAAAGTACTTAGATGAGACTATCAGGAAATATTAAGTGATTTCCCTTTTTTTTTTTTTTTAATAATTAGGTAAAAGTCTTTGTTCCAATGAAATATAACAAAACTCAGACTTTCATATTTAAGGTACCATCCCAATGTTCGAATTCTCATCTGTCGTCAATCAGTAAATTCATTTATATCGAGTGCCTGCTATGTAACTAGCCGTTATTCTCAGGTTTAGCTATGCTACTTGGAAAACTAACCCCAAAATAGAACTGGTCACAGTCTCATTTTTTCTTTCCATGATGGTTGAAATGCTACAAAATAGAGATTCATTGAAATTAAAAGAAAATAATTTTATGAGGGCCAATTATTTATGCTCTAATGTTAATTAGTACAATTATAATTTTACATTTTTATAACTAGATGAACTGGAAACACGAAAAGGAGTAAAATATAAGGAAAGGGAAACTAATTTTGGATTTTTAACATTAAGAAAACAGTGCTAGTAGGGCTACAAAGTAGGATTTAGGCTTATACTTCACTCATTGATTGACTGATTCATTCATGCATTCAATCAAACATACGTACTCTCAGTAGTTATAGTATGCCACTCTCTCTTCTAAAATCTGGAGATAGAAAGACTTGCAGCCAGAAAAAGATGACAATATTTAATAACGGTGTTCCTGGGAAAGGAAATGGTTATAAGATGAGGAGAACAGTAAGCTTGAGGGAAAGGGAACCTGTGTTAAATTTTGACCACTCAGATATTTGGCCTCAGACCAATCTTGTTTTCTTTCATGATGACACTTCAGTCAGAGTAAGCAAAACCAAGTATATATTTTAGAGCAAAAGCAAGCAAACTAACTCATATCTTTCAATCTTTTGCTGATAACGATTACTTCTGTATGTGAGTATTTCTATAATTTCAATAAAACAATCTGATTGCAGTAATAGTTTATTCGGCAGTATCTGTGACCTATAACATGCATTAATTTTTCTTTAGTATAACTACAGTTCACCACATTATAAATGATATGGAAGGTTTACCTTACTCAAGGAAATAGCAATGCAAAATATCAATAAACACAGAAAATTATGAAAATATTGATTTTAATTAAATGAGTGCCTTAATGATTTTTCCTCAGTCTCATTCTTTTCCTATTTATTTAAGCCTACTAAGATTTCTTTCTAAACAATGTGAAACAATTTTTCAATAGGAAACTTTAGATGGCACCATATTTTTTATATAGCCATAACAAGGAAAGAAAGCTTCTTTAAGACAACCTTTTTTAAAGGTGTATTCTGCTTACCTGGTTTTTCTTGTCTGTCATAGCTATTGTTTACTACAATATGCAGAAGACAGAGGTATCTTGAACTCAGGGAAATAGGAAGCAACAGAAAGATTTCTTGAGATCACTGCAACACAACAGTTTGCATATTATGCCCAATAAAGAGTAGAGAATGCACATTTGATTTCTAACATAAATATCCAGATCTTGTTCATGAAAAAAACTGATGATAACCATTAGCCACTATGCAAATGTGTGACTTAAGTAAGAAATACTTCAATGGAAATAGTACTTATTAATGGGTTATTATATGTTACCGGTTAAATTGTGTCTCCCTCAAGTTCATAGATTGAAATCCTAACCTTCAGTACTTCAGAAGGGGACCTTATATAAAGAATAAGATCTTTAGAGAGCTAATCAAGTTAAAATGAGGTCATTAGGATTGGCACTAATCCAATATGACAGGTGTCTTTTTTAAAAAGAGGAAACTTGGAAATAGACACGCACACAAAGAGAACGTCATGTGGAGATGAAGGCAGAGATTGAGGTGATGCTTTTACAAGTCAGAGGATGCCAGAGAGTTCCAGCAAAATACCAGAAGCTAGCAGAGAAGCATTACACAGATTCTTCCTTAAAGCCCTTAGGAGAAATCAACCCTGCTGACACCTTGATCTTGGATGTCTAACCTCCAAATCTGTGAGACAATAAATATCTATTATTAGGCCATTCAGTTTGTGGTAATTTGGTACAGCAGCCCCAGCAAACTAATAAAGTGGATCTCTGATCTAATACTATCTTCAAAATATTGCCTACTGCTTTGTTTATTGCTCACCAAATGGCTTCTGTCTGTCTCTTTGGTTTTGTAACTCTGTGACTATTAATATTAGTAACAACAATAATAATAATAATGGTAACAGCTAGTTTTTTGAGCACTTACCATATCCCAAGTTCTGTTTTTACTGTTTCTGACCTCATGAGATGAGTGCAGAAGGAAGGAAAGATTTTTCACATGGAAAGAGTCATTTTATTATGTTATTAAGCACTAATGATCAATATTAAGTATGCTTTATTAAGCCACTGAGGATTTGGGGATGAGTTTGAAGGAGCTTAGGTTACTTACCCTAACATAGAAATTATTACTTTGATGTAGGGTGCTGCTCCAACAAAATCAGAATATATAAAGCCTTAATGGAAATGGCATGTGATGAGGAAACTGCTCCTTACGGCTAAGAATATAGCAAATTCTTTGCTAAAAACCATTGCTTACTCTTAGAGGGAAGAATGTATGCCTACTAATCATTTCTTGTTAGAGGTTGAAATGCTTCACAGCCCTGTGTGTATTGTCTACTATTAGCTGCATTTCACAAAGTATTGCAAAGAAATGAGTTCAGGGAAGAACTAGTCAGCTTGCAATCGGAAGTGAAAGAGAGTTCAGAAATTCAAGGTCTTTCAGGGTTGGAAAACCCAACTGTTTTAGAGATTGAACTAAAAAGACTGTGAATTACAACTCACAGTAAGCTTTTCAGTTGAAAAAAATGAGTCAGGGCAAAGATCAGAGTAGGGGATAGAGCTTGATCCCAACTGTTCAAAGAACCCAGTGGTAGCCGACATTAAGTTGAGTGGGAAAGAGGCATGAGGGTGAGGAAGTAGCCATGAAAAATAAATTAGAATATTATGTTTAGGAAATAACTTAGGGTACCATTATTGGCTACATGAAACTGGCTAAAGCAAATGAATCAGAAATCTACAGAGTTTCTGAGGGAATTGTATTGTTCAGGAAACCACAAGTGCATGTGAAAAAAGTCTTTATTTTTAAATTCAAATTCTAACATCAATTCTTGTATTCCCACATACAGAAAGCAGCCTTGGCATACCTCCACCAAGGAGGGTACGCTTTCCACACTCTTTCCAGATGTGGCTAAGGAGAATAATGATTAGGAAGAGGCTCCAAGAGGTCATAGCCAGGGGCCACAGAGAAGAAATAAAAAAGTAAGTCTTCCCAGAGAGTAAAACCAAAGCCAAATCCAGCGTCCTCTTCCTGAATACTCTAGCCCCACTTTTGGTGTGAGACTTTCATGATATCTGTTCAGTGGTATTTCAGAATCACTAAATAGCTAACTGCTGTGTATCTCTTATTCTTTCTCTTCCCAAGTCATCATAAGCATTGTGGCTATCTTGTATTTGAAAGTGAGATAGAGATAAAGATAACTTGTTTTTTGGGTTCATAGATTACCTATCTGACTATGAGGAGCTATATGAGGTCGGACAATTAAGTTCACAAACTCATCCTAGAAAAAGTGCTACACACCTCATTGCTGAATATCATTATGGTCACCATTGAAGTACTCCCCTTGGGAAGCTAAGCACTGATGCCCGCACCTAGTCCACCCTTTAAAGCAATTTTGGAACTCTTTTTCTGGAATGGCCCTCAGGGCTCTCATTGTACTACCCTTGATGTCCTGAATGTCATCCAAATGTCTTCCTTTCAATATTTTCTTTATCTCCAGGTAAAAAAAGAAGTCATTGGGGGCCAGGTCAGGTGAGTAGGGAAGGTGTTCCTATACAGTTATTTGTTTACTGGCTAAAAACTCCCTCATAGACAGTGCTGTGTGAGCTGGTGCACTGTCGTGATGCAAAAACCAAGAATTGTTGGCAAAAACTTCACTAACTATTTCACGCAGCCTTTTCAGCACTTTCAAATAGTAAACTTGGTAACTGTTTGTCCAGTTGGTACAAATTCATAATGAGTAATCCCTCTGATATCAAAAAAGGTTAGCAACATCATTGCAACAAGTTCGTGAACTTAATTGTGAGACCTCATATATAGACCTGATGTAGATGACAGAGAACCTGGATCCTGAGATGGATGCAATGAATGAAGGTGCTTTGGATTATTTTATTTGGGGAGAGGCATATGTGAGGTTTTTGGATATATGATAGGAAGAATGAGACAGATATTTTGTTGACCAAAATTTGGACTGTGGCTGAGATTGTGTTATGTTGTTCAACATACCAGTTTCTCTTCCTGGGAACATAAGACAATTGCATATGTTATTCTTCCTTAAAATTAGATTGGGGATCATATGACTTGTTCAGGTCAATGAGATGTAAGCAGAAATTACGTAAAACACTTTTAGACCCAGCCCTTAAAACAATACTATACAATTTTCTATTCTTGTATTCCCTTTCAGTGTTGACCTCGTACATTTTTTTTTTTTTTCAGATGTACTAAAAGATCAAAGTATCCTTGGTCCCTGAGTCACTACTAGGAGGGGAACTGCTCAGGAGAGCTGACTGACCTCCACTGGACTGTCACTTGAATGAACAATAAACAAAGATTCCAAGGTCTGTTTGTTACTCTAGCATAGCCAAGTCTATCTTGCCTGAAACAGATATACTGAGGACATTGCAGCCCATGCAAGATCAATTTCTATTCGACAGTTTGCAATCGTGGTGAAGTCTATGGCAATTTAATCCCAAATACCACTAGGCTTTGCACCCTAATTTAACAATCCAACAAGCACCATCTCCCAACTTACCCTGGGTAATAGTGCTAGTGAGCACTTTCTCTGCTCATCAGAATTAACTTTTCCTCAAGGGTTCAACAGAAAGAATGCTACAATTTCTGTACGAATAACTAATAGATTTTAAAATATATTTTATAGTGTATCAGGAAGAGTTTTATATTGCACACTTAGATCTATTTGATGTATCTCTGAGCATCAGTCTTTCTAGTTTCTATGAGTTCTTCTGTACATTCTCATAAATAGGGACTAGCCTCATTGGCTGCACTTTCTTCCTAGATTCTGGAATGGAGATTCAGATACATATATCAGAGGCAACATAGCGAAAGAAAAGCATGAAGTCTTACTCCCCCTGGTTTGGTGTCTGTTTTGCTTACTCTCCCGTGGAATTTTCTGTGACACATAAAAGGTAAGAAGAGGGAACTAAAAACTATGCCAAAGTTAAAACTAGTGACAAGTCTAGCATCTAGCAAATAGTTCACTCTCACTACTATCCTTGTTCCCCATTGGTTCTAGACTGGAGACATGATTTGCTCATTTTTCTTTTGGAATATTTGCCTTTATTTTTTTTGAAATGACTTATGAGACTCTTATGTATATGATGAGAGGGAAGCCCTTCTCATATGTATTACATTTTTTCTCATTTGCTTTTTCCTTTTGACTTTGTTCTAATGGTTTTGGTTTTTCTTTGTGTTTTTATATGAAAAATCTTATATACTCCAAGATTATGAAAACATCCACCTATTTTCCATTTAACTAACTTTATTTCTTGAATTTTTATAAATTTAAATATGAATGATACAAGAAACAGAATTAATTATACACTGACTGAGGAATGACCTGGAGGTCAGCCATCTCATTACCATCACCACCAGTAGCAGTGTTAGCACGCTTAACTAGGTTACGAGACTGAGCTTGATTGCTTATTACTTCTTGACCATGTAAAGCTTCCTCTGGTGTTAATTAAATGTCACCTTTTCAATGAGGTCTACCTTGACCAATGCATTTGAAATTATAACCTCTGCAAGCTCCTGATGCCCCTACTTTGCTTTAGTTTTGTTTAAATTTACATAGTACTTACTGTCTTTTAGCATACTATATCATTTATTTATTTGTTAATAATTTATCCACCCCAGACTTATGTTTACCATTTTCATGGCACAACATTTTCCATCCATTTATTTTCAACCTGTATCTTTACATTTAAAGTATATCTCTTGTAGACAACATATAGTTGGATCATACTTTTTATCCATTCTGACAATTTTTGCTTTTTTATTGGTAAGCTTATGCCATTATAGGTTAATGCAATTACTCATGTGGTTGGATTTGTGTTTACCATTTTGTTATTTGTTTTCTCTTTTTCTCTTCATTCTTTTCTACTGTTACTGATTTTTGACTCCCTTTGGATTATTAAAATATCTTTAAAAAATCTATTTTAATTTATGTATTGGTTATGCATATTTTTAAGTGTTTAGGGATTAAAATATACATTCTTATCTATTCACAGTGTACTTGGAATGCATATTTTATAACTTCACATAAAATATACATAAGAATACATACTAGAATCATAACCACTCAAATCCTTTATAATTATCACAAACATTGCATCTACATACACTGTAACCCCCACAAGACAATGCTACAATTTTCACTATAATCACTTTTATGTACTTTAAAGAAACGACATGGAAAATAAAAATATTTTATGTTTATCCAGATAGTTACAATTTTTGATGCTCTTTATTCTTTCCTGAAAATGTAAGTTTTTATCTGGTATCATTTCTTTTTATACTGAAAACTTTATTTAGTATTTCTTATAGTGCAGATGTGCTAGTGACAGATTTTTGTATTTTTCTTTTATTTGAAAACAGTTTTAGACTTTTTCATACTGGAAAAAATTATGTCCACTCGATACAGAACTATATACTGACCATGCTTTTTTTTTTTTTTTTTTTTGGGGGGGGGGAGTTAAAGTTGTAAAGATGTTGTTCCACTGCCTTCTGATGTTCATATTTTCTAATGAGAAGTCAGAGATCATTCAAATTGTTGTTCTCCTCTATGTAATGCGTCATTTTTCTTTTTCTGTTTTCAAGATTTTCTCTTTATTGTTGGTTTTCAAAATGGTTTTGTTCATTTTTGATACTGCTGTGGGTTCACTGAGCTATAAATGTATGGCTTTCACAATTGGGAAGATTTGGTTCATTATTTATTCAAATATTTCATCCACTCTGTTCTCTTTCTCTCTGCATTTTTGGACTCCAATTACACATATATTCAAATTTTTGGCATTTTCCCACAGGTGTTCTGTTCATTTATTTGTCAATCTTTTTCTTTCTCTGTTTATAAGGTTAGATGACTTCTATTAACATCTTCAAGTTCAAAGACCCATTCTTCTGTTATCTTCATTGCGTAGTTACAACCATCCAGTTCATTTTTTTTTCCAGCTACTGGATACTTCATCTATGCCTATTTGATTTTTAAAAACAAAATTTAAAAACTTCGCTATTGAGATTTTTTATGTTTGCATTACAAGGATATTTTCTTTTCCCTTATTAAACATAGTTACAAAACTTGCTTTAAAGTTACTGTCTGCTAATTTAAACATATAGATCATTTCAAGTCTGTGTCCCATTGACGGTATTTTCTTTTGAGAAAATGGGCTCTTCATATATTGAGTGACTTGAAACTACTGTGTGGACATGGTGAATAAATGGTACTTTGTAGAGGCTGTACAGTCTGTTATATTCCTTTGAACAATGTTTATATTTCTGTTTTAGTAGGTAATTTACTTAGAATGACTATAACAAAAGATATAACAGATATTTATCAGAAAATGTAAAACTTCATTGAAAGACACAAAGTAGTAATATCATGAATGGAAAAACTCAATATGAAAAATATGTTAATTACTCCTAAATTAATTAAAAATGCAGGAAACTGGGTATTTTTCATGGACATTGATAAGCTGAGCCTACAAATTTATAAGGAAAAACAAAAGGCCAAGAAAAACTCAGACACATTTGAAAAGTGAAAAGTCTAAGCATACTTCCTTGACGGATTAAATGATTTAATAATAAGTCATATAATTAATTTAGTGTGTTGCTTGCACAAAGATAGAAAAAAATATCAATAACACACAAGAAGCAGAACCATATGTATATGGATATTTCATATATTACAAGTAGTGTATAAATTCAGTGAATTATTTAATAAATAGTGCTAGGAAAATTAGTTATCTTCATGTGAAAACAATATTTGCTCACTTTACTCACACAAACACATAAAGTCCAGATAGATAAAAGGCTAATTACAAAAAAAAAATTAAATCACTAAAACTAAACAGTAGTTAATATTTATAGAATTTATTGTGCTCAAAAAATTCTTAATGTAGAAAGCAAAGCACAAATCTCAAATAAATGATAAATTTGACCTTTTAAAGATTCAGAACAGCTAAATATAAAAAAAGAAAATCCCAAAATATTTGCAGCACATAAAATCAAACAAGAATTTTTGTCCTGACAATATAGCAAGCTACTAGAAATAAATAATGAAAAGACAAAGAACCTAGTACAACATGGGAAAAGTGTATGAAAGGCAATTAATAGATGTAAAAATAGATGAAAATGCATAATGAACATTGGAAAAATGTACATCACTGGAATTCAGAAAGATACAAATTTAAAAGTGTGAAACCATTCACACTCATCATATTGGCAAAAGTAAAATTCCAAGGATACCAAACATTGGCAAACATGTAAAAAATGGAAATTCTCACACACTGTTATTGGGAGAGCAAATTAGTCACTATTGGGCAGTAATTTTCAATACGTAGTAAAGTTGAAGATGTGTATATTTTAAATCCCAGTGATTCTACTAGGACTGTATCATAGAAAAACCCCTGCACTTGTGCACACAGAAACAAATATGAAAATGTACAAAAATATCTGCAATAGATTTATAGTAACCTATAAGCTCATAAACATGAGACTATAAAAATACAATATGTTTTTATAAAGGAATATTGTAAAGCAGCTCAAATGAACAAACTAGAGATACATGTTTTACCATGGAAAAATGAGAAAATAAAGAGACAGATGGATATATATAGCATGGTACCACTTATATATGCACTTAAAGATTAGAAAGTAATATTATATATCTTTATGAACGTATACCTGTGTCATAAATACCCATTACCTTGCATTGGGAATGATATATACAGTAAGACTCCATTAATGTCATCAATAGATTCTTGGAAACCTTGACTTTAAGCAAAACATACATGAAAACTAATTTTACCATGCGTAAATTGTAACTTAACAGGAGTTCAGTTCCTGCAGAATATTTCTGGTCACAAAAACATCACTAAACTTTTAAATGAAGACCTAAAACACTTCTTATATTGAACACTGAAATAAATGTGAGCTATACAGACATTTGAGAAAGATGAATAGGAAAAGATAGCAGGACAGGTACATGCTGTGCCTGCCACCTCCCATGACTGCATTAAAATTACAACTAAATATAAAACAATCAACCTCTGGAACCATCTGAAGACTAGCTGAATGGAACCCCTATAACTAACGACATAAAGAGGCCACATTGAGACTGGTAGGAGGGGTGGAGATGCAAAACAGGCTGACCCCCCAGCCACAGGTAGCAGTTGAGTATCGGGAGGGATACCTAAGCAGCAAATGACTCCCTGAAGAGTGAGGGTCCCAGACCCACTGTGGGTTCCCCAGCTCAGAGGTCCAGAGCCAGGAAAAGGAATCACCACAACATCTGGCTGTGAAAATCAGTGAGAATTCCACACATCCCAGTGTGAAAGAAGGCTGCTGGAAACCCAGATGTCTTCTTAAAAGGACTATGTACAGCCTCAGTGGCTTGTAGACTTTCAACCTGAGGTCCCATGATGGGGTGGCAACTCGAGAGGTGCCAAAGAAATACAGGGTAAAGCTGAGTTGCATGGTTCAGGGCGAGAGCTAGAGGGACAGCCTCCATTGTCCCTGTGTGGAGCCCATCTCTCATGTAGCCTACAGGCAGGATCCATCTATTCTGTGTTGAGCCATCCCCCACATGGCCAAATCTGAGACTGCATTTGCCTGGTGAACTTCACATGACCCACTCTGGTGACTACCTGGTACCTCAACCCACCCAGCTAACACAGCATCATGGGAGGCACTCTCAGCTCCTGGACAGCCAGTCCCACCCTGAACACTACAGGAGGCTTTTCCAGCAGCAGACTACCGACAGTGGCTTTTGAGGCCACTTGGGACACTTTTGATGATGGACAGTCATCCCAAGCTCATGCAGCATTTCTTCTTGGACAGCTTTCAGGTATCTGCAGGCCAAGGTGAGAGGTGGCTGCCCTCTGTGGTCTCTGGGTATTTTGTGGAGTGGCCACAGGTTGGCACTGGCTCAAGAACTGAATCTGCATTAACCTTGTAAACAACCCCTGCCCTACCCCATGACTCCCTGGGACCATTCCCTGACCAGCTCACAAAGGCACTGTCAGTACTGAGACAACCAATCTAGGCCCATGCACCTAAGGAGGCTCTTTCAGGAGCTGAGTCTTACGGGCAGCTGGCAGGTAGCAACAGGCCTACGGGTTTTCTGTACCTTTTGATAAGCTGTCCCAGGCCTGATACTGTTGGCAACCAGCCTTGTTCACAGTGTGGGCATCCCCACATGGCTCTAGGTCCAGCACATGAAGCAACCAACCACATGTAGCTTTGTAACTCCCACCAGGTAGCTCCAGGCCAGTCACAGGGCAAGGCTGAAACTGGACTGTACATGATCCCTTCCCAAAAAGCATAAGAAACAGCACACTCTGAGTCAGGCTTCAGACCAAAACTGAGCACAACTCAATTAGCCCCACAAGTGGAAAACACAAAGGGTTGTCTCAACAGGAATAAGATCCTGCTGGGGCAAATCCCCCTCTGAAGGGTTAGCACCCACACAGGAGCTCATGTGCTGTGAGCAGAGGCAATCCTCACAGTCAGTCAACCTGACAGTCAATCCAACTCACTGATGTGCCAAAAGCAATCAAGTCTCAACAACAACAGGAGGGCACACACAACCCACACAAAGGACACCTTTGGAGCACATGACACAGGTGATCAGGCAGACCGTGCACTGGGCCACACAGGACACCTACTACCTAAGTCCATCTGGTGAAGACTCAGAAACATAGGAGATCTACCTAATATAGAAAAACAAACAGAGAGGGAGACAAAATGAGGGGAAAAAATCATGTCCCAAATAAAAGAACAGTGGAAAATTCCAGAAAAAAACCCAAGTGAAATGGAGGCAGGCAACCAATCTACCAGAGACAGAGTTCAAAATACTGGTTATGAGAATGCTTAAAGAACTTAGTGAGAACTTCAACAAAAAGACAATAAGCATAAAGAAGGACATAGAAATCATAAAAAATAAAATCAGAAATAAAAAATACAATTACCATAATAATCAATACACTGAAGGAGCCAACAAGAGATTAGATGAAGCAGAGGATTGAATCAGCAATTTAGAAGACAAGGAAGCAGAAAACACCCAATCAGAACAACAACAACAAAAACAACAAGATAATTTAAGGGACTTCTGGGACAACTTCAAGGGTAACAACATTCACATCATAGGAGTATCAGAAGGAGAAGAGAGGGACCAAGGGATCCAGAACCTATTCAAAGAAATAACGACTGAAAACTTCCCTAACCTGGTGAAGGAAATGGACATATAAGCCCAGGAAGTGCAGAGAGTCCCTGGAGATGAAGCCAAACAGGCCCATACACATCATTATTCAAATGACAAAAGTTAAAGACTAAGACAGAATCCTGAAAGCAACAAGAGAAACACAACTAGTTACCTACAAGGGAGTTCCCATAACATTGCTAGCTCATTTCTCAACAGAAACTTTGCAGGCCAGAAGGGAGTGGCAAGAAATATTCAAAGTGATAAAAGGTACCTATGACCAAGGGTACTCTACCCAGCAAGGCTATCATTTAAAGTTGAATGAGATATTAAGAGCTTCCCAGGCAAGAAAAAGCCAAAGGAATTCTTTACCACCAAGCCCATATTACAAGAAACGTTAAGGGACTTCTTTAAGAAGAAGGGGAAGAACAAAAAAATACCTATCAAAAATGTGAATAATAAAATGGCAATAACTGTGTACCTATCAATAATCACTTTAAATGTAAATGGCTTAAAAGCTCCAATCAAAAGACATAGGGTAACTGAATGGATAAGAAAACAAGACCCATATATATACTGTCTGCAAGAGACCCATCTCAGATTGAAAGGCCCACATAGACTGAAAGTAAAGTATTTCATGCAAGTAGAAATTTCAAAAAAGCTGGGATAGCAACTATTATTTTTTAAATTAAAGTGTATTGGGGGTGAGAATTGTTAGTAAATTTACATAGATTTCAGGTGCACAATTCTGTAATACATCATCTATATATCACACTGTGTGCTCACCGCCCAGTCAGTTCTCTTTCCATCACCATATATTTGATCCCCTTTACCCTCATCTACCACCCCCTTCCTCCCTAACCTTTTGGTAACTACTAAACTATTGTCTGTGTCTCTTAGTTTTTGTTTCTTCATTTGTTTGTCTTGTTCTTTTGTTGTTTCCAGTTTTATATACCACATATCAGTGAAATCACGTGGTTCTTGGCTTTTTCTGTCTGACTTATTTCACTTAGCATTATAATCTCAAGATCCATTCATATTGTCGCAAATGGTACTATTTCATCGTGTACCAAAATTAACTAAAAATTGATCAAATTTGATCAAAATGGATCAAAGACCTAAACACAAAATCTGAAACAATAAACTACATAGAAGAAAACATAGGTACTAAACTTATAGACCTTGGGTTCAAAGAGCATTTTTTGAATTTGACTTCAAAGGCAAGGGAAGTAAAATCTAAAATAAATGAATGGGACTATATCAAACTAAAAAGCTTCTGCACAGCAAGATAAACCATCAACAAAATAAAGAGGCACCAATCAACTGAATGGGAGAAGATTTATGCAAATAACGCCTCTGATAAGGGGCTAATATCCAAAATACATAAAGAACTCATACAGCTCAACAACAAAAAAACAAACAATCCAATTAAAAAATGAACAGAGGAGGTGACCGGATGGCTCAGTTGGTTAGAGCGCAAGCTCTGAATAACAGGGTTGCCAGTTCAATTCCCCCATGGGATGGTGGGCTGCGCCCCCGCAACTAAGGATTGAAAATGGCGACTGGAGTTGGAGCTGAGCTGCACCCTCCACAGCTAGACTGAGGGATGGTGACTTGGAGCTGGTGGGCCCTGGAGAAGCACACTGTTGCCCAATATTACCCAATAAAAATAATTAAAAAAAATGGACAGAGGACCTGAATAGACATTTCTCCACAGAAGACATATAAATGTCCAGTAGACATATGAAAAAATGTTCAACATCACTAATCAGAGAAATGCAAATAAAAACCACAATGAGCTATTACCTCATA
This sequence comes from Rhinolophus sinicus, assembly GCF_057876585.1. Classification (NCBI taxonomy): domain Eukaryota; kingdom Metazoa; phylum Chordata; class Mammalia; order Chiroptera; family Rhinolophidae; genus Rhinolophus; species Rhinolophus sinicus. The sequence goes on from NC_142506.1 coordinate 26,659,085, forward strand.
CCAGTTAGAATGGCTATCATCAACAAGACAAATAATAACAAGTGTTGGAGAGGCTGTGGAGAAAAAGGATAGCAACGTATATCAGACAAGATAGACATTAAAACGAAGGCTATAAAAGAGACAAAAAAGGACATTACATAATGATAAAGGGATCCATCTAACAAGAGGATATAACCCTTGTAAACATTTGTGAATCCAAAATAGGAGCACCTAAACATATAAAACAAATATTGACAGATATAAAGGGAGAGATCGACAGTAACACAGTCATGGTAGGGGAATTTAACACCTCACTGACATCAACGGATAGATCTTCCAGACAGAATATCAATAAAACAGTGACCTTACATGACACATTAGACCACATAAATTTAATTAATATTTTTAGAGCCTTCCAATCCAAAGTAGCATAATATACATTCTTTTCAAGTGCACATGGAACATTTTCCAAGATAGACCATATGTTAGGCCACAAATCAAGTCTCAATAAAGTCAAGAACACTGAAATCATATCAAGAGTCCTCCCCAACCATAATGGTATGAAATTAGAAATCAATTAAAGAAAAAAAACTGAAAAACACATAACCATATGGAGACTAAATAACATGCTACTAAACAATGAATAGGTTAACAACGAGATCAGGGAGGAAATCAAACATATCTTGAGACAAATGAAAATGAAAACACAATGACCCTAATTTATGGGATTCAGTGAATGCAATCCTAAGAGGGAAATTCATAGCAATACAGGCCTACCTCAAGAAACAAGAAAAATTGCAAATAAACTTTACACTTAAGGAAATAGAAAAAGAAGAGCAAGTGATCCACAAAGTAATAGAATAAAGGAAATAATAAAGATCAGAGCAGAAATAAATGAAATAAAGTCTAAGAAAACAATACAAAAGATCGGTGCAACCAAGAGCTGGCTTTTTTAAAGGAAACAAAGTGGATAAACCTTTAATGAGACAAATCAAGAAAGTAAAAGAGAGAACCCAAATAAATAAAATCAGAAATGAAAGAGGAAAAGTGACAACAGACACCACAGAAATACCAAAAAAAATTATAAAATTCTATGAGCAATTATATACCAACAAATTGAACAATCTGGAAGAAATGGATAAATTCCTAGAAACATACAATCTTCCAAGGTTGAACCAGACAAAGACATTACAAAAAAAAAAAAAAATCCTATAGGCTAATATCCCTGATGAGCATAGATCCAAAAACCCTTAACAAAATGTTAGTAAATCAAATTCAGCAATACATTAAAAATATCATACACCATAATCAAGTGGGGTTTATTCCTGGGATGTAAGTTAGGTCAATATCCTCAAATCAATTAATGTGATACACCACATAAAGAAAATGAAAGAAAAAATTATACAATCATATCAATAGATACAGAAAAAAACATTTGACAAAATCCAGCATCCATTTATAATAAAAACTCTCAGCAAAGTAGGAATAGAGGAAACATATCTCAAAATAATAAAGGCCATATATGACAAACCCACAGCTAACTCACATTCAATGGGGAAAAACTAAAAGCATTCTCCTTAAGATCAGGAATAAGACAAGGACGTCCACTTTCACCACTTTTATTCAACATAGCATTAGAAGTTCTAGCCACAGCAATCAGACAAAAAGAAATAAAAGGCATTCAAATTGAAGAGAAAGAAGTAAAACTGTCATTATACTATACATAAGAAACCCAAGGATTCCACCAAAAATTACTAGAACTGATACATGAATTTAGTAAAGTAGCAGAATACAAAATTAATATTAAAAATCTGTTGCATTTTAATACACCAATAATGAACTATCAGAAACAAAAATTAAGAAAACAATCCCTTTTACAATTACATTAAAAAGAAAACAAACAAACAAGCAAAAACCTAGGAATAAATTTAACCAAGGAAATAAAAGACCCATACTCGGGAAATTATAAGACACTGAAGAAAGAAATTGAAGAAGATACAAATAAATGGAAGCATATGCCATGCTCATGGGTAGGAAGACTTAATAGAGTTAAAATGAACATACTACCCAAAGAAATCTATAGATTCAACGGAATTCTTATCAAAATACCAATGGAATTTTTCACAGAACTAAAACAAAGAATCCTAAAATTTATCTGGAACCAAAAAGACCCTGATAGTCACAGCAATCTTGAGAAAGAAGAACAAAGTTGGAGAGATCACACTACATAATATCGAACTATACTACACGGCCACAGTGATTAAAACCACATGGTACTGGCATAAAGACAGACACAGATCAATGGAACAGAATAGAGCTCAGAAATAAACCAACGCCTATATAATCATTTAATCTGTGACAAAGGAAGCAAGAATATACAATAGGGTAAAGACAGTTTATTCAATGAATGGTGTTGGGAAAACTGGACAGATACATGCGAAACAATGAAACTAGACCACCTTCTCACACCATGTACAAGAACAAATTCAAAATGGATAAAAGACTTTAATGTAAGACCGAAAACCATAATACTCCTAGAAAGAAACAGAGGCAATAAACTCTCTCACACTGCCCTTAGTAATATTTGTTCTGATATATCTCCTTGGGCAAGGGAAACAAAAGAAAAAAATAAACAAATGGGACTACATCAAACTAAAAAGTGTTTGCACAGCAAAGGAAACCATCAACAAAACGAAAAGACATCCTATTGAATGGGAGAAGATATTTGCCAGTGATACATCTGATAAGGGGTTAATATCCAAAATTTATAAAGAACTCATACAACTCAACAACAACAAAAAAACAAACAATTCAATTTAAAAATGGGCAGAGAACCTGAATAGACATTTCTCCAATGAGGACATACAGATGGGCAATAGACATATGAAAAGATGCTCAACATCAGTAATCATCAGAGAAATGCAAATGAAAACCTCAATGAGATATCACTTCATACCTGTCAGAATGGCTATCATCAATAAATCAACAAAAAACAAGTGTTGGGGAGAATGTGGAGTAAAAGGAACCCTCATGCACAGTTGGTGGCAATGCAAATTGGTGCAGCCACTCTGGAAACCAGTTTAGAGGTTCCGCAAAAAATTAAAAATAGAACTACCTTATGACCCAGCAATTCCATCTCTGGGTATTTATCCAAAGCAATCCAAAATACTAATTTGAAAAGATTTATGCACCCCTATGTTCACTGCAGTGCTATTTACAATAGCCAAGATATGGAAGCAACCCAAATGCCCACTGGAAAAAGAAATTGTGGTACGTATATACAATGGAATATTACTCAGCTACACACACAAAAAGAAGTCTTACCATTTGCAATAACATGGATGGGCCTGTAGGATATTATGCTAAGTGAAATAAGTCAGACAGAGAGAGAGACAAATACCATATGATCTCACTAGTATGTGGAATCTAAAGAACAAAATAAACAAACAAAAACAGAAACTGACTCACAAATACAGAGAACAAACTGATGTTTACTGGTTTGGATGTGGGGGGCGGGGGGGGGGTTAAAGCCTGGGTGAGAAAGATGAAGGGATTAAGAAGTACAGATTGATAGTTACAGGAGAGTCACCCGGATGTAAACTATAGTATGGGGAATATAGTCAATAGTATTGTAAAAACTATATACAGTGTCGTAGACTTATTGGGGGGATCACTTCATAAATTATATAAATGTCTAACCACTATGCTGTGTACCTGAAACTAATATAAAATAATATTGAACGTCAACTATAGTTGAAAACAAAAAGAAAGATTAATAAAAACAAGTAAGATAATGATTTCTCAACCCACTTATTCCAGTTCAGGGTTATGAGTGGCCAGCCCCTCTCCCCGAGGCTCAGGGTGCAAGGCAGGACCCACCCTGGGCACTTCCATCGCAGGCGCACTTACAGCCTCACCCATACCCACTCAGACTGCGACAATTTAGATATGCCAGTTTACCTCAAGTGCACATGTATGGGATGTGGGAGGAAACCAGAACACCCGGAAAAAACACAGGTACACATAAGAATGTGCAAATTCTACACAGACATTAGCGCCACCCTGGAATTGACTTTGTTTATCCTTATCAACATTGTAACCAAATGATGTTGAACAAAATGATTGTTATTCGAGGACCTGCTGCACTAAACTTAAATAAGTAGTTAACTGTGGACAGTGAGGGAAATGATATCAAGTAGATTCATGATTTAATACTCCCATTTCTTAAGTGGATGGTCTGTAGATGGGTGTTCACTATATTATAATCCATACACTTTAAACCCATACATGGCTGAAATAGTTCATATAATAATAATAATAATACTTACATAATAGTATTGTTTTGAGAATTAAGTGAGATAATATATATATAAATAACTGGAAAAATGATAAAATGCGGGTGAGGTGAGGATAGGTTTTCTTTAAAATAATAATCATTTGAAGTTGTAATGGAAAAACATGTCACAAAAATATATAGAAATTCAACAAAGGAAAACATTTATTACATTAAAAGGTATAATAAATTAAATCTGTATTAAAATTTGTTCTACTACCAGGCTAGATAAACACCAATTCAAATAAATGGAAGATAAACTGATAAAAAGATTGAAATGTGTAGAGATATTACTCCTTTAAAAATAAATTTATGTTAGTAAAGTTACATAGGTTTCAGGTATACAATTCTGTATTACATCATTTGTGTATCACATTGTGTGTTCACCACCCAGAGTCAGTTCTCCTTCCATCACCATATATTTGATCCCTTTTATCCTCATCTACCATCCTTTACCCCCTTACCCTCTGGTAACCACTAAACTATTGTCTGTGTCTATGAGTTTTTGTTTATTTGTTTGTCTTGTTCCTTTGTTGCTTTCAGTTTTGTACCCAACATATAGACTATATTTGGAAAAAAAAAGAAAACACAAGTAAAAGGAGTATGTCAAAAATGCCTTCTGGAGTTAATCTGAAACACATTATTCTAAGAGATGTTGAAAACTTATTTATACTATTTTATATGTTTAATAATTAAAATAAGGTTTTTAATAAATAAATAAATTTATGTTAATCATGCCATAAACAAAATTTAAAACTAAATTATTAACAGGGAAGTATTGGCAGTGTAATAATTCTTTAATAATAAGAACTATTCTAAATAAATAAGAAAAATATAAGAGATTCCAGAATTTTAAAATAGGCAACGGAAATGAGCAGGCAATTTACAAATGTTGAAATACAAATAGTCAATAAACATAAAGAAAATGCTCAATCACACTAGTAATCTTAATTATAATATTAAAGAAAACAGTAAATGAAACATCATATTAGCAAAGATTTTTAATAATATAATAATACTCACTTGGGAAAGATTTTCATAATGGTGGCAGGAAAACTTCAGGAGATTCCTCCACAGATAAACAGTTACAAAACATGTGCAAAAATACTAAAAACAGCCATGTGAAGGCATCAGAAAACATCTAATGACATGCAGAAACTTGAGAAATATTGGTTCTAGAAAGACAACCACCTCATTGGGCAAGAACAACTTTGTGGCTTTCTGGTCTAAAGGAGCTCCACAATGCCGCCAGGTCAGATGGCAAGCAACCAGAACCTTTATTGCCTCAACTGGCAGATAATAGAGATCAGAGCTGTAGAAGACCTGGAAATTTTATACTCCAAAATATGAATATAAACTCTTCCCAAATCACTGGCATATTGCTAAATTATCATTTCAAGATTGATAAATAATAGTATACAATGATGATAAAATAATATAAAATCATTAAAATATCTTTGAAGAATATTTAACCTAAAATAATGTCATGTGAAAATTCTAAGATCTAAAACTGTATGTACTATGTATTCTCACTTTTGTAGGGATAAAAAGGGGTGAAAGAAAGAAAAGAAAGGATTGATACTTATGTACCTGGTGTTAGCTGTCTATTAATACTTTGCCTCTTGCTTCAAGAGGACACAGATATACTTAAGTGAATTCACCTCCAACCCACACTTCTCCTGAGTGTTTACTCTACCATAATGCAGGTCATTCTGAAAATGTGCTGAGATATAGTCTGGATTCTTTTCCTGCCACCCCCTTCACTGTTGAAGAATATCTTCATGATTTTTTTTAAGTGGATGATGGTAAGTATCAAACTGTTATTACATTTAGATTCTATTAGATACAAATCATGAAAGAGGTAGTAGTTCTATTTTAAAATGTCAATACTTGCTGTTTGTCAGAAATTATACATTTTGAAACTATTTACACATGATGAAAAAGTCTGATGTGAACCTAAAAATGTTCAAGGTCTTTCAAAATTTATTTTAGAGTATATGAACAAAACATTTGAGACCATTGCTTAAAGAATCCAGCTAAACAAAAACCTTAGTGAGTAATGTGGATTGTACTGAAGATCTTATAGGGGAGATAGCTCAGCAAACAATTTTAAAATGTTTTACTAGACATTTTTGTTCTCCCAGCACTTGTAGAGCACACGGCCATGGGAGTGTTAAATTCTGTTTCCCCTATTGTCTCATACTTACAGATTTATAGGCTCCCATCTCTGTTCTTATGTACTGCCCCAGCTTCTATCTGTGGACTTTTGTACCTAAATTTACATCTGTCCTTCTGGCTACAGAGCACTTTCCCATCTTAGAAGCCAGGTCAGCAACCATCCTTGCTTATTTGAGCCTACGTTTTGAGCTATTCCTTTGCAAAAATCACATAAATTTTAAGATTTATAGGGAGTTTTTATTTTCTGCTCTGCGTTTTCTGCATTTTTTTTCAAAATTTCCACAAACACAGTATCACTTTATACTAAAAAAATAAAAAATTGAGACATAAAAAACTAGAAGAAATGGAATAAAGATTTGTGGAAACTTAAAAATGATAAAGGCAACTTCACAAATCAATAGAAAAGGGATTGCTTACTTTTAAAGTGGTATTGGGAAATTTTGGAAAACAAAAGTTTTTGATTCTCATTTAGTACTATATTTGGAAATTAATTCAGGTAAAGAATTCAATAGAAAAAATACAGTTAAAAAAACCCAAAACTTTAGAGATAACATAGGTTAATATCTACTGCTCTCAAATATGGGATGACATCCAGAGTATAAAAATGGTTGAGGAAATCACAAGGAAATATACTACACAATACTGAAAGTTTCAGCAGATCAACTGATTCTACAAACATTGTGAAATGTTGTTGGAACTTAAATCTCCAGGTCCTTTAGTTAGATGTCATTTATATGGTAGTCACAAAGTTGTCATACATAAGATAAATGTATTATTAAATAATTGGATGCATTGTTTTAAGTGTCTGGAAATTGAAGAAAACATATCAAACATATTATTTGGAAACCTAACATACAGTTTAAAAACATATTTGTTTCATTTCCCAGCATTGTGGGATGTCCTTTTCAGTTCAGAGATAAGAAAACTAATTCTTGGAGTTGCCCATTTTTATACAGTGGTGCAACCCTCCAGGCGGGATCCTTGAAGTCTAGAAGATCAGTACTTTTAATCAAGTGTTCTCTATAATAAAACCTTTGCTTAGCAGAGCACATAATTGTCTGCCTACTACTGTTTAAATACCAATAGGATTAGAGTGGGGGAACATGAGCAAAAGGGGAGCCTGAGAACTGAGGGACAGTGTGTTCTACACTCCAATTTTAATCGGAGCCACATTTCTTTTATCTATTAAGTAAGTAGAGGTACCAGATCAGATTCTGTTTGACAAAAGTTTTCTCTTGCAACTACAAAAAGGGTTTGAGAAATGTGTAATAGTATAAACATTCACATGTCAGTTATGACCATTTCTTCAAAAATGATGTCTAATGCTACTCATTAAACCAGAAGAAAACTTCCTATCTTTGGAATTTGATGTGAGTCAGGAAGTATGAAACAATAATTGTATTCTCGATTAGGTAACAAATAAACAACAAAATTTTCTTATGCTTGCAGGGTTCTAGAAGTGTTCCCAGTGAAATACCATTTAACTTTTGTAGAATATTGCCAATAAAAATGTGAATTACCTAGAGATTATTTTTTGACAGTAATAGTTTTCACTGCAACCTAACATTGGCTTCTCACATAAAGGAAATCAAAGTACACTGAGTATTTAGACAAAAAAGTAAAAACTTTTAAAAAATTGTCTGTAGAGGGTGTCAGTATTTCTCTTTTAAGTGATAAGCCTACCATCACATTTAAGGGTACAGTTTATCCTGTAGCAAAGTTATTGATGGGAATTGACTGTTTCTATATAATCTGTTTACATAAAATTTTTTTATACTATAAAATAAAGCACAAACAGAAATTAATTTCCTTAAGACAGAATTCCTTCAGCGGAGCTTTTTTTTTTTTACTGGGTTTGTCATCTTTGGGTACAGAATCTTAACTTTAATAATCAGTTTGGTCACTGTTCAGAAGTGCATATTTGATTAATGCTGGGATTCTTTACCTTGGACAAAAGGTATGTGGATATATGAAAGGGTAAAAGTAAGTATGAAGGTGGATGAAGATAAGACTCACATAGTCATGCCAATGTGCCAAGCATTGTTCTATGCCACTGATGTGTATTAACATTAACTCATTTAATCTTTACAACACCCTTAGGAGGAAAGAACCATTATTATCTCCTTTTGGAAGATAAAGACAATAAGTCACAGAGGAGGTCTGTAACTTTCCAAAGTCAAATAGTTATTAAGTGCTGAAGTTAAAATTTGAAACTACACAGTCTAGCTTCAGTTCAGTCCCTTCTGTATTTTAATTTACTGCCTCTAATGACCATGGACATTTTGAACAAAATGGATAGTTTGACTTTATTTAGAAATTTATAAACATATCCTGATATCAATGTTCAGATCTTAGCCAAAGCAACCTTGAGCGAGAAGAAAAAAGCTGGAGGGATCATACTCCCTGACTTCAAAACATACTACAAAGCTTCAGTACCAAAAGCATATGGTACGGGCACAAAAACAGACACATGGACCAATGAAAGAGAATCAAGAGCCCAGAAATAAGCCCATGCGTATTTTGTTAATTACTTTTGACAAGGGCTCCAAGAATACAAAATGGGGAAACAGTGCTGGGTAAACTGGATAATGACATGCACAAGAAGGAAATTGGACCCTTATTTCATACTACACACAAAATTAAACTCAAAATGTGTTAAAAACCTAAATGGAAGATCTGAAATTATACAACTCCTAGAAGAAAACATAGAGGAAAATGTCCCTGACGGTGATATTTTTTGGATCTGAAACTAAAAACACAGGCAGTAAAAGTAAATTTAAATAGTAGACCTTGAGGGTATTATGCTAAGTGAAATAAGTCAGATAGAGAAAGACAAATACTGTACAAGTTCACTCAAATGTATACCTAAAAGAAGCAAAACAAATGAACAAACAAAACAAAGCGAAAATAAACTCATAGAGCCAGAGAACAGGTTAGTGGTTACCAGAGGGGAAGGTGTTTGGGGGGAATGAGTGAAGGGAGTCAACTGTATGTGATGGACAGTAACTAGATTTATGGTGGTAAACACTTTGTAGTGTATACAGACATTTAGCAGTAGTGCTGTACACTATATAATACAAGAATTTTTAAAATTTTAGCAGAAAATAAATATATAAAATAAAATAAACAAGTGGGACTACATCAACCAAAAAGATTCTGCACAGCAAAAGAAAACAGTCAACATAATAAAGTGGTAACGTATGGAATGGCCAAAAATATTTGTACAACATAAAACTGATAAGTAGTTAATATCCAAAATATATAATGAACTCCTACAACTCAATAGCAAAAGAACAAGGAACCCAATTTTTAAAATGAGCCAAGGACCTAAATAGACATTTTTTCCAAAGAAGACACACGAATGACCAACAGACATGTGAAAAGCTGCTCAACACCACTAATCATCAGAAATATGCAAATTAAAACCACAATGACACATTATCTCACACCTGTTAGGATGACTATTATTAAAAAGAAAAGAAAAAAAAAAAACACATGATTTCCAGTTAAGGTGGTGGACTAGGTAAACACTATGCTCACCTCCTCTCAGGACAACACCCATCAAAACTAAACCACAGAAAAACCATTATTGAGAATCACCTGAAGTCTAGCTGAACCAAAGCCCTACCACTACGGACATACAGAAGAAACCATCTGCAGAATGGGAGGAGGGGCAGAAACACTGAATGGACTGGTGTCACACCCACGTCTGACCGTTAAAAATTGGGAGGAATATTTCAGCTGCAGAGGCCCCACCTGAGGAGTAAGAGGCCCCAGCCCCTCCCTAGCCCAGGATTTCAGTGCTGCGGAAAGAAGTCCCCATAACTACTGGCTGTGAAAACCAGAAGAGATTGTGACTGAGTGAGACGAGGGTGGCTAAGGGCCCAGGTGCTCCTGTTAAAGGGCCCATGCATAGACTTACTTGCTCACAGACTCGCTCTGAGCTCCAGCACTGGGGCAGCAGCTCAAAAGGTGTCAGGGACATACAGGATGGAATTGAATTATCAGGCCTCAGGGTGAGGGCTGGAGGGGCAGCTTTGTCCCAGATTGAGGAGCTGGTGGAAGCCATTATTTTTTGTACAGCCCTCCCCCTCCCTGCGTGCAGATGCAGGCAGACACCATATCTGAGTCTCCATCTGAGTCTGCCTCAACCTCATGATTACCAGAGAACACACCCCACCCAGATTTTGGGCACACCCAAGCCACTTTCAGTGGCTTTTCCCTATAAGTGGCCTGCCTTGGCTCATGCTGCAGACTTTCCTAAAATCTCTCAAACATTCACAAAACCCAAACAAGCAGCATCTGACTTTGGCATGTCTCTTACCTATGGCTGAGCAGCCATAAGCCCAGAACTAGAGTCAGCTGGCCTTGGTTTTCAGCTTAGCCTCTCAAGGCACCTTCAAGTATAGCGTGGGTGATGGCCTTCTCTGGATTGATTTGTGGCTCATGCCAGGTGGCCACAGGCAGGGCATAGACTGTGGCTGAACTTGGCCTGTAGGAGGTCTTCTCCCAGGAGGCCCCAGGGCTGGCAGACCCCATGGCCAGCTTCAGACTGGGCTGGAGCATCACCCAGCAACCTCCAAGGACAACACACCTAAAGGGCAGACTGGGCAGGCAAAGGAGCCCTGCTTTGTAGGGTCAGCTCCTCCACAGTAATCACAACCAGTCCTCACAACCAGTCAGCCTGAGGGTAAATCCGTCCTACTGATGTGCAAATAGCAATTAAGTTTCAACTACAACAGGAGGGCACACAAAACTCACACAAAGGACACACCTGGAGCACCCAGCTCTGGTGACCAAGGAGCGTGCACCACTGAGTCTCGCAGGACAGATACCTACTATATAAGGTCCCTCTACTAAGACCAGGAGACATAACAGCCCTACATAAAAACAAATACCAGGAGGCAGCCAAAATGGGGGGAAAAACATTTTCCAAGTAAAAGAAAAGAAGTGAGCTCCAGAAAAAGAACTAAACAAAATGGAGATAAGCAGTCTACCAGTCACAGTGTTCAAAACACTGCTTATAAGGATGCTCAATGATTTCAGTGAGAACTTCGACAAAAGTTAGGAAGAAAAAAATGGAGATAGAAAACCTAAAAATGAACCAGTCAGAAATAAAGACTATAATAACTGAAATGAAGAATACGTTAGAGGGAATCAACAGTTGATTAGATAAAGCAGAGGATTGAATCAGTGATTTAGAAGACAAGGTAGTAGAAAACACCCAATCAGAACAATAAAATGAAAAAAGAATCCAAATAAATGAGACTGGTTAAAGGGGCCTAAGAGACAATATCAAGCATACCAACATTTGCCTCATAGGGGCACCAGAGGTGAAGAGAGAGAGTAAGGAATTGAAAACCTATTTGAAGAAACAATGACTGAAAACTTCCCTAACCTTGTGAAAGAAATAGACATACAAGCCCACGAAGCACAGAGAGTCCCAAACAAGATGAACCCAAAGAGGCCAACACCAAGACACATCATCATTCAAAAGCCAAAGGTTAAAGACAAAGAAAGAATCCTAAAAGCAGCAAGAGAAAAGCAGTTAATTACCTACAAGGGAGCCCTCATAAAACTATCAGCTGATTTCTCAACAGAAATTTTGCAGGCCAGAAAGGATTGGCAGGAAATATTCAAAGTGATGAAAAGCAAAGACCTACAACCAAGATTACTCTACCCAGCAAAGCTATCATTTATAATTGAAGGACAGATAAAGAGCTTCCCAGACAAGAAAAAGCTAAAGGAGTTCCTCATCACCAAACCAGTATTACAAGAAATATTAGATTAACATGAAAGAAATAAAATAAAAAATATGAATAATAAAATGGCAATACCTATATATCTATCAGTATACTTATCAATAATTACTTTAAGTGTAAATGGATTAAGTGCTCCAAACAAAAAATAGGGTGGCTGCATGGATAAGAAACAAGACCTTTACATATGCTGCTTACAAGAGACTCATTTCAGATTGAAAGACACACACAGACTGAAAGTAAAGGGATAGGAAAAAGATATTTCATGAAAATGGAAACAAACAAACAAAAAACTGCAGTGGCAATACTTATACCAGACAAAACAGGCTTTACAACAAAGACTATAACAAGAGAAAAGAAGGACCTAGTAATCTCACTTCTAGATAATTATTCGAAGAAACCCCAAAACTCTACTTAGAAGGGACATGTGCATCTATGGGTTCATTACAGCGCTGTTTACAATGGCCAAGATGAGAGGAAGCCTGGGTGTCCTTCAATGGATGAATGAACAAAGAGTGGGTGGTACATGTATACAATGGAATATTGCTCAACCATGGAAGGGAATGGGTTCTTGCCATCTGCAGTGGCATGGATGCACCTGGAGGGTATTGTGCTGAGTAAAGTATGTCAGATAGCCAGAGATAGACACAATGTGATTTCACTCATATGTGGAATCTAAAGAACAAAATAAACAAACAAATAGAACAGAAATAAACTAATAGATACTGAGAACATTTTAATGGTTGCCAAATGGGAGCAGGGTTGGGAATGGGTGAAAAAGGGGAAGGGATTAAGAAGTACAAATTGACTGTTACAAAGTAGTCATGGGGATGTAGGGTATGGCATAAGGAATATAGCCAATAATATTATAAAAATTATGGGTACTAGATTTATTGGGTGACAGATGGGAGGGAGGTTGGGGGAAAGGGTGCAAAAGGTGAAGGCATTAAAAAGTACAAATTGGTAGTTACAAAATTGCCATGGGGAAGTAAAGTAAAGCATAGTGAATATGGTCAATAATACAGTAATAACTATGTATAGTGCCAGGTGGGTACTAGACGAATCAGAGAGATCACTTCTTAAATTATATAAATGTCTAACCACTATGCTGTACACCTGAAATTAATATAATATAATGTTGACTGTCAACTGTAATTGAAAAATTAAAAAAGGGAAGAAAAGATGAAGGGGAATAAGAGGTTCAATTTTCCAGGTATAACACAAATAAGTCATTTGTTTCGGGAACTATGCATTCCTTACCATAAACAGACGTGGAGATGATGGTCTCAAGTGTCCTTAGATGTGCCCCAAACTGGCTCAATGGGGGTCTCTCTTGAGAATTTGAACTTTAAATAGAGTTATACAAGGACAGAAATAGCACATATTCTTTTGTATGGCATGGTTTTACTACCACTGATTCATTCCTGCTTTCTAGCTCACTGTTGCTACCATGTTAACTATTATTTCTGTCACATTTCCTCTCTTTTTTCTTTGATGTGACCTAATCCATGTCCTTTAGATAATTTCCTTTTTTTTGTATAAGTTAGCCTGAGTGTGCTTGTTACTTACATACAAGTTGATAGTTGACAGACAGAAAAAAAAACTATCACAAAAACTAGATCCTTCTCACATAGAACTTTCAGTATAGTAGGAGAAGCCACCATATCAACTAAAACGGTTAATTCATTGTAGAAAATACCTCTATCACAGGTAGAGCTGACTATATAACATGGAAAGTATGGGAAATGGGGAGAAAGAGGCACATAAGGAGGAGTCCACGTTGGACTTCCTGGGTCAGGAAGGTTTCCTCAAAACATTAATGCTTAACGTGACATGAAAGATCAGTGAAAGTTTCTAGACAAAGAAAAACTCTCTCAGGCAGTGGGAATAGCATTATACAAAAGTCTGAGGGTAATGACGTGATGTAGCGATAAGGTTGGGGAAATGAAGGAAGGAAGCTTATTGTGATTGTACCATATACATTGGGAGAGCAGAGAGAGACTAGGTTGGAAAGATGAAACCATGCATGACTTTGTGACCAGTGTTAAGGAATATGGATTTTTGTCTTAAAAGTAATGATGGCCACTTAAGGATTTTAAATAAGAAAGAGACAAAACTAATTTTGGATGTCAGAAAAATTGTTCCAACAATGTTTGGGACTGATGCGAAGTGAGTATGTTAAGCCCAGTGGCAGGAAGCTCAGTTTAGAGGTTATTTTAGTAACCCCATCCAAATCTGATTGTGGGCTGATCTAAAGTGGAGGGGCAGGGGTGGAAGATAGCTTTTTTATAGAACTGGAATTCTGGGAAAATAGCTGTCTGAATGCTGCTCTCTTCCTCTCTACAACTAAACCTATTCTTTATAACTCTCCTACCTGAAATGGTGGTCGGGTGTATGAGACACAGAGGCCAAAGATGTCGTGGGATCTGAGGTAGTCCAAACAGAAGAAAATGAGTGGCTTTTCTCCTTCTCAGGATATAGGTCTCTGGTAAACATACTCTAGGGTGGCTACTGTGATCCCCAGGGATGGTGTTCATGCCCTTGTGTGATTCTCTCCCTGAGACTTCTTTGTAGCCATGTAGAGTATAACAAAGGTAGCAAGATGTGCCTGATGATGTGAATGTGATCACCACACATAAGATTGTAATGCCTGTCTTGGGAGGACATTCCCTTACTCACTAGTTCTGATGACCAGCCTGCCATGTTGTGAGCTGCCATATAGAGAAGACCAAATGGCAAGAAGGGGATGGAGACTTTAGGCAAAAAGCCAGCAAGAAACTGAGGCCCTTGGGCTGGCAGCCTGAAAGGAACTGAATACTGCCAACAAACAAATGAGCTTAGAAACAGACCCCTTCCACGTTGAGCCCAGAAGAGAACCCAGCCCAGAAACCCTGATTATAGTCTTGCAAAAGACCCCCTTAGGTTGTGCCTGAATTTTTGCCTAACAGAAACTATGAGATAAGAAATGCGTATTGTTTTAAGCTGTTAAGTTTGTGGTAATATTGTAATGCAGCAATAGATAATTAATACAGTGGGCGAGTATTAGAAAGCAGCATATTTTGGAAAGAACATACCTTGAAATAATTTGTGGCCCCCGAGGAAAATTAGACACTGGCTGAATGCCTGGTCTCCTTGGCCTCCAAAGTCCAAGAAAGAGACAAACAAGGGAGCTGAGGCCCAGTGAAAGTAAGCACTGGGGATGCTTGCTGCACATGCTTAGGCTGAGAGCTAGAGGTCAACCCGGCTCTGAATCCCCTGGAAACAAGGTAGAGAATGTGACAGCTTTTACCACGTGTGGGGTGGCTGTCACGGAGGGTATCCCAACAACCACACAAGAACCCAGTGAGCCCAACAAAGAAAAATAACCACCCCAGGAGGCCCAGAAGCCTGAGAAAAAATATCAGTCAGAATACACAAAGCCTCTATAGAATGAAGTAGTTTTTTTAAAAAAAAACTGATGCCCATCAGAAAAATAACAATAGATAGAGTCTATTGTTATTAACTTAGGTAGAGTCAAGTATAACTAAAACATATAATTTAATTATTGATTTCACAATGTAACTTTTTTCAGATAAATTGGAGGAAAGGATGAGCACGATTGATGCCAAATTAATGACCTGGAACATCGAAAATAAAACCAATATAAAATAGCAAAGGCAAAAAAGGGCTTACTTTACTGTATTTTAAGTATATTATATGAAAAAAGACATGTATATCCTGGAAGTAATTTTGAAATCCAAGAAAAGGAGAAAAATCTTGTAGAGATCTAGTTATTCATAAATGAAAAGCATCAGACTTCTCATCTGCAAAATTTGAATCCAGAAGATAGTGTATCTCTTAGTACTGAGAGAGATGACCGAATCTATCTAAGATATCACTTATCTGTGAGAGGGAAAGTATTTGTAAAAATTCAGAGTTCCAAATATATTGTTAGGTACACTTTCTGGGGAAATTAGTGATGAAAGGATAGTAACCAAAACAAACAAGCGAAACACCAGAACCCAAACTCTATAATAGAAGAACCTGAGAATAAATCGTGGTGATCAAGAAACACAGAGTTAGTCTAAATATCTGGGAGTGACTAACATGGGTTAGTAGCTCTGTACTGACAGAAAAATGTTGATGATAACCTAGAGATGAAAACATTACAGTCTCTGAAATAAAATCTTGATGTGAGGGTGAAGGCAGAGAGCGGGAAGAAGTCAAAATATTTCAAAGTTCTCATTTTGGGCCAGGATTGGGGTGGGAGAGGAAAAGGAAATAAATTTTTACTCTCTTCCATAGTTTCACCGAGAGTTTTGTTGAATTCCATGGTACTTCCTGTACCATACTATTAAATGAATGGCTTGTCAGTTGTTTTTCAGGAGGTTACTGTAGAATCACATCATGCACAGTATTGCATGTATCACAATGCTGTAAGTTTTTATTACACCATTTACTTCATCTTACTCATTTCCAGTTCAAATAGACTTTTTAAGTTTCAAATAGTCTCCACTCAGCAACAACTCAGTGACTTCATCAGTCTAGTTCCTTTTCAGACATGAGTCTCTACTGCCCCTTGTTTTCAAGATGCAGTTGCATGTTCAAACCAAGCTCTGATCCTTGTGACTTAGCAAGGAGAGTGGCTAATCATCTGCTTTGTCCTGCCATCATCTGTGAGTGGCTCTGTCCCATCATCCTCCTTTTTGGGGAGGCACTGCCCAGTTCCCTTCCCTGGGTCTTAATGCCAGATAAGTGTAAACAGAAACAGTCTATCAGTTGGGGAATATCCAAAAATTTGTTTCTGTCTTATATTTTTATAAATTCACATCTGGCAGAGCACTGAAACAAGTTCTTTCTGGATGTAGTTTCAACCCCATACTCCATACCAGGCAAGACTTACTAAAGACTAGTTGCAATTATTTACAATTACAATTATTAGGTTTGGTTTTCAAATTTGTATGATGTAATGAGTAAAAAGAGAAACGGATTCTATGTAGAACATATTTCAAACGGACCAGATTCACATCTTCTGAGCCTAACACCTCTCTCTTATAGGTGTCCTGTCTAGTAGAGCCTTTTGGTACATAGAAAAGGGTCTTGCCTTCATGAATCTATGGTACTTCATTTGTCCATACCACTGCTCAGAAGTACTTAGGCATCCTCCATAGTCAGCAAGTAATTTTTAAAAAAGTTTACAACATGAATGGCCTCAAAGGGTTGGGTTATAAAAAAGTGCTTCTCAAACTTATAGCTTTCATGAACTTCATAATCATTTGCCATATATGCATAGCACCAATTTTAGGTAAATTAAAAATAAAATCAATCACATGTTTTCATAATAAAATTGAAGACAATTTAAAGATAAATCAATAACAATTGCTTCACATAATTAAGAAGATACTTACTGTTTTCCATCTCTCACTGACATATACTTTGCATCTGACAGGGTCTGCTAACTGTCTAACTTACATCCATTCTTCCTCTTCCTTTCTAACATAAACCGGATTTTGTAGAAGTGGCAATGTGTTCAGCTATAAAAACTACATTTCCCAGTCTCCCTGTAGCCAGGTATGACAAGTCTGGTAGAGCCTCTGGGAAAGCTCTCAATTAGTATGAACTCTTTTAACTCTCCAATTCCTCCTTCATGATTGAAAGTGGGCATCATGGCTGCAGCCATCTTCTGAATGCCCATGAATGAAAGGCCAAGAGAATATCAAAGAACTTGGCGATGACATCCTTAGTCAAGGCTACACCAGTTCTGGGCAGCTTACCTTTATATTCCTGTTCTGTGAGAGAAAAATAAATCTTCATCTTGTTTAAGTCACTGCCATTTAGGTTTCTCATTATACAGAGTCAAACACAATCCCTAACTAATATAGAATCCGTGGAAAATGGGTTAAGACGTTTTAGGCCCCTATAACATAGATTCATGGAAAACTGCCTTTTTAAATTTGATTCCTGTAGCATGTTGTCTCAGCTCAGGCTGCAATGACTAACATACCCTATGGGTGACTTATAGTCAACAGAAGTTTCTCACAGTTCTAGAGGCTGATGTCCAAGACTAGGAAGGTCAGCTTCCAGTGAGAGCCCTCTTCTGAGTCACAGACTGCTGACTTCTCACTGTGTCCTCATATGGCAGAGAGCGGAGAGAGAAAGTAGGCACTCTTGTGACTCTTATAGATGCATTATTCCCATTCCTCAGGGCTCTACACTCATGACCTCATGTACTCCCAGTCACGTCCCAAAGTCACCACTTCCCAATGCTATGATATGAGGGGGTAGGGTTTCAACATACGAATTTTGTGATACAAACGACCAGTCCAGAACAAAGGTGAGGAGACAGAGGAAGAAAGAGTATGGAGCTCAATGGTCTCAAACCAACACTGCTAAAATTCTTCGTTAACATGTATGTGACCCATCATGGTTGCCTGGATTAAGGTGGCTGGCCCTGTGAAGCTTGAATATTGAATTCTAACTTTACTTTTGTTTAATGCTTATGAAATTGGAATTTCTTAAAAAAGGGCAGTAGCAGTACCTAGGTGAAGCACATACTGATATTGCTGTGTGGTCATATTTAGGAGGCAAGCAGACAGTATAATTGATGAGAATAAATTCTAACCTATTTAATATATAGGCTTACCTATTTTAGAAGCATAGAGCACAGACAACTTAGATGTTCTCCTCATTTATTTTCTGTGAGCTAATGCTAATAGGCTAGAGAAACCAAACAGTCAACAGCCCCTGCCTTTTGCCTACTATCCTGAAGCTGTATCATCTGGACCCTCCAGACTGAGCTGAGACCTTTAAGTTTAATCATGGTTTAAATTTTAAAAAAAGAGGACAAGAAGGTAATTGCAAGCCAGAGGTATCATTTTCTTTCCCCATGGATTAGATGAGGTGGTGCTTATAATGAGCAGCATAAAATAAATCAAAATATTCATTGAACTTTAAGGAAATGGAGGTCAAGGAAAGCTCTATTGTCTCAGTTCAAACACATTAAAGAATTTTAAATAAATGGTACAATTTCCAAGTTCTAGAACCTAGAGAATTCCCCAGAAATCAGGCAAAAATAACAATCTGAATTTAGGCAGACACACAAAAATAAGTGTTTTTTTTTTATAAACCAAATTTATATTCCTGGGATTAATTCTAAGGGCACAGGAAGTTTTGCGGTCAGACTTCCAACAAGTGAAAATTATCACATACCTATGGTAATGAGAACACATTAAAGAAATGCCTTCAGGTGCCTAAAGATAAGAACTGATTTTATAAGACTGCAATGTCAGGTCAAAATACCCATTACAAATAAAGATAAATACTGAAAGGATTTCTGCTTTCATCATTTGGCTCCACAATGATAGAACACTGAACATTTTTTAGAGATGCATTGGTTGCTTTAAGAGCCTGGCAAAGAAATATTCCTAGCTTGCGAAGACACTCCAAGACCAACTCCAGGTTAGGAGTTGGGCACTGCAAACAAAGAGGATGAGGCTCACAGGATAATAGGAATTCAATGCTCCTCCACTCTCATCCCCTTTATCTTCTTGAGATGTTCAGGAAGATGTGAAGGAAGGCCTATAACCTGGTGGTGCTTTGGTGAATTCCATACCCCTTGCCTCTAATTGGTTGATTCTTTATCTTCAAGAGCCTTGGCTTTTCATTATTTATAAGACTGCCACCTTTGACTGCCTTAGGGCAATAATCTGTCAAAACAAGGAGAGAGAACACAGGGTGATATCTGTTGCCAGCTAGAGTCTCTCTAGAGGTGACACCTAGTAGTCTATTCACAAAATAGATCTCCTGGCCCTAAAATGGGTAAGCACTGATAAGTCTGGTTACTATGTATATGGAGTGTTTTTTAGAAGTGTGGATTGACAAAAATCAAATTACATGTGTTCAAAACAGATAACATAGGAAAAGCTTGGGTGGCCATAATAGCTCACTAGGATTTTGGCATTAATACTGATAAAGTAGCAGCAACAGAGATGCAGATGTACTTTTCTTCTGGCCACTTCCCAAGGTCACTGATATTATCTTCAGGGAGCCAGCCACAGTCATTTGTGGATTCTTAAGAGAATGTAGTCTACTCCAAAGGAGGGATGGATGACAGCTTAGAAATGTCTCCTAAGCTGAGCCTCTTATAACTGTCAATTGTGTTACCATGGGCAATTTGTCACTCCTTGGTTGGGAGTAGAAGTTTAAAGAAAGGCACAATATCATGACCATGGGCTGAAGTAAGTCTTAAAAGTAAAGAACCAAGGGCTCTGGTGTGAAATTCTCAGGGTTGCTCCAACGGCGTCTACAT
This sequence comes from Rhinolophus sinicus, assembly GCF_057876585.1. Classification (NCBI taxonomy): domain Eukaryota; kingdom Metazoa; phylum Chordata; class Mammalia; order Chiroptera; family Rhinolophidae; genus Rhinolophus; species Rhinolophus sinicus. The sequence continues at coordinate 26,679,621 of NC_142506.1, forward strand.
GTTGCTACAAAAACAGAGTAATACATATAATGAATTGAGGTTGCTAAAGTGTAGGTTCTAAAGCCCAGAATAAGGTCAGTAGAAACAATTAGTCTTGCCCCCATGAGAGTATTGCAGGATGACATTGGCTATACTGGCAGGGGAAGGAGTTTAGAAGGAATCCAGGATATGTTTTTTTTTTTTCCCCTTCCAGGTCGCATAGGACACAAATTCCACATTGTAAGACTCTTCAATGTGTTATGGACACATTATGATGTAAGCATTCTGTATATCACTATAACTGCCATAAATAAGCTAAGAGAATCCACTCAGTTAAAATAGGCAGCACTCTAAAAGTTGTATTGAAAGGATCCTGGAAGGCAGATCAGTGACTAGCCCCGTAGTTCTCAAACTTTAACTGGTATCAGAATCACTTTAAGGACTTGTTAAAACACTATATTCTGGACACCAACCCCAGAATTTCTGTATCAATAGTTCAGGGAGAGAGTTCGAGAAATTAGACATTTAACAAGTTCCCAGATGATGCAGCTGCTGACTCTTCATGAACCACAACTTGATAACCACTAGTCTAGAATTTTGTGTCACTAGTTAGCTAATTGGTCTCATATATATTATAAACAACCTGTACTTCAGATTCCTTGTGTTTTTCTTTTTTAAAAAAGGGAAAGAAATAAATCAATGAAACATGTTCAACCTTAGAAGCTCTACATTCATTATGGAGATCTTACCAACAAAAGTAGGGGAAATTACACTTGATGAGCTCTTAGCATGTTTCTGGCACAGACTTCATCCTCACAATCACTGTTAAGTTGAGTACTGTTTTACAATGAGTGTATAGAAAGAGTAATGCATACAATATTCAAACACAGGCTATTTGATCTTAGAGCACATATTTTGTTCCAGTACGCTACTCTATTTTCTGAATTTAGAATCGTACACTTTGAATGTGGACTTTAGAAGTAATTTCCACCTGATTCTTTCTTTTATTAGAAAGAAATGTTTATACATACAAGAAAGTAACTTGGGGACTTCTAGCTTCACAAAATTGAGTAGCCCCATTCCGCTCATGTTCTCCGTCTTTCACCTAAAAAGACCTGAGCATAACACAACAAAAAAGCACAGGGAGTCTCTAAAAGATGGAAAGAAAAAGTCAGGCTAGATAGGGAATTTCAGAGTTCAGGAATTACATAGTAATGAGTTTCCTGGATTTCCATATTGCTTATTATTAGGTTGGTGCAAAAATAATTGTTTTTTGCAATTATTTTTAACCTTTTAAACCTCAATTACATTTGCACGAGCCTAATAAAATCCCAGACAAGGTGCTGCAGAATCCCCCAATCTGAACCTCCCATAATTACAGACAAGTAAGTCTCCAAGAATAGAGTTCGACACCAAGCTTATTCTGATGTTAGAGTTATCTGTTATGTAGTTTAAAGAAGCTATTTAAAAATGTTTCAACAAGCAATTATGAATTCTCTTGAACCAAGGAAAATAACAGAAAATCTGAGTAACAAAATTGAAATTATTTTTAAAAAATGGAAATTATAGAACTTAAAGTTATAATTACAGGGAAATATGGCTTACTGGTTGGACTCAACAGTAGAATAGAGATAGCACAGGACAGAATCATTGAACTTGAAGACAGAACAATAAATTCACCCAATCTGAAAAACAGAAAATACACTGAAAATAAGTAAATAGAGTTTCAGAGACCCATGGGAAAAATAACCAAAGAGCTAACATGTATATCATTGGAATGTCAGAGGGAAATAAACAGTAGAGTGGGATTTTAAAAGCAGTCAAAAAAATAATAGCTGAAAATTCCCCAAATTTGGTGAAAGAGGTAAACGCACAGATACAAGTAGCTGAGCAAACACCAACTATGATAAACAGAAAAATCCACACAAAGACACATTATAATTAAACTTCTGAAAACTAAGGGGGAAAAAGTTACAAAATTAATCAATGAGAAACTGCATTACTTATAAAAGAACACAAATTCAAATGATAGCAAATTTTCATCTGAAACCATGGAGTCCACAAAGAGGTGTGGCACAACATTTTTCAAATACAGAAGAAAAGAGCTGTAACTCTAATTTAGATTTCTGGCAAAAATATTCTTCAGAAATGAAGGGGAAATAAAGATTAAGGAAAACTAAGATAATTTGTTCTTAGAAAACTTAGCCTTAAGAAATAGCAAATGCATTTCTCTAAACAGAAATGAAACAACAAAAGATCTAGAACTTCAGAAAATAAAGAAGAACATCAGAATAAGTAAAAATAGGGTAAAGGTAAAAAGACTATCAAAATTTTTGTGAGTTTCTTAAATCATATTTAATGGTTGAAGCAAAAATTTTAACAATATCTGATGTAGAATTCAATATATGTAGAAGAAATACTTAAGATAATTAAATTTAAGCAGTGAGGAGGGTAAAGAACCTAAATGAAAATAAGGTACCACCCTTCACTTTAGTTGGTAAGACAACATCGATGCAGGTAGACTGTGATATATGTATGCTGGAAACCTAGAGCAACCACTAAGAAAAATCACACAAAGTGAAATACTCAAAATTGTTATGAAAAGTCAAGATGGAATATTAAAAATATGCTCAAATTACCCACAAGAAAGTAAGAAAAAAGAAACAGAGAACATGAAATTTAGGAGATAAACAGAAAATAAATAACAAAATGGCAGACCTAAACCCTAACATATCAACAATTACATGTATATGGTCTAAACACATCAACTAAAAACACATTTGCAGAAGGGATTAAAAAAATGACCCATAATAAAACAATATGTTGTCTACAAGAAACTCCTTTCAAATATAATGATATAAGCAGGTTGAGAGCAAAGGATTGAAATAGATATACCATGCAAACATTAATTTAAGAAAAAAAGCAGGAGTGGTAGTATTAAAATCATTTAAAGTAGTCTTCAAGGCAAAGAAAATCACAAGAGACAAAGAGGAATACCACATAATGGTAGAAAGGTCAAGGCACCAGGAAGACAATGATCCTAACAATGTGCATGATGCAAACAATAGAGCCTCAAGATAACATGAAGCAAAATCTAATAGAGCTAAAAGAAGAAATAGACAAATCAAAATTATAACTGGAGACTACAACATCCTAATTAGCAATTGATCGAACTACTAGTGAAAATATCAGCCATGATATAAAAGACTAAACACAATCAACAAGAGCAATATATATATTATATATAATATATTATATATAAATATATATTACATATATGATTGTGTTGTTCAGTTCTTTTATATCATTGCTGATACATATAGATACTATATATAGTATATATAGTATATATATATGTGTACAGATATATATAATATATTATATATATTTTATATATATATATATATATATATATATATATATCACTCTGCCTCCAACAGCAAAATATACATTTTTTCCCCCCAAGCACACAGGGAACATTCACCAAGATAAACCACATCGTGAGTCATGAGACAAACCTTAACAAACTTAGAAGAATTGTATCATACAGAATATGGTCTTTGACCATATGGAATCAAACTAGAAATCAAAAACATAGAGACAACAACAACAAGAACTCTAAGCATTAGGAGACTAAACAACAGACTACTCAATAATCATAAAGTAAGTGAAAAAATACATAAGACTGAATAAAAATGAAAATACATTATGTAAAAATATGTGGGAGCATAGTTAAAACAATGATGGGAGGGAAATTTATAAACACTAAATGCTTTCATTAGAAAAGTGGAAAAAATCAAATCAACAATCTTTATCGCTATCAAGAAATAAATAAAGAAGAACAAAATAATCACAAAGAAAGAAGAAAGGAAATGAAGAGCAAACAGCAATGGAATTGAAAACAGGATAACAATGAGAAAATCAATACTACAAAAAGCTGTTTATTTTAAATCAATAAATTTGATAAACTTGTAGGATGACTAGCAATGATAAAAAGAGGGCAGACACTATTTACCAACATCAGGAATATAACAGGAGATATTACCACAGATCCTAAAACCTTTAAAGAGTAGTGAAGTACTACAAAAAAACTTTGCTAATTTGACAAGTTAGAAGAAATGAACCAATTCATAAAAACTGACTACCAAAGTTCGACTAAGATGAAATAAACAACTGGTACCAAACTATGACTACTTTTAAAAATTGCATTTATAAGTTAAAAGCACCCGAAAAGGAAATCTCCAGGTCCATATGCTTTCACTGGAGAACTTCAATGACTATTTAAAGGAAATTAAAACCAATTTTACACAATCTCTTCCAGAAAATGGAAGAGGAGCAAATACTTCCTTATTCATTTTATGAGGCTAGTAATATCGTGATACCAAAACTAGACAAAGACAGTATGAAAAAAGAAAAGTACAGACCAATAACTCTCATGAATTTACACATAAAAATCCTCAATGAGATATTAGCAAATCTTATCTGACAATGTATAAAAAGGATTATTCATCATGACAAAGTGGGATTAATTCCAGATATATAAGCCTAGTTCAACATTTGAAAATCAATCATATGATCATATCAATTGGTTCATAAAAAATATTTGGCAAAAATTCAACACCTATTTCTGATAAAAACTCTTGGTAATCGAATACAGGGGTACTTGCACAACTTGATAAAGAGCATCTACATAAAACACAACTAACATACCTAGTAGTGAAAAACTGAATGCTTTATCTCTAAGAACAGGAAGAAGACAAGGATGTCCACTGTTACCACTCATATTTAATATAGTACTGGAAGCTATAGTGACTACAAAAAAACAAGAAAAAGAAAACAAAAGGTATGTAAATTAGAAAGGAAGGAATAAAACTATTTCTATTTGCAGATGACATGATTATTTACATAGTAAATCTCAAAGAAACAAACAAAAAATATATAGAATAAGTGAGTTCAGCAAGGTTGCAAGGAGCAAAATCAACATGCAATAATCAGTCACATTTCTATATACTAAAAATGTACATGTGGAAATTAAAATTAAAAGCACAATGCCATTGGGGTTCCTGTCAAGATGGCGTAGTAGGTGAAAACGGTGCTTGCATCCTATCACAACCACATCAAATTACAATTAAACTATAGGATAGCTGTCATTGAGAATCACCTGAAGTCTAGCTGAATGAAGTCCTATAACTAAGGATATACAGAAGGAGCCATGTGGAGACAGGTAGGAGGAGCACAGATGTAGAACGGGTTTGTCCCACAACCAAGTGTGGCAGTTAAAAATCAGGAGGATATCTCAGCTGTGGAGGTCTCAGTGGAGGACAAATTCTCCACAGCCCCACAGCAGGCTCCCCAGCCCAGGGTTCCAATGCTGGGAAGAGGAGTCCCCATAATCTCTAGCTGTGAAAACCAGAAGAGATTGTGGCTGAGTGAGATGGAGGGCTGCTGGAGTCCCAGGTGCTCCTCTTAAAGGGCTCATGCACAGACTTACTCACTGATGAACTTATTCTGAGCTCCAGCACTGGGGCAGCAGGTTGAAAGGCACCAGGGCCATACAGGGAGGAATTGAACTGTCTGACATCAGGGTGAGAGCTGGTGAGACAGCTTTCTCCTAGACAGAAGTGCCAGCAGAAAGCATTGCTTCTTTGGTGAGCCCTCCCTTCACCCAGTGTGCAGACGCAGGTGGGCACCATATCTGACTCCATCAACTTGACTAATACCATTTGTCTCACCCTGGTGAATCTCTGAGACTCTGCCCTACCCAACTTAAGGGGCAACACCAGCTACTTACAGCGATGTTTACATAAAAAGTGACGTGTCTTGGTTCATACTTTGTACTTTCCTAAAATCTCTCAAAGATTCACAACCCCCAAACAAGCAGCATCTGCCCTCGGCATGCCTTGTACCTCTTGCTAAGCAGCCCAAGCCTGACACTAGTGGCAACCAGTATTTGTTCACAGCTTAATATCTCCCAGGCACCTCCAAGCCCAGCACACGTGTCAACCATTTGCAGATCACTTTGTAGCTCATACCAAGTGGCCCTGGGCAGGGCACAGGCAGTGGTTGATCTTGGCCTGCAACAGAACCCCTTCCAGAGGCCTCAGAACCAAAACACCAGGTGGCCAGCTTCAGACCTCAGAAGAGCACCACCCATACACAGAAGAGCACCACAAAGGGTAGACTGAGCAGGCACTAGAGCCACGCTAAAGTGAATCCTGCTTCATAGGGTCAGCCCCTGCACAACTTCTCCACTGTAGTCACAACTAATCAGCCTGAGAATTAATCCCTCCCACTGACATGCAAACAGCAACCAAGACTCAACTACACAGGAGGGCACACACAACCCATACAAGGAACACACTTGCCTCATCTAGTTCAGGTAACTAGGAAGATGTACCACTCAACCCCACAGGACACTTACTATATAAGGCCACTCCACCAAGATTGGGAGATAGAGCAGCTCTACATAATACATAGAAACAAACACAGGAAGGCCAAAATGGGGAGACCAGGAAAAATGTCCCAAAGAAAGAATAGAGTCACACTTCAGAAAAATAAGTAAACAAATGGAGACAAGAATCTACCAGATGCAGAGTTTAAAACACTGGTTATAAGGATGCCCAATGATCACAGAGAGAACTTCAACAAAAAGATAGGAAACAAAAATGAAAATAGAATACATAAAAAAGAACCAGTCAGAAATGAAGACTACAATGACTGAAAAAAGAATACATTAGAAGCGAACAACAGTAGGTTAGATGACTCAGAGGATCGATTCAGTGATTTGGAAGACAAGGCATCAGAAAACATCTAATCAGAACAGCAAAAAGAAAAAAAATTCAAAACAGTGAAGATAGTTTTAGGGACCTTTGGGACAATATCAAGCATACCAAGATTTGCATTATTGGGGTACCAGAAGGACAAGAGAAACAGGAAGGAATTTAAAACCTGTTTGAAGGAATAATGATGAAAATCTTCCCTACCCAGATGAAGGAAATAGACATACAAGTCCAAGAAGTGCAGAGTCCCAAACAAGATGAACCCAAAGAGGCCCACTCCAAGACACATCATAATTAAAATGCCAAAGAGTAAAGACAAAGAGAGAATCTTAAAAGCAGCAAGAGAAAAGCAGTTAATTACCTGCAAGGGAACTCCCATAAGACTGACAGCTAATTTCTTAACAGAAACTTTGCGGGCCAGAGGGATTGTCAGGAAATATTCAAAATGATGAAAAGCAAGGATCTACAACCAAGATTACTCTACCCAGCAAAGCTATCATTTAGACTCGAAGGAGAGATAAAGAGCTTCCCAGCTTCCCAGATAAGAAAAAGCTAGAGTAGTTCATCACCACCAAACCAGTATTACAAGAAATGTTAAAGAGACAGAAGAAGAAGGAAGAGGAAGAGGAGGAGGAGGAAGAAGAAGAAGAAGAGAAGGAGGAAGAGGAGGAGGAGATGAAGAAGAAGGAGGAGGAGATGAAGAAGAAGAGGAAGAAATATAAATAATAAAATGGCAATAACTACTTATCTATCAACAATTACTTTAAATGAAAATGTATTAAATGTTCCAATCAAAAGATATAGGTTGACTGAATGGATAAGAAAAACAAGACCCTTATATATGATGCCTACAAGAGACTCACTTTAGATCGAAAGGCACACAGACTGAAAGTAAAGGGATGGAGAAGATATTTCATGAAAATGGAAATGAAAAAGAAAAACTGGGATAGCAATACTTATACTAGACAAAATAGACTTTAAATGAAAGGGTATAACAAGAGACAAATAACCTAGTAATCCCACTTCTGGGATTCATCTGAAGAAACCCAAACCACTACTTCGAAGGGACATGTGTATCCATATGTTACTGCAGCATTGTTTGCAATAGCCAAGATATGGAGGCAACCTGGGTGTCTATCCGTGGATAAATGGAAAAAGAAGAGGTGGTACATATATACAATGGAACATTATTCAGACATTAAATAGAATGAAATGTTGCCATCTGCAACAATATGGATGGACCTACAGTGTATTGTTTTGAGTGGAGTAAATTAGACAGAGAAAAACAAATGCCATGTGATTTCACTTATATGTGGAATCCAAAGAACAAAATAAATGCACAAACAAAACAGAAACAAACTCATAGATACAGAGAACATTTTGATGGCTGCCAGATAAGAGGGGAGTTGGGGAGAAGGGTGAAAAGGGGAAGGAATTAAGAAGAATAAATTGATAGTTACAAAATAGTCATGGAAATGTAATGTATAGCATAAGGAACATAGTCAATAATATTGTAATAACTATGTGTGGTGTCAGATGTGTAATAGATTTATCTAGGTGATAACTTTGTAAGTTACATGAATGTCTAATCACTGTGCTGTACACCTCAAACTAATATTGTATGTCAACTGTAATTGAACAATAAAATAATATTTAATAAAGCACAATGTCATTTACGGTAGTTCCCAAAATGAAGTACTTAGGTATAAATTTAACAAAATATGTACACAATCTGCATTCTGAAAATTACAAAAATGCTAAAAAAATTAAAAACCAACAACAACAACAAAAAGAAGACCTAAGTAACTGAGACATATACTGTGTTCATGGATTGGAAGACTCAAATAGTAAAAATGTTAATTCATCCCAAATTACAGATTCAGTGTGATTACTGTCAAAAATCCAGTAAGTATTTGTAGACACAGATTATAGCTTATTCTAAAATTTATGTGGAATGGCACAATCACTAGATTAACTAAAACAATCTTGGAAGAAAGGGAAGTGAGAAGATTACTTTTATCTAATATTAAGGCCTACTACTAAACAAAAGAATCAAAATAATGTGGTATTATTGGCAGAGGGATAGACACATAGATCAATGAAATAAAACAGAATAGCAAGCCCAAAATAGACATATCCAAACATACCCAAATGTTTTTTGACAAAGGGGAAAAAATAAAAAATTTCAGTAAAGCAGGGACAGTCTTTTTAACAAATGGAGATGGAATAATTGAGCATTCATGGGCAAAAAAAAAAAAAAAAAAAAAAGAAAAAAAAGAAAAGAAAAGTTATCCTCAATCTAAACTTTGTAACATAAAATTTAACTCAAACTGGGTCATGGACATAACGTAAAAACTTAACACTTATAAAACAAACAGGAGAAAATCTTTGGGATCTAGGGCTAGGCAAAGGAATCTTAGACTTAATATTAAAAGCAGAGTCTAAAAAGAAGACTTAATAAATTGAATCTTTTCAAAATTTAAAATTTTGTTTTGTGAAGACTGTTAAGATGAAAAGACATTATATACTTGGAAGAAATATTTGCAAATCATGTATCTGACAAAGATCTATTTCAAATAAATAAAAGAATTCTAAAAACTCAATATTAAAAAAACAAATCAGCTAATTAGAAAATTGGCAAATGATTGATCAGACATTTCATTCATGCACATAAGTATAGGAAATGATATTCAATATTATTAGCCATTAGGTAAATGCAAGTTAAAACTATAATGAGATATTTCCTCACAGTTACAGTAATGACTAAAATAAAATATAATAGCACCACTAAATGCTGTCAGTGATGTGGAGAAAGTAGATCAGGAATCTATTGGTGGTGGGAATGCCAAATGGTGTCTGGGGAACTACTGCAAAAGGAACAGTTTAAATACCCAAGATCCATATCAGTGTACAGTATTTGCCATTCAACATTTCAGTTTTTAGATGAGCAGAAACTCTTCCCTCTCCATTAAATAACCTAACTAATGCATTTTTCCAATAAAGTAATATTTCTCCACTTCTCTAATATGACAACCAGCTTAACTTGTTTCCTCAACTAACAAATAGAAGAGGTACAACTTCCCCCCCTTCCCATAGTGAATCTCTCTAGCAATGCTAAAACTTACCTCTTCCCATCTTCTTAGGAGCTTCACTCTATCAATTATCCCTTATCTCTAATATTTTAAATTCCTCTCTATCTAATAGCTTTCACCCTACAATCTGTACATTTGCTGAAATTTGTCCTTAAATTTTATATTCTCCTCCAGTTTTTCCCTCCTGTCTTTTTTTTTTTGTCAAGACCTGTAATAGAATGATCTAATTTTACTATCATACTTTTCCCATTTTAGATTAACTCAACTCACCAGAGTCTGTTTTCTGCCTCCCAACACTCCACTGAAACTGTTGCCACCAAGGTCACCTATAATCTCTGAGTTGCTAAATCCTACTCTCTATTCTTATCTTACTTAACATTTAACACTTACTTAACAGCAGAATTTGACCTACTGAACATCATCTTTTTCTTTAAACTCTCTTCTCTTGGCTGCTGTGATCTTTCCCCTCCTAGTTGTTTTTCTTTTTCTTTTTTTTTTTTTTCCTGCCCTCTTTGTCCCATTCTTCCTTTTTCTTTCAAAAGCATCTGTGTCTTCCTTTTCCCCGCCTTGGACATATATGTTTCCCAAAATTATTTATGGTATACTTTTCTTGCTCTTCACACTCCACTTGCTTATCTCACCCACCCCATAGACTTCAGCTGTTACTTCTGCTGATTTGGTTCCCAAATCTCTCTTCAAACCAGATGTTTCTTGAACCATAAGCCCATATGCCATTTTGATGTTACATAAACATCTCAAAGTCAAAATCTCCGAAGTGAATTTGTCAGCCTCCACCCTGCACTTCCTCCTGTATTTCTCATTCTGTAACTCATGCCGCTGCTCCTTCTAAATGTCTTAGAAATGATATGACTCCTTTCTCTTCTACCATCAAATCCTATTGATACAAGTCCCTTAATATGTCTTGGATCTCATCTCTTCGTGACCAATATTACTCTCTGAATTTAAGGCATCATTTCTTCCCCACAGTTTAGTTCTTTCTTGCTTAGTTTGGTTCTACCATTTTCTAGTGTTCATACTTCACAATGTTTCCAGTGTTACTTTTCTAAAATGGAAATCTGAACAACTCACTTTCTTACTTTAAATCCTTAAATCACCATATTCTTCTTTAATGTAAAATCTAAGCTACTTAGTAAGTAATGCATAACAGAACCTCTGTGATCCTCTTCTGCTTCTCTTTTGTACAAGTTGGTAACTTTTAACTATAAGTAATAGAAAGCCTGAATTAATAACACTATAATATATATATTTTTTCATATAAGTCTGGAGGAAGGCAGTGGTCATGCCACTCAAAAATGTCATCTAATATCCACAATCTTTTGTCTATCATTCTTCACCATTTATGATAAGTTGGTTTATTGTCTCATGGTGAGAAGAAGCCTACTTTAGTTTCAGGTGTCACAACTGTATTTAAGGCTGGATGAAAATGAAGAGTAGTGCTAGCTACACCTGACCATCTTATCAGGAAAAACAAATGCCTTCCTTGGAGCCATTAGAATACTTCTACTCATCTTTTTTCAGCCATAACTGGATCACATGGCCCTTGTTACCAGGGTTTCATCACTTGGGTACCCAACTCAAGAACCCATTTTTCACTTCCTATACAATTAAGGATGAAATACCCATCATTCTAGACCCTGCCTGCTTACTCTTATGTCAATGATTCAATTTTATTATTTAAGTTTAAGAAAAGTTCACTATGGTTATCATTCTCTGCAGTCTTCCAGTATGGCCTTTCAACTGAAGCCACCCTTTCTGTAGTCTCAGAATCTCATAACCCTCAAGATGGCATCATAATCTTGGCCTTTAGATTTTTCAGGTTATGAATCTTGTCTTACTGATGAGACTATAGCTCTTAAACCGCAAGAACCATAGCTCAAACATTGTTTTTGTCTTTTCAGCAACTGGTAGGTATACATAATGTATTAAAGTAAATTAAAATTGTAGAACTTTAGATCCTTAGTAGGTAATACTTGTTTTTACCTGGTATTCTTATTATGAATGAAGGTCTTCTTATTAGGTATTTTATTACCTTCTTTACTCAAATATTTATTGATCACTTTAAATGTAAACCAAAAGCAACAAAAGAACAAGACAAACAAATGAGAAACAGAAACTCATAGACGCAGACAATGGTTTGGTGGTTGCCAGAGGGTAAGGGGGGTGGGGGGTGGGGGGTGGGAGATGAGGGTAAGGGGGATCGAATATATGGTGATGGAAGGAGAACTGACTCTGGGTGATGAACACACAATGGGATTTATAGATGATGTAATACAGAATTGTACACCTGAAATCTATGTAATTTTACTAACAATTGTCACCCCAATAAATTAAAAAAAAAAAAAAAATATGACAGACCTATGTTACGTCTTGGGCTAACAGCAATAGAAATTTTTCTTTGCAACATCCATCCATCATTTAAATGTAGTGTAATGAAAAATAAATGGTTTATCTAACATAGAAGAGTTGGAAATCAAATAAAAGATTAATAATATTAATTATAAAATATAAATTTATTTGTTTGTATATTTGAACATGTATCCTACTCCTACATCTCCACATATACCACAATTTGAATTGTGTGCAGAGGAAATGTGGCTCCTTTAATTTTTTTTCTTTTAACTAATCTGGTCTTTTACTTAAGGCCCCACCTCTCTACTTGTTAATGGGGAAAACAATTATCTAAAAATTTAATCAGTAATTTAAACAGCCCTTTCAAGTAATACTCATCATTTCTCTTGGATAAGAATACCCAGGCTCCCAGAGAAACGCCTCTATGCTGTTTCTGTCTCTAAGACGATGTCTTGGTTGATGGGGCAAATTGCATTGCTGCTGGAACTTATGACTTAGCCCCTTGGTACTTCTTTGGGCTCAGTAGCCCTCCTGGTTGCCTTGGACTCTACCAGTTCTTATTGACACTATAGAATTCTCTAGAATTTGGTTGAGATCACATCGGTTCCAATGCTTCAATTTTGGTGTAAAGATGCCATATCCTCACTCCCATGAACCTCTCTAGCAAGCTCCACAGACAGATACATATGTAATTCTGGAAACCAGGGTGGCTCAGGAAACAATAATTCACGGTCTTCCTTTGACTAACAATGCTTGATCAGCCAAATGGGCCTTTAATTGGTCTAAGATAGTCTTCAAAGAGACCTTCACTTAGACTCTCAAATAAGAAGTAGAGGTGGGTGTCTGTGTTGGGGCGTGGGGGTAGGGTATGAAGGGTTCCTTTCTATCTTAAATACAACTCTTACTTTGATCCAACCCAGAGAAGAAAAACATCAGTGCATCTTAATTATGCTCCTTTGCATTCCTATTCCTCTCTTTTTTCCACTTCCTACTAATCTCCAAAACTGGAAAGAGTGGGCTTTTCTTTTCTTATCCTTCTTTTCCCATACTTCAACTAAGCCTTAATGGTGGCCAGAGATATCTCCTCTACTTTGGGAGAATTCTATGAGCAGGGGTCATGTAAGCTTGGTTGTTAGATAAAGTGAGAAATAAACAAATCTGGAAAATTATCTTTCAAGATTATAGCCTATTTTACTGCTAATTCTATTTTGACTTTTAAAAGCTAAATAAACTCCTCTATCCCTGTTTTCCTCCCACACAAATCCAGAGAAATGGATGCCTTGGGCCAGCAGAGTGAAGGTCACATAAGGAATTTAAAAAAAAAAAAAAAGGAAATCACATTAAAAATTTTAAACTTATTATCCTTGTAGAAAGGATTTAAACATATTGTATATAATTTTATATTCCTATTTTTTAAGACTGAAATTTTCCATACTATGCTTAACTCTAAAAACACTCTCTTATTTTATGCCCATTATTCAAAATCACCTCCTTTCTCAAATCCCTCCTTAAAACTTCTCTTGAAAGCTTTATAAAAAAGAGAGCCTGAAGGTCTTTTTTTTAAGACAAGAAAGCAGGTCATATTTAAATAAAAGACAGAATAAGATAGACCAAGCACATGGGAAGAAAAAAAACTAATAAGTTCACCTCTTTCAAGTAGCTTTTCCCATGGAGTTCTATATTTTAACTCCTTGTTTTATTTTTTATCTCTAATGTAGAAATAGTCTTCATGGATTATAATGTTTTTCATTTTGAAATACATCAAATTCATTTCAACCTCTACTAATAATAGTAGTATATTCAAAATAAAATACCAGTAAATGTCACATTGAATTTCCTTCTTACTCAAATGGAGATAATAATGCCTTTTCCCAGACTTCTTAAGGAATCTATGAGGATAAAATGGATAAAGTTGTAGGATAATTGCTGTTTATTAGGGAAAAAATATAAAGTATGATAATTCCCATCTTTTCAGAGTTCACACTGCCTTGAAGTAGTTCCTAATTCATCATATTATAGTTGTAAGCATTTTGGTTTTCTCCTGTGTTCATAGATATTTTATATCTGTATGCAAAATGAAGTAAGATAAACTGCCTGGGTTATAAGTAGGTTTATTAAATAGTTAATAGCATACAAGCCAAAAGTGAAGCAAATGAGTAAAAAATTAAAGATTGTATGGTCTTTGAAAGATTAATTTTTATTGCAGACAAAATTGTATTTGTGTAAAAATGTAATTTACGCAGTATTCCAATTTTTCTTCCTTTTAGTTTTTTATAAAATTTTCTATCCAGAAGTAAATTTTCTACATCACTGATGTAGCTTATGGCATAATTTTTAAGTAGGCCCCAAGCTTCACAGCATTTTTTTTTGCTGGCTCTGAAGGCTATAAATATGAGGCTATAAAAAGGTAAAGATAGTTTTCAATTCAAGTTTGCTAAATCAGTTGGACTGAACATGAACTACATCCTACTTTTTCATGGAAGAGAAATATGGCCAGTTTGCATACTACATTTTAGGATACGCTTATTATGCTTAAGTATCCCAAGGAACTTAAATAACTTAACAAAAATAGATAATGCTCCTTTAACATTTTGACACATTAAAGAACACATGACCATTAGTAAAGAACGATGCACCTGAAACCTATGTAACTTTACTTACAATGGTCACCCCAATAAACTTTAATTTAAAATAATAACAATAATAATAATGACAAAAAGCAAACAAAAAACCGATGCAAGATACTACACCCAAAAAGATATCCTACTGTTTATAATCCAGATTTATAAACCAGAGCAAATTATACATATTTTATAAAGTACCCAAACCTACATAGTATAGAATTTTTTTTTCTTTTTGTCCTCTTGGGAGCTATTTAACACTTAGTTTAAATGAAAGTCTGTGAAATGAATGTAGATCTGTCATTCCCCTCCACGCCACCCCACACACCTTTATTAAAGAAACATGTTAAAAATCTGCCTTCCTTTCTGGCCTCCCTTTCAGATAAAAGAACTGAATCGAATGTTTAAATATTGGCAGCTCCTAGTGTGGTGCTTCACCCTGAACCCACTAGGTGTGGAAGGGAGGAGGCAAGACTTTCCAAGTGAGCCTGGAGAGACTTGTTTGTTAGGGCTCGAATTTCTGGCAAATGACTGGTTACAGCTCCGATGAAAATTAAATATAAATCCTCACTTATTTAGAAATATGTGTCTGACTTTTCTAACACCAGGGTCTTGGTTTCTCCAACTGTGTATGGAAACGTCCTCACTTCAAAAATGTCAGATGACACAGCAGGGCATTCATTTTTCCCTCCTTGTGCAACAAAACTTTACAGTCTGGTGCATGGAAACGGTGTGAGCAATGCTACATGTCATAAGCTAGTTGGGGTATGATTGTGTGAGCATGATGACAACGAAATAGTAATTATTTATATGCTAATTGCCCCCCTCACACAAATTCCGCAAAAGCAGGGCTTTTTTCTTTGTTTGCTTGTGCTTTTTACTATTTAGTGAATAATGAACTTGTATGAAAAATTTAAAGAGCTCTGTTTAGACATAATAATATCTACACAATTCCCCCACATACTCTCCATTCTTCTCTCTTCCTACTCTCCCTCCTATTTGCTTTGTTAGAGACACTTTGGTGTACTTCTCATCTCAGTACTCTTCTCCTTGCTATTCCTTCTGACTAGAATATTCTCCCCCCATATTATAGCCCTGAGATCTCTACTCAAATGGCAGCAATTTAGAGAGCTCTTCTTTCCGGACCAGGCTTTCTCCATTCCTGACACTGTTTTATATTTCTTCATATCACTTGTTGCTGAGAGTGCTTTTAGTATACTTAAATTTTTTCTCCCACTGCCACTACAACGTAAGTTCCATGAAGGCAGGGACTTTGTGTACTTAAGGGACTTTGTCATTATTGTATTCCCTGTGCATCCTGTAGGTGTTTCATAACTTATTTTCTGATGGATGAATGCTTATGTTTAAAGTACAGATGAACTGGATTTGGATCATACAAAGAGCTGGGAGTACTATGTGAATGCATAAACAATAAACAAGAAATTGTATATGTTTTGAAAATGTCTATTAAATATTGCAAAAAAGGAAAAAGCCCAGATTTTTTTCCCCACAATGCTAGTTTTATATGTATTCTAGTGTGTTCTTTTTTTGTTTTGTTTTGTTTTCTTTAATGAGAAATTTTTGGATGAAGTACAAGATGGATCTACTTGGTATTGAATTCAACTGATTAGGAAAAAATGTTAAAACAAATATCTAAGGCAGCCAGCAAAGACCTTTTAGTTTTTAAATAACATAATTTAAAAATATTTCTGCAAATTAAAGTTCCGAATTCTTTCCAAAGCCTTGAAATGCTTCCCCACCTAAGATGGTGTAAAGATAATTAGTGACACATTTTGGAGTGAATCATACCTCCACTGGTGTGTGGATGCTGTGGGATCATCTGTGACACAAATGGAGGGGGATGTGATCATTCCTGACATGGAGTTGGCCTGGCAAACACGGCAGTGGTACCATGCAGCTAGAAGACTTGGAAGCCTTTTACTACAACGCTCTCTCCTCCCTAGTCTCACTTGTTTGAGGACAGAAACTTAAATCATTTACAGGGTAACATTTCAGTGACACAGACTAGAGTCTATCCTCACCGAGGAGAACACCAACACTCACAAGACTTCCCTCAATTCTCAATGCTTACTCGTAGAATGTTTTCTCCATTTCTGTGGCAATTCACATAAGCCACCACATTACTGTCTTTCTGGAACATTTATTGTGTAGCCCTGTTTCTCACAGGCGCTTAGAAAATGCCTTTTTGATGATCATTAATCTGTGATTGCTTGACATGCTAAGATTTAAGGGATATGTTCAAGTAGGTTATCATCAGGAATTCTCTATTTTTTAAGTGTTCTTCTATTTGTCAGTTGAAGGTTATTCAGGAAATGCAAATACCTCAACAAGACATATTTCTCATATTTGCAAGAAAATATTCTATGTAGAGTGCTACCCACACGGTGCATCCATATAGTATATATAGATTTAGATAATTGATTACAGATATCAGCAATACTTTTATATTTACATATTTTAAATATGAAGGTCATGTAACCCTAGTGAAAAAATTATTGAAAAATGTAAAAGAGGTACAGAATCCCACCATCTGCATATGTTATTGTTAGCATGTTGGTGCATTTCCTTCCAGTAATTTGTCTGGTACATTTTATACTGTTTATCAACATCTTTTGTTCACCTTTCAACTTTATCTTCCAAATTTCCAAGTTTTCTATTGATTTTTAAATTTTTCTGCTATTTCATTGTTAATTTTCAGTATTTCCTTTTCCTATTGGTATTTTTTTCCTTCTGTTTAAAACATAGAATCCTGTTCTAATGAAATAAATGCAATATCTTGTCTTATGTGTCTAAGGACTTTAAAATGCATTTTTGTTTCCTGCATCATCCTTGCTAACTCCTTTCATTTATTTATCCATTAAAAATATTATGTATATTACATTATTTAGTAAACAAACATTTTTTGTCTCTTTTCTTCTACTAGAATTGAAGCTCTTCAATGACTCAGATTTTTAACTGTTTTATCCCCTTCTTCATCCACAGTACCTGTAACACTGCCTAGCACATAGTAGGAACTCACTAAGATGTTAGAGTCCTTCCTCACTGTCTAATTTACCCAGTGATGCTTGAATACCTATTTATATTTAAGAATGAAACTCCAAAACTTGATTAGAACCTCCATGTGGAAGGTGGGGCTTGTCAAAGGATTAGATTTACTGTAGATGATGGGGTAAACACCCAGCTAAATGAGTTTGGGAATGCCCAATATCAGTATCTATAGGTCTTCCTTTTGAACTTGTCATTTCCTCAGAGAAAAAATATCCAGACTCCTTCTTTGGTGATTTAAGTGGCTACCAGAATACTGAAAGTAAGCAGATGAAGGGGTTTGGAACACGACTAATCATTATGTAGATTTCTCCTTTGCTATTGTTGCTACAACACTGCTACCCTCAGCTATGCCCAGTGTCTTCAAGACCAGTGATTCTGCATCAGTCTCACCGCAAGGTACACCAGTGGTCTTTTGCCCAGGTGAGTGAGGGACCACTGTCATGCTGTGTGAGGTGGGAAAGGTGATAAGAGAGGTGTAACTATATATTTTCAACCTATTTCTTTAATTTTAGATCAACCTCACATTATCTATCTTAAGAGAATCTCTTGCCTCCAATTTCCTCTGCTTTTTCAGAGTTCTGCCCTGAGAATTAGCTTGCTTCTTGGCAAGGCACTTAGTTTTCAGCTTTCTCTGACTTGCTGAGTCAGTTATCACTCATCCATCTGCTGTATATCATTTAGAATTTTGTTATCACTTTCTATGTGCTTTCATCACCTCTTCTTTTCCCTTGGTCCTTGCAGTTTAAAGCCTCATTGTAGTGGGTTTGTGGAGGAATCAGAGATAAACAAACATTTTTAATATTCCATAAATTTACTGGAATCCTTCCCTGGACTTTAAATCCAAATTTATGAAGAATATCCACATACTACCACAAAACTGTTCTTGGCCAAATCTCAAAGAGAGAAAAGATGGTAGGATAAACATAATATATGATTAATGAAGGAACCGAATAAACAGATTGCATCAAATTCAAGGAGTAATATGAGATGTGCGTAGCTCAGGATCTTATATCACTTACTTGATCAACCATAAAAATTATGTTTCATGTCTCAAAATCAAGTATAGAAACTAAGAAAATCAGTTGCAGAGATGTTGATAATAACAATTGCAATAATAATTATTATTAAACAAAATCTACAAATATATTTAAAATATATATATATACACAAGTCCTCAAATATATATTAGATATATAATTAAATAAATATATATTATACTATATACTATATTCTTTAAAATATATAAAAAGGAAATAAAGCTTTCCCCATGAAATAAAGAATTTAAAACACATAAAATTAGATCTTACCACTAGGCAATATAACCCAAATGTTGTTCAATATCACATGTTATGTTAGAAAGGGAACCATGACTTAAATCACGGTCTCTTAATTCAACATCTTTCAAGTTATTTTGCTTCAAAATTATCCTTATCATCAAAACCAAAATTCTGTATATTCTGCTTACAACATTTTACTAGATTGTGCCTCAAAGCAAATGCTATCTTGGTAATAGGTTTCATTTTACCTAGAATATAACATATAAGACAGAAAGACTGCCGGCTCATCAGATGGTAACAGTATCCTAAAGACATAGTGAAGCAATTGAATCAATGAAAAAATATTAAGTATGGGAATTAAAGGAGGAGAAATCTCAGACATTAAGAAAAATGTTCTGTCATAAAAATGACTATTGAATTTCATGTTTGGGTACTGTGTCAGAGAGAGACAATTACATTCACAAGGAGATTTATCCAAGCCAAGAGTACCCAGGAACAGAAGCGAAACTAAGCCGGGAGTGAACTCCCACCTGAACAGAGCTGGCCAAGTTTGGGAAAAGAAAACAGATCTCGAGATTCTGACAAGTCCAAAGGGAGGGCTGCATGAAAAGTACTTATGGAAAACATTAGAGAAACCACAGATTGATGACAGACTCAAAGAAAGAAAGAAAGAAAGCATAAAGAAAAAAAAAAGTTGGAGAACTATTCATTCTTTCGATATAGAACCACATAAGGAAGCTACTTTGATGCCTGCTTTGTAGAACTAACCATAGAAATTAATGATGAAGTGGTATTCTTGAAATTTAGTTCCTTACTTTAATTCTACAAGCAAGTGTAACCTGCATATATAGCCACAAACCCAGTACTTTCAAGAATTTCTTTCATTTATTGTGTTGAAGAAAACATTATTTTTTCTTTTCATGCATTGATTATCTTCAGTTCTTTGGCTTCTATATCTCTCTTCTTCTGCTTGTCATTTCCTGGAACCATGCAAACTACAGAGGGAAGTGCTATTGTATTGGTAGTTACTATTGTATTATTGGTATAGTAGTATAGTATTGGTAGTTACTATTCCATTCACTGCCCCAGACTCAGATTGAGCATATACTTCTTCTTTGTTTTCCATTAGGTATCACCAACAACAGATTGTCCTATGTACCAGCCTCATGACAGACACAGGGAACGAATATAACGAAAAAGGAAAAAAAAAAAAATCAATCATCGGTGTTCCTAAAGTTCAATTTATCAAGGAGAGTTTCTTACTGGTGTTCTTTTCCCTTGATCCTATCATGGTACCATTGTATTTGGACCAAATCTCTCAGATTTTATTTCTTTTCTTTCCATCAAATCTTCTCTCTGCACACCATCTGCTCACAGAGGGAAAAAAAAATTGCTCCTAATGAGCATAACTTCTCTGGTGTTTCAAGGCAACTTTCTTCTTACTTTTCATGTCTCTATACTCTATTCTTATCTCGGCTTTGCTACCTTTCACAAAAGCAAAACGCTTCATCTGTTTTTTCCAAAAAGGAGCAATGTTCTCCCTAAGATGCATTTGATTGTATCTCTCTGGAACAATTTATTCAAACTGCCAGTAGTTTTATACATTGCCCAAAATGTTAAAATTCTTTCAAGGAATACATGCTCAGAAAAAAACCCAAATAATAGAAGTTTACAATGAATAGCAACATTTACCTAATTCACTTCTTCCCTTCTGTCTCACGTCCCTGGAACAAAATCTTATAAATACATCATTTCCTTTAAAAAAATCTTCTAATGATCACCTCCTTAATTTTGAATATTAATTGATTAATAATTTAATATATTATTAATTGATGGCCAAACATTAAAGATGAGGATTTTTGCCCCCTTTTCAACATTCATCTCACTTTTTTGTCTTTACTATTTTACTTTCTCTATTATTTAGCTTTAAAAAATAAATTTAGTGAAGTAACATTTGCAAATATTATCCACTGTGCTTTTCTCCCAAAATCTTTTCTTGCCTGCCTCCCCTGCCATCCATCCTCCCTCTGGCTTAGTGTTATTCATTGCCTACAGGATTTTCAAGTTGTAAGAAAAAATACAAAACAAACATGGAGAGACAACAAACCCCAAACTCTTGGATTCAAGTTTCATCACAACCAAGACAACAGAGTTTATGTAGAAATAGAACAGAAAGTGCCAAACACACCTTCCCACTTTGGGTAATAGATGAGGTTCAACACTGACAAGAAAGCTTCAACCCTTATACTTAAACCAGAGGCCATGAACTCCAAGTCCAATTTACCTAAGAAGGAAGAGGAGAAGGAGAAAGAGAATAAGGAGGAAGAGATAAGGAGGAAGAGGAGAAAAAGTTAAAGAGGAGGAGGGGGAGGAGGAGGAGGAGGAGGAGGAGGAAGAGGAGGAGGAAAGAATTTGCATGTCACAGATTATACCAGGTAATATAATGTGATTCACATTAACATTGCAGGGCTAGCACCTGTAACCTTTTGCATTTGACACCACCAACTTCAATCTTTCATGTTTCAATAGCTTTAGACAGCATCTTTTCACTATACACCATATCAGAGATACTAAGCTCCTACACTTCTCTCCACCTCATTTTTCCCCTTCAACATCTCAACATATTGTTGCCTAGAAATTAACTTTTACATTGTCAAAGTTGAAAATTTTATACTCTGCTTCCTGATATTGTCTTCCATGTTTCGCATAGAAGTTAAATCTGTAAGTTGAAAATCAACAAATAATTATATTATTGACTATAAGTAGATATTAGTGTACAATAAGTGTGCAAAACTTATTTCCTTTACTATAAAGGTCAAATACCAGGGGCCTCAAATACATCAAAGGAGAATTATTCTAATATATAGGTGAAATTTTCCCTACACGTCACAGTTTTTCAAAATTTGTACTACTTCAGTTTGACTTGGTTAACATTTGGACCCTGAATTTCCTATATATTTTTATTGTTTTTCCCAGAGTATCTGATTTATTGTTATTAATTTTATGGTTTTTTTGGTTGTTGTTTAGAAAATAATTTACTGTTGTCATCATGCCAGTCATATCAAGCAGTTCTTAAAAATTTATCAATTGCTTAGAATCCATTTTATTCTTTTTTTTTTATTGTGGTACAGAATACATAACGTGAAATCTATCCTCTTAACGAAATTTTAAGTGCACTGTATGGTATTATTAAGTATATACACACTGTTGATCAGTGGATCATTGGAACTTTTTCCTCTTGAATGATTGAAACCCTGTATTCATTGAACAACTTCCCATTTTCTCTTCTCTCCAGCCACTGGCAACCACCATTCTACATTCAGCTTCTATGAATTGGACGACTTTAGATATACTTCATATAAGAATCGTGCAGTATTTGTCCTTCTGTGACTGGCATAGTTCAATTAGCATAATGTCCTTGAGATTCATCCACGTTGTTGCCTTCCTTTTTAAGGCTGAATTGTGGCATTGTATGTGTATATATATACCACGTTTTCTTTATAACTCACTCATCAATAAACATTTATTTGGGTTATTGTGAATCATGCTGCAATGAACATAAAAGCAAAAATACCTCTTTGAGAGCCCGATTTCAGTTGTTTTAGAGAAATAAACAAAAGTGGGTTTGCTAGATTATACAGTAGTTCTATTTTTAAATTTAGAGAACCTCCATACTGTTTTGGTTAGTGGCTGGCTGCACCATTTTACATTCCCACCAACAGTGTGTGGGATCCAATTTCTCTGTATCCTCATCAACACTTGCTATTTTCTTTCCTTTCTTTTTTATTGATTGATTGGTTGGTTGATTGATTGATTGATTGATTGATACTGGCCATCGAACAGGTGTGAGGCGATCTCTCATTGTCTCATTGTGGTTTTGATTTGCATTTCCCTTGAGCACTTTTTCATGTACCTATTGACCATTTGTATGCCTTCTTTAGAGAAAAATTTATTCAACCCTTTGCTCATTTTTCAATCAGGTTCTTTTTATTTATTTATTTTTTTGCTATTGAGTTGTAGGAATTCCTTATATGTTTTGAACATTAACCCTTTATGAGATATATGTTTTGCAAACATTGTCCCATTTCTTAGGTTGTCATTTCATTCTGCTGATTGTTTTCTTTACTGCAAAAAAGTTTTTTAGTTTGATGTAGTCCCACTTGTCTATTTTTGCTTTCATTGTCTGTGCTTTTAATGTCATATTTAGAAAATCATTGCTGAGATTAATGTTATGAAAATTTTCCTTGGTTTTCTTCTAGGAGATTTATGGTTTCTGACCTTATGCTTAAGTCTTTAATCCATTTTGAATTGACTTTTGAATATGATGTGAGATAAAAATCATATTTTATTCTTTTCCATGTGAATATCCAGTTTTCCCAACACCATTTGTTGAAGAAACTACTATCTTTTCCCCATTGTGTAGTGTTGGTACTTTTTTTGAGGAACATTTGACCACATATCTGTGGATTTATTGAGTTCTCTATTTTATTCCATTGGTTTATGTGTTTATCTTTATGCAAATACCACACTCTTTTGATTACTGAAGTTTTGTAGTGTGTTGTGAACTCAGGAAGTATGAGACCTCTGGTTTTGTTCTTCTTTCTCAAGATTGTTTTGGCTATTCAGAGTCCTTTTTGGTTCCATATGAATTTAGGATTTTTTTCTATTTCTGAAAGAAAATGTCATTGGGATTTTGATAGCAATTATATTGAATCACTAGATTGCTTTGGGAAATTGGATATTTTTAACAATATGAAGTTTTCCAATACATAAAACAGATGTATTTTTACTTATTTGTGTTTTCCTTAATTTCAACAATGTTTTGTAGTTTTCAGTGTACAAGTCTTTTACCTCATTGGTTAAGTTTATTCCTAAGTATTTTATTCTGTTTGATGTTATTGTAAATGGGATTGTTTTCTTAATTTCATTTTCAGATTGTTTGTTGTTAGTGTATAGAAACATAACAGACTTTTAAACGTTGATTAGTATCCTATAAATTTGTAGAATTTGTTTATTAGTTCTAACTTTTTTGTGGAATCTTTGGTACATGTCATCTACAGAGATGATTTCACTTCTCTTTTTTCTGATTTGGATTCCTTTCATTTTTGTCGTTGTTGTTTGTTTGATTGCTTTTACTGAATTGCTCTAGCTATGGCTTCTAATACTATGCTGAGTAGATAAGGCAAGAGTGGACATCCTTGCCTTTCTTGATATTAGAGAAAATATTTCAGTTTTTCACCATAGACTATGATGTTAGCTGTGGGTTTTTCAAATATGGCCTTGACTATGATGATGTGATTTTCTTTTATTCCTTGTTTTTTTAGTGTTTTTATCATGAAAGGGTGTTGAATTTTGTTAAATGCTTTTTATCTATTGAGATGATCTTATGATTTTAATCCTTTGCTCTGTTAATGTGGTGTTATCTCATTGATTGATTTTGAACAATTCTTGCATCCCAGGGATAAATTGTATTTGATCATAGTTTATGATCCTTTTAATGTGCTGTTGAATTCTGTTTGCTAATATTTTGAGAGGATTTTTGTATCTACATTTATCAGAGTTATTGGCCTGTATTTTTCTTTACTTGGTGTTTTTTTGTTTGTTTGTTTGTTTTTTGCCTGGCTTTAGTATCAGGGTAATGCTCTCCCTCTTTCATTTGGAAATTATCTTGTGTTTTTTTTTAAATTAGTTTCAGGTGTACAAAACAATGTAATAGTTAGACATTTCACCCCTCACAAAGTGATAACCTTCCTCTCCCAATTTATTGCCATGCTCTGATATCGTATATATCTATTACAATTCCATTGATTCTATTCCCTATGCTGTATGCATATCTTGTGACTATATATATATATATATATATATATATATATATATCCTCATATATATATATATATATATATATATATATATATATATATATATGCCTGACCATATATAGATGCCTGACCACTGTACTGTACACCTGAAGCTGAAGCTGAATAATATTGTACACCAACTATAATTTTATATATATATATATATACACACACAGTGTGGTGGTCAGGCATCTACACAGTCCATGAAGTGGTCTCCCTAATAAGATATGTGCCCATCAGACACCCTACAAAATCTTTACAACATTATTGATTATGTTCCCCAAACTATCTTTGATATCCCTGTGGTAATATTATAGTTACCAATTTGTGCTTTCTAATCCCCTCCGCTTCTCCCTCATCTCCATACCCCTCCCAACTAGCAACCATCAGTCTTTCCTCTGTATCTCCGAGACTATTTCTGTTTACTTTGCTCATTTATTGAGCTCTTTAGATTCCACATATAAGTGAGATGATTTGCAACAATATGGATGGACCTAGAGAACATTATGCTAAGTGAAATAAGTCAGTCGGAGAAAGACAAATATCATATAGACATTATCTGTCCCACTCTGCAGCTCTTGGTTGCTCCTCCTCACTCTTGTACTCAGCTGTGCTGTTGAGAATACTTTCTCAGGCCTTATTACAGTTCAGGAAAGATTTAAAGCACAAATCATCCAAGGTCACAGGCTGGATGTAGTGCATTAATTCTATTCAATATAATATAGTAAAAATATGTCACTACTGAAAGTAGGTTACAAAAAGACTCTAGCTTCTGTCTACTTTCTCTCTTTCTCAGCCCTTGCTCCAATGTAAGCAAGCTGCTATGTTGTGAGCCTCTCTGTGGAGAGACCCTATTGCAAAGAATTAAGGAAGGTCTCTGGCAAATAGTGAGGAATTGAAACCCTCAATACAACAGCCTACGAGGGACTAAACCCTGGGCTGCTGGGACTCAATCTAAAGCCAGCTTAGAATCAGATCCTCTTTCAGTCAAACCTTGAAATGAGTCTGCAACCCCTGCCGATACCTTGATTGCAGCCTATGAGAGACTCTGAATCAGAGACAACTGGTTAAGCTGTATCTGAATTTTTGACCCATAGAAACTGTAAGATATAGACATTTGTTATTTTAAGCATCTTAGTTTGGGGCCAATTTGTCATACAGCAATAGATACCTAATACCACTGGTAAGAATGTAACTGTAAAGCAATTTTGAGAATATACAGTAATATATTGAAACAAAGTACAGCGGAGATAATCTTAAGAGCATCTTCCTTCTTACTCTGAAATTAATCCCAAAACAAATTATAGACAAAATATAAAAACGTAAGAATTAAAATGTTAAACACAATATATAATATACATATCATGTACTAATTTACACATTTCTTCCTTTGTTTTTCATTATTGGTAATGCAATAGGTTTGGTTTTGTATAATTTCTAGCAGGTATAAATATGCATAAACTAAATATAGGAAATACTTTTGGGAATAAAGTAACATAAGGGTCCTTTGATAGTTCAAGATTAAACCATTGTAGCCTATAATTTAAGAATATTAAACTTAACACTCACAAAAGTGACAAAAATTGCTTAGAAATAAATTGAGTTATTTGTCATCCTTTGGGAAGAAGAGATTTGTAGTGCGTTAGTACTTATGAGAAATGTTTTAGATAAGTATTTAAGTTCCTATTCAGAAGTCATTTGATAATCTATTTTTAGTTTGGAACTGAGAAAACATTAAAAGAAATTATCTTATATAACAAATATTAAAATGTAACCTGATTTTTTCACTTGCGAGATTTGGAAACAAACAATCAAACCCAACAACATAAAGAAAAATTTGGCCTCCAGCAAAAATATATAAGTTCAATTACATGGTATCTTTAGCTTATCAAATTTTGCTTCCAAGTTTTTATGACTGAAGAAAAGAATAATTGCTCATGTTACTGAATGTGACATCCAAGCAGATGATTTGATTTATAAACGGTATTTATCCCTAGGTCAACATAAAGGGATAGAGTGTATTGATCTTTACCACAACCCAGTAGAATAAACAAAGTCTCTCTCTCTCTCTCTCTCTCTCTCTCTCTCTCTCTATATATATATATATATATATATATATATATGTATGTATCCTGTATAAGATCCAAAATTGTGGAGTAGGATCTAAGATCCCTTATAGTATATATGATACAAAGCATAACATAATTAGACAGCAAACTGGAGAACTACAGTATTTCTCTCAGGCAAAACCTTTTTTTTAAATAAGGTATTTTACCTGTCACTGCTAGAAGGTTATGTTGACCTTGATTCTAATGACCAAATATTCGGGGTCAGAATTGGACATTTGACCTAAATTAGCTTTTCTCTATGAAGAATTTTAAGTTGTGACACTATACTTGTGACCATCAAATAGTGCTGGGCACTGGGACTTGATAAAATATGGAGTATGGGCCTGGGTCAGGCACATGGCAACCCAGATCGACAAAGAGACTTACAGAAGAAACTGATGAGCAGAAAGTAGGATGGGTCGGCGAAGGAGCTCCATCTGCCAATCCCCGACCCATTGGTGGGAGTGTATATGTTTGTATCCTTCCTTTGGTTTCCTAAGGGAAGAGTACACTGTCACATAACAGAAAACATACGGCCATACAAGTACATCCTTCCATTGTCACCCTTAGACATTCTCCTCACCTTGACAAAAAGCTTCTACTCACTAACACTCTGATCATCTTCTCACTCTTCTCCCTTAGAATCTGGATTTCCAGATGACTCCCTAGTATTTAGAGTATTGAGTAGTGGGGACTTTTGTCTTCTTATCGATTGAGTTATTTTTGTTTTTTCCACAGTGCTATTCCTAGCTCTAACTGGTGAGGCTGGGGATAACTAGCTAGTTCTTCATTAGTTCTCTTTCGGGTCATAGTCAGTTGTGATGCATAACCTTGGTAGGGCTCAACTCACTGCCCACAGACGAGAAATGATTCCCAGTTGTGAGGGTAAGTAAGACATTGAAAAGGAAGACATTGATGAAATAACTGTTATGAGCAACAGTTTTCTAAATTTATCCATGTGTTTAAAAAATTCTATAACTGAACAAAAGTATCATTACAGAAATTGAAGACAGAAAGAATGAAAATATCTAGATAAAAAGTGATAATTTATTATGCACTTTCATAATATAATGTGACATAAAACTACCCATCCTTTGCTTGAGAATAATGCTTTTGGTTCTTTTTTCACAGAGTTAATAAATAGTAGGAATGATGTGTCTGAGTTAGGTCTTCATTTTAAGCACAGCACCAAATATATTCCAAAATTTTGTTTAAATTCCAGGATATTATAAAAGTCTCATTTTCAAAAGCAAGTTTTAGCAAAGAGAATAACAAAAATGTGATGTTCTAACTCTTCTATATGGCAGTTCCCCAAATATTTAATAATTTATCTTGGACAGTTTACCTCACAATTGTATTTGGAAATTTACGAATTGTCATTAATCATGTTCACTGGGAATTATTCTGATTTTTTGTTGTTGTTTCATTTGAGAACTATTAGAGTGTTTCAAAACTTCTTTTTTTTCCAGCCACATAGCAATGTGTAGTATGAACCTCTAATAGCAACACACTTGGAATAACATCCCCAAAGCAAGTTAGAAGCACAAACTTAAATTCTCCAATAAAAACTATAGATCATTGTGTAGTCTGAAAATAGATTCTATGGTTTGAACATGCTACCTATACATCAATGCATAATTTTTAACCATCCTTAATTCATTCTGTGGGTGATCTCTCATCAGACCTTTCAGCCATTTCTAAAAAAAAAAAAAAAAAAAAAAAAAAAACATAAAATAAGATCAACACATAAATATTTAATAATTTTTACGTATTAAGAGCTTTTTACATATTAAGAATTTTTTTTTCCTATAAAACTTATTGCTATCTCACTGAACACTAGTGTTCCCTGGAACACAGTATAGGAAATGCTGGCCTAGAGTAAACCTCAAACTGACAGTACAGTGTAATGGAAAATGAATAGGTTTGGAGTTAGGCAGAACCTTGTGCTAAGACACATTCTCTCATTTAGTTTCCTGGAATACTGTGAGTTACACTTAAAAACAAAACAAAGTCAGCAGTACCTAGATTTATTTACGTGCTGGGGACAAAATAGTTGTTTAATAAACGCTAGCTTGTTCCCTTTCATTCCCTACCCCACAGCTTCCTCTTTGGGGGCTGCATAAATTAGTACTATTGGTTGCAAATGAAAGAAAGTATCACCAACTTCACTTAGGCAAAAAAGGAATTTGCTGGCTCAGATAAAATGACAAGACTGGCCCAGAAAATATAATTAGTTGTTTTCTCTCCATCTCTTTACTCTGTCTTCTGTCATATTGGCTTCAGCATCAAGCATACACGTGGTAGCAAGAGGTTGCCTGGAGCTCCAGCCCCAAAATTCTCACAGGTTTCAGGCCTAACAGAAAAGAATAAACATCTCTTTTCTGGAAATTGCCAGATAAGTTTTACTTTAGTTCTGATTGAGTCACATGCTCAAATCTTGACTGGTTACTGTGGCCAAAGGAATGGGTACTAGTGGTGAGTCCAAGGTCCTGTGTTCTACCTTAGAAACATATATACACACACACACACACACACACACACACACATATATATATATATATATATATATATATATATATATAGAGAGAGAGAGAGAGAGAGAGAGACAGAGACAGAGAGAGACAGAGAGAGAAAGAGAGAGAGAATGTGTGTGTGTGTGTGTGTGTGTGTGTGTGTGTGTGTGTGTGTGTGTGTGATGGATGTCAGAGGAAGAGCTAATTCTCTAAATGGGATTCAGGTCATAGTTCCCAGAAAAAAAAAAAAAATGTGAATAGGCACTAGAGAGTAAAAACAGCAGATATCCACTATAAATCCCCTCTTATCAATCCACAGCCATGTGCACTTCAAGTAGAACTCTTTCCTACCCACTAAAAACAGCAATGTCCCTAGAATATTCTGTCTTCTTGCCCCAGAATCCTGAAGATATTTCACTCTATTAATTAATTAGTTATTTAAAACCTTTTATTTTTTTCTGCTATAGTTTCCACATTTTAGATTCAGTTTACATTTGCTTTCATTACACACTCCAACACTCTCCTCCTCCAAATCTTCAGTCCAGTCTAGAATTTGTGTCTTCTTTCTGAGCTCAAAAATCACCCCGGGCATCCTAGCACGGATCACACTGTATTATATTAATTGTCTGGTTGGTTATGTCTCTCCTCCATACTGTGTGGATTCACCCTGGGTCCTCACTGTCTAGCACAAAAAATGCCACAGAAGAATCACTTCATAATATTTGTCAAAGAAATAAAGGATTCAATCAAATAATGGGTGAATGAATAAATAGGTATCACAGAGGAGATCTCAAAAATGTGAACCTCTTGGATTATGTTGTAGACAACTGATGTCAGTTACAGTGTTAATTGAGTATTATTAATAAAGTACAAATATCAGTTGGTTTTATGCTCCAGGTCATTTCTCTTACTGTATAAATATCTATAGTGGCCTTACAGAGTTGGAGTGAGTCTTTCTCTGTATATTTGTTTGCCTATGTCTGTCTGTCTCTATCACCAACACACACACACACACACACACGTGCATGCACACATCCATCAACACTCCTACATATATGTAAAATTTCCCAAGCAGCATGGTTAATTCAAAAATTACATAATGCACCTCTTATTTTTGATGTTTTTTTTTTTTTTTTATTATTATTATAGCTCCAAATGGTGAGCTACTCTGAGAAAGCAGTGGCCACATTTTTACTACAGCAAAATCTCTAGATGCAGCAATTTTCTGACAATTTATTTGACTACAAAGTATCTGGCTGGCTTCAGAGAGAGGAAAAAATCATCCAGAGTTTTCAACAGAAGGAACTTCTAAAGGTAGATGAAGCCAAACCATTTCAAGGAGGAAAAAAAAAAAAGTAGATTAGCCAACGGTGAAATCTCAGCAGTCCCAGGGAGATTTCTCCTCCCTTGAATTTTGCTGAAGCGGGCTTTTCATCAATTATTCCCATGAAAGTTTCAAAGTGCTGTGGGTATATAATTCTCACTCTTATAGGTGAAAGTTCTTTTTAAAGTATAATTTTAAAACCTATTTTTAGAAAGTACACAAGCCGTGCATGAATGCAATTTCAACGTTAAAAAGTTGCAAAACCGTATATAAATACACAGAATTTTCAAAACACTAGTTAGTTTATCCCTTTCCTTCAACATCAGTAATTGCTTCTAATTGTTTGTGTCTTTCCAGATATTTAAAAAATTCTCATATGTTACTCTTCATACAGCCTCCCCCAGTTTCCTTTCTGTGAATTTCCTCTCCTCCACTGTTGATCATTTTGACCAGAGACCACTTCCTACTGCCTGCCTTCACCACAGAATCCATGCCTTCCCACGAGCCTCTTCTAAGAGCCAGGGACATAATGAGACATAAGCTCAGTCAGCTAGATGCGTGCTCCTGGGCCTCTGAACAGGAAGTGAGTGAAATAAGGAATCAAAGAATTTTGAGGGTCAGAATCCTCACAGTAGCAGCAACAGAGGTGATGACAGCAGTGGCAGCTGTGGCAACACACTGGCCAGGCTATGCCTACACAAGTATATTGCAGTGTTTCCTGCTTCCTGATTTCCTCCCGAGCTTCCTTGTTTCCTGGTGTTTCCTATGTCTTATTCCTGTTCCCATTGATTCTGTGAGCTGCTTTCTTTTCAATAGCATGTAGAGTAGGATTCTGTAAATTCTATTGGGGCCGTCATTAAAAATATAGGCCAACTTTCTTTTGGTTATTTTCCTAGTACCTATTGCTCCATCATTTTAACACATTTATTTCAGTACTTCCAGATGTGTCCTGTACAATAAAACTATTCAGAGTTATATGATACTGAATTTTTAGAAATCAAATCTGAGAATTTCTAGTATTTATAGAAATTCTTTTAAACCTCTTCTTTAATTCTCTTGTCTTTAAAATACCCAACTAGCTTCTTATTTTTAAAGGTCAATATATCAACATGACAAAGGGAATTTGTGAAAAACCTGCAGCTAAAATCATACTCAATGGTGAAAGACTGAGTTTTCCCCCTAAGATCAAGAATGAGACAAAGATTCCTACTTTCTCCACTGCTATTCAACATTGTACTGAAATTTCTAACTACAGCAATTAAACAAGAAAAAGAAGCAAAGGGCATTCAAACTATTCAAATTGAAAACAAAACAAAACAAAAAGAAGTAAAACTACCTCTGTCTACAGATGACATGATCTTACATGTAGAAAATCTCAAAGAACCAAAGAATCCACAAGATGCTACAGTTAACAAATAAATTCAACAAAATTACAGGGTATGAGATCAACACTCACAACTCAGTAGTGTTTCTACAAAACAGCAATGAATTGAAAAGAAAAGAAAAGTAAGAATGAAATTTCATTTACAATAGCATCTAAAGAACAAATATCTAGGAATAAATTTAGCTGAGGAGGTGAAATTTAAAACTTACTACAAAGCTACAGTAACTGAAATAGTTTGGTATTGACATAAGGCTATAGAGACCAATGGAAAAGAATTGAGAGTCTCAAAAAATCAATCCATACATTTACAGCCAATTGATTTTTGGCAAGGGTGCCAAACCCATTCAATGGGGAAAAAGTATTCTCCAACAAATGGTGCTGGGACAACAATCTAAATATAAGAGGTAAAAACATATGTCTCCTAGAAGAAAATGCAGGTAAATCTTCATGACCATGGATTTGGCAGTGAGGTCTTACAAAGTCGATTTGAACTCTGCTATTTATGTTTTTTTGGGTTTTTTTTAAGTAGGTAATTTCTCTTTTTTTCATGACTTTGATGTTCTGTAGTTTGCTCATGGATATAGAGTTGATATAGAGATTAACAAATATGAGCCATTAGTTCTTTGATGAAATGAAAAACATTGTTAAAGCTGAGAATCATTTTTTTAAAAATGATCAATGCTCATCTTAATCAATTTACTTAAACTCAAAGATCTAAATTTATATTATTGGGTAAGTTTTTGATGTAGCACAAGGCCTTTCCTTTGAGATGAGTCTCCTGGTTAGATTTTCCTGTTATCTTTCTCTCATGAACAACACGCATAATGAATTATCCACAATGCCCAATTTCAGAGTCTTTATCATGAAGGTAAAAATTTCAAGAGATTGTTGGAAGTCTTTATGTTTACTGCATCCCAGAAATTTACGACTTTTAACCTCAATTTTACGGCTCCTGCGGCCAAACCTACCTTAACATCTAATTTTTTAATGTGGCATGTCTTTATGGAGTTCTCCCCAAAGCATTCAATTTAGTTTTATGTTGATAATGTACCACTTTGTGTAACTAACATAACACATACAACACTCTTACAGTTAGGCACAAAACAAAACTGATTTTTTAAAAACAGAATTCAACTGGTGGGAGCAATCAACAGTGCGCTGATGTGCCACACAGTCCCTTTCCAGTTCTGGGTATTTATCACCCTGTGAGAATCATTAAGAAAGCATGGAGGAAACACCTTGATTGGCTCAGTCAGTCAAGAGAACTGATTCACTTAAGAGAACTATTCTGTTTCTCTTATTCAGAACTCACTGTACTATTTGCTATAATCTGAACTATCATGTCTTTTCCAATTCTGATTTTTTTTTGCTATATGTTTCCCAAAGATACCTCTTCCCTCTCTATCCTCATAATCAAGGAATCTTAGATGTACCATGTTTCCCCGAAAATAAGACCTAGCCAGACAATCAGCTCCAATGCGTCTTTTGGAGCAAAAATTAATATAAGATCCGGGATTATATTATATTATATTATATTATATTATATTATATTATATTATATTGTATTGTATTATATTATACTCTATTATATCAAACCTGGTCTTATATTATAGTAAAATAAGACCAGGTCTTATATTAATTTTTGCTCCAAATATGCATTAGTGCTGATTGTCCATCTAGGTCTAATTTTCAGGGAAACACGGTATGTTGTATATTTCCATTTTATGCTCCATTTCACTTAAGTGCTTTTTCGTGTGCTCAGCCCCTTTATATCTCTGGGTTGCCTTTTTGGGCTTTTTCCCTGCACTCTGTCTCCCCATTTTCTTATTCTCACTTCAGCTATGTCTAGCTATCATTTAAGTGGTCCCCTGAGTTTTTTATTTTGATAGTATATTCTTTACTTCCAGGTGTTCTACTTCATTTTTTTCCAAGTCTATTATTTTTTGTAGTGTCCTCTTCTTTTACTGACTTTTCTATTCCTTCTTTTACCTCTCTATTGAAAATATTTTTAAAATAATAATTTATTTGAAATTGTTTAGTTTTCTGCTGAACTTGAGGTGCTAATATAACTTTCTGTTACATCTGCTTACTCTCCACAGTTTGGTTGTTTCCGTAAGTGATTAGGTATAGGCTCTCTGGAATTAGATGCCCTGATTCCTAACTTCGTCATAGATTTCTATGTAATTGTTATAGCTCAGTGGAAAAATTTTCTCTCAACTTCACTTTCATTAACCCCAAAATAAGAGATATACTTGGCTACATCTACCAATTTCACAAGGAAAAGGCAAATTTATCACTTAAGTAGAACTTAAACATGATAATATTTTTAGGTTTTCAAATCTTGCCTCCATAACTTAAAATACAGATGATTAATAGATTTTACCTCCAAGCCCTTACAGTACACATTTCTTTGTTTGTGTGTTTATTATTGCCCACACTGAACAGAGAGTTTCTTTGATACTTTGAAAGGACAATGAATAGAGTTTTTCTGGTCCCTTTTTCACAGAGCTCCCTTTTTCAGCTATAAGTTTTATATCAGAATCTCAGTTTCAGCTCTTCATCTTAGCCACAGGTTGTGCCTGTGCATCAAAGTGCATGAAACATCAGTGCTCTTAGGTTAAAATCCACATAGGCTATGATTACCCACTTTTTATGCTGGATTTTTAATTCTCTATTTCTGCAAACTGAAGATCTATTATTTTATTTTGATTTTGTCTTTAGTTTTTAACTTGATTATTATGTATTTGTTATTTTGTATTAGCATGATTTTTTTTTTTTTTTGAGGAGGGTGGAGGGAGCGCCAAGGGGGACAGCTACATCTTTCACCATTTAGCTAAAAATCACCCTAGGATAGATTTCTATAATTTCTGGGTCAAAAAACATGTGCCTTTAAATTTTTGAGCTGCTTCTAAATTTTCTACCCAAAAAAGGTGTTCCATTAAACCCTCCCTCCTACTGTGCCTGAGAGTGCCAATTGCCCCACACTTCTGATTGTACTATATATTACAGTTTTGGAGGGAAAAAAGTCTGCTGTGTTATGTTATCTACTTTTACTTACTATGAATGATTTTGAGAACGTCTTCATTTTTATGTTTATTCTGTGATTGCCTCTCCACATTCTTTCTGAAAAACTAACATCCTTTTTAACACTTGTACTTTCTTTGCCTCAGTGGATGAGGAATAAATAATAATTACTGATGACCATGATATTACCTCATTCTATACTGGCACATAATTAAGAAGAGTTAAACAACACCATTTCTATTTTATAAGGAAGACTTTATACCTGAGAAATAGAAGTGATATAACTCTCATGTCCAGGGTCACACAACTGTGAAATTCAGAAATCAAACTCAGGAGTGTGGTTCTAGTGTTCATGCTCTAAAAATATTACCCTGTATAATAAAGCCAGCCCTAAAGCTTACCCCAAACTATGTTTAAAGAAACAAACAAGATACAACTTTAAAAAGTACATGGAAATTCTGAATTAGGGCTAAATGTTCATAATGTAATGTCAAGATCCTCTCTCTCCAACAGAGAATTTTATTGTCTTAGAAGCTGGAACCTATGGACCAGGGACTTCTTTCTAGCTGCAGCAGAACGTGGTCAAGTAAGGACTTTTTATAATCACTGCTCAGTGTTATTTAATAAAGGTTTAAATTAATTGGCTATTACAAAAGACCCAACAAAACCATATTGCTAGTCTGTATGTTTCCTAGCAATCCTTATTATCAATCTCACTTTATGTACTCTGAGGCTGTACGTCTATGCCTTGGTTAGTAAGAGAACTTTGGCAGTATGAGCTACTAAGCCTTCTAAATAAGCCAACCAAAGGGATAATTTATACTGGCAGCAAAAAAAAAGCCTCTTTGCTCACCATCCCCTTCTCCAAAATGTAATTCATTAATTTTTTCCAATAAACATTTATTGAAGCCAGAGCTTAAAGTGAAGATACAAGAACATACCAGGTGGCAGGTTACAATAGTTTAAAAGGACAGGTAAAAGGGGGTCCTTTGGTGCTTAAAATAGCATCCGTTGTCACAATTAGCAAAATGTTAGCTTGAGAGCTCAGAATTTAAATAGAATATGATCTTTAGTATGATGACCCCTGCTCTCATCTTTTGAAGGCACTCATCGAGTCTGACCACCACCAGGCACTAGTTCGACCAATTGTCTCAACCTTTTCAATTGAATAATCTTTTCACTACAAGGCATCCACAATATGCCTTTTATGTGTGGAAAGAAAATTCATGCTCAACCTGTAAAAACCTAGCAGATGGTGCAGTAATTTGTATATACATACGTGCATACAGTGTATATTCCTGGAGAATGAATCAGATTCATGTTATACCTATTTCAATGTTTCATTATATTTAATTTTAATTCATTTATTCATAGTTTTAGCCTCGGTAAGAACATTCATTATTTAAATTAACAGACAGGTAAACGGCATCAACAAAACTGCAGCATTTAATGTTGAAGATAACTGACATGCATGAAGTCATTGTATTAAAGTATTGGTTTTCCTATTGTTTTTGCACAGATGGTGCTAGTAATTAATATGATGCTATTTTTTTTTTTAATCAGGGGATTCCCTGTTGACAAAATTCACATAGTATCCAATAAGTTTCAACATTATACCATTTGAATAGGTGATGTGTAGGTTGTAGTTTTATTAATGGTAATGTATTATCTCAGATGCCAGTTTTATAATGTTCCTAATGGTCAATGTATTATCGAATTTAATAAAGTAAAAAAAAATTGGGCAATATGATCTACTCCAGAAAAATAATCTTATCTGTATGTTTGATCACAGATGTGTAGCAATGTGTTTCATGCCACCTGGTCTGAAAACAATAGGAATTTTAAGATATAGAGGTACTTAAACGATTAAAGATAATAAGGAACAGCATTACTTACCACTAAAAAAAAAAAAAGAAAAGAAAAGAAAAAAAGAAAGAAAAAAGCCTTTCTGAAAGGAGGTATCTTTCCTGAGTGGACGTATTCTTTGACATAGCAGAAATGTTAGGGAACCTCAGTAGTATGATTATATATGAACACTTAACCTTAAAAACAAGTTTTAAAACCCCTTCTTTATAAGCAGGGACTCTAGTTAGCAAAAATCCTCCATAAGCTGATTTATCTATTACATGATGAGGAAGAACAGGTCTATGGCTTCCATCTGGATGAGTCAGCAGGACCCTCAAGGTGGGGCCTTGGAAACATACCTGAATTTTGCTAGCACCTCCTATACAGGGCATCAAAAATAGAAAATGAATGTGAATAAATCTCTTCTGCTTCTTTTAGAGGGATCACAATATAACAAGCTAATTCCATTTCTTAAGGATTTTTAAATTATCATTCCTTATTTTTAAAGTGGCATGAAAATGCTGTTTAAATGACACTCAACTCTCAAAACAGTAAATTACTGGCCAGAGAATTATCCATTATTAGAATTATCCAATAAGATTTCTAAAGTGAGGAAATACAAAAGTAAATAAAAAGCACCATTTGCTTCTGGACTTTACCTTCTAAAGGGCTTGGGTTAGAGTCCCTATGAGACCCTTCCAAGTCTTTATTGAGTTCTCCCTGATGCCTCTCTGTCCTGGTTCTTAAAACAGAAACAATCACTTGGCAGACTAGAATGGAAGGATAGCCTCAAAATCATCTCTTTCAAGGGAACTTGAAGGATAATCTTTCATATTACAGTATCACCTTTCTGGGTTCATTATCACTCAGTTTGTTTATGGGGAAGCAGTCTCTTTTAGTCTAACATGGGGAACTTAGCACATGAGCATTTCTTGTCTGAGGAGCAACCCTGGCAAATTACATAGACTAGACCATGTCTGGATGCAGAGCTACAGCACAGAGCTCAGTGCCTGCAAAGATACAGGTTTGGGACTGTAAAAGGAATTGAACAAAGTGGAATATTATCCTTTTATAAAAAGCACGGAGTCACCAGTATTTGCACACTTGCTCTTGAGTTCTGAAGGCTGGTGTGGAATTTAATAACGTGTTGGGGGGGAAAAAAAAGGAAAAATTACCCCTGGCAGAAAAGTGACTCATCTCTAAATAGACCCAGAGCCTGGCTGGCTTGCAACCCTAAAGGAGCTCCCTTTTCCTCTTTAAAAGTTCTTTCTACTCATCATGAAGAGAATCTAAATTCACTTTCATTTTCAGACTAAATACATGCCACACCATGTAACACAATTTCAAAGAAAGCCAGTATTTTGAAACTTATGATTACAAATATCCAAGTCTTGGGTTTTAGTCTCTTTCATTATCAATAAACTGGGCCCTTGGCATTTTTTGCCTTGGCAAAAGAGCAAATGCAATTGATCCCTTAAAATCCCCTGATTTGAGAAGCAGCTAACATATGAAATTTCAGATGTGGGCATTAAAATTCAAATTGTCTATAAACCCTAGAACACTTGTAGAGAAATAAGCTATTTTAAAATGAATAAAACCTCATGCCTTATGAATATTTTCTTAAATAGCAAAAAATGTCTTTTAAAAGATTGTTTATCATGAAATAATTAAAACAGCCTCTTAACTTTTTATGCTATTTATATGTAGAATACCAGTCCTACTTATAAATGAAAACATAAATGACCACTGCCTCTGATGAAAAAATTTTGCATTTGTCAATCAAATTTGGTAGTTCAAAAAAATATGCTTTATTTTAGTTAATATACTTTATGGAAATAAAGTAGCAATACATTCTACAATTAATGTTAACCTTAAAGTGTTTCTATAAATTATTGTTATTCAGAAAAGTATTTTTAGTAATAGTTATTAAATAAGGTAATTCAAGGGTATTTGAAAAATGGCTGTGGAGCTATATTTTAATGCACAATCTATGAATGTCTGTCACTTTTCATGTCAATAATATGGTAAATGATCAAACTAAGAAGAGGGCTGACTTGTATGTGAACTCAGTCCTGTGAAAAATCAAGATGGGGTCTCTAATAATCCAATAATAAGGCTCAAACACATATATTTCAGGCCAATCATCAAAACCCTTCAATTTCCAAAAGAAAAAAAAAAGTATTTTGTCCAAGCTTTACACAAGTAAATTGCAGCTAGGAAACCTCTGAAGCCCAAACACCTAAGCTTTTCTAATTGTTCGCCTGTATATTTCTTAAGGGCCTGGGACATGGCTCTTGTGCCTTGGCTGTATATGTGTTTTTAAAGTACGAGCTAATAAAATTTCGAAGATGGAAGGAAAAATGACAGGGAGAAAGGGAGAGAAGGCAAAGTGAAGGAAGGAAAAAAAGTAGGGAGGGAAGGAGGGAAGAAGGAAGGAAGGAGAGAAGGAAAGAGGGAAAGGAGGAAGGGGAACATATAGCTTGTAACTGATACCAAAGGACATCTGATAAGTTACAGGGAGTGGGACAGGATGGGTACCACTGTGTACCTTATATCCAGTTATTCTCATATTTACCTTCTAAATTCTTGTTTATATCAAATGTATTATTGGTTTTCTCTGAATTTTTAAATTTGTATCATCTATAAAATAGAATATATATTGTGGCAAAAATAAACATCAAAACATATGGATGTTAAAAAATTCAAATATTTTTCGAATGGAACATTCAAAATTATGTTACTTTAACATGAATTCAAATTAAAGTAGTGGACTTGCTGAGATGCCTTAAATAAACATGGGTACTTATCTTAAGGTTGATGAGATTAACTCTTTTCTTAGACTGGTGAGAATGCCCAGCAATAACCTCAAAGTCGTATGCACATAATGTATTTTAAAGCTAAGCATAATAAATTAGTATTCATACTTGCCACATCATTTATCCCTATTAGACCAAAATTGCCTTTTTATTAAAAAACTGCACTGAATCTCATGAGAACTTGCTTTCCCTTTGTACTCCTCTTTGCCTAAGTTAGAAGAGAAAAGCATAAAATTATGTGTTTTCCTTTAACAAATATATTCATTATAATCGAGTTGACTTGTGTTTCAAAAATCCCATCTAGGAAATAACAGATTATAATGGTCAGTTTGTTTACACTGAAAATAATAGGTACAGCTAGAGTAAATGTCGTATACAAATAGAGGTTAATACAACACTATGTCTATTTCTTTTGACCTTTTAGAATTTTATTCTAAAACATTTACCTTATGTTGAATTGTATCCTATATCTCCATTAACACGGTCAGAGGCAGCTTAGTGTTATTGTAGATGGCCTTATTGGTGTTGCCACCCCATCCATTTTGCTGATTCAGAGGGCCATGCCTCCAGTTCCTGTAGATGTCACTGCAGTTGGAACTTGTTGCAACTGAGCAGTGGGCAGTGGGAGTACCCTCACCCTGAGGTGCCTGGGAATTTACTCATCCCCAAACCCCTCCCTGCAAGCAACCCATAGTCAATGACCGAATGGTGAGAGACACAAAAACCCAGATTCTTGCATTAAAGAAGGGCAAACTCGATGGTACTTTCTTTGGAATCAGGCTGAGGCTAGACTTCGCCTGAAACCATTTCCTTGTTTAATTTCTTCCCCTTGTCTATTTTGCTTCCATCACTCCAGTAAAAATTTCTCTCAAGAGCAAAATGTAATAAATCTCTTGCAATGAATCTCATTCTCAGGCTCTGCTTCAAGTAAACTCTCCAAAGACAGGTAATAGAAACGAAGCAACACACTGAGAGTCAAAAACCTAGCAATGCCCCTTAAGAGTGGGACTTCAAAAAAATTCTTTACAACTGTAAGCCTCTGTTCTTCTTTGTGAAGTGGTAATAATGACACTTAATCTCCATCACAGAATTGTCGTGATTCACAAATGTACTTAAAGATACTTAAAAGGGCTGTGTGAATGTAAGCACTGTTAGCACTCCTCCTCAATTATTTATTTTGCTTATTTTCTTTAAAATATGAAATATTTATTGAGGAAAGCAATTGTACCTACTTCACATAGCAAACACTTTAAATTACTACTTCTATGTGTTAGTACAATGATGAATGTGATTTTGTTTTTCTGTTCTGATGAAATAGCGGTTAAAGCCCTCTAAGCTAAATAGAAGAGAATTAAGTCACACATATTGAGAAAGCTGTTATTGCACTACTGAGAACTGGAACCAGAACCTTCTTATACAGTTCTCAGAAGATGCAGAACAACCAGCCCATTAACACAATCATAATTCTCTTCTCCACATTCCTCTTCCACTGCCTAGGCATGGAGTCTCAGGGTAGAGAGGCAAGGGAGTACAAAGCTTACTTGAGACTTCCCCTTCTTACCTTCCCCGCCCCTCCCCTACACAATGGTCCACTACCTCCCTTGGAAGCCAACTGAGGTAGATAATTCTAGAAGGTGATACTATTCCTTGATCCTTGTCTGGATGCTTGCATTTCTGAGCGTTCACTCCAGCATGGAGTGAACTGAGCATGGAGACAGATTCTTGGGAGAGTGACATATGCCCTAAATCTGGATAGTTCCAAAAATGGGAGATCTGCTGATGCAGTCTTGCCACAAGGGGAGAAGGGCTTCAGTGTACTGTAGAAAGGTAGAAGGTCTTCGCTCCCGGTGGAGACGCATGTCACAGCAGTACAACTGGAACTATTGATTTACCCTGACATGGATAGGCCAGATGCAAGTGCTGGCAGAGGACAACAGAAGATTGCCTTCCATTTTCTGAAGGAGCTCTCAGTGAGAAAAGGTGCTGAATGGAAGCTGAACATAATGTCAAAAGAGTATACACATCATGTCAGACCTAAGCAGAATCTGAAGGAGCCAGAGCAAGGCAAAGAAAACTTCCACACAAGTGACTTAGGGTCAGTGGTACAAGAACCCTACATCAGCTTCCTTTCCATCCTTCTAGCCTCTAACTGTGTAGAAGCTAGACCCAAAAGAGAAGTGATAAATTGGGGGTGAGAGGAGTAAAACACAATCATCCCACCTTGAGAATCCTATACTCTAATGACAAACC
Source organism: Rhinolophus sinicus (assembly GCF_057876585.1). Classification (NCBI taxonomy): domain Eukaryota; kingdom Metazoa; phylum Chordata; class Mammalia; order Chiroptera; family Rhinolophidae; genus Rhinolophus; species Rhinolophus sinicus. The sequence goes on from NC_142506.1 coordinate 26,721,930, forward strand.
TCATCAGCATAGGGGAGGAGGACACTCTGCATTGGATAAAAAATTTATAAAATAGACTGCACTAAATTTTAATAATCAAGAATGACTAGAAAGTTATGAAATTTGCCTAAGATTCCATTAAAGACACATGATAGAACAATTCAACAGAACACAGCTGAAAGCCGTAATTAAAAGTAATCAAATCATTTATACTCTATTGAAATGAAACTCTTCAAAAAATAGCTGCACATCAGTAGATAATGTGACCTGTAAATTATCCAAACTGAGCAAGACTGAAAAATATTATAACTAAGGTATATGGATTGGTACTAAGGAATCACAGTGGAGTGGAGGAGTCCATTTAAGGTTAAGAGCACGAGTTTTAATGTCAGACCAAATTGAGTTGTAATCCCAGTCTTTCACTTATTAGCTGAATGAAATTCTCCACTTATTAGCTGAGTGACCCTGGATGAGTTTCTTATGCTCACTAAGGCTTGGTTGGCTGATCTGAAATTATGCTCCAAAGAGGTAGATTAACCAATCAGAATTCATCAAGGTCTGACACTCAGAGAATGCACTCTGGTTCCATCCTCTGTATTGCTGTTAGTTTTTTTTTGTTTTTGTTTTTTTTTTGTTGTTGTTGTTTACCTATGATAAACTATTAGATTAAAAAAAATAATAAGATTACACTTCAGCTGATCTGATAGTTTTGAAGATTGTGCAGGACTTTTAAAAAATGATGCAAATGATTTCCCCAAACACATTCCTCATAACAGTGGCTATAGCCATCATTGCCTACAGGCGGGATCTGGCACATTTCACAGCTTCTAAGAGCTCGCGTGATTCCACAAATGCAGGACCAGCCAGAACAGGCAGTGTCACTGCCTGTGGACGGGAAGAAAGGGGTTGTGAGAGCTGAGAGGTAGTCTGCACGTACCTCTCCAAGCCTTTACCTCTGCAAGGCTATGTTTATCAGAGGGGGTCGCTTGAAAGTGCCGAGTAGCCTAGTCATAACCCTGATTATTGTCCTAAATATATGTAAAATTATAGACTGCTGAGGATGAAGCTGTGTTTAGCAACCCTCCTGTGACTTTCGTTGTGGTCTTCTAAGAAAGAAAAGGAAGTAGATAAGTAAGCAGGATTTTGAAAATGCAAGTGTAACATGTGGGAGAAAATTCTGGAAAAGAGGCCACAAAGAAAAAGCTGAATGTGGTTCTAGAAAACTCCTCACTCTGTGCCATCAAATGAACCAAATCTTTTTTTTTTTAATAATTTGCCACAATATCTATTAAAAATCCGATGTTTCTGCTATGACTAGCATATTATATTCTCTTTGGATAGATTATGGCACTTGCAGCATATGGATAGTCAGTATTTTTGAGTCAAACTAATTGGTCCCCCAGTCCTCTGTAGTTCTCAATATGGAGTGAACAGAGAAACCTGATTTGTTCATTGTTAATATTTTCTGGTTAACTAGAATATGAACACGATAATGTGGAGAAATGCAGATATACCACTTATGAGGCAAAATATGTTCTCTCAGATGATGACATAATTATCTGAAATGTTCCTTGTTCCGAAGCTCTTCCTCTAATCCAAGATGCCAGGCATACATAAACCCTAAAGTGAGATATTCAATCTTTCACATCTTTGCATCTCTCCTTGAATCTTACAATAGTAAATAACTTTCATATTTATCAGAGAAAATTAGATCCATGATGTAGAAGGTAATAGCAGAGAGTGATAAACAGCCTTTGGAAGAAGATAAATTGACATAGAAGTACAACATGTTGGATCATCATTCCTAAGTGTATCATTATAGTAGATCAAATTTTCTGAAGATGACCATAGAAATATATCCACTTTCACAAGATCTTCTTCACATGCTCTTCCAGAACACGCTCTTCTGTTTCAATGAATAGATACAGCAAAAATGATATTATATGACTTTTAAGGCTAAGTCATAAAAGGTAACACAGCCTTCATCTGGCACTTTCTCTCAGAATGTTCATCACTGGAGCCCAGACACCATGTCATGAGGAAGCCCAGACCACATGAAGAGACCAAATGTAAATGTCTTAGGCAATAGCCCCAGCACCAGTCAAGCCAATAGCCCGCTGAAACCACAAGACACGTGAATGAGGAGTAAGCCTTCAGATGACTTTAGGCTCAGCCTTCAAGCTGATGCAAAGTAGAGCAGAAATGAGGTGCCATCACAGACCCTTATACAAATTGCAGATTTGTAAACAAAATTAGAATCATTCTGTTAAGCCACTGTATTTCAAGATGGTTTGCTACACAGCAATAAATAACTAAAACAATTGTTAGAACCATTTAGTTAGACGAGAGTGTAATATTTTTTGATATAGATCAAAACACTAGAATGATTTAAAAACAGTGTGTAGAGGACTTATATTTTGAATAAACTGTTGTTTTAATGCAGTGCCTACCACAAAATAGGTACATGATACAAATTAATTGATTTACTTGGAAATCACATTCTAATAAAGCAAGGCACATGGATTTGCCATGCTGTATTCTCAACCAGAAGATTAAAGAGTCAATAAGAAAGAGTAAAGATATCTGTTATCTTAGCACGCACAGCATTCTTTTTCCTTTCTTTTGGTGTTACTATTCTACTCTTCTTGTGCAATTAACAAAATTCCATACAGTGTGCTTTAGATTGGGCTTAATAATGGTGCTTCAACTCCCTGTCACATGGGTGAGGTGTGATCTAGTCTGGTTAATGAGATTGCTGCATCCTCCTATGATATAATGAGTGACTCAAGGATGGGCAAGTCAACAAAGCAGAGCCAATTAGTGTCTTCCTTGACTGGGAGAAAGATGGTGTCTCTCTTTCTCTCTCTCTCTCTCTCTCTCTCTCTCTCTCTCTCTCTCTCTCTCTCTCTCTCACACACACACACACACACACACACACACACACACACACACACACACACCCCTTAAGCTGTAAGGATGCCAGCAGCCATCTCCCTGCTCCTGGAGAAATCCTGATTAAGAGTGAAACTCATGGGGAGATCCAAGATGGCAGGCACCATGCCTGCTTCCTTCCGTGAACAAATGAAAATTACAATTAAATTACAGAACAGTCAACCTGGAATCATCGAATTCTGGCTGAAGAGAAGTTTTTATAACTAAGGATATAAAGAAGCCACATAGAGACTGGTAGGATGGGGCTGAGATGAGGAACTGGCTAACCCCAAACCTCCGTGTGGTGCTTGAGAAATGGAAGGGATGTCTTGGCCATGGAAGTTCCCCCCAGAGGAGCAAGGGACCCCAGCCACACACCAACCTCCCCAGCCCAGAGTACTGATTCTGGGAAGAGGCGATCCCACAGCATCTGGCTATGAAAAACAGTGGGGATTCTGACCATCCTGGTGGGACAGAAGGCAGAAGGAAACCCAGGTGTCCTCTTAAAGGGCCCGCGCACAGACTTTCTCACTCCCAGACATTCATCTTGGGCTCCAGGGGAGGGACGGTAACTCAGGAGTATTGGAGACATATGACTGAGTTGTGTGGCTTCGGGACTAGGGCTGGCATTTTCCTTGTGAGGGTTCCTCCCATGCAGCCAGCAGGAGGGCACCATCTATCCTGTTTTGAGCAACCTCGCCCATGCTTACGACCAAATCTAAATCTGATTGGTCTGGTGAGCTCTGAAGTTCCACCCTGCTGACTCATTGGGACCCCACCCCACCCATCTCCCCCAATGCCAGAGGCACTTTCTCCAAAAGCAGCCAGCCCAGCCTGCTCACATTGCACTCTTTCTTAGAAAGCTATCTGAGTCTTGTGATGTCACATAAGACTGCAGAGCCAAACATGTTTGATGCTAATCTCACCTTTCTTCTTTTAAGTTATGGAATCAAAATTTCTCTTTCTTTGCTAAGGTTTTGGTTACTTGTTACTATAAATTGGTATTAAACTGGTGTCCTAACTTGTGTTGATGGAAACTTGTCAACCAATATGAATCATTTGGAGAAGTAGAAGGGATAGAAACATTAGGAGATTACCATGTTGTTTTCTTAAAAGTCACACTGGGGAAAGTTAGACAATCTAGATGAAATTACAGCAATAGTTCCAAATCCAGCATCTAAAAAGGAAGATAATTCAATAATGGAGGAATATCCTAAATTAAAGACATTTTAGCTATACAGTTACAATCTCAATATTAGAGAAATGTAGAAGTACCAAAAAATAAAAGCTGACTTTGTTCCATGATACTAAATTAACTACCATCTGTTTTGCTATAACTGAATGGTTTAATTTCCCTCAAAATTTTAGATATCAAAAACTGTGTTACAAAAAAATCATTGTTTTAGAGGAAATAAGGAGGTTAGAGTCCAGATAATGACAGACTCACCATAGCAAATTTTTTTCTTAATGATATTTTAGTTATAAGTGGATTCTCTTGTTAGAACTACATTCTGTACTGAAAGCTAAAATAATAAATTATATGATTAAAAACGACAAAACAAACCCAAACACCACTGAGCAGATCTTGAAGAGCATTGACCAATATGAAAATATTTCGAGATCATTAAAATACATTTCAAAATAGGTCTCAACTGTAAATAATATAATGAAAGCATCATCTGAGAAGCCAACCATTCAAAGGAACAAGCAATAGACTACCTCCTGTGTGAATATTATATCATCTATAGAGGCTGGTGTAATGCAAAAAATTTTTTCCTAATTAGCCAGTTGAGTTATGGGCATGGAAGTTGTATAACAGAGGAGTACTTAAAAATGGACATTTGTTTGCAGTTTCAGCCTGATTTGTTAAGGTGTTAGGGTTGTCTGACGAACTTTAAATGGGAACTATAAAATATAGGATAAGAGGCATACACAAAAAAACTCACTCTAAAAAAGTTGCATGAACTGCTAAGGATTGCCTCAGGAAATTACAACCCAGAGGTAGTTAGACTTTCAAAAATGCTGCTGCTACTACTACTACTACTACTACTACTACTACTAACAACAACAACAACAATAATTATACAATGGTAATAATAATAATAATAATAATAATAATAATAAGTGGTCTCTTTAAATACATATGGAATAAAAATGAGGAGGGGATTCATCCACCTCACACAACAGATAATATACAGTTAACAAATGATAAAATGTGAGTGTGCCTCTATTTCATGCCTATCTTCTGTCAAAGAGCACTAAACTGAGAAAGGTGAAACACACATGGTTGAGGGAATTAAAACCTGAGATAAATGAGGAGAAAGCTAAGCACCAAGATGCTGTAGCATGAGTTCAAGTTTCTCAGCCCAGAAAAATTGCATCCCACAGGACTAAATGAATGCTGAATACCCAGTATGTATCAGGCACTGCATTAGGGGCACAGATGGAAAGATAAAGTCATTGAAGAAGGACTCCAGTGTCACGACAAAGACTCTTCTCTGTTCAGTGTTTTCAGCATTAATTTCTATATAATGTAGGCATGTTTTGAGAAATCCAAATGACAAAGCTAGAATAGAATGGGTGGCAAAATAAGAATAGAAATTTTAAAAAATAGAAAGATATTTTGAAAAAATGGAAAACAAAGTCTAAACAACAAAAATTTAATAGAAAGAAAGGTAAATATCTATATTTATATATTTATATAATATAAATATTATATATATTTTTATATTAAATAATATATGTGATATATATTTATATAAATATAAACAATTATATTTATAATTGTATATTTATAAACATAATTATTTTAATTGAAAATAATGTGTACTAATGCAGACATATTATAGATTGGAAAAGGAAAAAGAGAGAAGGAAACATCTTTAATTCTACCATCCATATTATCGCCATGTTACTTTATATCCCTATAATCTTTTTTACTATATGTATAAGTATGAATATTTTTACAATACATTTACATACATATAAATATTTCATACATATAAGTGTATATACATATGAACCCATTTAAAAACAAATTGTATTGTTTATTCCACTTTGTAATATACTTATTTCATCTAAAAATGAATATATCTTCATGTCATTAAAAAGCCTTCCTTGTAGTGTTTAGTAGTACAAGGCATTCCGTCCATTCCAGTTATACTCTCACAAAAAGCCTACATATTGTAGAAACTGACTACAGAATACCACACCCATTTCCTTTCCTTCCTGTGCATACAGCTAGACTACATTTTTTTCAGCCTCCTTTACAGTTAGGTGGAATTCTGTGACTAAATGACAGCCAATGGAAAATGAATAAATGGATGAAACTTCCCATGTGTGATTCTCCTGCTCTTTCTTGTCTCATCCTGAAGTAACTTTGGAAATCACAAGATGAAAATGGTAAAGCTACAGATGGAAAGATCCTGAGACCTAAATCATCACTTAACAGAAAGACTTTACATGAATGATAAGATAAATAAACTTATTTAGTCTTTGAGCCATTATACAATTGTTGGTTATCTGTTATAGCAACTAGCATTACCTTAACTAATACACAATGATTGTCCCACCATGTCTCTTTCCCTACTTAAAAAAATAATAATTATTATAAGTTTTAAAACTTAGCCAACTTTAGATTGATAAAATGCTGCCTAGTTGTTACTTCAGTTTGAATTCCTTTGACGATTAGAGAAGATAACATAGTGGGGTGAGTGGCATGTCATAAATCGTGAATAATTTCAACCCAAGGGATATAGTTGATTAATTTGTATATAAGTGTACACCTGGCATGAGAAATTGATGCGTATAACACAAGAGGAAATAGTTTCGTGAAGTTGTCCAGCAGTCAGACCAGACCTGGATTTTAGATATGGACCCCACTCTTCCGAGGGGACACCAGTGAACTACACATGGAGGAGGACCAGGATATTTCTCCTGGAATATAGATACCTTAAAGAAGTGTGGGTGCCATGACTTAAAAACAGTAATGAGAGCGACACACATAGACACTTTCTTGGCATGGTAGGTACACTAATCATCAATTCATCATGAAGAACATCCAAGTTTACTTTTACATTGGACATTATGATTTAAAACAAAAGAAAAGTAGAAACCACAGATTGTTGGACAGAATATATCGCACTCTAAATGTATTCAGTTTGCATCAATCCTTTTCCCCAAAATACTACAAAACACACACACACACACACACACACACACACACACACAATCACATCTTCTATTAGCATTTTTTGGAAGAAATTGATTTTTAAAGCACAAAACTAATAACAGAAGCTCATCGTTATTAAGTTCTTAGTTTGTGCCAGACCTCATTCTAAGTGCTTTATATGTATGAACAGATTTACAACAATGAACAACAATTCTTTAAGGTAGATTCTGTTATTATCTCTGTTGCATAGATCAGGAAACTGAAGCACAGAGAGGGAAGTGATTTGCCTGGTATCATACAGCAAATGAACAGTGCAACTGGGATTAGAACCATGCAGTCTGGCATCAGAACCCATGTAGTTAAACCACAACTTTAATGTAAGGCTGAAAATTGAAGTTACAAAAGTAAACTAACAATAGAAGTAATACATTTTTGGGGAAAAGCAATTGGGAAAAAAATTGTAAAGGAGATCCCCCAATTTTTTGAAGTGGATTTTCGTAATAAAGTATTTCAATACGTTCATTGACTTATCCATAGGAATAAAACTCTTTAAAGAAAACCTCATCATGAAAATGTGCACATACCGTGTTTCCCCGAAAATAAGACCTAACCAGAAAATAAGCCCTAACATGATTTTTCAGGATGACATCACCTGAACATAAGCCCTGATGCATCTTTTAAAGCAAAAATTAATGTAAGACCCGGTCTTATTTTCAAGGAAACATGGCACATCTCTCTTTAATTAAAGCAATATCCTATTAATTCTAGAATGTAAGACTATTTTCCAAATACATGATGTAACTTTTTCAGCTTTGCAACAAACAAATAAATAACAAGGTTATTTTTGTCATCTGTAAAATAGGGTTATTTGTGCTCACTTTCTTCCTTTAATGTTATAAAGTTACACACTTAAAATTATATTTTTAGTTTCCCAATTAAATCTATTAAATTAGTCTGTCAGTTAAGTAAAAAAAAAAAAAAAAAAAAAAAGTGGGTGTCCACATAGTCCTGATTTGCCATGGTATCTTTTCTCAAATTGTTTATCTCAGAAACATTTCCTTGTGGTTGCAGTAGAGAATTACCTTTGAATTTCAATGCTTATACAACATCTGACCATGTTGTATAACTCCTGCCTTCAGCCTTTTATCTCTAATCCATCAATAGCCATATGTGAAAATAATTTCTTCCAACCTCCTGTTCCTTTTCTTTTTTGCCCTAAACACTGATTTAAATATATATATATATTCTATTTCTCTTTTACTCTAATTTCTAACATGGGTTTCAGATTCTAAGGAAACTTCAGAACAGCACTCCTGCAGTCTAGTCTTTCTCTCTCTGTGCACCTTTTATTACTTTCCTATAAATTTATGCTATGGCTCTTTCTTCTTTGTAAAAATCCAGATCAAAGTTTATCTTTCTGTAAAGGCTTCCTTGTATAATCCCTTAGCCATGATCTTGTCTTTACTCGGTAGTACCTCAGCATAGATTAGATATTTCTATTTGTCTGTGTTGCTCAAGTTTTATTGTTGTAATGTCATTGTACTGATGATCTTGGATGGACCAAGACTTCCAAATATTGGTAAGTGTTCTACTTGTTTCAAGTAGGATTTGATAAAACCTAGAGACATACATAGAATGACGTGGTAGAGGAATGCAAATTCCACATTTCAGATCTACAAACATTATTCAAGTTGAAATTAATCTGTGTTTTCATGGGACTTGGAAATTATCACATTCTCCTCTGTGTTATAATTAGGTTATAAATAACTATCTACACAGAGACACAGAGTAGGTGCTCACTAAATAAGTGTTAATTATATTATAACAGTTTTATTGTAATTAACGTTTAAAATTAAAAATCTATCATGTGTGGTTACATGTTTTTAAGGAAACCATGCTTTAGATATAGGTCATAATTCCAGTACATGAAAGTAATTGATGTTTATAATGATCTGGACCAATAAGAACTTATAATAACATGAGGTAGAATCTGTTATAAAAATAATAATACAATCCAAGAACTAAGAGGCATCTCAAGTGATCATTTCTTTGGTAAGCCCCTCATTGCATATGAATTTACATTTACCAATAAAAACATAGAGTCAATTTTGCTTTTGTTTTTAATTCAATAGGAATAATAGTTATTTAAATATATACTTTTCTGAAGTAAATATAAATCAATATTTTACGAAATAAAAATGATTCATATTTTAATTCCCTAAAGTGAGACATCTATTAGAAAAACTCACTGCATTATTTTTTCTTAACTCCTTCTCTTATCCCTCAAAATTATATTCATAAAATAAATATGGTTCAAATTAACCATTTGTATATAATCCAAATTCACAATTTTCATCCCTAACTCCAGCCAGTTGCTATGGAGGTTACAAATTGAAACCCCAAAGAGAAGACAGCCAGAAAGCTCAGAATATTGAGGTCTTCTTATATTAAATCAGCAATATCAATAAATTCTTATTTCTTCTCTAATCTTTTTCTATTTTTATAAGATTTGCATTATATGTGGAGAGATTAATTATTTTACAAGATTACATTGGCTATTTTTTATGTTCTTAAAAACATACAAAGAAAATTTCTATTTCTACCCAATGTTTGAATAGAAATAAGTACCTGATATATGCTGATATGTGCAAGAAATAGAATACAAACATTTACATACAATTAATCCTTTCTTTACCCTACTTTCTTCTTGCAATCTTTGTCTCATATAAAATAATGACCAAATAGCAGGAAAGAAGAAGACTAACTGCATGACACTGCCTGTGTTTCAGGAAATATGCTAAGTATGTTCATATTTTTGTTGTCATAACAAATCCTTGATATAGGTATTATTTTTCTAATTATTACAAATGAGGAAATTAAGTTCTAATTATTGATGTCATAAAGATGATAAGTGATCAGTCAGAATTAGAATCAACAGCTGTCTTTTCTTTAGTCCTGTTTCCTTAATAGTTTTAAAGAAAACAGCTATACTGTTTTTGGTTAATAAAGACTGTAGTTAATATCTAGAAGGCTATGGAAAATATTCTAGAGAGATTTCTTTTTTTAATTAAAGTTTATTGGGGGTGACAATGGTTAATAAAATTACACAGGTTTCAGGTATACAATTCTGTATTACATCTTGTATATATCACATTGTGTGTTCACCACCCAGAGTCAGTTCTCCTTCCATCACCATATATTTGATCCCATTTACCCTCATCAGGGGAAGGGGAAGGGGGATAGTAGATGAGAGTGATTTCTAAGGTAGGGAACCATATTTAGTTCAAGTATCATCCCCAAGTCAGGGCTGGGAGAGGCCTTACTGTTCCACTTGCCTCTTTAAAATACGACTTCATGTTCCCCGGGAGACTGATTTAACTATTTTAAAATATAGATTTCAATACTATTCTGTAAAATTTTGAGTACCTCCTATCAATAAAATATGTACATAAGCTACCTATACTTGAGAATCAACATTTTGGTAAACATTTTCAGATATCTTTAAACAAACTCTAGGTTAATCTGAAAGAATAATTAGAATGTGTTTTATTAGAATTAAACAAAACCATGGAGATTTTACCACAAACTGTTGCTGAGAAAAGACCACTTGACAGATTTAGGCAAGTCACAAAATTTCAATCTTTCTTCAGTGCATAGAAAGATGCAAGGATAAATAGGAGATTCTCAATGGCTGCCTCTTAATTGATGAATGCCAATATTCAGAGACCCAGTGATATCTTAAGAGAAGCTGGGGAAAGGAACAATCATATTCGAGAATTTGGGTACAAAATATGAGAGATTAAAGACTCTTTGAACTTTGTTTCTTATCACAAGAACTACCTGACCTGACAGGATTGAACAGGAAAGAGAAAAGTGTTCAAGTATATTAAGTTGTTTTATTAGGGCTAAGTTGTTAACCCTCCAGGAATTAGAATAAGAAAAGGCAAAAAATCAAGAAAAGAATCACTAAATATTTCACTTTTGAAGATGTACGTGATGCTTTTACATCTGTGAGAAAGATGTGATTGATATGTTGGGGTCTTTGGGATAAGCATAGGAGAGTTTAAGTTTTAGAAGATGGTGGTATCTGATGAGCAAAAAGCCAACTCAGAGGTGGTAAACAGTTCAACTCCATGCAATTACAAAGAAAAGAGGAAGGAGAAGGGAGAGGATGAAGGGATCCATCCATCATGCACAATACAAATAAAGGGCTGTCACTCATTTTCCTAATGCCAAAAAAAAAAGAACGATTTAGTAATTTTTGACACCAAGAAAACCATTTGTAATAGCCTTCTTCACTTTTCAATTCATCCTCAAATTTAAAAGAAAAAAAACCTCCATTCAATTGTTTCTATTATAAGTCAGTTCATCATTTGTGAATCCATGTCAGTGTCTTAGTTTTTTCAGTGAAATAGCTAATTCATATCATATTTGCTGTCCCCACTTTATAGTGAATCACTGCTGCTTGATTTAGCCTGTCATCTGACACTGAACATTTCGAAACCATTTGCATCACTCTTCTTGTTTGGATCTGCACATATGGTAATAATTAGGAATGTGATACCTTAAATTCATTTAAAATACCCAGTGAGTTTCGAATATAATAATAAAAGCAGAATAACTCATATTTCACAAAAACATTGTAAACTATATGAACTAAGTCATAACTTAATTATATATAGAAAAAAATCATGATTTCAGAGTAGAAATACAAAATATAATTTCTACAAAAACATAAATTGCCATTACTATATTTATAGCTACTGTACGTAGAGTGTTCAAAATATGAACTAAATGCATACTATAGAAAATATTTGAGTTTTAAATCACAATTTTTATTTCAAAACAGAATGTCAGGAGAAGTTTCCCCAAATACACCTGCAATTTTTAAGTCCTTTTAATTCATGCCTTTAAATGAAAGGGTTGAGTATACAAGGTCAGTGAAATAGTTATTTATGGTTGAAATGTTTTGCTACATCTATTTTAAGAAGGGTAATTTTTCATTTCATTTTTAAAATTGCTTTAAAGTGTTTAGCTGACTATACAAAATTACTCAATGTGCAACTAGCAGTTTCCTCTATTTCCAAGGTCTAGCCAGGAAGAGAATTGTATAGGCTTTTACAATTAAGATGATTAAGCTAAATCGTATCAGTTAACTGTTCTTATGTTTATTGTAATCACTATATTAATTGTTTTACTATGACTATAAAACCATTTTTCTCTTAAATGTATTTCCTACCTCTTTATTCATTTTGGTTTACTTCTGAGGGAAAAAAATACAATGTCAATATTTAAATCACTCATTAATAATACAGACTTTTGTATCCTAATGCCAGTATTTATGTTAGGATGGTTTATGGTTAGAAGATCCTAGTTTCATAACTGAAACAAGTATGTCCAAAGAATATCACTGCTCACTTTCTCATTTCCCCTAGGAAATGTACTGCTCAATTCAGTTTTGTGTTTTTTTTAAATGATGATTTTTATTATTTTGCCTGTTGAGGTTCTACTAAATTAAAAATGCATAGGACCGACTTACTGTGGAATATTTTTAGATAGTTCAGTTCCCATTTTCCATTTTCTTTGCTGGTCAATATTAGCAACTTTTCTCTCTAAGCTAAAAGCACACATCAGCCTTGTCATGCAGACCAGCAGAAACTGTAGGTATGTGAGCATCTAAACGCAGCAAAGAAAGCATTGCTGAAGTTAACCTAGAGTATTATGGAGATCTTCAGTCGTAGCCACGTGCTCGATTGCAGGAGTTGGGGGACGAACACACAACAGATTTAAAGATCAAAAAACTAAAATATCTATAACTAAGCAAGGTTTTATAATTTTATTTGGAAATTGCAAGAATCCTGGAACTGGTAGTTTATGTATGGGATACTTGAACTGTATGTACACTTTGTAAAATGACTTCAACTACTCAACCTTGTCGAAGCCAAAAGATATTTCAAAGTGTAACTATTGACAAGTTATAATGAGAAGAATTCAAGTTTCTCAAAAACAAGAGTTTATCATAAGACTGAGGAAAATAGTCAAAACAACGACTATTGAGAAAGTATTATGATTATTTTTGTATTATTATTTCTGTCCAAGGTCTCTAGGTATTTGAAGAAGAAAAATTAAACAAAAACAAACATTTCATATGTAGGTGGACAAAAAATAAATGACTAACCTTGACTTTCACTAGCCCACAAAATCCTACACAACCAATGACAGAATTCATTGTTTAAAGACCACTTGGGGATGATTAAGAAAAAGATGATGTAATCTCATATGTGATAAAGAGAGATATAATATTCTCTACTGGAAGGCATTCCTATCATGTCATATCAAAGTCTAGCAAAACGTTGAAAGTTAGAAATGTTATCAAGCATTAGCAGGCATTTAAAGAACGTCTCTTGAATATTTCTAGCACAAAAAAGTATTTTATGTGATGTAAATGAATGGTAATTTTCTGACTTTAAAAGAGAGCTGTGCCAGTACATTTCAGCGTTCTGGACCCAATTCTGCAAACATGGAGACGCTTTCAATTTGCTCTGCCTGCCTTCCCGCCTTAGATGGCTGTGATTGCAGCGAAATTAATCCATTTAAAAATCTGCGGCTTAAACTTAAGGATTTTCAGTTTTTCCCCCTTCTCTCTCTTTTTTTTTTCTTAGAATATCAATAAGTTCCAATTGAAGAGCGGATTCTTTTGCAATTCAGGCATGTGCCGGCGATAACGGGCGAGTTGGCATGAAGAGAGGCAGAGATGGATTAATTATGCAGAGAACATGGAAATTCTGCTTATCATCGGCTAGCAAAGGAGCCCGGCTCACATAATCAGCAAACGAAGGGAGAGGAAAAAATAACAATGCAATGGCACCTTCCAGCCCATCATCAGGATTTTTTCTACCCCCCTTGTAATTAAAAAATAACATACACTTATAGCCCTATCTCCTGTGCAGGCAAGGAGTGGATGTCCACAAAATAATTGCACTGGGATATTAGAGCTGGCAACATGGGCTGTCCATTCCTGCTTGCTCTCCTTCTCACCCTCTCTTTCTCTTTTGGCCTCGCAAGGCACTTTGCTTCTGAACCCAGTCCAAATCAGACGATGTCTCAGGTGACATTCTAGCTCAGTTTCCAAATATCCCAAATTGGTACCTTATCATGACCCAAGCAAACATACATACATATATGATAAATATTTGAAGGACTGACTCTGGGGTAAGGCTTTGGAACTGATCACCTGTGGACTATCTGGTCAATTTTGGTTTTTTTGTGTGTGAAACCTGCCCAAATAGCCTTCATTTGGAAAAGTGACTGAATTCAAATGGTGGGCTATGGAATGGCTGTGTTAATCTTCTCAAACGATTTAACTTATTTACAACTTTTTTTCCTATTCCCTTTTCCAATTTATTTTGTAAATTCAAGTACGTATAGTTAATGATTACAATGTTTGTGGTTCCAAATCAGAATTCATAATTATGTATTGTTACTCTAAAATCTGACAGCTTAATGCTTTGTATTTCTCTGAATGCCAAAAGAGAGCATAAGCAACCTAGTTTATTGCTTTAAAGAAAATAAAATTTAATCTCACACTTGTATCCCTGTATTTTTCAATCCTGAAAATTAGCATGCAAACACGAATGTTAAACGATACTCCTGACTGAATACCATTGGAGTAAGTTTTGCTGCTTTAATCATCACCCAAATTATTTGACCTAATTACAGGCATACGTCCCAAGAAGCTCTGGCTGTCAGAGAGGCCATTTCTTCTTGAAAAATTATTGGTGAGCTAGAGAAACAGGAAGATGAAAATAAACCCGTAAGGACAAAAATTATGCAACATATAAAGGAAAAATGTTGTTCCAAAGTGCAGTAAGCTGGAATTGGAAAGCTGCAGACTCTGTAAATGTAATTTATTCATAGAGTTCCACCAAAGCAGGAAACCAGTGTGGGGCGCAGTTTACACGCTTGTGGGAATGCTTTAAGTGACAGTGATGGTAATAGACTGATTTTTTTTAAACTAATTATTTCCATGTCTATGCATATGAGCGCACACACATTCTAGTACATATGAGTATTATGGAAAACAAAGACTGAGTAAAGGGATCAAGTGAATGTGTAGAGATATTTATGATTATTGACTTTGCTAGTTCCTGAGAGAGTGGTGGGAAAATAAAATAAGAAAATACTACTCAAGTGGGGGGATCAAGGTTAAAGGTAAAGAAAGGTAGAGAAGAGAAAACAATCCTAATGATGAAAAAAACAAGAGAATATAAAAACATGGGTTAAGGAAAATTATAATGGTGACAGTAAAAATTATGATTTTTTATGTCTGATTATTTTGTAAATGTATACATACAAGATATATCTTATATGAATTAAGTATATAATTAGAAACATTTAGAAAGTCATTCAATGTGTATCCCCACCCCAAGTAATGTCCAAATACATAAAGTAGAGACCACAGATTCTGTGGAGCAGAATACAGTTTACCAGCGGTTTTGGAACACAGCCATACTGAGCAGGGAATTACAGTTATCTGGCCATCCGTTACCATTGAATTTGTACCTTCCTACCATTCTGCCCCTTCAAACACATTTAGTATCTTTTCTACTCAGCTTCATAAAGCAAACCTAGTGTAATAAGACCTACCTCTTAGAATAAATGGGCAGCAATGCATAAATCTTATTTGGAACGATTGTCAGACCATACCTGATAATTTTGATACTAGAAAGGGAGATGAAGTCACAGATAACAAAGGTGATCATAAAGTGTTATATATAATCGGCAAAAAAAATTACTGGACTTTTGGGCTCCTGAGAAACTGATATTCTTATAGGATCAAAATATAAAGAGGTAATTTAATTCAGTCAGACACTAGAAAATGATTTCCTAGGGGTTTACCAGGTGAGCAGAGAATCATCTCAGTTAATGTCAAAAGGGATACATCTTTAGATGCTGTCCTTGGGATTTTTCTAAGCTTGCCTGCATGTTAGAATCCTCTGGGGGAATTTCTTAAAAATGCATATGCCTGAGCCCCATCCCAGACAATATTCTAGAGATAAAGGTCTGGAGATACATACATACATACATACATACAGATAGATAGATAGATAGATAGATAGATAGATAGATAGATAGATAGATAAACAGATATGTATATATACATATATATCTATATACATGTGTATAGATATGTATACACACACACACACACACGTGCACTGGGGGTGCCAAAAAAATGTATACAAGTGGACACCTTGGTCAATGTTGCTCAGGCAGTAGTTCACTGTAATCAGAAGTGTCTGGATGCTGATAGTAACCACTTTGAGCACCACTTGCAATTGCAGCAGTCAAACATGATTTGCATTGATCTTTTGTTATCGGTATATATTACAATTTTAATAGTTTTTTCCTTTCTTAAAATGTGTATAATTTTTTGGCACTATATATATGTATATAAAAATTTATAGATAGATATATAGATGCATAGATACATAAATAGATCTGTGTATATATTTTAATTTCCCAGGTAATTTTAATGTGAGGCCAGAGCTGAGGACCAATCTTTGTCTAGCCACATTCACTGCCCTCCATTGGAATCCATTTAAAATCCAAATCATCTTTAAGGCCAGGACAGTCATCAAAGCAAACTAGACTGTGATACCATGAGGGCAGGGTATCTGTTCTCTGCTTCATCCCAGACCCTAACCCAGTGCCTCTTACATAGTAGCTTCTTAAAAATAATTTTGACTAAAAGAAAAAAGTGAACAGGAGCCAAAAAGACAGAGGGCTTTATGGCTACCTGATATCACAGCCACCTCCTCTGCTCTCCGTTGTATCCCACAAGTCTTGACAGTTTGCAAGCTTTCTCCAGGTTTTCTGAAAGCCTGTGCTTAGAACTTTATAGAAGCAGCATACTTCTATAATCTTTTATACTTCCTGAAAACATGTCTTAACATCTTTTACAAGAGAAGGTAGATAATAGAATTCTCAGTAACCATAACTGTAAATGGATTTGTAATCTACCCATGATTAAAATTATTTTCATCATAAAGTAGAATTCTCATTATTGTTGCAATTTTAATATTATCAACTCCAAAGTGTCTTGGTGATTGATAATATAGACAGTGAAACCCTGTATTATAATAATTAAATTTAAAATGAATCAGCCATCCTTATATGTCTCTGTACAGTACCTGATTATTTTTAAACAATTATCTCTGCATGTCACCTAATGCCACACAGCACTTGGAGCTGCTACAAGGAATTGCTCATGGTCACAAAGTTACTGCAGAGTCGAAATACCTACACAGACACTGTCCGACATGCCAAGATGAGTATTTTCTCAATTAAAATCCATGACCACCACAAAAGTGAGCTATAACCCAGGAGGAATGCAGGCCTGAATGAGGAAACCTTTGAACAAAACCTTCAGGCTGAAATGTGCATTCATCACGGGTAAGTCCCACTGACTTTAAAGGAAACCCTTTCTCTAGGAAGCCCCAGAAACTGTGGGCCCAAAAGCAGCTGTCTGACTTTGAGGGTGAGGTTTTTCTTTTCTGATCAGAGCCAGGATATAATGCATAATGCTTTCTTCATTGGATAGATTCCTTCAAAGGAAATGTCTCTTTATAAATTAAATTAAATATCACTACTTTTCCCAATGTTTTCTCTTATTTTCCTAGTTAAGATTGTACAGGAACATGTATTTCTCAGCTGCAGGTAGGGGCTCACTTCTCTGTTTCTCTCAATTGGACACTTTTTGCAATCCTTTTCAATGGCAAGCCCCCCTCGCTGGATGCACGGTTCCACCAGCCACCACATACACATTTTTTGGGGAAAAATTAGTACAAAAAATTCTTCCATACTTGGTTCATTTGCAGATTTCAGCAGGCTTGCAAAAAGCACACCTGTTGTGCTGTCTGGATTTCCTTTTCTGATCATAGGCTTCTGACAAAGGGGGAGGGGGGAGAGAAAGATTTTTATCAAACGCTCTTCACCGGACAATGAATTTTCTTCACCATTTGAATGTATCTGTGGAATGCCTGAGTGATTCATTACAGCAGATTCTGAAGTATGACAATGGGCCGCAGAAATGACTGATGGTATCTTTTTCCTGATTTCATTTCCCTGATCCTCTTCATCCCTTGGCCTGTGTACCTCGATTAATTAGAAACCAGGGATTTTCACTCATCAGCTGATGGGTTTCATGCTCCACTCTGTCACAAATCTGCTGCCTGCACTATCTCTCTTACAGCCGGTGGCTGCTTTAAAAACTTTCCCTTCTTTTTTTTTTTTTTTTCCCTTTTTTGAAGCAGTGCTTTGTGACTACAGGTTTAGGTCTTTTAAAGATTCAGACATATTTTTAAAAAAGAGATTAAAAATTAAACTAAAGAAGATTCAAAATCTCTGATTAAGTTAATCCCTATCCAAATCATACTTGTCCAAAAATGAACTTTTTGAAGAGATAATAATATAAATGTTTCATAGCTCTCAGCTTTCTAAGTTCTTTTTTCAAGATATAATAATTGAAGTATTATGTAAAGACTGAAAATATATATAAATATAATTTTGTGTGTGAGCACAAAAGCACATATGTTCATTTTTCATCCATTTTGGGGTATCTATACTATATTTTTAAACTCCGTTGCATTCAAATTCCAGTTGAATAAGCTATTTTATAATGGCATTCTGAAATAAATCATTGAACCATTATTGTTTCTAGAGGAAATATTTTATTATTGAAATATGCCCCCCTTAGGGTACATACCAAATTAAATCACGTGATGATATACTCCCCAAGGAAGCAAATTATAATTAAATAGTATTTTAAAAGCAGGATATTTTACATACTATTATTAAAAACTCTCCCTCCAAAACCTAAAATAATGCTTGATTCAAAGGTGAAAAACAGATATACTATTTTCACCAAAGAAAAGCAATAGCTACCTACCACTAAAAGATTATTTACTAGAGTATTTTTCTTTATGTTAATTTATTTAAGATAAACTTTGAACCAGGTCCCAGAATTAAAAGCAAAGTCCTTCATTTTAAAATGCCAGACCTATCAGACTTGGGAAGACAACGTAATGAGGAGAAAAAGTATACATTTTCATAGTTTTGCCTACAGGAGAAGATGTCAGGAGAGTCAGACATTTATTTCATTTTGCAAGTCAGCTTTTTATGAATTTTGGAAGTAATAATAAGAGAAAAGAAATAGGAGTTTGTAGAGGAGCACCTGCACCCTGCCATCTGAGTATCCTTTTCTGTTTTTCCCACACTTGCCAATAAAGTACTGTACACCTGATAACTATTCAGAATGACCCACAAAACCCCAGTCAGTAGTGAAGCCAAGCCTTCTCTTTTATGACTGCTCTAAAGAAACCCACTACTCAACTTAGCAGTTCTTTTCTTTTTTGGTTGAGTGTAAAGCAAATAGGGCAGCAGGAAGAGCTACCAAGCTTATGCGCCAGAAATATGAAAAGGAATACACTCAACTATGCTAGTAAATCTTGGTGGAACATCTATTTCCATGTATTGGAATTCAAACGGGCAAAGACATCGATTACAAAACTCTGGTCAATAATGTGCCACAGTATTGAATTTTGTTCTAGATGCAAGGCTAAATTCGTCTTGTTGAACTGGTCTACCATAAATACTTACAGATTTGAAGTAAAGTGGATTTTGTAGGATTCAAGTCAATTTCTCTTCCTGTTGTATTTTTTTAAAGCCGTAGTGATACTGAAGATGGACACAAGAGAGAGGTCAGGAAAACATACCTTGAGCTTACATAGACGTGAAGAGAAAGCTATTACTTTTCGAAGTTATTAAAATATTTTGTTAAATAACACTTGGCTTTGAGTATGCTTTGAGGAAAACAAAAAGAAATCATACCAAATTTCAAGTAACTTCCCCCCTCCCCATGCAAGAAATTAGGAAACAGGTAAGAAAAAAGACTGTTTAATTTCAAAGAATCTCTGCTTTTGCAAACGAATAGTTTCAGTATAGAGTGTCACCTGTTAGTTTTACCTCACCTTTAAAATAGAAAAAATCCCTATCCTTATGCTAGTTTTGTTGAAAATGCTGCCTACATAACACACTTGTCTTTAACAGCAATGCAAAAGAGCGAGCTATGGAACAGTTGGAAAATATTTTATTTTAACAGCAACACAAGTGTGCTGATAATCTGGAGTATCAGGCCCATCTGTAAATTTCCCTAATTTGCTGAGTCTTTCCCTTAACACTACCAATATTGTGATAATGCCACATGTTCTTGAGTACCTGTGAGTGCCAGGCACAAGGACAGACAAGCACGAACAGACGCAGTAACCAACTAGGCCTGTAAGTCTATAGACGGTGTCACTGCCTGCAGCTGACCTTGGACTTCAGCCATCTCACAGTGTTTATCTGCGACAGTCCAGAAGAGTCATCGATTCAGATGGTGTGTGTCTAATCTATAAGAGTAATTCTAACCTATTCATTCCTTTCCCTGGAATGTTGCTTCTACATATAGTTTTTCAGAATAATTTCATAAACTAAAAGTCGGTATTGTTTTGGCTAACTCTGAGATCCTGAACCTGTAAGGTATTCTTTTTCTTTTAATATAAGCAATTTAGAGATAAAGTAATGGATGCATTCTCAAAGTAATTACAGTGAGTGATTTCACCTAATTTTGTTGACTACCAAGCATGTATAAATTTAAACCAGACCTTCACCAAATGATAATTTCTTGTCAAAATAAGAAGGCTTGGCATACACAGAGCACCAATGTGCCATCAACCCAACGCATTTTAATAACCATTTGCCTTATTCATTAAATATCTCTTCAGGTGATTGAGTGGCAACATTATGGGCTTTAGTATTGTGTGAAAAATACTTAGATATTAGTAAACACCAAGCAGTGTGTCCACGGAAGAGAGTCGACATCTGTTGCTTGTAATCTCTGTTACCTTCCTGATCATTCAGTTAATACAGGAAGTATCTACTGAATATGGAAATGAATAAATACGGGCAGTTCCCTTGATATTGCAGTTTTGTGATAGGAAACATCAATTTTTTTGCTAAAAAATAGATAGACTTTATAAGAAATCTTAATGTTATATCTAGAGTAGGGATGGTAGTAGTTCTTTACCTATATATCTTTCTAATATTTTGGAAATTATTTTCATAATCTTTCATTATGTCTTTGCGATACTGACAAAAACTGTCCAGTATTAAAAAGATCAGATTATATGAAATCTAAACTTTTGGTCCAGACTTTGAAGTTTCTCTTATTTGGATTTTACCATGTTTTCTCATCCTTAGTTTCAAAGGTCCTCATTAAGTATCCACTGGACCAGGGATATCTGAAAACTTAAGCTAGGTTTTTTTAGTTTTTTTTTTTTTTTTTTTTTTTTTTTTTGTAATTTCCATTTTATCAGCACCTAGAACAACCTCTGACCCATTATATTATATTTTGTTAAATTAATATAAATACAATTTCATTAGAATAAGGCTGGTCTTCACTCTATGAATCCATGTCTATTAATTTTGGATCAGTTACTGAGAATGTATTTCTGTCTTCATCCTGTTAACTTATTCATTCCTTTTTTTAAAATTTAACTTCCAGTAACAGTTCCTTTCCCAATTCTCATTATTTTTCTTTTTTTTTTTTCCTTTCTCTCATTTAAAAGAAAAATTTACTTGACTAGTTTCAGGTGTACAAAGCAAAGTAATAGTTAGATATTTACACCATCATTCATTCATTCAAACAAATATGTCAAAAACTTTGTGCCAGTCCAAGTTCTGAGTTAGATGAGACAGGAGTCCAACACGTGAGGAGATTGTTTATTCGGCGCAATTTGACGTTTTAATCACAGTTTATTGTCTTGACCACTATTATTCAACATACATTGATTTTCATTTCCTGAATATATTACAAGCACCCTGAAGTTAAGGGACAGGACCCTGTTCTTACCTAGTATCTCTACCTGGCTAGCTCACTGTTGAATAGAGGAAATGTTTAATAAACTTGTCTATTTACCAAATTCTATTTTAAAGGCTAAGGACATATTTAGAAGTTTATCACATTTCAAAAATAGATTCAAAATTGGACACTGAATATGACCCTTCTATTAATTACCATATTTACTCCCATATTTCTCTGCTGTTGTCACTATGACTTGGAGATTAGGAATCCTGCCAGCATCTGGAATTTCCACCTTTGGTAACCCTCATTAATCTTTGTGATTATGGTTCCCATTTACTAGAAGCACCAAAATTACACTACAATTACTAGGAATATTAATTGGAAACTGGATTTTCTACTTTGTTTCCCTTTATTTGCAAGTCCTTAATGGCTTAAACACAGGATTACTTTTAGGGTAGCAGCAGAAAAGGACCAAAAACTAGAAGAAAGGCATGTGCAGGTTTTATCAAAGAAGAACATTTGCATTTATGGGTTTCTTTAATTTCTAAACTCAGGTTTAGACCTTCAGCAGAGCTTTGTCCCAGAGGACAATGATGAGAAAGAAGCTACCATCCCCTGGAGACCACGTTGTCCTGACTCAGGTGACTTGAGCATATAATGGAGATGCATATAAGAAACAGGGTTGCATAAAACAGATGCAGACTTGCCTTCACTGCCTTGTCTTCACTCCAGCGGAGGGCAGCCACTGCTGCAGCTTTTATTTACCTTTTGTTAGGCCTGATGAGGACGTCATGTTCTTCTGAGGAGATCTTTCCGGCTGTTTCAAGGGAAGAAAAGAGTAGTTAGTGAGTGAGAGATAAGCATTATAGTGGGGGAAAAAAATCTTCCTTTATCTTTAAAAATGTTTCTGTATATTTTTGAGAGCTATGACGGGGAGGTAAACACACACAAATTTTCCCTGGAATGAGGTTTTGGATCATTGTTGCACTCGATTACATATTTCTACAACCTCTGCACTCTTTTTTTTTTTAATTTTATTTTATTAAATTTATTGGGGTTAAAGAAAAACATATTCTTTCATATTTTTATTTTTAGAAAATGAAAGTATCTACCAAAATTTCATCCAAGTTTCATAGCAGGAATGAGACGATAAGTCAATTCTAAAACTGTTAGCACTCCCTATACTTGAGAAGTATCTCTAAATCAGAGGCATTAAAAGTTTTTCTTTCTTGAGGTTATGTTGAATCCTTCTTAATTTTCCATGCTGGTCTACATGCCACATATTAGGATGCAGCCAAGAATAGTTGGGTATGTGTAGCAAAGACTTGAGGTTGGTGCAGGTGAAGGGAGACAGTTAAATCAAGAGCTGCCGACTGTGGTGAGCCAGGAGCCCAGAAGAGTTGTTGTAGGAATAGAAACTGAGTCTGGAGGAAGCACCTAACATCCAGGAAGCATTAGTTCAGGGAGTCCCTAGATGCTGCAGGGCATATTTTGAAAGTAAGGAGGAACAGGGTAGACTCATATCCTGACTCTACCCTTTACTTTTAAATGGCATTTCAGTAAGGTTTCATTTGGAAAAAAAAAAATAGAGTTCTGTTGCAAGAAGAATAAAGAAGAGCAGGAGAGCAGGAGTAGGAGAAGGAGGAGTAGTTGAGAGACGAAGGGGAATGAGAAGGGGAAGTAAGTAGTTGTTTGATAATCACTGGACAAGTGAAGTCATTTTCTTGAGAACTGGACAGAGTATGGTTCACAGTATATCCCCTATGTTTGGAATAGTGCCTGGCACATGGTGGGCATTCGGTATGTATTTACTAACTAAATGGATGATGAAATGAATGAGTGTCACAGATCAGTTGACTATGCGTTAAATACCTCAATAGATAAGCAGAGTTCAGTAGTTAGTTAATGGATGCCAGGAAGGGAGGCAGACAGGTGGCTCCTGGAAAGCTGTTCACAAGAAACAAGGTCCTCGTCATTGGAGCTGAAATCTGGTGCCTGGGAGCAAGACTGAGCAGAGGAAAGCAGGTATGAACCCTAACAGAAGCCAGGATAATTGGGGGTGCATAAGAAAGCAACCTAGATAACAGCAACCAAAGCAGAAATCTGGCCTGGGATTTGGCAGCAAGATGGGAAAACTGTTTACAAAGGTGACAGTGGGTTAGGAACAAACTTCCAGAAGGAAGACTCAAGTGTTCAGGTCTGGTTCTCCTAACTCTGGCGGAGGTTAGTTCTGGGAATGGGGGAGTAATTAACAAGTAATCTCAATCACGATTAGAGTTTGGGGGCAGAAGCTAAAATCCAGCCTAGGTTTGCACTGAACATTTTTTCTCCCAAGTTAGGAGGTTTGGGTTTTTGTTTTTTTTCTTAAGTTTGTTCAGGAATTTATTTTATCTTTAAAAAGGTTTGGTTGGGAAAAACCACAGCTGAGTGAGGAAGAAGATAACTTTTAGAGGTAAAGGAAAGTGTTGGGGGAGCTCTAAGAGGCATCCCAGACTGAAGAGTTTGAATGTCATTGATATAATGCCTACTAGGTAAACTCGCCATATTCACATTTATTATAAATGAATGAAATGAATTAGCTTACTTGACAAAATATATGATCATCCAAAACAAATGTTCTCCAGTGTGCCATGAAATATGGAAATTTCTCTTCCAAAGTAAAAACAGTACAGTATTTATGTTTATTATGTTTTCATTTGATTAACGTTATTATATGATTAGACCAATTTATGATAAAATATTTGAACAGTAGGAATAAAAGTAAATATAGTCTTCCCCATTTGGCCAGTATCATTCACAAAAATGTTAAAATGCATCTTATGTATGGTTTTAGAAACATCCTATGCATATGCAAGTGTGTATATGTTCCTACTTTTCTTACACAAATGGAATCATGACATACTCAATGTTTTCCAAGTGGCGTTCTGCAAATAATACTTCTTAAACTTTCTATGTAGGCACATATAGATCTATAGGCTTACCGTATATTACCCATTAGGCTGCATAATATTCCATTTTTATGGATCTTATATCACAATGAACATTCATGAACATATTATCTATGTCCACTTATGTTTGTATGCCTATAGGATAAATTTCTAAAAGTAAAATTTCTGGGTTAAAAGCACATAGGCTCTTATTCATGGGTGCCAACAACAATAAATAGATTTTTTTTGTTCCTATTTTATTTTATATAATAAAATAACAAAATACATTATTTTGTAATATGTATAAATGTGTTAATACTTTAAAGAGTGTTCACTCTATTTATAATATTAAACCACACAGCACCGTAGCTAATTAACAATATAACATTCCGTCTAAGGTAGCATTCAAAATACACATTTTGAATTCATCACACAATTGTAGAGAAATTAGAGGGGGAAATAGAGACACTAGTAAAGCAGCATCTTCTGCTGTTGAGAACACAATTTATTTACAGCTAGAACTGGTGCTCAGCTAATACTCTTTGTCACTCAGTGGAAAACAATTGCCTTCATTGTTATTAAGTCTTTCTCTCTGTCTCTGTCTTAAGGTGTAGATGTGAGGTTAAAACCAAAATTCAACATGGGAGAAGCCTTGTCCTGGAACAACAAAGTTAGAAGCTAGTGCTGAATGGAGGAGGGGCAGAGGGGGCTGAAGGTAGCTTGGGTGACTTAACTTGATCCCTTGGCAAAAGTGGGGTGTGTACGCTCCTAGGCTTGGCTTTAGTCACCAGGGAGAAGTAGCCCCACCTCTATGGCAAGAAACACTCCGGTTCCCAAATGGTGACCCTTGGTCAAAGGAGGTTTACCTATTCTCTCCCAGCATGGAAAAGTTGATGGAAAACTGAAAACAACAAAAGAACAGGACAAACAAATGAAGAAACAAAAACTCATAGACACAGACAATAGTTTAGTGGTTACCAGAGGGTGATGGGGGAGGGAGATGGTAGATGAGGGTAAAGGGGATCCAACATATGGTGATGGAAGGAGAACTGACTCTGGGTGGTGAACACACAATGTGACATATAGATGATGTAATACAGAATTGTACACCTGAAATCTATGTAATTTTACTAAACATTACCACCCCCAATAAACTTTAATTAAAAAAGAAAGAAAGAAAAGTTAATGGCCATCATCCTGGGAGTTCAGGAAGAGAGAAAATACAAACTTTCCCCAATGTTTGTAGGGATCTTTTTCCTGGTGACAGTAACCTGAAGTAGAAGCAGCAGAAAACAGGTAGAAGAAAAGAGTCACCTATGGACCTGCTACACTCTTGTGGTCCTACACTGGGGTAAATGCTACGCAGTGCCCAGTGGAACAGCAGGAAGGGGCGGACGTCCGGGACTTGCCAGGAGCAGAAATGTCCTGTGATGCTGGGAGCAGGCCAAGGATACAGAGGGAACCAAGTGTCCGCCTTACAGGAAGGCTCTCTTGGAAGGCACATCACTATGAGTGCCTCAATCTAACACTTGGATTGCTAGCGAGATAACAAAACTATTGGTTTTGTTATCATCAGTGACAAATTGCCTATAGCTTTCTCTATTTAGGCTGGGCGGTTGGGAAATACATTTTATATGCACTCTGTATAAATGGCATACATTTCTTACACATTTGTATGCTCTAGAATATTTGACAACCATGTTTTCGATAATTCACATAGGAAAAATCCAAGTATTTTATATGTGATGGTTCAGGTGTATATTCTGTAATAAGAGAACACAAAAATATTGTCCCTCTCTTCTATCCCCAGTACACTGCATGGTAAAAGATCATTTTTTTTTAGGTAAAAGAGAATCTGTTTCAATAGTCAGAAGCCTAGGTCCAGGAAAATGTGCCCTTAATCACTACATTCAGGTATAAAGGACACAGTGAGGCTTGTAAAAGTTAAAAAAGGGCAATTGGGTTGTGCAAAACATTGATTATTATCCAAAATCAAATGCATCATTAAGGGACAAAAATGCTACCAGTGAAAATGGTCAATCTGGTTCAGGTTGACTGATTACTAATAATTAAAAATATATCTCCATGGATTTTCACAATTATTTTCACAATTATTTTCCTTTCTCTACAGCATTACTTTTTTCATTCTGGATATTTTATTATAATATTATGTATCATGTGTTCCCTGATTCTCCTTTTTTGGTTGTGGTTTTTAGAAACTAGGACCTTACTGAGACTGGGGTCTCTTTGACCTTACGTGGTCCTCACCTTGCCTTTTCTCTCTGTCTTGGATTTCCCCTTCTAAGTGGGTGCAGACAACCTTCAATCACCCAACAACAAGTTCAAATATAATTATGACAAATGAAGGGTCTGGAAACCCTGCCTGGTATACCTGAAACCGATATAAAATAATATTGTCAACTATAACTGAAAAAATAATAATTATTTTTTTTTAAAGAGAAAGAAACTTAAATCTTCTTACAGAATCAAGCCTATTGTCATGGGGCATGTACTGTAATAACAACTCCATGATTGTCCACTTCAATTCAGAATTGTGAGATGCCCAGCACATTTTGAATGTTTTTAATGAAAATATACTAAATCTTACTTGATAATAAGTCCCCCAGCTTACCCAGTATTATGAAGAATTCCCAGACATTATTGAGTTTTCATCACATCCAGATAAATCATAACTTCCTGCATTTCAGCATATTACTCTCCACAAAAGCAAAGCCTACTGTATATCCAGGGTGACTGCTATAGGGACATTCTCCTGCCCTGAAGTAGGGCTCATCACCATTCACTGTGAAGACACAAGATTCCCTCCCATCCCCACACTTTTAAATGCATGTAAACTCAGTCCCTATTTAATTTACATATGTTCTCACTTTAATGGCATGCCAAATCTAAAATGATAGAAGACAACATTCCAAATTATTTCAGTCATTCTTTTCGTTGTTACCTCCTTTGTGTTCAGAGGCTGCAAAGCACCTTTCTTGTACAGATTTTTATTTTTCTACATACTAATCCTTAGTTTACTCCTGATTTTTCCTTCCACATTAGCCATTAGTGGAACATTTCCAGAATCACCAAACTTTCATGAACTCTATCCCTTAGGCTTTTCCTTTTGTACATAGAGACAAGCTCATTAAAGGAGGCTCTGTGGGGACTAGAGAGATTCAAGATCAGTGAGGGGTCCTGTTTCTGCATCTTTCTACTTAGAGAGAAAGTGAATGGGAAACGAGAATTGTATTTATGTGATGAGAAGTTTTATCTTTAAAAAAAAAAAAAAAAATCTTGTTCTCTAGGTGCTTGTTCATAGAAAGTGAAACACCCAGAATCCTTATAAAACATATATCTTGGTTGAAGTTCGTCTTAGGAGGTATGCCACTACGAGTGCCTGGAAGACCTTGTTATAATACAATTGTATTTATAACACACCCCACGGCTCTCTGCTTCGTTGGCTGTCTTGGCGCCACACTGGGACCCGTCAAAAACATCCCTGTGGATCTGAACCGGCGATAGTTTTATATATTAAAACTGCCGAGAAATAGGGCCTTTTCTTTGCTGGCACTGTGTAGAAAATATCAGCTTGTTTTCTTTAACTGTTGTCCTATTTATTTCACAGCCAGTCTCAGAATGGGCTGCTCCTTGCTACTCCCACACAATATAAGAGCTTGTTTCCAGAGAGCAGAGAAAATTGACTAAGATCCATGGTTTGATGACAGATGGATTCTGTCGCTTTGCCAGAGACATGAAATTACAGGTGACACCTGATATACGATAATAAAGAGCACCCATCCAGTAATCAGCTCTTGGCCTTTATTTTTGTGATGTCATCAGCACACAGGTGGCTTACCTGAGATCCTGAATAAAATGCTGAGCATTGTCAAGGGGTTCACATGGACACATTTTATCTCCCCATCTGTGTGATCTCCTGCGTGATGAGTTTGGAGTACAGCCATTTCCATCTCTGTCTTGGTTTACAAAAATTTATCAGAAGGTTGTCTGTGGTCCTATTTATCTGCTCTGTCCTTTGTCTTAAAAACAAAAACAAAAACCTGAAACATATAAGATAGGTCAATTATCATTAACTGTGATATCAGTAACTTTAGGGCTAAATTTAAGTGCTTTATAAGAATATAATCAATAATAAATATGAGATATAAAGAATATTCTGGGTTTTTAATTTGTCATGGTGCTCAGAAGACAAACTCCTGGCTATTTATTTTACAGGGCTGTTTCCTACAAGTTGGTGGCATATTAAAAATACGTCTGAGGAAGTGGTGCTTTCCTGCGGCCATTTAGGAAGTGGGGCTGTTCTCCTATTATATATTTACACTCAGTTCAGCTACCACTTTTAAAAAAATACGCAAAGTTAATTTAACTTAAATTATAATAAGACAAAAAAAACCCACACAAATTTAAAAAGTAAAAGATTTGTTAAGAAATAAACTCATCCTCCTGTAACAGAGTTATACCATGTATTATAAACAGTTTGCTAAACTGCTAGCTCTCTTGAGGTGAAACAACCAGCACTTTTGGGAGCACCAGAAGCACCAAGTACAGGTCCTGTGTACCTTAGGTACCATTAGCTCATGTAAAGCTCATGAATTCTAGTGAACTGATTAATTTTATAACTGCCAGGTCATCAATAAGGAAAGGGAGGTGCAGAGGTCATGTTAGGTACTCAAGTGCACACAACTATGAAAAGCAAGATCAAAATTAAAATCCAGCTTCAATGACATCAAAGCAACATTCCTAACCAGTACAACATATTGCTCATAAATAACATGTAGGTAGAACAAGAGTGGATTTTAGATATTATGTTATACTCCCTCTTTACTAAGATATGAGTGAATTTCTGGTCAGGGCATTAAAGAAAATATGTTGTAATCGTCCCTTTCTTCCATCATCATCCTACAGTTTCATTATTACCTGCTTGTCTTCTGTGCCCCATGTCAGTCCATATCCTACACTGATTTGGTCAATTTCCTTCATCAATACTGATTTATAGGTAGCCAAGAACTCTTAGCTCTCCACTGGTGATTGCTCAAAACCCATTTGTATTATAGAGAATTATCATTTATGGAGTGGTAATTACATCATTTGTTGCTTTAGTTTTTTTATTTATTATCAGAGGGTGTTACTTGAATAGATTGATATACATTTGGAACTTAAGGCATTCAACTATTCCCAAGTATGACACCTACAAAACTATTTACTTCCTCTAAGTGTGTGTGTGTGTGTGTGTGTGCACTTGTGTAGGGAATTTTAAAAGGTGCAGTGTGTAGCATAAGCAACTTTGCTTTTAACAAGAATCAAACAATTTTTGGACTTAGTACAGCATCAGAAAATGTCCACTGATTTAGAAATAATTATTGCTTTGGTTACTTTTTGTTTTATATGATTAAACATCTTACTTTGTTAGCGCAACTTATTTTTAAAAATTAACAATTTTATGCACACACACACACCCACACACCCATATAAACACACATAAAACAAAAAGAAAATAAAATGTCTAGAATAAATAATCATATATTAAGTAACTTTCTAGCTTTCCTGTACATTACATGCTAATAGTTAACACATAGGATAATTTGAACAATTTTTATTTTAATGTTATAAAATGGTACCATATTTGAGATATTTAATACTTGAAATGGTTTTTATCAACTTGTTGCATCAGTGCCCTTGTACAATCATCACATGGGGTCAAGCACTCTAATATATTTGCTTGTTTGTTTGTTTATGTGATTGTATAAATAAAAATAAATTTGGATAATTTAGTAATGATAAAAACTCAACTGATGGTTTTTTCAGTTTTCCAGAAGAATGTAAACAGAAATGTTTAGTATAATGACAATGAGAATAATTCACCAATACTATAAACTTGTGTTTTAATTATAGCATTTTTCCTTCACTAGGAGCAATATGCTACTGCATTTTATTTGTATTCTCTATGAGACCATTCATGTGTAATAAATCTGGCATGGAGATATTGAATGTAATGCGAGAATTGTAGGGTACCATAATTCCCCTTTGCTGGATTTGGGGATATATACCAATACCAAATTCCCAAATGAATTTTTAATACATACACATACCAAATAGCCTCATTATTTTCCATCTTCAAAATCAAGCTTTTTCATATTATAATGTTCTTTTGTTTCACAGTCTAACTTGAACCTATAAAAATAACACTTATAGTGGGAAATGAGGCATGAAATGTGTGCATCAAATGATACATCAGTAAATAAATCACAAGCAAACCATGCCATCTATTGTGAAGAAATCCAAATTTCTGAAAATCCAAGTAAATACTAGCATTAGGCTTAGAAATCATCAAGTATGTAGGGGAGGATTTATTTCATTTAGAGAAAGAATTATGGTGATGTATGGTTGGGCAAAGAGACAAAGTTTACAAGTAGATGGAAGGAGTTAAACATTGAAATCTTCTACATAAACTTATATGCATAAATAGATAATTTTCCCCCAGAGTGACATGATAAATATCTCTACAAATATGACCAGTGGATTTTCATCAGAGTCCCAAAAATTATTTTATAATGCCTATTGGAATGAGTCATGATGTAATGTTGGGTAAGCATGAGATCTGATTTCCTATCTATGTAACTTTCACAAGTGGACTCTTAGGAGCACATTATATCACTTCCTAATGATTTTTCTTATCAGTTTGGTAAGTCATGCAATAGCCCTTAAAATAAAAATCAATACACTTCACGCAGACTGCCTTGATTCCGATTCAGCGCATCCTAAATAAGAAAGAACTGAGCTCATGGATGAAACTGTTTCGTTTAAGTACAAACAGATCATTTAGTCCAATTTCTATCATATATATCTCTTAGGAAATTCCAGCACTATTCCCCAGTGTGACATTTGCAAAACTGCAAATTGATCAGAACTTCTACTAAGTGGCTATTGATTCATGCCTAAGTTATTTCAAACATCTTAATGACTAAAATTCAAGTCATTGAAATGAGTGAAAGGAATACAAATAGAAAAGAGTACATTTTACTTAATTTGGACATTTGTTGCTCTAAACAAACAGAGCCACAACTTTAAAAATGCAATGCATGAGCTATAAAGTAAAATACAAATAGAATAAACTATTTCAGAAAACTCCACAAAGCAAACAAATATTAAAATTGAAGTCTGATATAAGACGCTTTATTTTTAAATTCATATTTTGTAATACATTTCTGCTGGAATACTGAAACTATAAAATGAACAGCAAAATATTCCCAGAAAAAGATTGAAAGTGTGTTATATAGTCTTATTTTATCTTACTCATTTTACATTTGTGTGGAATTTAATTTGCACTTTTAAACTATGTGAATCCTTTTGTGTTTTATTAATACTACCATGTATCTCTCTGTTCTGAAGATGACTCCTAAAAATCCTCACCCACCATAAATCCACCTTAGATTGATCAGAAAGAGATTAATGATTTCTCCTGGACCCAATTTATCTCAAGCTTGAAGTTCAAGTCTACTCCCCTTGTTCTTGAACTCCCAACAAAAAATTTACACTTGATATTTCTCCAACTTGCAAATGACAGGACACAGTGTAAATAATTTTACTGTCTCTGTATGCATCTGGAGAACTTTCTTATTCCGTGTATAAACCTTGTTCCTTTGTTTCTGTATCACTGTAATTTGATTAGGATCCCAAATCTTTGGAAGAGAGGAATCCTGAGAAAGTACAGTCAGGTGGTGAAGCTTGATGTCAACAGAGCTAAAGAATATATTCCTTCTATACACAGGTAAGGCAAGTTACAGGGCAATGAGTAGGGATAAAAAATCCTCTTACAGGGTGGACAACAAAAACATGGAAGCAAAAATATAACTTATCGTGAATTAAATGCAAAGCAATATAACTAAGAAATGTGTCTGGATTACATAAATAGTATCATTTAAATACAGCACTTGGCAGCAATAAGAGTAGGAGAAGTTATGCTTGAGATGAGTCTTGCAGGCTGAGCAGGAGTTTGCAGGATGGTAAGATCAGGAAAGTAGTCTAGACAGAGGTAAAGATATGCATTGGCAAACACATAAAGGAAGGAATGAGCCTATCTTGTTCAGGAAACAGTGAACTTTTTAGCATAGCTGTAAGATTAGGTTTTTTCAATCGTGGTCTGATGTTAAATGCTATCTAAGAAGCTTTGACCTTATACCTTAAGAAATAGAGTGCCCATGGAGATTGATTTTTATCAGAGGAGTGTCCCCATTACACCAATTTGGGATAAGTCAATTAATTAATGACCCGGGCTCTCAGATTCTCAATAAGCAAAATGGGATTTGGAAGCCAAATTATGTCAGATTCTTTCCAGACCTTAAATTTCATAACTCTACCGTCTTTTAAATTATGACTCAATTAAGATGATTTTCAAACTTAATGAAAACATTTCAAGATTTCACTTTCAAGATTTGCATTTTCCAAATCCTAAATGTGAAGCAAATTTTTTTCATTTTCTCTCACATAAGGGACCCATAATAATTTTTCAAAAACTTCTGGCGTGTCTTGATGTATGACTACAAATCCATAAAAACAGAAAGCAGATTTTAGAAGAATTACGGTTTCCATTTTACTAAGTCAAACAATTTTACCAAGTTAAACAAAATATGCCAGAGAAAAAAAGTCTTTTGGGCATAAATTTTCTCACGTTACAGACCTATTGTTTTTCACTTTTTATTTTACAACATTAAATCTTTTATTCTTTTCTTCTAAATAGTGAGTGTACGTACCATGAGGTAGGTGAAACCTAAGTGAAAAAAATTGAATCACATGAATGAATTCAGTATTGACTAAATTATGTTGAGGTAACAAACTATCCTCAAATATAGTAGTTTACAATATTAAATATTTATTTTTAGCTCATGCAAAGACCACTTCAAGTCTAAGGAACTCTCAAGAACAGTCATATTTATGAGTTACGAGTAGTGCAGCATTCTGGGTAGCTTTAAACTTCTGAAAGCTCTTATCAACATATTTTTTGTTGTCACTATCACCCTTAGCAGGGTGAAATATCAACAGGAGAATGGAATATCAGCAATTATTCTTCCCAGAAGTGACATATGTCATTTCTGCCTACCATCATATCGACCCACATTTTATTGTACAAACGAAGTCATATGGCCTCGCCTAACTTCAAGGAGATGGGGACAGGCTATGTTCTTAGTATACCCAAAGATGGATGAATCAGATTGCTGATGGTGAATAGCAATAATACCTACCATCTAATATAAAGCAAGCCAGAAATTAACATTGTTTGCAATCTACAATGGGCCGGAACTGTGTTAGGACCTTCCTCATTTGTTAACTTAGTGGATGCTCATACACACACCAAAAAACTTACTGGTATATTATAGTATCTCCATTTTGCAAAAACCAACCAACAAACAAGCAAATAACAAAACCAAACCTATATCCCAAACCTGCCCCCAAAAGAGAGAGGGAACTTAACTCATGAATTCTTACGCCAAGACCTGTGTTCTTTGTGCACAATCTAGTTGCCTTTGAATGTCCCCACAAGCTTATAAATAATCAATTAATAAATATTATTCTTATGTTTATCACTTAAAAATCCAAGTAGAAAGTGTGTCTTGAAGTTACAATTTTCTTCTCTTTTTTTGAAAACAAGATTTAGAAAAACATTAAAGAAGCTGGATTTCACAATTATCTGATTCACATTGAATTGAGTAAATCACCATATTCTATCCTAACTTTTTGAGTGTTCTGAATATGCTCTTTCAGAAGTTATAAACATCTGACTCACTGGCTACAAATTTATCTTTTCTCTGTTTCATCCATCAATAGCCATAGGAATTAAAAATGGAGCCCAGTTTAGCATAAAATGTGAATCTAGTTACATGAGCCTTTTAAAAAACTCAATGATAAGTAAAGAGCATTCATACCCATTGAATATCTTATCTCAGTGTTTCAATGCAGGTAGGATGATGGTCTTGCAAGAAAGATTATTCAACATGGTCTATAGATTTTATTTTTAAGTTGAAAAAGTAACCTGCAATATGGCAAGGATAATGGCTTCTATATACTCTTGAAGGCAGTCAGTAACTTTATAAAAAGGCCATGGAATGCATTGTTCCTTTCTTCCCAAAATGACTATTATAATATTTTAAAAACCTGAATTGATAATGGATTTAGTTTGCATATATTAATATTCACACAAATTGTCTATTTTGGATATTAAATAAATAATATAGGATTTGTGCATATGAAACAAGCTCTTTCTGTGTTGCTGAAATTCTTGAATAAGTTTCACTGATTGTACCTCCCTTTCTCTGCATCAGAATATGTCCAGAGATGTGAAGAAGGAAAGAACACGCTAAGCTCGTCTCATACAGTGAAGTACTATTTCTTTATTTTAAAACTTTGAAAGATAACTTATCTGAATAAAATTTCATAAAATTAAGGACTTCTAACTGACTTTCTTAAGCATTGGTCTTCTAGATATGTTTCCAATAAATATGTGATGAAAGAAAAATACAGTCTTGTTAAGCATAATGATTAATACCCCAAATCACGAAAGAGATCAAAATAGATAATGTTGAAGATAGTGAATATTTGTAAGGCAGTTTCACAAATTTTTAAACTGATAAAATTTAGCTAAAGTTGGCAATTCACAACTGACATGGAATTCAAACTGGATATTTGATGCAATGCACAGAAAGTAGCGTGAGATTGGAGGAGAAGCTCATCGCAGACTGCTCAAGACTGAATTAATGAAACAAGATAACACAAAATAAAAACATTGAGCCAAGACATTTAAAAAGCATTATTCAAAATACTTAAATATATATTAAGAAATTCATTAACTGTACTCTTTGACTTGTTGGACTGTCCATATTGCTTATCACTTAGTGTGTGTTGAACAGTTAACAGGCATGATTTCTAATCTTCCCAACAACTCTGGATGTTAGCTGTTACTGTGTTCATTTGTGGATATTATTTAGATGAGGCTCAGAAACGTAAATTAACATTGATGAGTTGTTGGTGGAGCAGAGATTCAAACCTAATTTTGAGTTATTCTGATGTCCCGATGTTTTCTGAAACATCACAGTCTGTTACAGATATTTGCAATGTAATTATCCAAGTCTTGTTGGCCAGTCACTTCTTAGTTCTCTCTTCTCTACAAATTTATTGCACCCGTCCTCTTGTACTATTGCCATTGATTCTGATCTAATTTAGACTGTCGTTATACTTTGCTTTAACTTCTTTAATTTCTTCAGTCATCAACACATATTAAATGTTTGAAAATTTACTCTAAAAATATAATAAGGTATTTTTCAAAACTGGCCCATAATTCTTTGGCACTCCTCCCATTAAAAAGTGGGGTCTCTGTCCCCTCTCTGTGAGTTTAGGCTCTGGGACTGCTTGACAAATAGAGTATGATAAAAGTGACTCCGTGCCTGTCTGGGCCCAGGAGTTAAGAAACTAGGAACTTCTACTTCCTGTAGGATGTGAGAAAGCCCAGGTCACACAGAGAGACTATGGCAGTCCTAGCTTAGGTCTCAAGTCAACAGCCAGCATCAAGGAACAGACGTGAGATTAAGAAAGGCTTTGAAATTACTCCAGTACAGGTTCCAGTCAAGAACCATCCACCTGAGCATAGTCAACATCCAGGACTGTGAGGGAAAATAATAAAATGATTTTTGCAGTATTAAGTCACTAATATTTAGGGTGACTTGTTATGTACCAATAAATAATTCAAACTGATGACTAAAACCCAAAGCCTTACCAACAGTCTAGTGGAAAATGAAGAGATTCAATAAAAGAAGTAAGAGGGGAAATTTTTCATCATCATATTTCTGAGGTAGGCATATTTTGACCACATTGTGTGGGGTTTATTTCACTGATCCTAGAACATTTTAGTTGGGAGGAGCATTTCTTAGGTTCCACTCACCACTACTAATACTTCGTTTGTTTGTTTGTTTGTTTGTTTCAGGTGTCCAAAACAGTGTAATAGTTAGACATTTACACCCCTCACAAAGTCATAACCCTTCTCCCCAATCTACTACCCCTCTGACATCATATATATATATATATATATATATATATATATATATATATATATATATATATGTGTGTGTGTGTGTGTGTGTGTATATATATATATATATACATATATATATTACATATATACATATATATAATTCCATTGACTCTATTCCCTACGCTGTACTCCACATCCCATGACTACACACACACACACACACACACACACACACACATTATTAAATTATAGTTGACATTATTATTTAGCTTCAGCTTCAGGTGTACAGTGCAGTGGTCAGGCATCTACACCATCCATGAAGTGATCTCCCTAATAAGACATGTTCCCACCTGAAACCCTACAAAATCTTTACAGTATTATTGATTATATTCCCCAAACTGTCCTTCATATCCCTGTGGCAATATTGCGGTTACCGATTTGTGCTGTCTAATCCCTTCCCCTTCTCCCTCATCCCCACCCCCTCCCGCCTAGCAACCACTAATACTTTTTTAATACCAGTTTCACTCTCTTAAACTATTTTTGCTTATTCTTTTGGTTTTCAAAGAAATGCCTACCCAGAAGAGACTTTAAAGTATCTGTTGTCTCTAGGTATTTTAATTCTCTTAGGCTAAGGCTATGATGGACAGGAGAAGGAGGTGGGGAATTCTAGGAATGAAACCAGGTGCCACTGCAGGAGAGGCCGATGCCAGTGGAATTTCTTCAGGCGGAATTACATCTGTCAGTGGGAGATATGGCACATTCTCTCAGGAATTTTCAAAATATCCCAATCTTTATTTTAAATAAATTTGAAGAATAATTTGTTCTCCTAAATAAGACTGTCTTCTATGATATTGCTGTTTCCAGAAAAAAAAAAAGAGCTTTTTCCAATAAAATAAAACACACAAAACAATATTATGTGTTCATATGTAACTTCATAAAACTCTGAACCAGAAATTCAACACTTGATTTTGGTCTAATTTCTCTGTCCCATTCAGATTGCTTTACTGATTAAAAAATAATAATAAAAAAATCACAGCACATACCAGATTAGCAACTCATTTCCCTGGCAAGTTAAACAACAAAAGATTTGTTTTTCTCTTGAGCTCTAGGGTTTTTTTTAAAAGTGATTGGTTACCATTGTTGTGATGGATTAAATAATAAATGTTTATTTACATATTAAATTAAATGCAAATCTTGAAAATATAAACAAATTGGTCATTGTAGGTTGTTCCACATTTTAGCTGGAAACATTTAGATACATGCCATATTCACATATTCATAAGGAAGTCACATAGTCTGGAGAGATGAAACTATCTAAAAAATTCAAAGTAATAATTTATGTAATTATATTGAATCAGAGAGGTCCTGTTACTTTGTTCATGGCTGGGGAAGAGACTTTATGTAATACTGAAATGAAACATTATTACCGTCTCACTTACTCGTTCTTGGAATTGGTTTAGTGATTACTTCAACAGCGACATCAGTGAAAAACATTTGACATCTGGCCTAGAAAATCAGACAGTAGACCACAGAGACTCTGATTAAAAAACTTCATGTAATTTTCTCCAATCAGTAGCATGGCCTGTTCTTTTATCAGAGTGAAGGTTGCTCTCATCACCTGCAAATTTATACTAAAGCTTTAAACAAACAAGCATGAAACTTTTACATGGAAATCCCCTCTTGAAGGAATACTTAACAGAGGAACTTGATGATTAGCTGTACTGATGATTTGATTTATTCAGTGTGAAACAAGCCTGGGACATTTTGTGTATTTTTTTTTATTCCAGGCATGTGTATGCACATACAAGTATATGTGTGTGTTTAGCCTTCATCTCATAAAGCATTTTGGGGAAAACGCTACACAAGGTGCTATCACTTGCTGGGGAAAAAAAAAAAAAAATGACAGCTTCTTTCACATCATCTGTGTGCCAAGAACTATTCTGAAGTCAGAAATCATGCAAGCCACTAGGGTTCTGTATGTTTAACCTCCTATAGAGCAGAGCCATTCCCATTACTGAGAAGAATGAACCCTTAGTGACACAACAATAGAGATCCTGAAATGAACTGCATTGCAGTATCGCCATGAATTAAAGTCTCCATCAGAGGCTGTGGCTCTTAGCATCAGAGAGCAAGGGCTTCGATGAAGTCGAGCAAGGAACTCTGCAGTAATGAGCCATCCTGCTGCCTTTTCTCTTTGAAGATAATTTATATGATGAAACTTGATAATTAACTTATGTCCAACAAACTAAATGCAATATATCTGTTTCCAGGTCAGAGGCAGTGGCTGTAGTCTCCTGGAATATGCTACCCCATCTAACAGTTCCTTGACAAGGAGACAGTCCCTGCTAATACAGTGTCACAGTAAATTTGCTTATCTCTTAAGAACAACGAGGTGTGCTGTAAAATATGTATGTACTATCAAAACATTCATAATAAAATCCTAATAAAATTAGAAAGTTGGAATAAAAAGAAATCACAGTCTTCAATTGTATGTCTTGAAATTACCTTCCATAATGGCTGATACATTATATATGTGGTATTACATATATATTTATAGTGCTTTAGCCTCTGAGCTCAAAATTGGTTTCTCAGCTTCAGTTTCCAAGGAAGGAAGACAGTATGATGAAGTAAAAACCAACTTTTTCCAATTCTACAACTTTATCTTTCCTGGTTTACAAATTGTCATTGCACTGTTACACCCTGGAGAGAGACACAGTCAAAAAAAAAAAAAAAAAAAAGAAAGAAAAAGAAAAGCGTTTCCTCCTTGATACTACCTGAAATAGCAGAGGAAAAAAACATAGACGGTGAAAAAAGGAAACACTTGGATCATTTTTCAAAATGTCAATGTTTTATTTAAACCTGCCTGGGGCTGATCTTTGCACTCAATCCATGTACATGGCATGGTATTGGAATTACAACTCTCGGATGGCAAGAAATAAGAAGTACAAGGCAAATTTTGCATCACAAGTTCGGACTATTTCTTGATACATGCTTACAACAGTCATTTATTGGTCCATTGGCCTACATCCTCATGAAATCAGATTGTATTTTTGGAAATCAGGCAGAAAAATAAAATCTGCTCTCAGAGATGAATATCTATTGGGACACACTTTCATTATGTGACTGCTACAAGAGGTATTCTGCGGGAAAAAAGTGATTGGTTCCATTGAAAAATGCATCTAGAGGAAATTGATATTTAGTTACTCATATCAACCATGCTTATAAAAAAGAGAGTCTAGGTTTTTATCTTTTAAAAACATGACATGATTAATCTTTCTAAGTGTATTTATTTGTAAAATGACATACCACAGGAAGCTTAAAACTGCTTCTCACAATTTCTGCCTTTTAAATATAAAATTTATTGCCAATAAATCATTTAATCCTTCTTTTACAATGTCAAGTTAACCCACTACTGCCTTAACAGTAGACATATTTTCTAACTAAGAGAGAATAATTTTATGTAATGTTTTAAAAATATTTCCTTTCTAATTAAAGTTACAGATTTTTTTTTTTTTCAGAACAATAAAGTAAACAATGGTTGGTCTTGTGTGGCATATTAGAACAGGACTTAAATCATTTTCTCAAAAGTGAATTGATATTAGGACAACTTGGAAGTTGTACAAATGTCTTAATTCTGAATCCCCATTCATGGGATTTTTATAAATAATCAACTAAAATATACTTGTTTCAGGTGGTGAAGTCCAAAGTGAGAAGCGATCTTACTGTATTTGTCACTGTCTTTTCTACCTTTAATGTATGTGCCTTGTAAAATCATACATTTAATAGTTTAAGGTGAGTCCTTAGACCTAGACAAATCTTTACATTTTACATCATGCTTTGCCATCATCTATGTAACTAAACACATAATTTATGAAATCCCGTAGTATATAAAGACACTGAACCTCTTCCCTGTTATTTAAAATTGTTCAAATAAAATATGTTTTTATGAAAAGCTGAATTTAAAAAAAGCAATTTCTGTCTAGAATATAAAGCTCCAGAAGGGCAAAGATCTTTATGTTATTGTCAAGTGTATCCTAAACACCTGGAACAGTCCCTGGGATGTATTAGGTGCTCAATGAATATTTGTTCCATGAATGAATGAATCAATTGTGAGAAAGACAACCAATGTTACTTATAAAGCAGACCCTTGAAAAAATATTGGCATGCACTAAGGAGACTGTGGAACAGTGATTTGTGGAGGAACAGTCCTTAATTTTACCCTTGATCCCTTGGGGAAAGCTAGCTCATGACTGCTAGTTGTCAGTTTCTGAGAACTCTGGGGTATATAATTAAACAACTAAAGCTTTTGGAAAAGTTTACAGCACAGCAAATATTCAAGTGCTAAATTTTATGGCAGAGAAAATTGGAGAAAATGAGAGTTTGGAGAAGGGTAAGTTCATTGGAGGCTGGAGGAATCATTTATTTAACAGCAGTTTATGATTAGTTAGTACCTAGCGCCAGGGGTAAGACTCTGTGCATGCAATGAGTGCAGGGGTGGTGACATACACACAGACTGTAACTACACCCCTGTCCCTACTCTAGTGGTCATGTAATAAGTTTACATCTAACTATGCTTAGCGAATCAAAGAAAGCCTTACAGAGAAGCTGACATTTTAGGAGACACTGAACTATAGAGAGGAGATGTGCCAAAATGGGGAGGGTAAGTGGAATGACGATGTGCCTTGAGCCTGAGAAAACAATGAATGTTTCAGAGAGGCAGCAATGGGACCTTGAAAAATGGATGTCCTTGTGGAAGAAATGGTGCATTGGAGAATTAAATATCTGTTAAAAAGGAACCCGGAAACATAGCAACTTTAACAAGATATGAGTTTATTCCTCTCTCATTACCAATCTGAGCATAAGCAATTGAGGGCTGATATTGTCAGCTTATTGTGCAGAACCAGGCCCCTTCTATTTGGTTCCTCATCCATTCCCAGAATAAAGCTTTCATCCTCATGTTTTAAGATAGCTGCTTCAGCTCCTGCAATTACGTCACCATTCCAGTCAGTGAAAAGGAGAAAGAGGGAAATAGAAAGCATACTCCTTCATAGTATACACCTATTCTCTCTATTCATCCTGATTTCCGATTACTTCCAAGCAAAAACACTTCACCCTTCTCCCTCCAGTTTCTAACACATATCTTTCACATTTTTCCCTTTGGGACCAAGACAAAACCTTGAGAACTTAAAAGTCTATTATGGGCTCAGAAACCTGGGAACTCTTGAATCACTTTCAGATTTTTATAGGCTTCGTTCTTCTTTCATAAAACCGTCTCCAGAGGAATGGGGTGAGAACTGTGTATAAGGAAATCCTTGGATGAACGATGCTATTGAAATGAGGATTACTACTATTATTTATAAGTAGAGGTCTTGATTTGTGGCCCATTATTGCCAACCTACTCCTGCTTCATTCTGGCCCAGAAAGTGATTCCTGCTGAACTGCAGTCGTCTCTTCCCGGTGTAAGTATAATCACACTCAGGAGAGTGTGACTATACAAAAGGCAGATTGAAATCCTCCTGTGACCCATGCAATGCTAGTAGGTTGTAGCGGACTGACACTAGGTATCTTGACAGTGCTAGTATAGCTCCGCTGAGGGAGATCTTTCTCCTTGCCCGGCTCGCACCTCATCAAGAAAATCACCAGTGAAATTCGGATTCCAGGATCTTTATGATTGGAGATGATGTGTGAAACAGCAAGACACAATGTGACTTAGATACACTGGGTTGGAATTTCAATTGAGGAAATTCAAGCCAGAATTGATTTGTCTTCTACCTGGCGTGTACATTAAGTAGAAATCAAGGATTGAAAAGAAATAGGAAATGTCCTAATGACATTGACACCTTTATTCTTTCAGGTATCACTTTTGCATGTTCTGAAGAGGTGGGGCCCTCGAAAGGCAGTTCTGTTTTAGGGGGTAGAGCTTAAGGGAACAGTTCCCAAGACCAGGTACATTGTATACAACAATCTCTTGCTATAAGTCTTAGTTTCTTTCTTTCTTTTAAATGATAATGTCATCACAGAGAAGCAATGAAATGGAAATTTTCTCCAGCTTTCAAACTAAGTAGAAAATCACATTAACGTTTGTTCTGTAAAAGGAAAGTAGTTTTATCTTACCTTTGACTTCAGTTAAGAAATATTTACACTTCTACAAATTGGTAGTTACAAAATAGTCATGGGGATATAAAGTAAAGCATAGGAATACAGTCAATAATATGGTAATAACTATGTATAGTGCCAGATGGGTACTAAACTAGTCAGGGGTATGACTTCTTAAATTATATAGATGTCTGGCCACTGTGCTGTACACCTGAAATTAATATAAAATAATATTGAATGTCAACTATAATTGAAAAATTAAAAGGAGGGGAAGGTGAAGGGGAATAAGAGGTCCAAAGTTACAGGTATAAAACAAGTCATAGTGATGTATGTACAGCATAGGGAATATGGTCAATAATATTGTGATAGCGTGGTACCGTGTCAGATGGTTGCTGGACGTATCATGGTGACCACTTCTTTAGGTATGTAAATGTTGAATCACTATGGCATATACCTGAAACTAACATAATATTGTATCATAGCTATATTTTAATAAAAATCTTTAAAAAAAAGAAATATTTACACTTCTGAACTGTATAGAATCAACATCCCTTCTAGAAGTCAGTTTAAGTTCTAGTTAAGAATAGAAATATCAATTAAGATACAATTGTGTAAATGAGTGACAGGAAAACTACAAATTGAGTTCAAATATTAATTTAGTAATTATGATAG
Organism: Rhinolophus sinicus; assembly: GCF_057876585.1. Taxonomy (NCBI): domain Eukaryota; kingdom Metazoa; phylum Chordata; class Mammalia; order Chiroptera; family Rhinolophidae; genus Rhinolophus; species Rhinolophus sinicus. Next base: position 26,765,651 of record NC_142506.1, read on the forward strand.
CCTTAGGGAGACTATTATTTACATTACTCTGTTTTCCTTTTTTTTTCAGGCTCCTACTCTTCTTTGTATTTATTTTTCTCTCTGTTTTTCTCAAGGCCTCTTCTGTTTCTTTCCACTCCATTTTTGGTTTTGTCTCGGTCTGTTTGCTTTTGTCATGTATCTATTGCATCCATTGTATGCTATCACTGAAGGTGCTCTTGCTTTCTTTCCTCCTCCCAATCTCTGTCTCCCTCTAAAATTTTATCTTCTAGGCCTTTCCTCTTCCCCATGGATCTCATGTCCCCCTCTTCCAAAACACACATGCTCGTTCACACACAGACAATCATACACATCCTTCCTTTTGTTACTATCAGGGCTCCCTTAGCACTGAAACAAGATGAGGGGGAGGAGATGGCTGAGACCGGGAGAATAATCCGTCCTAACACAGCTGGACGATAGAAAGCAATAGGAGGCCATCAGGACAGCGGGTGATGAAGACCATTTGAGGAGCCCAAAGGCAGACAGTACCAATCAGATAATTCTGTGTATTACAATTTCAGAGGAGCGTGAATTTAGGAGAATAAGCTAGGTTCTAGAAAGTGGCAGCCAATGGGGATTCAAAACTTGGAAATTATGGGTGGGACCCGACAACTGTTAGTATATCATTCTCTCTGTTATCAGCTGGGAAAAGTGTCAGTAAAGGACTCCAATTGTGGAGAAATCAGTTCGTTATGCAGAAACCAACTCAAATATAGAAATCAATAGAGAGAACTAGGTACATAATTTGGGTTATTTGGGCCAGGTGGGTGGATCCACCTGCCCCAAGGATGCTTGGTCTCCAAGCTCTTGGCTTTTTCTTACCTGTAGTCCTAAACATAGTAAGAATGTGGGTCATGGGTGGGAGTTAAGTGGTCACTGCACAGGGATCACAAGGGTACTTCATTAGAGTGGGTAATCACCAGTACACCTGTCACCTCTACTTGCATCTTAGCTGCTTTCTATTCTTAGGGCATATCAGTTTGTTGCATCTATAGTGGCCAACTACAAGTTGGAATTTGGAATTAATATCTGACAAGAAACAGGAGTTGCTTACAAAAGGAAATTCTTAAAAAGGGTAAGAGATATGTTCTGAAACCTTGAATTGTCAAATTCTTGAAAACCACTGTGACCTAAAATTCATATATGAACTATTTTTCATAAAGCATCAGGTCTTATCTTTATGAGATTTATAGATGAACAAAAACTATTGATTTATGTAGACATGGGGACTTTGGGTGGTTTGTGAACCTCACTTGTGAGCTAAATCAATACTATATGCAATACACCTTTGAGTGGAAAACACACTGTTAAGTCTTTAAATGTAAAAAAAAAAATCTGTCTATTCAAGTGTTCATCTGCCCTATTAGATTCACCTTGACCCACCATGCACATGTATGCAAAGAATGCACAGAAACTTAACTGAGGGTGTCAGCCTCTTCTACTTCCAAAATTCACACAGCCCATTCTAAACACCATTCTACATATCTAGTCAACATACCCTGGCCATCATTTCTCCCTGGCTCTTTGATGCTTGTTTGGCCTTAAAACTTGGTTCCTGATTTTCAATTTAAGCCTCTAGTTCTCATGACTCATTCATACTGGTCCAACCTTGGCCAGAACTCCTTGCTCTCTCATATCCATACTTTGTGACTTTGGGAAAAAGACAACCTCAGCCTTCTCAGCCTTTGTTTTTTTTGGCATGAACCTCCTTGGTCCACTCTCCTCTAGTCATCTTTGATGTGCCAAAAATGCAATAAATACTTCTAATTAATCACGGTAACAAGATATAACTTTACTAAAACTATCCACTCTGGGTATAACCATTAGAGAAAAAAATCTCTATAACTCATGTCACAGAAATACAAAGGATCATAAAAGACTACTAACAATAATTATATACCAACAAATTAAACAACCTAGAAGACATGAATACATCCCTAGAAACATACAACCTACCAAGACTGAGTGATGATGAAATAGAAAATCTGAATACACCAATTACTAGTAAGGAGATTGAAGCAGTAATCAAAAACCTCCCAAAAAACAAAAGTTCAGGACCAGACAGTTTCACTGGTTCGTTCTACCAAATATTCAAAATAGAATTAATATCACTTCTTCAAACGTTTCCATAAATTAGAGGAGGAGGACACTCTTCCAAACTCGTTTATGAAGGCAGCATTACCCTGATACCAAAAACAGACAAAGATTCAATAAGAAAAGAAAATTATGGGTCAATATCTCTGAATAACATAGATGCAAAACTCCTCAACAAAATTTAGCAAACCAAATTCAATAATACACTAAAAGGAATTCACTCCAGAGATGCTAGTATGGTTTAATATTCACAAATCAGCCAATGTGATACACCACATTAAGAAAATAGAGAGGAAACATCATATGATCATCTCAATAGATCCAAAATCAGAATTTCACAAAATTCAACAGTGATTTATGATAAAAACTCTCAACAAAGTGAGTATAGAGTAAATATAACTCAACATAGTAAAGGGCACGTATGATAAGCCCACAGCCAACATCGTATTCAAAGGTGAAAAGCTAAACCCTTTTCCTTTATGGTCAAGAACAAGACATAGATTGCCCTCTCTTATCACTTATATTCAACATAGTATTGGAAGTCCTAGCCAGAGCAATTAGGCGAGAAAAAGAAATAAAGGGGATTTAATTGGGGGGAAGGGGGGGAGTAAAATTGTCACTATTTGCAGATGACATATATTATATGTAGAAAATTTAAAGACTCCATCAAAGAACTGTTAAAATTAGTAAACAAATTCAGTAAATTTCCAGGATACAAAATCAATACACAAAAATCTGTTGCATATCTATACACTAATAATGAACTATCAGAAAGAGAAATTAAGAAAATAACCCCATTTACAATTGCATTAAAAAGAATAAAGTACCTAGGAATAAGTTTAACCAACTAAGTGAAAGACCTGTATATTGAAAACCACAAGACGTTAAAGAAAGAAATTGAAGAAGACAGAAATAAATGAAAACATATTTTATGCTCATGGATTGGAAGAATTAATATTGTTAAAATATCCATACTACCCAAAGCAATATACATATTCAATGCAATCCCTATCAAAATGCCAATGGAACTTTTCACAGAAATAGAAAAATCCTAACAACCATAAAAAACTTGAAAACCAAAGCAGTATTGAAAAAGAAGTAAAGATAGAGACATCATACTCTCTGGTTTCAAACTATATTACAAAGATATAATAATTAAAACAGTATGATATTGGCATAAAAGCAGACACATAAATCAATGTAACAAACAGCCCAGAAGTAAGCACATGCATATATGGTTGATTAATTTACAGCAAAGGAGCCAAGAATATAAAATGAGGAAAGGGCAAGTTTTTCAATAAATGGTGTTGGTGAAATGGACAGCTGCATGCAAAAGAATGAAACCAGAGCACTATCTTACACCATACACAAAAATTAACTCAAAATGGATTAAAGAATTGAATATAAGACTTAAAACCATAAAATTCTTAGGAGAAATAGTCAGTGAGCTTCTTGATATAAGTCTGGGCAATACTTTTAAAAATCTAACACAAAAAGCGAAAGAAACAAAACAAAAATAAACAAGTGGGACTACCATGAAACCAAAAAGCTTCTGTATAGCAAAGGAAACTACCAATAAAATGAAAAGATTACCTACCGAATGGGAGAAAATATTTGCAAATCACATATCTGATAAGGGCATATATATATTTACACACATACAACTCAAGAGCTAAAAACAATTTGATTAAAAATGGAAAGATCTGAATAGACATTTTTCTAAAGAAGATGGCTAACAGGTTTATGAAAAGACATCATTAATCATCAGGGAAATGCAAATCAAAACCATAACAAGTTATCAGCACACAGCTGCTAGAATGGCTATTATCAAAAAGACAAGAAATAACAAGAGGTGGCGAGGATGTGGAGAAAAGGGAACACTTGTGCATTGTTGGTGGTAAATTAGTGTAGCCACTGCAGAAAACAGTATAGAGTTTCCTCAAAAAAATTAAGAATAGAACTGCCAAATGATCTAGCCATTCGACTTCTGGATATTTATCTGAAGTTATATTTATTATCAAACAATAATTTGATTAGATATATGTACTCCCATGTTAATTGCAGCATTATTTATAATAGCCAACATATGGAAACAACCTAAGTGTCCTTTGGTGGATGAATGGGTAAAGAAAATGTAGTATATACACAATGGAATATTATTTAGCCATAAAAAATGAAATCTTGCCATTTGCGATGACATGGACAGAACTTGAGGACATTACACTAAGTGTAGTAAGTCATACAGAAAAAAACAAATACTGTATCAGCTCACTAATATGTGGAACCTAAAATAAATAAATAAATTTAAATAAATTTTTTTTTTTTTTTTTTTTTTTTTTTTTTTTTTTTTTTAGGATTTACAACACAATTTTTTATTGATCTGAACTCACTGAATCTTGGAGCAGGAAGAAACTTTAGAAGCTCTCTAGTATCCCTTTCCACCAGCAGCAAGAGCCTGTCTCTTTTACTTTCTTGTTAGTTAAAAAAAAAAAAAAAAAAAAGAAAGGTATAAATAAAATTTTTAAAAACACAAGCTCTTAAACAAAGAGAACAGGTGCTGGAATAAATGGGTAAACTATTTTTGTTGTTTGTTTGTTTGTTTTTAGTTTAAATAAACTGACTTTAAAAAGAAAACATTTGTCCACACAAAGATGTCTATACAAATAGTTATAGAACATTTTTCATAATATATTAGTCCCAAAATGGATGGATAATCCAAATGTCCATCATCTAATGAGTGGATATAAACATTGTGTTACATCCATACACTAGAATACTTCTTAGCAATGAAGAGCAACAAATTACTGATGTATGCAACAACATAGATGAATATCAAAATTATTTTCCTATAAAAGAAGTCATACCATATGACCATTTACATGACATTTTCAAAAAATTAACTCTATAGATTTTAATGCCATAGAGGTTTTGGTATCTATTCCTTTCAAAAAAGTATTGGAAAGTAAATATTATTATAAATAGGAACATTTATTAAGGTCAAACTACGTGGCAAAGCAACACAATAACATTTATGTCCCAAATACTTTTGAATCCTAGAAACAAACATTAGAAATGGAGGGAATCATAGAGATGAGCTTGTCCAGTGCCCAGATTTTAAAATTCAGGAAATAACTGTATATAAATATCTAGATTTACTTATAGTCCTGTATTTGCAAATATTCTTACTTTAGGGTCTAGACTTTGATAAAATAAATGCTGTTTTTATTTAGGAAGGATCATTAAACCGCTTTTAAAGCAGGGTTTTTAGTAGATTTTATTTTTGCATATGATCCTAATTTCAGTTATGGTTGCAAATTTTAACTTAGAAATGCAAATTGTGTGTGATGTAAATAAATAATGAAAAACTAAAAGGACTTGCTGAAAGAAATAAGTGATTCTTAACATCACATGGCTGGGATGGTATATATCTGGTGCCTGCACTGAAATATGGTAAATAGTCAGTATATGGTTGCTAAGTGACCAAATGAATCAGAAAGCTATTGCTTGACAATTTCACAGAATAGTTTTTCACACAAGAAATAATTATGCTAATAAAAATTTGCTTGGGTTCAATACATCTTAGTTTCACTTCTCTTTGGCTTTAATTATATGTATCACCTGAGAGAGTATTTACATTTATACTTCAGTAGCTTTACCTGTAAAATGTTAATGAAAATGCTTATTTTCACTAAAATAGATTTGGTAATAGAAAACAAAATGAATTAGTTAGAAGCATTTTGATAGCATTTTGTAGTTTTGTAAGGCATATGAGTTATTCAAGGTTTGTGTTAGAAATCACTAAGATTTCTTCTAATTCCATGAGTTTATTTTTAAAGTAGATACAAAGTCTTGATTATTTACTCATACGCTCATAAAGTGTTCTGATGTTATTGACAAAATAAAAATTTACAGACATTAAATATAAAAATCAATACTACTACAATTGTGTGTATTATTTTTATATCTTTAATTTGCAAATAATACATTTAACTAGGTGAATCTGAAGATGGCTTTGCATTTAATAACCACATTATTTAATTCTAGATTCCTAGAATTAAACAGGGGAGGGAAATCAACCTAACACCTAACACTGAGTGTGAAGAAGAAAAAAATTCTTAGGTGGGATTCCAGTGGCTAAGATAAAGTGCAACTAGTTTCTTATCCACACCCTATGAAAGGAATAGTTTATTTGTGTTTAAACTAAATTATATTTAACTCCTGGGAAGTCTCCATCCATTTTTATATATTCTTATATTACTTGTTTGTGCTTTCTCTCTCTCCTTCAGATCTTAATACAGTGAAACATAGAAATACAGGAATGGGCCACATTGAATTCTTTCCCCTAAACAGATCAGGAGCATGATAGCGACATTTATTGAATAGCTACTCTTTCTCCAGTCACTGGGCTAAGCATTTTGCATGCATCATCTTATTTAATCTCACTACAACCCCATGAAGTGAGGATTACCATCATTTTACAGCTGAGCAAACTGAGGTTTCCAGAGGTTAATAACTTTTTCAAGGTCACACAGCTGTTAAGGGGCAGAGCCAGGTTTAAAATGCAGGTAAATCCATTTCATCCTTGGAGCTCTATATAATATGCCAGCGGTTCTCAAAGTGTGGTTCTGAGACCAGCAGCGTCAGCATCCCCTAGAAACTTGTTGCAAACACAGATGATTGGCCTCCATGATGGAACTACTAAATCAGAAACTCAGGGAGGAGTGGGTAGAACCCAGCCCTCCATGTTTTAACAAACATTCGTGGCGATTTTGATGGTAAAGTTTGAGAAACCAAATTACATTATACAGACTCCATAATAGCAATATGTTTGGCAGTAATAAACAATGCATATTCAAAATGCTCCACAGATTTCACCAGTAGATTTCTTGGCTAAAGAAGCTTAATAAATACTATCAATAGCACACATCCTTATAAGAAAGAGAGGCAAGAAGCTGCTTGGAATCCAACTGACAGTCTTTTGCATACCATTTTATCATTTACTCCGTGGTACTCAAACTGCTTTTCCAAGGGGAAACAGATTTCTTATCCACAATTTATGGGAAACCAAAATGTACATTAGCTGATAGATTTGGCCTCAGCCATTCAGGGTGTCATGAGTGAAAACAGTAAAAACCAGTGAAGAGTGTGCAGAAACTAGATTCACTATTGACCTGATGGCTCAGATACTCATAATTTTGATAATTCTACGTGTTAAGGGATTGGGGGTAGGGGTGGGGGTGGGGAGCAGGGAGAATGTATCTATTAGAGGAGGCGACAAGGTGAGGTGGGAGATCCTTTCACACCAAATAAAATTCCAGCTTCCTTGTCAGGCACGTATGACTCTGTACTGCCCATTACCCAGCACTTAAATACCTGATTCTAGTCAATATACTGTAAACAGCCTCTATGAATCTAGGGAATTTCATGCTATTAAAGTGGGTTTGCAAGCAGCCAGTGTTTCAAATTTCAGAAAATAAGATCAAGAGACAGAAAGCTAGAACACAGTTGTAGTGAATACATGCTTCTTAATTTATATTAACTGTCTGTTAGGATTGTGCTTACTGATGTGAAAGGTTTGGAAAAACTATGTGAGATATCACATTAAAACAGGAAACAGATGGTGCTTAGCTGGGTATGCAGGTGAGGAAAAGGAGCGTCCTCATTTGGCTGTGGGATGCACGACAAGAGCAGCAGCGACCTGTTTGTTCTTTAGTCCGAGTCTGAGGAAAATTTCAGTACGTCTGTGAAATATTGTTCATCATGTTTACGATGTACTAATTTACTTACATAGCATCTAACATGATAACAAGAATATAATCTGACCAGGAATTCAGTGAATTGTGGTTTATTCTTGCTATTACAATTCTTTCTGAATAGCAAAACGGCTGCTTCTGATGTTAATATAGAACATGCTGGGTTTTAGAGCATGAAAAACTCAGTGCAGATTTAACCATTTGAAGGCAGGTTAATGCTGGAATAAATTAAATAATTTATAGAATGTACTAAACTGCATTGCAAGGAAATTTATGATAGGTAGTCACACAATAATAAAAAAACTAAAGATTAATTAACATAAAAATTCTAGCTGTCACATTTCTCTAAGTAGAAATAATTGTAATGTAATTTTATTTCACTGATTGAACCTCCAACTAGTTTCTGGGTAAAGTCAATATGAAAATGAAAGACTATGAAAAGCACCATTTTACCAAAAGGAAAACAGGACATGATCCCACCAGCTTCAGAATGAAAACTATTGTATTATTTGCTCCCCCCACCCCGTCAAACACACACACACAAACACACACACACACACACACACACACACACACACACACACACACACACACACAGCTACCTTTAATGATATTCATTATGGCTTCCAAAGAATGGGAAATTTGAAAGAAAAACAAATGAGGCTTTTAAAAACACCTGTCTAAACTATTTGGGGAAATTGTGAAATAACTAATGTTTTGAGTTTCACTTAAAAAAAATCAAAATTTTTTTGTTCAATTCACTAATTCTTAAAATATCAAAGCATTAGAAGTAAAAGGAATTCTTTTATAGAAAGCGTAACCAAGAAATTATTGAACCAAAATCAATCATGTGTGATATTTTTCCACTCATAGAGAAATCACACTATAAGCAAATGCTTGAATAATTAAATAATAATAATCCAAGCATTTCATGCATAGGACTTGTAAGTACTAAACAAATGTCTAGATTGCTGAAGGGACAGCATTCGCTGTCTAATTCATCTTTGTATCTCCGGAACACAATGCCTGCTGTACGTAGTTGCTCAGTAAATGTTGGACTGAATGAAGTAGTTTCTTATGACACATTGGCCAGGCCCATTTTATGTAACAGTGTGCTGTTTCTGATGGAAGAGAGAGGCTCACCTTTTAAGTATTATAGGCATTCATCTAAGGCTCATAAACACTATCTCAGGGACCTGGTTTTTCTCCTTTCATCTCCTCTAATGATGCTGAATCACACTGCCTTTCCAGGCTTTTTTGGTCAGTGGAGGATGCAAATGCATTTTCTGTGTTTAGGATGACTTGTGATATATGTCTGTGGTTCAAGCATACTGGGAGCAGTTGGCTGGTACCTGCAGAAGTAGCCACCTGGAGTAACCAACAACAGTGATTCAGATCTATAAATGTAAAGATAAGGCAGTTCTGCGATTCTTTTGTATTAGATAATAGCATAGCAATCACTATTTAAGCAATTATGTGTTTTTTGATTAACCCTTACATTTTTGTGTAAATTCCTAAGAATGGGCCTTTATAAAATTTTTAACTTTGAAAAGTTAAAAATCAATATTTAAAGTGGCATTTGCCTTTGTGTGGTAACTGAAACAAATACTCTCATCTCCCACTCCTTATCTCTCACCCCTCCAAAAGCCTCATCAATCAATAAATTTGGATTCCAGTCCTGGATTTTGAGACCTTGAGCAAGTCCATTAATATCCAAGACTTTTGTTATTTTCATCTCTAAATCAATACTAACTAAAACCTATATCATAGGGTAATTCTGAGGTTTAAATAGAATGAGATACTATATGTGAGAATGCGTAGGCACCTCAAATTTTACATCAATGTTGTGTAACAGTTTGATGATAATGTATTAAATCTTGAATGTCCAGAACATCAGAGAATAAAATTTGGGTTCCATTAATTTTCTAAATGGAAGATGAAGGGAAAACTCTCTTTTTCAATCGTGACTTTTTAAAAACATATTTCTGGAATAAATCTATTTGTTTTCCTGTTATGCTGATAAAAAAATAAAAATCTTAAGATTAAATGAGATTTAATAACTTGTTGAACAGCAATTTTACCGTAATATTGTTGTAGCTCATGCTGTAGGAACTGGGTCTGAAACTACCCTGATCTAGGATTTGTAGAAATGGCATTCTTATTTTGTATTTAATGTCTAAAATCAGCTGATTTTTAAAAAGAAATTATTTCTTTTTTATAAAAAGCAGAGTGTAATTTTAAAAACATTAATGGTTAATGTTGTTTTATATTTTGTTAACACAGGTTTTATAGTGAAATCCTGTTCTATAAATATATCTGATTTATTGTCAAAGTATTAGAAAATATCAGACATCTTGGGCATTTTTAATTTAGTTTAAGTTAAAAAAAATGTAAAGAGTGAACCTCTACATATCACTGCTACCCAAGAACTTACCAAACTCCTGGGCTAACTGGCTTCAGTATTTTGAATAGCATTTTCTAAAAACAGAGAATGGACTCTACTAAGAAAACTTAAATGAATGGACTTGTGTCTGAGCTGGAGAAATCTATGTAATATTCAGCTTTTACCAAAGGCAGTTTGTCCATTTAGGGTGACATAATTTAATTATGTTATGGATATATGTTACCGTAATGTAGGCAAATATGTTAAAAATGTGTTCTACTGTATTTAAAAGGAGCTGAGTGATATTTTATTTTTAAAACATCCACATGGTGCTGACAATAGCATCTATTTTTAATTATCCCTGTAGATAAGAATAAAACAATGTCTTTTATAATTAACTCTGTAAAGTATTTATTTTAAATGGATTTATTATTTTTAAAAAATTTCTTACAGAGATAGATAGACAGATAGATAGATAGATAGATAGATAGATAGATAGATAGATAGATGATAGATGATACACTTGTACAAATACAAATACTTAAAGCATATTGTTTAGTAATTGTATATTGTTTACTCTTAGAGAATATGAGCAATTTAAGGTCAGAGATCATGTTCTATTTGTTTTTGTGTTCAGGGAGATACTGGAAATAGTTAACCAAAAATATGGTGTGACACTGACCCATCAGAGCTGAGGATGGGCCTAGTGCTGGGGCAGGGCCCTGGAGGATTCCTGCTGTGCCTGCTATTAATCCTTGAGTTGCTGGGCCATGAGGAATTCTGAATTCCAGGTGAGTGTACAAGATGGCGGAAAGACGGCTGGGGTGAGTGGTGTACCCAGGCAGGATCTTAACAAATAGCACGGACATAATTCTCACACTAGCTGAAAATCAGCTTTATGTCTCTCTTCAGTGCTTAGCACATGGTAATACTCAATAACTCTGTGTTGAATAAAAAAATAATACATGTATTCCATGCTTACCAATTAAAGCTGAAAGAAGCCAGTCTGAGAATATTCTGGGTGAGAACAAGAATACAGTCAGATTTGAAAATATTGCTGTAGACAATCCACAAAGAAATAACACACAGTACATATATACACAGAGACACACAAACATTCTATTGAAAATGGGTCATACGTAAAGAGAAAAAGAATGATTATGCACCAATGATACCAACATCATTTATTTTTATTGTTTGAGATCTGGCTAAAAGCATTCAGTCAGAAAACCATCCATAATGCTGGGTGAGTTCTAGCCAAGACAGTTGAAAGTTGTCTGGCTTCAAAAATGGGTATTAGACACCCAAATTTACCTGTTTGTTAAGATCCAGGGGGGGGGGAAGCAAAAGTCCTGGTTAACACTCAGCCAAAATGAATCTCCAAAAAGGTGCAAGTTCCTAATACCTTAAGTTGAAGGCAGAAGAAGAACAATTGACAAATGGTACAAATAGTAAAGAACTACCACAGGTAAATATACAACAGAAAATTAATGTTTTTAAATCAGACTGAGGGGAAGGGTGCAACTTGTGCTAAACTACCCTGCTTTGAAAAAGGATTCAAACCTCATTAAGGAAGAAAGGCTTTCTAAGAGCCAAGCACTAATTTTTCATAAAGTCATTTGTGCAACACCTAAGAATTAAAGAATATCTTATAAAGGAGTTGTCAGTGTCAATAATTGTTTTCCCCTCATGCACATAAACTCTCCATTTTGGGGGCAGACTCAATGCTTTTTAAATCTTCTAGGTGTCTTCTGAGGAGACAGCTTCACAGACAACAACCCAGTCACACTAAGATTTAGAGACAGGTGCAGCTTTACAAATGTCACCTGCATGTCAAAGCCTTGGTGGGAAGTTTGAAAGACATACATCGAACCTAGTACCTCTTCCTTCCATGCTTTATGCTTTCAGCTCAGCCAACTCCCTGCTCTTCCTGAGCAAGCTCTATACTCTTCACGTTTCTACTGAAAAACTTCTGTCTAGAACGTCCTTTCCCATTGTTATATCATCTATCCTTTGATCTCCAGCTTATTCACACTTTTGCTAGGGAAGCTTTCCTGATCTCTGCAGGTGAGAAGTGTTCCTATGGCCCTTTTTTTGTAGATCTAGGATATGGCACATACTGTGCTCTGCTTCATGTTGTTCCTGTCTGATCCTTTAAGTTACAAAGGCCATGAGGCCAGAGCGTCCTTCATCTTTGGATCCTCATTCCATCCAATAGAGTGCTTATGTATAGAAGACACTTGACCATTTTCACTATTCAGAGTGGAAAAAAGAAAACAGCATGAAGCTCAGGGTTTTTAAAGATTTTTACGACATGTGCAAAAACAAGGATTTCAAAATTTCATGCACCTCTGCTCCAGTGGGGAGGTGCTAAATGTTTCTTAAAGAATCTCATTGCAATAAATACTGCACAGGAAGTCAGATGACTCCATGACTCACAGCCATTCAGCGGACTCATTCTGCAGCTCTGCTGCCAATCTCAGACTATGACATTCAATGAGTCACCTGCTGTCTATATAACTGTGTATATTTTTGGAATAATACCTCAGGTATCTCCCTTGAATGATTTATAAGTTATCATTAATAATCACTGTTCATGTTTTTAAAAGCACTTCTGTAAGAGGCTTTGATCCAGAAATGAATACATTCAAGGCTGCTTTCCACAGCTGACCCATTTCTTAGTGACCCATTCCGCTCTTTCATAGACTATGCAAATGACTCTTTCATGCATTAGATAATAATACAAAAAACTGATATTAAATAAGATGTTACTGTTATATGCATATGATAATTATGCTTCTCAAACTAGTAATTTTTAATTAGATTTATTCTCCTGTTTGTCTTCTTTAAAATTTCATTTCTGATTTTTTCAAAATCAAATTATAACCAAAATTTACTGATGGACTTAAAATATTCAAATAAACCACATCTCAAATATGTAATTTTTTATATTCATATTTAATTTGACTAATTAACATCAATCTTGATGTTTGAAAAGCACTAGTCAATAAATAGTAATTTTTTAAATCATAATTATAATAAATGAAATTAAGATATCTAAATAAGCCAATCTGCTTGTGGCATTCAAAAAGTTCTTATAAACAAGAAAAATAAATAGTAAGCAAGAGTAAATTGCAGGAAAATGACCATGTATTAAAACAATGACATTAACACTATATTTGTGCACAAATGTACCACCAAAGCTAATATAAACACAATATACTCTACCTAGCAATTCTCTCCATACAAAAAGCACCTTGTATTTTAAAATCTAGATATTTAGCAATGATGAATGTGGTTAAAAGCAGCCATGATAATGACCCTCATGTCTGTACTACAAAACTTTGCCAAAAATGTATTCCCTATATTGTCATAAACAATTTATTTGACTTCATTATCTGTTGATAAACGTTTCGCATCAATTCTTTTGAAGTACATACTACTGACATATTTCCGGATAATAACAGATAGCCTCAAACAATATTATATTAACCTTTTTCTTCAAGGTCTTCCTTCATAATAAAATATACTTTTAAAATGCATGTAAAATCATATCATTGGAAATCTTATTTTAGCTAAACCTTCTAATAAATAAAGCTGTGTGTTAAGCAAATTTAGTCTTTTCAAATGCTTTCATACTAACCATCATATTTTTTCTTCTGCAACATAAAGCCACTGAACAAATTAACAAGTCTGTCTGAAAGCCTGTTCGGAAGCAGCGTTTTATCAAGTAACATATTTTAAATTGATGTAACTGTTAAAGATCACATCAGTTTTCCCACCTCTACCTCACCACTAGTTATCGGCAAATTACTGATCTATAAACCCATAGAGCCCTGGGTCTCCAGACTTATCTGTCAATCAATTTACCTACTTTGTATTAACCACAGGCTTTGTGGCCAATGTTTACTATGTCGAGGAATATTTACTGAATTGAGCAAAGTTGTCAAAGTGATAATAACCTTGTGTCATCAGTATTAATATTTACTCATCATCCCTCCAAAACATATTTTAATAAATTACCTTTTCCTTGAGGAAAATAAAACATACTATAAATTTAGCATACAATCAAGAAAATCCTGTTATGTTTATCACAGGACAGCATCAGTGGAGTTATTCTCTAGGAGAAAGGGAGGAAGGCATATACACTTGACCCTCTTCTGCAGAGGGCTACTGACAACTGGGCTGGGAGTTTGCTGTCCATCACTCAATGGTCGAGAAAGGACCCCTAACACCTAGGCAGGCTATTATCCTGTGTTGTGCACTTGGACATAGGTGGGTGCTAACAAAAGTCCTTTGTGAGAAATCCCGTGACACGGTTTACAAAGGACAATAGAAAATTGGCCCAAGGGAAATGAAAACACTTAAGGAAACAGTCACAGCAGAGAGACCACGTTCATTCCAGGTAGGATCTACAGCAACTTCATTTCCCTGTGGAATTGCTGGAACCCTTTGCCTTGTTGGTCAAGCATGATGCCCCTAAAGCCCAGGGTACTCACTCTGCACACCTTTTGGAATGTCAAAAGAAGACAGCCTAGTGTTACCTATTTATCAAAGCAGTGACTGCTTTGTGGTGGTTAAGAGTATGCATTTGAGTATCAGGCAGATCTGGGTATAAGTACTGATTCTACCACCTACTAGCTGGGTAACTTCAAACAATACACTTAATCTCTGAGATTTAGTTTTCACAATGGTAACATAGGGATAAAAACAGCACCTGCTTCACAGGACCACTATGAGATTAAATGAGATACTGCATGCAAATCACGCTTGTTAGAACCTAGGGAATACTCGAACTATTATTCATGATGATGACGGTGATGATATGAAGATTTCCCATTTTAAATTGCCATCTAGTCCCCAAAAGCATTTGTGGTGAATGTTCATAATATGTTTACTTTGATCTCGTGTCATAAGACTCAGAACAGGACACTGAAAGTCACAGCACAGGGAAATATCAAGAAAACAGGGGTGGGTGTGGGGAGGGTTGGGTCAACCCTTGGCTTCCACTGTTGGATTCTTATTCTACTGGTTTTGGATAGCATCTAAGTGCTGATACTGTTGAAAGCCTTTCTAGACAATCAGCATTTAGACTGATTTAAATTAAATCCAGATTGACCTATCAAAAGGGAGCATTTGCATCCGGTAAAGGACTTTCCTTTTGAACCAAGGAAAATGGATTGTGATAATCTGGTAGCTATTTAATGACATAGCAATTAAACACTAGCAACTGCCCACAGGCACGTTCCAACCCTCCTAGCAAAGTGTGCCCATGATGACTCCTTAGGGCCCCAGAGCAAATACTCTCAAGCCCTTTGAGGGTCATGTCCCTGCTTTCAAAACCAGCCAAGGCTGTGGCCCAGGTACCCATTTTCATTTATATCCCAAGATGCATCTTTTGGAAATAAAATAGAAACATTTGACAATAACTTTCCTAGATCATGATAATTCTATCATTAGTCTATGGTACGTAATTGTTCAATGCATCAATACTCTTAAGAAAAATTAACAGAAAAGAGACGCAGGGCTTTAAATCTCTATTATTTTTTATGTGACCTATTTACTCTTTCTTTCTTTTTCCATGACCCCAGGTCACATGGACATGGGCTAAGTTACAGGCATAATTTATTCTTAGCCAGCACTCGTGAATGGACCATCATTGGGAGCCTGCTGCATTTATATGAAGGGACCTGCTTTTGGTTAGGTGGGAAAAATACCTCCAAATTTGTTTCTCCAGGGTGCTCACAACACTGGAGCTCTCTGTAATGAGTAATTGTTAATGTGACTATGAACGTTCTTGTCCTATACAAGTTGTCAATGCACTCCCACCTATATGCCCTATTTTAGTTAGGAGAGTTTGGTGTGACATTCAGCTTTCTTCTAGACAAAATTATTTCAGCTATATTTTTATTCACTTTTCCTTTTCCTGGAAGAAAGGGGCCCTTGAGCTGTCTTCTACAATATTCTCGCCATTCATTCTCAGCCTTCAATCCCCCACGCACCACAGTGCTTTAAACCTTATATCCAGATGCTGCCAGCTCATGACTGCCCTTCAGAGAGTTGAAAATAGAGACCCTGTCATTCTGTGTCAAGTCATATTTGTTCACAATGGGGACCTGGGGCTTCATACGAGTGAGGACAAATTCAAAAGCAATATGTAATAAAATTATTAATGAAGTTAGGTCACCTTTTCCTGGAATTTTTATAAAGTATGACTATTTCAGCTAACATGCCTAGATAAATATTAAAGCAAGAGAAAACAAGTTTATTTTTTAGGGTTTCTGCAAAGGAAGGAAGAAAATCTGTGTAAGATACTTATTTCTGATGTTTACATAAATTCATTCAAAAGGAGTTGTTTTACTAAGATCATAGCTTTCGTAATCAATCAATAAATAATAACACATGTCCTCAGAACAGAATAAAAGCTCCAGCACCCACTGCTCAAAACCTGCTAGGAAACCCATCCCCCAAGGAAGAAAGGTAAAAATAACAGACGGAAACTGGCAATATCTCCCTGAGATCTACAAGATGCCTAGAAGTAAATGTCATTTTCTTACCAATAATCTGCACTTTAATCTTACATGAAACAATTTTTCACAAAAAAAATCTCTGTTCCCTTGTATTTGAAAAAGAAAAAGAATTAGAAATAGGCCCAATTTCTTTTAGAAAAGTAGGTTTCTTCAGCTTTCGATTGGCCTTTCTCATGACCCCCTATACAAGAAGACAGATAATAAATATAATGATTTATACTGAAAACAGAGCAGTGAGGATAATGGCCCAAACAGTGCTGTCCTTTATTATGTTACCATAGTAAATAATAGCAGTACCACTAACACCGTTATACTTAAGGTTGTAGCAGCGATTCCATTATAATTCCTGTTTTTCAGAAGTTTATAACTTGGTCTTGACAATATACTCCAGCCTGAAACTCGCCATTTTTTTTTAAGTCAAAGGCTAGTTTTCCTCGACTGTCATACTTTCACTGAATTATCAAATTGGAAAATTAAAGAGTACTTTCACTATTTTTTTTCTGGCTATGCTTTGCATATATATCTTGAAAACCTATTCTGTAACATACACATACACAGACCCACACACACACACACCAGTGGTTTGCCTACATATTCAACATTTGTATTTAGAAAAATAGAACGCATTCAATGCATTCAGTGTTTCTTAATTGGGATGACCACTATAATAACCTACTACAAAATGCCTAAACGGGCATATGTCAAAAAGTTTTCATACACATTTGCTAATTCTGTAAATAATAGGATATTTGTTTGGTTATGGTACAGAGTCTCACTTGAAGATAGAAACACAATTCTACTAATAGTTGGGCAACCCAATTCAAGAAAAGACATTAATAAAGAGGAAATCTAATAAGAAGTGCCAAAAAAAATGTATACAAGTGGACACTTTGGTCAACGTTGCTCAAGCAGTAGTTCGCCATAATCAGAAGTGTGTGGATGCTGATGGTAACAAATTTGAGCAGCTCTTGTAATAGTAGAAGTCAAACGTGATTTGTATTCATCTTTTGTTATCAGTATATATTGAGTATTACAATTTTAATACAGTTTTCCTTTCTTAAAATGTGTATACATTTTTTGGGCACCCTCTGTATTAGTAAGCCAGAATAAAAATGACCAATTTTTTCATTGTTTCAGTTTTGTACCACTAATATGAGGAAAGAAATCATATTTAGAATCTAAGTATAGTCTGCCTTAATTTTGCTGTCTGAATAATTCACTCAAATGGAAGACAAATTTTTTTTTAGTAAAAAAAAAAGAATGTATGCTACCTGTTCAGTAGCAGAAGAATTAGGAACCTATAGAAAATTATAAACTGTGCATACTCTGTGTCCCACAAAGCCTGAAATGTATAATAATTTGGCAATGATGTTCACTCTACTTACCTAGACAGGAGAAAAGAGCCTTTTGATTAAAGAAAAAAATGTTTCCTGAAAGAATTATTAGGAGGAAAAAATTCTGATTCCATAGTTCTTGTTTGGACCTAAAAAAGCAATGGCCTAAATCCACATAGTTCTTTATTGAAAAGGAAGGTTTTCTTTACTTTAGATTAGGAGCTACCTAAAAGATTCTGTCTTATTTACTCTTTCTGCCCAGTGCCTAGAAAATATAATTTTGTCTTATGGATGAAAAGAAAATGAAACCTTAATTTTTATAGCAAATTGTCCAAGACTTAATTTGCAAATATTAACAACTTTACCTTAGTTTTCTACATCAAACAAGAAAAAAATGGATACTTTCTCAATTTTCACCAATGCTTTGAAATATTTTAAATTGAAAGAAATTGGTTAATTTTACATTTTTAATTCCAAACTCAAAAGGTCCCTAAAAATGAAAAAGAAATAATTAGCTTGGAAGGAGTGAAAAATATCTATTATAATGTCAACATTCTTTTAGCTATTTAGAATACAAACTCACCACATCAGACCCTAGATTATAAGAACTATAAATACAGGTAATACTTGTAATTTCTATACGACCTTAGCAGAATATGTAAATAGAAGGAAACCAACACCTACTAGAAATTCTGTTCAGAAAGTGATCCAGAAAAATGGAAAAGACAATGCAGGGAAAATAAGCAGTGTCTGAAATGGCTGGATAGGGACCATACAAAGCAAATACTTGAAATCATAATTTAAAAATGCTCATATTTTTAATATAAAACTATAGGGTACTAAATTATGAGAACGGGCTGGTATTCATTGATAAGCAGAAGATTTATAAAATAATCTATGTTTTATATCACAAAGTCTCATTCACTTCACCTTATCCTTTGCACCTACCCAAATCCATTGTGATCACCACTAGTGGAAAACCATAAGGAATGCATTGCCTGCCTTCAGGATACCAACGCCCGTACATGCAAAGGCATAGCTTTTGTTCAGGAACAACTTAATGGGTGTGAGGAGAAGACTCAGATATGTCCCCAAATGTGGTTTTCAGTGTGGGAGTAAAAAGGAGATGTAAAAAATTAAAACACTAAAAACCCGAAGCAGAGAATGGCTAGGAAGAGTTGGTTAATCTTTACAACAGTCATCAAAGAGAACCGTTACCTGCTAGAGGCAGGGTGGTGTCGTGATGATCAGTACAAACTCTACAGCCAGGCTGCCCTCTGAGCCTTTCTACAACTCCACACTACCTCTTTCATATTTTGTCATCAGACACTTGAAAATTAACGAAAATGACCCTTGAAACTTTGTCATCTTCAGAAGTTTGGGGATAAAAAGAAAAAAGAAAAAAAAACAGCATCAAGTGGAGCGTCCCAAGACCCAGGCTCCTGAAGGACCACAGAGCCGTTCTCTCTCACCGCCCAGGCTGAAGAAATGGCTGAGAATGGGCTCTGGACCCTGGATTTGGAGGCTGCAACCTCCAACAAGAAGGAAGCGAAAACTGCCTTTTAAAGGGAAATTGCTAAATCACCAATCTATCTCCCTGAATGAGAAACTATTCTCAACTTCAGGCTGTGAAATTTTCACCATTCGTAGTCATATGACACTAATAACTCTCTTCACCAAAAGTGATTTGCTTTAGGAATATATTTCTGTAGAATGTCCAATATTGGTGATGAATATGTTTCTATTATTACTTTGATTTTTGTCACACAGTATTGTGATTCTTTAGGCAATACGAGAAAGATGCACTGCATTTTAAAAATGATCATTAAGACAACATAATTACCACCAATTGTTTAAAGAAATGAATGGCTATTTATTATACAATACCCAGGCTCATGAATGTGATTTCTGGTTCAATTTGTGTTGATTTAGTGCTTATTATAGGTGAAGGATATTGATCAAGTAATTTTGTAAATGGCCTCAAAACATAGACAGAAGTCCCTTTTTCTTTTTCACTTCCACAAATTTCAACATGAAATATTTTGCCAGTATGCCATGAACTTCAATAGTATAACATAAACGATGGAAAAATTCCAGGCTGTGTTGACATATTTTATGAATGTTATGGGATGGCAGATTGGAAGCGTACATCTGTGGGGGTTGGCCAGTCGTCCCACTGCCGTCTGTGTATCTAGTGCTTAAATGAATTAGCTAATATAAAAGCAGTGCATAAACAAGTTGAATGCCATAGAATTTCCTTTATAGGGTAGAGAATATTCAAATCTGAGTAAAGAAGTAGAGAATTATGTCCAATTGCTATTACTTGGGAATGAGGGATGTATAAAATGGAAAAGCTACAGCACCCAAACAGAAATGCCTTTTCTATAACACTTGGCGGTTCTCCTTTTTCTCCATTTTATTATATTGTTTTTTTTACTGGCAGCAATGTTTTTACAACCAAGGATAGTGAGCAATGATCTTTTATCAGAGGACTGGGGAAACCATTCCACACCTCAAGGTCATTCAATGACTACCTAACCCCTTTCTTCTTGAAGAAAAACCAAGCCATATCATGCAACCATCAGCCTTTGATTCTTATTTCTGAATTATTCTTTATACAACATTGTAGTCATGTATTAAGAGAAGCCTCCATGGTAGCTGATCTAAGAAAAGAATTACTTAACAATGTGCTGTTCTCGTCCTATCCTTTATATACATATAAAAATCCCTCCACGATAAACCCCAGCTACACCGTTTGGTGCCCACAGCTTCACATGGAATTCTCTTCTTCTCCCTTTTGCATCTAATTCCTTCGTGATGTCTCTTATTGGTCAAATAGTGTCAATGGTTTTGTCTGGTATATTGGCTAACTTCAACTTTCATTATATTTCCTCCTAATTCTTAAACATTATTTTGCTTGGGTTCATTATTTCTCCATGGGTTCATTAGCTGCTAAACAACTCTCTCTCTCTGTCTCTCTCTCTGTCTCTCTCTCTCTGTCTCTCTCTCTCTCATTCTGTGTGTGTGTGTGTGTGTGTGTGTGTGTGTGTGTGTGTGTTTAAGAATGACAAATGAATGAGAAGAATCAGCAAATGATCCCTTAGGGGAACCTATACATATACATATAGAGTAGGTATAATTGGTGTTAATTTCGATAGTGGGATTTTTAAGTTAGACAAGAAACAATAAAACTTTTTATTTTTAGCTAACAGTTTGTAGGCTAATTTAGTCCTTGAAATCTTTCCAAGCACGATAGCTTAAATTTGCCCCAGATGGACTTTCTCTTCTGTTCAAACTGCTCGACAGCAACATAACAGCCATTTATAACAAAGTCTGCAGAAATGGCTTGGCGCTTCTAGTCTTCCAAATACATTGGTTTGATTGTAAGGAGAGTGCCCCCATAAATCACCATGAATTAATGAGGAATGCACATGTCCCAATCAAAACATCAGGAAGAAACCATTGCCCAATAGATAAGAACACAAACAAGTGCAAAGCATCACTTGAGTTTTTATAGGAGGCCCATATTTTTGGAAGGCAACCAGTACTGTTTCACACGCTGTACTTTTTCTAATCTGACTGACTCACAGTCTTGTGATAGTGAGATAAGCTAGGTAGGCAAATTTTTATAGAGTTGCAATTACTGAAATTGTCATTACGCTGCTCACTGTAAAATAAATATAGATAGAAGTGAAATTATGCACAGGCTAGAAGTAGAAAGTGTTTTGCTTCTGTTTGCTAAATTAATCTCTTCCTAAATGGCTGCAGGCCAGGTAGGTTAGCATTTGTGGTTTCAAAGGTTTTCAGCGCTTGCAATGAGCCATGAAATTACTGCATGCTGCTGAAAATGGCAGCTGATGAAAGGAAAAGAGTGAATCCCAAAGGCAGAAAGACAGGAGGAAGCAAAATTACAGGCAGAAAGTCTGATTTTTGATGTTACTCATTGTGAAATGTACACCCAAACTTTTAATAAAACATAAAACATTAATAAACCTGCTAACAATTCCTTACAATTTCTTTTGAAGTCTGAGTATAATTTCTGAATACTTATTAAAACAGGCAATGATTCAGAGGGGGCAGAGCAGTTTTCTATCTGTGGTATGTGCTATATTGGTAGATACTCTGCTTATGACTTTTGAAATAAGATTTGTATTGATGTTTTTAATTGAATCACACAAAAGGATTGATTTTCGGTTAATAGAAGTATCCAGGTCTTTTAGTTTCTGTTAGAATTAGCTAGTCTTGGTTTGGATACTGTCGCTAGCATATACTATATAATCAGTGCTGCTATCCTATTTTAAATCATTTGGATTCCCTCAGAATAATGTGATGCGGAGTCTTCATGCATCGGTTTGAAAACTCTCCAGGCCAGAGTGCTGTGTCTATACAGTCTTCACCCCATTCTCAGGAAGAATGTGAATCAGTTGGATTTTATAAAACCGCAAATACTACACCTTGCTATAGACAGGCAGGTCATCAAGCCAAAAGTAAACATTCTCCCAGTTCCCAGGCTTTGCCATTTGAGGACCAATTTCAAAAGGAAGGTTGTAAGAGTTCTTAAATATATTTATAGAGATGTTTCCCATATTGTAATAAAAACCAGTCTTTAAAACTTTCAGGCATTTCATAGTCAGGAGAGGTTACTGAAAAATGAAATGATCATCATTTAGAAATCCAAATTTCTGGACATTCGACAGAATATCAGTCTCAGTGCAACTGAAGTTCATCCATACTAAAATAATGGTACCACCACTAAGGAAAGAAAAACAATTATATCTTCTTAGAGATTCCAAGCACTTACGCTTGCATGATTTTATACATTAATTGCTAAAAAGACAGGGGATTGTAAAAGTCTTTGGATTAAATTCTGTTATAGGAGGCATAAATAATCTAATGATTACTACGCAAGCCTGGTCAAATAGTTACTGTCACCAAGTTATTGGAATGCTTTTTTCACTTCTAGCAAGGAAATGATCTGAACTACAAATTGAGTTCAGCTGTAAGGAAGAGCTGCTTCGATCTTAGCCTCCAGACCTTCAACAAAGAGGAGAACAGTCAAGTTTGTAACAAAAATGCATAGGAATAATTCACTTATTCATGAGATATTTATAAACAAATTCCTCACAAGGGAAATACCTAATTATAATCTGTAGTCATTTTTTGCATTCATTTTAAATGGCCATAAAAATCTCTCCTTCCTGTACTTCTGGTGCACCCCAACATTTTTTTTTTAAATAGTCACAGTTACGTGATTTATTGGAAAGTGCATTTGATCTGGAGTGGGAAGAACAGAGCTTTGCCAGGTAGTAGCGATGTGATCAGGTGGCAAAGGGCACTACGTTCTTGGGTCTGATTTTTTTTTTGGGGGGGTTGGCCATCTAAATCATGATAGAAACACTTATCTAATAGAATTAACTGAGTACACTTTCCACTTTGTAAATCAGAAACTTTTATAAAATAGTGAGAAATGATTTGAAAATGAATGTGTGAGATATTGTTAGTTTTCAAATAAGATTGATGAGGAAAGATTGATGAGGAAAGAAGTCTGGAAAATTAATCAAGCTGAGGATATAGACTAAGTGGCCATGTATAACAGGGCTTCTCATGAGGACAAATCTGACACCCCCTCACATAACTGAACTGCTTCCCCATCTCTAGAAGAAATAATTTTCTTCCCTATTCTTCTTCCCATCTTAACTGAATTTTGAATTGAGCTACAGTTTTCAAGCAGTTCAAATCAAGTTGCCATAGTTTCCTATTTGCCCCAGTCTGTGTCAGCACCAAAGTTTTAGTGATGAAAGAGAGAGAGAAAGAGAGAAAAGAAAGAAGGAAGGAAGGAAAGAAGGAAGGAACAAAGGGAGGAAACCATGCTTGCCCTTTGCTCAAACCAGCTTGAAAGCCCATTTTCCAGTATCACATGAATTCCTGTGTGGATCAGAAAAAATATTGACCTTAGAAAAATAGGGTGTAAGTTTTACCATCCAGTTCAATTTAGTCACAGTCATACCTGCTGTCAAGTTTGATCTAAAGTAAAATGATAAATTCAGAAGGAATAGAACTAAAGGACGATAATCATACCGATGACGCCAAAGGTATCTGAAAATACAGCCATTTCCCATTAAAGCTACTGTCGTCATTGCTATTGTTTATAGGGATTCAACAGAATTCTATTTTTAAGTAAAAGGAAAAATTCTGTTACTGTGAAACTTCACTACCCAAATAACATGAAAAGCAAAGATTTCCTTCAATAACCTTAGACGAATAACTAGGAAGTTAAAATGCTCGAAAATGTGTAATTCGTGAAAGCTCTATTAAGAGTCTATTGTGAATCTGTCTCAAAAAATATTATCTAAATTTATCTCTGTTTGTTTATTCAACAAGTGTTTATTGAGTGTCTAATATGTTCCAGGTATGGTTGTAAACACTAGGAAGCCAAACAGACAAAGCCATGCTCTACTGGAGCTTACATTACAATGAGTCTGAGTACAGGACAGGGACTATAAATCAAATTCATTTTGATTGCCTATGCACATTAATTAGAGATGAGCCAAGAAAACTATGTTAAGAAGAACCATGATAGTTGTCTGTAAGTTCAAGACGAAAGACTGCTAGGATTGACTAGTGATGTCTGCCATGGGAGCAGAACAGAGAAGTATTCTCATGTATGCCACACTTTTGCTATTCCTATTTTCTAGAAAATTGCCATGGGGTTACAAGCATTAGATACAGAAGTTGCCTATGGAAAATATTAGTGCTACCCGCATATACCACCTTGACCTATGTTTATGCTATCCTCTGTGAGGTGAAATAAGAGAAAAGAACCTTCTACTCACATTTCTATGTGCCCCAGAATAGGCTCTTGAGTGTTCACAAAAGATTAACCTTTTTTTTCCCCTTTGGTTGGTTATCAAAACATAAAGCTATGTCCTTATTCATCAACAGAAAATATTTTTTCCTTCACGGTCTTACCAGACTGTGCCAAATTTAAACTCTCTGATTTCTTATAATAACCAAATCTTTGCTCACACTTTCAGGTTAACCTTATGACTGGTGGGTAGCCACAAACCAAAATTTGGCCAATTTCACCATAAAATACATTTGGAAATATACAGGCAGTGGATGTGAACTGACAATTCAAAAAATAAAAAATAAAAATAAACACAATGGAACAAATTAAAATCTTCAACTACACTAGTAATCAGGAAAATGTAAATTAAAAAATAATAAGTCACCATTTTCCCTATCAAATTGGCAAACATTTTTAAAGAATGGATATACAATGTTGGCAAGGGTTTGAGGCAAAGTGCACATTGATACTTGGAGTAAAGCAATGCCACCTTTTTGAAAAGCAATTTCTCAGTGCTTAAAAACATTTAAAGTGTGAATACTCAGAAAACATTTCCATTTTTAAGAAGAACTCACACAGGCACATCTACACACATACAAGTACATTTATTGTTACATAATTTATAAGAAAACAATTTGTTCATCAATAGCAGATTGGTAAAACATAGTAGATCCACACTATGGATTACAATACACCCAGTGAAAAACTAAGCTCAATAAACATGAACTGAGATAAGACCCATGATATATTACCAACATAAGATGTAAACTGTAGAATATTATATGTAATATGATCCTATGTTGTAGACAAACATGTGCATGTACATGCATTATCTGTCTGTATATCTACATGTATATAGAATAACATCCAAAAGCATATACACCAAACTGTTACACAATATTTATTCTAAGGAGTAAACATTGGAGAAAGAGGATAATCTTTTAGCTTTCATTGCATAAATTTCTGTATTATTTGAATTTTTCCAATGAGAATTTATTATACTATTTTGTAACAAAAAGGGAAGAGAAAAATAAGCAAACATTTGTCAAATATATTTAAATCAAATCAAAGTAAGATGGCATTGTTAAATTCAGCAAAATAAAATTTGAGCTCTCCCTAACACAGGCAATGACAAAGGATATAAATTCAAATTAATAAAATGCACATTAAGGTATAACAAATGCTTATGTGCCAAATAGTACATTAATGTTATTCAAGGTATTTGAATAGTTTGAATAGTACTATATTAGTGTTATTGCTAATTTACCAAATCACCAAATTACAGGTAATAGAGGACAGAGAAACATTTTAAAGTGAATCACAGAGATGCAATCATTAAATTTCAGACTCTGGGAAACTATAAAACAAACAACATGGTTTCTTCTACAAACAATTGGAAGAAAAAAGTACCAAGAGATGAAGGAGGAATCTATAGTGTAAAAGAAATGTGGGAGACTCAAAATCCAGTTACAATGCTTAGATCCAACAAACTATTCAAAAGGAAAACAAAAAGGAGAAAAATGATGAGATAATTGGAAATTTGAACATTGACTGGAGGATATTTGATATTGAGTAATTGTTAGTTTTATTTAGATACAATCTAATATTATATATATTTTCAAAGAGTCTTTATGTGTTCAGAAACATATTGAAATCATTATAAATAACATTATATGATGTTGAGCATTTACTTAAAAATAATTCAGGAATCGGGGATGTACTCATTTTAAGGGTAAGGGTAAAGCAAAGCCAGCTGTGAGTTGCTAATTGTTGAAACGGGATGTTAGTGGGGAAGAAAAGAGGTGTATGGTACTATTCTATATGCTTCTGAAAATTTTGGGATTTTTTTTTTTTTTTTTTTGATAATGCAAAGTTTAACAATCTGGATGTAGAGAATTTGAATAATAAAATTTGCATGGTTGTACCAACGCCAATATTTCC
This sequence comes from Rhinolophus sinicus, assembly GCF_057876585.1. Classification (NCBI taxonomy): domain Eukaryota; kingdom Metazoa; phylum Chordata; class Mammalia; order Chiroptera; family Rhinolophidae; genus Rhinolophus; species Rhinolophus sinicus. Next base: position 26,792,551 of record NC_142506.1, read on the forward strand.
CTTTTGAATATCTTCAGAACATTTACAAAAATTAATCAGTTTCAAGGTCTAAAGAAGGTCTGAATAAATTCAAAAATAGGAACTATTTCACCAACAATATTCACTGACAATAATACAGTATTACAAGAAATTAATAGTATTGGAAATAATTTCAATTCTTCCTAAATTAATTTATAAACTTGACCATTTCAATGAGATTTTTATTGAGAAAAGCCATCAGAAAATTTCCCTATATTTCATCTTGACTTAAAATCCAAAATAGTAGCAAACATAATTATGAAAAATGATAGAAAAAGAGGGTTGCCTCCAATAATTTTATAATAGAAATAAAAATTAATGAAATCATGTAACTGGAATAAAAATTGACAAATTAATCAATGAAATAGAATAGATAACCTCAAAATAGACCTCAGTGAATAGAAGAATTTAATATTTGGTAAAGGTTTATAAACAGTGGGGGAAAGAAATTATTCAATAAAGATGTTGAGGAAATCGACTATTTAGAAAAATGAACTCTGTTTGATATAAAACTAGACTTGTTTTATGGTGTGTGCACATTCCTCAGTTTAGGGAAGCTACCTTCTGTACAAACAACTGAATTGCTGCAGGTATCCTCTGTACCATGTGATCACTTTTCCCCAGGCCATAGTTTTTGAATCAGGATACATGATTTATAAGATACATATTCTTCTAGAGTCTGGGCTGCATCATTAGGTTCAAAAATATGAGCTTGACTATCAGACCACCCTCCCAGGAATTCAAAACTGAAAAACTGAAGAAGTTTGGCAGTTAGCAGAGGGGCATAAAGGATTGCTAGAAGGGTATGATTGAATATTTATATCATGCAATGTTGTCAGAGCCAGGGCAATGTCTAAAACTCTCTTATGAATTACTAAATAAAAACTAAAACTCTATTAAACACTAGAAAAATACTACAAATATTTCATAGAAAAAATACAAATGACGATCATCTGGAAGAAAAAATGGTTACACTTCTCTAATACAGAAATGCAGGGAAAAAGCAATAATGAGTTACTAACTCTACTATAAGGTTGGAAAAGATAAAACTCAACATTTTACCTTTGAACACTGGCAGAGTTGTGCTGAGCTAGGTCTTGGCTTGTCCACTGCAGGTGAGAATATAAACTGGTAAAAATGAACCAGTAAATAAATTTTATGAAAGAAATTTGAACATAAGCTATCAAGAACCTTAAAACAAGGAATATTCTTGTATACTCTTCCATCCAGAGATATCACATCTAAGATTCTATACTAATGAAATAATCAGAAATGTCTGCCAAGATTTACGTAGAAAGAATGTTTCTGCATCACTTTTCTTAGTGATGAAAAATTGAGAAATGAATGTTAAATAATTATGTTTCATAGGAATAACACAATTGATCACTAACATTTAAGAGTATACTAAATGTCAGAAACTCTTACTATGTTTTCTGATTTCTTTCACAACAACTCCTGGAGGTGGGTACAACTATTACCTCTTTTTTTTCCAAATGAGTAAACTGAGACACAGAGGGGTCAAAACAGCTGGCAAATTGCTGAGCAGGAATAAGCAGTCTGACTCCACAATTGGTACTTTTCCTGCTGCACTATAACAGCATTTGCTGAGTCTTTTAGTGTGCCAGATGCAACACTAACATTTTACACTGCATTATTTAATACAAAGCAAAAAAAATAAAATTCTGTTGATATTGCCATTATGTGCATCAGAAAGACAAAGCAAAGAAAGTCAGTAACAAACTCAGGAAGATTTATAGAGCTAACTAAAAGTGACAAAGAGTTTCAAAGGAGATTTAATGCATGTACAAATGGCCATGTTACAACATATAGCATTTTTTAAGCACAATACTAAGTTGTAGGATTTGAGGAAATTAACTCTGTCACTGTGGGGAATAAAAGTGGTTCAAACGTTTTGGAATTTGACCCTCACAACATTATGAATATGCAAAACTATTAATCAGTAATCCCACTTTTTGCATTCAATCCTAATAAAATGTCAGCCCATATGTACACCAAAATATGTGTGCAATTATGTCTACTTAAGCATTGTTGGTAAGAAAATTATGGGACACATTTCAAATATCCATGAATAGGGGGATGGTTCAATGAATTATAGTATATTGATACAATTCATTCCATGAATTGTGAAAATGAGATTGATTAACATGCACAGGCATGGAGAGAAAGGCATAACCTCTTATGTGAAAAGATAGGTTGTAATATCCTCACTATCACAAAATTTCTGCCTCCGGTGTCCATAGTCTCGATTACTATATAATATAGCTTCTTTAAAAGCATGATTTTGAACAGATACAAAAGATTGTATCAGATTACTACAGCACTATTTACTTAAATTTGGTCCTATTATTTTCCACACTCAGTTATGCTAAAATTTTAACATAAGTATCCTTATATATGAATTGTTGAATCTCTGATTTGGAAATAAATAATTCTTACATTCTCTTGTTTATCACAAAATAAGTAATTATGTGGTTGATTATCCAGTTATAGCAATAGAAATCATATTTGCTAAGCAGGAATCATTTGCAGATTTACAATACATTTTTGGTTCTACTCCAGATTTCAAAAACCACAAACCTTTGATATTCCCTTTCCTACAGTGACAACTCTAACTCAATATTTTGAGATATGCCCAGAGAATGTCAGCTCCACGAGAGCAGGAATCTTTCTATCTTGTTCATTATCTCCATTGTCTCCATGGTCAAGGATCATGTGTGCAAAGTTGACAATCAATAAACACTGAAGGAGAAAAGGAAGGAAGGAAGGAAATCTGTATGGGAAAAAATGATTCAAAATAACAAACCAGAAAATAGAGCTTACACTGCAGAGGAAGTTGATTCAGTTGCTGTGATGAAAAGAAAACACAACCCTTATATTGGAAAAGGGCATACTCAGAACGTCTCAGGGAAATCCTTATTGGAAGGATGAAAGCGTCAGTTTCACATTAATCTAGCTTGCACCTTGATGTTAACAACAAACACCTTCATTAGCAGCCATGTGACAAAGACCCTTCTCATCATGCACCCTTCAGCACTACTTCATATGAAGTTTACATGAAGGGCAAGAAGTTTTTAGTTCTGCCCGAACAACTGCATGGCCCTCTGCTGCTCTGCCCATTATCATCTCTGACCATTTCACTCTGGCTGAAGGCTGAAGGCTCATCTCCAAGGTCAATAGCAACAAGCACAGCAGGATCTCTCTGCTATCTCATTTCCATCACTGACGTCCTCCCCTCCCTACCACCATACTTGTCAGTACCATCCCTAACCTGGTGCTCACGTCCATCGGGCTTCCTTACATGCTCCCGCAACAATTAGTTCCATGTTCTTCCACAAGGCCAGTAGTCCCTTGACGTTTTAAGCTGGTGGGAACCGCTATCTAAAAATTCCACTGACGCAATTGCTTAGAATCCACTATACCACTTATGAAGTTCTTTATAGTAGTCATCATATGACCAGCAGTTCACTGCTTGAAGTTATGGCTTCTTATTCCCCTTAAAATCCAACAGTTTGTTATAGTCTACGTTGAGCTAAATCATACAAGTTCAGTCAGCCTCTCCAAACTCATTCTAACCAGGTTTCCCTAACTCACCTGGGCCATTGCTTCACTCCTGAAAAGGTGTTCCTTCCTTCGGAGTCCTCACACTGTATGAATATCCTATCTAGAAAGCTCTATCCTCGGTTCTTTGCACAGCTAGCTTCTCTCTTGGTTTAAATGTTTCCTCTCTTCAGTGAACCTTCCTAAGACCCCGATCTAAGTAGACTTGCTCCTTCATTCCCAATCACAGAACCCAGTACGCAGCTTTCCTATTATCTGTCCAGATTTATAATTGCCTATTTTTATACTTGCTTCTTTTAATGTCTGACCACCCCCACTAGGCAATGAGTTCTGTGAGAGCAAGAACTATGGCTGCTGTGCTCACTACGCTTCACCCAGCACTCCATTCAGGATTCATACTGAATGCTGAATAAATAATTCTAACCCATGGTCTCCCATACACTATGCCATTCTCAATAAGAAGGTATAAGTAATAGATGAGATGTAGAAAAGGGAATCTTTAGCTTCTAGAACTTACTTTGAAAGCAAAATGTGATGAAAAGAACTACAGGTTTTGAGATTGAGATTAAAATTCTGTCTCTGCTAACTTGGAAAAGTTCTTGCTAGTGTGAACTTTGATAACTCTCTTGCCCTACCTCAGTCTGGTCATACTGTTTATAAAGTGAAATGATTGGACTTTTGATCTCATGCCTTCCTTACAGTTCTAACAGATCTTTGAAGATTTTTTAAAACATAATTGAACACCTTTAGATTTGTATTTTTCAAAGTATATTCCCAATGGAGAAGGGTTCAAGTTCAAATAATTTTCGAACCATTTGGGTTAAACCAAGTTAAAAAGCTTTTTTTTTCCTCCATGCTTTCTCTTGGCCTTTAATATGCTAATGTATATTGGGAATCCCTGCCAGTAAGACATTTTAGAGCAATTCCCAAAAGTATTTGATCACTGATGCCTTATTGGCATTATATGGGAATAGTGTACATAGGACAATGGGAAAATGCTACCTTACTGGCATTTAGGCAGAAATATATATATATATATATATATATATATATATATATATATGCACATACATATATATGTATGTATATGTATGTATGTGTATATATATATATGAAACACTAATCTTATAGTGGTAAGTAGGATGCAGCAGAAAAATTATAAATTGGGAAATAAAATTAAGGGTCATTAAGAACCATGAGGAGATGCAGAACAAAGTAACTTGAATCATATCTGTTTTAATTTGCTTTGAACAACTCACAGATAAGTCTATCTTAAGGTGGAAAAAAATTAGACATCAAGACCTAGCCTGAGAGATTGGTGAGGAAAAAAAGAAAGAAAAATCAAGAACTGGGACAGAAATCCTATACTGATGCCTATAATCAGAAAGAATTTTGATACGTGTAGTTGAAATGTATTCAGTCTACATTTAAAAATACAAAACAATTAATTAGAGCTTCTTTTCCCCCTTAGCTGACAGTTTCAATCCTCATAGATAAGGATAACACTATTTTTTATATTTCTAACAAATTGGAGTTCAGAAAGTTATCAATGGATAGTGTGATCATTTGTCTACCTATTCAAGTGATAATATTTTATTCAATTACACATTTTTCTGGTTAGTTTTTAATCATGAAAAATTGCTTTTAAAGCTTTGTAATAATCTGTTCTTACCATTCTCCAGATTTTCTGGATTCACCCTCTCCCAGATTTCCATAGCAACGTTCAAAATATTTAGCTGCTCACTGCACCAAGGAGCAGAGTCAAGGCTTGAGGTAATGCAGTTTGATGTGTGAGTTCACACCTAAGTTCTCCCATGCCGCCTGATCAAATGTTGGGAATACTTGTATGTGCCAGCTCACAGCTGATCTGTTCCCTTCACCCTTTTATTGAACATGTTCAAAATTTCCATCTCTACTGGGAATTCTAAGCTCATCTTCTTCTAACAGAAGGGAAGTACTCCACCTTCATTGATTCCTGGTCTGCATGCAATTTATACAGCAGGATATGAAGTGGGATTTAACATATGGATATTAAACTTGTTGTTTCAATGTGTTTCAGAAGGCAAGCCATCCCATTCATGTAGAGCTCAGCGCCATGTAAATACACAGCATAGCCAATGCTTACTTAATGTGCTTTCAAATCCACGTGAAAATTTGGGATGCTTCTGTGAATACTTATTGGAAATCAGTTGCTTTCTTCGATTTGAGAATGAGGAAATATTTAGAGGCATGAAGACAATATTGTCTTCTGTAGCATTTCTTTAGCCTTATTGTAAACCAGTCTCCCAAAGATGGAATCCACGATGGCTTTGTAGCATCTCACATTCCTTCCAAAAGTACTTTACAATGACAGTTGCTTTCACTGAGCAAAGTCATTCCAGGAATATGCTAAGTTAGTTCATTCCTCTGCATTATCTTCACCTTCTATGACTTAAAATAAAAACATGACTTGACTGTTTTTCAAGGGTTTCTGTTGGTATTCTGCTGCTTGGCAATATATTTGTACATTTTATGGGTAAAAATATAAAGAAACCTTCTGTGAGACTACATATGGGTATGTTATAAACCCCCGTTGATGTTTACCTTCTCTAATTCACTAAAGATAACCATTATTTTTTTAATTTTATAAGTTGAATACCAAAATCAAAAGGAAAGATAAGTCATATTTTAAGTCTATAAATCATAACAAAATATTATAAAGTTGCCTTAACTTTGATAGGATGTGCAAATATGTTTTGTTATATTTAAGAGTGAAGATATAGTCAGAACAAATAAAAATGAAAAGAAAAATCCCAAGAACAGCATTCATCATGTCTGCTATTTGTTAAAATCATTCTGGTTAAACGAAATATGGCTTCCAATATCATCTTTACGCCAATGACTTCCAAATTTTTATTTTCAGTCTATATCTCTCTCCTGACACCAGATTTTATATTTAAGTTTCCTTATGCCTCCATTTTTATGGATATAGACATGTCAAGCTTAATACATCCAACACAGAACTTTTTACTCCTACACTAAACCCTTTCTTTCCCTCATCTTTCTCATATCAATAAATGAAACCACCCTTCATCTGATTGCTTATATCAAAAGCCTAGCTATTCTGTATGGAATCACACAAAAAACAGAATAGTCAAAGCAATCCTACGTAAAAAGAACAAGGCTAGAGGTAACACTCCCTGACTTTAATTTATACTGTGAAGTGACAATAATCAAAACAGCATGGTATTGGCAGAAAAACAGACACATAGACCAATGGACTAGAATCAAGACCCCAGAAATAAACCTATATATATATGGGCAGATAATTTTTGACAAAGAAGCCAAAAACATACAATGGAGAAAAGACAGCCTCTTCAATAAATGGTGCTGGGAAAATTGGAAAGCCACGCGCAGAAGAATGAAACTAGACTGCGATCTGTCACCATGTATTAAAATTAACTCAAAATGGATCAAAGACCTAAACATAAGACCTGAAACAATAAATTGCAAAGAAGAAAACATAGGTACTAAACTTATGGACCTTGGTTTCAGAGAGAATTTTATGAGTTTGACCTCAAAGGTAAAGGAAGTAAAAGCAAAAATAAATGAATGGAACTATATCAAACTAAAAAACTTCTACACAGCAAAATAAATTGTCAACAAAGCAAAGAGGCAACCAACTGAATGGGAGAAGATATTTGCAAACAATACCTCTAATAAGAGGCTAATATCCAAAATATATAAAGAACTCATGCAACTCAACAACAACAACAACAAAAATAATCCACTTTAAAAATGGGCATAGGAATTGAACACATACTTCTCCCAGGAACACATACAAATGGCCAATAAATATATGAATAGATGCTCAACTTCACTAGCTATTAGGGAAATGCAAATCAAACCCACAATCAGACACCACCTAACACCTGTTAGAATGGCTATTATCAACAAGACAAGTAATAACAAGTATTAGAGAGGTTGTGCAGAAAAAGAAACCCTCATATACTGCTGGTGGGAATGTAAATTGGTACAGTCACTATTGAAAACAGTATGGCATGTCCTCAGAGAATTAAGAAATTACCATAGGACCCAACAATCCCTCTTCTGAGTATCTATCCCAAAAAATCTGAAAACATTTATCTGCAAAAATATGTAGCCCCATGTTCATTGCAGCATTATTCATGGTGACCAAGACAAAAAAACAACCAAAGTGTCCTTCTATACACAACTGGATGAAGATGTGGTATATATGTACTACGGAATATTACGCGGCCATAAGAAGAGATGAAATACTGCCATTTGCAACAATATGCATGGATCCTGAGATTATCATGCTAAGCAAAATAAGTCAGACAGAAAAAGTCAAGAACCATATGACTTCACTTATATGTGGCACATAAAACTGAAAGCAACAAACAAGTAAGACAAACAAACAAACAAACTATTCATAGACACAGAAAGCAGTGTAGTGGTTATTGGAGTGTAAGACAGGAGGGGTGGTAGAAGAAGGTAAAGGGGATCAAAAATATGGTGATGGAAGGAGAACTGATTCTGGGTGGTGAATTCACAATGCAATATATAGATGATGTATTATAAAAATGTACACTTGAAACCTATTTAAATTTACTAACCAATGTCACAAATAAATTTAATAAAGATAAAAATTTATCTTTAGCCTTGGTATTATTATTGAGACCTCTATTTGGTCCTGTTTCTCAACTCCATTCTGCATCTATCCATATCTCTCATCTCCGTGCTACCAACCTAGTCCAACCTATTGTCATCTTTGCCCTAGATGACCCCCATAGCCTCCCAAGTACCTTCTATCATCCATTCTGCACTTAGAAGTCAAAGTGACCTTTCTCTCTCCCATTTACCAACAATCAGATATCAGGTCAAATGTTACCTCCTTATAGAGAGGAGAGAACCTGACTAATCATACTATTTAGCAAAGCTGCTTCCCTTGCCCCACTGCTTTATAACCTTGCAACCACCCTCCCTTATCCTGTGTCCTTATGTTTATTATACAAATCACCATATGAAAATATTTTGTGTATTTTTTGTGTGCTTCTCCTTCCCATCCCCAACTTGATTTTAAGAGGCAAGAGAGCAAGGACCATATTGGTTGTATATTCTCATCAATTAGACCAGTTCTTGAAATGTAGTGAATAGTTAAAATTATTTATTGCAGAAAGGGAGGGAGGGAGGAAAAAGTGAAAAGGGGAAGGAAAAAAGAAAGAAGAGAGAGAGAGAAGGGAAAAGGAACAGAAAGGGAGAGAAAAGAAGAGAGGTGAAAGAGAGGAGGAATGAAGAAAGGAGTGAGGACGAGATGGAGGAAGGGTGGAAGAAGAGAAGGAAGAAAAGAAGGGAAGGAGGGAGGCAGGAAGAGAGGAAGGAGAGGGGAGAGGACAGGAGTGGAAGGGAAGAGAGGGCAGAGGAAAGGAGGGGAGGAGAGGGAAAAAAAGAAATTGCCCTCCAATAAGGCTAATAATAACTGCTTGGTTACAAATCTAAGGAGAAGTAACTTTACTTCTCTAAGGTTTGAATACCTCATTGTATAATGGGAATAATAACAGATCAAAAGGGATAAGGCATGCAAAGTGTTAGTGTAGCATAGTGCTTGACATATAATAAACAGGAAATAATGCATTAACTCTGCACCTCCTCAGATTCTTCTGACCCTCAGCCACTTGCTCTGATGCAGTCAACACCATCCCACTTTGCTTACACCTGCTGGTCTACGCTAGAGCCAACCAATCCAACCAGCCACAAACCCTGAACCCCAGGTTTCTCTCACCACTTCTAGTCTTGAATGTAACACCCCATTGAGGAGCATAGGATCTGGATTCTGAGTAGCTGTGTGTTCGGGGTGGGGTATTCTAATAGATAAAATTTGACCAATAAGGAAGACGAGAGGGAAGATGTAGACATCCAGATAGATACAGTCTCTCTCTCTCTCACCGACTGTTTGAGGCAGTTGCACCTTGCATTCTGGTCAGAAATGTGTACGTGGCCAAGGGGGTGCTCCTCCCGAGACACAGTCTTTATCTCATTTGGGTTTATTACAAAGCAGTGGCCAGCAAGGCAACTCATCACTTTGCATTGCTTCCCATCCTTAACAACTTCACTGCCCCTTTCCTTCCTTTTACTCACCTGGAATTGTAACTCCTAAAGTATCACCTCTTAATTCTTGACTCCGGCTCTGTTTTTTGGGGACTTTTGGATAAAATTATTTTTATTAATAAAACAATTCTACCAATTTACACTCCCTTGCCCAGCCCTCAACAATTGATCAGGATCTCTTTATTTGTAACTATAGTTAAAACCAGTTAAAGTCCTATAAAACAGCTGCTATGGCATCAATCTAATGCTTCTTGGGGCATTATAGTAGAATCCCACTCATGTATTAAAATCAAAACCAAAAACAATACTTTTTTCTACTTCAAAATGTTTCGTTAAAGAGGCACAAAACTCACTTCTCTTGTATTCAACTACTCCTACTAATCTCTCCTGCTCTCCCAAGCATGTTTTGCAAAGCTCTTTGCAAACTCCCACCTTGAAGTCCCAGCCTCTGCCAGAAAAAACACCTCCGCCCATCTCTGCCAGCTATCTCTGTCTCATCATTCAATCAGGCTCTGAGATAGGATCTATTCCAGAAGGCCTCCCCTGCCCAATAAAAAGAAAGATAGAAATTGTGTAATCACTATCCACACTGCCCCTAGCACTAGTTTATACTTTTCCTTTATATAATATACATATTGCCTATGTCCCCGTTGCAGGATTCTGTGTCTTGATTCCCGGAAAACACTGTTAGATTTGTGTATACTTAGAAGCTTACCTTCCATGATCATTAGTACTTGAGCCACGTAGACCATGAGAATATAGAGGAAAAGCAGCCTTCTCAAAACACTTTTTAGATATGGTGATTAAAATTCAGTGCATTAAAAATAAACAATAAAAATTGCCAAATTACAAAAAAAAAATTCAGTGCATTAAAGCTAAGCAATTTTAATTCTTTCATTGGTGACGGCTTTGAAATGTCTCTTTTCTACTAGATGGCCTCCTCACAGAGTAGAGATCAAATACAGTACAGGCTCTCCCACTATGGACTCTTTCCTGGCAGAAGGCAGGTCACTCAACATTTCTCAGCCTCACTTTCCTCCTTTGAAAATAGGGATGATTGTACATACTTAGGCACCTGTTGTGAGGAAGAAATGTCTTCAATGTAAAGCATTTGGCAGTCATTATCAGTGGTAACTGTAGTATTCTCAGAAATCCCCGTGTTTCTTAACCATCACTTAAAATGCTAGTGACTTAATTTTGATGCAATATTGTAATAAATGTGCTGTCCATCATTTGAATTTAGGTTGTGCTGTCCATAAGTTTACAGACTTCTACCTTGTTTATTTTGAGATGGTTTTTCAGTTGAATTGATTCCACATTTAATGAGTTAGATAGCACTTGAAAGTTTTCCTCATTTTAGGCTGTCTCTGCATCTAAGAGCATAGTGCAATGGACTACATCTCTGCCTAGGAGACAATTATTCTTACCAACTAATGGACTTTGGTAATTATGTAAGACAGCTAAGTACAAAATATTGGACATTGAGAATCTATGAAGAAATAAAGTGTGCTTATTCATTCGCAAATCAGCCAAAAATTTTGTACAGAACCTGGCACATGCATAAATGATTAAATATAGAAATAAATGACCAATTAAAAAAACATTTCTTACGTGTAGTACAAAACAGCTTTTGCTTAGATCCCTTATTAATTGGGAACATTCTTTATTTGTGATTTAGAATATCTAGCCATTAACTCAGGTATCTAAACCCAAATTTATTTTTGAAACAAACTCTAATGACTCCAAACCGTCAGTGAAAAAGAGTGATGGTCTCACAGACTCCTGGTTGATTGATACTTATCTTTGCAATTTTTACTCACAGATCACATCTTTAGATTCAACAGAAATGAAAAAGTTGTGAAGCACTCTAAATTGATCCCAAATTAAAATTTTTATTTGGCCTCCACTCAGGAATGCAGAGAATGAAAAACCCTGGCTCCCCTCTGAAGCCTTCCCCACCCACTCCCTGCATTCATCACAACTCTGGCTTACTCTTATCATTGCATGTATCATAAAGCATAACAAGTATTTTTCACATGTTCTTTGAGCAACTGAAGGCCAGGAACCAACAACAAATCTATTTCTTTCTCCCTAGTGCGTAGGACATATTCAGTCTTGAGGGGAAAGATAGTGACTGGGTCCTAAATAAACACAGAACTATAGAAATGATCAAGTTGATGACCTGCTACTAATCCTACCTGTTTCTTAATGAAAGCTCAGTAAGCTTACTACAGGGTGGATCTGAACAGGAATTAATCATGATGGCAACTGTTGAGTCCTTCAGTTATATCTGCCTCCAATTTAATTATGTGGATAGTTTATTAACACTTGAGAGACAGTCTAAGAGATGGAGGCTGTTGGAACTCAGTCTTTAAGATCTTCCAGAGGTTCACCTCTTCCATGAAGCCCTCGTACATCAACCCAACCATAGAGATTTTACTCTTCTCTAAACGCTTATTTCATATATCTTATGAAATAAGAACTGACCCTGAGTGGAGAACACACAATGTGATACATAGATGATGTATTAGAGAATTGTACACTGGAAACCTATGTAATTTTACTAACCAATGTCACCCCAATAAATTTAATAAAGATAAAAAAGATTATAATTAAATAAATATAAAACAAGCAAACTTACACTTACTGTTTATATCACCTTTCAGATGTTTAATTATATGCTCTCATGATGAATTACTTTATCATAAATTCTTGAAACATCTTTTAAATTTTTTTTTTTTTAATAATTAACTGTTGATGTTTTGAGGTCTCTATTGCTAACTATAGGATAACTCTTTGAGGATAAGGACCGTGTCTCCTCTTACTATGTTTCTCTGCCTAATGTCACCCAAAGCCTTGCACATAGTAGGTGTTGAATACATGTTTGTTGACATGAAGACATGCATGGGAAAGCTCTCCTTTTTTAGTAATCCACATCAGCTGAAAGAAACATCTGTAATGAAGCAGTATACATTCTTTTCCAAATTCCACGTCTATGGACAATGCAAAATAGATAGTTGACTCTTGCTCTTATGTTAGCAAGTCACGTTTAAATAATTGTCAAATCCTTGGAAGATTCACTTAAGTAGTATAGCTAAAGTTTTCCCAGTGAGAGGAAAGTATTCAAGGTAATAATGCATTAATAGTTACTGTGGTGTGATTCCTATGGATCGGCATATTTATTATTTCTTTTAAACTTCGTAACAACCCTTTGAGATCAGTACTATAATTGTTGTCATTTTCACAAATGAAGAAGCTGAGACCTAGGGAAGTTAAGAAGTTTACCTGAGACTACAAAGTGAGTGCCTGGCAGGGCTGTCACTGCAAGCCCAGCAGTCATGCTCCAGCACTCCTGTCCTTAACACTATAACAAACTGTCTCTAAGAAGTATCATTCTTCTCAGATTATATTCATCAGGGTCACAATTGCATTTAAAACCCCCAGATCAAATTTATAAAATCAGTAATGTACCAGTGTTCACTGCTCGCTGGATGGGGAAGATACCTAAGGCTAAAAATTGCCAAACTAACATGTGATATGCATTCTGATTTGACAATCAAAAGTGGATGTAAGCTTGTACAACTTAAATATATATATTCCTTAATTAGACTTGCTTTATATTTTGGTAAAGAAATAGCTATAAGCACTTTTAAGTAGAAAGTCAGAGCAGAGAGATAAATTAAAAATCTGAGAGTTTATACAAATCAAAATTGAAAAGTATTAAGAGTATGTCTTTATGAACAGTCTCCATAGTGACAATTTTGCAAAATACTGGAAAAACATTCAAGGTATTAGAAAGACTATAAAGATGTTTTATGAAGATGGCACAAAAAAATACTTTCTCATGAGCAGAGAGGGAGCCCAACTTGGAATTTCAAATTAACTTTTTGTATGATGCATTATTTAATAAATGTTAGCATTAATTTTTAAAGAGTTTAATTTGCATACCATTACTGGGCCAAATGGTTGTCGAGGATCACAATTAAAGAAAGATGCACCATTCATTTCACTAAGAAGAAAAAAATCCAACAAAGTCAAATCTTCATCATTAAATGGAACAAAGGCAGCCTGTAACTGCCAAAAATGTAGAACTCTCTGACAGATGCAATTTAACTCCTGTGATTATTTAAATCAAACTCCTTTATGTATGACCCTAAGTAAAAGCTCAATATCCTCTGAAGGGATAAGTATTTCTTTTAATACTATGGACCTCAGGGAGGGGGGGAAAAAAAAACACGTTAGCAAAGAAAAGCAAGTTAGGGAACTGGGTTGGGAAAATAAGTACAATTTGGAAGAATATGCCATCACTTAATATTACACCATGGACATAAAGCACTCATGCAAAATGGAAGACATTTCTCTAGCACATTAACTAGCCTTTAGCTCAATACAATTCAAGCTGTGTTTAGTCCAGAGAAGTTATAGGCATAAGAAAACAGACATAAGAACCACTGTCATGGAGTTTATTATATAAATCAAATTTATTGTTCCTACATGCACCCCTCCCACAATTTCCTAAGGGAAAACATACTATTTACCGAGTTATTATGTGCTAGGCGAAGAACTAATATATCCCTCATGTGCTGAGGGATATATTAATAAATACATGGCATACATGATAAAATTAGTGCATGACCTGCTTATAAGAAGCGCCAACAAAGCATACCTGGAATATCGGGGCAGGGTCTAGAAGCGCTCACCGTGCCTGGTGTCAGTCCTTCACAGGGATGCTCATTCACACCCATCGTTCACACCCTGAACATGAGTTGAGGCACTAAGCACATTTGCCTCCTGCAATGTATGCTTGTTTTCATCACGAGCTTTGTGTAGTTGCAAGACTTGAAAAAACTTAGGCTGTATCATCCCATCTTTAGCTGCATCCACCAGAACGCAGAATAGATGGCCTTTCCTCAGGCCCATTAAGCCTTCATAAATTCCAACGGTGGACCAACGCTGTGGAAGCAAGCACCTCAAGCTCATCCAACCTTTGGGTGACAAGGCCAATGACCCTATGTTTGGACAAAAAGACCAACACTTTTTGGAGGGAGCACATTGGAGGAGTCCTATTTTTGTTTCAAACAGTATCAAATTGTGATCAAAGTAATTCATTTTCACTATAGAGAAGCTGGAAAATAAACGTTTGAAGAGAAAAACAAATCATGATGACTATCAAGAGACAACCACTCAAATATTTTGGTGTTAAGACTCTCAAACATGTGCAGTAAAAGTCCTATCTGAGGCCAGCAGTATTTGGTTAATCAGAAAAGCTTTTATAAGGTACAAAATCTTTAAAACTCATACATACATAGTATGTAAGTTTAACTTAATATATAATCACTTTCACTAGTCTTCTTATGGTTCTATCTGAGCTTTTTTTCTGACGACAGGTGTTTAGATGGGAGCTCTATGTCATCTTCATAACATAAATCCTATTCCTAGTGAACCATAAATGATTTCTAGATTGGTTTTCCCAAAATGGAAACAATAATAAAATGACATATAATCATTTCCCCTGTTGTTTCACAGTTTTCACGTTCACACATAATTTGAGCAAATTCTCTTACCTACTCAAATTTATTCACTTTTTCCAAAGAATTCTGTTTAGTCTATATAAACAATTACTCTTAGTAGTCATAGTTTACTGAATAATTTCACCTGTAATTAGCCTTTATAATACCAAGGAAAATGATATTAATAGACATAAAAACAAACATCTGACTCTAAATCTTCATATAAATCAGGAGGAATGAAAGCATGGGTACTCTAAGGAGCCTCCAGCTCTCCTTAAGTGTTAACATCAGTAAAGATATTTTTCAAAAGGAGGAGGAAACAAGATGCTTCTGTAAAGTGGAGGTTGTGTAATGGAGCTTCTCTATATGTAATTTTACAAATTGGGATTATGTACTCTATCATACATCAATATTGATATATTCTTTTTAATCATCCACATATTCTGGGATCATTTTCTCACATCACTAATTATACAAAAATGTGATTTTTTTTTTACATAGCACTGTAGAATCTATTACCGTACACTATAAAATATTCAACTAATCCTCTATTTTGGGGTATTTAGACTGTTGCTGTTTTTGTTATCACATAATGCTATGATCTTAATGTGTACTTCTATTTTCTTAGACTATATTTCTAGAATATTTAACTAATCAATGAAATAAATGTTTTAAAGTCTTTTGATACTTATTTCCAAATTATCAGAAATATTTTTATTGTCTACCATCAGTAGATATGTAAGATTGCATGTTTTCAGCACCTCACTTAATATTTTGTATTAATCTATTACTTGCCTTTTCCAATCTGGTTTTGAAAAGACTATAACACTAAATTTGCATTTGCATTAAAATGAGTTTTTCATTTCACTGTTAGACACATTATAAATATTTATTTTCAGGTGGTTCTTTGGCTCTTAGTTTTACATGTGGTGGTTTTTACTTTTATATCGATAATATTTTAAACTTAGATTTTACATTCATATGAAGACATGAATTTTACTTTTGTATCAGAAAGTTTTAGATTTTTTAGATAGTCAAATGACTACCCATCAATCTTTTCCTTTATGTTTTCTTTTTTCTATGCTTTGAAAAACCTTATCTACCTACCTCAAAATCAGGTAAATATGTCCCATGGTTTCTAATAATTGTATTATTATTATATTTTACATTTGTGTCTAGAATGCATTTTAAATATATTTTGTCATAATCTATAGGGTAGAAATAATCTGATTTTTCCAATTTAATAAATGAATTAATTTAGAGCAAGCTGACGTGTTTACTGTAATACATTCCCATTCAGGAACATGACACTTCTGTATACTTAGCCAAGAATATCTGAAATAATTATGTATAAATATCAGACAAATAAATTTCAGTTTATTATAATTTAATAAATTTAATAAATTTTAAAATTCATGTAATTCTTTTTTATTATTATTTTTCTATATATGAACTTTTTTATTCTATCTCAAACCACTATTTGCCAGCCAAACATTCTCAGTCATTTTGGGACTACTCAACATGCACACTCTTTCTAACTTATAACCAGGGACTTGCAGGTCTGGAATTTTTTTCTATTTCCAAGCTCCTCTCAGAGGATGAGGAGTGAGAGATTCATTCATATTCGCCCTCGCCACAGTGGGCTCAACAACTCTGCATTGTCTCAGACCCATCAGCCTAAAAACCCCATCCTTTCTACTCCTGTGAGATGCTTAATATTGGGAACTCTAGAGGCTTGCTATTAGGTTGGTGCAAAAGTAACTGTGGTTTTTGCGATTATTAACCTTTTAAACCACAATTACTTTTGCACCAACCTAATACTTCTCTGAGCTCCACCAGAAAGATATGTGCAAATCCTATTATCTTTTTGGTTGTTAAATCTACCTAGGATTCTCGTTTCCCTCCCACTCTGGGAATTTGGTCTGGAAGTCACAGAGCAACTAGTCCCTCCTCGAGGATCCATCACATCAGAGCATTTAGCTCCTCTCTGACATCGCCTACTATCATAGAATCTTCATCTAGACGCATGTGAGACAATCTGGCTCTTCATCTGTTTCCTCTCAAGACTGAGTTTTGCATTAACTTTATGCTTTGAGTCATTTAGTGTTCACTTGGAAATTTGAAAAAGCCTAGTCTCTTGTGACTTAAAATCCTTTACCCTCAAGACTGTTAGCTCTGCCATGAGCTCCAAAAGCAAAAATCGACAGTTTTGATTTCTGTTTTGTTAATTACCTGAAATATTGAGCATAGAATATCTTGCTCTTTCCAGGAATAGAGTGGGAGGGGAAGAATCATATAATAAGAATTACCAGGAATATAAAACACATTATTAAGATTCACTATTGTAAAGATATCAGTTATCTCTCAAATTGAACAACAGATTCAGTGCTATACCAATTAAAATCCCACTGGATCTTTGGCAGAAATTGACTAGCTGATTCAAAAATTGATATGGAAATGCAGAAAGCCGAGTTTAAGGCCAAGACACCTTTAAAGAAGGTTATGTGGAAGGACTTACTCTACCAGGTATCAAGATTTGATAAAACAAGTGTTTAAGATCATATAGTATTGACAAAGGATGACACTTATCCTCATGAAAAAGAGGTTTAACAGCAGCCCCTTGATATACATAGATACTTTATATAATACAGAGATAGTCCAAATGTCAGTGGAGGAAAGCATAGTCTTTTCAGTAAATGGGCTATGTCAACTGGATACCCATGAGCAAAAAAAATTATATATATATATATATATATATATATAGATAGATAGATAGATAGATAGATAGATATAGATATAGATATATATTGATATATATAGATATAGATATATAGATATATATAATATATTATATACACATATACATATATATATCTTGACCTTTACTCTTATTATACACAAAATTCAATTTTAGTATATTTAAATTTAGTATATTTAAATGGACAAGAGACTTGAATAGCACTTCCTGAAAGACAATAGGCAAAGGACCAAGAAATATATTTAAAGGTGCCCCATCTCACTAGGCATCATGGAAGTGCAATTTTAAGCCACAGTAGAATACAATGTACATCTCAACAAAATAGCTAAACTTTGAATATTTGGAAATGCTATGTTGGCAAAGGTAAGAAACAACAGGAGCTGATAGACTGGTGATGGGAATGCAAATTGGTATAATCAATTAAGAAAGATTTTTGCATTTTTACTATGTTGAGCATTTATCACACACATCTAACAATTTCATTCTAACATAAGTGTGTGCACATTGCATCAAAAGACTTTTATGGGAATGGTCATAGCATTATTTGTAATAGTCAGAACAGTCAACAGCCCAAATGTTCATAAAGAGAAGAATGAATAATTACTTTTAAATATATCTATACAGTGGATTACCTTACAGATAAAATAGTAAATGTACTAATGCTACATGCAACAAATGGAAGAGTTTCAGCAACATGTTGAGCTAAAGGAGCTAGATACAAAAGAACAGGTACCATATGATTACTTTTACATAAAGTTCCGAGACAAGCAAAATTATTCAGTGGTCAGGAGAGTAGATGTCTTTGGGCAGGAGGAGAGGGGTAGAGACTGGGAGGGTGCCAGGGGGCATCAGGATGCTATTGATTTTTTTTTATTTCTTAACCTGCATAGTGGTTATATGCTTTTTTTCACTTTGTGATGATACATCAGGCTGCACCATTATGACATGTTGTTTATTTCTATGATATATTTCAATAAACTAAGTTTAAAAGACACAATGTTTATTATAACAAATTTTATCCTGCTACACTTAGCTATTTAATCTATATATGAATGCATCACATCCACATATAGGAATATATATTGATTGATAGACGTATAAATATACAGTGGTACCTCGGTTTTCTAATGTAATCTGTTCCGGAAGACCGTTTGAGTTCTGAAACGTTTGAAAACAGCTGACAGCTAGGCCTCAGAATCTTGCACTCAGCAGAAGCCTTGTGACATGTTTGACTTCTGAGGCGTGTTCGAAAACCGAAGCATTTACTTCCGGTTTACGGCATTCATAAACCGAAATGTTCGTCAATGGAGACATTCAAAAACCGAGGTACTACTGTATTACTAAATGTAGATATGAATTAAATTGGTGCTGTATATGATAACAAATACTCTCCTTTCATTTTTAACTCTACATTATTTTCTATTGCATTATGCATGTATTCTCAACTTTTGTTCTCTTCAATGTCATGGACCTAGTTTTCTGTGATACCAGTTCTCCTTCTTACTGCTTCTAATGCTATCATTGGTACTGTCACTGTATCTGTAGATTCCTTGAGGTTTTTTTCTTAGTTTATAAATGCCCCATCTTGCCCGTTTTACAATTTTCTTTCAGACTCCTGAGGGATATTGTTTTCAAAAATTATTTTCCCTCTGCACCTGGAGTGTTACGAATAATTATGAGTTTCAGAATTTAGTTATAGGCTTCTATTTTTACCTGTCATTCATTACTGAAAACATTGAGGTCTATCCAGTACAACCAACACTCCCTGCCTTTATAAACTGGCAGATATTAGAATCCTTCCAAAATCTTAACGTAGAGCCAAGTATCAATTATACATTATTGTATTTAGTACATACACAATCTTGAGGAGAAATCTTTTAGCAACCCTGCCTGACTGTTACTCATAACAGCAGAATTTATTGCTGGATAAGATTATCTATGAGTCTTTCTTTCCCTGCTAAAAAGGTGAATGGAAAATTATAACCCACAGAGCAACTAATTTCATGGCCCTTGTAGTCTTTGCTTCTTATTCCTACATAGCCCTTCAACGCTAACCTTAGATATACAAAATTGAGTCATTGTTTCTGTTCCCAACCAAGATGCCATTTTGTGTCTTTTAATGAAAGGTTGAGGTAGAAAGAAATTTTTTGTTAGTGAGGTGAGGGGAAGAGATAAGGAACAATATGGCCCTTGTCTCATAAAACAGCTCTAAGAGCAAGGCCATTCTTCTTTCCCCACTATCAAAACCCCATGAATGTACATTTTGTGTGGAAAGATAGGAGAAGGGAGGGGGAAATGGGACTCTCTTACCATCTTCCTACCTCCTGGGTCATGTTCTTTGCTAAGTAGAAATTCTCCCTAGGTCTAACAAATAATTGATCATTATTCCTATTTTCCATTATTCTTAGAACTTTGTATCTTACTTTTTACATCTATTCAATGGAAAGTTATGATAGAGTAAATCAGACATTTTGTATTGCTATCATCATAATTCAGAAGCATTTTTCTTAAGAAGACTTCTCTAATGTCAGCATAATTTACCTAGTTTACCTCAGTAAGGAAAGGTCTTTCTCCTCACTTGTCTCTGTCTCAGCTGAATCCAGTGATATGGGGGGAGGAGAGACAGAAGTCATTTCAGGAGTAATATCAGCGGAAAGGAAGGTAGAGGCAGGAACTCTTGTCTGATACATTTAGGGGTAAACGATTAAGTGCCTCCAGGCACCACTGCTCTCCAGGGTCAATAACTTTTCCTCTCTAAACTTTACCTACTAACCTCACATTTCTATCTCACCTTCAAGAGAAAGTCCCAATACAGTTATATTATGACGTGAAAGACTGAAAGTGATCATAACCCTCCCATTCCTCTCTATCCCTAGTCTTCATTCCTTTATCTCTTTCAAAAACATTTAAGAAATTATTTTCACATTATGTGTCCTTCATTGCTTCTATTATTCCATTTTATTATTCCTGAGTAAAAGATATGAGCCATAGGTAAGATTCTTTCACCTACCATGT
Source organism: Rhinolophus sinicus (assembly GCF_057876585.1). Classification (NCBI taxonomy): domain Eukaryota; kingdom Metazoa; phylum Chordata; class Mammalia; order Chiroptera; family Rhinolophidae; genus Rhinolophus; species Rhinolophus sinicus. The sequence goes on from NC_142506.1 coordinate 26,813,539, forward strand.
TTCCCCGAAAATAAGACCTAGCCGGACCATCAGCTCTAATGTGTCTTTTGGAGCAAAAATGAATGTAAGACCGGTATTATATTATATTATATTATATTATATTATATTATATTATATTATACCCAGCATTATATTTTATATATTATATGTTATATATTATATATTATATGTTATATATTATATGTTATATATTATATATTATATATTATATTTTATATATTATATATTATATTTTATATATTATATATTATATTATATTATGTATTATACCTGGTCTTATATTAAAATACGACTGGGTCTTATATTAATTTTTGCTCCAAAAGACACATTAGAGCTGATGGTCCGGCGAAGTCTTATTTTGGGGGAAACACAGTATAAGGAAATAAAATTTAGAGTGATAATATATGCAGAAAATACAATCTTTTGAATTCCATTCTTATAATTAAAAGATAAAAGCCAAAATGTCCAACTATTTAAATTTAAGAGGTAGTATCTAAGCTACCAACGGTTTCAATTTGCCAATAGCACATGGATAGATGGTCAAAACAAGCAGGTAAACATTACGATATTCTGAATGAAGAAAGAATGTAACTCTTCAAAAGTAAGTGCATTTTTTATAGGAACAATGTTACTCACAATTGACACATTAATATAAAGTCAGTATTAGAGGTATCTATGGAGTACTAGGCTTTTTCCTGAAGTTTGTAAGACCGAGAATCATTCTCAATACATCTATGGAAAAATAACCCAAACTACAAGTAACCAGCTTGAAGATAAAAATTTTAAATTATTTTTTTCCTATTTACCCATGGAGAGCCATCTAACCAGCTTGAGCTTAAAACTACCACTATTGAATTAAAGTTAGAAGCCAACTTGTTTTTAAGGCAGTCGTCATACAAATCGAAAATTGCTTTTTTTTTCTGTGTGTGTAAGACTTTATTTTGTATTTGATGGTGTACAGGCACAGAACCAATACTTTAAAGGATGAAGGTGGAACAACTATCCAATTTTATGTACCTCCATAAATAATTCGTTTCTCTATTTTATTGTCTAAGTTTCTTGAATTACTATTGTGATAGTAAAATAATATTTTTAGACAATTACAAAATTGCAGCACAGTTTACATATGAGCATGGAAATGTTTTTAATTTGAACTAGTTGCTGGATGAAGGTTTTACTTATCTCTAATATCATGGAGACAAGATACATAACAAATGCAAAATAAATTAAACTTTGCCTTACTAAAGAAGTTGGCACAAACAATTACCAGAGTTGCAGTCTTGGCATCTTTCCTTAAAAATAACTGAACATGCATAACAGAGGGCAAAAGTTCACACATTTCTGAACTGGCGGAGATTCATTTCAGTAGAAATATGTATTCAATCACCAAGAGAATTCTTCAATATTTGGTTTACAATTTTAAAAATTACTTCAACTATTTTAAATATACACAATATTTTTTAAAATAAATTAAACCTAAAGGGAGAGAACAGAGACCAAGAAAATTATTTTGGTACCAAAAATCTGTGTGACTTTGGAAAATTTCTTAACAGATTTGGACTTTAATGTTTTATCTGTATCTTTACGGTCCTGTTAACATGTCATGATTATAACAAATTACATACATTCTAAAGAAATGAAAAAATAATTTAATGAATATATAAATGGTGGTTTCTGTAACACAGGAAAATAGTCAGTCAATATTTATGGAAATAATTCATATTACGAAATGTATTTGTTTCTGAAATATTATATATAAAATATTAGCAGTCTCAACAATAATAATTATGATAATAATGATAGCAAGAATATTGCATGCAATCTATGTGCCAGGCACTTACTAATCACTTCACATAGGATATCTTGTTAAATCCATTTAATAGTAATATGAGGTTAGTACATTAGTATTCCTATTTTATAGGTGTATAAACTGGGGCTTCGAGAGGTCAAGTAGTTTCCTAAAGTCAACCAGACAGAATTTTTATTAATCCTGATGCCAACAGCCTCTCTGCAGAGAAAATTTTAGTGCTTCGTATCTTATTTATTCATTGTCTTTCATCAAAAGAAGTAGGCATCTATACTTTGATGGTTACATTTTCTCTAAAACTTAATATTATATTATGTTATTAAGCCTTCTAAAAGAATATTTAAGGAGAATATTTTTAAATATATAAGAATGTTCAATACAATAAAATATACTAATTTTAAGGTAGTATAATATTTAGTTTAAAAAATGTCCAAAGTCAAAATATTATCAATTATCTGAACATAATACAGCTGAATTTAAATATCCATTTTTATCAAACCTCAGTGTGTGACCAGAATTTGAGTTCCAACTCAACTGCTTAGCATCTGTGTGATTTTGAACAAATAATTTATCCTCTCATGCCTAAATTTGCTCCTATATAAAGTGAAGATTTAAAAAAAAAATGTTATTTAAAAAAACTATTTTGAAGATTTAGTGGCATAATATATAGAAAAGCTTTATGCACAAGTTAAAGCACTCACAACATTGTTGATTGAGAGAACACCATGCAAAATTTTTTGTCTTTCTCATACTATTTCTTTATAGAGGCTTCTGACTTAAAATGAATAGGTTAAACATTGAAACTGTTAATAAAACTAGAATTAATCTGCAGAAATTAGTATCCTCCTAAACTGTTTCTGAGGTATTAATTGATATAAACTTGACAATGTCTTCTAAAATTGTGAAATGTACCTAGCCTTTGATCCATCATTTACACTGAGGGAATTTATCCTAAAGGAATATTTACAAAGTTTACAAAGGATTGAAATTTTTATTATAACCAATAAAATAAAACCACATAAATGTCCATTAATAATTACAATACATCCATATGTGGAACATTATATAAGACAGACGAAGATCTTATAAACACTGAACTATGAAGCAGTGTAAGAAGTATTGTCAAGTAAAAAAAAAGGAAGTTATAGGCTTGTATGTATATTGTAATACAATGTTTGAAAAAATGATTTTACTTAGGTTTCCATATGCACTGAAATGGGCCAGAAGGTTATACAACAAGGTTTTAACCGTGTCTGCCTGTGTGGACTGGGATGAGTGGTGTTGGGTGGGAGAGAGTTGGGAGAACTCTTAATGTATGTCCTGGTTTTGTTTATTTTTTTTTTCCATTACGGACACGTATTTTTAGGAATAAAATATTTTAAATAGGTTTCTACTGTTAAAAATGTAGAAATGGCAAAGAAAAATGAATACTTTGGTCAAGAATGAGGCAAAGAAGAGAAAGCTGTACTTTGTTTATACAAAGAAACACATTTCTCTAACATGATCAGAGGTAAATAAAGTAATGGAAATTCATAAAAATAAGTATTCTCTAAAACTATGTAGGGTGAATCTTTGAGATGTGCATATTTTAAATAATGGAATTTATAGCACCCCAAATTTTTCTATCGTATTTTTAAGACCTGAAGATTAGTTATAATTAGGGGACATTATTGGGCAACATTTTATTATTCAATTATCTTTCTTCTTACTTCTGTAATCTGTCATTCACGCATTTTTTTTTTTTTCACTCACAAGTCTATTGCAGCTTGACTAAATGTCTAGCACCATGTTAATTACTGGGTTTATAGCCTGATACAGAGGTTCCCCAACTTTCTCAGTTGATTGAACCCACGATGTCCAGTAATTTATTTTCAGGTACCGCAAGCCAAAAGAAATATCTACCAGTTCCACTTATTAAGTAGTTGGATCTAAACCACTTAATAAGTGTTTATAACCTAACAACCTAGTGCCTATTGGACTCTGTACAGACCACTCATCAAACTTTTGAACCAGACTGGATGCCACTACCTTCATTTTCTGTTCCACATTGATTTTTGTGTAACACTTGCTTTTGATCACAAACACCACTAAAAACTCAGCTTCAAAGATATTTGACATTATGTAACAAATGGAACTGTTATGTTGGAACTGTAAACTTCTTTGTGCTAGTGGCTCATGCTAGTGGCTAGTGGCTCATGCTATGTCCAGTAGATGCTGCTTTGTGTCCCGTGGGCATATAGAATAGGCCAGAGTACTTAGTCGTCTGCACATGGAAGGGCCTTGGTTCACACTGGGAACCACCAATCTAATGGAATAGATGGTCAAATAAGCCACTGATGACAGTTTATGTGATAATTCTGATGATATAGATGAGTCCCAGTTGCTTTGGAGGAGAGGGAAGTTTATGCCCCAAAACTCTGCTCAGATTTCCCATCTCTCAGGTGTTACTGTTTCTTTGCTTTTTCAGTCTCCACACGTCTAAGACCAACAAATGCCTAGGGCGGAAAAATACCACAGCGTATCAAGCTCACCTCAATGAATATTCCTCTCTGGGATTTAGGATCCTCAAGTTCTGACTGACTTCATACATCTCCAATGTCCTCAGGCATATTTGTTTTATTAGTTTTCCCAGCTTTTCTTATTGGTCCATGTGAGAGGATTAACTAATCTCTCGTGACCTAGGACTTGAGAAATAGTCTTTAATTGAAAACATTTAGGGAAGGAATGTTTTAGAAGAAAGCCAGGGTTCAAAAGGCATTGGAGTTAGTTTATAGGGGTTACAGAAGGTGTAGTTGAAAGCTTCTATAAAGGAGGAGGAGAATGGAGGAATGTTGGCTCCAAGAAGAAACTGTACTACCATGTATGGATAAGAATATAGAAAAGTCCAGATGAAGAAGAGATTTGCCTTTCAATGATGGACCAGGAATTCAGGGATTTATGGTATCATGTGTCATGCAGGGTTTCAGCTCCCGCTCCCCACATAAGAATGCAGGATATGGTGAGGCCAAAAAGGAACACCCACGGAGCCATAGATAGGGGAGTCATACCGCTATAGTCTCGCTGGCGGCTAGGTTGGAGACACAGGAAGCAGGAGCCACACAATCCGCAGCCTGCCATCCACTTCTCTGCCAACCAACCTCACTTGCTAACTGCAACCTGCGCTTGCTAGCTCAGCCACGCAGTTATACCAGTGGCTAACGGCTAACCGGTAACAGCTGATGGCCAACTAGTCTCAGCTGACGGCCATCTAGTACCCGAGCCAGCACCTTTCCATGTGAGGTCGAGAGCCTGGAAACTGCTCTCTGGGACTCTGTCCCCACATCACGTCATTCTTTGATTTCAAGTAGAACTTCCCTCATCACTGACTCTCCTCTCCCAATATAAACCTTCCTTTGTTAAATCATTCATAGAAAATCCCACCTAAATGAAATTTCTTTCCTTCCCTATAAAGCCTATCTTCTTTATATTATAACCTAGAATCACCATCTTGGCTGGGCTGACACCCTCACAAACTACCTTCCAGCCATGCCTGATGTCTCAAAAGTGTCTTATTAATAGCAACTGTGACTGTGGTTTCATAGTACCAGGAAAATTTTAAGGCTCTCCTTCTCAATTTCTTTCAAAGCCCCCACTCAGCTCTTGTTTGCCTGATTAGCATTGTATCCAATGCTATGCTCTCAGAGACAGCTGACCCTGCTTGTCTGGTTAAGTTTATGATCAGATCTTACTGTTTCCTCATGTTCTGTTCCTTTAACTCATCAACCTCCTGCAGTGTCACTTTTACTCATATCACAGTCATCAGCTCTTATGTAAACTCTTGCATGGCCTCCTAAACTTCATCTTAACTGTCACTTTATTGCAATCCTTTTTCCACAGTGCCATCAGGTATATCTGTATAGATATGATCATATCACTTCCTTGGACAAAATCTTTGCTAGCTCCCCACTATCTAAAGAATAAATCAACTCTTGAAATAAAACTGTAGATGGTTTTCTAAAGAGATAACTTTTCAGAAAATCATTATATATTAAAACATATAGAGTGTGCCCAAAACTTTGTTTATTTTCATAATTTTAAACGTCTTATGGTAAAATTAGAAAGAATGAATATAAAGAATTAAAAAATAGAATGTAGTAACAGAGCAACAAAAACACACTAAAATATAAGAAGAAATATCAGAAAATGTTATATAAATGGTCGTCTGAAATTTTCTTTCTTGCAGTGTCTTTGCCTGGTTTTGGTACTAAAACCAGTAATAGTGGCTTCACGAAATGAATTTGGAACTGTTCCCTCCTTTTTTATTTCTGGAAGAGTTTGTGTGAAATTGCTACTATTTCTTCCTTAAATGTTTGGTAGAATTTACCAATGAAGCTATCTGGATCTGGAGTATTTTTTGGGGGAAGGTTTTTAAATTCAATTTTTTAAAAAGATATTGAGCTATTCAGGTTTTCTATTTCTTTTTTGGTGAGCTTCAGTAGTGTAGCTATTTCAAGGTATGTGTCTATTTCATCTGAGTTATCACTTTCACTGACTTTATATTTTTCATAATAGTTCATTATTTTTCTTTTACTGTCTGTAGAATTTATTACTCTTGTTGATCTCAAAGAACTAGCTTTGGGTTTTACTGATTTTTCTCTATTGTTTTTAATTTTATTTATTTCAGCTCTTATCTATATTATTTCCTTCTGCTTTGAGTTAAATTAGCTCTTTTCTTTCTAGTTTATTAAGGTAGAAACTTAGATCATTGACTTTACAACTTTCTTCCCTTTCAATATACATAATTAATGCTATAAATTTCTCTCCAAACACTGCCTTAGCTTCATCCCAGAGTTTGATATGTGGGTTTTTATTTTTATTCAGACAAAAATATTTTTTAATAATGCTTTTAATTACTTCTGTGACCTATAGTTTATTTAGAAGTGAGGTATTCAATTTCCAAATATGTGATGATAATTCAGATATCTTTCTGTTATCAATTTCTTAATTCTGTTTTTGTCAAAGAACACACTTTTTTATTATTTCAATCCTGTTAAATTAATTGAGATTCATTTTATGACCCAGAATATGGTCTGTCTTAATAAATATTCTGTGAACTTTAAAAGAATATATATCCTGTTGTTCCTGGATGGAATGTTCTTTAAATATCAATTAGGTCAAATTAGTTGAGAGAGTTTTTCAAGTCTTCTATATATTTACAGAATTTCCAAATTCACATTTCATCAATTGTTGAAAGAAGGTTCTATTGGGGTTTGTTTCATGTATTTGAAGCTCTTATTAGATGTGTACTCATTTAAGAGACTTGTGTCCTATTGATGATTTGACTCCTTTGTCATTAGTAAAAGTCCCTCTTCATTCCAAGTGATTATTCCTTGTTCTAAAATTTACTTCACCTGATATGTAGCCTCTCCATCTTCCTGTTGATTAGTATCTGCATAGTATATCTTTCTTCATTCTTTTACTGTTAGTCTATTTGTTTTTATACTTACAGTGGGTTTCTTTTAAACAGTATATGCTTGGTTCTTTTTAAATGTAATCTGACAACCTCTGAATTTTGATTGGGGTATTTAGATTATTTTAAATTAATATACTTATGGAAGTGATTTGGTTTAAATCCATGCTCTTAGTACTTCTTCTATTTGTTCTGTTTCTTTTCCCCTCTTTTCCTGTCTTTTAAATTTGTTTACTTTTTTTATGATTCCATTTTAGCTCCACTATTGGATTATTTATATCCTTTTTTCTTTATTTGTATATTTTTTAGTAGTTGCTATAGAGATATTATGCATCTTAAACCTATCACAGTCTGCCTGCAAATATTATTTGTTTCCCCTTCTTATCATTTGTGCTATTGTTGTCATGTTTTACTTCTACGTATGCTATAAACCTCACAATACATACGGTTTTTGCTTCATACAGTCAATTCTCTTTTAAAGTGTTTAAAATGTGAAAAAAGTTTGTTTTATATTTACCCATATTTTTATCATTTTTGATGCTCTTTATTCTCAGGTATAGCTCCAAATCTCCATCTGATACTATTTTCTTCTGCCTGAAATACTTCTTCAAACATTTCTTAGATTAGAAGTCTGCTGACAACAAATTCTCTCAGGTTTTGTTTTCCTAAAATGTCTTCATTTTTGAAAGAAAATTTTGCTGAGTTAAGAACCTCGATAAACAGGTTTTGTTTTGTTTTCCTTTCAATACATCAGAGACATCTTTCCATTATTTTCTAGATTGCATAGTTTCTGATGAGTAGTCTACTGTCATTTTGTTTTTGTGGCTCTGTGCATGCTGTGTCTTTTTACTCTGGCTATCTTAAGATTTTTTTTATTATTATTACAGATTTTCATCAAAAATTTTTTTGAAGTGGCTTGACATGTTTTTTTTCATGTTTGTTTTGGTTGAAATAAACTAAATACATTTATATTTTTTATCCAACTTGGAAATATTTTCTCATTATTGTTTTGCCCACCTTTCTCCTCTCCTTCTGAGACTCCAATTACACGTTAGGTTGTTTGCTATTGTATTTATGCTCTGTTCATTTTTCCAGTAACTTTTTCCTCTGTGCTTTATTCTGGATAGTTCTATTACTGTATTTTAATATTCACTGGTAATATTTCTCTGAAATGTCTAATCTGCTGTTAACCCCATCCAACATAGTTTTTATTTCAGATAATGTATTTTTCATCTCTAAACCACCTGTGATTTTGCATATGGTCCATTTTTCTTATCATGATACTGTTTACCCCAACCTATCTGAATATATGGACATACTTATGATAACTGTTTTAGTGATTTTTCCTTCTATTTTCATCATCTATGTATTTCTGGTTCTGTTTTTATTGATTGATTTCTCTCTTTGTAGTGACTCAAATTGTTCTGCTTCTTTGCATTCTTAGTATGACTTTGTTGGAGGTTGATTTTGTAGTGCTCCTTTAGGTAATTTTGTGTTTATTTTAGCAAGATTTTATTTTACACAGCAAAATTTCTTGGAATTAATTGAATATTTTCAAAGGTCTCTTTGAAAATATTCTACAGTGTATCCAGAGAAACCTTACTCTGATCCTAACTCAAGGCAACACCTCTCTGGCACTCTGTACACTGCACCATCTATTTGACATCTTTTTTACTCTAGCCATTGGAAACACAAACTATCCCCATCCCTACGAGTTCCAGAAAATTCTCCTGCCTACTGTCATTCAGTGGTTCTTTCCTGGCTTGTGTAATTTTCTTATCACAGATTCAAACCACTACTTAGCCAAAGACATGAGAGGACCTTTCCACAGATCTTCCAAGGTCTCGCTTTCTGTTTGTGCAGATTCCTCCTCCCCAATATTGTGCAAACTGTAGCTCCCTGACCTCCTTGGCCTTTAATATAGTGGCTCTGTTTGGATACTCCCTGTCATCACTGCAGCCTAGAAACTGTTTTCAGGCAACAAGCTGGTACAGTCACAGAGCTCACTTTGTTTCTCTTCTTTTAGGAATCACAGTTTTGTGTTATCTTGCTCCAAATATCTAAAAGTCATTGTTTCAAAGATAAAAAGTGTTGATAAGGATGCACAGGAAAGGGAACTCTTGCACACTGTTGGTCAAAATGTAAATTGGTATAGCTATTATGGAAAACAGTATGGAGGTTTCTCAAAAAACTGAAAATCAAACTACCATATGATCGAGCCATCCCACTTCTGGGTATATATCCAAGGGAAATGAAATAACCTCAAACAGATATCTGCCCTCCTATGTTCATTGCAGCATTATTCACAATAGCCAAGATACAGAAACAACATAAGGGCCTGTTAATGGGTAAGTAGATAAAAAAAATATGGTCCATATATACAATGGAATATTATTCAACCTTAAAAAAGTCTCTGCCATTTGCAACATTAGTGAACTTGGGGAACATTACGCTAAGTGAAATGAGGCAGACACCGAAAGATATATACTGCATGGTCTCACCTTTATGAGAATCTGAAAGTCAAACTCATAGAAAAAAGGAGTTGAGGGATAGTTTATAGGGGCAGAGCAGAGATGTGAAAATGGGGAGATGTTGGGCAAAGGGTACAAAGTTTCACTTATAAGAAGAACAAGTTCTGGAGATCTAACATACAGCATAATTACTATAGGTAATAATAGCATATTGCACACTTGAAATTTGCTGAGAGTAGATCTTTAGTGCTCTCACCACAAAAATAAAAGTGTAACTATATGAGGTGATAGATGTGCTAATGAGCTTGATTGTGGTAATCATTTCACAATGCATACATATATCAAATCATGACGCTGTACACCTCATATAGTATATAAAATTTTTATTTGTCAATCATACTTTGATAAGGCTGGAAAAAATTTAAAATGAAGTGAAAAAGTCACTGCTTCATATATTTGTCTGGTTCTATAATTGTTTAGAGTGGAATAGTAAGTCTGATCTCTGTTACTTCATCTTAACCAGAAACAGAAGTCCCCAAATTAAAAATACTTAAAAGGAAAATGAAAGCAATTGTTATTTACAGATGACATGTTTATTTACTGAAAAAAAAACTTAAGAAAATAACTAGAAAAAGCTGTTCAATCTAATAAGAAAGGTCCTTATAGTGACCAATTATAAAATCAATTTATAAATCTCAGTTATAAATTATAATTTTTAAAAAATCCCATTCACAATACCTACGAAAATATAGAATAACTACATGTAAAGTGAATAAATAAGAAATAAGAAGTATGAAGAAAACTATTCAATATTCCTGAAGAACATTAAGTAATGGAATATCATGTTTTGAGGTCACAATATCAATAATACGAAATAAAATTTCTCTCCAAATATATCTATACATTTTATTAAGCACTCAAAATAACAGAACCAAGTGATAGCCTTGAGTGACACTAAAATTCACATTATAACATTTTATATTCGTTTTGAAAACAACTCTTGAAAAATAAGATTAAAAGGATATTGCTTCACTTGATAAATATATATCTCAAAACAATTGCTAGTATCACAATAATGGTGAAACAAAAAAGTAGTGGCCATTAATATCAGGAACAAAACTAGAATCCTCACTATTACCATTATTTATTATTGTTCTCTTAGTTATAACCAACGCTATTAGTCTGAGAGTTGGGAAAGGCCCTATAGGTTAAATGAGAGTTACAAACATTGGAAAGGAAAAAATAAGTAACATGGTTTACCGATGACATACATTTAAATTATTTTTTTAAGAGAAAGAAAATCAACTGAAATATTGAAGAGTATCAGCTAAAGTATGAAGGTTAACAAATTAATTGCACAAATTTGGATAAAAATATAATGGATATTTATTTCAATTCAACAAGCACAACTAAAGTATATTATTTAGAGATGTACACAAAAGTCATAGAACTGTAAATAAGAGCAAGGCAATGATTATCACAAAAGTCAAATTACTGATCCTCTCTGGGAGGAGGAAGAGTCCATGATAGGAGAGGACACATAAATAGGTTTCTGAAACACTCAGAATGTTTTGTCTTGACTTCAGTGATAGTTAAATGAGTGTACAGTTTATAAATATTAGTTATGTGTTTTACATTTTCAAATAAAAAAGAATCTATAACAATGAGGATAGTTTAAGGGGTGTCTGGGACAAAATCAAGCATACCAAGATTTGCATCACTGGGGTACCAGAAGGAGAACAGAGAGAGCAAGAAATTGAAAATCTGTTTGAAGAAATAATGACAGAAAACTTTCCTAACCTGGTGAAAGAAAAAAACTGTAGAAGTCCAGGAAGTATAGAGTTCTCAAAAGATGAACCCAAAGAGGCCCACACCAAGGCACATCATAATTAAAATGCCAAAGTTTAAAGACAAAGAAAGAATCTTAAAAGCAACAAGAGAAAAGCAGTTAGTTACCTGCAAAGGAGCTCCCATAAATTTGTCAGCTGATTTTTGAACAGAAACTTTGCGGGCCAGAAGGGATTGGCAGTAAATATTCAAAGTGATGAAAAGAAAGGACCCACAGCTAAGATTACTCTACCCAGCAAAGCTATCATTTAGAATTGAAGGACAGATAAAGAGCTTCCCAGACAAGAAAAAGGTAAAGTAGTTCATCACCACCAAACCAGTATAACAAGAAAACTTAGAGGAACTTCTTTAACATGAAAAATAAATAAATACGTAAATAAATAAGTAAATAAATAAATAAACCTAATAATAAAATGGCAATAACTACATATCTATCAAGAATTACTTTAAATATAAATGGACTAAATGCTCCAGTCAAAAAACAGGGTGGCTGAATGGACCTGACATGCTGCTACAATAGACTCACTACAGATTGAAAAAAAAAACAAAAAAACACAGAGACTAAAGGTAAAGGAATAGGAAAAAGATATTTCATAAAAATGGATAAAAGTAAGATAACAAACAGGGGTAGCAAGACTTATGACATAATAGACATTTTTTAAACAAAGGCTATATAACAAGAGACAAAGAAGGACCCCATAATCCCATTTCAGGGTATTTACCCACAGACACCCAAAATGCTACTTTGAGAGGACATGTACATCCACATGTTCAATGCAGCATTTTTTACAATGGCTTAGATGTGGAGGCAGCCTGGGTGTCCATTGATGGATGAATGGATAAAGAGGAGGTGGTACATATTTACAATGGAATATTGCTCAGCTATGAAAGGGAATCAGTTCTTGCCATCTGCACTAGCATGGATGGATCTGAAGAGAATTGAGCTGAGTGGAATATGTCAGACAATGAAAGACAGATGCTATGTGATTTCACTTACTGAGGGTGCCACAAATATGTACACAAATGGACACTTTGGTCAATGTTGCTCAAGCAGTAGTTCGCCATAATCAGAAGTGTCTGAACCTTGATGGTAACCACTTTGAGCACCTCTTGTAATTACAGAAGTCAACCGTGACTTATATTCATCTTTTGTTATTGGTATATATTATTAGAATCTTAATAGATTTTTTCCTTTCTTAAAATGTGTATGTATTTTTTTTGGCACCCTCTGTATACCTTAATCTAAAGAACAAAATAAACAAGCAAAACAGAAGCAAACTCATAGATACAGAGACGATTTTGATGGTTGCCAGACAGAGGGCAGTTTAGGGGTGGGTGCAAAAGAGGAAGGGATTAAGAAGTACAAATTTGTTGTTACATGGTAGTCATGGGGAGGTAAGATTTAGCACAAGGAATATAGTCAATAATATTGTAATAACTTGTATGGTGTCAGATGGGTACTAGATTTATTGTGGTGATAGATGGGAGGTGGCTTGAGGGGTAGGGTGAAAAAGGTGAAGGCTTCTAACTACAAAATAGTCATGGGGATGTAAAGTAAAGCATAGGGAATATAGTCAACAATATGGTAATAACTATGTATAGTGCCAGATGGTTACTAGACTAGTCAGAGGGATCACTTCTTAAATTATATAAATGTCTAACCACTATGCTGTACAGCTGAAATTAATGAATTAATGTAAAATAATATTGAATGTAAACAGTAATTGAACAACTATAAAAGAGGGAAAAAAGGTGAAAGGGAATTAGAGGTTTTAATTTTCAGGTATAAAACTAACAAGTAATGGGTTTGTAATATACAGCATTGGGAATATAGTCAATGATATTGTGATAGTGTGGTTCTGTGTCAGATAGTTGCTGGACTTATCATGGTGACCATTTCCTTAGGTAAATAAATGTTGGTTAACTATTGTGTACCCCTGAAACTAATATAATATCATATGTTAGCTATATTTTAATAAAAATCTATTAAAAATTAAAAGTGCACCAAAACCAAAAAATAAAAATAAAAAATCTAAGTAAAACATATGGAAAAAAAATAATAAAATATATTTAATCTATCTTATTGTTAGAGACTTAACTCATTATTATATCCAGCGTTGGGTAGAGTTTTGGAAATGTATATTTATATATACTGCTAATAAAGGCAGGAAAAAGCAGGTATTTATAAAAGACAATTTAATTATATGTATACTCTTGTACCCAACAATTCCATTTTTAGAGAAGTATGTATAGGAAATAATTAAAATGTGAGCAACACTCTATATATGGATATTCATCACAGCATTATTATTTAATAGTAAAAAGATAAAAAACAACATAAATGCTCAACAATAAATGTGAAATACCCACAATAGAATATCATTTTGTCATTAAAAATTATCTATAAAATATATTGGTCAAAATAGCATATACTGTATAGCCCCATTTATTTTTTAAAAAATGATATGTATGTATGCATTGAAAAGTGTTCAGATGGTAAGCACCAAGATTTTAACATAATTATCTCTATATGGCAGGATTTTAAATGATACCTTCTTATTTATAATTTTCCATTTAATATAATAAAAATGATAATGAAAAGATATGTTCCAGCTATTAAGCTGGCAAGAGTTTTAAAAATATAGATTCAGTGTTAGTTAGAAAAGGGGTAGGTATCTCATGCTACTTGTGGATTAAAAATTGATAAGACTTTTCAGAAAAGTAGGTTTTCACGCGATCTAAAACAGTACTGTATTTTATAGTGAATCATTGGCAATTATATTGATAGTGGATTGGTTAAATAAATAATGTAATAGCCACACAATGGACTTCTATGCAGCCATTAAAAATCATAATGAATATTTATCCTTAGCAACATAGTAGAATATTCACTTCACATGTGAGGAAAGCTGTATATAAAAGAGAAAATTTAGGAGATCCAAGATGGAGGAGTAGATAAACACAGTGCTTACCTCCTCCTGTGGCCACATTAAAATTACAAATAAATTATAGAACAATCAACTTGGGGAAGCATCTGAAGTCTAGCTGAACAGAAGTTTTATAATGAAGGATATAAAGAAGAAGCCACATTAAGACTGGTAGGAGGGGAAGAGACACCTATCTGGCTGGTCCCACACCTGTGTGTTGTGGCTGAGAATCAAGACAGATATCCGAGACACTGAGGTTCCCCCATACCAGAGGAGTGAGGGACCCCAGCCTTATACCGGGCTCCCCAGCTGAGAGTACTGATGCCAGGAAAAGGAACCCCCACATCTGGCTGTGAAAAACAGTGGAGATTCTGACCATCCAGGTGTGATGGAAGGCTGTGGGAAACTCAGACAGCCTCTTAAAGGGCCCTCACACAGATTCACTTGCCTGAAGGTACTCACTCTAGGCTCTGGCAGAGAAACAGTGACTCAGGAGGCCACAGAGACATCCAGGGAGAGACTAAACTGTGTGGCTGTAGGGTGAGGATTGGAGGGACAGATACCATTTTCTCTGTGTAGAATCATCCTCCTGTGCAGTCAGCAGGCGGGCACCATCTTTCCTGTGTTGAGCCCACCCCCACATAGCCAAGCCTGATTCTGTAATCACCTGGTGAGCTCCACTCACTCCACCCTGGTGGCTTCCTGAGACCCTGCCCCACCCAACTAGTGAACAACTAGAGGCACTTTCTCAGAGAGCAGCCAGCCGGCCCATATTGCACTCTTCCTTTCACAACTTTCAGGGGCTTGCAGGCCCCCCACACGGCAGCTGGCTTTGGTTTGCTCTGAGACTTTTGCTGAGAAGCATTAGGCTCAGTACTGGCAGCAAACCAAAATCTACATCAACTTGGTGAACAGCACTCATCCCATTCTGGTGACTCCCTGAGACCCTGACTCACCCAACTCGCATATCACACAAGGCTATATGAGTGGCTGAGCCTATGGATCTGACACATGGCAGTAGGCCTCGGAGTGCCCTGGGCTTTCTGCATAGCAACCCCAGGCCCGGTACTAGTGGCAGCCATCCTTGGTTAGCAGTGTGGCCTATCCCATGTGCCTCCAGGTCCAGCACAGGCAATGACCAACCACAAAATGATTTGTAGCACCTACCCAGTAGCCCTCGGACAGTCACAAGCAGTAGGTGACCTGGGCCTACACCGGAGATCTTCCAGAGATACACCAGAATAAACATACCTGGAGGTCAGCATCATACCACAAAAGAGCACCACCCAATTAGCCCCACAAGCAGCACACCCAAAGGGCGGTCTCAACAGGAACAAGAGCCTGCTGGGATTAATCCCCCTCCATGGCTTAAACCACCTTCAGAGCAGCCCATAAGCTATAGACATGGCTAAACCACACAGCCAGTCAGGCTGACAGTCAATCCCACCCACGAATGTACCAATAGTAATCAAGACTCAACTATAACAGGGGGCATGCAAACCAACAGAAGGGACACATTTTGAGCACCTGATGCAGGTAACCAGGTAGACTATGCAACTGAGCCCCACAGGGAACCTACTATATAAGGCCAAGAATGGGAGGCACAGTAGATCTATCTAATACATAGAAACAAACACAGAGAGGCAGCCAAAATGTCTAAACAAAGAAATATGTCCTGAATGAAAGAACAGAAGAGAACTCCAGAAAAAGAACTAAACAAAAAGGAGGCAAACAACTTTTCAGTTACAGAGTTCAAAACGCTGGTTATAAGGATGCCCAAGGAACTTAGCGAGAACTTCAACAAAGAGATAGCAAGCATAGAAAGGACATAAAAACCATAAAAAGGAAACAGTCAGAAATGAACATTACAACAACTGAAATGAAGAATACACTAGAAGGAATCACCGGGAGACTTGATGAAGCAGAGTACAAATCAGCAACTTGGAATACAAAATAGCAGAAAATATCCAATCAGAACAACAAAAAGAAAACAGAATTTAAGAAAACAATGAGGAGAGTTAAGGGGCCTCTAGGACAACATCAAGGACAACATTTGCATCACAGGTGTACTGGATGGTGAAGAAAGAAAGCAAGGGATTGAGAATCTATTCAAAAAAATAATGAATGAAGCGCAGCTAGATGGCTCAGTTGGTTAGAGCACATGCTTTTAACAACAATGTCACTGGTTCAATTCCCACATGAGCCAGGGAGAACTCCGTCCACAACTAGACTGAAGACAACGACTTGAGCTGAGCTGCTGTTGGGTGGCCAGATGGCTCAGTTGGTGAGAGCGCTTTGCTCTTAACAAGGTTGCCAGTTCAATTCCTGCATGGGATGGTGGGCTGTGCCCCCTGCAACTAGATTGAGAATGGTGACTGGACTTGGAGATGAGCTGTGCCCTCCACAACTAGATTGAAGGACAACAACTTGGAGCTGATGGATCCTGGAAAAAACACACTCCTACCCAATAAAAAAAAAAAAAAAATTAAAAATAATAATAATAATGAATGAAAACTTTGCTAACCTGGCAAAGGAAATAGACATGCAAGTGCAGGAAGTGCAGAGAGTCCCAAATAAGATAAACCCAAACAGTCCCACACCAAGACACATTATATTTAAAATGGCAAAGTTTAAATACAAAGAGAGAATCCTAAAAGCAGCAAGAAAAAAGCAACTAGTTACTTACAAGTGACATCCCATAAGACTGTCAAATGTTTTCTCAACAGAAACATTGCAAGAAATAAGGGACTGGCATGGAATATCCAAAGTGATGAAAAATAAGGACCTACAACCAAGACTACTCTACCCAGCAAGGCTATCACCTAAAATTGAAGAGAGATAAAGAGCTTCCCAGAAAAGAAAGAACAATCAAACAAACAAAAACTGAAAGAGTTCATTACCACTAAACCAGTATTACAAGAAATGTTAAAGGCACTGCTTTACGAAGAAGAAGGGAAGAACATAAATATAAATAATAAAATGGCAATAACTATGTATCCACCAATAATTATTTTAAATGTAAATGGATTAAATGCTCTAATCAAAAGACGTAGGGTAGCTGAATGGATAAACAAAACAAGACCTATACATATACTGTCTACAAGACTCACCTTACATCAAAAGACACACACAGATTGCAAGTAAAGGGATAGAAAAAGATATTTCATGGGAATGGAAATGAAAAAAAAAACAAAACAAAAAAAAACAAAAGCTGGGGTAGCAGTACTTATATCAAACAATACAGATTTTAAAACAAAGGCTATAATAAGAGACAAAGAGGGATATTACATAAGGATAAAGGGATCAATCCAACAAGAAGATATAACCTTTGTAAAAATTTATGTACCCCACATAGGAGTGCCTAAATATATAAAACAAATATTAACTGACATAAACAAAGAGATAGATAGCAATGTAATCATAGTATAGGATTTTAACAATGTATTGACACCGAAGGACAGATCTTCCAGAGAGAAAACCAACATGGCAACAGTGACCTTAAATGACACACTAGACCAGATGGATTTAATTTATATTTTTAGAGCATTTAACCCCAAAGCAGCAGAACATACATTCTTTTCAACTACTCATGGAACATTTTTTCTAAAACATACCACATGTTAGGTCACAAAACAAGTATCAATAAATTTAAGAAGATTTAAATCATATCAAGTGTCTTTTCTGACCACAAAAGTATGGAACAAGAAATCAATTACCAAACAAACAAGCAAACAAAAATACCTGAAAAACAAACAAACACATGGAGGTTAAATAACAAGCTACTAAATAATGAATTGGTCACAACAAGATCAAGGAAAAAAAATCAAAAGATGTCTTGAGACAAATGAAAATGAAAACACAATAACTCAATCAAAATGGCGGCGTGAGGTGAACCTCTGGAAGTGTCCCCTGGAATTTACAACTAATCGAACAACTATAACTCCACAAAGGATTCCCTGCACAGCAGACAGGCAAGACAAAGAGGCTCACTACTGAATTCACCAAAAGGTGGGCGAATTGCGTGAACAGGGGAGGAGGGAAGAGAGAAGTGCAGAGACAGAGCAGCACGGGCACAGGATGCAAAACTGGCTCAGTGCTCCGAGCTCACTGCATACCGGAGGTACCACAGCTGTGGGAGAGGGAAGAACTCGGACTGCTAGGGCTCCACTTATGGCCCACAGGGCTGAGAAGACAGCACATAACAAAGCTGAACCCAACGCTCACGGCAGAGACCTTGGAGCAAAGATTGAGGGAAGAAAGCTGAAAACGGTGGTTTAAGCCCTCACTGCCGAAGAGAACGGAAGCCTTAGGCACTGAAACTAGCCGCCCCTTCCCTACCCTTCCAGAGCTCACCCTGCCCCCACCTGCCCAGCTTTAGAAGTTGAACACTAGCAGTGTCAGATCAAAAGAACAGAATATTTGCTGTTCTGAGAACTGTGGACCGCAGACACAGATTCTCAGCCCAACTTGTTCCAGCAAAGGGGAGGGAGCTGTGGAGGCAGGACTGGCTGTGGTGGTAGTCCCCGCCATTCCGCTGGGCCACCTCTCACAACTCACCCCACCCCCTGGCCCCACCTATCTGGGCAGATCCCTGAAGGAGTAAACAGAACTGCTGAAACATACGGGCACTGAATCTGGTGCAGGAAGAGCTTTGGAACTTCAAAAGCTCTCTGCATACCCACATGGACACTGCGCACTGTGACTCAGGCGAACTATTAACAGAGATGAAGCCCATCTCCCAGGGAATCCCCCCATTGGGTGAGAAGCTGGAATAGTGCAGAGAAAACATAGCACTACCATGTGAGAGAGGAAAAAAAGGCTGCAGTAAGAGAGAAAATAAAACATTCTACCTACAAGTACTAGAAAACAAAAGAAAGACATCTTCCTATCAACCTATTGCAGAAGCCACTCCTGTAGATCTCTAGGAAGAGAAATAATAAATCAGTAATTGCCATGAATAACCAAGGCAACAAGACAGCTCAGAAAGAAAGTGAAAAGTCTCCAGAAAAGGAACTTAAAGACATGGAAATATGTGACTTAAATGACAGAGAATTCAAGATTGCAGTTCTGAAAAAACTCAACGAGATGCAAGAAAACACAGAAAGACAGTTTAATGAACTTAGAAACACAATCAAAGAACAACCTGAGCATTTTACAAAAGAAATTGAAATTTTAAAAAAGAACCAAATAGAATTTCTGGAGATTAAGAACTCAATAGAAGAAATTAAGAATGAAACAACCAGCTTAGATAGTAGAGTTGACCAGATGGAGGAAAGAATCAGTGACATCGAAGATAGAAACCTGGAAATGACACGGATGGAAGAAGAAAGAGACTTGAAACTTAAAAGAAATGAAAGAACTCTTCAAGAACTTTCTGACTCCATCAGAAAGAGCAATATAAGAATAATGAGCATACCAGAAGGAGAAGAAAGAGAGAAGGGAACAGAGAATATATTCAAACAAATTGTTGATGAGAATTTCCCAAACTTGTGGACAGAACTGGATTCTCAAATCCAAGAAGCAAATAGAACACCTAATTACCTCAATCTCAACAGGCCTTCTCCAAGCACATTGTATTGAAGCTGTCTAAAATCAACGACAAAGAAAGACTCCTCAAGGCAGCCAGGGAAAAGAAGACGGTAACTTATAAAGGAAAGCCCATTAGATTATCATTAGATTTTTCAGCAGAAACTCTACAAGCCAGGAGGGAGTGGAACCAAATATTCAAACTATTGAAAAAGAGAAATCATGAGCCAAGAATAATATATCCAGCAAAGATATCCTTCAGATATGAAGGAGGAATAAAGACCTTTCCAGACATACAGAAGCTGAGGGAATTTTCTAATACATGACCTGCACTACAAGAAATACTAAAGGAGCCTATTCGACCACCATCAATAGGGAAAATTTGTGCAAACCAAAACATAAAAAGGGGGAGAGTAAAGGCCTGAACCGGAATATTGCAATGGAGAAAGTAAGCATGCTGAAGAAAATGCAATACTCTAAATACCAAACTTTCTTTTACATAAACTTAAGGGTAACCACTCAAAAAAAAATCCAGAACTGAAATACATACTCTAATAAAAGAAGAAACAGAGGGAAACATCATAGAATACAACCACACAGAAATAATAGACAACAACAAAAAGGCAAAGAAACAATGGAGACACAGCCTTACTAGAAAACTAAAGATAGAATGACAGGAAATCCTCACATATCAATAATCACCCTAAATGTAAATGGACTGAACTCACCAATAAAAAGGCACAGAGTAGCAGATTGGATCAAAAAACTAAACCCAACCATATGCTGTCTCCAAGAGACACATCTCAGCTACAAGGACAAGCATAGACTCAAAGTGAAAGGGTGGAATTGACACTACAAGCAAATGGTATCCAGAGAAAATCAGGTGTAGCCCTACTGATATCAGATGAAACAGACTTCAGGGTGAAAAAGGTAACAAGAGACAAAGATGGACATTTCATAATGGTAAAGGGGACTGTAGAACAAGAAGACATAACAATCATCAATATTTATGCCCCCAATCAGGGAGCACCGAAATACACCAAGCAACTACTAACAGAACTAAAGGGAGAAATTGACCAAAACACAGTTATACTAGGGGACTTAAATACATCATTGAGAGCTATGGAGAGATCATCCAAACAGAAAATAAATAACGAAATAGCAGCCCTAAATGACACATTAGATGAAATGGACATAATTGACATATATAAAGCACTTCATCCTAAAACATCAGACTATACATTTTTTTCTAGTGTTCTAGTGTACATGGAACATTCTCAAGGATAGACCATATATTGGGATATAAAATCAGCCTCAGCAAATTTAAGAAGATTGAAATCATACCAAGCGTATTCTCTGATCACAAGGGTTTGAAATTGGATATCAACTGCAAAAAGAAAGCAGGAAAAAACACAAATACATGGAGATTAAACAACATACCTTTAAAGAACGACCAGGTCAAAGAAGAAATTAGAGGAGAGATCAAAAGATACATAGAAACAAATGACAATGAAAATACATCCTACCAAAATTTGGGGGATGCAGTGAAAGCAGTTTTAAGAGGGAAATTTATATCATTACAGGCCTATCTCAAGAAACAAGAAAAATCCCAAATAAATAACCTCACGTTACACCTTAAAGAACTAGTAAAAGAAGAACAAATGAAACCCAAGGTCAGCAGAAGAAAGGAAATAACAATCAGAGCAGAACTAAATGAAATAGAGAACAAAAAGACAATAGAAAAAAATTAATGTGACAAAGAGCTTGTTCTTTGAAAAGATTAACAAAATTGACAAACCCTTGGCTAGACTCACTAAGATAAAAAGAGAGAAGACACTAATTAACAAAATCAGAAATGAAAAAGGGGAAGTTATCACGGACACCACAGAAATACAAAGGATCATCCAAGAATATTATGAAGGACTATATGCCACCAAATTCAATAACCTAGAAGAAATGGACAAGTTCTTAGAAACATATAGCCTTCCTAGGCTAAACCATGAAGAACTGGAAAGTCTAAGCAGACCGATCACCAGTAACGAAATTGAATCAGTCATCCAAAACCTTCCCAAAAGCAACAGTCCGGGACCAGATAGCTTCACTAGTGAATTCTACCAAACCTTCAAAGAGGATCTAGTACCAATCCTGCTCAAACTCTTCCAAAAAATCGAAGAAGAGACAGTACTCCCTAACTCATTTTATGAGGCCAACATTACCCTGATACCAAAACCTGGTAAGGACAACACAAAAAAAGAGAATTACAGACCAATATCTCTGATGAATACAGATGCAAAAATCCTAAACAAAATTCTAGCAAATCGAATGCAACAATGCATCAAAAAGATTATTCATCACATCAAAGTGGGGTTCATCCTGGGGGCACAAGGATGGTTTAATATCCGCAAATCCATCAATGTGACATCACATAAACAAAATAAAGGACAAAAAGCATACGATTATATCAATTGATGCAGAAAAAGCATTTGACAAGACACAATATCCATTTATGATTAAAACACTTAATAAAATGGGTATAGAAGGAAAATACCTTAACATAATAAAGGCCATATATGACAAACCCTCAGCTAATCTCATAATTAATGGTGAAAAACTGAAACCCTTTGCTCTATGTTCAGGAATACAACAGGGCTGTCCCCTATCACCTCTGCTTTTCAACATAGTGTTGTAAGTCCTTCCCAGAGCAATCAGGCAAGAGAAAGAATAAAAGACATCCAAATTGGGAATGAAGATGTTAAATTGTCACTCTTTGCAGATGACATGACACTATATATAGAAAACCCTAAAGACTCCACCAAAAAGCTATTAGAAACAATCAATGAATGCACAGTAAAGTTGCTGGTTACAAAATCAATCTACAAAAGTCCATTGCATTCCTATATACTAACAATGAAATCTCAGAAAAAGAAATACAAAAAACAATTCCTTTTGCAATTGCAGCAAAAAGAATTAAATACCTAGGAATAAATTTAACCAAGGATGTGAAAGAACTATATGCTGAAAACTATAAGACATTTTTGAAAGAAATTGAAGAAGACACAAAGAAATGGAAAGACATTCCGTGCTCATGGATTGGAAGACTCAACGTCGTTAAAATGGCCATATTACTCAAAGCAATATACAGATTTAACACAATCCCCATCAAAGGGGGGCGGGGGGTGGGGGGTGGGAGATGAGGGTAAGGGGGATCGAATATATGGTGATGGAAGGAGAACTGACTCAGGGTGATGAACACACAATGGGATTTATAGATGATGTAATACAGAATTGTGCACCTGAAATCTATGTAATTTTACTAACAATTGTCACCCCAATAAATTTAATAAAATAAAATTAAAAAAAAAAATCCCAATGGCATTTTTAAAGAAATAGAACCAAAAATCATCAGATTTGTTTGGAACCGCAAAAGACCCCGAATAGCCAAAGCAATCTTAAGAAAAAAGAACAATACTGGAGATATCACACTCCCTGACTTTAGCTTGTACAACAGGCCTACAATCATCAAAACAGCATGGTATTGGCAGAAAAACAGACACGTAGACCAAAGGAATAGAATTGAGAACCCAGAAATAAAACCACATAAATTTTTGACAAAGAAGCAAAAAACATACAATGGAGAAAAGACAGCCTCTTCAATAAATGGTGCTGGGAGAATTGGATTGCCATGTGCAAAAGAATAAAACTGGACTGCTATCTGTCACCATGTACCAAAATTAATTCAAAATGGATCAAAGACTTAAGCATAAGACCTGACACAATAAACTGCATAGAAGAAAACATAGGTACTAAACTTATGGACCTTGGGTTCAAAGAGCATTTTATGAATTTGACTCCAAAGGCAAGGGAAGTAAAAGTTAAAATAAACAAATGGGAATATATGAAACTTAAAAGCTTCTGCACAGCAAAAGAAACCATCAACAAAATAAAGAGGCAACCAACTGAATGGGAGAAGATTTTTTCAAACAGTGCCTCTGATAAGGGGCTAATATCCAAAATATACAAGGAACTCATGCATCTCAACAACTAAAAAAAACAAACAACTCAATTGAAAAATAGGCAGATGACCTGAAGAGCCATTTCTCCAAAGAGGACATATAAATGGCAAATAGACACAGGAAAAAATACTCAACATCACTAATCATCAGAGAAATGCAAATAAAAACCACAATGAGATATTACCTCACCCTAGTTAGAATGGTTATCATCAACAAGACAAATACTAACAAGTGTTGGAGAGGCTGTGGAGAAAAAGGAAACCTCATACACTGTTGGTGGGAATGCAGACTGGTGCAGCCATTATGGAAGTCAGTGTGGAGGTTCCTCAAAAAATTACAAATAGAATTACCATATGACCCAGCAATCCCTCTCCTGGGTATCTACCCAAAATATCTGAAAACATTTATACATAAAGACACGAGTGCTCCAATGTTCATTGCAGCTTTGTTTACGGTAGCCAAGACAAGGAAACAACCAAAATGTCCTTCGATAGATGAATGGATAAAGAAGTTGTGGTATATATACCCAATGAAATACTATTTGGCGGTAAGAAAAGATGAAATAGGACCATTTGTGACAACATGGATGGATCTTGAGATTGTAATGCTAAGCAAAATAAGTCAGACAGAAAAAGCAGAGAACTATATGATTTCACTGATATGTGGTATATAAACCAAAAACAACAAAAGAACAAGACAAACAAATGAGAAACAAAAACTCATAGACACAGACAATAGTTTAGTGGTTACCAGAGGGTAAGGGGGGTGGGGGGTGGGGGATGAAGGTAAGGGGGATCAAATATATGGTGATGGAAGGAGAACTGACTCTGGGTGGTTAACACACAATGGGATTTATAAATGATGTAATACAGAATTGTACACCTGAAATCTATGTAATTTTACTAACAATTGTCACCCCAATAAATTTTTTAAAAAAAGAAAGAAAAAGAAAAATTAACACTTATCCTTCTCAACCTATTCCAAAAAATTCAAGAGGAGGGCAAGATCCCAAGCTCATTTTATGAGGCCACCATTACTTTGATTCCAAAACCAGACAAAGACATTACAAAAAAAGAAACCTACAGGCCAATGTCTCTAATGAACATAAATCGAAAAATCCTCAACAAAATGTTAGCAAACTGAATTCAGCAATACATAATAGAGATCATACACCATGATCAAGTGGGATTTATTCCTGGGATGCAAGGTCAGTTCAATATCTATAAATCAAATAATATGATACACCACATAAACAAATTGAAAGATAAAAATCATGTGATCATATCCATAGATGCAGAAAAAGCATTTGACAAAATCCAGCATCCATTTATGATAAAAACTCTTAGCAAATTGGGAATGAGAAAATATACTTCAACATAATAAAGGTCATGTATGACAAACCCACAGCTAACATCATACTCAACACAGAAAAGCTGAAAGTATTGTTTTTAAGATGAGCAACAAGACAAGGATGCCCACTTTCGCTACTTTTATTCAACGCAGTATTGGAAGGTCTAGCCATAGCAATTAAAGAAAAAAAGTATAAGAGGTATCCAAATTGGAAATGAAGAATTAAAACTGTCGCTATTTGCAGATAACATGATACTATATAGAGAGAACCTAAAAGATTCCACCAAAAAATTATTAGAAGTGATAAATGAATTCAGTAAAGTAGAAGGATAAAAAATTAAGAAATTGGTTACAATTTATAAATCAATAATGAAATACCAGAAAGAGAAAATAAGACAACAATCCCATTTACTATTGCATAAAAAGATAATAAAATACCTAAGAATAAATTTAACCAAGGAGGTAAAAGATCTGTACTCAGAAAATTATGACACACTGAAAAAAGAACTAAAAAAGATACAAATAAATGAAATCATATATCGTGCTCATGGATAGGAAGAATGAACATCATCAAAATATCCATAGTACCCAAAACAATCTAAAGATTCAACACAATCCCCATGAAAATTCCAATGGCATTTTTCAAAGAACTAGAACAAATAATCTTAAAATTTATATGGAACCACAAAGACCCCAAATAGCCACAGCAATCTTGAGAAAGAAGAGCAAAATTGGCAATATCATGCTACCTGATATTAAACTATATTATAAGGCTATAGTAATCAAAACTGGCATAAAAACAGCCCCATAGATCAACGGAACAGAATAGAGAGCCCAGAAATAAACACACACTTATATGGTCATTTAATCTATGACAAAGGAAGCAGGAACATACAGTGCGGTGAGGACAATCTATTCAAT
Organism: Rhinolophus sinicus; assembly: GCF_057876585.1. Taxonomy (NCBI): domain Eukaryota; kingdom Metazoa; phylum Chordata; class Mammalia; order Chiroptera; family Rhinolophidae; genus Rhinolophus; species Rhinolophus sinicus. The sequence continues at coordinate 26,839,851 of NC_142506.1, forward strand.
AAATGGTGTTGGTAAGACTGGAGAGATACATGCAAAAAAAAAATTAAGCTGGACCACTTTCTTACACCATACACAAGAATAAACTCAATCCCTTTCCTGAATACCTAGCCAAAAAAAATCTGAATACATTTATCTGCAAAGGTATATGTACTCCAACGTTCACTGCAGCATTATTTACAATGGCCAAGACATGGAAACAACCAAAATGTCCTTCAATAGTTGATTGGATAAAGAAGATGTGTTATATATACACAATGGAATACTACTCTGCCATAAGAAAAGATAAAGTACTGTCATTTTGTGACAACATGGATGGGTCTTGAGATTATTATGCTAAGTGGATTAAATCAGACAGAAAAAGTCAAGAACCGTAAGACTTCACTCATATGTGGGATATAAAACTCAAGGCAACAAAGGAACAAGACAAACAAATAAAGAAACAGAAACTCATAGATACAAACAACAGTTTAGTGGTTACAAGACAGTAAGCGGGGAGGGGAGACAGTAGAAGAGGGTAAATGAATTCAAATATATGGTGATGGAAGGAGAACTGACTCTGGGTGGTGAACACATAATGCAATATGTAGATAATATACAATAGAATTGTACACTTGAAACCTGTGTAGCTTTGTTGACCATTGTCACCCCAATAAATTTTAATTTTAAAGAAAAAACCCCAAACCATAAAACTCCTAGAAGAAAACACAGGCAGTAAACTCTCTGATATTTCTCATAGCAATATTTTTTCTGATATGTTGCCTCAGGCAAAGGAAACAAAAGAAAAAATAAACAAATGTGACTACATAGAACTGAAAAGTTTTTGTACAGCAAAGGATACCACCAACAAAATTAATAGACAACCTACTGAATGTGAAAAATATTTACAATGATACATCTGATAAGAGGTTGATATCCAAAATTTATAAAGAACTGATACAACTCAACACCAAAAAAAAAAAAAAAAGAAGAAAAAAAAAAAAAGAACAATCTAATTTAAAAATGGGCAGAGGACTTGAATTGACATTTCTCCAAGAGGACATACACATGGCCAATAGATGTATGAAAATATGCTCAATATCACTAAACATTGGAGAAATGTAAATTAAAACCACAATGAGATACCACCTCACTCCTGTCAGAATGGCTATCATAAATAAATCAATGAACAACATGTGTTGGCAAGGATGTGGAGAAAAGGGAACCTTCATGCAGTGTTGATGGGAATGCAAATTGGTACAGCCACTCTGGAAAACAGTTTGGAGTTTACTCAAAAAAATTAAAAATAGTACTACCTTATGACCCAGCAATTCCACTCCTGGGTATTTACCCAAATAAATCCAAAACACTAATTTGAAAACATATATGCCCCCATATGTTCATTGCCGCACTATTTACAATAGGTAAGATATGGAAGCAACCCACGTGCCCATCAATAGACAGTTGGACACAGAAGAGGTGGGACATATACAACGGAATATTACTCAGCCATCAAAAAGAATGAAATCTTACCATTTGTGACAACATGGATGGACCTAGAGGGAATTATGCTAAGTGAAATAAGTCAGACTGAGAAAGACAAATACCATATGGTCTCACTTATATGTGGAATCTAAAGTACACAGTGAAAGAACAAACAAAACAGAAACAGACTTGTAGATACAGAAAACAAACTGATGGCTGCCAGATGGGAGGGGAGTTGGGAAGCTTGGTAAAAATGGTGAAAGGTTTAAGAAGTACAAATTGGTAGTTACAAAATAGTCACAGAGATGTAAAGTAGAGCATACAGAATATAGTCAATAATGAAGCAACAACTATGTTTAGTGCCAGGTGGGTACTAGACTAGTTAGGGAAATCACTGCATAAAATATATAATGTCTAGCCACTACGCTGTACACCTGAAATTATTATAAAATATTTTGAAAGGATATTATACTATTATTTAAAATAATATTATAATATAGTATTATATTAAATTTATTTTATAAAATAATATAAACTAATATTCAGTCAACTGTAACTGAAAAGAAATCATTACAAAAAATGAAAATGTTACAGAGAAAAAAACGTAAATTTATGGAATCTACCATTGAATTTGTGTCAATACCAAGGATGTGTTAATAATTATCCCTAGGTTGTGGACATTGATGGCTTTAATTTTTATTTTTTATGTTCCTATTGGGAAAATAAAATATTTATGGTAAAAAAATAATTTCATTTGAAGATCTTATTATCTTCAACTCCACCTCTGTTCTATTAATAGCAGTGGTCTTGACTTCAAATTGATATCCTGTACACAAGATACAACTGGTTTCACCCAGCACAGTTTAGTAAGTCTTAATAAAGAAGAGAAAAAATGGAAATGCACAACATGCAAAGCAACAGCAAAAATAAATAAATAAATACATAAATACATAAATAGGTTTGGTGACTTCCAGGAAGAGTATCTGATGTCTATGTTTACAATAGACAAGGCTCATTGCATATGGATAAACAGATCAGAGAGCATATGGGCTCTACGGTAACTTCAGATTTAATACCTAGCTAGCCATGTAGCTCCCTCAAAGGTGAGTAACTAGCACTAGTTCTCCAGTGTACTTCCATCCTATGAATACTGGCCACTCATTACCAAATAAACATCTAGACAATGATGTTCACCCGTCTCTTCTGATGCATCACCCTCAGATAGATTCTCATTCACCTTGGATACAGTAAAGGTAAACACCTACCAATTAACTTGAGTTAATGCCGCCAGGGGAATTCAAATGCTCCTATGTCCCTGAAGCTACAGAAAAAGCCACAGAACCAACTTCTTGCCCTTTCCTTCCTGCTATGTCACTGAAATCTTTTGAAAAATCAGATTTCACTCTTTCCCACACATCCCACATAACATGCCTTCTAATACGTGATTCGATTCTGGAGCTAGTCTCATGTGGCCAGGATACTTTCATGTTGCTCACTCTCCCAGGAATACACTTTTCCATCCTATAAGTACCATAAACATCTGGCTAAAATCTGACCTCCTTTGTAAACCCACCTCACCAAACTGATCACTTCTTACTCCATGGTCTTATAATTTTCTGTTCATACTTTATATTAGAGGCTAATTCATATTCCCATCTTAGTGTCATCATGCAACCTGGCATATAGCTCCACCAAAGTTTATAAAGTAAATAATGGAAGATAGTAGCAAAGATAATTCCACAAAAGTAACCAATAATGTGCATACACAATAAATAGTGATTTCACAAGGATGATTTTTTTGTTATTTCATACACATTTACATACAATTTTTTTTATGTAACTTTACTAACCATTATCACCCCAATGAACTTTAATTTACAAAAGATACAAATTTTCTTAGAGTCCTCTACCCTCTGTCCTAGGTAGGCATTCTCACAAAGCCATCAGAATGATTGTGAAAGACACAGATTGTGAAAGACAGTTTTCAAGCCTTCCCATTCATTTAAGCTGAAGCACACAATAAAAAAACATAAAACAAAACAAAAACACAATTGGCTTGTGTTCTTAGGCTGAGGATTGACTGTCATTACTTGGCCAATGTTTCTAGTTTGATAGCAGTGAGGATTGCAAGATTGGGTCCAGAGAGGAAATGTATTTAGCTGAGGTCTGGAGAATCACTTAATGAAGCAGACAGTGGAGAAATCAGAAAGATTTCCTTGTTGGTGCTTGTTTTTTTTTTTTTGTTTTGTTTTGTGTGTTTTTTTTGCCTTTGGCAAACATCCTTGTGGTAATAATAGTGATGCCATGTCTCCAAAAGAAATTCATGATTATGGCTTACAGTCGTTTGTATTAACATCTACAAATGATAGGTCCCTGCCTGCCAGTGCTTGTACACTCATGAGCACACTAGTGGCTGAGAAGGACCTTCTGTTTGTTACTGAGTGATACTGCCTCTGGCAGAGTAAGAAGCAAGTCTCTCTCAGGGGAAATTGCTGATGTTACCATTTTAATTTGCAAACCACATTACTCTGGATGACGATGAGATTTCAAATAACCTAGACAAAACAGACCCTAGTTTAACAAGCTAAAAAATTACAGGCAAGAAAATCAAACAAAAATATTTTCAGCCTTTCTCCCTAATTGTATAATTGAAATATCAAGTTTCCCAAAAGCGTCTTGCACGGGCAACATCATAAATACAGGCACTGATTTAAAACGCCATTTAACCTGAATCCCAATAGAATCCATTCACATATTTAGCCTAATGCCATCCAGAACTGAACGGCAAGTAAAAAGGGGGATGACATTTAAGCATGATGAAGAAATATACATTTAAAGAATACTCCAACTGTAATATGTTCATATGATAGGGCTCATTTATTGTGTCTACTGACTGGAAGATATAAGAGTGTCGAAATATTTTACCTTTAGAATAATAAACAGTTATGCATGAGTTTTATATTTATATTATGTATTTGTATTTTATTCACAAAACACATATTCCACCAAAACCAATTAAACCACAATATGAAGTAGTAACATTTATGGGGATGAAAAAACACATTAACAGACAATTAAGTCCATCTGTCCAAACTTTATGTTGAATAATCTTTTAAATAATATAATTAGAAAATGCACCTAACTCAAATAAAAAACAAAGCAGTAAGATTAGTTACAGAAACAAAGTGCTCCTCAATTAAACTTTAGAGTTCCATATATTTGGCACAACCCAACTGTAACTTTATTATTATAAATAAAAATAAATAAAAACACGTGGAATTGAACCTCCAGTTTTATTATTGAGAAGTCACATCTTATCATTTATTTTCAATGGACCTTGGAGATAGATTCAGGGACAAAGTAACTGGCATTTATCCATGATCGTCATAAGGGCAAAGCAATCAGATACATCACTTTCTCTATATTTATACCTTGACAACTGGTGATGAAGTTTGAAAACCTGCTGTCCATTCTGGAAATATGTACTTGACCACTTTTGTCTTGCTAAATCAGATGGTTTCTCTACTGAGAGGAAACATTTTCTATAGGTACCTGTGCAATATTTACATTAATTATCTTAATCAGAAATGCCCTTTCCAGTATGGTTGTTTCTTCTTGGCTCTGTTCTGGGAAGAAACATTCCTCAGGTAGGAACTTCTGCCTTTTTCCAGATTCCTTTCTTAGCTCAGGTATATGTTCAGGTGAAAAGGACAATCACTTAGCTTCTGCTAGTCTCCTTATAGTTATTCAGCTCTTCAAATACAAAACTCTGCTGTCGTTTTTCCAGCCACTTATAACTATTAATCATTGCTTTCCAACTAGTGAGTTCGGTCTTCTTGGTAGGTTCCAAAGTTTTCCTTTATTTGATCAATAACATGAATTTTCTCATTTTCCTTAGTTGTCTTTTTATTATGGACATGGAAGATGATAGTTATGGAAAGAAGAGGAAAAATGGCTGGTGTGTATGCACATGTACATGTATGTGATATGGGTGCATAAGAAAATGACTCCCGATAAAATTATGAATGCTGTCAATCCTGCTTTCCTGAAATTTCTTACCCCTTTCTGGCATTTTCTGGGAACTGGAGCTTTCATACCCCTTTGCTTTTGAGTCTTACCACATGGTCCCGGTATCTGGGATTGCCCTCCTGGGATGACAGAACTGGAAACTTATATGTTCCTCTGTATTTATTCATTGAGGAATTTTACTAACTGAAGTGGAGGAGTAGGGGGAAATATTTTTACTTGGCAATTTCATCTCTCAAATGTAAAAATCTATTTGCGTATGGTTGACTCTGAATATGGATATATGTTTTCTGAGAACAAATGCGTGGTATAGGGTTTGAATGAACATCCTTCCTATTTTCTCTTGGATCTCAACAAGTTCCACAGATTAAATTTAATCTAACTTAAACTTTTACTGAACCTATAATCTGCCCCAAGGAAGTCAGTATCAAGGGACTGAAAAAGTCTAGGAAGCAATGGTACAAACTACCCAGTAAGCTTACAGACACCTGCCATAAGTGCAGAGTAGAAAGAAACTCCAGGCTATTAACAGATTAGGTATTCAGGAGGCCAGGGAGCTGATTATCCTCTTAACCTCTAAAGAGCTGTGAGTACATCAAGCACCCAGGCTAGACAAGAGCATTAAGCTGAAAATTGCTCCGCATGACACCAAAGTTAATATAACAGGAAAGAGAGCACAGGAACGCATACCTCTCACCCAAGGAATTTGGAAACTGGATGAAAGTTTCACAGAGTGTGAGAATCTTGGGAATTTGTATGGAAAGTTTCATAATTTAAATATTCTACATAGAGAAAAATGCAGTGCTAAAAACCATCCTTCTGTACCAAAACACTACTTCGTAGGAAAAGACTGAGGTACGTCAGAGAAAAATATGGACAATTTTGAAGGGTAATATCTATCCTTGAGATAATTTTGCAAAGTAGAGGCATCGGAATAAGGTGGAAGTTGTGGGGTTAGAGACAAAACAACAGTAATAGAGAAAATCAATTTACTAACATTTTCCTTTTTAAAAAGAGCAAAAAAAAGATAAAGAATTCAAATCAATGACACTGAAATCAACAGAGAGGTGTCAGTTGCAAAAGGAAGCTCCAAATAACAGTGTGTGGCAGAAGCCGACTGATAGGCATTCAGATGGGACTGTCAGGGGAGGAAAAACATGGAGCAAAATTTGTTGCCACGTTCTTTTCTCCCCCACAGTCAACCTAATATCTGGCTTTCCCTCTGTATCAGTCAGGGTCCAATCAAGAGACAGAACCACACAAGTTATTTTAATTCGGGCCAACTTCACAGACAAGGGACCAGTGTACTCACACAGGGCCCCATGCTCAAAAGGGTCTATACTTGGAGTTTAATACTGTGTGTCACTCTTTGAAATTCTTAATAATTGTACCTTTGAATTTGTGTTTTGTAAGTGAAGTCCATTGGGACAAGAGCATGTTCCAAGGACTTAGAGCCTCAGCTCACACATAGTACCTCCTTTGGCTACCTCCCCCAACTGGGTTCTCTGCCACCCACTCCTCCGAACTCTGTAGTGCAACACTCTGCCCAGCCTCCCTCTTCCTTAGCCAATGACCTCTGCTTCTCTTCACCCCTCAGTATGATCCTGGACATGGCAGGAGCGTCAGGGTCGGGTGCATGTATCCCACAGACTTATGGAGTAGGGCATGGTAGCAGCCATACCCTCATTAGGCTGGCCAGCCCTGTCTGGATGGAATGAAACTCTAACCCTTCCCCATCTAGATACCAAGTGTGTCCCAGTGCTGAGTTTTGAAGATCCTTGAAGGCTATCTGTCTGCTGTGAGTTTGGTGGTAGGCTCATGAGAAAGAGTACCACCGGGCTTGATGTCCCCAGACTCCACCTCTGGCCAGGATGTGCCACATCATTTCAGCAGCCAGTGAGAGGACATATCCAGTAACCACCAGGCCCAGCCCTCTGTATAGTGGGACAGGTCCTGGGCTCCGGGGAGAGACTGCACTCACCCTGTGATTATCCGAATGCCTGAACGCCCTCCCTTAGTGGTTCTCTCCCTGGAGATATCCCCTCTTCCACTTTCCAGCCTTCCTATGTAGCACTTGTATCTGTTCCTTTTGGCCAGTTTGAGGTACCCTCCAGGAATGAGCCAGAAAATACAAATTGTGAAATGTTGGAGAGTCTACATTTGAATACATGATCAGATACTTACAGTTAAAACTGACATTGTGCACTATAAAGATGAATGGTAAAATTTGTACTGTTTAAATTTTTTTGTTTTATTTTTACTTAGAATGACATTAAATAGAAAACAAAAAAAATAACAAATTGAGGGAGAGACCAACGAAGAAAAAAAAAATCTTACTATGTACCTTTAATGGCGTTTTTATCCTGCTTTTTAAATAAGAAGACCTGCATTTTCTTTTTGCACCAGCCCTCAAATTATGTAGTTGGCCCTGTTTTTAATAGAGAGAATTTAATATAAAGAATGATTACCTAGGTTTTAGAGAATTGAAGAGGCAGAAAAGGAAACATGATATTCTAGAGGTAACAACTATAGAAAGAGCTACCACCATTACGAAAGGAGGGACATAGGGAAGAGGTTGAGATTTATCAATTTGGAAGCTTGGAGGAGAAGTCCCAGAGAATGAAAACTCAGACCTCTGAGACGTCAGGCCTACTCAATTGGTGTAGACCTCACATTGTTCAGTGGAAATTTCTGCAGTTGTAGAAATAGTTTTTGCTTTCCACATGTGACCCTTGAGCCCTTGAAATGCGCCTGAGAAACTAGAATTTTACATTTTTGTTTAAATTTAATTACTTTTAATTTCCACATGTAGCTAGTGGCTACCATATTGGTTAACACAGTGCCAGAGCCTCTGAGTTCAGAGGGGGAATCCTGTAGCTCTGGGATGCAGACCTCCAAAGAAGAGGCACTGGCCTACTAGTGCTGGTGGCTCGATGGGGTGTGATGAGAAAACTGAACAGTGAATCAACCGCTGCTACTAGAGCGAACTGCCGCTGCTGGGGTGAAGCCGCGCTACTATGGTGAGGCCAACGAGAACAGAGAATAACATAAACCAAGAAGGCCTTTCTTCCCGGAAGTTTGCCATTCTCCCTTTAGCGCCCCCTGTTGGCAGTGTCTGAGGTGGCAACCCTGGGAAAGCAGAAATGAAGTTTGCAGAAATGAAGTGTGAATCAGCATCATAAAGAAGAGAGTAGAAGGGTGGGGTGATGCTGACACACCATTTCAGCATTTTCCTTGGATTGTGACTTCTGGAACTTTTTATATAATATATTCCCTCTTCATGAACCACTGTACCAGCCTCACCCCTACTCTGCATCTCCTCTCAGATCACTTGTTTCCAATTGTGAATTCATTAGTGGTTACTGACCATGTCAACTCCTAGCTATATCTCTGCTCAGTGCCCAGGATATGACAAGGTGTGACAAATAAAGAAAACAAGACAGAAACAAAAACTAACATGAATGAAGATCTAAGATGTCAAAGAGGAAAAGCAATGATGGTATGAGGGAGATTAGCCTACACTAGACAAATTTACTTATCCATCTCTAACAGATTTTTTTGAATAACCCAACACTGATTCCATACCTACAAAGGCATTTTCTTATAATTTGTAATATTGTGGTTGCAGTTTATAGCTTGAATATATATGCTCATTGCTAAAAGCCACAAAGCAAACCAGAGGTTCCTTGGAAAATTCTTAAGTAATTGAAAACTTAGCCCCAGAATTAGGCCTATATGGCCTTGATACTTGTAAAACTTGTAAAGATCTAGTAAGAAATTTAGAAATAAAAATATAAATGGATTTTAATTAGTAGAGACTTGACCCTCTGAAAGAGACCACAACACTATTGTAATTCGTCTGCCATCTCACAGATTAAAAACTAGACATTTGAAACAAAACAAAAACTGTGAGATGTTATACTATATCTGAACTGAAGATATTCCTCAGTTCATCTTAATTTGTCCCTAAAGAACAATTAACTTCAAGTTTCCTGCAGCTGGCATTTCAACTTCAAAAATGCACTTCAATAGTACCTGCTTATTAAAATCCTGTGAGGTGATACTTAAGTTTGTTCTAATGCATGGTGCCAGTTTTTCTCTGAAATATATATGACTTCCCATCTTCAGAAGTTGACTGTGTGCACAGTCACATTACCTTCCTTCCCAAAACATGTCACAGCACATGCTGCATCTCAAATGGTTAAATTAAACTCTGTTTCCTATGTCAGACAGGAGAAGAAAAGACAGTGCTCACTGGGGAAAAAAAATTCCGAACCACATGCACAACCTTTATTGGTGTTTGTGGGGGCTGCCTAAACACAAGAGATGAATCTAAGCCATGCCATTTTATGAGAAATGAGCTTTATTCTATTAGGTTGGTGCAAAAGTAATTGCAGTTTAAAAGGTTAAAAATAATTGCAAAAACCACAATTACTTTTGCACAAACCTAATAATATATAAATACTACTGAGGGTCAAATATAACAATTTTTCAGTGTATTTTTTCATGAAATAATTGCTCCAAAATAATATTCTATTACACTTTATTTTTATTTCCAGAGATCTTATATAAATTAAAATCTAGGGTTATAAGTGAGATATCAATTAACATAAGAATCAATTTAATGGTAATTTAAATAGCTAACTGTTATAATTTTTGCATAATGAAGAGGCCTCTGGGCTTGAAGTCCTAATCATGTCTAATTAATTTAAAGGATGTTACTTTTTATTATCAGTGAAATTTTTGACAGGTGATAAAACATTTAGGGTTGCCATCACAAACTTTTTACATTAGCTAGACTGTAAATTGACAAGCTATAGATCATCCCTCTGAAAATGCTATTTAGGGGGGGGGAAAAAACTCAACTATATTTGTAAAGTTATAACATGGAACTGCTATTTTATCCATGAAAAGGAAAGCAATTCTATTCCCTGAAGTAATAATAGTTGACATTTTATTTTCACGATCTCAATAGCTGTAATCAACCTTCATAGGGAATAATCAATTTCAATTTCAGAACATAATCTTCATAACCTCTTGACTTTATATAGTCCCTATATTGCCAGAAATACTAAAACACTTCCCATTGTCAATTAAAAAAAAAGAAAAGAAAGAAATCTTGATCCTTCGAGGCTCAGATAGTAAATAAATCTAACTACAAACAGATTAGTTAAAGGGTTGTCATTTCTTTAAAATAGATCATTAAAATATCTACCATTAAAAGCATTCTCAGTAACATAATGAAACATGAAGAAAATTCTTTGGACACTGTAGAGTCTATGGTTATAGAAAAACCAAACCCAACACATGAATAGATGAGACTAAATAGATCAATCTAAAGCAGATATAGGGTAACATGCAATTCAAGCAATGATTGAAAATAGAAGACTCCAGCCAGCATGACCCCATGATCTGGACTACAGAGCTGTTCTTTTAAAAGGAAAGAGAAAGAATTATTTTGGAAATCCCTGAAAGGGATTTTATGTAAGATAAGTACAGTCAGAACACAGAGTGAGCAGTAGTATCTGTAATCTGAAGTTCGGCTGCTGGGCAGAATTTGTTAGGATGAGGGTAAAGGCTGAGGTCAGGAGAGATGAAGAAAGCCATACAAAGAGGCAGCATGGCAAAGTCATAGGAACATGGGCTTGGCCTCTGACTATGGGACGTTTTAGCAGGTTATTCAACCTCTTTATGTCCCAGCTTCCCTCTTTGTAAGGTGTGACTGATAGCATACACTCAGGCAGTTGTTAAAGGAATTCAATGTGCTAATGCGTGTAAAGTGTTTCAGAACAGTGCCATGTACACAGTAAGTGCTTTATACATGTTTACTATAATTCTGTGTCTTAGGTTAATCCATTTACTATAACCCAAGAACTTCTGGAGCGCTCAGCTTGAAACCCATAGTAAAAATATGCTCTAAAATAATAAAGACAACAACCCTTTCTTAATCTGTCTACATTCAGCCTAAGGCTGCTCTGATATCCAAAAGATAATAGAAGGACCGGAAGTCACAAGGCCACAGATCTCCCACTTCTAATTATTGTAAGCTGTAAGAGATACCAAAGGAAAAAAAGAGCTTTGGCGTCAAATCAGTTTGAATGCCATTTTCACCAGTTCTGGCCGTTTGACCTTGGACAAGGTAATTCACTTTTCTGATGTTCAATTTCCTCACTCATAAACCAGGGGTGATAATAGCTAATTCATATAATTTTTGCAAATAAATATATTAAATACTTAGAATGCCAGACCTGCCAATTATGACATGTTAATTCCATCCCTTTTCACTTTTCTGAGCCTCAATTTTATCATTTGTAAAAATGAAAATGTTAATATCCAATGTAAGAAAATATTGGCACTGATGATTTTTCTAATTCCTCCCCTGTGTTTTTAAGACTTTTATTGCTACACAAATTTTTTTCTTAATTACTTCCATTTCTTTGTTCTATAGCTTTTGCAGGGAGTGACATTTAACCAACAAAGTATGTTTGTACAGCACACGCCAGCTGGTAACCTTAAGTCATCCTGGGGGTAGAAAATTCCAGAAAGCCACTTATGAGGAAAAACAGTAGCAACCATAAAGGAAAATAGGAGGAAGAGTCTTTTAGGCCTCAGTCAGAAAAGGAGACAAATGAGTTTTCCTTCTTAAGAATGAAAAGGATATAGGCCTAAGAATGAAAGCCTGTATAACCTCTCCTATTACAACTGGATATATTCCCTGGGAAGGACACACAAAGGAAGCCATACAGAATGTTCCCACCTAAACTCCTCCAAAGTGAAGGATTTGTAAAGCAGAAAGTGAAAGAGTAAAAACAACAACAAAGAAACAATATTCCGTACTAGACAGCTACTTCTGAGCAATGTGGAGTGGGTCAAAGTAGGGAATTTCTTCTTCGCTTTTATTAGGTTGGTGCAAAAGTAATTGCGTTTTAAAAGGTTAAAAATAAATGCAAAAACCGCAATTACTTTTGCACCAACCTAATAGAATTGGACTTTGTACAATTGCGTGCAAATAAAATCTAGGCCGAGAATATTTTGTAATTAACAAAGGGATAACATATGCCTGATCTGGGGACTCCTATAACCCCCTTAAAGTTTCCCTTGCAGAAATCTTTAAGGTCATATTTCCTACTGACACCTGGCATTACCTCAAAATAATTCTCAACACAACATCCTACAACTCAAGTATATTTGTTAATCAACTCCCTTCCCAGGGCAGGACAAGACAACACGGAACCAAAGTGGGGACTCAAAGTAGACAGTGGGGGTAAGACTGAAACCGTGAACCGCATCCTACCTCTCCTCTCTAGCCCAGTCCACATCTCTGTGACCTCCCTAGCATCCCCAGGGTTGCTGGGTTGGTCAATGCGCCATGTGGGTGCTCAGCAAAAGAGGAAAGTGGGTGCTAAAATCAGGCCCAGCATCAGGCAATTTGTTACCAAGAGTTCTATGGAGAAAGAGCTCCCTCTTTCTAATCTATCCAGAAATGCTCACGTACTATCAGTGGTATTGCCAATCCTGCATTAATTCAGGCCTGCAGGGTTTCCCAAATGAACTATTGCAACACTCTCCTAAGTGGGTGCTTTTAAAAAGTTGCTGCATATAAAAGTTATCTTGGGAACTTAAAAAAATTCCCATACCCTAGACTGATGAACTCTGGCTACCTAGGGGTAGGATCCCAGCATGAGTATTTTTTACAGCTTTCCATGTGACTCCTACATGCAGACAAGTTTGAGAACCAGTGTTCTCAATGTTTCCTTGCCTCTAATTTAGTATCCCTCTGGTCCATCCTCTTCCTTATGAAAGAATAATGAAACTCACCTGCAAAAAAATTTTTCACAGTTCCCGATTGCCTGCAGCAATGTTCTCAACGTGTGGACTGCAGACCAACAGAGTAACTGAAGCTAATTATTAAAATACAGGTTCCAGCCCCATTTCACATTGATGGATGAGGATAATAATTTATGCGTTTAATAGTCATACCAAATAATGTCTATGAATCTTAAATTTAAGAACTACTGATAAAGGTCAAATCCTTTAGCATGGCCATGGGTGCTCAATATTATGGTCCTTTCCTAGCTTTCCCGATCCCATTTTGCTGAATCTCCTCTACTTTGCTTTCTTCCCAACACCCCATGCTCTCACAATTCCAAATTTACCTCTCAATGTGTTGCCCCCTTCAGCTAGAATTTTGCCTATCTGAACACATTTTCTCATCTGTAAAATGGGGATTATAATATGCATACGTGGGGCTGTTTGAAGATGAACTGAAAATAATATATTTGAAAATGTCTAGATCTGGGCAAGATCCAAAGGAAATGATTAATACTCACTCATTCACTAATTCCAGAACATGTCAATTCAAAACGTCTGGGCAGAGTTATGCTTCAATAATGCTAAGAAAGTACTGACTGAGGAGTTACAGCCTGAACTAAGAATGACAATCCTACTACACTAGAGTAAGCATATTTGCAATATGGAAAAAAAGGAAAAAGAAAAAGTGGGGGGAGAAATTGCTATACTCTTAGGATTTCACAGGCCACCATCAAATGTACTAAAAAATAAAATAATCCCTCAAAAAAATGGAATGCCTGATCTCCTTAGCTCCAAGGCAGCTTATTCAAGAGTGAAGTTTTAAGAACTGAATAGATAAATGCCCATATTAAGCACTAGGTTAAATTCAGGCCCTGGCCTAAGGTCCTTGCAATCTAAAGGGAACAGCACACAAGATGGACATGTGCATGAGGAGGAATTTATAAAGTTATTTCTTAAAGCTTTGTTAGTTTTTTACTCTATCCAATATTCTTGACTGATAAAAGGAAGGAGGGAAAAAAAGGGGCAAGCAGAAATTTATTCCTGGTCCCAAATATTTATTTAGTTTTCATTTAACATTTATGAACACTAATTTGCAATTATGTCTATTGCTTTATATGCACCTAATACATCACTGAGTTTCTTATTAATAATAACAATGATGATAATAATGAGAGCTGACAGTTTTTGAACATTTACTGGTGGTAGGCATTTAGCAAATGCTTTAAATATGCTACATAATCTATAGAACATCAGAGATAAATATTATTTACTATTATCACTTTTCAGATGAGAAAAGGGAGACAAAAATAAGCTATTTAATCATCTGAGTTTCTTCTATTATCTCTGCAGATCAAAGATTTGACGTAATGTCTCTTTAGCCCCAAGGCCCCAACTTTTCACTACAGCAAAATCGATGTCACCTCTAATAATAATCGTTTAATTATCTCCTGAACAGCAAAACTGGTTTAGGAATAGGCAGCTACTAATCAACACAATGAAATCTCTTAACAAGTGGTCATTCAACAAAGATCTGCCCACTAGCCTGGTGGGTTATAGTGAACAACATAAAATAGCTCTGATATTGGAAGAATACCCACCCAAAGCCCTCCAGCAGTCATCAGACAGTCTGTTCAGAAGAAATGCAGTTCTCAGTACTCCTTTGGATGTTCTCTTCAAGTGGATTGAGATGTTGGTTTGGAGCTGCTCAAGAACAACGGTTCACTGCTGCTGATGGCAGCGTGGTTTTTCACCTTAAAAGCTGATGAATAAAATTTAAATATTCTGTAGGCCCCGTTATAGCAAGAATATGGAATCTGGCTTGTTTTTTTCTGGTGTTCTATACTATTTTTCTCTGAGAGGCCCATCACCATAAAAATGGTCACAGAATTGGGAATTTTTTTCAAATAAATTCATTTCAAAATATTTTGTTTACATTTACTTTTTTTTTTCAAGATACTGTACTGGGAAGTACAAAGTCACTATGATTTGGTATCTTTAGTAGCTTAAAATTTCAGTTAATGGCAGAGAAATAAATGTTTATGCAACTAATCACACCCAATTTTTATACTGATGCTTAAGACATTTCCTTGTGTTACAAAGAAAGGAGAAATTACTTTTCCCAGAGAAGGAATTTCTAAAATTATTTGTAATAATAAAGGAACACTTGTAGAACACCCATAGGAGAGATACAATTTTATTTTATTTTTTAAATATAGGTATGATTGTGTCTTGTAAATTTGGGAAAAAAACATTCTCGGCAGAGAGAAGAGAACACATTAGGTTAGTTTTGATGATGCAAGGAACAAAACTAGAAACAATGGATAGATGCTATCAGGGAACAGGAAGTCAAAGAGAGTTGGGAATATCGTCACTAGCATTCAGACAGAACTTGATGATTTTCCACTAGGTAGGAATGTTGCAGGGAAAACTCAAACATTAGCTGTGTACTTGGACCAGATAAATTTCTGATATTTGTAAACCTGCATTATGGTAACTATGGCTGTTACATAGTCACAGGAACACTCAAAATTCCAAACTTCAAGGGAACACCCAATTTTATGACTCTTAGGCTCAAAATATAACATAGTAAACTAAACTTCCAGCTTTCCCAAATTATCACGCTACAAAATAACACACCAATTGTACCCTCGGGGACATGACGTCCCTGATTTCCTTCTCATTTATTTCCTTCAGCAAGAGAACGGAAATACCATCACCAGAAAAGTTGAGAATTTCTCAGTTAAGACTAGCTTATGTCAAAATAAAAATGAAGCATAAAAACAAAAAGGAAAAGGATGACATAATACTCAGTTCTTTCTGATTCTTTTCATGTTCTACCTGATTACTTTAAAGTTTACATTATATAAATTAAGTCTTTGCTTTCTTTTTTGTTAGACGACTTAGTAAAATGCCCACCTTCTCTTATCATTTGGGAGCTTACAGTTATTAAAGAATTGAAATACTTGATTTATTATACGGTTAATTACTGATTTATTATAAGGCTAATAAGTTTTACACCATTTCAAGTAAGGATCCTAAATCAATGAGCTTCTAATCTGGACTGATGCTAAAAGAGCAAAAGGAAAGATACTGATCAAGATGCCACCATCCCCAATTCCCTGTCACAATATCAACCTCTGTGTATCGTTTTCACTCTGATTTGTAATCTGAATTCTATATTTTTGTGAAAGCCATTTTAAACTACACATTTATTTATTTATTTATTTTCCCCTCTTCTTCCACCTCCCCCTCCCCCACCCCTCTTCAAGCCGTTGTTTCTCAGTCTAGTTGTGTAGGACACAGCTCCCTGGCCCATGCTGGTATTATGAGCCTCGCACTCCCCCTGACTGAGGCAGTCGGTCGCCAGTCATCGGTCGGCTGCTCACAGCAGAAACTAAACATTTAGAGTCCATCATTTTTATTCATCTTTTTTCCAACTTGTTCCAGAACTATTTGGTTTATGCAAAGTCCCATGTATTTATGTTTTATTTTTTGCTCATCCAAATATGAACAATTATATATTCACACTTTATAAACAATCTATCCACATATAAACCTATTTAATTATTAAAATCAATAAAAATAAAAACAAAACCTATTATATTGATCCCTATTTGAATTACACTTAATTTTTCATACTTTATATTTTCTCCTGTGTGAGTACCATTAAGAATCCATCACATTTCACAGGCCCAACTTGTTTCAATTAACCATAATAAAATTATTAATAACTACATTTAATATTAATTTACATTCAATTTTTTCACCTTTTGACTAGTAGGAATCCATTTTAGTCAGCAACTTTGTCCTTTGAGTACTGCTTTCACATTAAAAACCTATCCTTACTTTCATGCACTTACTTAGCTCCTTTGTGAAACACCACTTAAACAATGATAAAGGTATCCGAAGGGCAAAGTACACAGAGAAAAGAATGGGAGAAGTGATAAAAGATGATGACAAAATGTTTGAAGTTGGAAGGCAGACTCAATATCTCTTAGAAACTAAGTCTGCATTTGTGAAAGGGTAGACTGGTGGGGAGCCAACATACAAGACAATTCATGCTTTAGAACCTGAAAAACACAGGACTTAGAGGCACACTGTGTTTCCAGAACATGTAGGTGGGACTAACAGGCAGATTGGTTGAAACACTGCACTTGAAGCGAGTCCCAGATACCCTCATCACTGCACAAAGTGTCCCTATCCACCCAGTCTCAGGCAGATGGCTGAAGATTTTCTCTTAAACTAGAGGGAGCTTGGGCACGATAATTGGAGCAGAGGAGTCATTATGAAAACACAGGGCTAAGTGAATGTTATATCCTGATATGTAGAACACTAGCCTCTTCTCCCTTTGGATGTAGCCTAGCAGCCATGCTCAAACTCTTCAGGCAAAGTGTTATGGGATTCCTCTCTGAGGAAATCAATTTGCCTAAGTGAAAAGACATATAATAGCTGCCCCATAACTTTATAATGAACTCACTGCCCAACATCCTCGCATCTGTTTGCTTTCTTGTACTTCACACTTTAACATGAACAGACATTGATGAGTCAGCAGACATTTGAGAAAGATAAAACAAACATATAAGGGGGAAAAAGGAAAAATGGAGGAAACAGAGGCAAAAAACAGCAAAAGGAAATATTGAAAGAAATAATTTAATTGACTCAAAAGGGAAGATATTGCATTCCTGAAACAATAGGAAGTCTTGAAAAGGAAACTCTCAGAAATTCTGAAAGAGGTCTTTGGAATTTAAGAAACAAGTTATATCAGAAATTAAAAGGTTAAAAAATGAGTTGGAAACTAAAGTTGTAAAAATCTCCTAGAAAGTAAAACAAAAATCCAAAAAGATAAAATATAAGAAAAGATTTTTAAAAGATTATCTGACAATGAGAGTTCAGAAAGAGAAGAGAAAAATACAGGGAGAAAATTACCAAAGAACAGAGAAAAAGATTTCTTAGCACTAAAGACTTTCAGCCACACTATCATGAAATTTCAAGATACTAAGAGTAGAGAACGTATAAGCTTCTAGGCAGAAGGAAAAGAACAGGAAGAAGGAGAAGTATGAGAAGGAGAGAAGGAAAGGAAAAGAGGAAGGAAGGAAGGAAGGAAGGAAGGAAGGAAGGAAGGAAGGAAGGAAGGAAGGAAGGAAGGAAGGAAGAAAAGATAGAAAGAAGGAAAGAAAGAAAAGAACCATAATACCAACTTTAAAATAGTATCTAATAAGAAAGAAAACATACAAAAAATATTAATTAAAATGACATCAGGCATTTAAATAGTAGCACTGGCAACTAAAAGATATGCAAAAACACTTAAACAATTTTTAGGGAAAGTATTTCTAGTCTAGAATTCTTATTCTATCCAGATTCCCAATTAAATATGATGGTAGAAATGAAATTTTTTACAGATGATAAAGATCTAAAATATGTACTGCCTTCCAGGCTTTCTTTTTGTAAATTACTGGAAGATGTATGCCACAAAAACCAGGGGGGAAAGAAAACAAAGTTATGTAAGAAAAGAAATGTGAACATAGTATACTACATGATTTTGTTGTGAGATACATATGTGTATGTACACATATACATTTATAGAAAATAATACTGAATCTTGTGTAAACTATTTAAAATTTTAATATAAATATTATAAAAATAAAGGAGTAGGGAAAGTGTAATAGTAGTGAAAAGAGAGTTAAATCCTAAACTCCCGTAGCAGAAAGCCTAAAACAATGTCAAACTGAAAAAACAAAACAAAAAAAAACCCCTCAAGAAATAGTCATGTAAGCATATTCAGCAAAATAGATGAAATCCTAAAAGGAAGAGTGTATAAAGTGGCACCTTTTTGTCACTTTGGGATAAAGAATCAGAGTTGAGAGGAGTGGTACAAATGCCTGCTGTTTTTCATTAAAAGTTCTGCACAAAAATGTACTACTTATTACCAATTAAATAAAACTATTTTAACTGTGAAGGGCTAAAATTGGAAAACAAAAACACCTTTAATCTTACGAAGGGTTTTTACTAAAGATATTTAAAATATTTAGCTATATTCTCACTAAATTTAAAGAAACTACGCTTACTCTCTTTCCTTAACATTGTACTGGAGTTACTATTCTATCCATGAATTAAAAAAAATGATGATATAGAGAGTGATAAGGAAGTGACTATCTTTCATCATTTATAGATGGAATAATTACTTGTGTAGGAATTCAATAAAAACTCTAGTTAAGTAATTGAAATAAATAATAGAGTTCATTACAATTTCTGGATAAAATATCAGTACACTGAGTATTTTTCTGTTTTAGGGCTTTCATATTTGCTTTTCCCTCCGCCCAGAAGGATCTCCGTCCAAGATATTTGGACAACTTCCTTTTTCACCATATCCATGTGCTGTCCCCTTATAACCATTATTTTCATTCATAGCATTTATGAACACCCACTAATACAAAACATTTTTCCTCACTGGGCTGTAAGCTCATATATATGAGAAACACTCAAATATTTGTATAAAAGTTATAAGGATATTGTGGCATTGTTTTAAATAGTGAAAATCTGGAAACAGCTTAGTTGTCCATTCATGGGTTAACTAATAAATAAATCGTATAATACTCATGTGTTAGAATATTAGGCAATGACAAGATAACCGGCATTAATCAATAGACATCTCAAACCCATAATATTGGTCAAAAAAAAAAAAGCTAACAACACAGCATTATGTATGATATGATACCAGTTCTGTAAATTTAAAAATATATACACAAACAGCTCAATAAAATATATTGTGGTAAAAGGTAACATCACGGACTGCATATACAATCCTCCGGTGAGGGGAAGGAAAGGGGGCCTGAAGAGGGGAGTGTAAAGGACTTCAAAATTTTCTGTAATGTTTTCATTCTTAGAGATGTTCCGAATTAAACAGGACTCAATGTCCAAGTTAATTCATTTTGGGGGGCATATACACAGGTGTTATATATAATAATATCCTTTTTACATGTTTGTTTGGCATGTGTTTGGTTTAATATGGAAAAGTTTTTGTTGTCATTTTATTTGTTTGCCTTCAAAATTTAAAGTAAAGGAAGAAGCGGGATAACAAAAACAGAATCCTATATTCAGGAAGAAGGAAAAAGTATACACAAGGCAAAGAGGATGGACATTAGAAAGGAAAACTGGTTTGGCAGATAAAAACCAATGGAGACCGGGACTAAGACACAAATGTTCAAAAATCGTTTTGAGATATTTCTGCTACAATTACAACTCCCTTGTAATTAGAGGAATCTTATTATCTTCCATTTTATCTCAAGCCATCAAAACATGGCAGAATGGAATACTCTGGATACTTAATTTTTAGGAATTGACTTTGAGATCCTGAATAGGTGGCATCCTATGAAAAGCAAATGCAATTATAAGCTGTTTCATCTGCTTTAAAAAGTATGGGCTGTAAAACCCCAGAGTCCACAGACTGAATCGAAGCTCTGTTACTTCATGCCTGAGCAACTTTGAGATGGCTTTACCCCCTCTAAACCTCCGCTTCATCATATAATAATAATATTAGTATTGGAGTTCATCATCATAGTATTATTATATGAGGATAATAATATTTTCCAATTCACAGCATTGTTGTGAAAATTAAATTTGATCATACTTTTAAAGCTTCTAGCACAGTGCCTTGCTCAATAATAGCAGCTATTGTTACTATTTCACTACATTTAGTGGAACCTTTGTCCTTTCTTCTGTTGCTATAGCATGTTTGACCTCCCTATAATCTGAGTTTGTGGTCAAGAGATGATATTGGAAATAGATTTTGGTCAATGAAATAGGCCATTAATTTGTTTATGCTTATGTGTGCATATGTGTGACTGGTGGATTGAGAAGCCTGCCCCAAATTCCTATTCCTAGGAATGTCTCCTTGTAATCACAAATGTGCATTCAATCCACAAGATTACAGAGGAGCTGCCAGGTTGGAACAGGGTGAATCCACCCCATGGCCACAGCTGACTGGTTGATCAAATTAGAATAAAGCAGAGTGTGCAAAAAAGAGAAGAAGGAAGCAGACATTCACAGAACAGAGAACCCAAATTAGACGGGTTTTGAGTCCCTGGCCTCAATTCATTCTTTAGGTTCAATTGCATTCTGTGTTTGACTTCTATGTGAAACCTCAAGTTCCCTTTATTAATTCATGTTTTTGCTCATACTTCTTGTGTTGAGTTTCTGTTACTTATTACCCCAAAAATTCTGACTAATATAATGTGAATGCAACACAACTATAGCTACTTTTCTACTTGCCTATGGCTGGTATATAATAAAAGGATTTGACTTACAACTCAGGAAAAGTGATTGATGAAACTATATAACTTTTTCCAAAGCTATATTGTACACACATCTCATTGGTTTAAAATAGTTACCACAAATCTGAAGAATTGGGAGCTTTAGAAGATTCAGAAAATAAGCAACTGAGTGAATGAGGTATATGTCAGTAGATCGTCACCTCACCCAATTCTGTTTATTTAGACATCATAAAAGAATTTATAAAATGAGACAGAATTCTTCTAGATTGAAAAAAAGGTAACAGAGAAATGACATGACTTGGCCTAAATACAGTTAAATAATACAAGGAGACAGAATGCAAATGAATATATTTTGTGTGTGGAATAGATATGCTGCTAATTGCGTTCACTTATTATCATAGAAATGACATGTTTTCAGCTTTAGTTATATGCCGCCACAGTTAATAATTGAAACACAAACACATGAAACAGTAATTTAGTGGCAGACTTTGTAATTACAAAAGTATAGTAAGGGTTTGTTTTGTAAACATATGTGAAACTCCTTTGTACATGGTGTAATTAACATGAACATAAAAATATAAGGAAAGCTTAAAGAAGAAATTCAGCCATATACTTATAAAGCAATACGTCAAAATAAAGACATGCAAGCCTCCACTGACCCAAAGTATTTCAAAATATCTTGTTGGGGACATATAAATTCTTTAAAGTTCTTAAAAACAGCATGTATGATTTGAAATAGTCACTTAATATTTATTTTAGAAATAAAAGCTACATTTCTATACTTTCAGCTGTTCTCTAGTGCACCCTTAGACTGTTTTTTAGCTTGTCTGATAGATTGGCAGTACAACATGGTGGCTAAGTCAGACATTGACTAAATTCTTGCTCTACTATAAACTATTTGATCATGGGTGAGACCCTACTCTCTGTGAGCCTTGGTTCCTCATCTATAAAGTAAAGATAGGCGCTTAGAAGGATTCATATAGATAATGGGTACCTTTATAAAAAAAACATTACATGGGAGAGATCCAACATGGCAGAGTAGATAAACATTGTGTCTGCTTCCTTCCATGAACACATTAAAATTACAACTAAATTATAGAATAAACAACCTGGAGAACCATCTTAAGTCTAGCTGAACAGAAGTTTTATAACTAACGATATAAAGAACAAGCCACATCAAGACTGATAGGAGGGGTGGAGACGCAAAGCAGGCTGCCCCCAAACCTCAGTGTGGCAGTTGAGAATCAGGAGAGATTATCTCAGACGTGGGGGTTCCCCTAGAGGGGCAAGGGACCCCAGCCTCACAACAGGCTCCCCAGCCCACAGTATTGCTGCCAAGAAGAGCAGTCCCCACAATATATGGCTGTGAAAACCAGTGGGGATTTGGACAATCCAGATGAGATGGAAGGTAGCAGGGAAACCCAGACATCTTCTTAAAGGGCCCACACATAGACTCAGTCAATTGCAGACACTTACCCTGGGCTCCAGCGGAGGGTTGGTGACTCAGTGGGTGTCAGAGGCATATGGCAGACAGACTGAGGTGTGTGGCTTCAAAGCAAGGGCTGGAGGACAGTTGCCATTTTCCCTGTGTGGGAAAAAGCAGCCAGTAGGCAGGAGCCATTTTTTTCTGCGCTGAGCCCTCCCCCAACAACCAAATCTGAATCTGGATTGGTCTGCTGCGCTTCACTGCTTCACTGCTCCACACTGCTGAATCACTGGGACGCTGCCCTACCCAATTTCCCCAACACCAGAGGCACTTCCTCAGCAAGCAGTCAGCCTCCACTGCATTGTACTCTTTCTTGGAAAGTTATCGCTGTCTGCCAGCCCCGGGAAGTTGGTCACTGGCCTCGGTGTGCTCTGAGACTTTTGCTGAGTAGCCCCAGCCTCAGTATAGACACCAAACTAGAATCTACATTAACCTGGTGAACACCACTCTTCCCACTCAGTACCTCCCTGAGACCCTGCCTAACCCAACTTGCATATCACATGAGGCTGTACCAATGGCTGAACCTTAAGGGAGCTGGCAGGTGGCAACAGGCCTCAGGATATCCTGGATTTTTGAGGAGCTACCCCAGGCCCAGTACTGGTGGCAGCCATCCTCGGTTTGTAGTGTGGCCTCTCCCATGTGCAAGCAGGTTTAGCACAGACAGTGAACAAGTGCAGATCACTTTGTAGCTCCTACCAGGTAGCTCCCAGCCAGTCACAGACAATTAGTGACCTGGGCCTGCACCAAAGTCCCTGCCAACAGGCCCCAGAACCAACATATTTGGAAGCTGGCTTCTGACCACAGCAGAGCACCACCCAATTAGCCCCACAAGTGGCACACACAAGGAGAGTCTCAACAAGCACCAGAGCTCACTTGGGCAAATCCCAATCAATGGGGTAACCCCCCAGAAAGCAGCCTGTAAGCTATCGATGTGGCCAAACTCTACAGGCAGTCATCCTAGGGGTCAGTCCCATCCACTGACATGCCAATAGCAATCAAGGCTCAACTATAAAAGCAGGGCACACACAACCCACATAAGGAATACTCCTGGAGAAACTGGAACAGGTGATCAGGGAAACTGTGCCAAGAACCCACAGAATACCTACTACATAAGGCCACCTGGCCAGGACTCGGAGACATACCAGATCTATCTAATACATAGAAACAAACAGAGAGAGGCAGCCAAAATTAGCAAACAAAGAAATGCACCCCAAATGAAAGAACAGCAGAAAATTCCAGGAAAAGAACAACCAAGCAACCTGACAGAGACAGAATTCAAAACAATGGTTTTAAGGATGCTCAAGGATTTTAGTGAGAATTTCAACAAAAAGATAGCAAACTTGAAAAAAGACATAGAAACCATTAAAAAAAAGTTAGAAGTGAAGACTACAATAACTTATATGAAGAATGCACTAGAAAGAATCTCTACATGAAGCGGAGGATTGAATCAGTGATTTAGAAGACAAGGTAGCATAATACACCCAATCAGAACAGCAAAAAGAAAAAAATAATAATAAAAAAATGAAAAAATGAGGAGAGTTTTAAAGACCTCTCGGACACTATCAAGGATAGCAACATTCGCATCATATGGGGTACCAGAAGGAGAAGAAAGAAAGCAAAGGATTGGGATCCTATTTGAAGAAATAATGACTGAAAACTTTGCTAACTTGGCAACTGCATGCTAAGCATCTTACAGACCATCTCAATTAACTTAAAAAAAAAAAAAAAAAAAAACTCCATCAAATAACCATTATCTTCCCCCACTGTATAGTTGAAGAAAATGAGAGAAAAGCTAGATACCTTACCCATAATCAAACACAATAACCAATTGGAGCTAGAACTTGAAACCAGGTAAGCCAAAACCTAAACAACTATCATAATTGATTCTATCCTTTTCATTCTAGTTTTAATCACTTCAGTAGCTTGTTCAGGTGCCAGAGCATTCAAAAACATACATTTATTTTCATACAAAATAATATGATCTGAGTAATAATGTCTGTCCTAAACATAATAAAGGAAAAAGAGAGAGCGATTCAAGGGAATAATGGGAATTTGATGATGAAAAAAAGGGACAACTTAGTATTTGGGGTTGCCTTCTCTGTGGCCCAAAGAACATGGGGTCTAATTTCTCAAAAAACAAAAACGAAAACAAAAAAAAAAACAAGTATTAGTCTTATAGTGTCCCAGGCTAATCAATACAAAGGTAGAGGATGTAATCTAATTCAGGTAGGCCAGCAACTCACTGGTCTGCCCAGCAGAGTTAGACTCTGCTCTTCCTGGTTCAGTCCACTGATCCCAAAAAGACAAGCCTCATAAACAAAATATGAATCAAGGTAAAACCAGCCTAGGAACCATAAGAGGGTTATCTCAGCATGAGAACACAGAGAAAAGGAAAACCATCAAGAAAGGTAGATGATTTTTCAGCTAAGCCAAGCAGAGCATATTATTATTTTTTGACAGAGATGAATATTAGCAAAGGAATATTTGGGAAGCCTGAAAAACTCTTCATTTTCTTTGGTGGGCATATGCACACATCTTAATGCAAAAAGCACAGAAATCCCTATCTCCCAGCTCTACATTTCCGAACACGCTCAACAAAGGGTGCACTCAGATGAAACATCAGTTAGCTTCTTCTTTCACTGGGAATGTGCTTATTAACTGTTGTTCAAATACTTTGTAGACATAACAGCCCCGGGAGAGAACGTGGCTTTGTATTTACAAGGTAGTCATTTGTTGTTATTTATAGTTCTTTTAATTTTCACCTTTTTGCATTTAAATTTTCTTCCAAAGGTTATGATTAAAATAGCACTACTTAAGAGAGGAAAAACTCTCTTTAATGTGCATGTTTTTTCATACAAATTTTTAAGCTTAAGAAAGAGTCCAGAGATGCCCATTTTGTTCCTTTGTCAACTTTATGAACATTCATAATTTGTTTCCTAAGAAAAACAATCGTGGTATCATTATGCAAAACTGAGACAGAGCCTCTTTTAGCAGAGGTCATCATTCTAAACAGATGTTCCTGCTTTCATCTATTAACGAAATTGCTCCAAATAAGAGAAGTAAAGGGAACTAACATTTGTTTAAAATGTTAACAGTATAAGACTCTCTGCCGGTTAATAGATGTTCATTTTCATCTGTAATTCTTAAACTAGTAATGTTGATAGTACTATGGGTTACTGCATAGCAGAGTGGTTAAGGGCATGGCATTAATGTTGCACACATTCGGGTTTGTGTATGAACTCGGCCAGTTATCAGCTGTCTAACCTTGAACAAGTTATCGTATTTTGCCATGTATCATGCACACTGTTTTGCCCAAATTTGTGAGGGAAAAATAAGGATGCGCATTATACATGGGTAGTACTAATTCCATTTGGGGACAAAGCCAGGAGTGCAGTTTCCAGGCTCTCGGCCTCATGTGGAAAGGGGCTGGCTCAGGTAGTAAATGGCCATCAACTGTGATTGGATGGCCATCAGCTGTGGCTAGTTGGCCGTCAGCTGTACCAGTGAGCCATTGGCCACTAATATAACTGCCGTGGCTATGCTAGCAGAAAATGGGGGCTAGCAAGAAGATGGTGGTGTGGTGTGGTGGAGTATGGATTGCAGATTGCCGAGAGGCAGATTGCAGTTAGCAAGAGAGTTTGGTTGGCAGAGACAAGTGGATGGCGGGTTGCAGATCATATGGTTACTACTGCGTGTGTCTCCCCCAGCCTCCAGTGAGACTATAGTGGTATGACTCCCCTACCTATGGCTCCGTGGGTGTTCCTTTTTGGCCTCACCGTGTCCTGCGTTCTTATGGGGGGAGCCAGAGCTGAGACCCCACATGACACCCTGAATGACATTCCATATCTATAGAAATGTTTTTAATTCTTTTATTATGCTTGTAAGTTAAAAGTATAACTTTGAAAATAACAATACCTGTATGCAAAATAATACCGTGGAATATGATAACCAGTTTTTGCTGAACTTACAGCAAACTTGAAACTAGGAAGAAATCTTGGCCTTCTATGATGCATAAATATCGTAAATTTGTTACCAGTATGTAAAATTTTTTGTACCTTGTATCTGTTCTTATGTTTTGGAATTTTTTGTTACATAGAATTCCTTGTACCATAATATGTTAAAAAAATAAATGCTAAAATTCCTTTATAATACAAAAAACAAGTACCTAAATGTAAACAAATAAAAATTTGAATTAAAAAATTAAACCGAAAGATTTTTTATCATGAAAGTTTAGGCCAAAAACATGGGTGCACATTATACATGGCAAAATATGGTACTTAAACTCTTTGTGTGTCAATTTTATTTCCTTATTTTTTTTAAATAGAGAAATTATTAGTGTATGTAGTAAAGGCTTATTATAAAAATTAAATGAAAAAATGTAGGAGAGCTCTTAACACGGTGCTTAATATCCTTACTATTGTTACTCTATTCATTCCTCAGGGGGACACACTGAGGCACAGGACTCCACCCAGCCAGTAAGTGGCAGAAGTTATTTGAAACTGGGTCCTTTTCTATTCTAAAATCTAACACTTTTTGTACTACATTGCAATAGGATAAGTGGTGACCAAATGAGATTTTGTGAACTTCAATAAAGAACAATATTTTCAGACTAAAGAGGTATCTTTTTCCTAGAAATTATCATGCCAAGTACACGACAGTCTCATCAGGATATTGTTACAAATACTAGGAATTCATTCAAATAGTCATGTCTCTAAAAACACTTGAGTATCAAAAAAAAAGAACTGTGCCTGTCGTGCAGGGAGGCCTGCGGGTTCTCTGCTCCCACTCCCCACACAAGAACGCAGGATATGGTGAGGCCAAAAAGGAACACCCACGGAGCCATAGGTAGGGGAGTCATACCACTATATTCTCTCTGGCGGCACTATACTCTCACTGGAGGCTGGATCCACACTGTCCGCAAACCGCCATCCACGCTTGCCAGCCCAGCCACCATCTTCTTGCTAGCCCCCATCCTTCTCCTCTTTTCTCTCCTCTCTCTCCTAGCGTAGCCACAGCAGTTATATTAGTGGCCAATGGCTCACTGGTTACAGCTGACGGCCAACTAGCCACAGCTGATGGCCATGCAATCACAGTTGATGGCCATTTACTACCTGAGCCAGCACCTATCTATGTGAGGCCAAGAGCCTGGAAACTACTTTCTGGGGCTCTGCCCCCACAGTGCCACTGCTGGGAATACTCCCTGAAAGAAAGTGAAGAGTCAAGGACTGAAATAGCAGTCTTTTGTAGTGTTCCCCCTTAATTCCCCCCAAAAAAACCACACATCTCATTCTAACAGAGGGGGAAATATCTAATGTTTTACCACCTCAGTATCAGTCATGGAAATAACTGATAGCAGTCAATACTCCTGTAATGTGCCAACATGCCAAATAAAAAAATTAAAAAACTTAAAAATAACAATCTTAATGGAGAAGCCAAATCGAGTAAAAGGCAGTATTGTCTCTCATGAGCTGCACACGATATATTTCAAAGTAACTTTCAGGTGTCTCCTTCTGCTCTCTAAGCCATTATTAGGGCCAAACAGCATGCATGGAGTAAAACTACAAATAGGCTGTTTGGAATTAACAGCAGCATTTATGGAAAACCTAACATTGCCTGTTTATTGTCTAAAGAAAATTTATTTTTTATAAATGAAATACATTTGATCCGCTAACAATTATCACCCCAATAAACTTTAACTAAAAAAAAAAGAAATGAAATACAGATTTTTAAAAACCAATCAGATAAAAAGTCACCTGGCTATTCAAAATGAGAACACCACCTGCCCCAGCTTAGCTCTACCTTCAGAATTCAAGTTAGGTCCACACACACCAACAGCACCCTCTACTGTCTAGCAATAACACTGAAAATAGTGTAGCTCACATTTCCTGAAGCCACAAATCATTTACATTTTTCAAATGAAAACATTTTGTTAAGAAATAAAATTTGATTATCTCTGTATCTATCTCTCTATCTCTATCTCTACATCTATATCTGAGAGAGACAGAGAGAAATAGCAATGAAGGAAAATTGCTACCAGTTGGTAACTAACAATCCATTTCCAAGAAAAGGTTTCAAAATAAGGAGGAGGAAAGTTAAAGGGGAAGGGAGACGTGGTAGCCAACATCCAAGATGAGCCCTGCCTCCTGGTATTGACATCCTTGTGTACCCTCTCTTCCCCATTATGCCAGGGTTGGTCTGAGTGATCAAGAAAACACAGCAGTGGGCTGGCCGGGTGGCTCAGGCAGTTGGAGCTCTGTGCTCCTAACACTGAAGGCTACTGGTTCGATTCCCACATGGGCCAGTAAGCTCTCAACCACAAGGTTGCCTGTTTGACTCCTCGACTCCCGCAAGGGATGGTGGGCTCTGCCCCCTGCAACTAACAACAGCAACTGGACCTGGAGCTGAGCTGCGCCCTCCACAACCAAGATTGAAAGGACAACAACTTGACTTGGAAAAAATCCTGGAAGTACACACTGTTCCCCAATAAAGTCCTGTTCCCCTTCCCCAATAAAATCTTCAAAAAGAAAAACAAAAAAAGAAAACACAGCAGAAGTATTGGTTTGTCATTTCCAATATTGAAATATAAATGATAACATGGCTTCCATCTTCTTTATGAGCTCTCTCTCTCTCTCTCTCTCTCTCTCTCTCTCTCTTTCCCCCACCCGCCACTTGTTCTGAGGAAAGTCATGCTGTGAGCAGCCTATGGATGAAACTATGTGGTGAAGAGCTGAAGCCTCGTACAGACAGTCATGTGACTGAGTGTCATGTGGGGTCTCTGGTCCCGCTCCCCCAACGCAAGACATGGTGAGGCCAAAAAGGAAAAACAACGGAGTCATAGAAAGGGGAGTCATACCACTATACTTTCGCTGGTGGCTGGGTTAGAGACACAGGAAGCAGGAGCCACACAATCTGCAATCCACCATCCACTTCTCTGCCAACCAACCAACAACAACCCTTGCCAGTGTAGCCACGGCAGTTATATTAGTGGCTAATGGCTGACCAGTAACAGCTGATGGCCACCCAGCCACAGCAGATGGCCATCTAATTACAACTGATGGCCAACTAATAACAGAGCCAGCACCTTTTCACATGAGGTCGAGAGCCTGGAAACTGCTCTCTGGGACTCTGTCCCCACAACAACAGATAACTAACACAAAAGAGGAAAAATAGAGGAACAAGATGATGAGGAGATGATATTGGGATAATCAAGTTAAGACTGGAGAGTGTGAGAATTATTTGCTTAAATTTCCACTTTCATTTTTATATATATTTTTACTCTGGATAGTGCCAAGCTTTCTCCCTTTTTACATTGTATATTCTGACCTAAATGACAATATTTGTATTAATTGCTCTCTGACACAGCCTTTTGTTACCCTGTGTGGGAACAGAGTCCCTGAGAGCAGTTTCCAGGCTCTCAGCCTCACATGGAAAGGTGCTGGCTCGGTTATCAGTTGGCCATCAGCTGTAATCAGATGGCCATCTACTGTGGCTGAGTGGCCATCAGCTGTTACCGGTTAGCGATTAGCCACTAATATAACTGCCATGGCTATGCTGGGGGTTGGTTGGTTGGCCGAGAAACAGATTGTGGCTAGCAAGTGGGGTTGGTTGGTTGGCAGAGAAGCACAGGGCGTATTGCGAATCATGTGGCTCCTGCTTCCTGTGTCTCCAACCCAGCCGCCATCGAGAAATATAGTGGTATGACTCCCCTATCTATGGCTCCGTGGGTGTTCCTTTTTGGCCTCACCATATCCTGCATTCTTATGCGGGAAGCAGGACCAGAGACCCCGCATGACACCCTGGGACAAACAACTGTAAAAAAAATAATGATGAGAGTGTCATTTATCAGAGAGAAGAGATATGAGAAGTGTATGTGAATGTTTGTATACATGTATATATACACATTTATACTCGTACATATATGTATATGTATTTACATATGTGTGTGTCCTCAAATTTAGAAACGTAAAATAAAATCAGTTTCACAAACACAAAGCCTTACCGGAAATTCCTCCATAGAACACTAGCAAAATTTAATTGAGCCCAATTAGAAATCTGTTTAAACATACATTTGCTTTCTGCAAAATGTAAAATTCTTGAATGATCCTCAAGGGTGAAAATAAGAGAAGATAACAAGGCACAGTATATGTAGGTCAGCTAGAAGGTCCACTCTGATAAAGGATGAAGAGCCATGACAACCCCAGACTGGAAGTCCTGAATCTTGGGCAGCAAACCTCACTTGGTTATTATCACTACAGTCTTTGGGCTAGCAGTGTTCTCATGGTTCAAATGGGAATGTTAAATAAAACCATCTTAAACAGTCCATCTAAGTCAAGGGTCTATGAATTTTTATGAATGGAGAGGAAAGTGAGGCAACAATGTGGAAAATTAACAAGGAAAATGTAGATCTTCTATCTCTGAGAAAATGTACTACTATCTATTGAGGAAAGAAATGCCCTCCTTTAATGGGTTTTCTGTAGTATAAGAAACTTAAGGCTACTTATTACTCTTTTCATCTCATTACAGTATTTGGTTTAAGGCTTCTCTGCGTGTTCAGCCCCACAAGGTCCTACGGTGGATATACAAGAAGTGTAAGGCAAGTTTCCTTCACTTAAGGAAATCTCCATCTCATTTGGAAGCCACACCTCCAGGAAGCAATCAGAGAACATGCCAGATGTGTAATTTATTTGCCTTGATTCACTGGAAAAGGAGGTCATTGTTAGAAGAGATTACTGATGACAATATTCTAGAAAAGGATAACTTAGGTAGTCTCTGAGTTGAACTTGGAGGGGAAGAGGAGAGACAGGATATTTCAGGTTCACTCTGTCTTGCACGCCTGCTTACAAGAGGCAAAGTCTCTGTGGAATCAAGATGGTCAAGCTCTTCCATCACTTTATAGAGAAGGATAAGAGCATCTTCTGAACTGTCAGGCATTGCAGCTGATGGCACTTTACTCTGTGGCTCCCCATCATTCCTTCTTCACCTTTGTTTTTATCCTACTCTTTTATTGTTATAAATAATGTATTATATTACTACTAATAGCACCAATTCCCATGGATTAATCACCTACAACGTGCTCTGTGTGTTTTACTTAATTCCCCAAAAAATCCTATGATGTAAGTTTTATTATCTTCATTTTACAGATGACAAAATCGAGATACAAAAGCATTAAATAGCTTGCCGCAAGTTACACAATCAGTAACGTCACATTCCTGTCTTGATTCCATAGCTCATGCCCTGTCCACTATATTAAATACCTTCCGGTCTTAAGACTAATTTAACTATGTTCATTCTCTCTCTTCCCATCTTCTGGTCTGTCACCAGTCCTACACAAACAAGCAAAATCACAGACAAGGTAGTGGAGAGAGTTTGAGCAGGGAAAGAAACTCTTGCTCAAAACCATCACACACACACACACACACACACACACACACACACACACACAAACACACACACACACAAAACAAAAACCATCATAGTTGCTGGCATTAAAATGGCAGCCCAAAGAGAAACTGGTTAGAATAGAAAAAGGAGGGTAACTATTTCCAGGTTTTAAGGTGGAGTTAGAAACAGACATCGGCCTCAGATTTCCTCAAAAAGTATAACTGCAAGAGTGGACACACCATGTTTCCCCTAAAATAAAACCTAGCTGGACAATCACCTCTAAAACGTCTTTTGGAGCAAAAATTAATATAAGACCTGGTATTATATTGTATTGTATTTATTATATTATGTTATGTTATGTTATGTTATATTATATTATATTATATTATATTATATTATATTATATTATATTATATTATATTATATTATATTAAGATCCAGTCTTATATTGTAGTATAATAAGACTGGTTCTTATATTAATTTTTGCTCCAAAAGACGTATTAGAGCTGATTGTCCGGTTAGGCCTTATTTTCTGGGAAACACAATACTGGTGGAGCTGCCAGGGGCCAGAAGACCTTTGCCTTCACCGATGGGGTCCTGGCTCTTCAAAGGAGTAAAGGTCTTGCCAAAACATTCTGTGTCAGACACCCTGTGTCATTTGGGATGTGAATGGGGCAGCTTTCCATAATTGGGATTTCCTTAAAAATATTGAACATTTTTCACTATTAAACACTATCTTTAAAATCCTAGGGCAATGTTCCAAGAGCTTTGATTCACCCTGAAATGATTTGGTTCTCAGAATGTTTCAATTTCTGGATTTAGCAACTCTGAGCTGTGGTGCAGAAAAATATATTTTGAAAAATCGTTGAAGCTAAGGGCTCAGAAGAACCAAGTAGCCAGCTAGAAATTGCAGAATATTTTATTTCATTTCCTGTTTCAGCATCAGGATTTCTGTATGATGGGTAGCCAAACAAATATAGGACAAAAAACATTACACCAATTAGATATCAAGATTCAACCTTTTTCATATTTATAATTTCAACAGAAAATGAAGCTGCTGCTGATGTTTGCTAATTACCAGTTCCTGTGTGATCTATGTGATCTGCATTCTCACTGTGCATATAAACTCATCTAGAGCAGTCTCTGCCACATACCAAGTGCTCAGTAACTGTTAGCTATCATTTTTGTTAAAATAAGAAAAAAACTTTGATACTCTTTTCTTGCATCAGAGACACATCCACTTGGCCCTGACTAAGCAATGAAGAGAAATCTGTTTTTAAAGACATCTAATGTAGGGGCAGGGGTGTCGATTTTTCAGTTCTGTAATTAACAGATTGAGTTGACATTACTTACTGATTCAAATTTCTCTTTTCCATGTTGTCACCAATTTATTACAATTGTGGTGTTGTCTCTATCACTTACTATAATAGCTCTCTCAACAGGCATCAAAAACGTATTACTTGCACAATCCAATCTGTGACTCGGTCATAGAATATAGGTATTAGAAAATGCCCCTATGAGCTTACCTCTCATTTCACTCACAAATAATAATGAGCCACCGCTACCGACTAATTGGTCAGAAAACTCTCTTGGTTTTGCCTCAATTCACTTTCTCCAATCTACCTCCTCCTTTCAGTTATCACTTCCTCTGCCCCAGTTGGAATCCTCATTACCTCTCACTCAAACCATTACAGTTCTTGCCTAACTGATATCTAGGCTCTTTCCCTTCCAATACATCTTAAGTATTGCCACCCACATGATTCTGTGAAACTGATCACACCAGTGTCACTCCCTTGCCGCACAGCTTTCAGTGGGTCTCTTTCACATGCTCTACAACGTCCCACTTCTCAACTTGTTACTTAAATTCCTTAATAACACAGCCTTTACTTACCTTTCTAGTTTGAACTCATTATCTACAGCAATTTTTCTTACTGTTCTTAGAAAATGGCCTTACTTAACTACCTTAACTTCTAGGTGTTTTTTTTCATTTGTAAGGAAGGGCTTGCCATTTTCTCTCCCCACTTTTTTCTCAATGTGTATTATTTTAGTTTCAATTCTAACCCTTCCTCTTTCAAGAAGTCTTCCCAAATTAATTAACTCTCTCTCTCTCTCTCTCTCTCTCTCTCTCTCTCTCTCTCTCTCTCTCTCTCTCTTCTGCTCTTACTTGCTCTTCCCCCAACTCCTATAGCACTTCATTTATCACTAGAGTGCCGACCTAGTTTTAAAAATAATGTTCAATGTGCCTGAATTTGAGACCACAGTATGACCACCTGGAAGGCAAGAACCATAGTGCATTTCTTTCACAGCATTCATTTTATCTCTAGCACTGTCTGTGATTTCATAGAGTAGCTACCTCAGAAATGCTTAATGAATTGAAATAACCTTATACTATTGTAATTGAAAGCTAAAAATTACTGTGTAACGTAGATACCCCATGTCATGCTTAAGTTTCATTGCACCAGATAACCTGCTTGTCAGCTTTATTGCTTATATCCCTAGCAATTAGCACAAACTTGACAAATAATAGACATTCAAATATTTGTTGAATAAATGACTGATAGAATGAATAAACAAATGAATAACTAAATAAAGTGAGAAACTAAGATTAATCATTGAATAATTTTAAGTAAATATGAATCATCTCAACTGTACTGTTTAGTGTACCTCCGGAATCAGGATTCAATAATTTTCCCAAAAGGTATAATTAAAAAAATTACTCAGTGTTTGTTTTTACTGGTAACTGCATTGGAAAATCCTGAACATCAATTGGCAACTCAACAATGAAGCAACAAGGTATATTGTGGTCTTTCCTTGGTGGTTGAAGCCTGGGTCTCTCATGAAACAAAGCTGTGTATCAGGGGGCCAGTTTCAGAAACCAATATTTGGCATCACTTTGCTAAAGGAAGAGGAAGCTCATCTAGCTTTTCTACTGAGAAAGAAGACCTGTGAGAATAAGTCGAGAGCAAGAATAGAGTACGCAGCTATATCAAAGCACCATATATACACCTTCTGGCATGCGTCCCCGAAGCACCTAGTGCAATGCTCAGCACAGAGAGAGATAAAACTGCTGTTGATTATTTGCCTAGCCCAGTTCTGTGTGGCCAAGAAAGGTGGGCAGTCATTGGAAAGGATTCAAAAATGTCATTCACTGCCTGAAACTGTAGGACTGATTCCCCTGAGAAACACAGATGCTCAGTCCACAACTGTCTGAATTCTACCGTGGGAAAGGTATGAATCACTTCTTACATGTCGTTCTTCTGTTTGTTTCCACTTACTAAAGGCATTTCGGTTGGCATACATGTTTAAGATTTCGATGATTTGCAGATACTTCAAAAAGTCCTTCCCTTGGTGGATAGGGTAGCATTCACTTTGGACCCAGCTTTGACATAACAGTTTTGAGATAGGAAAATATTAAGGAAATCACCACAAAGATACATCAGGATGGAATGAAAGAAGAAAGAAACAGTGAATGATTATTAGGAAAACAAGCATTTTTATATCATTCTTTTGCATGGGTGGTCTCTAATATAATAAGTCAGGCAGCTCCAAAAACCAATGTTTTATCCTCTGTCATTTTTCAACTACTTAAAAGTAGTTTATAGGCACAGGTTTGAGCACCAGGCCTGGGAGTGAATAGTAAATGATCTTTCCCTAATTCTTCATCATTTTATATTCTAAACAATATTTCACTTAATTTCCTTCTGATAATAAAGAATTTAAGTATTTCCCCCTCTACCATTCTTTTTCTTGCCTTTTCAAAACAAAGATAATTATGAGTAAAAGGATGATGATAGTCCTACCAAACAGGGTAATATTGCAACAAGGTCAAGGTCACAGCCATGAGTAAATCTTCAACTTAAAATACTCACTATTAATTTTTATTGATAATGAATAAAGTCAAGGAGTTGGGCTATAATGCCTCATCACATCCAGCAGCTCTATAGACAGACTCCTAAGAACCTATCACTTCTTCCTAGGATATTTTCTTCTACATTTATCCTTTTTCATGGCTGTTTCCTGGAAGAATTCTCTCCTTAAACCAAAATTTCACCTTTCAGAAATCAAGCAACAGAAGAACTAAAAAATATTTTAATTTTTGATCTGCCCAACTTTATATCCAGATGAGATATACTCAAATACAGAATTCTGAGACTGTTCACCTCTGTAAATGAGATGATAGCCTAAATTACATCTCCAGGGTTTTTTTTTTTCCTGCTCTAATATTACCAAGCTGTATGGTCACTCTAGCAACAAGGGTATAATCATCAGAGAAGAAAGATCAATGAGATCCAGAGAAATTTGGGAAACTTCATGCTTCATGAAAGAGAGAAGATTTGAGCTAGGTCTGCAGGACAGGTAAAATTGGGACTAGCAGAATGAGGTGATTCAGGTAAGAGGAAGAAACGGTGAGGCTGGGCTTCCCAGCATGGCTTAGGACAGCAAGAGAAGAAAGATAAAACCATTTACAACAGAGATAGCTAAATAGGTGTCACTTTTTGTGTTAACTCAAATCAGTTCAAATCACTGTGAAGAGCTAGTATCTGCTCTCAAGGATGAACTGTGTGTGCTGTGATCATTTAGCAACACCAGCCATGTGTAAAAGGAGGGAACACAGCCTTCTACCTGGCATTTACAACATTCGTCATCCTTCTGTTGAATGGAACTATTGAGGTAACCAGGCTTTAATACCTTGGTAAGGATAATCTAAAAACAATAAATAAATAAACTTGATTTTATGAAAGCCAATTGTTAATATATTTTATTAGTAAAGGCAGAAATTAGCTAAAAGTATACTTTCGGTGGCTAGAAAAGAATACTTGAAGAATAGTCTATCCAAGACATTTCTCCAAAGAAGACATACACATAGCGAATAGACATATGAAATGATGCTCAACATCACTAATCATCAGAGAAGTGCAAATTAGAACCACAAGGAGATATCACTTCACACCTACCAGGATGTCTATCATCAATAAAGCAACAAACAACAAGTGTTGGTGAGGATGTGGAGAAAAGAGAAGCCTCGTATACTGTTGGTGGGATAGCAAATTGGTACAGCTACTATGGGAAATGGTTTGGAGGTTCCTCAAAAATTAAAAATAAAACTCCTTATGACCCAGCAATTCCACTTCTGGGTATTTACCTGAAGAAATCCAAAACACTAATTCAAAAAGATACACACACCCCTGTGTCCATTGCAACACTATTTACAATAGCCAAGATATGGAAGCAACACAAGTACCCATTAATAGATGAATGAATAAAGAAGAGGTGGTACATATATGCATTGGATTATTGCTCAGCCATAAAAAAGAAAGAAATCTTACAATTTGTGGCAACATGGACCTAGAGGGTATTATGCTAATTGAACTAAGTCAGACTGATAAAGACAACTACCACATCGTCTTCCATGCGGAATCTAAAGAACAAACAAACAAACAAAACAGAAACAGAAACAGACTCATAGATACAGAGAGCCAACTGATGGCTTCCAGAGGGGAGGGGAATTGGGGAGCTGGGTGAAAAAGGTGAAGGGATTAAGAAATACAAATTGGTAGTTACAAAATAGTCACAGGGATGTAAAGTACAGCACAGGGGATATAGTCAATAATATTGTAATAACTATGTATAGTGCCAGGTGGGGACTAGACTTATCAAAGGGATCACTGCATAGACTATGTAAATGTCTAACCACTATCCTGTACACCTGAAACTAATATAAAATAATATTGTATATCAGCTACAACTGAAAAAAAGAAATAATTAAAAAAAAAGAATAGCCTATGAAAATGATCCATAGTATATTAGAAAAGTTTAACTCTCTTGTAGAACAGATAAAAATATTGTTAGGACAGAGGGAACTATGTTAAAATATTAATTTTGGTAAACATTTATTTGTTTAGATTTAATAAAAAGCATAGAAAATAGATTGTAGAAATAGGAAGGAAGCTGTGCCCCTAAGGTAAAATGCAGTTTCATAGTTATGAAAATTTAATTTGACTGCTTTCCCAATAATTGCTCATATTTGTAGCCGCAGCATGCCAGCAAGATAACGGTCAATCAAACGGACATCACCCTGTAAATGCTCTTTAAAAGCCTGCACTGTGTCTCCTGATGGGAGAATGGCATTGCTTCCAATTGTTAAAAGATGCCCAGTTGAAAAGCAGAATAAGACATTGGACAGTAGGAAATCTTTATATATTGCCATTTCCCTCCCTCTCTCAAATTTAATTCCTGTTGGGAGCTGGAACTATTTTTTTCTTTCTGAAAATGGAAAATCTGTCACATCATAAACCAAACCTGGAGCACAGAATGTGTGACGTTCTTTTTCTGTTTGCAGTCAAGAAAAATTAGGCTAGCATACGAATACGGGCTGGGCAAATATTTGTTTCACAGGTAAGTGAAGGATGACAATAGATCCCTCAATGTATGAAACCTTTCCCTGGATCCTGGTTGAAGAACAGTAACAGAAAGCTTCCTCTGTGTCTCTGTCTTCCTCCAGCCTCCTCTAATTCCTCTCTTCCTTTTGTTCTCTTCCTCGTTCCCTGTTTCCCACACTCTTCATGACCGTTGAGAAAATGCCATTAATAACTGGTACAAAGAATCGTGCTCGGTGCATGGAGATAAACTGGGGATGACAAAATATCAACTTCCTGCTGCTCAATTGAAAGCCCTATCTGTACAACTGGTAATTACTTTTAATTTAATTAGGACTCCTGGTATTGTTTCTATCTCATAGATTACATTATAACATGTAATGTGTTAAAGCAACAAGACAAATTGAGGCGAGAAAACACAGAAAATATTACCTTTTTTGTCCATAAATAATACCGCAATTTAACTCTTCAAAAAGCCCTCAAGTAGCTATACTATGAACTAATTATTATTTTTCATATTCCTTTGGCTTGAACAACAAAAATCTTACATAATCTAATGAAAAACTACATGTCATGGGTTTTTGAAAAGAACCCTATACTTTCTACTTTCTTCTCTCATGCAAAACAAATAAATGATTTATGCTGCTGCATGCTAAAACAAAATTTATATAACTAGAAAGAACAGTCATTGGCCCAGGAAAAAGACTATGACCTTGACTGTGAAATGTGGGGATGTAAGAGTGGCTTAGGAAACCAATTTTAAGTAGAAAGACACTGTGAGCAAGGTGAGATCTTTGTTGACTCAAAGAAATATGAGGAGTCCAGTCCTTTGTGAAAGATATGCACTTAATTTTAATTTCCATATGGAATTCACAAATTGTGTACTACTAAATCACCTCAATGACTGTCTAAATAGTTGAATTACATAATAAGGAGTGCTGATTAGGACTGTAAAGAGTCATCTTTCCCAACTGCTAAACTATAGAATAGTGAAGTGAGGGGGGGAAGGGGTGGAGAGAGAGAGAGAGAGAGAGAGAGAGAGAGAGAGAGAGAGAGAGAATAGAAGCACCAGTGCAAGGAGACAAATGCCTTATTTGGAAGAAGATTCCCCACACTGAGCTTACAATTTCTGTCCAAATAAAAAAAGAAAAAAAAGAACTGGGATGAATGGCAAGGTAAAATACAATGAAAACTCCTCTAACAATATTTGGTCTTTTCATGTCATAAATTAGACCTGGAAATTTAGAAGGTAATTTTACTGGCTTAGCAAAAACTTTCTCTGAAAAATCATAACACACAGAAAACAAGCAGACCACCCCCTCAAAAGATTGCCCTTTCTAAAATTAGAGGTACATGTTCACAGATAATTTTAGAACCAAAAGACCTTAATATCACCTTGTACAATACACACATTTTAAATATGGTACAAACAAATTCTCAAAAAGGAAACTAAAATAGATATTCTAGCAATGACTAAATTGAAAGAACCAAATCCTCATTTTCAATCCAGAGTTTTTTTGTTTTTTTTTGTTTTTTTTCTACACAACATTGTCGTTGTACTAACAAGAATTCAAACCAGTCAACTTTACAGGCTTAAAAAAAGTTACGTAAAGTTAAATAAATCTATTTTTGGTCCACTTTTTTCCCCCTGTTATTCCAAGAGATAAAAACACTTAGCTTCACCTGGATGGCTGAACAGATTATCAGTGTCTCAGTTTCTAGAATAATGCCTCTCTGGCAATCTCGCATCCACAGTCTGGTGTAAAAGAGACAGCTGTTGCCCTATTTGCAGCCCAAGAAAATAACACTGGCAGCCAGTTCCTGCAAGACAGAAGACTCTTGGCAAAATGGCAATGTTCTTTTACAAAAATAGCAAACCATCATCTGGGTAAATTCAGGAAAGCTTATGACTTCTGCCAAAGTGAAATTGTGCAGTGCTGATCGCAAGTCAATACTGCGTCGGGATAGAGATCTAGATGAAGGTCAATTCAGATTTAAAAAAGATATGGAGAGTGTTGGGTGCTAAAAACTTGAATCAATTCCTTAGAAAAGTTATGACATTTCCTTCATCTAACATTCAAACATCTCTTATTAAATGTATAATTGTAAAATCATATCATTTAAAATATAACAATATTTTCAAATAAGGCCATCTAGCTAGACACATGCTTCTGGGGAAGTCACATGTCATTTTTCCAAGAGGTAGGATAGGACGTGGGAGGATGGGTAATGGGGAGGAATGGGATTGGGGCTAGATCATATATAAATATGGCTTTCACCAGTATAGCTTAGTGAGTTTGATGCGCCACAGATCTGGGGACAAAATAAATACAATACATGCCGTCATAGAGCAAACAGTCAGGCAGCAAGTTGAATAAGTAATGCTGTTGGGGAGGGTGGCATTATTAATTTAAAAAATTATTACCATAACTGAGAAAGGAGAGTCACAGAATATTATTCTAATAAAATTCCACAAAGCTTTATGGAATCACAACATAATGTTGAAATACATCCTCATTTCTTCATGTGAGGTTGTGCACAAGTTATGCCAAGGATAAAAATGAAAGTTTCTGTGTGTTTCCTTTTAGTCGTTGGGAATTCAGTGAGGTTTTCACACACACACCCTCCCCGCCATGCACTAAGAAAAGAGGGAAATAACAGTTCTTGTTGAGATATGAAGAGCAATACCAACAGTGGAACAAAGCAGAGGTATGTGAAGTCACTCCAAGAAGAAAGTGACAGGCCAGTCAGCAAGACTGGACTGTGTCCTATGTGAGTACACAGAACTATCTGAAAAAGAAAATACCGGCTAATAAAGTTTCCGTCAGCGAAGAACACATACAAAAGGAGAGTCACAGAGCCAATGCTGGCAGTGCCACACTGACATGCCATCCAAAAGAAAGGAAGTTTTGGATGGCAGCATGTCCTCTCCAGACGGTATGGAAAGCCATCTCACGCATGGGGATGGATGCATGGAATTAAAAATCAATGGATTTAACAGATTTCTGGCCCCATTAGCAGGAGAGTGCTTATCCAGAAATGGATGCATCAGAATTTGTTATCCTGATTTCCTCAAAAATTCAGTTTATTTAACACTACATCTTCTTCATCTTATCCTTTAATCCTCACTGAGTATTAAAACCTGATGCACATTAGATATGTCCAGAGGGACAGAATACATGGATGTGCCAAATCAAGTTTTCCCATTTGTGTAACCATTATATTTCTTCCAATCTCCCTTTGCTCTTTATTGATCTGTTTTCTTCACAATGGTAGAAACCGGAAAAGCAAGAACTATGATGGAAAGATATGGAAGAGCAATGATTGATCTGCTAAAAATTATGTTTGGTGAAAGTAGCCCAGTCTTGACCATATATCTTCACAATAATTTATATTGCTCAAGAATCTACACCGGCTCTAATCACCTAACATAGGAGATTAGAATCTTGTGATCATCTGGTGGGAACCCACCATGCTACGAAGAAACAGAGACATACAGAAGTGAAATCCTTCACGTATAACACAACTCTGCTCAGTTTAGAAATACAAATGAGTGTTCTTTCAGCTCCTGGTACTGCTGCCTTCAGAGCCTGTTTTCTGGAGAATCTGAGCAGATGAGAGGTCCTAGAGAGGGGTCTTTGCATGAAGTTGTAGAGGTTCATTTCGTCCATGGCTTCCAGGTGAGAGGAAAGCATTGACTTTTTCTTCAGCAGACCAAAGATGCCTCTCTCTCTAGGGGTATGTCAAGTCCAAGAAGATGCCCCTTCAAAGTCAACCTCTCTCTGCAATTTCATTCTATAGATCACTCAACCAGATTTGAGTTGGAACTTGACTATGGAACCCCTATTATGAACCAATCAGGGCGAATCCTGACATCTGAAAGTGAGGAAGAGACTGATGGATGCATCGAAGGAGAGAAGCTCAGTAACTGTATGGGCAGAATCAGCATTTGGAGGGAGAAAAACAATCTCTCGTGGCTTAAAGTGGACATTCTCATAAACACATTACCTGGAACCACTGTCATGTCTCACTTAATGGAGAAAGAATAAGACGAACTCAAGAGTACTGTCTATAGGAGAAAATTAAGTACACCGAGGAAAAAGTTTCAAACTAGAGGAATATCCAGGAATATATCTAGATGTACCGTAAAAGGACAAAAATATGTTTACAGGACTTCCAGGAATATCTGCAGTTGATGTTAAATCTTTCAGTTCTGCCTGCACATGTGATACTGAAACATTTATGTCCCGGACTCGTTCTCCGTTGGATAAAGACAGTTGGAAAAAACTGCTGGCATTCATTGTTACAAAGAAAGACTTACTCTGTTACACTGATGCTGTGTTATCACACAATTCTAAAGAGTTCAGTAGTAAGGAAGGTGGAATTCCTAGCACTGCTGGTCCTCTGAACCTCACGCTCTCTCTATGCCTTTAAAGAACACTCATTCCCCAAATCCACAGCTTTTCCCTCTGGATTCAGC
Organism: Rhinolophus sinicus; assembly: GCF_057876585.1. Classification (NCBI taxonomy): domain Eukaryota; kingdom Metazoa; phylum Chordata; class Mammalia; order Chiroptera; family Rhinolophidae; genus Rhinolophus; species Rhinolophus sinicus. The sequence goes on from NC_142506.1 coordinate 26,883,144, forward strand.
TTCTCAGTGGCAAGCACCAACTTTCCTGGCAGTCCTTATACTCTTATATGCTATATACTTGTTGATGTTATTCTCTTTTTTTATTAGGTGGAGTTTAATAGGGGAAAAAAGTTACCTTTGTCATTGAATCAGTATCACCATGTTAAATCCTACTGAGACATCACTCTCAAATTCAATAGGGTCTATAATCTTTTTTTCTTTTTTCTTTTTTTGAGACTTTACATTCTTCTTTATTTAAAAAATTAGTTTAAGGTGTACAAAACAATTTAATAGTTAGAAATTTATCATTTATACCCCTCACACAGTGATAACCCCCTCCCCCTATCTACTACCACTCTTATATCGCATACAGCCATTACATTTCCACTGTCTCTATTCCTTATGCTGTATTCCACTTCTTGTGACTATCTACCTATCTATTTATATTAAATTATAGTTGACATTCATTATTATTCATCTTCAGCTTCAGGTATACAGCACAGTTATCATGCAACTATACTGTCCCTGAAGTGGCTTCCCTAATAAGACAAGTGTCCATTGGATACCTTACAAAATCTTTACAACATTATTGATTATATTCCCCAAACTGACTTTCATATCCCTGTGGCCATGTTGTGGTTACCGATTGTCCTTTCTAATCCCCTCACCGTCTCCCTCATCCCCACCCACCTCCCATGTAGCAACACTCAGCTTTCCTCTGTATCTCTGAGATTGTTTCTGATTAGTTTGTTCATTTATGTTATTCTTTAGATTCCACATATAAGTGAGATCATATGGTATTTGTCTTTTTTTGTCTGACTTATTTCACTTAGCATAATGTTCTCTAGGTCCATCCATATCATTGCAAATGGTAAGATTTTATTCTTCTTTAAGCCAAGTAATACTCCATTGTATAAATGTACCACAGTGTCTTAATCCAGTCATCTACTGATGGGCACTTCGGTTGTTTCCATGTCTTGGCTATTGTGAATAGTGCTGCAATAAACATAGGGGTGCATACATTTTTTTGAATTAGTGTTTTGGATTTCTCTGGATAGATACCTAGGAGTGGGATTTTTGGGTCATAAGGTAATTCCATTTCCAGTTTTTTGAGAAACCTCTATACTGATTTCCATAGTGGCTGCACCAATCTGAAATCCCACCAGCAGTTCACGAGGGATCCCTTTTCTCCACATCCTCGCCAGAACTTGTTGATTTATTGATGATAGCCATTTTGAATGGGGTGAGGCGGTATGTCATTGTGGTTTTTATTTGCATTTCTCTAATGATTAGTGAGGTTGAGCATTTTTTCATATGTCTGTTTGCCATCCGTATGTCCTCCTTAGAAAAATGTCTCTAAATTTATATTAGCTCTCTACTTGAATCATGTTTATTTGCTATTCCTCTTACCAATCTCATTATCTTCTGAAAAAGCTGGCCTCTTTTTTTTTCCTTCTACCACCCATTAAAACCGGTATCTGAAAGCAGGTTTCTTATGTATATAAAAGAAGGTGCTCCAGTTCACTACAGCACCTGGCTCCCTACTGAAATACACCCCACTGGCTTTTCTCATTTGTATTACCAGCCAGGCCTCTTGGGTGTTTGAGTTTGTGGTCCTTGGTCTCTTAGAACAGTAATTTTCCAGCTGGTTCCTCAGAAAGTATAGCCAATTACCCCAAATTTATCACCCTTACAAGAAAGAAAAAGAAGGACCCAGTAATCCCACTTCTGGGTATTTACCCAAAGAAACCCAAAACACTAACTTGAAAAGACATATGCATCCATATGTTCATTGCAGCACTATTTACAATAGCCAAGATATAGAAGCAACCTAAGTGTCCATCAATAGAAGAATGGGTAAAGAAGAAGTGTTACATACATATATACAATGGAATATTACTTATTTAGCCATATGAAAGAATGAAATCTTGCCATCTGCAATAACATGTATTGACCTAGAGGGTAATATGCTAAGTGAAATAAGTCAGAGAAAGACAAATACCATATGATTTCTCTTATATGTAGAATTTAAAGAACAAAATAAACAAACAAAGCAGAAACAAACTAATAGCTACAGAGAACATTTTGATAGTTGCCAGATGAGTGAGGATTTGGGGGGATGGGTGACAAAGGGGAAGGGATTAAGAAGTACAAATTGATAGTTACAAAATAGTCATGGGGATGTACAATATAACATAGGAAATACAGTATTGTGATAACTATGTATGGTGTCAGATATGTACAAGATTTATTGGGGTGATCACTTTATTTGTAAGATATACAAATGTCTAATCACTATGTTGTACACCTGAAACTAACAAAGTACTGTATGTCAACTGTAATTCAAAAATATAAAAAAAAATTAATTAAAATAAACTCAGAAAGAGAGATCAGACTTGTGGTTACCAGAGGTGGAGGGGCAAGGGGGAATTGGAGGAAGGCGGTAAAAAGGTACAGGCTTCTAGTTATAAGATAAATAAGTACTAGGCAGTACTGTACAACATGATAACTATAGTTAACACTGCTGTATGACATATGGGGAAATTGTTAAAAGAGTAAATGCTAAGAGTTTTCATCACAAGGGGAATTTTTTTTCCTGTTTTCTTTTCTTTTTGTTGTATCTGTACGAGAAGATAGATGTTAGCTGAACCCATCATGGTGATCATTTCACAATATATGTAATTCAAACCAGCATGCTGTATGCCTTAAACTTATACAATGATGTATGTCAATTAGTTTTCCATAAAACTAGAAATTTATATATTTATTTGGTAAACTGGAAAAATCCACAATATCTTGAGTCTTTTGATGATTTGTTTTCAAGAAAATGAAATGTAAACAAAACAAAACCAAAGGGTGGAGGGACCTTTAAATCACTGGAAACAACACATTTTTCATTCTTCCAAATATAAGAATGAATAGGGCATTATTTCTGTCCTTCAGAAACGTACAATCTCATAATGAAGGGGGGAAATTAAAAGTAGCCATAAAATTAATGTTTCGTATCTTAATCGAGTTGTCCATCATCTCTCACCAAATAGGAATAATGAGAACTATTTTACTGAGTGGTTGCTAGGATTAAAGAAAATTGCATATTTGAAAATGCATATACCTGACACATAATAGATACTCAGAGAGTGGGTTTTAAATACGTTTGTAAAGGTCAAGTGTTTACTACTATGTGATTTATCAGGGGCAATGCTAAAAGTTAATAAAGAAAGAGGTGTATTTCCAAGTATGTTTCAGGAATCTAACTGGGAACCTTTCCTTAAATATTCATTTAGTCACCTTGTTTATTACAGCTTTCACTAGTCATGAAATAGTCATGAGATTAGAAGTGCCCTGCCTTGTCTTAATTCTCTGGAACAGGTTTCATAAATGTAGAGACATATTACTTGGATAATTCTGCAACCTCACATTTTTATAAGTACATTTATAAAACTTAATTAGGAATAATATATACAGTTTGGCAGGTAGTTACTGAAACAGCTCTATAGTTTTGTGAAATATATTAGATTTGGTACACAAATAATGTAATCATTTAATGGGTCAGTTTCAATTACACTTTCCCACTTGGCACCCTGGAAATCGATTTCTTTAACATAGAGACATTAGTCATTTTCATATTCCTACATATATTTCAGTCTCATGAATGGAACTGAAACTAAATTTAATAAATCTTTTCTTCATTTTTTTCAGCCAAATGTTCTCCATTTGATGGATACTAAAGACAAAGCAGCTTATAGCTATCACAGATGTTAAAAAACTTAGGACAAAATACTTTGTTGCATGTTCAAATATTTTGAAAGGGTTTTGAGATCCCTTAGAATACAGTCTGGAGAATCAACTGCCAAATTATTAAATAATGTCATAAGATTTCAAAGGCGGGCCACATAAGACCTTAAGCATTAGTCATATCAACTTAGGAAATGAGAGCTGCACGTGCTGTGGCAGGCAGTCTTCATTCTATTTGTGTGAACACCCCTTTGGTGGTGTGGATGTGGCAGAGTATTCACACTGCATAAGTGTACAATGGCAAATAGGGTCTTTGAGAAAGGAACAATGACAACGTTAAAAAGACAGCCAGGGATTTTATTTTTTTCATTCAATTTCAACCTTTTCTAAAGCAAGGCACTATTCTCCCTCCTGCCATTTAAGGTGGGCCCCTGGAAACCAGGGTAATAGCTTACGAACAGGCTACATAAGACATTAAATATGTACAGATTGTGTAAGTTCCATCAAGGGGCCATGTTCCTAGTCACCTTTTTCAGAACAAACAGGAAAAGATGCATTACTCAAGATTCTACAGCTAACAAAAGAAAAGAAGAAAATGTTTGCTTTGGCTTTTCTTTTTCTTTTTCACCTTTATGAGTGCATGTGTAAGAAAAAGAGAGACTGTTTTTCCTCTCAATCATACTCTGACATTGCAGGTAAATGTTCATGAAAGAGACTTGGTCCAACCCCAGGAAATCATTTGGGGGTAATTACCACTTGGCATTATAAGCAATATTTAACAAGCTTGCCTTTTTCTACTTTTCTGCTGTTAGATGCAATAGTCAAGACTGGCTTTCATTGAGTGCCAAACTTGACTTTCCTTATTCATGCAGGTTTTGACATTGGTCTAGATTCAGATGAGTTGGGTGGTAATTCATGACGTAAGAAAGGAGACTTGGGAATTTAATGGAGTAAAGAATGTTAACTTAGAAATTATAAACTATTATTTTGCAATAATTAATGTGTATGCCATTATATGGGAATGCCTGCCTTCTCTGAAGACTTGAAACAAAATTCAAAGAAATTAACACATATCAATTAACCACATGTATTGGCAATTATATTATGTAAGAAAGACACACACATATACACAGGCACATGCATACACCTCCTTTTTTATTTGCATACTGTTCGCTAATGTGAATCCTTAGGTGTTTGTTTTTTCCCCCAAAGTAGCCTTTCTTATAAAAATGCTTCTTTTGTTGTTTTGGGGAATAGCTCCTCAGATAGATAGTAATAGAAACAAAGTTGAACTGAGCATATGAAAAACAAGCAAGAAATTCTTATAAGTGACTGGAAGAAGGAAACAGAGTCAAAAGACAAGAAAACTGAGAAAGGATATGTAGAGTAGATGGAAACCTGCAAAGGAAGGAAAGGTAATGGGAGGTGGCTAGGGAGAAAACCAGGCACAGTTATGTAGGTTCCAAATGAACACAAAATTCCAAAGAAATCTTGGGGCTGTGTTTTTCGGCAAGTCCAATCATGAGGATGGCAGAAGCTAAACCTCTGTAATGTCGAGTGCTCAAAATTAGATGCAGTTTTAACAAAGACATTCAGTCCTTTGCATGGTATTTACCAGGGAAATGCTTCATAAAAAATCATGAACAATGCATAACAGAGGAAGATATATGCTTATGTAAGCTTGCCTGCTTGTGTCTATGAGGAAATTATTGTGTCCAAGAGATTTCCCTCCTCGTATCCACAGCACCCCTCCCTTCCTCTCACTGCACCCTCATCCAGATATGTGCCTTTCCCTTTCCTGCCCTTTGAAAAATGATGTTTGAGCAACATAGCTAGTCAGTAACCATTAATGGGTTAAGAGGGTTGGAAACTCATTTGATTTCATAGTTGACTGTTTGCATGACTACAGGTTAAGCTGTGATTAGATTTCCATTTACAGCTCCCTCATTTTCAGGCATTTAAAAATAACTCAGCCCGAAAAGTTCCTTCTAAATTGATTGAACTGGAGCTTGCCAATGAGTCATAGATAACCCCCAACCTCAAAAACACAAACAAAAAAGCAATACCAAAGTTGGAGGAGGGGAGTGTACCAATCCAAAGCTAATTTTTTAAAGCTTTTTTATTCTGAAAAACACATCATGTGAGGAACACAAGCTGGTAAACACATGTCAGTTGTGTATAACCATTTTAAAGTTATTTTGCAAGGACCCTAAATAAGCTAAAACATTCAACTACTGCCCTTGCACAAGACTTACACACACATACTCACCCCACATGTGTGTCTGTCTGCGTGTAAACAGATAAGCATTCAATGGCCTCATGGAGGTTGTGTAAGACACACATTCAAAGTCAATATGGGTGTTTTGTGATGGTCTCATCTCTGAGGAAAATCCAAATAACTTTACAAGACCTGATAAAATATCATTTTTTTCTTCCTTTTTCAGCTGTAAATTCAAGGCTATTCAGAACTCTTGCCAATGTACCAATTCACAGCTGTGGAATTACCTAAAAGTGTAAGTGTTTCCAAAGCATTCAGTCAGTGACATGGGAGTTCAGCAGGCGAGCACCTGGTGGTGGTGTCTCATTAGACCTCCAGCACAATGTAGCTATTTTTCTTTTTACTCCGTCTCCTTAGAGGAGGAACTGGTCTCTTGACCCATCCTATGACTTCCAGATTCCAATTTCCTAAAGCACTACAGCCTCTTGTTATCACATTTGAAAGATTTAAAGTATTATTTTCCTCATGCCAAGAAACACAATGATTCTTTTAATAAAGTCAAGAACAACGTGAGCCATTACTGTTTACAGGCATATTCTTTATATATCCTATTATTTCTTTCATTTGGGAAGGTCATTTGTTAAATGATTTTCCTTTGTAACAGAGGGGTTAATCCTTACCAAAAATAAGACTAATAAAAGTTGGAACAGTAGCAAAAATAAGACAGATTTAGTCGGGTAAAACTTTATTAATTGGTCTTCCACTGATGCATAATTCATGATATTATGTCCTGGGATAGACCAAGTGCTCTGTTCACTATTGATTAAGAAAAAAACTTGCTATGCAAATTAAAAAAGAAAACCAGACTGTGGTTGTGGTGAGGGGTTAGTGGAATGGAAAGGTATAGTAAGCCTCATTATAAAACTTATGAAAAGATAAACCCTCTAAAAGAAGCATACTTCAAAACATTTGTTACATGCTGACAACTCTGGCATATATTTTATAATCTATCAAAACAGGTAAGGTGTTAACTTCAAGGAGTTTAGAATCCAGTTGACTCTAGCACACCATGGATACAAATACTTCTGATATTCAGTACAGGCAAACCAATCTTAGCTGTTGGATTAAAAGTAGCTATAATAAAATTAGTTTGGGTATTGACTAGAAAACAATAATATTGAATTTAAATATATAATGTATAACATTAATTATATGTACATGTATCCATATGTGTATATATACGTGCAGTCACACACACAGAGACATAAAATGAATGCCCTCAAAGCTGTCTAATAGCTGTAAAAATTATTAGGTGTTTCTCTGCAGTTTGGCTTCCTTCTGTGTAAAAATAGACCACTCTGTCCGGAGAGGCAGCATTTGATCAGCTCTCAGTCCAATAAGACCAAAAAAACAAAGGCAGATAGCCAAATAACTCACCTTATAAAAATGTCTGCCTGGCCACTGGGTTAGTCCCACCCTCTATATTGACAAATGAGTGGCATGCCATAGTCAGTAAAATGTAATAATGAAGGTTCATAGACTCCTTCCAACCTCTCCCAGGTTGTTGATGATTGTTACACATGAATTTCAAGACAGGTGTCTTTTACTGAGGAAAGGAACCACTTGCTCATTTTCATAGTTAAAAATATGAGGTTCCTTTTCATTTTTCTAATATTTGAGATGCTCAGTTTAATGGATGAAAACATTACTGCGATTACGTACTTTTTCTCAATGCTCTTTCGATATCTTTCCTTAGAGAATATATCATTGTATGATTTAGTCCTCTAACCTTAAAGATTAAAAAACACTTAATGTGTTCCTTTTTTAAAAAAAATTTCATTCGGTCTATAAATCTACGTGTATTAGAAACTGCTAGTAATGAGTGACAACTACAGTTTCTTAAACTTCTACATTGTGCTAATACCACTTCCAGAACTTGACGTACATTAATCCCATATTATGCCTGTTTCATCGATGAGGATGCTAACTCTCAGAAAACTTAAATATCGCTCACATTTAAATAACTAGTAATTGGCAAATCCAGTAATAAAGCTCAGCTCTGCAATACGCCAGAGTCCCACTGACAAAATCTCTTCAGTGCTCAAATCACTTCCACTGCTCTTCCCAAAAGGGAGAAAGTGAATTGACGTCATGGTTTATTTTCTCCCATCACCCTTCAGTTATCCAGGATCTATTTTCCAATTTCTGAATTATCCACCCCTCTTCCCGATCCTTCTCTTTCATACTATTTGCTTTTTATGTATCAATGACTTATTAGTAAGTTTTCTGGGCCATGAAACGTGAAGGACTGAATTTTGAAATCAGTGAATATTTTAGTCAAATTCTAAAGCAATTCTAATATAAAAGGAGACTGAAGGTAAGGTCTAAAGTTAGCTTACTACTGTCACATGTAGCCGTTCATTTTATTTAACCCAAACACACACACGCACACACACACACTCACACACCATTTACTATGCACTAGACATTATTCTAAGAGCTTTACAAATATTATTTAATCCTCATAACAACCCCATATGGGAGGTTACTGGTATTCTCATTTTACAGATGAAGAAACTAAAACTCAGAAAAGCATGTGCTGCTTGTGCAATTTACACAGCCATTACTGGCAGTGCTGGAATTTAAATAGAGGTATTCTGGCTCCAGAGTCAGGCTAGCTCTTAACTTAGATAGAAAACTGTTGGTTGGTAATTCATTGACATCTCCTTTTCTCAGGATATATAATTCATGGGACCTCTCAGTTTTGTACTGAAGATTCATGGTGATGATATTTTTATCATCAGATGATGTTTGAGTAATACGTTTACTGCATACCCACTGTTTTCAGAAGGTGAACATACATAATAGTATAATAGTAGAAGGTGAATAGTAGAAGGTGAACATACAAAAATGAATGCCACTTGTTCAGGTGTGTTCTTGCCTTTTTAATGATAGGCTGCCTAAGAGAAGGGAAACAGGCCTGGCATCAGTTTTACCCCATTTTTTCTGGCTTTAATGTGTCTCCATTGTGCTCGGGAGATTTACATGAGGTGCCCAATTCAGGTTTACAGATTATCATTGGATGGTGAGTTTGTTTTATTCTTCTTTTATTTCTAGTACCCAGCACAGTCTTGGCTCATAGTAGAAGCTCAATAAGTATTAATTTGAAACAATGAATGAGATTAAATGGAAACCCAAGAAAGATGATCATTCTTAAACCTGCAATTCTGGTATTTCATATAAAATGTATTAATGTCTCTCAATTATTCACCAGAAATTAAATTCTATAATGATCGATGAACCAGAATGTATATCATTATCTTGCCAAACTCCTGTACCATCTTTTCAATCCCTGGAATTTTCTTAGTTATTGCCTATTATAATATTCTCAACAAAGAAAACAGAATAGCCAAGCTGCTAATAACTCAAAAAAAATCTTGTTGGAAACACGTTAGATAATGTCTTCAGCAATATTTGTATAGCACATACAGTAAGAACTTAGCATTTTCCCCCTCATGTGTCCTCAAAAAGAAGAACGCTGTAAGGCAAAATGCTAAAGTGCATGGGAGTAGAGGTGATTCTACAACAAACTAAAGTATTATGGCCCAGTGTATAGCTTAAAGAGAATATATACCCTTATGCTGGAAAACTTTATCTCTGGATGGAATTTAGATTCCTAAAGATAATATTATTGGTCTCTCAGCTGGCCTTTTAATAAGAACTAGTGATTTCACTATGCTCTCAAAAGTAGTCAGTCCACAGTGATACACATGAGAGATTCTCATACAAGACACATTCCCATCAGCCTAGACCAGGGTGTGAATAATTCCATTAATTACCAATCACTCCAGACTTTTCTCTCCTACTTAAGAAAGCCTATTTGCAACTAAGTGAGTGTGAGTGACCTTATTGTCAGAGAGAGCCTTAGATCTGATTTAATTTATAAGAAAACATAAACCATTCACAACCGTCACTACTTCACAGGAACAAATTATTCATGTCACACAACACAATCGGTGGTGATGGACAAAATGTCAATATGATCTAGTGGATAACAGCTGCAGTGAGGTGGGCTCTCAGGGCACCTGTAGAAAAAGCCAAAATGTTCTTCAGAGAGCAGCTTGACGTTCCTTTTAGCATACACATAACTATGCAAGTACCTTTCTGACAATGCGAAGTCTACTTTTGCAGCTGACTTCTTCTAGCAGTAAAACTTCCTTGGAAGGTTACACAATCAATAGGAAGGCAAGAGAAGGAGGCTCAGAAAGTAAGGACCTCAAAAGACCTCTTGAGGAACCAAAAATAAAAAGAAAGGGTTTTAACTGTACTTCTATTTATTCGTGCATCTCACCTTTGCTTAAAGTTCAAAGTCTAGACAGAGTCCAGGGGCTTGTCTTGGGTCATATGCCCACACTGGTTAGAGAAGGACAGGGTGGCCTGGTTTGCAGTTGCACCAAGAAAGACTGCAGAGTGGACGAGGAAATCCCCAAATGAAAATCAGATTAATGCTGCCAAACGGAAGATGTGACTACTGCTATTCATCACGGGAAAGTCAAAGCTTAGGCCCAGCAAAATAAAATGACTACTATTCTAGAAGGGAAGACCCAAACATAGTGTGTCTATAGATGTACTCTCTTTACATGGTCTCTCGGGTCAACCCCTAACTCCTTTCTTCTGCCTCTACTGAGTGAATAAATGAAGGAGGTATCTATGCCATTTTGGCCATGACACTAGTTCTGGTACTCCAGTTCCATCCAGGGATACCTGTACACTGGCTAGTTATCACTAGGTGTCCTCCTGCTACATTTCCTTCAATAGTTACTTCCACATGGACATATTTCTCAGAATTACGACATGTAGCTGCCTCTGTATTCTGAATATCCACATGACGCCCAGATTTCTCCGATAGCTGTTCTTCACTCTGTGCAGAAGACCCTGGAACTGACTGGAATGAGGGTTGAGACTATTTTACACACCACTTCACTTCCTCCAGAGAGAGTGTCTAATGCCTAATGATTTTTAAACGTAACATTTTATAAGGTAGATATTACCAACTGCATACCACCAACAATAAGATCCCTCAATGGTGCTTCCATGCCAGCTACAAGACTTTCTGATGTACCAATCTGAATACATTAGTTTCAAAATCAACTCCCCATAACTACATGAGTTATATCCAGTTAAATACAGTCTTGTTAGACTTCAATCTAATAGACTTCAGCCTACTTTCCTATTTGGTCATGTTCTCCTTGATCCTGATTCTATCACCATTTGTACTAAACTTTTCTTCTGGTCTCATCTTATCTGAAAATTTGACCAGCACTATTAGATGAGGAAGTTGGCTAGGACAAGACAAAGAGGAAATCCAAGTTGTACCACTGTAGGCTTCCCTTCAAGCCAGCATTCATCTTCTGGTCCCTCTGCTCTGAATACAGCCCTTCTATCAGTGTCAGTTCCTTCTAGCCATATTATTATATTTCCTCCTCTTGTCCACCAGAATATTTTAAGAGGTATGCTATAATTTCCCTGATCATTTCCTATAATGATTTCATAATATACTAGAAAGTAAAAACAAGAAAGAGGAAGGATGTGAGGTTATTTTGCTATGCTTTCTAAGTGATCACTGATTTTGTTACTAGATGATCATAAATAATACATTTAATAATCCATTCCAGTATTTCTCTAGGCACTGAATCAAACATACTGGACTTTAATGTGTAAAATTCAAATTCTTCCCTTTTGGAAAATTGGAACAAGTCTTCTGTGTGTTTTTCGTTTTTGTTTTTCCATTTTTCAACATTCTTAGAGTTCAACTCTAACTCCTCGTGAAACCCTTTGGATGAATACATTACAGCCCAGGAGACTAGAACTTTTAAAATATCTTGGCACGCTTTTCACCTGCATTGCTATTTAATCCCCTCTTAACTAGGGTAGTTCTATTATTTCTAGTATCAAGAGCACTCTTCTTACCAGAAAGATGGAAGAAAAATAGAGTGGAGTAGTTCTCTGTCCACTTCATCAGTTTTCCTAACACAAAGTGTCCTATGGAGAAAACTTGTTCTTTCTCATTGTTTTTCCACTGAAAATATAGTAGAAACCCATTAATTAATGCAAACTAGCTATAGTAGTTAATGTGTTAAATGTGTGTTTGTGTGTTTTACACTTGAATGATCTAAGTGTTCACTGTTTCACCATTCCTTTGATACAGGGTGCAGGCTTGTTCTTTGAAAGTGAATCCCTTTGGAGTTCCACACCACTTTTCTTGCATGAACCAAACCTCTAAAATATAGGCTATAAGCTTCACTTTTGGTTCTTTAAGGTGCAATAAAAATTTTAAACAATAGCAAAACAGATACTCTGAATATAGTAATCTTCTAGACTTTTACAATTTTTCCCAATTTCTTTTGGTTATAATGCAAAGTAATTTACTTTATTATTATTATTTTTAGCAACTCACCGTTATAGTCTCTCTGGAACATTTAATTTAGTACTAATTTTTAAAAACTACTTTCCCAGTCATTTCACGAGTTTGCATAATACTTAACAACCACAACGCAAAAAACTGGCATAAACTGAGAAGAAAAACCGTTGAATATTGGGATACATACAGCTCTAATGTCAGGTTTGCCTGGTGCTCATAGGCATTCTAAAAAGAGTCTAGGAACCATGAGACTTCAGAGGGCTGCCGTCATTAGCAAAAATGTTTTAAAAATGTAATGAAGAGTGTTAGTTAATCTGCCATGCCATTAGGCAGAAGTTAGGAGAGTTTACCCTGTGACTTTTTGAAACCCTTTATTATGATTCTTAGCAGTCACAAACCTCAGCATCTTAGAGCTTTGTTCTATAATATAATGGAATTCTTACAGGCTGTTCTTCTCTGTTGTTTTCCTTCTTGGGCTGTGGGCCGCCTTCACTCTTCTGTGATTGCTTCCTGTAGCAATCATCTCATCTTCCTCTTTATTCTATCAGCAGATTCCTTATACTAGTAAACATCTGGCATGGGGGCTGGAACAGGGCAGGTGCTCATAAACATTTGTTGGAGAAATGATGATTGCCTCTCATAAGCCATGCACTGGACTAGGTGGTTTGTAGCTGTCACCTCCAACACATGTATGAATTTAAGACAGGAACATCAGAGTTTAAGAAGTGTCACTTATCCTTTGTTATTTCTCAGAATCCAATTGTATTTGCTCCAAGCCCCAAACTTCACTCTTAGTCATTGGGGCATCCTGTGATACTCTGTTTATGCTACGTAAAGTTAGTGATGTATACAGTGCCTGAAAATGGGGTGAGAAGCAGCTGCTTTCACACATGGTCGCTGCAGTCCTGGTATTTCTTGGGCCTGTGCACACAGGTGAAAATTTGCCGGTGCTGTCTGTCTTAATCACCACCATTTCAGGGAGACTCTCAGAGATCTGCTCCCCAACTGCTGAGTCCATGTCTCATATGCATTCTCCATCGGAGGCAATTTCTGCCGCTGGCCTTTGTCACACCATCCCTAGCGGGAGAAACAGACTTCCTCCCAGGTGCCACCACTTCTACCTCTGCCACTCAAAGTTCTTCTCTGCATCTCTGTGACAAACCGTGTAATTCTCAATGAGCCACTCCTGGTATGGAAATGGGCAAGGGTACTCTGAATACCAGTTACCCATTTTTTAAGTGAATATCTCCTTCTTACATTTCATTACATTCCGGGTCTGCATTTTATATAAGGTGCTCTTCAAAATGAAGAGTAACAAACAGGACAGTTGACTACTCTTACCCCCATGCAGCTAGTTCTGGAAGTTTCTGTATATGTATCTATTAGTTTCCAACACGCTGTCCACATGGTGGTCAGAAAACAACGAGAAGTGGTTTCCTGTCCCCATTTGTTGGTCTTTGTACCTTCTTCTACCCGTCACTTGATGAAACAATCCTAAGCACACCCTCTTAATTAGCCGGGGGGAAAAGCTTGTTAAATGGTCTCTTCATCCAAAGGGCACACCAACACTAACACCCTGATAACTCCAGTGGGCAGTCATTTGACTGGTCTCTTGACTGCCTTGTATTGTATTTTCCTCCTACTTCAATTGCTATTGGAAACTTCACCATCAGTTTTGTATTACCTCCAATGCGTACCAATATTCCTTACCAGTATGATACCACCACAGACAACCAAAGAATCTTGCATGCTCAATCACAGTTTCAGCCACAAAGGAACTGGACCTTTCTTTTCCAGGAAAGAAATTATCATGATCATTCCTCCCATAGCAGTGCTCCCTAAATACAATATAAATCCATCTCTTACATCAAAATATGTATAGTATGTGAAACCACTGGGTAAGGAATATATTCACTGAATATATAATATACATATTACATATAGGAAAGGGGAAGAATGGCAAGTTGATCGGTTATACTAGTGTATAGCAATTCTAAAATTATATATTTTAAACTAGGTTTCATAGTCATACTAGATTATATATTATGAACTAGGAAAAAACGGAGTCTCGGTTGTTGGTTTTTAATGTCTTGACAGGTTTACAGAGCTAAAGAGACATGAGGAGAGCATAGTAGTGTGTTCAACCCACGTCAGTCTAGACAGCTGTGTGAATTATGTACCCACTCAGACTCAAACCACCTAATTATCTAAATGAGCTGGATAATCTATAAAAGCTTAGGTCCAGTAAGGTACAGTCTTGGCTTACACACATCCTAGACACAAAAAATAAGAGAATAAGGATGCTCAATTTCACAAGCTTGGCGTGGAAGACTCACAGACATTCACAGAGAGGTGACTGTTGGCAATCCTTCCTTCCCCTCATGCTGGAAAGGCGGCAAGAAAAGCTTTCTCACATTATCCTGGTACTTATAGCATAGACTAAAAAAGTACAGAGGAAGACAGAAATGGGCACAAAATATTTTAAGTTCATCCAAATTCTAGAATTCAAATCAGCCTACTCTAGTGCTGAAGAAATACGTGGTCATTCATATGATTCATTATTGTTTCCTCAGCTCCAGTTCCATGCACACGAATATGTTTATATTTTTAAACATGTAGAAATCCTTTGGGGTGAATACTAGCAACTATGGTAATATTTTGTATCTGAGGTTTCTATTAAAGGGTGGCTAGCACCATTTCAAAAGAAAGAGCCTTCCCTCTGCACTACTGTTAAGACCTGTAGGCCTCTCAGATAAGATGCCCTCCTTCGTTAGCGGACTTCTTCTGCCTTCTAGGTTTAGAAAGTATGAATAGTCTTCATCCTCACTTTAAAATCCATTCAGAATTGCCTTGCATAAAGTAAGGCAACTAAATTTGAAGTTTGAAATAAGACAATCCTTGCAGGAAAAATCAGTCACTTATCAGCAGAGTTCCATGCAGCTCATTGGAAATTCAGAATTTGGAACACAAATTTAGAATATTGAACATGGCATTATTCATTGCCTGGCACAGAGTCATGCAAGGCAGTTAGCCAAACAAGCTATCTCTCTACTTACAGGTGAAACAACGGTTTGGAGAATCTTAAAAATTTGAAAACGTTCATAAATCAAAACAGGAGGTTTTCTAAGGGGGAAGTTAACATTCTGCCAAGTTAAGCAAACTAAAGAAGAAAACAAGTTGGCGGTTAAAATGGTTTTCATGACAGACACTTACACTTCCTCAAACAATATCAATTAGTGTCTTTAGAACAGACTGCCCAAAGATGATATTTCAATCAGTCTATTTTCCGGATGTAAAGAGCTTTCTTCCATTGTTTCAGACTGCAGAAAATAGGACAACGGGTGGTGTTGCCCACAGTGGCAGAGCTGGGCTTTCCTGGCTATGTAAATGCCTGAGCTGATATAAAAATTCTAGCACTTCTAGAACCTCAAATGAAAACTTTTCCCTACCTATCAAATATAGCACTTGTTTGTGTGAGAGTGTTTTCAACTTTCACATATACTTCTCTCTTTACCAAAAATAAGTTTGTCTTTTGAGAATCATTTTCCCCTTATTTTCTAAGGTCTGACCCGTCTTTGTTGCTTTGTTATGAGGCTATATCAAGCAAATAAATTTTTAAAAACAGGATTCTAAGGAAGAGAAAGATGAAAGACAAATTATTCCTTATGGGTTTAGTTAAACCTAGAACAGGGAATCAACCCAAGGAAATTAAGTTGATCTACAGTATAAAGAGTTGAAGAAGAAGAGTAACCAGGGGATGGAACACAGAGAAGCCTTCTGGGCTGGATTTTGGGAGAATTTTAAAGGGTTGACATTTGAAAAGCTCCAGGGGTGCAGAGTGGGGGGAAAAAGAAGAGATGATCAAGATGGGTGGGGTGCGTTACGAATTGAGAACCTTCAACATGTGAGAGATGCAAGTAAAAAGTCAGTCTTTTATCTACAGATCTGTTTCTTTGGATGCTATTTTATGAAGAGTCTGTGCAATGTAATGCACTGGGTTTTATTCAGGTTATAGCCATACTGTAAGTTAACTTACTCATGACCAAATAGAGAGTCATCGTTCTGAATCCTCAACAAATGGTTCCCACAGTAAGATAGAGGTCCTACTTCAGTGGCAGTAATACCACCCACTTCCAAGTTGTAAAGCTAGGTGCTGCATTTGAGTTCATTATTTCAATGTACCATTTGACGTGGGTTTTGATGGAGAGTGGTTGCCCGTTGTTCCAATCTTTCTTGAAGATTATAATGGTGGTTGCATTTTGGAAAAACTGTAGCATTCACTTAAAATCATTCAATAACAAGGATAAAACAGAGCTTTTCTAAATCATCTGGTTAGCACTCCATATGTTCTCTTGTTAAAAAAAAAAAGCGACAAAAAATCTCAGAAAAAGGGCTGCTAGGCACGGATATCATGCTTTCTCCTTTTTATCTTTTGAAGGAAGTACAAATTAGCCATTAGCACAATCTGGCCTATTGGCGATCCCTCTGCAAGTTGCTGCTTGCTCCAGGGTGTGGCCTCCTGTGCTCTCCAGCAATGCTGACAGCGGACTTGCGTTCACAGGATGGATTTATGTGGTCAGTTGACCTGGAGCTTCCCTTAGCCTGCACCAGCCGAGATGATGCCTCTCCCTGCCCACTGCTCCGGGTGATCCTGAGATTTCCTTGGCTCTCTTTATGAGAAGTCACTGGACTTTTTGTTGTTTGTATCACGTTTACCTGCCCAATTGCATCCTTTTTCTTGGTTTATTACCTTAGTAACATGTATCCTTCAATTGCTCCCTAAGAAGTGGTACTAAGTGAGACCATGCAGTATCTGTCTTTCTGTATCTGGCTTATTTCAGTTAGCATAATTTTTTTCCAGGTTCGTCTATGTCGTAGCAAATGTCAGGACTTACTTCTTTGTTAAACCTGAAAAAGATTCCATTGAAAAAGTCAAACTCCACTCCTTGGTATTTCCCCAAAGGAGCTGAAAATATACACCCACACAAAAACCTGCACATGGATGTTTATAGAAGCTTTATTTATAATTGCCAAAACTTGTAAGCAACCAAGATGTCTTTCAGTAGGTAAATGGATCGATAAACCGGTCCATCCAGACAATGGAATATTACTCAGGGCTAAAAAGAAATGAGCTTTCAAGCCATGAAAAGAAAGGAAGAAACTTAAAGGCATATTACCAAGTGAAAGAAGCCAATCTAAAAAGGCTACATACTGTATGATTCCAACTACATGACATAATGGGAAAGGTAAAACTATGGAGACAATAAAAAGATCAGTGGTTGCCAGCAGCGGGGGGTGGGAGGAAAAAGATAAACAGGCAGAGCACAGAGGAATTTTAGTGAAAATACTCTGTATGCTATTATAATAATGGATATGTGTTATTATACATTTGTCTAAACCCATAGAATATAAAACATCAACAATGAACTGTAATGCAAACTATGAACTTTGAGTGATTATGATGTATCAATGTAGGCTCATCCTCCTTGGTTAAAAAAAAAAGTTAAAAAAAAAAAGTCAAATTCATAAAAGCAGAGAGTGGAATGGTGGTTTCCAGGGGCTAGAGGGATAGTGGAAATGGGGAAATGTTTGTCAAAGAATACAATGTTGCAGTCATTCAGGATGAATAAGTTTCAGAGATCTGATATACAGCATGGTGACTACAGAGAATAATACTGTATTGTATACTTGAAATTTGCTAAGACAGTAGATCTTTAATGTTCTCACACAACACACACACCTATGTGAAGTGATGGATGTGTTAAATAACTTGATGTCGGCAGTCATTTCACAATGTACACACATATCAAATCACATTGCGTATGTTAAATATATACAATTTTTATTTGTCAATTATGCCTCAATGAAGGTGGGAAAAAGAATTGTAAAAAAGAAAGAAAAGAGAAATCGTACTAAAGGGGCTAAGATTTGGGGACTTGTCTTGACTGGACATAATTTCATTCTACCTTACAGTTTGGATGAGCATAGATTTCTAGACTGAGAATCATTTTCCCTCGGTATTTTGTCATCAAAATCCAGAGTTATTGAAAAGCCTGAAGTCATTTCTATCTTCACTTCTTTCTTTATATGTGACCATGTGCCCTATTAATTTGTCTGTTTCTCTCTGGAATATGTTAGGAGTTGTGTTTTTTTGTTGTTGTTGTTGTTGTTTTTGTTTTTTTATCTCTGCTGTTCTGCATTTCATAGAATGGTGCTAGACATTTGTATTTTTATGGGTCTCTACCATGATGAACATTTTTACTTCGTAAGACTTAGATCTAGAAATCATTATCCTTTGGTTCTGGAAAAACTTTTTTGGTATTCTTTCTTTGATAATTTCTTCCCCACCGTTTCCTTTATTCTCTCTACAGTAACTTCTACTTTTTTGGATATTGGAACTCTCAAAATAATTTTCTAATTTTCTTGTCCTTTTTGTCTGTATTTTTATGTTTTTGACTTTTTGTTCTTTCTTCTGGAAGATTTGTTCAAGTATATAACTCAACCTTTTATTGAATTTTTAATATGTGTTTCTTTTTTTCAATTTCCAAAAACTCTTTTTTAAATACTCTGAATAGTTCTTACCTATAGCCTCTCGGTTTCACTTCATGTATGCAGTATCTTCTCTTACCGCTCTTGGAGTAATAAATATAGTGGGGTTTTTTTTTAATTTCTTCAGCTCTCTGTATGGTCTCTGCATCCTGTGGCTTCCTTTTTCCTGTTTGTTTTGCTTGCTGCCTCTTATGTTAGAGTCTTACTTTGAGATTTTTGAAAATCAGGTAATCTTGGGGTCTATTCCAACCTAAGTAAAGTAGTAAAATGTTGCTTTAAATGTATTAATAGCTGGGTGAGTTTTGGTAATGAAAACTAAGAGGAGGGTATCTCCAAACTGCCAATGTTACAGGAAAATCTTAAATGTCCATTCTTGTAAACTTTTTTCTCTTGAGTGCGTCAGTTTCCCCAGAAAGAAATCCTTCACTCTCCTATCTGAGTGAAAAGAGAGACATCTCGTGCTCTGGGAGATAAAAATGGAAAGGGAGCATGGGAGTTTGTGTGTTCAGTACGGACCTTTCACTTAATCCCCCTATTTCCATGTAACACCGGCCTCTCCCTCTACTTTGCCTGCTGGTACAGACTTCAGAGCCTCGATTATGCATCCTCTCCAAAAACTACACCTCCCATCTTTGGCTTGGGTGAAGGAGGGAAAACAAAGGGTTCCATCATCTCATTTAAAGGCATGCAACCAAGCCAGCACAGGACTCACACCTCTACTTTTTCCTTCAGAGATACATATTACCTTCAATTTCTGACTCTCGGGAGTATATAACATGAGAAGTGTATCGTCTTGTTTTGGCTTTCTACTCTACCTCTCCAAACACTTAGCTGTCAACTTCTTCTGTTCAACACAGTTTCTTACATTTACTTAGCTGCTGCTAACTTCCAACTTTCAACTTTTTTGACATGACTCATCTGCTCACATCTCCTCTCACAATCTCTTTCTTTTTGTGTGTTTATGCCTTTCCTGCCATTGAATGAGGTTTGTAGAGAAAGCACAAATAAACACATGTGGTCAATCTGTTATGTTAAACTGGAAATCTTGGTAGCATTTAAACAAGTCTGCCCTCTAGCAAAGTAACAGCTACAAAAAGACATGAGGGCTCAGAGTCAACAGTGATGCATTATTGTGTAAGAGAGAACGTAGGTGTAATCGAGTAATTGTACGCAGCTCTAATTGATACTCATGTTAATAATAAGGACCTTTAGAGGTGCCGATGAAGATGTAGATAAGGAAATGCTTGAAGAGATGTTACATAAACTGTAATCATCATCATCATCACCATCACCCTCACAGGTAGAAACTAAATTTATATCAACTCACTGGCAATTCTAAACTGAAAACTTTTTCTGGCTATTGTCATCAGACAGCACACTATGCAGTGGCAAAGACAATGGTATTTATATGGCCAAGAGGAAGTAAATTGCCAGGATACCTCAGGGGTCACAATATATAGTCCAGATATCTAAATTTGATCTCATCATGTTTTCTTTTACCTCTGCGCCTTCACACATTCCATTCTCTCTTTCAGAATACTCTTTGCCACCTCATTTCATTTTGTTTGATTTAACTCATAATTAATTTCCCTGTCTCAGTTTATTAATAACTATGATAAGAATACTAACCATAGCAAAATTTATTGAGTGCTTACAATGACCAGATGTATTAGATTATGATGTTACATACCGCATTTACTGTTTGGAGTAACCCTGTGCAGTAGAAATTCCCTTTGTCCCATTTTACAGATAAGAAAATTGAGGCATAATTTCTATGGCACTTTCGCAGAGAATTGCCCAACCTCTCAAGATCAAATTAGTCATTTATTCTATAAAGCACTGGTTAGAATATACACTCCAGAGCCAGAATTCCTTGAGAAAATGGCTTAACCTCTCCTTTCTTTGGAATCCTTTTCAGAAAACTGAATACTAACAGTTTTCATCTTACATGGTTGTTCTGAAGATTGAGTTAATACTTGAGAAGCACCTTGACTAGAAACCTTGCATGCACTAAAGTAGTAAATACATAGTTATTAGTATATGCTTCCAGACCCCCTGGTATATTTCCTAATTTAACAGTTATACCATATGAGAGTTGAGTTGTTTCTTTTTAATACTTCATTTTAATATGGTAAACACACACACACACACACACACACACACACACACACACACACTATTCCCACTATACAAACAACTTAGAAGCAAATTATTTAGCAAATGAAATGACAGTGCCACAGTTTCAAGGTCCTAGGTCCAACACAGCCGCCAAAATCCATTTAGGAAACTGCCTCTGGATCCCTTTCTCCTCCATGATGGGTTTAGGTCGGAACTGTTGCTGCAGCCTCTGCAGCGCGTGGGCAGAATCTGAGTTTTTAATTTTCTGTATCCCATTCCTCTCTTCCCATAGGATTGTGAGCCCCAAGAGGGCAAGGATCATGTTATACTATTTAGCATTGTATCTTTCCAGTTAGTACAGTGCCCAGAATGTAAAAAGTGCTTCATAAGTAGTCTTTGAAAGTGAGAATCAATGAGTGAATGCTTGTAGGAATTCAGCTCCTTTGGGTGAATTTTACATGAGCATAAAATGGGTGAGAGTAGAATACTCAATTAGCTGCCAGCAGAAACATGGTTATTAGAAGCATCAAAGGCAGCTCGGTAACAGCTCTAATTTGAAATCAGAAGTACAGGCTGTAAAAGCAGTGCTCACGATTTCCTGACCACGTGATCCTGAGCAAGGCGATTAATCCCTCTGAGCTCCAATCACCAAATAGGTTGGTGTGAAAACCAAATGAGATAATGTACATGCAAACATTCTGTAAACTAGATATCCCTGTAAAGGGTTACTGTGAAAGACTTTTCCCCAGACCATATCAATCTGGAAGTACAGTTGGGATATTAGTTTAATAAACCTGTCATTCTCCAGGGTGTTTCGTGAACTGTTGCCATCCCCACCATCCTAAGTGCCTGTTAGATTCCTTGTTGATGACGAATAGATGTTGATTGTGTGAGTGGGAAAAGGGGAGGGCGGCAGGAAGCACAGACTACTCGTGCGTCACTCTGCCCCAAGTTTCTAGAGGACAAAGAGAATAGGAATGCTCAGAAAAGTTTTAGAACAGTCAAAAGTACATAAAGTCAGCTACAGAACCCGTAAAACGTAAGTAATGGTTCTATTTGTTTCGGCAATGGTGCTGAGGGAAAAAAATCTCAAATAGCTCAATAAGAGGGAAAAAAGAAATACAATGAGTTTCATCTTATATAAAGACCAACCACCACTTCCTCCCACTAACCAACTTGGTTGGTTGATTCATTATTAATTAAATCATTTGTTTATTTGTTCAACCAATATCATAGATATACACCACCTACTATGTACCAGACCTTATAGCTACACTGACAAGCAAAAAAAAAAAAAAAAAAAAGAGAGAAAGGAAAAAAGAAAATGTCTCTTCTCCCATAACTTACAACCTGGGGGAATGCAGTTAGCTACCCCATGGCTCTGCTTCTGGCTTTGAACAACCCTGATACCTTAACTGGAGTGAGTCTTTCTTCATCAGAGAAACCATAATGGTTAAGAATGGGAGATGGTGTCCTTTCTGTAGAGAATATTAAACAAACATTTATTAGAGTATATATGTAGTTAGGGATATCATTTCTGCAAAGAAAAGTGAGTTCTGAAGACAAAGATAAAAATCTTTAAATTAAAAATATACATCATATAAAGAAAAATTAAAGAATTTTAAAAATCTAAACAGCAGAAATGAAAGCCTGATTTAAAAAGTTTTCATGGAGCAAATGAGCTTAACTAATGTAGGAGAAATGTGGCCTTCACCTAAGGAGAATGTCTCAGCACTGGATCATAAGAAATTGGAATGAGTAACCAAGGAATTTTAGAGAATATCATTTCCAGGAGATCCATGGATTAGACATCCAGTTGCTTCATGGCAGAAACAGAAGTAAAAACATCTCTCCCTGTGCTTTTCAGCTTTCTAGATAAGTGAGAGGCCAATTACAATAGGTGGCTATTAATTATGTGTAGAGGGAACACAAATAGAGAAAATGAATTTGTTTTGATCCTGTTTATACTTCTGTTGCAAAGACCAGACCAGCTCCTATAAATCATTTCAACATTATTGGACCTTTTTCATGTGTCAGGCACTGTATTGGGTGATGGAAATCTACAAAAATTTTTCTACTTTCAGAAAATATATAACTTACTTGGGAGAAAGAGCTTATAGTTAGTACCTGTCTAATAACCCCTTACTATGTACTGAGCATTTTGTTAAGTATTTTAAGTGCCTGATTTTATTTACTTTTTACAACCATCCTAAGAGGCGTATATTATCATCTCCAGTATAGAGATACAATAACCTTTGAGAGGTTCACTAAGTCACCAAGGGCCCACAGCCAAATCATGGAGCCAGAATTCAAATCCCGTCGACCTGATCTAAAGCCTCTATGCTCCTGATCATTACTCCCCACCTTGCGTGCTCCTCCAAAACAATGATAGTGATGACAAGAGTAATAACAAATGAAAATAACAATGACAGTGGCAATGGCAGTGATGACAAATGATAACAACAACGGTAGTGACAATAATAATATAATGTTTATTATAAGAGAAGTATAAACAAAGTGTTTGGGGATTAGAGAGGATGGAGCCATTCATTTCAATTGATGATCATTGGAAATCTTTGACAGAAGGTCATTTTAGAAAGACAGCTGTCTAACAATATGTGCATCCCCACTTCCATAGTAGGGCTGACACTTCAGAGGAGATGCTCAAACAGGGACGTCCTTTGGCATGACTGTCATTGACAGAATCTGAGTAAAAGTGACTTTCTTCCTGCGAACCAGGATAGCTGTATGAACGCTGCCTATGGGTATGAAAGCAAAACATAAGCTCTTATTCTGTTAAGCCACTGACATTTCATTTGGGTATGTATTTGTTAAAGCCACCAGCATTACACTAACCAATAAAAAGTATTCTAAGCCAGGAGTAAAACATAAGTAATATCATAGAGACAACATGTGTGCAGAGAGAGTGAATAAGTCACTGTTTTGGAGTATAGATGTAGGAAGGAAGGAGAGCGACTGGGGAGTTCACTCAGGACCATGAATAGCAGGCCCAATGATGGAGATTCACTGCGACAAAGCAGGGCAGAAGTAAAACACAGCTCATTTAAAACTAACAAAATGTTTGTACTTCCCATTAGAAAGGGGGGCGGAAAGAATTCTGGATCATGGGTGGCTAATTGCTCTTCCTAATAAAAGAGTAAAGCTATGTTTGATTTTAGACAGAATATATACACATCCAAGCTCACACATACACACAAATGCACACACACACACACACACACACACACACAAATGCACACACACCCACTTGCACACCTGCAAAGCACCAACATGCACACACATGCAAGCATGTGCATACACACGCATGCACATATTCATACATGTGTACACACACACAATTCTCCTCCTCAAGCAGTATTAGATGTTATCAAAATCATCTCATAACTGTATGTTTATGTAGCTATATACTCCTTTCTAGAATTGCATCTGTTTGGACACCTAGCTTAAATATTGTTATGAAGAAGAAAAACGGCGATTTATAAAACCCTAGAGCACGGTCTAATACCTGTATTGTCATTGCCTTGTGGGCTCCATTTCCTCTCCTTTGTTTCCCAGATGTAAGTCGGGATGTAAGGGGTATAACTCAAGGGAAGACAGAAAGCATGTCTTTTTCACTTCTCTGTTTCTCCTTTTCTACCTATTCTTTAAACACTTTCTCCTATGGGTCTCTACAAACTCTCTTCGGGTGGGTTCAGAAGGTCCCAAAAGCTGCCAACACTTCTCCTCCAGTAAAAAACTTGTGCAAAAGGCCAGCTGCTACCCAGAGGGATGTGACAGATGGCAGGATCACTGTGCCGAGTGCGGGCGGCTCACCCACGTAGAGAGGTGGGCACCAGGGAGCTGGAAGCAGAGCTCTGGAAATTATTCCTGGCCCGCGTCAGCTTCTCATATTGACAATTCCACACCCTTCTAATCTGTGAATTTTGGAGGTTGGAGAGCCCAAATGCATGCTTTTTTTCCCCAGAAAGAGCAAATTTTTTGAGTTCTCCAGAGCCACCATTTCACTGGGGGTGTTCTCTTCATTGCATTGCACACTATTTGCTCACATTCACTGATGCCTACCTCAGCCTAATTGTCTTACCCGGGTGCAGTGCTGACTTATAAACGGTAACCTCAGAATAACCTCTTCAACGTGCTGACAGGGGGCTCTTCAACCATCACAGTGCAGCCAAAGCCAAAAGGGCATCTGAATGCCATGCCTGGTGCGCAGCCTGATGTCACAGTTGCGGCTTTGCAAATGGCCTGACGGAGCAGTGGGAAGCGCAGAGTGGTCAGAAATTGTAGCTGAGCTAAAGATAATAAACATTTCCCCTATAGGATGCATTGTCTGTGGTTCTTCCTTTCTTCCCAAGGGCCACAAGGGAATGCCAGACAGACAGCTTTGCTGTTAGATACCACCACAGGATGGGAAAGCCTTACAAGGCAGGGGTTGAAGCTCCATGTCTAACCTTTACCTTCAAATAACAGACATTGCAGCAAATGCCAACCTCCTTATCTTCATGGGATTAATTAGGTTAGTATTAGCATCGTTCAAGTTACTAGATTGAAGCTGTTTACTGCTAGGAAGCAGAAATTCTGTTTATCTATTGTTTTCTTGTTAGTTAGCTGACTACCGTCGTTTTGCTCTATTCAGTGGTGTACCCTGTCTCTTTGTCACAAAAGGAACACCAGCAGGAAAGCAAGTGACAACCCCCCCCCCCCCAATGTAGCAACTGGGAATTTGTGTCAGAATGAAGAGTATCGGGGTTAAATTTAAAAACTTTAGTATTTGAAGAAGCTCCACAATAGGCCCTTTGATGTGCTCTTCCCCAAAGTTGAGATGACACTGAGCTGGAACGATGTACTGTACTGTACACATGTGAGTAGCTGTTGGTAATATGTTTCAAGAAGCCTGGTAAGGTTAGAGCACAAGTCATGGACTTGGAAAAGTTTTGTTTATATTAGATTTTTTTTTTTTTTTTAATGCTCAGTTAAATGGCCTCCAAATGCATCAAACCAACACTTTTGGCAACAACATAACTGTGTACTGCCCCAAGGATTTTCAAATCCTTTTGTATATAGGAGCATGTGGAGAACTTAATAAACTGCAGATTCAGAGCCTCACCCCCAGAAGTTTGAAGTGGGGAACGAGAATCTGTATCTTAATAAGACTCTCAGGTCATTCTGATGCAATGGTTCTGAAACCAAACCCAGCAATGGTGCTCATTGAGCCAAATGGCAATTTAAAAGTTTGAACTCTCCTTTCAGGTTACAGATAAGTCTACACTGTATTGTCCTCATGGGTTAGTCTTATTTGCCATGACGGAAGTGGGAAAGAGAAAGAAAGAAGGAAAATGGCAGAGAGGAAGAGGAGATGTCTTATGTCAACTTCCTCAGAGGCAGAGGCTGAGAATGGAATGCTTGTGCAGTGATTTTTGAAGGAGAGCTCTCAAGAGAAGGGGGCGAGGGAAGCAGGATTGAAGAGGAGAAGGAGCTGATGAGAGAGGGTGTCCCCCTGGAGTCCAGCTCCAGCTGATCCCACATGGGAGCTCTAGAGCATGAATCACCTCAAGAACTGGTCCCATATTGAGGCTGAAGATCAGCACTTTGTATGTTCATATCAGTCTGTCTTTGGCTGTGGGACACCCCTGGAGGTGGAGCCTAAGGTCCCAGCAACTCTGATTACTGTGGTTTCTCCAGCAGAGAGCAATACACGAGAGGAAGAAGCAGCTGTGATCAGACCCAGCCAACACTCCCCGCAGGTGGAGGAAGGATGTGTCAACCCAATAAAGGATATTTTGGTGGTGCACCAATAATAGCATCAGCTATAAGGAGGAATAGAAGTGGGGGAAAGAGAGAAAGATTGATAAATAAATACTTCTCAGCTAAGGATGATCCAAACAAACAAAGGTTCTACTGTTCCAGTCAACGACCTGAATGGCCCTGAAAAGTCAGCAAGCCCTTTCCTGTGGTACATTCCACTGAGCGTTCCCAAGTGTCTACATTCTTGAGCATCTGCAGATTTGATGCTACTGTCTACATAGCTGCCTCTAGAGCAAACTGCTTTTATGAAACTTGAGGCCACAAAGGTATGACAGAGACCACATACCAAACCACAGAATCTTAGAATTAAACCACTGATCAGTCCAATTATTCTTGTCATTGCACAAGCCATCATACCCAACTTTGTGCCATCTGAAAATCTAGTGAACACAAGTTTTCACCATGGTTAAACTAAAATACAGGCCATCAATCAAGATGACTGATTTAATCAAAATTTCAAAACTCTTTATGTAGGATACAACACCACGGGGCTACATCCATCCAAGTCACATTTTCTACCTTATCCAAAATTCCATGAATTATTTTCTCCAACAATGTCTCTGAAGTCAAAGATGACATTACTATTTCTGTCTATCACTTCAGGGGCTTCATTTTAAAAGGAAGTTAATCAGCCAGTATCAGTGAGTCAATATTTGCTCCCAGTATCACGACTTTTAAAAAATGTGCTAATAAACTATGTGTGTGATCATTTACTCCAAAAACATCATCAAGGTTTAATAGTATTTTACTGAACAATAAAATTTTAGAAGTTCCATTTCCCCATTTTTAAAAGCAGGTCATATACCCATCTGCAGTACTTTGGTAAGTTCTCAATCACCGTGATTTCTAAAACAGCGCTGACAGGAACACTATGGTATTCTCCGCATGATCTTACAGTACCTGACGATTTAATTCATCTGAGCCTTTACTCACATAAAGCTAATAGATGTTGCTTTACAATTTACTTGTTCATCTAACCTGGACCTCTACATCTTCTTAATGATCTTTGTTCTAACTTGTCCAGCTTGAAAATGATCTTCCTCGCTGGTAAACATGTACTCAAAGTAGGGTCTAAATAATTTTTCTATTACCTTGGGCATATATCTAGCGCGGCACATACAGATCTACTTCTTTGTTTCTTGTTCTCCTTGCTCTCCAGAGAGCAACAAGCCTTTTGGGTTGTATTCAGTTGTTACTGAAAGTTTCATTTCACCCTGGACTTTGGCCTTCCTGCTATTATTCTACAGAACCACTTCCCTCTCCTGTGTGCATCTGGGCTAATGGCTCCCTTCATCCATGTCTGTAGATGCCCTTCTACTAGAGGACTTTATCAGAAGACTTCTTGGCTGCATTGCTAACTTCAGACACCACATTTCTGCTTAATTATGCTCATATGTGATTAAGTTGTTAGAAATTCTACTTTGAAAGATTCTCTCTTGAGCTACATGAACTTTTGACTTTACTGACCATGGAATGAGGCTTGCCCTTGTTATAAACTCTAAGCAATGTACTTCCTAAAGACTGAGATACAGCATTGAGTGTCTCCTATGATTTTTTTTTTTTACTTAATATCTCGAATGATTTGACTACTTCCTATAAAGAAAGGTTTCTATCACGTCTCTATCACAAAACAGTTCTTTCATAATTTGGTCCAGAATATTGTTTTCTTTCCTTGCTTCTTCATCTTTCTGAGTTGTCAGCAAGTCTAGAATTTATCAGATGCCCTGCCTTTTGTAGAATAAGACTTCAGCAGACATTCCGACGGGTGTATTTTTCCTTCTCTTCAAGGCCAGTTTTGTAATCTGTATTCGGAAACCTTTATCCACATCCTCTGTCTGGTCTGTTGGTCTGCAGAATACTTCAAGAATAATATCACTTCTAATTCTATTTTATCTTATCCTCCCTGAGAGGAAAATTTGCAATGTCCATTCTTTGTGCAGAAGGGAAAAGAAATTTTAAGTCACAACTGTCACCTGGGTTTCCATGTGGTACTGAAAGCTTGAATGCTCAAAAGGACGGCATTTAAAAGCCAATAAAAATATATCTTCTGACAAAGCAACAAAAAGGTCACTTGTTATGTTCCCTTCCGTGTTCCTCATGTCTAATGACATCACCAGGTTGTACAAAAACATTCACTTATCTAATAAAAGTAGAATTATTTGAAGTATTGTGTCTAGGAAAACAAAGTTATTAAGAACAAAAGCTTTCAAGACCAAGCTGACTTGACATTGAATCGCAGCTCCTATGCCTATTATTTGTGTGCCATTGATAACCTCTCTAACTCTCAGATGTTCACGTCCATAAAATGGGTTTGTTACTAGTACCTATGTCACAGGATTGCTGTGCCACTTATTTTTGAAAAGCTAACCATGGTAACTGGATTTTAGTAAACTCATTTATTCAATAAAAAAATTGCTTAGTATGTTCTGAGAAATATTATAGATATTGTTATTACAACAGTGAACAAGTATAACGAAATTCCTGGCCTCATCAGGGGGAAGTCAGGTGCAAACTATAAAGTCATCCATATATAAAACATATATAAATTATTAACAGCAGTAAATGCCATGAAGTAAGTAAAAATACATAAAACAGAAACCAGAAGCTGACTGTGTATGGGGGTGGTGGGGGGCAGTCACTTTAGCCAGAATGTTCAGGGACGTGTTCTCTAAAGAGGTGACCTTCCAATTGAGCCAGAATGATGAGTCAGCACCAGCAATACAGAAACCTGGGGTGAAAGTGTTTTAGAGAGAGGGATGAGAGGTGTAGATATTAATATACTACTTCTCAATACATGTGTTTTCCTTAAGTAGATTTTGGTCAAGTGTTTGATCTGATTTTATATTATCTGTTTGGACCTTATCAATTTTTATTTAAAAATGGACAGATTCTTTTTGAGTCTCTTCAGGAATGTCATTCAATGAATCGTCAATAGTTTAAGGTTTTCCAAAGCGCAAGTTGATGTTTTACACATCCATATTTTATCACTGAGAGACGGTGGCTGAATGCCATGTAGATGAATTTGACTCTGAAAAGCATGTCCCTTCAATTACCTGTTTAAATGCCGCTTTTTACACCCAACCTGCTGACAAAAATGAGCAAGCAAACAAATGAGATGAGTTGCAATGAGGCTACAGGAAGCGAAGAGAGCAGAGGGTCTAATTGGAAGAGCACAGGAGAATGTTTAAAATAAGTTTCAGAACAGCGATAACAATGAAAATGATGTTATCTCTTGGATAGGAGAAGCTATTAAAATACGCCAGAGTGTTTTCAATCACTTAATCAGAAAGCCCTTTTCCTGAGAACTGTCTTTTGTCCGTGTGCCATGGACAAACATAAATATTTTGGATTTCCTGCATCCTTTACCCTGATAATGGGCTCTTAACTAGAAGCTCTTCCCACCTCAAAGAAAAAGCTAAAAACAATGATAAAACATAACAGATATAATGTCTTTTCCAGATGAATTATTGAATCCCACAAATAGTTTTTAGTGTTATTCCTTCTTTAGCTCTTGCTTTATTTAATAGGATATCTTATATGATTTTATGCATATATATCATGCATCTTGAATTTAGAGCATAACACATAATGTAAACATATACACAAGAGTTGAACTTAGGTAAAACAAATAGCTTTTTGAACAACTTCATGTGAATTTTTTTTAAGATGCCACATAATTATAACTTCTCATTTGCACATGAATTTTCATCTCTCGTTTAATATTTGAAAAATTCTTAAAGAAATAATTTCATAAGACAATGTTATGAAATGTTTACTTAAGGCTTAAATAATATTTAAAATTTTTAACATCAATATGAGTAACTGCACCTACACATTTCTTAACAAAATAATGGGTTAAAATCAAACCATGTCTAAAAATCTATGTTAACAGGCTTATTTAGGAAAAACATTCAAACAATGAATTTTTAAAAACTATAATTAAAACAAATGATTTGGCAGAAAATTCTCTTACTGTAATGGGAATAAAGTTTCATGAGATGTTTACATTCTTAGGAGATTTTAAATAACATTTTCTGGATCTAAATAGATGTCAATCATTTAAATCATAATAAACCAGAAGTTCTCTTTTGTGCTAAAAAATACACCAAAATGAAATTCTACTTGGAAAAAAGGTGAAATTAATTTTAAGTGACCATATTCATTTTGCTACTATTATAAATGACAAATTTCCCCATTATACCTATATTTTAATTTATAATTGGAAATTGAAATCCTACTACTCAAATTGACCCCATCCAAAGTTTTACTTTGATGTTTAACCTCAGAATTTGCGCAATAATATCAAGTTGATGATAAAATTTCGGGAGAAATTGTGTAATAATAGCACTCCTGCAG
Organism: Rhinolophus sinicus; assembly: GCF_057876585.1. NCBI lineage: Eukaryota > Metazoa > Chordata > Mammalia > Chiroptera > Rhinolophidae > Rhinolophus > Rhinolophus sinicus. The sequence goes on from NC_142506.1 coordinate 26,914,343, forward strand.
AACTCTTTGCGTGCACAGCCATGATTCTTGTATACCAACGTAGGTTTGCTTCACATAAGGATATAAGACCCCTATCTATTTGAGCCTCATGTTACCAAAGCACTAAAATACAAATCTGGTTTAATTAAACAGCCAAGACCAACAGAAAGGATCCAATCAATATGAATAATATTCCTGCTTCTCTCTCCAAAACAAAATAGACTGCTTGAGTGCTTTATGTTCAGGCGCAGCAAGCCAGTGCGTGCTGGGTGCCTTGTCAGATGATAATTCAAGGGTTAAAAAGGACAAAATTATCATTCACATATGAGAGAAGCTGCTATCAGCTCGCTTATTGACCTCATGTGTGCTCATGGGTAAGATGCACTGTTACTTCTAATAAGATGAGAAATGGATTTATCTGGATAAACTGTTAGAGGAATCTGATGGTCTCATTAGTAAGGTGGCTTCCTGGCCATCCACGCTGCCTCTCCTTACTAAGGAAACCACTGCTAATCAAATGTGCTCCTGGAGAACTACATCAGGGTTTGGCACTAAATTTTCAGATAATGATGGTCGAGTAGGGCTTGATTTATTCTATGCCTTGTTTTTATTCTCTTTATTGATTTCTACAAAATAAAGGTGGCTGTGCCAATTACAGAATTTGAAATAATTGGAATTGGTGTTATTTACATATGATTTCATTTTTGCAGAAGTTGGGGAGTGAGTGGGAAGAGGGTGGCAGGCAAGGGGAGAAGTGTCCTTTGAATAGCTGCCTTTGGAAGAAATGTTCCAGTAATAAACTGCCTCCAGTGTTTGTCTAAAATAAAGAAATAAATAAATGCCGTGTCGGGTGAATCACATCAAAATCTCAAGACAATTCCAAGATGAACCAACTCGGAGAGTAAATGACCTCTTCATCTGGGTGATAAAGTTCCAGCCAAAATATTCTCTGGGCCCGAGACGTGATTCATTAGAAATATGTGCATGGTGGGGCGCTCCTCTCTCTATCTGGCAGAGTCCGGTCTGCGCACTGATAAGAAGCAAATGCAAATGTCCTGATAAGAACTGAATGCAAATATTTATGATATGATATTCCCTGGGAATTATGTGCAGATAAAACAAAGTGTATTATTTTCCTGCTTCTCTTTCAGGTTTGCCAAAATGCCCTTTTTCGCTTTTGGAATTTGCATTTCTTCAAAATTGATTCGGCTTGCGTATTATGTTAAGCTATTTGTTTGCTAAGGATGGTAATTAGTTACTGTAATTACAGCAATGACAGTTGCTAAATTGTTTTTAAAGCATTACAGTGGGCCTGTGCCAGAAGATTGCAGTATTTTTTTGGATTTAAGCAGAGGCTGGAAAAACTCCCACTCTAGGGCCAGCATGGGATTTTCAACTACAAAGCTGCTTTTCCTGATTGAAATTTTTTTAAAAAGTCATTAATTTGCATTGATTGCTAGTGCTAACTTTACATTTAGGTTTATTCACATATCACAGAAATATTAGTGATAGTGGACCTTGGCGTAAAGGAGACACAGGGGACACGCATCGTAAATAAAAGTGAAAGCTGATAGCAGAGGAAAAATGGTATAACTATTACTTGGAGCCTGTTAATTAAACTTTTTAGCCGGTTTTTAGATAAATTAAAAACAATTAAAAATGTTTCTTTGCAAGTCATTCCCAAACTTTTCTGAGTTCTCCTGGTTAAAATGAGTAATGTGGAAAAGCATGGTTTGGCTATACTTGGTTTTTGACATATGGAAAGTAACAAATAAAGGACAAAGGTTATTTACCCAAATACTTCTTACAGATTTAGTTTAAAATAAAATAATTGAGGAGGAGAGCCTTGAGCTATTGTACATGTCCAAGATGGTTTATATGATTTATATATTTTATATCAACTGTGACTCAGAGGTTAAACACAGAGAATGTGGTTCTCTGTGCTGTCTGTGATCCCAAGAATGTCTTCTAATATTACTTTCTAAAGTCTAGAAAATTCAGGTGAGTTCAGTTTGTCCTCAACCACTTGAAGTCAAGGTAATCCAAAATTTGAATGCATACTTTCAGGTTGCAGGGTCTTATATATTCACACTCACAAATGCTTCATAAATAATAAATACTACCATATTTCCATGTTGAACTTCCTCAGCTAAAGGAAAGTTATGTACTATTTTAACAATAATAATAATAGCAGTTAACATTTCTTGAGATCTTTCACATTCCAGGCATAGCGCATTCTCCCAACAACTTACAGAGTATTATTATTATTATTATTATTATCATCACCATCATCATCATCATCATCTCCCTTTTTCAGAAAGAGATACTGAGGCTTAGAGATGTTAGATCTTGCTGAGATTACACTTCTGGTAAAAAAAAAAAAAAAAAAATGAACATAGAATTCAAACCCAGGCAGCTTGACTCCACATTCTGTGCTGTTACCTTGAGGGGATGTGTCTCTGTATTTGAATGTAAATAAATATTTTTCTAAAGCCGTGATTTCTTCCTTTAATTGAAAGCCAAACTTAAAGCTAAACTATCTAGTGAAGAAGATGTCAGAAACTGAATTTTCATCTCAAACTTGTTCTCCCAATATTTCATTCTATGTACTTGTTATAGATGTAAGTATATTTTCCTTGATTATGACTCCAGTAGCACTAGTCCTTGTTGAGAAATTTGACTTTCTACGAAAAGGATCACCTCCTAGGAATTGACTGCTTTTGCTTCAAAAAGACTCAACAAATTTAGTTTGTATATTTATCTCATTGGAGAACTCTCAATCTCAGTTTGTGAATATTATTTTTATATTTGTATGAATACAGATGAAATTGGTAAATGAGGATTTTTATGGCATTTTAAAATTGTTTTGAAAATGAACTCATGCTGTGCATGCTTATGCATTACCCTTATGCTATAAGCTACTTTGTGCATAAACCCAAGTATAATCCCCAAAGTGGGGGACAAGTATTTCATGTGCATGCACACACAGAGTATAGATCAATGCAATTTACACAAGCAATGTCTCCAATTATGTATCCAATAATCCCACTTTATGAAGTCATTCCTGATACACTCCTACCTCCTTCAAGCTGGACAGACATTATCTCTTTAGTTTCGTAGTTCACGTTACACTATACTTTTCCCCCTTAGATCATTTATCACAAGACTTATACTGCCTTATATGAACCTGGCTCTTTGTGTATATATCTGTCTTCTCCGATAGACTAGAACCTCTTTGAAACCTAGGTCTTTTGCATCTCCTAGATCTAGCACAGAGCTTGGTACATAATAAATGCCCAATAGAGACTCACTAAATGAATAAGACTTACTGAAATCATTGAAACAACTACAAAATTTCAATGGCATACAGCATGGGTCTACAGGGCAGCAAGGACACCTCAGCTTCAGGCTGTGTGTCAATTGAGTCTATAGCACTTGTCGCAATTTGGGTCCAGTCTAGAGGGGCACAGCTACCTGGGGCATGTTTTCCTCATGGTAGGGGTCAGAAGCTGCAGGTGGGTAAGTGGAAACATGTGTTGTCTTTTAAGGCTTAGACCCAGAACTGGCACCTTTCACTTTTATCCAAATTTTATTGTACAAAGGAAATCAAGAGACAAGCCAATGTCAATGTGGAGACTAAATATACTCTTGGAAGTGTGGAGGGTAGATAGTGGAGGAGGAGTAATTGTTTGCTGAATAGTAATATTGTTATTATTATTATTCATATAAAAATTCATATAATAAAAGGTATAGCAGATTACCCTTTCTTTAATGTAATGCATCTAAAACATCTAAAAGAAATAAGAAAGATACATGATGGCCTCATTATCAAGACCCTGGAATACATTTCGCGATTTCCCTTCATAATTATTTTTTAGTTCAATAAACTTAACTGACAAAATTTTTCTTTGTGGGTGTAGTAGTAACACAATAACCTACAGCTTGTCACTTTTCTTATTTTTATCCTTTGAATGTCTGAAGAAGTATTCAACCCTCTTCTTCCATACTTGATGACCGTTAGTCAATTGTTCCTATGTTCTTTCCTCTGGGTTGACATTTGTTTCATCTCCCCTCTACATTTCACTTGTTAAAACATATCCTACTTTTGTGGCTATCCTTTTGGGCTCTCCCAATCCATTTAGAGCCAAAAGCTATATGGAAATCTCTTCTTACCATCAATCGATCAAAATGGGAAAAAGAATATTAATTCCTTAGAAGAAAAAGATTGGCAAATTCCCAGCTGAAATGAAACATATGGGTTCACACCCCACTCCCATGTTTTCCTAACCCCCACTCTAATCTGCAAACACATCTGAGTCAATTTGACTAAACTGTATTGGATCAAAAAAGAGCTCCAAGGAGTGTGAAGTTAGGCTTCAAATATCAGCTAAGCACAGTTTGGTTACAGAAAGAAAAACATCCCTCCTGGAGTGAGACATCTTTCTTGTCCAGACGTTCAAAGAGTGTTATTCATTACTGAGTTTATGGTACCCACACTGGGAGCATAGTTCATTACTTCAGAATTCTTGCCCAGTTTATAAGGAAGGTCTCCTGTCAGCTGCCTAGTGCTGTCCATAGCAGATTCGATCTTAGTGAGTATAAAATATATCATTAGACTCTCTCTAGCTGCACTTGGTCCTATGGTGACTATAAACACTTACCCTAGAGGCCAGAAGTTTTAAAATTTTCATTTGAGTTTTCAAAGAGAATTTCTTTTGTATTCTAGAAAATAAGATTATCACACTTTCTTCATTTAACTCACCTACTTAACCAAATTCCACTAAAATAGAAAAAGTTGAAGTGTTAATATCAACATACAGGAAAAATCACACTTTGGAACATAATTTAGTAAAATCTATGTTGAGAGGAAATGAAGTGAAAGTGCATCCAAAAGTCTGACTTATATTAGTAATTCACATATTCAAGTTCCAGATGACAAAATAGGGATAACGTGGCATATTAATCAGGATTTTCCAGAGAAACAGAACCAGTAAGATGTGTAAATATATAGAAAGAGAGATTTGTTTTAAGAAATTCACTCATGCAATCATGAGGGCTGGGAAGCCTGAAATGTGCAGCAGGCCAGCAGGCTGGAGACCCAGGGAAGAGTTGATACTGCACCTCAAATCTGAAGGTTTTCTAGAGGCAGAATCCTCCTTTACTTTGGGACCTCGATCCTTTTACTAAAGATGAGGCCTGCCCACGTTATGGAGAGTAACCTGCTTTACTTGAAGGCCACTGATTTAAATGTTAATCTCTTCACAAAAAAAGAAAAAGAAAAGCCTTCTCAGCTACATCTAGACTGGTTTGTCACCAAGTATCCGGGTACTGTGGCCTAGCCAAGCTGACACATAAAATTAACCACCACATATGGTTTACAATTCTCTTTGTTCTATCACGTACTTGATCAATAAGCACATATTGAACAGCTACTACATATATTGTAGACCCAGCATTCCTGGGAAAGTTGCAAAATCAATGATTCTGAATTATTGTTGAAATGTATGGATTCTCAGAAATATCCGAAAACAAATAGACTTGCAATCATAACTAAATTGGGTCTCTCTTGAAACCAAAAACAATTTAGCACAAACCTGCAAAAAAAATTAATCAAGCATGCGCAAAGGAACTTACCAAGGTCTACCTCAATAGGATGTGTACATCATATTCAGCAGGGTACCAGCACGAGAAATCTAATTAGCTAGCGAAATATAAACCAGCAATTTGTGGGCTGGTGAAAATTCTTCTTGGATCACACATTTTGATAAGGCTGCTTAAACTAAATGACCATGCACCCTTTTTAACCAAATCAGGAATCAGTGACTCTCTTGTCTCATCATCGTAGCCTCTCTATGTACCACGCTGAGTCTGACAACCTCAAACTAAGCGCTGCATAGGGAAAGGCAACCTACCCTGATACACAGCTCGTGGGGACATTCATGAAAAAGAAGAGGTCAAGCAGGTAGCATCCTAATTCGTAAAAGCTCATTTGACTTCTCCACGCAAGGCCAAATGCAAGTCCGTATGTCAACTATGTGTGGAATGTTGTTTTCAAGGCTGCTTCCGGCTTTTTATGCATTCACAGACCTACGTGGCCTCTCTACAAGACAACTGCCTAGACCACAAAGATAAGCCCCTCAGAAAAAAGTGAAGCAAATCAGGCAGCCTCCCGTTCAGCACAGAATGTTTCTTATTCACTAAAGAAATTCCAAGTTGCTCAAAAATTTGTGATTCCTCTTCATTAGCAAAAAGTCCTTGCACAGATAATTCTAATTTTAATACATACTCAAGCGTGACATCGGCAGTTCCCGTAGGACTGCATTAAAATCCCAAAACAATAATTCTAGATCTTCATGGTGTTTACAACCTGCACCATTTTACATATTGCTCACTGGTACCCTCATCTGGTACCCTTTCAGGCTTGCTGGGCCTGAAAGGAGGCTGGAACTGCTGGAGCAGACATAATTAGATGTCTTAGCTCTTCAGAAAGAGTCCCCTGTCCCTCATAACATGCTGTTCAATTTTCATTCACTTAATTTTCTAACACAGTTTTAGAATTTAAGTATAGAAGTCAGGGAATTCCTGTCGTAACTTCTGGACTCGTTTTTATATTTTATACGTGTGTATATGTGTATGAACTGAATGTTTGTGCCCCACCAGCCCCTCCAAGTTCATATGTTGAAATCTTAATTCCTAAAATCATGGTATTTGGAAGGGGGGGCCTTTGGAAAATTATTAGTTCATGATGGTGGCGCCCTTACAAATTGGATTAGCACCCTTATAAAAGTCCCCCTGACAACTGTCTTCCTCCTTCTCTCATGTGAGGACACAGCAAGAAGATGACCATCTATGAACCAGAAAATAGGCCCTCACCAGACACCAAATCTGACAGCATCTTGGTCTTGGACTTCCCAGCCTCCAAAAACATGTTTGTTGTTTCAGCCACCCAGTCTATGGTATTTTTGTTATAGCAGCCACAACAGACTAAGATAATATGTGCATGTATGTGTAATATATGTGTGTGTGTGTGTGTGTGTGTGTGTATTTAATAAAATGTTGAACTAAAATTTATTGAGGGACTGTTAATCTTTTAGATATTTTCTAGACACTGACAGTCTAATGGCAGACCAAAAATCATAGTCTTAGCTCTCATAAATTTAACAGTCTAATGTAGGAGAGAGGGAATAAAATTTATATTATATTTAAAATTGTGATAAGGCATCTGAGAGAGGTGTAAAAGGTAAAAATGCAGTTAGCAAGGCAAGCTAACTTAGTCAGGGGAGTTATATATTGTGATATATTATGTGAGTTATATACACAAAGTGATATATTGGTTCTGTCTTGAAATTTAAAGAACAATTGTCATGTGATAAAGAAGTCTGGGAGTAGTGTATTCTCAGTAGTGGAAACAGCATATGTAAAACACATTTGAGAAATACACAAGAATCCAGTTAGCCTCAAAGGCCCTTTTAAGTCATGATAATACTTTTAGATTTGATCCTAAATGCACAGGTCAATTATTGGAGAGTTTTAAACAGATGAGTAACATGATAATACCTGCATTTTTAAAGGACCATGCTAGCTGCTGTATGAAGAATGATTTTGAGAGAAACAAAAATGGATTCTGGGAGGCCAGTTAGGAGGCTAATGCAGAAGTTCAGATAAAATTTGACGGTAGCAATAGAAATTAAAAAAAAAAAAGAATGGACATGATGTGTGTTTTGTTGGTCAAATCTGCTAGAACTAGGTCATTCTTGAATGAGGGTATAATACAAATGAATATGTTAAGAGTGACTCTCTTGATTCTAATATGAGCAATAGAGATGGAGAACACTAATGAGGATCAATACTAAAAATAATGAGTTTTGCTTTTAAAATGTTCAGTTTGAGATGCTTGTGCGACATCCAAGAGAAAGGTAGGAAAAATTGGTTAGGAAAAATTCTGGTGGTAGTTGCGAGATGAGTTATGATTATAAATTTGGAAGTCATCAGATTATATTTGGAGACATGAGAAAGAATTAGCTTATGTTGAGTAGAGTGAGGAGAAACGAAGGTCCAGGGAAATCCCTGTGAAATTCAGGTAAAGAAGGAAGACCCTGAGAGAGGAAGGAAGAAATTTAAAAACAAACAACAAACAAACAAAAACAAGCAAAAAAAAACCACACACACACACACACACAAAAAAAAAAAAAAAAAAAAAAAAAAAAAAAACAAGACAGTGTGGCAACCCAGAGGCCAAGAGAAGAGTATTTCTAGAGGAGGGGTAGGCAATTATATCAAATGATGGTAAGAAGCAAAGTAGGGGTAGTAGATGACAAGTGTGTCACCAGATATCCCTTCCAGGACTGAAATCCTCATTGCTTCAGCTTCTGGGAGTGTTGGCATCAAAAGGGCTCTCAGTTGACCCCTCTCTGAAAATTGTCCTCAACTAAAGAGAACCACCATGTCATGTTCTCTTTTCAGGGAAGCCAACATCTGGTGGACAAGGGGAAATAAGGCCCTTCTCTCACTCCAATTCAGGAGAACTCTGAATTGCCATCTCGACTCCAGAGCTCCCTTTAGGATTGGTTACAGTCTTTGTAACAACTGCATTGCAGTCTGATGTCTCCTCTGCCCAATCTTGCTTCCTTCTCTTCTCCACTGTTGTTAATCCTGAGTTAATGCCTACTACTCTCAGTCCATGCAAATATGTATTTTAGAGTCTGTTTGTCAGGGAACTGACCTTCCACAGAAGGATATATACTAAAAAAAATAAAATAACTGTATGTTGGACTTATCAACATGGAGGACATTGGTAGTCTTAGCAAGAGCAATAATTTTTGGAAATACAGCCAAAATAATACTATGGTTGCATTGTATTTCATGATAAGTGGAATACAATGTGTAGTTGTTCTTTCCATTTTTATAATTGTAAATCATGTTGTGATGCATATGCTTGTACAGATTTTTTATTAGTATAATATTTCAAACCTTGAAATACTTACCTAGCCCCAAATAGCACCAATTTCTAGACGATGTGTCCCAAATCAGCCAACTTTTAGCAAAAACATGAGGGAAACCTGTCTTAACAGAATCTGCTTAAAAGCATCTTTCAGATGTTTTCATTATTCCTGTTCTTGAGCACTAAGGTCTAATTTAAATCCACCAAACAAATCAATAAGGGAACCAAATGTTTTCTTTACCTCCTTAAGAAAATCAAACTCCTTTGTTTCCCTTGGATGATTTAACTTTTAGATTACTGAAAGCTTATTTAAGGAAATATATTCTCACTACAATAACCACACCCAGGGTAGATGTGCTAAGATAGTTTTTTAAAAAATACAAATACAGTTGCTTTTGTATGTATTTGTTATAGTTTTCTTTCCTCTCCATTTATTAAGCGTACAGAAACTTATTATATATCACTGCTAGTGGTTCCGCTTTTCAGAGAAAAGAGAGAGAATGATCACAACTAATAACTAATATGTACCAGGTTCCGTGTTAAGCACCTTGTATATACTGTATTACTAATACCCACAAATTGATTCCAAAACCTGCTAAGGATAACACACACTCACAAACTTACACCCGAATATCTCCGATGAGCACAGATGCAAAAACCTTGAACAAAATTCGAGCAAATCAAGTGCAACAATGCATTAAAAAAAATTATACATCATGACCAAGTGGAGTTCATCCCAGGGGCACAAGTATGGTACAACATATGCAAATCGATCAACATGATACACCACATAAATAAAATAAAGGACAAAAATCATATAATTTTATCAATAGATGCAGAAAAAGCATTTGACAAAATACAACATCCATTTATGATTAAAACACTCAATAAAACGGATATAGCCTTAACATAATAAAGGCTTTATATGACAAACTCTCAGCTAATATTATAATTGACAGTAAATGGAAGCCCTTTGCTCTACATTCAGGAACACGAGAGAGCTATCCCCTATCACCTCTGCTTTTCAACATAGTGTTGGAAGCCCTAACCAGAGCAATCAGGAAAGAGAAAGAAATAAAAGGCATCCAAATGAGGAATGAAGAAGTTAAATTGTCCCTCTTTGCAGATGACATGATGCTATATATAGAAAACCCTAAAGACTCCACCAAAAAGCTATTAGAAACAATAAATGAATACAGTAAAGTTGCTGGCTACAAAATCAATGTACAAAAGTCCATTGCATTCCTATATACTAACAATGAAATCACAGAAAAAGAAATTAAGAAAAACAATTCCTTTTACAATTTCAACAAAAAAATGGAAATACCTAGGAATAAACTTAACCAAGGATGTGAAAGACCTATATACTGAAAACTGTAAGACATTTTTAAAATAAATTGAAGAAGACACAGAGAAATGGAAATTCCGTGTTCATGGACTGGAAGAATAAACATAGTTAAAAATGGCCATATTACCCAACGCAATATACAGATTTAATGTAATTCTAATCAAAATCCCAATGGCATGTTTTAAAAAAATAAAACAAAAAATCATCAGATTTGTATGGAACCACAAAAGACACTGAATAGCCAAAGCAATCCTAAGAAAAATGAACAAAGCTGGAGGTATCACACGCCCTGACGTTAGCTTGTACTGCCAGGCAACAATGATCAAAACAGTATGGTATTTGCAGAAAAACAGACACACAGACCGATGGAATAGAACTGAGAACCCAGAAATAAACCCACATAAATATAGACAGATAATTTTTGCCAAGGAAGCCAAAAACATACGATGGAGAAAAGATAGTCTCTTCAATAAATGGTGCTGGGAGAGTTGGAAAGCCACATACAAAAAAATGAAACTAGACTGTCACCATGTACCAAAATTAACTCAAAATGGATCAGAGACCTAGACATAAGACCTGACACAATAAACCGCATAGAAGAGAACACAGGTACTAAACTTATGGACCTTGGTTTCAAAGAGCATTTTATGAATTTGACTCCAAAGGCAAGGGAAGTAAAAGCTAAAATAAGTGAATGGTACTATATCAAACTAAAAAGCTTCTGCATAGCAAAAAAAACCATCGACAAAATAGAGGCAACCAACCAAATGGGAGAAGATTTTTTCAAACAGTGCCTCCAATAAGGGGCTAATATCCAAAATATATAAGGAACTCATACAACTCAACAACAAAAAAACAAACAATCCAATTAAAAAATGGGCAGAGGACCTGCACAGACACTTCTCCCAAGAACACATACAAATGGCCAATAGATATATGAATATATGTTCAACATCACTAATCATCAGAGAAATGCAAATAAAAACTACAATGAGATGTCACCTCACCCCAGTTAGAATGGCTATCATCAATAAGACAAATAATAATAAATGCTGGAGAGGCCGTGGAGAAAAAGGGACTTTTATATAGGAATTCCCATACATGGAAGGAATGCAGATTGGTGTAGCCGCTATGGAAGGCAGTGTGGAGACACCTCAAAAAATTAAAAATAGAATTACCATATGACCCAGCAATCCCCCTCTCTTGGGTATCAACCCAAAAAATCTGAAAACATTTAACCATAAAGACATATGTTCTCTGATGTTCATTGCAGCTTTATTTACAGAGGGCAAGACATGGAAACAACCAAGGTGTCCTTTGATAGATGATTGGATAAAGAAAATGTAGTATATATACACAATGGGATACTATTCTGCCATAAGAAAAGATGAAATAGTACCATTTGCAACAACATGGATGGATCTTGAGATTATAATGCTTAGCAAAGTCAGACAGAAAAAGTCAAGAATCATATGATTTCACTGATATGTGGTATATAAAATTGAAAACAACAAAGGAACAAGACAAACAAGCAAAGAAACAAAAACTCACAGACACAGACAATAGTTTAGTGGTTACCAGAGGGTGGGGGGAAAGGGGTGGTAGATGAGAGTAGAAGGGATCAAATATACGGTGATGGAAGGAGAACTGACTCTGAGTGGTGAATACACAATGTGATATATAGGTGATGTATTACAGAATTGTACACCTGAAATCTATGCAACTTTACTAACAAATGTTACCCCAATAAACTTTAATTTAAAAAGAAAAAGAAAAGAAAGAAAGTGAAAAAAAACATATACCCACAAATATCCTATGTGGTGTGTAGAGGATATGTGTCCGTTATTTCTTTGTTTGGCTGCCCATTATCTTCACATGAGGGTATTGTATTACTGAAAAGGCACTTTCCCTGACACATCTAAGCCTAGACTTGTAACTAAGTCTCAGCCAATTTGGTGCTTCTGCCTTGAACTCCAGATTTGGAGTGTGTGATCAAAGAAATCAATATAACTTAGCGCTCACTCGAAGGATGGAAGGGGCACCCTCACCAGACCATTCCCATGGAGGGCTTGGCTGTGTTTACCGTGCCTGTGTAACATGGTTCCAGCCCAATTTCTGAGCTCAATTAATTCTCCAGATGTTTCATAAATTCTGTGAACTCTTCTTCCAATGTTTTGGGGTTTTCTTGTTTTTTGGTTTTTGGGTTTTTTTGCCTAAGTCTGCAACAAAAACCCTGGCTAGTGAGAAGGTAAAATTATTACCTATATTTTACAGATGATAAAATTAAAGCCCAGAGAAGCAAAGTGACTTGCAGATCTGTCTCGATCCAAAGCCAGAGATCTGAAGCAATAGTCTATGATCTCTCCTTTATTTACTTATTTAGTGTGTTTGATTCTTTGTCACTATACTTATTTTTATTGACTCCATATTGAAAATCAAAATGTCAACACCAAAAGCTACATGTATTAAAAAAAAACAAAATACAGACTATCTTCCCCTGTAAATATCTGACAACATGTATTTACTAACATAAAATAATCATGTATTCAATACTCTTTTTATCTGGTTTAAATTTGTTTATAACAGTACTTGATGTCTTATTGAATACATGGAGAAATTTGGACTTTACAATTTATAAAATGAAACCAATCAGGCAAACACGTTTATGCCAAATTAGTCCCTAATTCTTAACATAGCTTTTCAAGAACTGTTTCTGCTGCATCATTCAGGGATGAGTGCACACGCTGCCAGGGAAAGCCTCTGCTGCTCTCTCTTCCTCGGGGACATTTGTAGCCCTAGATAGAAAAACAGTGATGTGGGCACAGGTGGTGTGTTCATCTCTAATCCTTGTATAAGGATGTGGCTTTGGAAGGGAAGAAAGAAGGCTAGCTGGACATGTGGTTGATGCCGAGGTGCAGAATTTGTTCTCAGATCATGGCTTATACTCGTAGTGTGAGAACAATGCGCTCCAGGCAATGGATTCAGTGTCCTGTATTTTGCAGACAGGAAAGGATGACCGACAGCAGGCCAGCTGAGCTAACTAAGATGGCACTGATAAGAAAGGAGGAAGGAGAAAAATTCACTGGTTACACTTTAAAACTATTTTGCAGGTCAAAAATCGGTTAAAGAACATGCAATAATATTAGAAATGCTATAAATCCATTTTCAAGTAAATAATGCACAAAAGTAGATTTGGAGCAATAATTTTAAATCTCATACATCTTATATTAAAGTTACAAAGAATGAGCTAGGGCATACAACAAGTCTTAATAAATTTGAAAGGATTAAAATCCTTTAAATTTTAACAAAGTATGTTCTCTGACCATTGTGGAGTTAAATTAGAAATCAACAACAGAAGGAAATTTGGGAATCCACAAATATTTGGAAATTAAACAACAGATTGTTAAATAGCCCATGGGTCAAAAACGAAATTACAAGGGAAATTAGGAAGTATTTTGATCTGTATGAAAACAAATTTACAGAGAATGAATAATAAAGTGATCTTGAAATATTAATAAAACAGCATCACAGAAAATAGCTAACATGTTTTGAGTGATCGCTATATGTCGCACTTTGAACAAATTTTCTCCTTTAATTCTCCCCACAGCCGAGTAAGGTAGGTATTACCATTATCCCTCTTCAATAGATGTGGACAATGAAACTTAGGGAGGCCACACACTAAGAAAGCGATAGAGTGAGGCTTCAAGTCAGGTCTGACATCAAAATCTTTTATCAATTACTAAAGCTATTCTGCCAACACAAGATTAATGTGAACTATGGTAATTGCTCAATTTTGTTTAAAACTTAGTAATTAATTGAAAAATATGTAAAATAAGAGGGAGTGGCCTTTTGGTTCAAGAAGAACCCTTGGATTTGGAAATCATCTTCCTGCCATGAGACTATGCTGAAGAGCATGTCCGTAAAAATAAGGGGAAAGAGGCAGGAGGCAGTATATGGAATTATATTACCCACTACCCAGTTAGAGAGAAGATAGGTGAACAAGGTAAGATATGGAAACATTTATTCAACAAGCACTGCTTCTGAAATACAAAGATGAATAAGACTGATTCTCTGCCCTTAAGGTGCTGACAAACTGCTAGAATCAGACGATGAAAATGAAAACACTAATGATTTAAATAGGGTTCCCTAGGAAACAGACCAGTGTGCAGGAAGGTTATTGGGGAGTGCTCTCAGGAACACCTGTTTTAGATTGAAGGCAGCAGGATTGGTCCAAGGGTCAGGTTGGTACTGCCATTATCTCTTTTCAAATGATGAGGAGAGTGAGATGTAGGAGGCCACACACTAAGGCAGTGGTGAGGTAAGGCTTCAGTTTACGTCTGTCTGTCACCAAAATCTTGTTGTCAATTTCTATACAGACAAAGATGTCTCCTCTATATAATGCACACAGTGATTGATCGTTTTCAACTTTTGTAATCTTTCGTTCTGTTCACTAAATGTTAAAAAATTCCATCTACATGAAACCTGAATCTGTGTCTCCTCTGCTTTAAACCACTGGTCTTTTTCTACCTCCAGGTCTATAAAATTTAAAGCCTCTTTCTTCTTCTATATCATAGAGTGGCAATGATTTGGAGCTACACTTCAGGACTTTTCTAGATCTTATTTGGCTAAACGTTGCCATTTTCTTCTGCCTCTCTACATATCTACTGCTGTCCAGACCTGTGACCTTTCTGGTTCTCTTGTTGGTTGAGACATAAATGGGCAATACCCAGTTACATGCATCAGGGTGGGTCAAGCATGAAGGGGCCACCCAGCAGTAATATCTGTCCACCAAGGGGCAACAGGCCCTGCAGGCAAACCATGGTAGGAAGTGTAGTATGGAAGACACAATGATGTCCAGAGAATTTAGCAGAAGACAAGACTTAGAGTGACATTGTAAACAACCAATTAAGCAAGAAGTTGGCTTAGTATGTGGAGATGGAGTTGGCATAAAGTAACAGGGGTGTCCTGACAGACTAGAAGAAGGAAACTTTAAATTCTGTACACCTTGGTGTCCATCGGTAGATGAACAGATAAAGAAGATGTGAAATATATATATATATACACACACACAATATTGCTCAGCAATAAAAAAACAGAATGAAATCTTTCCATTTGAGACAACATGGATGGACCTAGAAGGTATTATGATAAGTGAAATAAGTCAGAATGAGAAAGACAAATACTGTGTGATTTCACTTATATGTGGAATCTAATAAAACAAAACAAATGAACAAACAAAACGAAAAGAAACAGACTCGTAGATACAGAGAGCAAACTGATGGTTGCCAGAGGGGAGGGGAGGGGTGGGAGATGGGTGAAAAATGTGAAGTGGAATAAGATAAGAGGCATTAACTTCCAGTTATAAAATCAATAAGTCATGGAGATGAAATGTGCAGCACAGGGAATATAGTCAATATTATCGTAATAGTTTTGTAAGGTGGCAGATAGTTACTGGACATATTGTGGTGATCACATCGTAAGGTATATAAATGTTGGATCACTATGTTGTACAGCTGAAATTAATGTAATATTGTATGTCAACTATACTTTAATAAAAAATAAGTAAATAAATAAAATCAACAAGCAAGAAAAAACCTATAGATCTTCAAAAATGTTAGGAAAAAAATCAGCACAAGGATCACGTATGCAGTTGGACATTGTTCCTCCAGGATAAATGTCAGAAAACCAATTAAAATGAAGTTGACTTACGAGCACTAAGTAATTAGTGTTTTATTCCATTCAAGAATTTATAAAACTACTACCACCAAAAAATTTCATGAGTAAGGCAAACATATTTTCTAAATGCCTTAATAGGTCAGAATAGTATCCGTCCAACATGCTTTACTATCTTTGGAACTGCCCCTTGGAAAATGTGTTTTTAGAGATGAAGGTTTTATGAAGCTCAGTTTCAACAGTACTGATAAAAGAAATAAATTTGTTATGACAAAGACAGACTATGGAAGGCAAAGAATCTGATGATGGCTCTAGAAATTCATACTTCAACTGAATTGTTATCCTATTTATGCTACAATTGGATATTGAATATATGAAAAACTAAATGTAAAATTCCCCCTATGCTGGGTGATTTTCAACCCCCTCTGCCAAATTAATCATTTCTAGTTACAATTTCTCCCTAATTCCAGACATGTATATCCGGCAAGCTATTGGCATTTCCATAATCATTCAAACTCATTGAATTCAATGATAATATGGTGATGGAAGGAGAACTAACTCTGGGTGGTGAACACACAATGTAATATATAGATGATGTATTATAAAAATATACACTTGAAATCTATGTAATTTTACTAAGCAATGTCACCCCAATAAACGTAATAAAAATTAAAAATAAAAATTCAATGATAATAATCACATTGTCTTCATGTCCAAACCTGACCTTCCTCCCAGGTCTCCTATGTCTATGAATGTTATCACAGTATACCAAAGCCAAAAATGTTCTCTATTTCTCACATTCTCAACTACACTTATAGATTTGACGTCCTTATTATTATCTCTTATTGAGTCTTATTTTCTTGATTCCTGCTGCTACAACTTTGACTCAAGTCTTTATTTTCCACATCTATTAATATTAATATCTTAGATCCATAACTGTTACCATCTCCTAACTGCTCTTTCTTCCTCATTTCTGGTCCTTCTCCAGTGTTTTTCTTACCAGACAGAGGTTTTAAGCTACCAATATAACCCTACGTCTTCTTCAATGGCTTTCACTGCCCATGAAATACAGTTGATATTCTCATAATATCATCCAAAGGCTAGTTATCCTGCCCATCTCCAGTACCATCCACTTATACCTGCTGCTCCCCCACCTATGACCTATACTGCAGCTATTCTATTAGGTTGGTACAAAAGTAACTGGATAACAGGTTTAAAAAGTTAAAAATAATTGCAAAACTGCAATTACTTTTGCACCAACCTAATAAAACATAAATGTTCCCCCAAAATATCTTGCCTCAAATGTTTGTTTCTTTGAAAGGAACATAGTTCATCCCTTTCTTTTACCTGGTTAGTTCGGGTTTGTCCTTTCAAACTGACTCCACTTAAATGCCATGCCGCAAAGAAGACTACAAAACATAGTTTGCCGATGAATATTACAGTACAATTACTATTTCTACTTTGGTTTCTTTTAAAGCTGTTTAGACCCCTCCATCTCCAGGATAGGCAGCATTATCTCAATAAGGTAGTCAGGATTTTACAAACGACAAAAATAACTGCTCAATCCCAACAGCTTCTATTTGCAGCTCTGCGAAAATACCAAGGCAGGGAATTACTAAGGATTTTTCGCCCTACATGAAATCATGTAGCAGAGAAAATTACAAAGAATACTGTATCTCATAAAAAGTAGTCTTCGTGTTGCTACTAAAGCAAAGAAGGAGAGTGGTGTGAACATGGAATTTGGTCAAAGGAATTTGAGTGGAAATCTTTGGCCCATCAATATGGTTTATAAAGGAATTTCTTTTCCTTTCTCTTGAATCACTCCAGCAGCCATGTCTGTGCAGCAGTACCTCCTCTCTTGGCCACAGGTGATTGCTCCAGAGGTGGGAATTTCACCTAAGCTGAGCCAATTGAAATTTCTTCCTGTCTTAAGAATATGGAATTGAGATGAAGTGAAATTTAACTGGAATATATAAACTCAGGAGTGTGGGACCCATAGTCTTGAAACGCAGAGAGAGAGAGAGAGAGAGAGAGAGAGAGAGAGAGAGAGAGAGAGAGAGAGAGAGAGAGAGAGAGAGAAAGAAATACTGCCTCAGTTTACCAATGCCATCCAGTTTTCATTTTCATTTTTTAAGACTGCTAAAACTTTCATAACCTTATGTTCTATATATTTATAATAATACTCTACATTTTGTTTATTTTTGTTGTGTATGACTAAAAAAATCCTAAATCATACAGAAGTAATTGGTCATATGAAGTCTGACAATTACGTTGGTGAACCTGTTGCAACGACGTTGCTAACCTTTTTTGATACTAGAGGGATTATTCATTATGAATTTGTACCAACTGGACAAACAGTTAAACAAGTTTACTTTACTATTTGGAGGTGCTGAAAAGGCTGTGTGAAAAAGTTAGACGACCTGAACTTTTCGCCAGCAATTCATGGCTCTTGCATCACGACAATGCACCAGCTCACACAGCACTGTGTGTGAGGGAGTTTTTAGCCAGTAAACAAATAACTGTATTGGAACACCCTCCCTACTTACCTGATCTGGCCCCCAATGACTTCTTTCTTTACCCGAAGATAAAGGAAATATTGAAAGGAAGACATTTTGATGACATTCAGGACATCAAGAGTAATACGACGACAGCTCTGATGGCCATTCCAGAAAGAGTTCCAAAATTGCTTTAAAGGATGGACTAGGTACTGGCATCAGTGCATAGTTTCCCAAGGGGAGTACTTTGAAGGTGACCATAGTGATTTTCACCAATGATGTATGTAGCACTTTGTCTAGGATGAGTTTCTGAACCTAATTGTCAGACCTTGTAGTTTCAGAATTTACAAGCTTAAACCACGTCCATTCCTTTAATAAGCGTTCTTTTAGTGTCTTTTATGTTGGGCACTATGCTGTACTAGGGATCAAAAGATAAATTCATCATCATCCTTGGACAAATCTCTAATTCTGAGTCTCAGTGTCTTCTCCTATTAAATAAGGAGACTAACAACTGGTACTATCAGACTTAGGCAAGATTCAAATGAGATCATATATATGAAAGAATCTTGCCAACTGCCAATACCAAAGGAAGGTTATTATGCATTCAGTATGATTTAATTGTGGCTTTCTATCTTTTTTGTCATTTTTTGTAATTTCTAGGAGGAGGGTACTCCCAGTTTGACATTTATCCCCAAAACTGCTCTTACTAATAAGGTATGTTACTGGCATATTCCCAGGTCAATTGACTCCAGACCATAAAGTTGTTTTAATGTGAGGAACTCTTCACGTGTCAGGACATCAAGACCATCCGGTTAGACACAGAAGAAAGTTACCAAACCCAGCTTCATCCGGTTTCAGATCCCTTGCTAGATGTCCCTCTGCTCTCCACATTTCAGTCCAATTATCTTCCTCCCCTTTGAGGCCAACCAAACGATTTGTCTGGATTTTCTTCTTCATCCCACACACTTTTATTTTCAGCCCAACTTACATATTTATACCATATGTGCAAACACATTCGCACAGGTGTGCATATGCACACACATATGTCTCTATATATTTAAAGTACAGCCAGGTAAATTCTCCTCATTAATAATGAAACAGGTAATGAACCCCTTTCTTGTTTACAGGTTCTATCCCTACTTCAAATTCTAACTCACCCCACCACTGAGTGGTAAGATTCTCTGAGAGCAATTGTCCTCATCAGCTGTAGAAATCTGACCACTCACACATCAAAATTTCCCTAATATTTCTTGCCTTCTCCTTTTGCTTTCTGGCTTTAGCATACATGGGACTTAGAGTCATCTCTTCCATAAATTCTGTAGCACCGTCATTCCAGCTACATACCACTCCCTTATTCAACTGAAAAGAAGCATAGTTTTGCTTATGGCAGGTGATAGTCTATATTTACAAAGGGATAGTTCAGTTATAGACCAGTTCTATAACTTTATTCTGTGATTGGTTAACAAAAAAATCAGAAGGTCTAATAGAGTTTATTTAGGAAGTTCTTGGAGATTCCTAACTCTAATAGCATTGGATGTATCTGAATCTCTGTTGATACGTAAGTAAAAAGTATGTGTATGGTATTATTACCAGGATACATCCTATCCTACATGTCAGTGATTTTTCAAATATCACCCTATAAATTGATAGTAATCAAGAAGCAAATCACGTGTTCGCTAGGCAGCTAAGAAACATGCCTACTAATGGCTGAGTTCTTTTCTAAGAAGGTTATCAATCTTCACTTTTCTTTCAAGTCTTATGACTTTTATCTATGGAATACGTTTTACCCACAGCATTAATGAAAAATACATAGAAGACTCGTACAGATTTCACATTACTAACGAACACATAATTCATCACCAAGTACTAACCTAGCCTATCTTCTTAATGCACAACTTAGTTAAAACAAGAAGAACTGTAGTGTATATTAACTCCAAAGAGTTACTGCATCTCCAGGGAAGGATGGTTGTATACAATTTATTAACAGTACGTTGCTGATTCCCAAATGGTGTGTTACGGATCAGATAACAATTTGCAATCATTCTGTTGCAGTGCTTTAAAGCAATGTACATTAACAGATGAATTCTTGTTTTTTTCCTAGTATGGTTAAACGTTACAAATGTAAACACTGAAAATCCCCCAGACTGAAACAAAGCAAATATCATACTGGGTAAAGATTCTCCATATGGAACTTAGATGTGCAGTGAAAACTTACGTGCCACAATGCAACACTCAAGTTGGCTTTCTGGAGAATACATCAGAAAACAGGGTAAAATACAGTGTCTAGTGAAAAATTCTCTCATCCTATTTACTCTAAAAGTACCCAGCCCACTGGTTTATGCTGCAGTAGGAAGATTTTTTTCAGGCAAGGAAGGATTAAATCACCTAGAAATAAAAATGATTCTGCAAAATTTAAACCACTGTTTCCTGGAGGCTTGGGTTACTATTATATCTGGGTACCAATTATGAAACAATGAGTCTTGGTCCCAGCTCCAGAGAGAAACTCCAGCAGGGCCATTTTTTTCCCTATATAGTTTCCATTTGAGTCCTGATCGCCAGGAACCTCCCTTGTCGTGGATGCTGTTAGAAACCCGGGGAGCCGGGTCCTTGAAATGACTCAGGGACCACCCACAAGATGAGAGAAAGCTCAGCAGGGAAGATGTTAGGCTTCTCGCTGCTCTTCAAGTAAGAAATCCCCACTTCTATAAATTGTGTATATTTACAGTTTGCTTGTTTTCCAAGAATAAGTCCTCTGTCAAATAAGCTTAAAACATGATGCTCTAAATAAAATAGTTGATTGACCCAATATGTCAGACTCTCTATATGCCTCAGTTTACCTGAGGCCTCAATAGATGTGACAAGAAAGAAAGGCCCATTAAGTATACTATCCGCATTACCTACTGCACCATTTAGCATCTACATGAGTCTGAAGCTCCAGTCTTCCGCAAACTTGTAGCACTTTCTTTTGCAATTTTAGTCTCTTTAAATACATAACTTTCCCAATGATTTGGAAATGAGAACCAGCTTTCTCCACATGAAAACTACTGTGGAAAAACTTTTTAAATATCATTTTTGTTTTATATCCCTATCAACGTTCCAAAAGATTCTGAAGCAGCAGATCAGCACAAAATGGGGGGAATAGCTTTAAAGTTGCAAGTCCCTCCCCCTTGAAAAATTAATAGGTGAGAAAAAAATATATTTAAAAAGTTTGAGGCACCCAGAGGGAATTGTTTGAGATGAGTGGCACGCAAGTCTGAAATAGCTGAGTGACTTTCGCAGCACATAAGAAGTGAAATTTAACAATTGCATTATGTGCTATTGAACAGTTTCTAAGCTACTCTAAAGGGAAAGCTTCTCTGAGGAAAAGCAGACTGTACTTCAACCACTTCAGCTACTTGCAGCTAAAAGAGTCCAAATTTTGAACATATGCGGTTTTACTTTTATGAAAATTCCTCCTTCTATAATAACAAGGGACGTGTTCTGATATTTCTTTGCTCCCTGGAGTAGTTTCATCTGGTTCCTTTTCTCTCCAATTTGCCCAGGTGTGAGAGCACATCCCTCTTTTATCCACAGCCCCTCCCTTACTGTCCAGAATCCTGAACACTAATGTGAGACCAGTGAAAGGTGTTGTCCACTCAGAGTCAGTCATATAAGGAATAAACACTACCCCGGACACAGGCAAGCACCATTCCTGAAAGACAGGCAAGGATGCTGACAAGATGCTGCTTGTTAATGGGCTGTCTCCACTCCTCCACGGTGAGAAGGACAGTACTTTAGCAATTTGGCCCACGTGATGAAAAATCCTGCTAACATGGAGCCATGAAGCTTTCGGATATCAATTTATCTTCCGCATACATCCAAGTCTCTGCCATTTGGAGATTCATAACCAAGTCTTCAACTGACACATTTCATAACTATTCTCACTGCACTTTTCAGAGAAGGGCAGAACTTGTATTAGAACTTTTGCAAATATTTCCTTTCTCTTTCATCTGACATTCATGGTTGGCTCCCCCCAAGAAATTTTGGAAGGCCTTCCATAGTTTTCTGGAAATTCAATGCTTTCTCTTGCCTTCTTCTTCCCAGACTCATAATTCTACCAATTCTGCTATGTGTCATTTGCAGTTACACTATGGTGGCCTTCTCTCTGGGCCTCAGAAACCATATGAAATATAGTTTCTCTGCCCCCTCAAACTGAGAATTGGGGCATCTATCATACTTGCCACATGACACAAGAGGAAAAGTCTACATCAAAGGACAGGGGCAGGATAAGAGCCTCCCACACTAACTCTGTTGCGTCCATACTATTTTTTCTCTCTCCTATTCTCAAATTTACAGGGTCTATAATGAGTTTGGAGGGGAAGGTTGTGGACAAAAAATACATCTGATTTTGATTATTCTTACTGCTTCCTAAAACATTTTATCTCATCCTTGAATCTGTTACCTTTTGTTTTAGTCAGGATTCTCCAGAGAAATAGAAGACATAGATGTGTGCATACATTGAGATTTATTTTAAGGAATTGGCGCACACAATTGTGAAGGCCTCCCAAGTTCAAAATCAATTGGTGGAGGCTGGCAGGCTGGCAACTCAGGAAAGAGTTTCAATTCATGTTCAAAGGCAATATGCTGTGGAACCAGTAAGTCTGACTTCAGTTGCAGATGAAGTCTGAAGGCAGTTAGCTGAAGACTTCCTTCTTGTTTGAGGGAGGTCAGTATTTGTTCTGTTCAGGTCATCAATTGATTCAGTAGGGCCCACTTACATTATGGAGGGTAATCTGCTTTACTTTAAGTTCACTGAGTTGAATGTAAATCTCATCCAAAAAACACTCTCACAAAAACATCCAGAAAAATGTTTGACCAAATACCTGGGCAGTATGGCCCAGACAAACTGACACATAAAATGAATCATCACACATTTGAACCTAGTAGCAAAAAAATGTCCTTTTTCTATTGTTTTCAAGTTTCAATTTTAATACCTGTCCCTTGGAGCTAGTGATAGGTCTGTCTTAGGAAAAGGAGGACATGATGGCCATGGCTGAAGAGGAAGTGGAGAAGGAAACCTGTTTGGTTAATATTCATTAGACAAATATTTATTAATTACCTACCACATGCCAACTACTATGCTAGGCACTATGTTTCAAATGATTACTCTGCCACATCAGTAAATATAAAATTGTTTTTTCCTTCTTAAATTGTAGTGATCTCAAATTTGGAAGCATGCCAAAGATACATATTTTTTTTTTCTATTTCACTTCATAGATTTCTATTATAAATTAATTCAAGTTCTAGATGTTGAGAGACCTATACACTCCCCAGTACCTATTTAACTTCATTCCAAAACAATGCCTTTAGCTATAAAATGTATTAACAAACCAAAATTCTACCCTAAAATATGACAGAATTAAAAATCTATAAACTATGTAGGGCTGTAGGAAGTAAATACTGGATTGTAATGGGGGTCCCTTATTTTCTTTGCTGTAGTAAACACTGGTAATGCATGATAACTGCCTCCATACAAAACATCATTCCCAGTCTTTGACCTTTTGCATAGCAAATTGTTCTGAAGTACCTGAAGAGGTATTTTAATAAGCAATTTTATAAGTAATCTTTATAAGTAATTTCTTGAAATTGCATCTTTATTGGGGAGAGAATGGACTCCACATAGGACAGATTTTGATTATCAGTCTCTCACTGATACCACTCACTTTGGAAAGGTTCTAGTCTTTTCACCTATCAATAAGGAGACATTGCCTTTTCAGGGCTGTTAGAACAAAGAGATTGTTTTCCCTTCCTGGGAAACCACTCAGACAGGATTAAGTAGCACAATCCAATGGCTATAACAGAGACAGATGTGTGGATCATAGACAACAAATGAACTGGCTTAATGCTTGGAGAGACCATGTCCATCACCAGCGATAGAGAAGGCTTAACTGTTCTCAGAGGGAAACTAAAGAAATCTGACCTGATATACTTATATCAAGAAAGACTTAGGCCACTTTCTACCATAGAGGCATGCTGAAGCAATATTGGAAAATTATTCTTAATATCTCATTGGCTAAATCTATAAACAAAATTCTAGCCTGTAATAATGGTTGTTTTAGAATACCAATTTTCAAACATTCCTATTCTTGACCTATAAAGCCTCCTTACTTAAAGTCTTTCTAAATGTAAACCTTCTACCAAGAAATTGTATCTTTCAAAAATAGGACAATTTTCAATTGAATTTTGACCTATATTCCTGAGTATATAGTAGGTACTCAGGAATTATTTTTTTAAATTGCTCTAAAATTCCTCAAACTTATCTGCCATGTTGTTGATTGTCCTCCATTAGAATTTTAGCTCTCTTTATTTTTTATTCATCTTATCATTTTTGGTCAAGGGACTTATTCCAAGTTATTGAAGTTCAAGGCACTCAGATGCTGAGCTGCTATGGCTAAAGACATCCTCTCTGTAAAATAATTATACTAATATTAGATGGGTTGCTTTCAATGTGCTTTGAATCTATCTTAGAAGGGTGGCAAGAGTTAAAAACCAAATGCCCGGAACTCAAATCATGGAAAATGTCGGAGGTGCATTCTTAAGGGTAAGCTTCTTGCAAAGTGGCTTCCTAGAAATGAATCTGAATCTAGAAATGTTATAACAGAATTTCTTAGTATTAAAGGATTTTAACCTTAGTAGTTGTGTGGCTCTTATATACTAGATAAATTAACAAAAGACCCTAACTGTTTTTTTCCAAAAGTAAATGAGGAGGAAATCCAAGATCACAGAGTACATAAATGCCGTTTGCCTCCTTCCATAAACACATTAAATTACAAATAACTTATAGAAAAAACAACCTACAGAACCATCTGAAGTCTAGCTAAACAGAAGTTCTATAATTAAAGATATAAAGAAGAAGCCACATCAAGATTGGTAGGAGGGGTGGAGATGCAAAATGGGCTGGCCCCAAACCTCCATGTGGTAGTTGAGAGATAGCAGGAATATCTTGATCATGGAGGTACACATCCTCCAGAGGAGCAAGGGACCCCAGCCCCACACCAGGCTCCCCAGCCCAAAGTACCAGTGCTGGGAAGAGGAGCCATCACAATATTTGGCTGTGAAAAACAGTGGGGATTTTGACCTTCCCAGTGAGTCAGAAGTGCAGGAAACATACACATCCTCTTAAAAGGCCCATGCACACACTCACTTGATCACAGTCACTCACCTTTGGCTCTGGCAAAGGAACAATTGACTCAGGGAGTATCAGAGCCTTACAAGGAGATACTGAATTGTGTGGCTTAGGGTGAGGACTAAAGGGATAGTTGCCATTTTCCCTAGGTTGAGCTCTCCTCTACATGGCCAAATCTAATCTGCATTGATCTGGTGAGCTCCATTTAATCCACCCTGCTCACTCACTGGGAGCTCACCCAACCCAACTCCCCCAACACCAAAGGCACTTTCTCAGAGAGAAGCCAGCCCCACTCGCATTGCACACTTTCTTAGAAAATTCTCAGGTCTGCAGGCCCCAGGCACGTAGCAACTAGCCTCAATTTGCTGAGACTTTTGCTGAGTAGGTCCATGCTCAGCACTGGCACCAAACCAGAATCTACATTAACCTGGTGAACACAATTCTTCCCGCTACAGTGACTTCCTGAGACTCTGCCTCACCCAACTCATGTACCTCAAGAGCCTTGATCAGCAGCTGAGCCTTATAGGAGCCGGCAGGTGGCAGCAAACCTTAGGGTGTGCTGGCTTTTTGCAAAACTATCCCAGGCATGGTACTGGTAGCAATTGTCCTTGATTCACAGGGGGACCTCTCCCATGTGACTCCAGGTTTAGCACAGGCAGTGAACAACTGCCTTATAGCTTCTACCAGACAGTCCCTGGCTGATCACAGGCAGTGAGTCCCCTGGGCCTGCACCGATCCCCTCCCAAGAGGCCCAGAACCAACATACTTGGAGGTTGGATTCAGACCACAGCAGAGCACTGCCTAATTAGCCTCACAAGCAGCACACCCAAATGGTGGACTCAACAAGCACCTGAAGCCACTGAAGCAAATCCCACTTAGTGGGGTAAGACCCCAAAAAGGAGCCTGTAAGCTGTGAACGTGGCCAAACCCAACAACAAGTCAGCATGAGGGTCAATTCGATCCATTGACATGCCAATAGCAATCAAGGCTCAACTATAACAGGAGGACACACACAACCCACACAAAGCACACTCCTGGAGCACTCAGTGCAAGTGACAAGGGAGACTGTGCCATGGGCCCCACAGGGCACCTACTAGATAAGCCCACCCGGCCAAGACTAGGAGACATAGAAGATCTACCTAATACATAGAAACAAACACAGAGAGGCAGCCAAAATGAGGAAACAAAGAAATGCATCCCAAATGAAAGAACAGAAGAAAACTCCAGAAAAAGACCTAAACAAAATGGAGGCAAACAACCTACAAGATACAGAGTTCAAAACAATGATTGTAAGGATGCTCAAATAACTTAGTCAGACTTTCAATAAAGTGATAGCAAGCATTAAAAAAGAACCAATCAGAAGTGAAGAATACAATAACTG
Source organism: Rhinolophus sinicus (assembly GCF_057876585.1). Lineage (NCBI taxonomy): Eukaryota > Metazoa > Chordata > Mammalia > Chiroptera > Rhinolophidae > Rhinolophus > Rhinolophus sinicus. The sequence goes on from NC_142506.1 coordinate 26,941,325, forward strand.
ATATAAAGAATGCACTAGAAGGAATCACCAGCAGACTAGAGGAAGCAGAGGATTGATTCAGTGATCTAGAAGACAAGGTACCAGAAAACACCCAATTGGAACAGCAAAAAGAAAAAAGAATCCAAAACAACGAGGGTAGTTGAAGAGATCCTCTGGGACAACATCAAGCCTAACAACATTTGCATGATAGGGGTACCAAAAGAGAAGAGAGAAAGTAAGGGATTAATAACCTATTTGAAGAAATAACAACTGAAAACTTTCCTAACCTGCCAAAGGAAATAGATATACAAGTCCAGGAAACACATAGAATCCCAAACAAGAAAACCGAAACAGGCCCACATTAACACACATTATAATTAAGATGGCAAAGGTTAAAGACAAAGAGAGAATCCTAAAAGCAGCAAAAGAATGGCAACTAGTAACTTATAAGGGAATTCCCATAACATAACATTGTCAGCTTGTTTCTAAACAGAAACTTTGCAGGCCAAGAGGGATTGGCACAAAATATTGAACATGATGAAAAGCAAGGACTTACAACCAAGGGTACTCTACCCAGCAAACCTATCACTTAGAATCGAAGGACAGATAAAGAGCTTCCCAGAAAAGAAAAAGCTGAAGGAGTTCATCACCACCAAACCAGTATTACAAGGAATCTTAGAAGGACTTCTTTAAGATGAATTTAAAAAATTAAAAATAAGAATATTAAAATGGCAATAGCTACATATTAATTAACAATTACTTAAAATGTAAATGGAAATGTTCCAATCAAAAGATGTAGGTGGGCTGAATGGATAAGAAAACAAGATCGTTATGTATGCTGCCTAAAAGAGACTCACTTCAGATCGAAACACTCACAAAGACTGAAAGTAAAGGGTTGGAAAAAGTTATTTTATGAAAATGAAAATGGAAAAAAAAGAGCTGGGGAACCAATACTTATACCAGATAAAAATAGACTTTAAAAGAAAGGCTATAACAAGAGACATAAAAGGAACCAGTAATCCCACTTTTCGGTATTTATCCAAAGAAACCAAAAACACTACTTCTAGAGGACATGTGCATCCAAATGTTCATTGCAGCATTGTATATAATGGTCAAGATATGGAGGCAGCCTGTGTGTCTGTCAATGCATGAATGGGTAAAAAAGAGGTGGTACATATATAAAATGGAATATTGTTTGGCCATGGAAGTGAGTGGGTTCTTGCCATCTATGGTGGCATGGGGGAACCTGGAGGGTATTGTGCTGAGTGGAGTATGTCAGACAGAGAAAGACAGATGCAATGTGATTTTGCTTATATGTGGAATCTAAAGAACAAAATATAATCAAACTCATAGATACAGAAAACATTTTGATGGTTGCCAGATAGAAGGGTGTAGGAGGGTGAAAAACAGGAAAGGATTAAGAAGCACAAATTGGTTGTTACAAAATAGTCATGGAGATGTAGGATACAGCATAAGAAATATAGTCAATAATATTGTAATAACTATGTATGGTGTCAGATGTGTACTAGATTTATCAGGGTGATAGATGAGCAGGGGTTTGGGGGATAGGGTGAAAAAGGTGAGGGGATTAAGAAGTACAAATTGGGGATGATGTCATAGAAATGACAGCATGAGGTGAGCCCCTTGAAATCTCCCCTGTAATTTACAACAAATTGAATAGCTATAATTCCACAAAGGACTCCCGGTGCAGCAGACAGGCAAGACTAAGAGACATGCAATTGAAATCATCTCATGGTGGGCAAATTGGGCAAACAGGGGAGGAGGGGGGAGTGCAGAGACGCAAGCTGCGCTGGCCCCGGATGCAGACCAGAGCTCCCAGCTACCTGCACCACAGTCATGGGAGAGAAAATAATTTGGACTGCTAGCACTTCCCTTATGACCCACAGTCCCACTTGAGGGATCAGCATATAACACAGCTGAACCCAACACTCAGGGCAGCGACCTCAGAGCAAAGACTGAGGGGAGAAGGGTGAAAACAGCAGTTTAATCCCTCACTGCCAAGCAGAGGATAGAAGGCATAGGCAGGGAGCCTAGCCAACCGTTCATCACCCTCCCAGAACTCACACCACCCCCACCCTCCCAGTGCTAGAAGCGGAACAGTAGCAGTGTCAGATCAAAAGAACAGAATATTTGCAGTTGTGAGAACTGGGGCCCACAGCCACAGACTCACAGCCCAACTAGTTCCTGTGAAGGGGAGGGAGGCTCAGGTGCAGGATTGGCTGGGCTGGGGTCACTGCCATTGCTCAGAGCCACCTCTCACAACCTACCCTGCCCTTGTCCCCACCTATCTGGGTGGATCTCTGCAGGCGTAAACAGAACTGCTGAAACACACAGGCTCTGAAACTGGTACAGGAAGAGGTTTGGAACTTCAGATGCTCTTCACATCTCCCCCATAGAGGTGGTGCCCTATGACCCAGGTGACTTGTTCACACAGGAGAAGCCCACTTTCCAGGGAATCCCCCCATTGTGTAAGGAGCCAGAACAGTGCAAAGAAAATATAACACTACAGTGTTAGAGAGAATAAAAGGATGCAGTAGGACAGAAAATAAAGCATTCTACCAACACCTACTGGAAAGCAAAAGAAAGACCTCTTCCTATCAACCTGTTGCAGAACCCACTCCTGTAGATGCCTAGTAAGAGAAATAATAATTCATCAATTGCCATGAATTACCAAGGTAACAAGGCAGCTCAGAAAGAAAATGAAGTCTCCAGACAATGAACTTAAAGACATGGAAATATGTGACTTGAATGCAAAGAATTCAAGATTGCAGTTCTGAAAGAACTCAAGAAGATGCAAGAAAACACAGACAGGCAGTTTAATGAATGCAAAAACACATTTAAATAACAAAATGAACATTTTACTAAAGAGATTGAAATTTTTAATAAGAACCAAATAGAGTTTCTGGAGATTAAGAACTCAATAAAAGAAATGAAGAATAGCCAGCTTAAGTAATAGAGTTGACCACATGGAGAAAAGAATCAGTGACATTGAAGATAGAAATATAGAAATGACACAGATGGAAGAAAAGAGAGATTTGAGGGTTAAAAGAAATGAAAGAACTCTACAAGAAATTTTCTGACTCCATCAGAAAGAGTAACATGAGAATAATGGATATACCAAAAGAGAAGAAAGGGAGAAGGGGAAAGAGTATATTCAAATAAATAGTCAATGAAAATTTCCCAAACTTCTGGAAAGAACTGGACCCTCCAATTCAAGAAGGAAATAGAATACCTAATAACTTCAACAGGGCTTCTCCAAGGCACATTGTTTTGAAGCTGTCAAAAATTAATGACAAAGAAAGAATCCTCAAGGAAGCCAGGGAAAAGAAGACAGTAACCTACAAAGGAAAGCCCATTAGGTTATCATCAGACTTTTCAGTAGAAGCTCTACAAGCCAGGAGAGAATGGAGTCAAATATTCAAACTACTGAAAGAGAGAAATTATGAACCAAGAATAATATATCCAGCAAAGATATCCTTTAGATATGAAGGAGGAATAAAGACTTTTCCAGACATACAGAAGCTGAGGGAATTTTCTCACACACAACATGCGCTACAAGAAATACTAAAGGAGGCTATTCCACCTGAAACAAAAACACAAAAGAATACAAAACCAGGAGTAGTATTATGAACAGGCAGAAGCATGAAATGGCAACCCTTACACCAAATAGGACACTATACATTTAAACATCACATAGAAGTTAAAGAAGAAAAAATACACTTAAAAAAAAAAAAAAAAAAAAAAAGAGGAAAAGCAACTTGCTACTGCAGTGCAGAAACCAACTCAGAGCATAAATAGGGATAATTTGTGACAACAAAAACATAAGAGGGGAGAGAGTTAAGGTCTTAACCAGCAAAAGGAAATGGAGAAAGGAAGCATGCTGAAGAAAATGGAATACTCTAAATATGAAACCTTCTTTCACATGAAGTTAATGGTAATGATTCAAAAAAAAAAAAAAAAAAAAAATCCAGGACTGAAATATACAACATAAAAAAAGAAGAAACAGGGGGGGAAATCATAGAATACCACCACACTGAAATAACAGACAGCTACCAAAAAGCAAAGAAACAATGGAGAAACAGTACTACCAGAAAACCAAAGATAGAATGACAGGAAATCCTCATATGTCCCTAAATGTAAAAAGACTGAACTCACCAATAAAAAAGCAAAGAGTGGCAAATTGGATCAAAAAACTAAACCCAACCATATGCTGCCACCAAGAGACACACTCAGCTACAAGGAGAAATATAGACTCAAAGTGAAAGGATGGAAATTGACACTCCAAGCAAATGGTATTCAGAGAAAATGAATACCAGGTGTCGCTATACTAATATCAGAGGAAACAGACTTCAAGATAAAAAAGGTAACAAGAGACAAAGATGGACATTTCATAATGATAAAGGGGACTATACAACAAGAAGACACACAGTCATCAATATTTATGCCCCCAATCAGGGAACACCGAAATATACAAAGGAACTATTAACAGAACTAAAGGGAGAAATTGACCAAAAAACACAATTATAGAAGGGGATCGATATACATCATTGACAGCTATGGTTAGATCATTAAAACAGAAAATAAATAAAGAAACACCAGCCCTAAATGACACATTAGATGAAATAGACATAATTGACATTTATAGAGCACTTCATCTTAGAACATCAGACTATACATTCTTTTCCAGTATACATGGAACATCAAGGATAGTCCATATATTGAGACATAACTAGCCTCAGCAAATTTAAGAAGACTGAAATCATCCCAAGCATATTCTCTGATCACAAGGCTTTGAAATTGGATGTCAACTGAAAAAAGAAAGCAGGAAAAAACACAAATATGTGGAGATTAAACAACATACTTTTAAAGAATGACTGGGTCAAGAAATAAGAGGAGAGATCAAACGATACATAGAAACAAACGAGAATGAAAATACATCCTATCAAAATTTGGGGGATGCAGCGAAAGCAGTTTTAAGAGGGAAATTTATTTCATTACAGGCCTATTTCAAGAAAGCAGAAAAATTCCAGCTAAATAACCTCACATTACACCTTAAAGAACTAGAAAAACAAATGAAACCCAAAGTCAGCAGAATGAAGGAAATAATAAAAATCAGAGCAGAATAAATGAAATAGAGAACAAAAAGACATTAGAAAAAATTAATGCGACAAAGAGCTGATTCTTATAAAAGATTAATAAAATTGACAAACCGTTGGCTAGACTCACTAAGATAAAAAGAGAAACAACACAAATAAACAAGATCAGAAATGAAAGAGGGGAAGTTATCAGGGATGCCATAGAAACACAAAAGATCATCCAAGAATACTATGAAGGATTATATGCCACCAAATTCAATAACCTAGAAAAAATGGACACATTCTTAGAAACATAAACTTCCTAGGCTTAATTATGAAGAATTGGAAAATACAAACAGACCAATCAACAGTAAGGAAATTGAATCAGTCATCTGAAACTTTCCCAAAAGCAAAATCCAGGACTAGATGGCTTCACTAATGAGTTCTACCAAACATTTAAAGAGAATCTAATACCTGTTCTACTCAAACTCTTCCAAAAAAATTGAAGAAGAGGTAATACTCCCTAACTCATTTTATGAGGCCAACATTACCCTGATACCAGAACCTGATAAGAATAACACAAAAAAAGAGAATTACAGATCAATATCTCTGATGAGCACAGATGTAAAAATCCTAAACAAAATTCTAGCAAATCGAATGCAACAATGCATTAAAAAGATTATAAATCATAATCAAGTAGGGTTCATCCCAGGGGCATAAGGATAGTTCAACATACACAAATTGATCAATGTGATACCTCACACGAATAAAATAAAGGACAAAAATCATATGATTATATCAATAGATGCAGAAAAAGAGTTTGACAAGATACAACATCCATTTATGATTAAAACACTTAATCAAATGGGTATAGAAGGAAAATAGCTTAACATAATAAAAGTCACATATGACAAACCCTCAGCTAATATCATAATTAATGGTGAAAAACTGAAGCTCTTCGCTCTATATTCAGGAATGTGACAGGGCTGTCCCCTATCACCTCTGATTTTCAACATAGTATTGGAAGTCATACCCAGAGCAATCAGGTAAAAGAAATAAATAAAAGACATCCAAATAAGGAATGAAGAAATTAAATTATCACTTTTTGCAGAGGACATGATGCTATATATATATAGAAAACCCTAAAGACTCCAGCAAAAAGCTATTAGAAACAATAATTGAATACAGTAAAGTTGCTGGCTACAAAATCAACATGCAAAAGTCCATTGCAGGGCAGCCAAATGGCTCAGTTGGTTAGAGCATGAGCTCTTAACAACAAGGTTGCCAGTTCGATTCTCACATGGGCCAGTGAGCTACGCCCTCCACAACTAAATTGAAGGACAACGACTTGACTTGAAGCTGATGGGTCCTGGAAAAAACACACTGTTACCCAATAAAAAAATTAAAAAATTATTTAAAATAAAAAATAAAAAGTCCATTGCATTCATATATACTAACAATGAAATCTCTGAAAAAGAAATTGTTAAAGAATTCCTTTTGCAATTGCAACAAAAGAATAAAATACCGAGGAATAAACCCTACCAAGGTTGTGAAAGACCTATACACTAAAAACTATGAGACATTTTTAAAAGAAATTGAAGAAGACAAAAAGAAATGGAAAGACATTGCATGTTCGTGGATTGGAAGAATCAACATAGTTAAAATGGCCATATTACCCAAAGCAATGTACAGATTTAATGCAATCCCCATCAAAATCCCAATGGCCTTTTTTAAAGAAATAGAACAAAAAATCATCAGATTTGTATGGAACCACAAAAGACCCCAATAGCCAAAGAAATCCTAAGAAAAAAAGAACAACACTGGACATATCACAATCCCTGATTTCAGTTTGTACTACAGGGCAACAATAATCAAGCAATATGGTATTCGCAGAAAAACAGACACACAGACTGATGGAATAGAACTGAGAACCCAGAAATAAACCCACATAAATATGGACAGATAATTTTTGACCAAGAAGCTAAAAACATACAATGGAGAAAAGACAGCCTCTTCAATAAATGGTGCTGGGAGAATTAGAAAGACACGTGCAAAAGAATGAAACTAGACTGCTATCTGTCACCATGTACCAAAATTAATTCAAAATGGATCAAAGACCTAAACATAAGACCTGAAATAATAAATTGCATAGATGAAAACATAGGTACTAAACTTATGGACTTTGGGTTCAAAGAGGATTTTATGAATTTGACTCCAAAGGCAAGGGAAGTAAAAGCTAAAACAAACGAATGAGGCTATATCAAACTGAAAAGCTTCAGCACAGCAAAAGAAACCATTGACAAAATAAAGAGGCAACCAACCGAATAGGAGAAGATTTTTGCAAACAACACCTCTGATAAGGGGCTAATATCCAAAATATATAAGGAACTCATACAACTCAACAACAAAAAAACAAACAATCCAATTGAAAAATGGGCAGAGGACCTGAAGAGACATTTCTCCAAAGAGGACATACAAATGGCAAATAGACATATGAAAAAATGCTCAACATCACTAATCATCAGAGAAACGCAAATAAAAACCACAATGAGATATCACCTCACCTCAGTCAGAATGGCTATCATCAACAAGACAAATAGTAACAACTGTTGGAGAGGCTGTGGAGAAAAAGGAACCCTCATACACTGTTGGTGGGAATGCAGACTGGTGCAGCCGCTATGGAAGGCAGTGTGGAGGTTCCTCAAAAAATTAACAATAGAATTACCATATGATCCAGCAATCCCTCTCCTGGGTATCTACCCAAAAAAATCTGGAAACATTTATCTATAAAGACATATGTGCTCTGATGTTCATTGCAGCTTTATTTACGGTGGCCAAGACATGGAAACAACCAAAGGATCCTTCGATAAATGATTGGATAAAGAAGAAGTGGTATATATACACAATGGGATACTACTCTGCATTAAGAAAAGATGAAAGAGTGCCATTTGTGACAATATGGATGAATCTTGAAATTATTCTGCTAAGCGAAATAAGTCAGACAGAAAAAGTCGAGACCCATGTGATTTCACTGATATGTGGTATGTAAAACTGAAAACAACAAAGGAACAAGGTAAACAAATAAAGAAACAAAAACTCATAGACACAGACAATAGTTTAGTGACTACCAGAGAGTGGGAGGAATGGCAGTGGTAGCTGAGGTTAAAGGGATCAAATATATGGTGATGGAAGGAGACCTGACTCTGGGTGGTGAACACACAATGTGATACATAGATGACATAATACAGAATTGTACACCTGAAACCAATGTAACTTTACTAACAAATGTCACCCTAATAAACTTTAATAAAAAAAAAGAAGTACAAATTGGTAGTTTCAAAATAGTTATGGGGATGTAAAGTAAAGCATAGAAAATATAGTCGATAATATAGTAGTAACTATGTATAGTGCCAGGTGGGTACTAGACTAGTGAGGGGGATCACTTCTTAAATTATATAAATGTCTAACCACTGTTATGTACACCTGAAATTAATATAAAATAATATTGAATGTCAACTGTAATTGAAAAATTAAAAAAGTGGGAAAGGTGAAAGGGAATAAGAGGTCCAAATATCCAGGTGTAAAACAAATAAGTTATAGGGATGTGATGTACAGCAGAGGGAATACAGTCAATAATATTGTAATAACATAGTACGGTGTCAGATGGTTGCTGGACTTATCATGGTGATCCCTTCTTTAAGTATATAAATGTTGAGTAACTATGGTGTACACCCAAAACTAACATAATATTGTATGTTAGCTATATTTTAATAAAATTATTTTAATAAAGTAAATGAACATCGTCATTAACAATGTTTTTCTTTTCCATAGTGTCTTTACGTAAACAGTCTTGAGCACATGTTAAGAAAACTTATTATGAAAGTTGAACACAAAGTGAGTTGTTAGAACTTATAGCTGCACTGTAAAATGTTGAAACCAATTTAAATACCGAATGTTTGAAAGAGTTTTTATTGATACTCTAAATAATTAATTCTATGTTTCCCGGAAAATAAGACCTAGCCGGACAATCAGCTCTAATGTGTCTTTTGGAGTAAAAATTAATACAAGACTGGGTATTATATTATATTATTTTATGTTATATTATATTATACAGGGTCTTACATTATAGTAAAATAAGATCAGATCTTATATTAATTTTTGCTCCAAAAGATGCACTAGAGCTGATTGTCTAACTAGGTCTTATTTTCGGAAAAACACGGTTTGGTAGCTGGAGTAGTTCATATATTAATTGAACACACGTTTATTGAGATGCTAGAGCTAGACGTGAGCAAGATGCTACTTCCATTACAGTGATCAATAAAACAAAGCCTCTGTCCTCAGCAACTTGATTTTCTAGAGGTGGGGGCAGGAGAAAAGCAACCATATGAATAATCATAACATGAAACTGTATTCTAGTACTGAATAGAGACATAAATGAATTGTTATACTATAAAAATGAAGAAAGAGATGCAGAGTGTTAATGCAGAGGTAAAATTAGGGAAAGTTTCATATAGTATATGACATTTAAACTATACCTTGAAGCATATTAAACACAGTGTCTGGCATAAAGTAGGGGCTTAAATCATCATAAATGAATGAATGAGATTTTGATAGGCAGAGAGATAGGGTTCGAAATTTCTAGGCAGACGGAATAGTATTAAAAAGAGCTCAGACGCAGGAAATGACAAAGTGAAACTGGGACAGAGAACAGCTGAGATTATATTTATGATATACAAAAGAAGTAGAGTATATAACTCTAGAACTGGAGTTTGTTGGGGCAGCATAATATAGGGCTTTTAATATTCATGCAAGAATTTTTACTTAATTAGAGGGGCAATCACCACAAGAATATAAAAATGCAAAATATTTCTAAATATTTAAATTACTTTTCAGTTTGCTCATGTTTAGTATTGTAAATTACAATGTGTATCTGAAAACACTATGGAGTAAAAACTTTCTGAATGTTCTTAAATTCAAGTGTCATAACTTATTCATGCTGCCCATCCAATGATTTTCACTGTGCTCCTGCAATGTTTGTTCACTTGTTAAAATCCATGTCACAAATCATCAGGGCAGCAGCTAATATTTTACAATTGATCAAATAGTCTTGGATATGTATTCTAAATATGGGACTTAATGAAAACAACATAAAGATTTATGCTCCATTTAATGTACTTAGCTTAACTCATGGGATTTCAAAAGAAGATAAAAAATAAATGGCAACATGGGTTAATGCTTAGTTATCTTTTGGTTAACTTATATAGCTTAGCAACTGAAGAACATGAAAGAGAAACCTTTGATAAAACTCAGTTCTTTTTAAAATCCATAAAAGGCAGGAAAGACCATATTAACATTGGAATGCACAACTTTTAAACAAAAGCTCTTGCTAATCTTCATTGTAATTGACAACCAAGACACAATTTTTTAAGCTATTGCCACTCAATGATGCTAGCAAAATGAACCTAGAGCAGGAAGACCATTTTTCTTATTCCATAAATGAAAAGAAACTTCAGGGTCTTCCTCCACATGTTTTCAGGGACTTCAGGAGTTGAGAACTGGTAGGTATAAGTTGGATGGTAGGTGTAGACTTGAGAGAATAGAAGGCATGACTGAAAATTTAATGGCTGCCTGGGAGTGTCCATTTGGTCTTGGGGCTCCTTCTGAAGATAATTTAAGCCAAATATTAAAGTTCTCATAATTTTCTGAAGTATATATCAGCATATTCATCAGTCTGAAAGTTTTGTTTAGCAGTATGATCATGAAACACTATACTACCAGCATCTCTAGAATTCCATGAATTCTTTGGGGATCTACAGGAGAGTGAAGTGTCAGAATTTGAACTGTGACAGGGTGTGGCAGGGGAAGAGGCCGGAGAAAACATGGGAAGTGTCTTGATATTGGAAGAGCACTGCCAAAGTTTCATGACATCCAAAGGACTGGGACCAGATACTGGTGGCTGATGATAGGACTTGGTCATCCACCATCACAGAACTGGAGACACTGATTCTCTAGGTACAAGTTCATGTACACCCCAGACTATAAAACCAATCCTCCTCTTATCTAGGGGAAATAAAGGAAGCATGGGTCATAACTGAATATTAAGTTAGATTTGCTAATTAGTCCTTTGCAGCAGTTATCTCACACAGCCTGATATACACCCTAACCACTTTTGTCTCCTTTAGTTCCTAGTACTTTCAAAATTGACTTTCTCTAGACGTTCACTCAAGATTCAAAGTTCTTCCAATGGAATTCGATCTCAATACCAGATCTCCGTTAGAGATGCCTGATTGAAAAAGGCCACCTGTCTAATGGACTTCTAGCTATGGCCTCTTAGGAATTCTCTCTGGGCCATTCTGCAGCATATTAAGCTGCATTCAGTCCAGATGAGTGATATGCCCTCTGGCAAATATACAAATAATTAAGGCAGGACCTGGTGACATTATTGTATGTAAACAGCAGAGGTAAAAATGTGGTGTAGGGAATGAGACTAGTCAGTGTTTGATGAGTATGAATCTCCTAGTCACACAATCAACAAACTGATATCTACACAAAATGTCTTAACTTCATTTTTCCAGAGCTTGAGCCCCTCCTCTGTCTGATACAGAAAACTTAATCTAGTCACTTCCAAATAGGTTCATTAAATTCTGTGTCTTTTCAGTCATTTTGACTTTAAAATTCATCCATATTCAGTGTCCCCCAACCTCATCCCTTTCTCCTGGAATTAATGTTATGCTCTAGTGAGAAACTTACGTGAACACTGACCATGGGAGACTTTCAGTCTACTTCTTAAACCTTGATCTGGGCCCTATGCAGCCCTCACTCTCCACTTAGGCATGACCTCTTCCACACAAGCAATCCTGTGAATGTGTAGCCACATTCGAAAGCAATCCCCATCTTGGCTTCCTCTGTTCTAAGTTGCCCTTGCTCAGCACTGAGACCCTCTGTACACACATTGCCACACTCACATTTGCTAAAGTGTGCTTTCTCTATTTCTTTCTCTCTCTCTCTATTTCTCTCTATCTCTCATTTCTCTCTCTCTCATCCCTCTCCTCACTTTTCAAATCCATCTGGGATAAAAGAAATAGGCAAAATATACATTCTCGCTTTTTTTCCTTTCCCGTTTTCTTTCCTGGCTGGTGGAGTCTTCAGCTGATATGGAGAGGGTGGTGAAGGACAGAAACCCATTGTTACTGCATGTTTTCATAATTTATCTGAATCAAAGAATTCAGCATCTTTATTTTCTGGTTCTTCTATTCACAATCTCTAGTGCAATTAGTGTCCTCTAACACACCCACCTGAACCAGAGATGTTCACTTAGTAAATAGAGATTTTGAAATTCACATATTTTTGTCACAAATTCTTTGGGAATTTAAAAAAGCAGCACTTTTCTACACATCAAGCACAGTCCTAGGTTCAGAATCATCCTGTTGAATCCAATAAATTGGATATTTATTCTGAGTCTTGAAAGAAGGGGATCTAATGCTAATGGATGTGGAGATTAGATGAGAAAACCATTTTATGGCTCATTAAATGTAAGTCCTGTTCTACCATGCTCCTGTGTGTGTGTGTGTGTGTGTGTGTGTGTGTGTGTGTGTGTGTGTTTTATCATCAGGTCTATTCTTCTAATTTTACATATTTTGAATGACATTAGTAGGTGTCTAAATAAAAATTTTAAAAAATAACTTGAGACACCAAAAGCCCATTTCTCAAGTCTTATTCTCTGATTTAAAGCAGCATAAGCAAAAGCTACCTACTCTTATTCCCCCAAATTTTTCTTTTCTTAGATACAAAACATTGTATAAAACCATTCACTCTAAGCTCCCCTTCTGCTTCTTTGATCTCTTCATTATGAGTCTGCTTTGTTGGCTTCTTTTCTTGCTCTTGTTTCTAATTGTCTCTCCTAAGACTCATTCCTTGGCCATTTGCTTTTCTCCCCCAAGAAATTCCCCAGAATTTCCAGGTTTTAATGGCTGATTGTTATTTCCAGGGATGTTCCCTCCCCTGGTCTCCAGCTTCCTCATATGTTGCCATTTAACACACTTATTTAGGTGATTAGGTATTGATTGCATACCTACCATCTTCTACCTCTGTACTACATTCTTGAGATTCAAGGATGAAAAGCAAAATCTCCACCCTCATGCTTACAGTAGAGCCCAAATAAAATATTTCCCATACCAAATATTTCAATTTATAGCATCATCATTCTCTGCATCCAGAAACCATGGTGTCATTACTGACTTTTCCCTCTCCTTTTCTCTTTCTACATTGTCATGTCATCATGCCTTTAAAACTGCCATGGCTACCACTCTAGGGCAAGCATGATTTATCTAACGCCTGAGATAACTAAATAATTATCTAACTGGGCTCCCAAACTGGGCTCCTGTATCTGATCACACAAGTATATCCAACATAATATTGTCAAATTAACCTTCCTGAATTACCACATTTAGGCATTTAGCTTGTGCTTTGATTTCTAATCTACCGCACAGCAAACATCTGTCATATTCATAACTGCTCCTCGTGTTTTGAATAGACTTCCTATATTTAGAGAAGCTCCACATGATCAGCTCTGCTTCCTTGACTAGAAGTCAAACCTAAAAGTTCCAGCTTCCCTTGCAGCTAGAAATCAGATGTTTGGCCTGGGCTACCCCAGTCTGATATATTTCCATACCACTTTGATTTGGAAGTAAACAAGCACTATGTGAAGTTTCTATTTTTTGCTGGTTTAGTAGGGATTGAGGCATCCAATTTTTGGTTATGGCAACAGTATTGATATTGATTTCCCAATGATTGCAAAGTGAAGTTCCTGGTGCAGAAGTGACATGGTGGGGAGTGTGGGCAAATGCAGTGGCTTTTCAGTTTAGTAGGACCACAGAGGGAGTGGAAGTTTCCTCATCAGAACAGCTCTGTAACTTTATTCTGTTCTTAACTTCTGTGCTTAACTTCAAATCTGATTCCTAGTCCTCACAATAATCCTGTGAACAACCCAATAAACACTTTTTGAGCATAATCAGCTAGGGACAGCCTTTGTCATTGGAAATGAAGAACATTAATGATACAATTGTTTTGCATAAATAAGACTCCTAAGGCTCTCCTCTACCATCCTTCCTTCTTTCCTACCTTCTTTCTTTCCTTCCTTCCTTCCCCAACTATTTATATCTAGAGTGCCCACCATATGCCAACCTCTGTTCTTGGTACTGAGAATAGAGGAGTTAGCAAAATAGACTAAATCCCTGTCTTCATGGAAATTATTCTCACTCTTCTCTCTATTAGCTCTCAATTTCCACCAAGTTTACTTACCCTTCAGGCCCTGTATACACCTTACAAAGCCCCTCTTTGGGATTGGATGATGCTCAGGCTAGTATAATCTCCCCATACCTCTACCTATGTTTACCCCATATTTCTGATCCTGCTAAGTCCCCTCTGCTATAAATACCTTCCCCACATGTTTTATTTGAATCCTTTTTCTGCTATTTAACCTTTTATCGAACTTGAAGCTAATTCTTTCAGTACTTGGATTATATCTTACATTATTATGTATTATTTAATGTATAGAGCCATCCTCCTACTAGATCCTAATTACTTGAAGGCAGGTACTATGTGTTATACCTTTTTGAATCTCAGCATTTTCCCAGGGCCCTGCACATACCATGTGTATGGAACAGAAAGGTAAGGACCTCTATATTTGTGCTTTTGCTGCTGTCCATTGTGATGTGATGCTAGTAAGTGAAGCCCATTAAAACTCAGAGGTTTTCATTTCACTCTCAGATAAACTTCACATTCCTCAGCTGAATACTTGGGGCTGTCCACAATTAATCCCAAGTTTCTTTTCCACTAAGAAAGCTCACAAACCTGACTTTCTTAAGAATATTTGAAATTATATGCTATTTTTCTTTCCAACCAGAAGCCATCACTTTCAGAATTGTTTAAAGTAAATAACTCTCAATATAGACATTTGTATAATTTCATTTGTGTGTCTCTGTGTGTGTGGCTATCTGTATACCTGGTTTCACGATTACTCTGTATGTCATTTTATATCATAAAAGTCCTTAAGATAGGAACACTACTCATTTTTCCGATTTATACATTATAAATGGGGGAAAGAATGGAACTTTGTGGGCAGGAGAGAATGATGAAATTGCGAATTTTCATTATTTAAACAGCAATTTTGTATTATTTAAACAGTGATTTTGAATTAAGGTTATAGTTGGAGTATCCCATTCACTATTTGCCACTATTTAGTGTATATATTCCAACTTAACAAATACCATGAACTTAGTGGTTTAAAACAATTTATATGTATTATCTCACAGTTTTTGTGGGTCAGGAGTCTGGAGAGGGCTTAGCTGGTTCCTGTCCTCAGGATCTCATGAGGCTAAAATAAAGGTATTGTCCAGGTGTTCTTATCTGAAGAGTTGATTATAGAAGCTCAATTTAGTTTATTGGCAAAATTCATTCCCTTGTGGTTATCTGACTAAGGGGGCCATCTTCTTTCTGGGTCTCTGCAGGGGTTGCTTTCAGGTCCTGCAAGCTGCCTACAGTTCCCTGCCACATGGCCTTCTCAATGAGTAGCTTACACAGCTGTTTACTTCTTTAATGCCATCTGGGGAAATCTCTCTCACTTTAGTCTATTAAAATAGAGTCTTAAATAATATAACTCAAACAAGGAAGTAACATCCCATTTCCTTTGCTACATTCTGTTGGTTAGAAGGAAGTCACGGGTTCCACCTGTACTCAATGGAAGGGGATTATACAAGGTTGTAACATGTAGAGGGTCGCCTTAGGGTGTATGTGCCATAATGAACCTTTGACTATTTTTTTAAAAAAAACTCTGAATATACATTCAAAATTTAGGATACTACAGTAACCAAAGCAAATTTCACATTGTGGTTTCAAAGGTAAAATTATGGCATTGTGTAGAAAGGAATATATACTATTAATTCAGCTGGTTTATTGTGGCTCGGCATGATGCATGCCCTCTCATATTTAATTGATCTAATTCCTTCTCTAGGCTGGCAATATTTTTACCACCAATTTTCAATTAAATTGTTTGTTTCAGGTCTGCTTGACCTCTAAGTGCTCAGTTCTGAGGAATCGTCTGGAAGTCCTCATCTAAGTAATTGTGTCTACCAAACTCAGAACAAGTCCTTTGCACTCTGACAGTAAATACAGGCAAAACATACTAAAATGCCTAATCTACTGACCAAGACAGAACTACTAGTTCAAAAATACAAAGTCTGTCACCCTCTTCTTGGATCATGTCCCTAGAAAGAGGAAAATAAGCCTTCGGAGGACTGTTTCACAGCACCAAGACCCACACTGGACTCACACTGAGCCATATAGCACCTGGTTCACAGCATCCTGTTTAAGTGCACTAGCCTGATAATACGTACTTAGGTTGACTACAAGGAAAACACTGTTTAGACATATATTTTCCTATCCAGCTACCCGTAGAATTAACCTGGCACATGTTGACCTCACCATCTATTTTGCCCTGTAATATATAGACCAAATTAATATTATAACCCTTACTTCTCTATCATGCTTTAAGTGTACTCACCTCTGATCATTATGAGAGAGATCTACATAGATATTGAATAATTTTCTTTTTCCGGAAAGGAAATAAAAAGTTTCCATGAAAACTTGGTTTGAGAACCTCATTGGAGTCATATGTCTTTATAGCTCAATTTTCTTCTACTGGGTCATGAAAATGAAATGCACCAAGTTTAATGCTGTGGTTATAAAAAGCTAATCTGATATCTCTGGATAATTATATAGCTAAAGCCATTGCTGACACTTTCCTCTGTTTTCCTTTAGGTAAATAATTTTGCATCATTTATTAATTTACTCATGATGATGATGATGATGATGATGATGATGATGATGGCTAATATTATTAAGCACCTACAATTTGCCAAGCACTTAGATCAAGTACTTAACATCCATTATCTCATTGAGCATCATAATATCCTATAATGATCCCCACTTTACAGATGAGAAAATTGAGGTTTAGAAGTTAATAGCATGCCAAAAGTCACACAGGTGGCAGATCCAGAACTCAGACCCAGTTCATTCTACCATCAAAGTATATTGGCTTATATGCCCTTTTTGAATCACCATGTCTTTCTGGTGGTTGAATTTTATGAATGAACGATATATTGTCCATAGAAAAATATCAGAATCTCCAGCATGTGTAAAGTGGAAACATTTTAATACTCTGTGTACAGTTGCTATAATATCTAATTTCCATAAATTTGATAAAATTGCTACAAATATGACACCTTATTTGACACTGTACCAGATTAAAGTCATTTTATCTTCAAAAGTTAAGATATGTGTAAGATATGATCTTGTACTCATAGCATGTCAGAATGTGCAAATCTCCCATTTGATATGATGCTTTCTTCAAAGGTGTTAATATATAGTGTGGTCATTTTGTAGAAGTCTCCCTAGAAAACTTAGTGGCTAAGATAAAATTACATGCATGTTACTAATAGAGAAAATATATACAAAAATACACAAATTTTGCAATATAAACTAAAGAATGAATATTGACTATCAGAATATCAACAATATTCTTAATATCTTTTTAAGATGATAATCTTCTTAAATGAGCCAATGAAACAGGGTAGCAAGATGATATTGAAGGCTGTATTCATTTTCTAGGGCTGCCATACAAAATGTCAGAGACTAGGTGGCTTAAACAACAAAAATTTATTTTCCAAAAATTCTAGAGCCTAGAAGTTCAAGATCAAAGTGTAGTCAGAATTGGTTTCTTCTGAGATCTCTTTCCTTGGCTTGCAGACAGCCAACTTCTCCCTGTGTTTTCATATGCTCTTTCCTCTGTGTGTCTGTGTCCTAATCTCCTCTTTTTATAAGTATACCAGTCATTTGGATTAGGGCCCACTCATATGACATCATTCTAAGTTCCACACCTCTTTAAAATCCCTATCTATAAATGGGGTTACATTCTGAAGTATTGGGGGTTAGAACTTCAACATGTGAATTTTGGGAGGGACACAATTCAGCCCATAACAGATGCATATCCTAATGTCTTCCCAGCAAGTAATACAACCTCTCAGTTAGGTTGGGGCCATGTCATCCTTTGTTTTTCTTGATATGATTTCCTTAAAACAATTGTCAGTAAGTTATTTCAGAGAATTAAAAAAGTAAAAATGTTAAAACCTACGTAACTTTACTAACAATTGTCATCCCCATAAACTTTAATTTTTTAAAAAAAGTAAAAATGCTCATACCTAAATAATTTCTACCCCTCAAAAGAAAACAAATCAGTATCAGTAAGTGTTAACAATTTACAAATGTAAAAGTTTTCTTCTAAACTTCACTTAAGCACTCTAGAATTCATCTCAAACTATATAGTAAATAATTTTGACAAATTGTTCAAGTTTTAATAAAGAAAATAATTTTTTCCTCTTGACTTTTGTTGTAAAAGTAGAGATGTGTCTCATGGGCAACACTCACTCCATTATCTTTATCTCCTAAAAGAGTCTTAGGACCAGTCATCATTTATCTGTTGCTTTTGGATCAGTTCCATCTACCAACTCTTCAAATAAGCAAGTGACCCATGTGGCTCCTACATTGCACAGGGATTACAGATTTGTTTAGTTTTACAATTAACACATAGTACAGTAGCCCTTCCTGAAATTTGTGATTGGTGCTCCACAGACCTAATTATTTGCTAATTCATCCTCATTTCTCACTTTGACTGAAATCTGGCAAAGAACTTGTGGTAGCAAGTTAAGTTTATGATTGGGGCTTTTGATAGCATTTGGTAGTGATATAGTAGAGGGCAGGGTGAACATTTTTAAATGTCATAAAGCAGGGGTTATTGTAAACCATTTTTTAAATCATGGATCACTTTGAGGAATTTATGAAAGCTACAGAGGTTCATTTGCCCACAATAATAGAAATTTCACCTCACTTTAATAAAAATTTCTTTTCAGTTAAAGTTGACATTCAATATTATTTTATATTAGTTTCAGATCACACCATATTTTAAAGAATTTAAAGAACTTTTGAAAACCAGTAAACCTCAGGTTAAAAATCTCTTTCATTAAAAAAAAAAAAAAATTGGAGGACTCAGTCTCAGTGCAGGGCTATAGAGAATTGGAAAGAAGCCAACACCTGATTAGATTAATATTAATTTCCATACTAATGGCTTAAAAGATAGTAAAAAGTGTTTGTCTCAAAGTGTAAACACTATTTACCTTAGTCATTAATACTACATAAGACATCTAGCTTTCAACAGAAAATTACAAACTATATAAAAGATAAATACAAAAACAGAAAAACAACAACAGCAATAACAAAAACTCTCAAGACTCCCAAGAGACAAAACAATCATCTACACCAGACTCAGATATGACACAGACGTTAAAATTATCTGAAAGGGAATTTTAAAATAGCTATGATTAATATGTTAAATGATCAACGACTAAGGTGAACAACATGTAAGATAAGACAGGTAATTTTAGCAGAGCAATTAGACGTATAAGAAAAAAATCAAACATACATGCTGGGCATATATAACACAATAAGAGTTGAGGAACACCTTCAATGAACTGATATGTAGACTCAACACAGACAAGTAAAGAATAATTTAATTAATTAGACCTATAGAACTTACCCAAAATGAAACACAAAGAGAAAACCTGGTGGGGAAAACACCAAGGGGGAGTATCGAAAAGCTATTTTCTATTTGTTCTACCTGTTATTTGTTTCAGTTAGAAATGTTGTCTAATTTCCTTAAAGATTTTCTCTTCAACCCATGCATTATTTAGAAGTGTATGGTTTAAACTTTCAAATACTTGGACATTTTAAAATAACTCTCTTACTGGTTTCTAGTTTAATTCCAATAGGTCCAAGAACATGCTTTGTATGATTTCCATCCTTTTTAGTTTCATAAGGTTTGTTTTATAGCTCAGAATATGGTCTATCTTGATGAATTTTTCATGTGCATTTAAGAAGAATGTGTGTTGTGCTGCTGTGGATGGAGTGTTCTAGAAATGAGTATCAGGTTAAACTCATTAATAGTGCTGTTCAAATCATATATATCCTTCCTCATTTTCTGCCTACTTCTTTGTTCAGTTACTGAGTAGGGTGTTAATGTCTCCAAGTATAACTGTGGATTGGTTTATTTCACTTTTCAAGTATATCAGTTTTTCTTTCGTGTATTTTGAATATCTTTGTTACATGAATACATACATTTAACATTGTTTTGTCCTCTTGGAGAACAATGACTTTCTCAAACTTCCAGGAAAAAGAAATCATAGAAGTTCTATGTGAACCTTGATGTCGGCAAATAATTTTGAGACATAACACCAAAATCACCAGCCACTTAAAAAAAACAAAGACAAGAACAAAAAACCTGATAAATAGAACTTTATAAAAATTAAATTTTTTTTCTTCTAAAGATACTCTAAGAAATAAAATTTAAAAAATCCACAGAGTGGAACAGAATATTTGAAAATCACATATCTGATAAAGAACTTGTATCGTGAATACACAAAAAATTCTCAAACTTAAACAATAAGAAAACAAACAACCAAAATTTTTTAAATGGGTGAAATAATATAAATAAACATTTCACAAAAGAAGAGAAGCAGAGGGCGAATAAGAATATGAAAAAATACTTAATTCTATTAGCCATTAGATAAATGTAAAATAAAACCACAATGAGTTATCACGACTCATCTATTTGATTGTGTAGATATTATTTGAATGTATAATACTATACATAACCAGCAATCTCAGTACTTACCCGAGTGAATTGAAAACATGTATTCACACAAAAACCTGTATGTGAATATTTAAAAAAGCTTTACTGTTAATCTCCCAAAACTAGAAACAACCGAGATGTCATTTAATAGGAGAATGAATAAACAAACTGTGGTATATCCATACAATGGAATACTACTCAGAAATAAAAAAGGAATAAACTACTGATCCATATAATAATGGGAATGAATCTAAAACACATTTTTTCAAAGCGAAAGAAGCCAAAACCAAAAGGCTACATATTGTAAAATTCTATTCGCATGACATTCTTGAAAAGGTAATCTGGGGAGACGTCATCAAAACGGCAATGTGAGGTGAGCCTCTGGAAATCTCCCCTGGAATTTACAACAAATTAAATAGCTATAAGTCCACAAAGGACTCCCTGCACAGCAGACAGGCAAGACGAAGAGTCTCACTACTGAATTCACCTAAAGGTGGGCAAATTGTGCGAGCAGGGGAAGAAGTGCGGAGACGGAGACAGAGACGGAGCCACGCGGGCACAGGATGCAGACCTGGCTCAATGCTTCGAGCTCACGGCAGAGATCTCGGAGAAAAGACTGAGGGAAGAAGGTTGAAAATGGTGGTTTAAGCCCTCACTGCCACAGAGAATGGAAGCCTTAGGCACTGAGACTGGCCGCCCCCTCCCAAACCTCCCAGAGCTTGCCCACCCCCACTGGCCCAGAGCTAGAAGCGGAACAGCAGCAGTGTCAGATCAAAAGAACAGAATATTTGCAGTTCTGAGAACTGTAGTCCACAGACACAGATTCACAACCCAACTAGTTCCGGCAAAGGGGAGGGAGCTGTGGAACCAGGACTGGCTGTGGTGGTGGTCCCCGCTATTGCTTTGGGCCACCTATCACAACTCACAATGCCTCTGTCCCCACCTATCTGGGCGGATCCCTGCAGGAAAAAACAGAACTGCTGAAACACGGGCTCTGAATCTGGTGCAGGAAGAGCTTTGGAACTTCAAAAGTTCTCAGCATCCACACAGGGATAGGGTGACCTATGACACAGGCGAACTGTTAACAGAGGAGAAGCCCACCTTCCAGGGAATCTCCCCATTGTGTGAGAAGCTGGAATAGTGCAGAGAAGACATAACACTACAATGTGAGAGAGAAAAAAGGGCTGCAGTCAGAGAGAAAATAAAACATTCTACCAACAAGTACTGGAAAACAAAAGAAAGACATCTTCCTATCAACCTGTTGCAGAACCCACTCCTGTAGATGTCTAGAAAGAGAAATAATAAATCATTAATTGCCATGAATAACCAAGGCTACAAGACAGCTCAGAAAGAACGTGAAAGTCTCCAGAAATTGAAGTTAAAGATATGGAAATATGTGACTTTAATGACAGAGAATTCAAGATTGCAGTTCTGAAAATACTCAATGAGATGCAAGAAAACACAGAAAGGCAGTTTAATGAACTCAGAAACACAATCAAAGAACAACATGAACACTTTATGAAAGAGATTGAAATTTTAAAAAGGAACCAAATAGAATTTCTGGAGATTAGGAACTCAATAGAAGAAATTAAGAATGAAATAGGCAGCTTAGGTATTAGAGTTGACCAGACGGAGGAAAGAATCAGTGACATCGAAGATAGAAACCTGGAAATGACACGGATGGAAGAAGAAAGAGACTGGAGACTTAAAAGTGAAAAACTTTCTGACTCCATTAGAAAAAGCAATATAAGAATAATGGGCATAAAAGAAGGAGAGAAGGGAACAGAGTGTATATTCAAACAAATAGTCAATGAGAACTTCCCAAACTTGTGCAAAGAACTGGATTCTCAAATCCAAAAGCAAATAGAACACCTAATTACCTCAACCACAACAGGCCTTCTCCAAGGCAAACTGTATTGAAGCTGTCAAAAATCAATGACAAAGAAAGAATCCTCAAGGCAGCCAGGGAAAAAAAGGCAATAACCTACAAAGGAAAGCCCATTAGATTATCATCAGATTTCTCAGCAGAAACTCTTCAAGCCAGGAGGGACTGGATCAAATATTTAAGCTATTGAAAGAGAGAAATTATGAGTCAGGAATAATATACCCAGCAAAGACATCCTTTAGATATGAAGGAGGAATAAAGACCTTTCCAGACATACAGAAGCTGAGGGAATTTTCTAATACGTGACCTGTACTACAAGAAATAATAAAGGAGCCTATTCAACCACCATCAACAGGGACAATTTGTGGAAACCAAAACAAAAAAAGGGGGAGAGTAAAGGCCTGAACCTGAATATGAGAATGGAGAAAGAAAGCATGCTGAAGAAAATGGAATACACTAAATATCAAACTTTCTTTACATAAACCTAATGGTAACCACTCAAAAAAAAAAAAAAAAATCCAGAATTGAAATATATACTCTAATAAAAGAAGAAACAGAGGGAAATATCATAGAATACCACCACACAGAAATAATAGACAACAACAAAAAGGCAAAGAAACTATGGAGACACAATCTTACCAGAAAACTAAAGATAGAATGATAGGAAATCCTCACATATCAATAATCACCCTAAATGTAAATGGACTGAACTCACCAATAAAAAGGCACAGAGTAACAGATTGGATCAAAAAACTAAACCCAACCATATGCTGTCTCCAAGAGACACATCTCAGCTACAAGGACAAGAATAGACTCAAAGTGAAAGGATGGAAATTGACACTCCAAGCAAATGGTATCCAGAGAAAATCAGGTGTAGCCATAATGATATCAGATGAAACAGAATTCAGGGTGAAAAGGATAGCAAGAGACAAAGATGAACATTTCATAATGGTAAAGGGGACTATACAACAAGAAGATATAACAGTCATCAATATTTATGCCCCCAATCAGGGAGCACCAAAATATACCAAGCAACTCCTAACAGAACTAAAGGGAGAAATTGATCAAAACACAGTTATACTAGGGGACTTAAATACATAATTGACAGCTATAGATAGATCATCCAAACAGAAAATAAATAACAAAATAGCAGCCCTAAATGACACATTAGGTGAAATGGACATAATTGAGTTTTATAGAGCACTTCATCCTAAAACATCAGACTATACATTTTTTTCTAGTGTACATGGAACATTCTCAAGGATAGACCATATATTGGAACATAAAACTAGCCTCAGCAAATTTAAGAAGATTGGAATCATACCAAGCATATTCTGTGATCACAAGGCTTTGAATTGGATATCAACTGCAAAAAGAAAGCAGGAAAAAACAAATACACGGAGAGTAAACAACATACTTTTAAAGAACGACCAGGTCAAAAAGGAAATTAGAGGAGAGATCAAAAGATACGTAGAAACAAATGACAATGAAAATACATCCTACCAAAATTTTTGGAATGCAGCAAAAGCAGTTTTAAGAAGGAAATTTATATCATTACAGGCCTAGCTCAAGAAACATGAAAAATCCCAAATAAATAACCTCATATTACCCCTTAAAGAAATAGAAAAAGAAGCACAAATGAAACCTAAGTTCAGCAGAAGAAAGGAAATAATAAAAATCAGAGCAGAACTACATGAAATCGAGAACAAAAAGACAATAGAAAAAATTAATGTGACAAAGAGCTGGTTCTTCGAAAAGATTAACAAAATTGACAAACCCTTGGCTAGGCTCACTAAGATCAAAAGAGAGAAGACACTAATAAATAAAATCAGAAATTAAAAAGGGGAAGTTATCAATAATGCCACAGAAATACAAAGAAACATCCAAGAATACTATGAAGGACTATATGCCACCAAATTCAATAACCCAGAAGAAATGGACAAGTTCTTAGAAACATATAGCCTTCCTAGGCTGAACCATGAAGAACTGGAAAGTCTAAACAAACCGATCACCAGTAACAAAATTGAATCAATCATCCAAAATCTTCCCAAAAGCAAAAGTCCGGAACCAGATGGCTTTCACTAGTGAGTTCTACCAAACCTTCAAAGACGATCTAATACCAATCCTGCTCAAACTCTTCCAAAAAATTGAAGAAGAGACAGTACTCCCTAACTCATTTTATGAGGCCAACATTACCTTGATACCAAAACCCAGCAAGGAAAACACAAAAAAAGAGAATTACAGACCAATATCTCTGATGAATACAGATGCAAAAATCCTAAACAAAATTCTAGCAAATCGAATACAACAATGCATTAAAAAGATTATTCATCACGTCCAAGTGGGGTCCATTCCAGGGGCAGAAGGATGGTTCAACATATGCAAATCCATCAGTGTGATACATCACATACACAAAATAAAGGACAAAAATCATATGATTATCAGTTGATGCAGAAAAAACATTTGACAAGATATACCATCCATTTATGATTAAAACACTTAATAAAATAGGTATAGAGGTAAATACTTAACATAATAAAGGCCATATATGACAAACCCTCAGCTAATCTCATAACTCATGGTGAAAAACTGAAACCCTTTGCTCTATGTTCAGGAACACAACAGGGCTGTCCCCTATCACCTCTGCTTTTCAACATAGTGTTGGAAGTCCTTGCCAGAGAAGGCAGGCAAGAGAAAGAAATAAAAGGCATCCAAATTAGGAATGAAGAAGTTAAATTGTCACTCTTTGCAGATGACATGATGCTGTATATAGAAAACCCTAAAGACTCCACCAAAAAGCTATTAGAAACAATCAACGAATACAGTAATGTGGCCGGCTACAAAATCAACGTACAAAAGTCCATTGCATTCCAATATACTAACAATGAAACCTCAGAAAAAGAAATAAAATAAAAAAATCCTTTTGCAATTGCAGCAAAAAGAATTAAACACCTAGGAATAAACTTAACCAAGATGTGAAAGACCTATATGCTGAAAACTGTAATACATTTTTAAAAGAAATTGAAGAAGACACAAAGAAATGGAAATATATTGCATGTTCATGGATTGGAAGAATCAACATAGTTAAAATGGCCATATTACCCAATGCAATATACAGATTTAATGCAATCCCCATCAAAATCCCAATGGCATTTAAAAAAAAAAATAGAACAAAAAATCATCAGATTTGTTTGGAACTACAAAAGACCCCAAATATCCAAAGCAATCCTAAGTAAAAAAAAAAAAAACAATGCTGGAGGTATCACACTCCCTGACTTTAGCTTGTACTACAGGCTTACAATAATCAAAACAGCATGGTATTGGCAGAAAAACAGACATGTAGACCAATGGAATAGAATTGAGAATTCAGAAATAAAACCACATAAATATGGACAGACAATTTTTGACAAAGAAGTGAAAACATACAATTGAGAAAAGACAGTCTCTTCAATAAATGGTGCTAGGAGAATTGGAAAGCCACGTTCAAAAGAATGAAACTGGACTGCTGTCACCATGTACCAAAATTAATTCAAACTGGATCAAAGACTTAAGCATAAGACCTGAAACAATAAACTGCATAGAAGAAAACATAGGTACTAAACTCATGGACCTTGGGTTCAAAGAGCATTTTATGAATTTGACTCCAAAGGCAAGGGAAGTAAAAACTAAAATAAATGAATGGGACTATATCAAACTTAAAAGCTTCTGCACAGCAAAAGAAACCATCGACAAAATAAAGAGGCAACCAACTGAATGGGAGAAGATTTTTGCAAACAGTGCTTCTGATAAGGGGCTAATATCCAAAATATACAAGGAATTCATGCAACTCAACAACAAAAAAACAAACAATCCAATTGAAAAATGAGCAGAGGACCTGAAGAGACATTTTTCCAAGGAGGACATATAAATGGCAAATAGACATAGGAAAAAATGCTCAACATCACTAATCATCAGAGAAATGCAAATAAAAACCACAATGAGATATCACCTCACCCCAGTTAGAATGGCTACCATCAACAAGACAAATAGTAACAACTGTTGGAGAGGCTGTGGAGAAAAAGGAACCCTCATACACTGTTGGTGGGAATGCAGACTGGTGCAGCCGTTATGGAAGTTAGTGTGGAGGTTCCTCAAGAGATTAAAAATAGAATTACCGTATGACCCAGCAATCCCTCTTCTGGGTATCTACCAAAAAAAATCTAAAACATTTATCCGTAAAGACACATGTGCTCCAATGTTCATTGCAGGTTTATTTACAGTGGCCAAGACATGGAAACAACCAAAATGTCCTTCAATAGATGAATGGATAAAGAAGTTGTGGTATATATACCCAATGGAATACTATTAGGCGGTAAGAAAAGATGAAATAGGACCATTTGTGACAACATGGATGGATTTTGAGAATATAATGCTAAGTGAAATAAGTCAGACAGAAAAAGTAGTGAATCTTATGATTTCACTGATATGTGGTATATAAACCAAAAACAACAAAAGAACAAGACAAGTAAATGAGAAAGAAAACTCATAGACACAGACAATAGTTTAGTGGTTACCGGTGGGTAAGGGGGTAGGGGGGTGGTAGATGAGGGTGAAGGGAATCAAATATATGGTGATGGAAGGAGAACTGACTCTGGGTGGTGAACACACAATGGGATTTATAGATGATGTATTACAGAATTGTACACCTGAAATCTATGTAACTTTACTAACAATTGTCACCCCAATAAACTTTAATTAAAAAAAAAAGAAAGAAAGAAAGAAAAGGCAATCTGAAGGCATAGAAATCAGATCAGTGATAGTCATGGGGATGAGAAAGGAGGAAGGGTTGATTACAAAGGGGCGGCATAAAGGAATTTGGGGTATCATGGAATCATCCTGTATGGTACTATGTGGTAAATATATAACTTTATGTATTTGTCCAATCACATAGAAATATACATCATAAAGAATGAATTTTAATACCAGCAAATCTTTAACAAATCAAACACATTGTCAGGGAACACCAAGATGGAATACAGACCATGACAATCGTACCATGTAAAATGCTAACATTAGAGAAAGCTGGGTGAAGTCTATTTGGGAACTCTTTGTAGTATCTTGCAACTTTAAAATTATATAAAAATTAAAAAGTTAAAAGAAACTACCTAGTTGTATCACTATTGCACCCTTTAACACCAAAAGAGAAAGAAAAATATAATCTCAAAACAAAGCAAAGTGCCTAAAATTTATTAAATGTAATGTTTAAAACAATAAAAGTTTTGGCACTCAATTAGAGCTCCAAAAGTATCACTTTCCTGTTTTCTTTTCTGACACATTTCAAATAATCATTTAAACGGCATATCTATCTATAAAGCTCTCAGGAAAGATTTCTGAATGAGCAAATGAGTTAA
The DNA here is from genome assembly GCF_057876585.1 of Rhinolophus sinicus. NCBI lineage: Eukaryota > Metazoa > Chordata > Mammalia > Chiroptera > Rhinolophidae > Rhinolophus > Rhinolophus sinicus. The sequence goes on from NC_142506.1 coordinate 26,969,414, forward strand.
CAAATACTCAAAATCAACTCATCATCTTCCCCATAGGCCCAGTGTCTTCTAATTTCACAATTTTGGTTGATGATTGTATCATCTCAGTGCCCTAAGCTCAGAACCTTGGCATCTGTTTTAACTCCAGGTCTTCATCTTAACACTTTTCCCTGCCCTGCATACATCAAGTTACCAACCATGCCATTCCTATCCCTGCTTTTCATTGGTGACTCTTCATCACAATAGTTAAGGTGCCCATAAATTCTCATACATGTGACTGCAACATGACTTTGAGTGGCCCCCTTTTGTAAAAAGGCTGACAGCTAAATCCTCCCTCCTTACTCTGATGGAATTTTAACACTCCAAATTTTTTAATGATTCACCATTTTCTAGTAAATAAATTATACCCTCTTTAGGGCATTTAGTGGCTTCTAGTATTTACCAACAGAGGTAAACTGAACTGTTCATTATTTTCCAAGAACGATATCAATTTTGAGCTTTCATGCCATTGTTATTGTTATTTCTTCCACTGGAGTGTTTTCCCTGTCTGGTCATAGAAATCCAGTCATCTTAAGGTCACATTTCATATCCCTCATGAAGTTTTCCCTAAAAAGTGGATGCAAATTCGAATCCCCTCCAGAACTCCCTATCATGTTGTATGAACATCTCTTATGAATTTCATCACATTTTTACCCTAAATTATGATTATTTAACCATCTTATGTATTGCCTCTTTTTGTATTGTAAATAAAATGAAACGGGGGCTGTGATTTATCTTTACTTTTTATATTCCTTACTGGACCAAGAAAAGTGTCTGACACATTCCCATAAAAAAAGAAATCCTTACTGAACGAATGAATGAGTAAAATACAAATGGATGAATAAGTAAATGTTGACTAAATTGTGATAAAGGTGGAAGTTTAAACTAGTTTTATTTTTAAAAAGGAAATAGTTCCATCTCTCCTATAGACTATCAGAGAAGAATGTTAGCTTAATAGTTAAGCTAACAGTTATTCACAATGTCCACCGGCTGCTCGACCTGCAGCTTTAGTCACAGGAATATTGTGACTATGGTTTTTTTCAAGTAGCTTCCATGACAACAAAAGGAGACAGCGTGTCTCCTTCACTCCTTAGAGCTGACTGTGAGCTCTGGTAATGGCTATCTTGATTTTTTAAGAATGTAAGATTTTCTATCAGTTTTCATGTACTTAAAAAGGAAAGTATTATAAAGACACTTACTTTATCTCTTTTTTATAAAAGAAACTAGACTTACAGAAAGAACACTAGAGAATTTACCTCAGATAATGGCAGTCTCAGTAAAAAGCACCTGCTGACCCATTCAAAATTAAGACATCACATGGCACATACATTAAAGATACACATCAAATTAAATTCTAATACTCCCAATGAAACTCTTCTTTATTAAGCATGCCTGAAAGCAAGGGCCTGTGAGTGATGGATGCTTTCCAACCCAGCCACAGGAAAAGGATATTTTATAGCTGAAACATCTTTTAAACATCCTATCAGAAGTTCTAAACAAATCATGCCTGCATTTTTTTATTTTGAAAGACCAAGTCTTTCATGATGCAATTTTCCTGCTGAGAAATATTTGCATATTTACACAAAATTATTTGAAAAGTTTTCACCTACATGGACAGACAGTGCCTAAAATCATTCATGACCACAAGGAAAATAAAATACCCTTGGTTACTTCTGCTACCTTTGTTCCGGGAACACATCAAATGGCCCTAAACAAACTAACTATATTTATGTGGTGGCTAAAGTTAGAGAAAAACCAAATGTTAAAATACCAATAACCTACCTATATATTATTCAAGCTAGCCCTCTAAATATTGGATTTAACATACCCACACTCACCTCTTACTACTTTTATTTTCCCTTAGATAAAATACAACAGTAGAATATTTAAAATGTCCACTATATATGGCATTACATTCTATATAGATTCCGTGGAAAGTCAAACTCTTTTTTCAAAACTCAGTGCCTGGTATCATTTAGGTAAACTTTTTTTATAGCCCTGGGCACATGAACAAACACTTACTTGCATGACTGGATTATAGTATTGTTTGCATTTATTTTAAAATGGTTATCTATGTGGTAGCTTTGTCCAGACTCACCTCTCCTTTTAAGTCACTGGTGTCTATACATCCTCAAGGGTTATATTTTTCACTAATAAATCTAGAATGCACATGTTCAAACAAATTTTGGAGGAATCTACATTAAATATGCAGTCATCTTTAAAGCCCCTATTCTAAATACTGCTTCACTTTAAGAAAAACTGCAGTTAGAAAAAGGAAGAGAGTTTTTAAAGGAAGTCTCTAGTGAATCCTTTTACAAAGTGAGTAATCACTTTCTAACTTATCTGTTTTATAAGTTGAGAAACAAGGTTCTCATTTCTGTATCCCTGGTAGAGGAGATGAGAACGAGGGCAAAGAGCCCAGGAGGAAAGGGTGAGATGAGAGGAGAGGGCAGATGCCCAGGTTCTTTCCCTAGAAAGTTAAATGTCAGTAGGGTTAGGCCTTGCCAATATGAATACAATCACAATGATAGTATAAAAAGACATGCATTTTCACCTCTATTGACTTTTCACGTTCATGGGATAATTATTGTAACATTTCCTTAAAGGGCAAAAAGCTTTTGATGATGAATACATCTCATTACATGGAATTTTACGTGTAATCCTTACATGAATCTCATTGTAATTCAGTGGATGAATTACGTGTTAATGCTAGCATAACAAGCCTTTAACCTATTTGACTTAATTACAGGCATATCATCAGATTTACTGGGAAAAGGTTTCTTCCCTATGCTCTGAAAAGTCTTTTCACTTTTTTAACCCTTTGTTTATACCTTTTGAAGGCAATATCAGCTTCTGTTACTCATAATCTCTTCCTCCTATCTCCTATAGACTTTACCTATAGGAATAGAAAGGACAGAATAGAGAATACATCATCTTGCTTAACTTTGTAAATGCCTACCTAGATGTTGGGGGCTCCTAATGTGCCTGGTCCCTTTCGAATAAGACCTTTTCAAATCACAAGATATGATAAAATGCAATGAACTTGGTCTGGGAGCTGGAAATCTAGCTCTGACACTCACTAACAGGGTAGCTTTAGAACACTCAATTAACCTCAGCTTTCTTTTCTCTTAAATGGAGACATTCTACCCATCTGCCTACCCACAAGGTTTGGGTGAAGATCTGACAATATAATATAAGAGGTGTTTGCAGTAGTGTTGTGTAAAATATATAACACAGTATAGAGGGTATTGAAGAAGAAAGAGAGGGAGAAGGAAGAAAAGAAGGAAAAACAAAAAGCTAGTCAACAGTAGTACAACAAATCAGCACTTTAAAGACCATTAGTAAATAAACAATGCATGTACATACAAAAATAGGGAATGAACAGAATACTCAAGGAGAACATAACAGGGATGCCTAACTCAGACTTGTAAAATGGCTGTGACTTGATGAATAAGTAGGAAAGAATTAGAGTGGGAATCGTGTTGGGGGTGTGGTGGGCATGGAGGTAAGAAGTTGCAGAGTCTTCCTGATAGAAATTATAATTTGTGTCTCACTACAAAGTCAGAACCCAGTAAATTTTTTGTTGAGTGAATGAAAGAGAGAGCATATTTGAGCACAGAATGCAAGATGAGAAGGGTTGGAGATGAGGGTGAGAGGGAGGTGAAGGCATGACATATTAGGGTTCAGTTTTAGAACAGTGACTCTGGCTGCTATAAGAAGAATGCTGCAGAGAAGGGTGGGAGCAGAGAAACCAGGTAAGAGGCTATTGTGGTGATTCCATGGTCTTGGAGAGACAGAAAAGGTCTTGACTATTGATTGGATGTGGGGTGTGAGATTAGTCTGAGGAAAACGTGAAGGAAATTACCAGCATCCCAGGTTTAGCAAGAGTGGAGGCACTGAGCTGGAAGTTCTAAACCGCAGACCAAAGTCTTAGCGTGTCAGTGGACACTTCCTAAAAGAAGTTCCCTTAGCTGAGTCCTGAAGGACAAGGAGGAATTCACCGAGTGAACAGTATGCAGTGGCAGAAGCATTTACTTCTCAAGTCAGCAGGGGTACCTGTGCTTCACTCTATGGTCTGCCCATCTCCTGAGGCAGCTCTTCTCCACTTGGGTTTGTTCTAGAGTCTGGACTGAAGGGCAGTCCTTACCGGGGAGAAGCTCTCCTTGTGGTGATGGCAGAAGACAAAAGGGCCAATGGAAACATTCAAGCCTTGAAATTAAATTGGTATCAGCACACTACCATTTGCCCATGTGCCATTGGCCAAAGCAAGTCACAGGACCAAGTCCAAGGTCAGCGGGCCAAGAGGCAGGGAGCTGAACTTTGCCTTTAGTGTGAGGTACTGCAAAAAGTTACATAGCAAAAAGCATAGATACAGGAGCCAGGGTGGGAGGCAGTGAGAATAGGCTCAATAATTCCATCTACCACAGGAACGTCTGTATGAACCTCCAGAGAGAACCTGCATGAACAAAGAGTATATGAAATGAGAAACGAAAAATCAGTTTGGTTCAGCTTTAGAACCAATGGAGGGAGGAAAGAGAGTAAGAACTTTGGATGAAGGAAGGTGGGCGTGGGCTTCATGAAGGGCTTGTTTCAAGTTGTGTCAGATACAAAAGTGCTATGATGCAATTAAGCACAGGGTGCTCTGGGAGCAGCTGAGGGACAGATGGCCTCCTAGCTTAGTTTGGGGGAGTTATTGGGAAGACTTACCAGGCAGAGAGTGGCGTGGGCCAAAACTGTAGAATTGCAAGCTCTTTAACAAAGCTGGAGCTCACTGACCGAAGGTACCTTGTCTTTCTGGGGCTATAATGCACGTTTTGGCAGAGTTTATACCTGAACAAAGTAGGCAGACTATTCTGTTGTGATTTGATAGATACTGGAAAATGTCCTCTACCTCCCAAATCACCCCTCAAAACATCTAGAAAGCCAAGGGAGTCCAGGGTGTGTTGCATAAAAACAGGAGAGGACAGGGAGACAGGCTTTGTGCAGTGATGAGAGCAGCCCATCCCATGGCAGGTGCTCCTGTGGGATTAAACTGTTTGTTCTCCTGTCAGCAGGCTAGTTAATCCACCAAACCCTTGCCAAGGATATGCACTCAGCAAACACTCTGCTCTGTGAGAGCTGTCCAGTCAGAAACCAAAAGAGAGCGTTGACCCCCAGCAGATCCGAGCACCTCCCTTAGTTCCCTTTCTCTGCAATTACCAGAGGTGATAATCGGTCTCCAAAAATGATGCCAGATTTTGCAGAACGCTTACTAATTCCTCCCCTTTTTATCAGCCTTTTCATACCATAAAAGTTGTGTGTGTGTGTGTGTGTGTGTGTGTGTGTGTGTGTGTGTGTGTGTGTGTTTGATTGAGTGAGGCCAAGAAACTCCCCAGAGTTGCTTGAGGTCACAGAGTCAGTGGCTCAATATGGATTAGCAAAACCTCATGCCCTGTCTGGTTCCCAATCCTTTTTATCTAACCACAGAGCAAGTTGCCATATGAAGAAAACATAAAAAGCATTAACCTCTGATAAGTTACATTTATTTTCTTGTGCATTTGGCATTTATTTGGGTTGTTTCAATTTGTGTGGCTGAGTATATAGAGTTCCGTATGTTGTCCTCTGAATTCTGGGTCTTTCATTTTGGTTGACATTTCCCTTATTCTTTAAAGTTACTGTTCGCCATTTCAATAAAAGTTGTCTCAAAAACTGTCCTTGGCTTTGGTGTCACCGCAATGTGGAATTCAGCAGGATTTTCTCCACTCCACGCTAAGATAGAAAGTCATTTCAACATCAGCCATCTCTTAATCAACTGATCTGAATGTTTCCCGGGAGAACAAAATTATTTTAACTGTGATTTCACATATTTTCTCTGGCCATTTGTCTCTCTGGTGAAAGTCTCTGGCCTTTAAATGTGCCCTAACATATTCCCCACTCACAATGTGGTTGGTGTCTGTTTAAATCTTTGGTGCATTTCATGTCTGTGCATGCCTGCCGCTGATTTTCTTTGAAATGCAGAGCTCTTGACTTTTGTGTGGCAGCACCACAGGCTGGACACAGTGGTCTCAGGGCCATGGAGAGGCCACTTTCTGAAAACAACAGAAATGACCCCCAGAAAATAAAGGGATTTACTTGATACAATCTAAACAGTCCATACGTATCTGCCATATGCATGTATGGTGAGATTCATAGATTGCCACAGAACAAATGAACATAAAGATGAACTCAGTTCCCTTTGCCACACCATTTTTTCCAAGAGACTGAAATTCACTTGAGAAATATGAACAGTTCTCTATTTCTAAAGATTACTGTTTAAATGATCATGTCGAGCTGGACCAAACAAACAGCCTCACAATTTCCAATAATGTGGTTTATCATAAAATAGCTGGGTTTCTAAATTGGCAAGAAAATCACTATAGGTAATTGTGATGACACAGTCATTAACGAGCTTCACGGCTGTCCATACCGGAGGACATTCTTCCTGCTGTGTGAGCAGGGCTGGAACTAGAAGGAAGTGGTCACTCCCGGCACAAAATTTAAATGTGCCAAACACTCAGTAGTCAAGATAAACATTTTAATGCACTATTTTAAAAACCAAAATTAGTGCCAAAAAATCCATGATGAACAAAATATTAAAACTGATCCAAGTGGATTGGTTGTAAAGTTCATTACCTTTAGACAGTATAATACCACAAGGAGGGCAGAAAGGGCAATCGGTCAGTCTGAAATGTATGGCTATCAGGGTAATATTCTACATGTTCCAAGGGACTTGAGATGAGACAGAGAGACAGAGACAAAGAGACAGAGAGACAGAGAGAGAGCCTATGCTTTTTCAGAGTTGTGTTTTATCTCCTTAGATTAAAGGAGACTGGAAAATTGGAGAAGAAAAAGCCTATATGAAAAGGAAAAAGACTCTTCACAGCTGCCCAAGGCCGTCATTAACCTTGATGTGTGCCATCTACTTCGGGCCCCCTACTTTGAAGAGGAGATGGCGTCCTCTGACTTCGATCTGTGCTCTGTAATTGGCTCCCTTCCTTTGTTCATCAGCCTCGTACCCTGGGAACTATCATCCTGTTCCTGCCATAACTCAGGGCTCACTGAGGGCCTGGCTTTCAGGCCAAGGGGATGTGGAAAGTGATAACAATAGCTCAGGTAATTAGGTAAAAAATATCTGGCCTAAATTATCCTGAGAACCATGTTGTGTGATATATTAACCACGAGAATTGTATTTGAAGGCCATGGAGAAAAAAATGTTTGTTATGAAAAGATCGGGTGTTTTAATATGTGCTGTATAATATTCAAGCGTGAAGTGTTATCCATCATGATCATTAGAATGGGGCAAGTACACACAGCGAAGCACTGCTTAGGGACAGGGTGTCCCTGAGCAGGGGATAAGGAGGTGTCCCATGTAGGGCAAGGTGGGGCCACAGGCTGGACTCACTTGATATTTTATTAATTTCCACTGCTGAGAACTTCAGATCTTTTCATTATTATTATATTTTACTGAGCTCGTGCCTTCAGGCTTTTCAAGGAAAGGGCACACTTTTTAAAACTTAACTTTTAAATCATCATGCATTAAATGTTGTTCATTACCGTGAATACATTTTAAAATGGGGTGCTGAAGTTATCACATAAATCTCCCAAACTGAAATGAGCAAAAGGAAAAATGTGTCTTTGAGAAAGGGAGACCCTGGATAAACAAGTCAGATCAAAGAGGACAAGCTCCACGTTGGTTCAACCCGACTGCCTTTGTGTCCAGCCAGACCCAATGAACGGACCCAAAAACTCATTCTACTTCTTATGTATTCGTTTATTCACTCAACCAATATTCACCAAGTGCCTATTCTGTGTCAAGCACTAAACTACATCCTGAGCAAAACAGATCTAATGCCTGCTCACAAGGGGCTTACAGTCCAATGCAAAGATAGTCTCTAAGAGAACCATCATGTAAATAAATGTACAAGAATGCATACTTTTGGGACCGGGCTAAGCTAGGGTATTTCGGGAAGAATTGTCTGAGAAAGTGAGACGTAGTTTCAGACTTGGACGGATAAATTACAGCTAACTCTGTGAATGGGTGACTGGGAATATGGGAAGCGTTTGAGAAAAGGGTCAAAGAAAGAGCCTATGATAATAGAGAATAACAAAGTTTTCAAAAGTTTTAAAGTGAATGCAAAGAATTCGCAGGAGAGGTAGGCAGATGTGGGTTAATACAGGAACTAGAGTTTACAGGAAAGTGAGAAGAGCCGGACAAGTGAAAGTCTGAAATGATGTAGCTGGAAAAATCTGAGAAAAGGTCTCCAACGGCTTCAGCCTAGGGTACTGGAGTGCAAATGCAAGCTTGTAAAACCCACCTCAGCACAGAATGAGAGTTTCCAGAAAGGTCTGTGAAGCTACTGAGTGTATGACAAAGCTGCATGTCTGCGTCCCACAGCCACCTGAGAATAATGGCTCCTTCACATCTGTCTTTCAAATATCACATCAGGTCCTGTCACCGACTATTTCTAACCCAGGACCATAAATGGAAGGGGATTCTAGAAATCACTGCTCTCAGTCTTAGGCAGAGGGGTGATGAAAGGAACAGCAAAGCAGGCACAGACAATTTAGGGTTTTTTATCCAGCTTAGAATTTGAGATTTAATCCTAAAATCAATGGGAAGCCATTGTAAGGAACAGCATAATTAGAAGTTAATTTTCTCCATTTTACTCAAGCCGCACTACATAGTACAGATTAGTAGGCAGCCAGGGAAAAGCAGAAATGCAGGTTAAAAGACTGTTAGAAAGCAAGAGATGATCATTTGGACTAGAGTCGAGTTTGAGAAAAGTAAAAAGATTAAGATGGAAGATAGGGCTTTATTATGAATTGGATATAGGTGGTGACAATGAGAAAGGAAGCAATTGAAACGTACGTGAGTTTCATCCCTGGTGCAGTTCAGAGACAATCAGCATTGCAAGGGCTTTCAGGTCAATTTGTCTAACTCCCTCCCTAATTCTGACTGATTACTGTCTTCATTCAACAACACTGTGTTGATTAGGTGAAGGATGCATGCCTGATTATTTCAAGAATTATTTTCAGTCCACATAATTTCCATGGCCTTGCATGAAAAAGTCACCGTAACAGCAGGGATTCAAGAATTATAGTAATAACATTTTCTTTTCTACTGCGGATGGGTTAGAGAGGGAGCAGCACATTAGACAAGAACTAGGACAAGTGAAGTCCAGTGTTCAGTAAAGACAGGTGGCCCCTTCCGAAGCTGTGTCTGGATCAGTAGTCAGAAGATCAAGTTTAGAGATGGGTAAGAGTGGAGCTTTAAGGAGATTTGAAGGTGATGAGAAGAAACCCTATCTCTATGCGGATAGAGAAAGAGATACCGCAGGCAGCGAAGCCGACGACGCTCCTCACCATCTCCTTTATCTGTCTTGGAAGCTCTGTGGATTGGCAGAAACTGCCTCACTTCAAGAGGAGTGCTAAGATAAGTTAATTATGTGTTTGTGTTTGATACCATGTGTTAGAAAAATATGCCAACTTTTTACCGTTGAGCAATGTAGCTATTGTAAATGAGAAATGCTGACGATACAAGTGTGCCTTGTTCTAAGTAAATTGTAAGGCAGGCTTTCAACTTAATAAAACTTTATCAAATCAGTAGGAAGCTAATGTCTTCCTGAAACTTTGAACTTGGGGATTTTGTGAATCACGTGTGAGATGGCAAAGTACAATCCTGCAGCTTAGTATACTTATGGAGAATAGTGAGCTGGGCTTGGTTTTAGCTTGTAAACCAAGAAAAGATGCAACAAAAATTGTCTGGGTTTGAATGTAAAGTCAAGGAACTACCAAAAAGAAGAAAAATATTTATGAGTTCATCTGACCCAATAGAAAATAATAGGGAGAGGGTGACATATAGCTCTCAGAAGAAAGGTTATCCTTAAGTTAAGAAATGCCTTAAGGAAAAAAAAGAAAAAGAAATTGCCTTAAGGAAAAAGAAAATTTCTAGTTTAAAACTTTCTCAAACCAATACCTTATAATCTGATGATGTACTATGAGGCCCAGTAGCTCTAGAATTGGCAACTTTTTAACCACTTTTATCCGCAAATACTTCAAATCTCTCCATTGGTGAATTTTCCTCTGGAGGAATTTATTTTTAATTTTCTAACAAACTCCAACCAGAAATAGTATTCACCTTTGAGAAATATGTTTTATAAAAACCTACACTATAAGATATAAAACTGTGTTTTATAAACATCTCATAGGCATGCGATAAAAGATACATATTTATTCTTATGAAAAGGTCTGAATAATCAACCTTCTCTAAAATGTCTCAGGAGAACGATAAAACCATTATTTCAATTTTAAAATAAAAATGTGATGGTATTCAATTATAAAAATTGATTCTTTGTCACATGCATTTCATTTAGAAATGCAATGCCTCTCTCTTCTTTATAATTCCTTAACATGTAGTTGTCATCCAATGAAGCATTCAGTCCAGTTCCTTTCAAATATAAAGTAACAATGTATTTTGAAAAATTAATTTTATTTCCTGTACTAAAGCAAATTTTCGAAAATTTTGATGTGTTATTCACACTCAGAAGGACCAATACTGAAGATTTTAGAAAAAGATTAGTGGCAGCATCTAAAATAACAATTTTCAAGCTGATGAACGACACAAAACCATTTTAGAGGGACTTGTTTGCGTCCTGACTGGGATCATGATGGCTTCTATCATATTCAATGGTAATGTATTAATGCTCCAAAGTAGTCTGAGATTAATAACCCTCATCAACCTCTTAACAACATTCCCAGGTCACATTCCTGCTGCATTTCTAATGTTAAGTGTATGAAAAATAGCACAATGATTACAACCTCCAAAGTTTGGGAAAAGATTAAATGAGATAATGTATGTAAAGCACTTAACATAATACCTAACATAAAGGTAATGCTCGGTAAACAATTGCTATCATTATAATTGAACCTTCCCTCCAGCCAGAGAAATTTCATTATCTGGAGCACGAGTACAATTTTTTGATTGGGGGTTGAGGTGCTCTCAATAATTTATATTCTGTCATCTTCATCTAGCAATGATAAAAGAGAGTTAACCCCATATCAGTTAAGTTATTCTTTACAGGTGAATTTCAGGGGGACATAAGTCATACAAATATCCCAAATCTGAAAGAATTTAGTAAAATGCCTCCAGGTTTTATAACATAAAAAAAAAAAAGGACTTAAAAGTCTGCAATAATCTGTGCTGTCTGTGTGAGTTTAGTCAAAAGACAGGTTTTCTATTCTTAATTTACATAGTAACTCTCATGGGACCTTGAGACTCACCAGTAGATTTCTTCATGCAGATGTGTTTCAATCTGTAAAATAGGGGCATAAATCTCATATTACCTTGTAAACAAATTTCCACAGAGGGCTGTGTGGCTAACAGTCCAGATAACCATGGTTCTCTTCTCTTGCCTCTTTCCTTTTCTTCTTTTCTATAATTCAGCATGCCTCGATAGGCACCAAAGCTGAGTTTGGCTAAAATAAGAAATACTTTTGGCTCCCAACAACAAAACAAACAAACAAACAAAAAACCCAAATCAAATCACAGTGGTTTCAATGGTAAAGGTACTGTATTGTTTATGTACCAGAAAAATCCAGAAGTAGAGCAGCCATTAGGCCTGTTTTGATCAGGGCTCTCGCTCTGTTTCTGTATAAATGCATCATCGCTCTGCCTTCCTTCTTGGTCAGCCTCATCCTCAGGCTGGCTTCCCACATGGGAGCAGAAGGACCTTACCAAATCTAGATGTTACATCCACACGGCACTTTTCCAGGAAATAGAACTTTTCTTCCCCTACTCATCAAATACAAGTCCTGAGCTTCATTTTGACTGGGTCACCTGTTTTTCTGTGCCACCTGCAAACCAGTCCTTATGGCAGGGAGATGAAACAATCTTGACTGACTCAGGTGGTGGAGACAGAATTAGCACTACCCACAGCAAAGCTGCTACACAGTAAGGAAATGATGGATGTTCACACAACCAAAAGTTTGACCACATGTTAGATTTTACCACGGGGACTGGGAAAGCTTTAAGGGACTTACAGAGTTTCTTTTGTTACCCAGCTCTGTTATATTTACCCCCTCTGAGATCTACTTAAGTCCCAAATTGTCAAATAACAGCCTAAAAGGTATTATTTCTTTCTCTGCTAAAAACTGGCACTCCTCTGACAAGAGCTCATTGTTCTGGGACCAAGCTTGTATATTGTTTCCATTTCCTTCTCACTTGAGATGAATTCTTATAAAACGCCTTGGTCCCTTATACAAATAGGACCTTGATTACTCCCTCCCAGACTGTTTGGTATGTGACTTAAATTGGTGTCTAGCACCTCTGCTGTACATTTATACTAAAACCTTATATGGAAAAAACTATTTGGGATTCAAAGTCTCTGGAGAAAAGTCTATGAACGAGTAGAAAAGCATATGTATTCCTCCCTTGGATGGATTTCAACACAAAAGGCCATGTGTGTCCATTTTTTTAAAGGTATGATGTAGGAAATGCTGTAATGTCATACTGTACTTTTTCTGACCCTCATTTTTTAGGTTGAAAGAAACCCAAAGAGCTTCAGGTTCTGAAATTTTCTCAAGAGTGTTCAAAAATGATTTAGAACTCAAATGAAATCTTTTAACATGTTTAAATCATTTTCAAAAGAATTGTTTTCCTTTGTGGAGTTTAACTTTGGAAGCGCACTTCTTTTTCATGTATTTAATGTTAGAAAGTAGTGTCTTCCTATTCATTTTAAAAGGAATAAATGTTGATCACCTATCAAAAGGAAAGACAAACATTAAAAATTTAGGGGAATTGATGGGGAATAAATATATATATATATATTATATATTATATATAATATATATTACACACACATATACTTTCAAACTTTCTCAGGCCACCTAAGCTGTCCACTTAACAGAACTATGTGTCTCTCACCGTGTTTGTATAAGTGTTTGTGTGTTTACAGAATTTTGAGTTTTCCATAAAGGTTATGTAACCTTTTTGAGCTATGGATTCCTTTGGCTCTCTGGTGAAACTTATGAAACTCTTCTCAGAAAAATAAAATTAATAAGGAAATCAAGCATATTGTATATTAAAATACAGCTGTCAAAATAATAAATGAGTTATGATATGGTAATATGTGTGCTTCTTTATGAACGTATTCAATAATAAGATTGTTATGGACTGAAAGTTTTCATCCCCCCAAAATTCATATGTTGAACCCCTACTCCCCAATGATGGTATTGGAAGGTGGGATCTTTGAGAAGTAATTAAGATTAGATGAGGTCATGAGGAAAGGGCCCTCATGAATGGGATTTGTGCCCTTATAAGAATCATCAGAAAGTTTGCTTCCCTTCTCTGCTCTCCGTCATGTAAGGATACAAGGAGAATCAGCAGTCTGCAAGCCAGAAGAGGGCCCTGAACAGAACTACCCATGCTGGCACTCTGATCTCATACTTCCAGCCTCCACACTGTGAAAAATAAATCTTTGTTGTCCATAAACCACTCATTCTACAGTAATTTTTATAGCAGCCTGAATGGACTAAGACAAAGATCTAAAAACAGGTCTACTAACTACTCTAATTTTGAAGGAATTACTACTGGAGATGATATTTTGAGGTACCTGAAAACTTGTCATGTAACATGAAAACACCTGATGATGGTAACAAAGTCACAGGGACAACTGTCCTACAACGGTTTGTTGCCCTGAGTCGGGCAATATGGCTGAGATTCAAACCCCAAGCCGTCTGGCTCCAGAGTCGACTATCTCAACCATATTGCTATTCTGCCAAAAACAGACCTTTGAGACAATTTAGTTCAAACCCATCATTTTTCAAGTAAGATAACTAAGGTTCAGAGACCAGTGTTAATTTGCATCAGTAGCTATAGTTAAGGAATATTTGGTGTTGTGGCTCTCAAATACACAGCATTGGAGCAACCATCATCATTGCTTCAGGACATATCATCATTACGGGTCCAGGCATAGCCTTGCTTTCTTTAATAAATTAAGTAATTTAAAATAAAGTAATGAATATCCATAAACTCACCACCCAAACCAAAGATTTGACAATGACAATAACTTATACAGCGGTACCTTGGTTTTCGAATGTAATCCATTTCGGAAGACCGTTCGAGTTCTGAAAAGTTCAAAAACAGCCAACAGGTAGGCCTCAGGATCTTGCACTCAGTGGAAGCCGTGTGACATGTTTGACTTCCAAGGTGTGTTCAGAAAACCAAATCATTTATTTCCAGGTTTATGGACTTAGTAAACCGAAATGTTCGCCAACGGAGACGTTCGAAAACCGAGGTACTACTGTATCTACCATCCCTATTCTACCCTTTTCCTTATGACTTGAAGTAGACAGAATGTTTATTGTTCTTTTACATACACATACACTTTTTTATCACAATATAAGCATGCTTAAACAATGATGTTTAGTTTTAGTAGATTGTGAACTTTGGCATATAATAGGTAAACTTCTGCAGCTTATTTTTCACACTCAATATCACATTACTTCGATTCATCCACATTGCTGAGCATACCTGAAGTTCAATCATTGGCTAAAATTAACCTCACAGTCCAGCTCTATGCAGTTTATAGGAAACAGATTTGAACTCCAGTCTCCTACCTGAACCACCAGCATTTGCCTCACCACCCTAGAAGTGCTGCTCTTTTTCTCCAAGTATCCCTTTCTCTTCTGAGTGACATGTTTATTCAGAGGAAGCTCTTCCCAGGAGCCCTGAATCACAACAGTAGCTTTGGGGAGAGCTGGCTTGTTATCTGAAACATGTCAATAAATTGGGGTTGAGTACCTCCAACATGGTGGAGAGAAAAAGAAAAATTTAGTTCACAAAAGTGTACAGAGGCCAAGAGCATGGGCCTACCTGGGGGTGGAGGGGGAGAGGTAGCTCAAAATCACAACTGAGTGGGCCATGAGGAAGACCCTCATATGCTTCATTTGGGCTAAGTCCAAAAGCCAAGCATGGCTGAGATCTTTGCGGGCAGGACTCAGTGCCATGTTGCCATGGTAATTCCTCTGCCAGCTCAGAGGAAGCCTCTGCTCTCTCATAGAGCCCAGCCTCCAAGATGGGAGGGGGTGAGAGTGATAGGGAGGAAAAGATAGGGCTACTGAAGCCAAGGACAGAAAACTTCTGTGGGAAGACCATGAGATGAAAATCCTCTTCTGCTGCGTGTGTGCGCGTGTATGTGTGTGCATGTGCCCACAGTGGGGAGAGAAGGATAAAGAATGGGTTTTCCCTGCTGGGTGCACACCACAGGAATGTAGCTTTGACTAATTTATTCCAAACCTTACCCTCATCCCAAATGATAATAACTAACTCAGGTAACTACGTTGCAGAATTTCTTTTTTGTTGGACTGTGAAGATGCCTTGTATGAGTAGCCCACTCCACACAATACACAACAGACACACACACATGCACACACATACACACACACAGAAACACACACAACATGCACCCTTCTGCCATCTTCTCTAAACAAACAACAGATTGCATTGCTGCTGTTCAAAATATTATGCCAGGAAAACAGCTAGAGAAATTGAAAGAAAAAAAAAAAAAAAACTACTTCATTAAGATTCAAACCAAATATATGTGCCTACCAAATGATACACTACACAATTATAAGCACTTCATAAATGTTCATCCAAGCCCTTGCCTGCAAAGATTCAGAGAAATTGTTTCCCAGCCCTACCCTCTGGAGGAGGGGCATATGCAAACATGAGTCATATGTGCGATCTGCAGAGTGCATTCCAGAATGTTCACAATCATTCTCTTTAAGGTCACTCATAATCCCCATTTTACAGATGGACAATCAAAGCAAGAAAGAGAGGTGATAGGATGCCCTTCTCTACTGCTTTTCTCAGGATCCACAGAAATAAGTAAGCTCCTTTTATTCATTGAAAAAGCAACAACTTTGGCCAGATCACAGGAACAGAGTTCAAAGTATGGTTATTTTTCACCAGGAAACATGGCACCTACCATGACTTCCACCAAGTATAAAAGGAAGATTATGTTTCTTTCTGGGATAATTCAACTTGAAATTTATGATGGTAGATACTCATAGACCCCTGTATCAACCAACAACAACTCTGGGTAAACCACCCACAAGAACTAAGGCCATTTGTATTATGGCATATTTGTGATAATATTTTTCAAGTGAAATAAAATCAAAATGCTTAAAACTCATTAATTTTTTCTGAAATGAAAACTTACAGTCTTAGCAAAAAAAAATAAAAAAACTTGATGTTTTTTAAATGAAAAGCCTGCCTACTCAGCAAAACTCTCTAATAACCAAAGTATGGCATTATTCTATGTACAACCTCAGGCAAGTTACTTTAATCTTCCTCATTTTTCTTATCTGTAAAATAGGGGTAGAAATAGTACCTAACTCTTAACACAAGTGATTTGGATGATTAAATGTCACCATACATGTAACAAACTTGGCACCGCACATAACCCATAGTAAGAGCTCAGTTAATATTAGGAATTCTCACGTTGTGCCAAGTTCAAATATCTTGCTTGATCTAGCAAATGATTACCCTTCTCAATGGAAGTATAAAGAGATCCCTACTTTGTGAATTAGGGACAGGCATTAACAAAATACTGGTCATTGACAAATACATCTTCAAATTATTATTGAGTATCCATTATTTATAATTTACATGAAGAAAGGACCACAATACAATTTCGAAAATCATGACAGTACTTTCTGCCCTGAGGTGAACTCTGCCACAGACTTGCGTGAGCTGAAGTTTAGAAACCATATGCAGGGAAGGATCCAGATTGTTTCAGGGCATAGATTCCTATTTTGTGGCATGGATGTGGGCAGCTGGGCAAGTTGCATCAGCCTGGCAGCCGCTAAACCTGGAGCAGCTCCTTTGAATAAAGGTTTCCAGCTGACTGCACATCTAAGTGGCAGGGTCATGAATGGACTTCGGTTCTGGGAGACAAGGCTGTTTCCACAATTTGAGAAGAGCCTTTACTCCAGGGATATAACAAGAGGAGGGCGCACCCCCACCCATCTCTTGAGCCACAGACACATATGCTCAGAAGGAGGACCCCCAAAAGCTGTCACCTTTGAAAACAGAGAACGGCTGGTTGTTACAGACAGTGCCATAACTCAGTGGGTGTATTTGTTTGTAAGGCTCCTGATGAAACATGATTCTTCCCTGTAACTATTCTAAGAGACAAATTGCTATTCATAACAATTGATAAACGTGTGGTAATTAAATTAGTTTGTGGCCAATGTCATCATGGAATTCTAGACGTGTAAGCATCCAAAGATAACTTAGACATCACTGAATGCACTGTCTTCGTTGTGTGAAGAAAATGCAGTCAAGAGAGATTTGCTGACTGGTATAAGGCCTCATAATTCATCGCAGTAGATGAGGATGCTACAACCCAGTGCTGCTTCCAAACTCACTAAGGTTAATAATTCTGTTGAGAAACTGTCACTACCACCCAATCTGAGGGTCATCGCTCAAATATTCTATAAGTTCAACCCTAAAGAGAATTCTATTGACCCCCCACTATTTCTAAGAAATGGCGAGCCACAGATTGAATAGCCTCTTCCTCTCCAGAAATCTACCCAAAGTATTCTCTTCACTTGCAACCAAACAAGGACAACCAAATCTACTTAAAGGCCAGTTATAAAACTTCCCTAGGCTGTCCCCATTTTACTCTATAAATTTCACTCTCTTTTCAAACCCTCTTTGAATTCCTGCAGAAGCACAAGTGATGGGTGATGTTTTTCTCTTGCAAGCATATGAATAAAACAGTGTTTGCTAATTTGGTTTCTAGCTTAGTTTTGGTTTTAGCACAATAGAATTTGAATATGAAAATATTACTAAAAATCCCTGTACATTGAATAACAATTTTAAAATATAGATTTTAGAATCCAGTGGTACATCAACACCTTAACAGCTATTCCACCATGAACTATTTTGACTGAGACAGTGCAAAGCTTATATATAATTCTCCAGACTCTTTCTTCCTCTGTTACAGCTACCAAGAATGTTCCAGATGTCAAGTTCTCTGCCATCCTGTGTTCCTGAGTGACTGACTGTGCAGAAATCCATACCAACCTATTTTGCACATGTAGTGCAAGTAAGATACAAACTTGTGTCTGTCAAACCATGAAAATTTGGAGAGATTGCTCTTACAGCACTATAATGTATCCAATCCTGATGAATACACGTTGAACAAGTGCACAAGAGAAATTTATTCACTCAAATTTGTTGGAAATAATTGATTTAAGCTAGTTAATTTTTTCAGCTTCTGCCGCACATCATTGGAAGTTCAGGAAGCTTTCGTCCATTCCTAGGCACTAAAGAAGCCGTCAGGGAGACACAAACACAAATAACTATCAATACAAAGTCCATCCATGCTAAATAGAAAGATAAATAAAGCGCTCTCAGAGCATAGAGTGAGATTGGATTATTGGGTTAGTGCTGATTGGGGGATCTGTGAAGAACTCAAGGAGGATATAGCATTAAATCATTAAATCTTTGCCTAGAACTTCTCTGGGTGGAGATGAGAAGCAAGGGAAAGGAAACAATATGAATCAATGCCCACCCTGCATTTCTGTTAGGTTACAGGGCTAAAATAATAATTCAGTAAGAGCCTACAATAGTCCTCTGTGGTTTTGGCAACTGATAAAATCAAGAGGTCATTTTCTAGCTGCTAAAAGATGTCACTGGAAGCCGGCTTGAGAAAGATGATACTTTATGTCGGTAGGTAGTTCATGGAGGGATATCTGTAAAGGTGTTCTGGAGCCACTGGATGCTAAAATCTATATTTTAGAACTGTTTTTCAATGAGCAAGACTTTTAAATCACACTTGAAATTTCAAATGTTACTGTGTCAAGAATAAAATTGAGTGAGAAACCAAATTAGTGACGGCTGTTTATTCATACATTTGCTATAACAAAGGCATCGTCAACCATCACTTCCACTTCCATTTCAATGTGTCCACCACCGTTATATTGAGTCCCTTCCTGACAGGCACAGCCAAGGTGGTCTTCTTCCTTCCTGCGGAAGCAGGAAACTCAGCTTTATCTGATCAAGAGGTTATTGTGGGAAGCCAGCATTCAACGATCGTCACCTTTCCAACCTCCAATATTAGCTTATTCACTACCTGTGACCTGATCACTAAACCCAAGTGACATATTTTTTGTATTTTTGTTCTGTACCACCCTGTTTCAGGTACCAATTTCTCTATTAGTCATGATAGACTGCTTGAAGTGTGGTAATAAATAACCCTAAAGTCTCAGTGACTTAATACAACAAAAATATATTTCTCTCTCTCTCTCTCACACACACACACACACACACACACACACACACACACACACACGACATGCTCAGTGCAGTCAAAATAGGCCTTGTCCTTCACACAATGACCTGTGAACACAGACTGACAGAGGCACCACCATCTGGAACATGGGTATCCTCCATAACAGGGAGGAGAGAGACACTGCAGGATCGTTCATGGGGTTTTCACTGCCTCAGCTTAGCACTGACAATTATTTCATTGGCCAGAACTATCCAGATGGCACACCTAACTTCCTGGGGCCAGGGAATGGAACGTGGGAAGCATATTTGATGAGAATTATTGTCCCTGACACACTAAGATTGTATACAGATATCAGCAGTAAGAAAAATGAGACTGCCAACAGGGGGCTTCAAATCTGGTGAAGGAAAAACACTATAATAACACAAGACACATGACAAATACCTTTCTGAAGTTTCTCCATCTGGAACTGCCTTAAAACCAAATCACTATTATTTGTAGAGAAAAATCAGCAGATAGGCTTGTTCTAGACACCCTGCCTCCCCTGAGGCTATGCTCCCATCCAGGCAAGAAAGAGTTCAGGTCTTGGGTGTGTGTTCTGAACCACTTCCCCTTTACCCACTGCAATCTTCCCTTGACCACATTTGAACTTGGAAGGTTTTAGAGCTTAGAAATGATCTGCTAACCTGGGAAACCTCTGCAGTTCAAGATAATAATACAATCAAGTTTGGCCTATTCAGAAGCAACGTGAATAAAGTGACTTGACAACCCTAAAATTGGTGCAGACACCAGTAGATATGAGTAAGACCACCACCCCCACACTGGAAGCTTTGTTGGATTTGCACATCCCTGTGATCTCAATTCATTCCTCGAGTGGGAGCCTCTCTTGATTTGATTGCTGGAAATCTGGCTCCTCCATGAGGTTCTGTGTTCCAGGGTTCTATTTCAGTGCTTTTTGGCCTCCTCGTGGGTCTATTCAAGTCCACATACATTCCTACACCTTTTCTCATTCATTCGGATGGATGGCGAGACGCCTGTTGGGGTTACCGTGGTCCTGAGGCTCTGGATGTCAAAGACCCGATAAACTGAGCTGAAGCACCTGAAAAACGTGATGAGTGATGAATAAAATTGAGTGAGAAACCTTTTGCAGAAAGCCCCTTCTGAACAACAATGATGCCATGTTGACTCCATAAGGTTCTCTCCATAGTTCTCTCTCTATTCACATGTGTATTCCAAATCTAAGAATAGCTACAAGCCAAAGAAATCATATACCCAGAATCTAAATGTATTTCTCTCTGCCAGGAGCACAGACTGCAGAGCCACAGGTGCTCAGGACCCCAAGACAGTCCTCTCCAGACCAGCCAAGGCATGCAAAGTAACAACCGTGTTTACATTTTTTTAAAAAAAATATTTAAAATGCATGCTTTCCTCCACTTACTTCACATCTCTTTTTGTATTGACTTCCATCTCCCTGAAGGTAAGCTGTGCTGGCAGTTCTCCCAACTATCCTAACCACCTGAAAAGACACCAACTTCAGCTGTGGAATCAACCTGTCGTGCTGTATGTATATACTGAGTATGGTATGAAATCTCTTTTTATTAAACTGGACAAATGAAATCAGATCAAGGAGCAAATACTTATACTTCATGTAGGGAGTGGCTGGAAACCCACAGAGACAGATTCTGATTGCATCAAGACAGAACAAATCTGGGAGGAAAGGAGAAAAAAGTGAGGGTGTTTGCAGAGAAGAGGGACTGAAATCCTGATGCTCTATACTGTGATTGCCAACCTCAGAGGAGGGGAAAGCAGTCGGAGGAATGGTACCCAGAGTCCAAGTGGATGACGAGTGAGAATGGGGCACCAAAGAACGCATCCAGCATAAAAAAGTTTTGGAAGTTCTGCTAGTATTTGCTAAGAGGAACCTGAAAGAGAATGGTCTTCATCAGCATAGAGAAGTAATACTCAGCAATAAATTGCAGAAATTATGCTAGGGTGGGGGAGAAGAAACCCTAATTCAGGTCTTAAAATCATAGAATCTTAGAGTGAGATCAGTTATTCCATCTGTTTAGTTTCTAAATAAGAAAGCTGTGCTCAGGAATATGTTTTACGTTGCTAAGAGCCACAGAATTCCTAGGGGATTGCTTTGTAAATGTGTTTTAAGTCAATTTCCATAAATATCCATTTTAAAAGTAAAAAAGCACATACCATTGTCAATTATCTTAATTTGAGTTGGACAGAAGTGGACCATAAGGACATGTTTGCAAGTATGGAAGGTGCAGGGAAGATTGGTAGGGAAGTAACACAGAGATGGAAAGAGTGCCAATAAAGCAATACGACAACGAAGGGTGTATGGTTGAGCAAGTTGCCTCTCTGGGAACTTGGAGATAGTCCAAATGGGGAAGTCTGGGAGATGGGTTAGAATGCATACCTGTATTTCAAACCCTCCCCCGGCCCCCGCCACTGCCATTGTGGAAGAGGGAGCTGGGGTATTTATCCATCATCTCCCACTGTCACTGGTTGAGGGCTGTACCTAAAAAGAAATAATTCTGTGGCCTTCTCTGCAAGCTGCTGAGCAGACTTCCATTACTTAGGAAAAGTCCTTAGGCAAAAAGTTGAGATGCTGACAACTACAAATCAGCATGAGTGCAAGAAATGTAAAGGTTCAAAGGATATGTATGAGACACCAACAGTGTCTGCTATAACAATCCACTATATATTTAGCTACATTTCCACTCACCTCTATTCCAGAGATAATTAAGAGGTGGAGGCACCTGCTTTTCTCTTCTTCACTATGTGACTTGGTTCCTTACAGGCATTATGGGGGTACCAGTCACTAAAATGCTGCCTCAATAACCCAACTTCACCATTGACCCATTTTTTGCCAGCTCTGTACCATGACTACTATGTCATTGGCTTTAAATACATTTTTTAGCCAAATCCTCCTCTTTATCAACATGTATTACCATGATGCATAACACAGATGCATAGGTAAGTAGCTCATTTTGTTAGATTCCAAACTGGTAGAAGCATGTCCTAAACTTCGGAACACTTAGCATTTAAAATTTTATAAACTGTGAGAAAATTGAATTGATATCTATAATTCAGGTCGTGGAATTTGGAAACATGACCTAATCCCCAGTCACACTGTTAATATTTCAAAGGGATATAAAAGCACATGTCACATCAGTTTTACTAATATACAAGTATACCTCGTTAAATTTAAAATGAAGTCTATATCTCAAATAAAATTGTATGTCTTCTACTGGGGTTGCCTGAAATACTATTTGGAAAGTTGATTTCTAGAATAGTTAAATTTAAAGTCATTTTAATGTACAAATCTCTGACAAGAACTAGAAGTGCAACCTATCACCCTGAAAAAAAGAAGATAAAATAAGTGTAGATTTAAAAAGGACTTGAATTTCTTTAAAGCTCTCAGAAAACGTTACCATTTAGTAATGACATTCCCTATTCATTTGACCTCAGTTTGACACACTGAATTGCTCTGAACATCTGTGGCCAGACACATAAGTTCTACATCTTAACTCTTGCTTTTCTAATTTGTACAGAAATGCACATTAAAAGGATGCCAAGGCTAGAGCCAGAGACAATAAAAGAAGCAAAGTCATAAGTAATTATAAAATTCACATCTACGGGTACAAAGAGGTTACCAACATTTCCTCACCAACTTTGATAACATTCCACATGGAAATAGTTCAAAATTAGAGATATATCATGCTTCTTACCTGATTTCACGGATTTAAAATGCCTGGATTAATAATACCTGTACTTATGCCTCTCAAACTAAAGCAAAATAGGAACACCCTCATGACTGTTGTACTACTAACTAGAGGTGAGACAATTAAGTTCGCGAACTCATCTTAGAAAAAGTGCTACATCCCTCATTGCTGAATAGCACTACTGTCACCTTTGAAGTACTCCCCTTGGGAAGCTATGCACCGACACCAGTGCCTAGTCCACCCTTCAAAGCAATTTTGGAACTCTTTCTGGTATGACCATCAGAGCTGTCATAGCATTACCCTTGATATACTGATTGTCATCAAAATGCCTTCCTTTCAATATTTCCTTTGTCTTTGGGTAAAGAAAGAAGTCATTGGGGGCCAGATCAGGTGAATAGGGAGGGTGTTCAATACAGTTATTTGTTTACTGGTTAAAAACTCCCTCACAGACAGTGCTGTGTGAGCTGGTGTGTTGTCGTGATGCAAGAGCCATGAATTGTTGGCAAAAAGCTCAGGTCACCTAACTTTTTCATGCAGCCTTTAAGCACTTCCAAATAGTAAACTTGGTTAACTGTTTGTCCAATTGGTACAAATTCATAATGAATAATCCCTGATATAAAAAAAAAAGGTTAGCAACAAGTTCACAAACATAATTGTCAGACCTCATAGATTATAAAATGGATTATAAAAGATGTCAGGTATAGAGAGCAAGTATTAGATTATTTCAACACAGACAAGAAAATTTAGGAAGTGAGTACATCTACAAACGAATTTTCATGAATGTGTTAGCTGTTCCTTATAATGTGACACTAGTGTACTCAACCCCATAAAACTGGAAATGAGCAATAAACTTTGTGCCCAGTTTTGTGTGATTCTTCATGGCTCTCAGCCCTGGTCACACATTAGAATTACCTGAGGAACTATTAAAAAAACACACTACCCAGGCCTCACTTGGCATCTCTGAGGTTAAACCCAGGAATTGAGATGACTTCAGTGTTCAGAACTGAGAATCACCACTCATTTTTGTAATAAAAACAACAATGTAGGTGTCTTTAACAGACATCATTTATTAATCTCCTAAGAAGCCACAATTGAAATATATAGTTGTCCGTAAAAGTAAACATTGTATTTTAAAAATAAATAATCAATTTATTGAGTTATTCATTCAGCAGAAATTCCCTGAGCACCTACTATGTGCCAGATATAAAAATAACTGCGTGCAAAGATTAATAAAACATGGTTGCTGATGTCATGTGTAGATGGGAGAAAACACATTTGTTGATAAAATTATTAAAAGGTACTAGAAAAATTATTTGGAGATTATATAAGATGTGGATGACGAACAGAAAAGGAAGCAACTAATTCTACCTAGGGTAATCAGGGAGAGTTTCATAGAAGAGGTAAAAATTAACTGCTCATTGAAGGAAAGTTAGATTCTGGAAAACTTGGGAAAAGTGAGAAAAGATTTGAGGTAAATTTTTAAAACATAGGTTCCTATAAGCAAAGGATTTGAGTAAACATTTCTCCAAAGAAGATATACAAATGGCCCATAAGCCCATGAAAAAAATGTTCAATGTCAGTAATCATTAGGGAAATGCAAATCAAATTCACAATGAGCTACCACTCCACACCCATTAAAATGGCTACTATTAAAAACATAAAATAACAAGTATTGGCAAGGATGTGGAAACCCTTGTGCACTCTAGGTAGAAATGGAAAATGATAGCGCCATTGTGGAAAACAGCATGGTGATTCCTCAAAAAATTAAAAATAGAATTAGCCGATGACCCAGAATTTGGTATATACCTAAAAGAATTGAAAGTTGGGTCTCAAAGAGTTATTTGTACAACTGTTTCCAAGCAGCATTAATCACAACTAAAACATGGGAACAACTCAAGTATTCATCAGGGAATGAATGGATAAGCAAAATGTGGTATAGACATACAATGAAATATTATTCAGCCTTAAAACGGAAGGAAATTTTGACATACTTGGATGACCTACTGTATGAATTGCCAGATATAGAGTATGAATGTATCTTGAGGACATTATGCTCAGTGAAATAAGCCAGTCACAGAAAAATCAAATATTGCATTATACCTTTTATATATAAGGTACTTAGAGTAGTCAAATTCAGAGACACAAGGTAGAATGCCAGTTGCCAGGGGCTGGGGAGAGAGGGGAAAAGGGAGTTGTTGTTTAATGGTTATAGAGTTCTTGTTTTGCAAGATGAAAGAACTCTGGAGATGGATGGTGTTGATGACTGCATAAAAATATGAATGCACTTAATATCACTGAACTGTTCACTTAGAAATGATTAACATGGTAAATTTTATATTATGTGTATTTAACCACAATTTAAAAATTGGGAAAAAAAAGAAAGATAAGAAAGAAAGAAAGAAAGAGAGAGAGAGAGAGAGAGAGAGAGAGAGAGAGAGAGAGAGAGAGAAAGAAAGAAAGAAAGAAAGAAAGAAAGAAAGAAAGAAAGAAAGAAAGAAAGAAAGAAAGAAGCCATAGGCTCCAAATGCTGTCTCAGTAAGCACACTTTCTATTCAGTTTGGAAGTTTTCTGAGGCCACCCAGTAATTCTGAATAATCAGTTCTTCACAGAGTAAAGTAGGTGGTCCAGGTAAATACTAGTGGAGTGGACAAGATTAAAATTCAGAGTGAGAGTTTGCTGGACAGGGGTTTCTACACAAGACCATCTTGAGATTGGCAGACCTTCAGAGTCAGTGAAAAAAGCTGTGGCTTAAGAAAGGCCTACCAAGGTTCTATAACCAATTCCCAAGAACCACAAGAAATAAGGTCAGAAGTAATCAGAGATGGGATTAAAATAAAGGAAGATTGGAAATAGAAAAGAGGAAGCTATTGAGAAATTTCTGAAAATCCTGGGTGTTGAATGGGTTAAGTCCTCCTTCCCGTTTCCATTGCATCAGGAATTAGAATGTACTAAGGTACTGGCAGGAATCTGGTACTTATCCCACTGTCTATCCAGCTTCTCATTTTGAGTTGCTGGAGCTAGGCCCAAGAGTATACGATGGAAGACAAAACTGAGTTGGACGATTAAAATAAGAAGAGGTAAATTTTCATGCACAAGGAACAGTTACAGAAAGAAGGCTATGGAGTTGTTGCCCTAGCCACCTTGGAAGGCCCCCAAAAATGTTCTTCTGATTTGTAGAAGTCAATGTCTTTTTATTCAATACATCGTCTTTATATACATTTATTATTTGTCAGCCACAAAAAAACAAAGTGCAGACTCTACCCTTCCAGAGTTTACAGTCTAGTAGCAGAAATAAACAAACATATTCTTGTAAATTACTTGAAGATTAGAGTTGCACTTTATACATATGTTTATCTCCCTTATCTCCTTCCAGCCTATCCCTACCACCATCCCCACCACTGTTTCCAAAATTGTTCAGGAACTTAATGGGAGAATAAATGAATACATAAAGGAATGATTTAAATGTCTAACATCAGAACTCTGTATGTAAAAATCCTGAATTGAAGGAAATTTGTGCAGAACAAGATTCATAGAGAACAAATCTCTCACTTTATAAAGGAGAAAGTGGTATTAAAAGAAATTATAATTTGTTCAAAGTTATAGCTGGAATCTTCTATATTATCCAGGGCTTTTTTCACAAGACCCTTATACTTTGTCAAAAGCCTTTCTTATAGCCTACAAAAAAATTTCTCTTTAGGGCAACTTGAAACATGAGAAACATATAGAATACCACAAACTACACCAATATTTGTCAAAGTAAGAATAAACAGTAATATATTGTTAAAGACATTTTGAAAAAGAAGCTTAATGGAGAAAGCGAGACACTAACCTTGCTAGAGTTCAATATATTATAAAGCTGCGATGATTGAAGATGTGATAAGACTACACAGACAAATTAGCAGAAGAGAATAGGTAGCTCAGAAACAGAGGTAAGAACATATCAAAATTTAGTAGGGTATAAAATAAATATAACAGATCAGAGGGCAATTTAAAATTACATTTTTTAAAGGTTCTGACACAATTGAGAAGAATTTAGAGGAAAAATTTGATTTTCTCTTTACAATATATACTAAAATTCCAAATGCATTAAGGAATTAAATATAGAACAATAGGATGACAAAAATTCCAAAAGAAATTGTAAGAAAACATTTATTAAGTCTTTGAAGTTTGGAAGACTTTTATAGCTTATAAGTAATAAAAGAACTCACAAATAAAGTGACATACCTGATTATAAAATGTTACAGCAGGAAGTTTCAAAAGTTCGCCAAAATTAAAAGGTAAATAACAAAGAAAATATTTGCAACAAATATTTCAAAAAGTTTATTTTACTAAAAACTGATAAGTCAATAAAGAAAATATTACAAACTTATCAGGAGGGAACAGTAATAGACAACATGTGAACATAAAATTCGAATTGTTAATAAGCACACAGGAAAGTACCTTATGTCATAAGCCACCAAGACATATATTCACCCACGAGCCAGAAACAGGTCCCAGGCCACACAATGAAGAATAAGCAGTAATCACGGGCACACTTCTCTCAGATTATGAAACCAAAGGATACTCACATATTTCATGTAGTGCCCTCATGTCAAGTTTCAACTTTCTTATATACAAAACTCGTGGAGGTCTACTCTTAGTCTGCCTTTTTAAAACAAAGTAATCTAATGCTAAAAAAAATTGTTGTGGAATAAATGAATGGAAGGAAGGATGGATGGATGGATGGATGGATGGATGGATGGATGGATGGACGGATGGATGGATGGATGGATGGATGGATCAGTAAAATCTTAGCACTATTTATTGCTTTAAAATTCAGACATAATACTGCTGAAGAAAATCAACAAGCTTTAAGAAAGCAACAATATTTTGGAGCATCAGACTACATACATATATCTGGCTAAGATGACACAGATAAAGCCATGTTTAGTTTTTCGCTTCAACAAAACAAGTAGTTCTGTGTTTAGAAATGTAGGTTCTGATAATACAGAAAGTGTTAATTACTATTAAGTGTTCAAAGAGAATGTACAGTCCTTTTTGAGGATTGCAGGATACAGACGAAAGTTAAGCTGGAGAAAGCACCCATCTGACCGCGGTGCAGGGAAGCAGAAGGCTGAACAATGATACACTACAGACGCCACTGCCCTTACATTTGTATTGGGAGAGGATGACACTCTAGAAAAAGCCTGACTCAAGGCACAGGAGACTTGGGTTCTGATCCCAAAGAATCAAGGACGGAATCCCAGGAAACCACAAGATGAATTGGGAAAGAACCAAGAAGAATGCTCAAGGAAAAGTGGGAGAGTTTGTTAAAAACTGAGAAGGAAGGAGAATGGTAAGCAGTGAATGATGGACAGAAAACATGCCCTACGAAAAACAAGAAAGATACTGGTTAAAGAAATCCATAAAGATTAGTAATTAAGAGATTTTTATAGAAGTTAATGAACGCTGTTGCATTAAAGTAGGAGGGACATACCCAGGTTATAGTGGGGTGAAGAGCCAACACGGAAGAAGTGAAAACATCAAATCTAAAACAGTTGTGCAACAACATGGATGGATCTTGAGATTAATATAATGCTAAGCGAAATAAGTCAGACAGAAAAAGTCAAGAACCATATGATTTCACTGATATGTGGTATACAAAACTGAGAAAACAAAGGAACAAGATAAACAAACAAAGAAACAAAAACTCATAGACACAGACGATAGTTTAGTGGTTACCAGAGGGTAGGGGTAGGGGGCTGGTAGATGAGGGTAAAAGGGATCAAACATATGGTGATGGAAGGAGAACTGACTCTGGGTGGTGAACACACTGTGTGATATATAGGTGATGTAATACAGAATTGTACAACTGAAACTAGTGTAACCTTACTAACAATTGTCATCCCAATAAACTTTAATTAAGAAAAAAAGTTTTTCATGAAGTTTGATGGTAAAAGAATAATGGGATTGCTTTGAAGTAAAACTGGTGAGTTACAAAACAGAACAAATAAATTAATATCTGCCAAGGCAAGATGTATGTGTTTACTGGTTATGACAATTAATCCTGAATAAATTGTTCTGATTTTTAACAAGCTGCTTCAAATTTTATGTTATATTTTGGATTCAGGAAACCCTAAATATTTCCCAATATGTTTGTTAGTGTTCTTATGTCATTTTTAATAACCCCAGGATCCTAATATCTATTACACTTTTGTAAATGCAATCAAATGATCTAATGTCCCATCCCAGTTATTCAATGCAGCTTTATTTAATATTCATTAAGCATCAGTAACTTTATTTCACGGCATTTTGATTTTCTTACCCATGTAACCCTTGGGAATATAACCCTTGCCATGTAACTCTTTTGTCCTCCACACTCTTCTACAAATAGCCTTTAGAGATATTCCTTTTATATGCCATCTGCCTTGCAGAAAAAGCACCTTTATTATAAGGTTATAGGAAGAAATTTAGTTACCAGAGACAATTCGTTACAAACAAAAAAGGCTAAGGGCTCAGAAAATCCCTATGCTTCTTGTGCAAAGATTTTTGCTGAATTCCCAGGCAACGGAGGCGAGAAAGGTATTGGGAACCAGGGTTGTCTCGCAGTCCTCACAGCCTGCATGCATTCCTTAACCTTACTTTTGTTTATAATTTTTCCACACTGTTGCCTTGCTCCCTAATCACCATCTACTGCTTTTCTGCTTCTTATACATTCTTGGCATGGCCCCAACAGAGAACCTACACAGGGAGCTGTAGCTACACTTCAGCTCAGCAGTAACTGTATCCATTTTGAACGTCTAGTTTGAACATGGCCAGAGGCTCACGACTTGGTCACCTCACAAGAAACACACAGCACCTACTTGGCATGGGAATTCTATGAGAAATGACTATGCCTCCCAGAATCTCCCTATCAATTGTTCTCCAGCCCAGCATAGGGCAAGTGTGTTGCCTAACAGGAGATATTTGCAAAAACTTCCCCCTCATCAGAAATATAACCGATTTCTGCGACAATAATTAACTGTGACAATTAATCTCGCACCTGGAATCATATTCCCCAAAATTCAGGGTTGCTCAGGGCTGGAACTGGAAGGTAGAGAATGACAAAGGATCTATACTAGAAAAATAGTCAACTCTGTAAACACTCCAGGAAGATATGAATCTAGCCACTGAGGTTATGCTGCAATGCCATTCTGGCTATCCAACCTTGCTCATGCAAACCTTTAACAAGGTGTACAGAGACTGTTGGTGGGGACCCCCATGACAGGAAATGGATCAGGTGTCAGGTACAGGCCTAGCCAACCCAAAAGAACGCTGCTCCCAGTACCACATTATGCTGCGTCTCTGATTACCTCTTCCCGCAACTGTGAAAGCATCTTGATAGCTGTGTTACATTTTGGCTCTTGATATTTCAACTCCCACCTTTCTTAACTCTAATCTACTTACTCCCTCTAATCACAGAACCCAGATTGCAGCCCTACTTTAGGTAGTGTTGTTTAAGTCCTTTTACGTTCATGTGCAACTACACATTGTTGTCAGATGGATGTATGGAGCATATTAACAGAGAAAAATTCCTCCATCAATACTACCTACGTGCAACACAATTGTCCCACCAATCTCATCCCTGAATATGCTTCTATCAACACACACTTTCACAGCAGTCCTGGCATCCACCCTGACTTTATCACTTATCAACAAACCTAGACCAATAAAATCCTGCCCTGACTCTGATGACCCCATATCAGGAACCCCAAAATGAGCAGGGAGAGCTGGTCTCCTGCTGTCAGACCCTGGCCCACTTGGGAGTACAGAACAGAAACTCACTGCCCACTAGTAACTTTCAACAGGTAAACACAGGGAAATCTCAGTGCAGTTCGGTCACATAAAAAGTGCATTGTTGACTGGGGTCTGTCCCTTTATATGATCTCAGCTCATCCCCACAAAGGGCCTCCAGAGCAGCATTAAACTTGGGAATTGCTGCAAGCCTATCTCCCTTCCATTGGCTTTTCTTTTCTACAACTTCATTCCTAAATTTCCCTCTGTCTCGGGCTCATATCACCTTCCTTGCTTTTCTTTTTGTTCTTTCTCTTTTTCTCTATATTCACTTGGCTTGGTGGCAAGTTTTCCATTATTGACCCTGTCTGTGTCCTGGAATTTTAACTCTCAGCTCTACATCCCTCAAGCCCTGCATCCTGCTCGGGTGCCCAGTTCACCATGAGAAGGAAGACAAGCAGGACCCCTACTTTGTAATTATCAAGGTACAAGAGCTACACCAAGGGAAATGCCACTGTGTTTCTTCCCAGTGCCTACCAGCTTTTGTTAACTAAATTACCTGCTTTCTCAGAACCAGTCCACAAATCAGAAGTTAGCTCACTTCAGCCCAACTCTGGGCTTTATGATGTGAAGCTCCCACTATCCATCCTTCCATCCTGCCATATAACCAAATTGAAAAGGAGATCAGTCATAGCACTTCTAGATTCCAATCCTAGCCCTCCCACTATTCAGGTCTGTGAAACTTAGCGCCTTTGCCACCACTTTACTAAAATATGAATAATAATGTTTGTGTATATATACATATATATATTGTTTGTATATATATGTGTGTGTATATATAGCTAATTTCTGATTTGTGGACTGTTTCTGAGAAAGGAGGGAATTTAGTTAACAAAAGCTGGTAGGCACTGGGAAGAAACACAGTGGCATTTCCCTTGGTGTAGCTCTTGTACATTGATAATTACAAACTTTACGTATATATGTATATATTATATATACTGTGTGTGTGTGTGTGTGTGTGTGTGTGTGTGTATACATACTGAGGGTGCCAAAAAATGTATGTATACAAGTGGACACTTTGGTCAACATTGCTCAATCAGTAGCTCGCCGTAATCAGAATTGTCTGGATGCTTGATGGTAACCACTTTGAGCACCTCTTGTAATTGCAGAAGTCAAATATGACTTATATTCATCTTTTGTTATCAGTATATATTGACTATTACAATTTTAATACAGTTTTTCTTTCTTAAAATCTGTATGCATTTTTGGCACCCTCTGTATATGTATATATAGTATATTGGATATACTATATACACTATATTATATATAGTATATTATATATAACATATATTATATATTACATATACTATTGAGGAGATTGAATTATTTAAAAATCCATGCAATCCATCCATCTCTACATAGCAAATGTTCAGTGAATTACAGCTTCATTACCAATTCTGCTAATACGAGTAGATACTTGCTACCAGAAACTTAAGACACAAAACAGCTCTTTTAACTTTTGTATTTGGTAATTACAAGATGTGATATAATCCAAGACAATAGTAGAAAACAAAAAGCTAGAACCAGTTGGGTTCTCCTTCAACTAACCCATCAAGCTTACTGTGTTCTAAAAAAAAAAAAAAAAAAAAAAAAAAAAAAAAATCTAACAAATCTCATACCTCAGCAAAAAAATATTTTAAAGTTTTCATCTGTTTGCATCTATTTCAGAGAAGTTGAATAGACTACCCCATATATTACTCCCACCCCTTTCTCTGCAAAGTTATATTTTTAAATGCCTCAGAGACAAACAATTAAGCGAACAATTTAGAGCCAAAAAATGTCTGTTTCATTTTATTTGTTTTCATCTAGTTTGATAAAGTGGCAAATATCACTTGACTTGTCCCTAATGTATTCAGTGTTAGATTTCTTTTCTTGCTGAGAAAATGACATATACAGTAATTCTTCCTCTACTATATATATAAATTCCAAATGCTACCTTAGCAGAATTATGAAATAAAAATAAATGCTTTTTTAAAGCATTTATGGAGACTGGGGAATAAATGATAGAATTTTCTTATATGTCTTGTATATGCAGATAACAGATACATTTAATGCAAGAAGGAAATAGAATTTTAATAGAATTTTTAACTAAAGATCTTGAAACAAAACTAGACATACATTTTAATTGAATTTCTGGCTCAAATTACAGCAAACCATTATAAATCATTAGGAATCAGTTTTAAAACTGCTTTCACTTTTCCCCGTATTACAAACACAGAGGTAAGCTTTTACAGCTTCAGATAAGTGTTAATAAATTACCCGAATTTCAAAATTAATGGCTGCCCGGCTGCTTTGGGGAGATATCATTGTGTTTCATGAATATTTTGATTTTGTGATTAGATCAAAATGCACTGAATTCCTAAACAGTCATAACCAAGGTCTGCTGATCATAAACTGTTCTTTTTTAATAAATTATATTCCTCACAAATCTGCTGATATGGAATAATTAGAAATTGGTTGCCTGCATTTACTGTAATATTTGCATGACTTTAGATCTCCACCTACTGATCTAGAGGCTGGCAGGAAATGTACATTTTGTACATTTCTAAATATACCTTGCCTGCCGAGATAATGGTTTATATTGTGATGGTAAGAAGGTTTTTATTTGCAAAAAACAAAGAGGTGTCACTTGCCAGTTCTGGAAGACATTGATTAGGCAGTTTATGTCATTCCTATTCAGAACTTATTATTTACAGCTTTCTTGTTTTCTTTCCTTTGTAGGAGATAAAGATCTGCATCTTGTAAACTGCTTAAAGAGTGTCTATTTTGTCTTTTTAGGGAGTCTCAAAATACATTTTGTAGAATGTAAGCATCCTGAAACTAAATGTAAACTGAGTAAAATACAGCATCCCAATTTATTATATCTCCAAGTATAGTCTTTAAATTAAGTGGTTTATAAATAGTTACAATGAAAAAAAAACAGTGCAAATCCATCCTTTATGTGTAAAGCACATGTATCTAAATTTGAACCTGTATAACCTACATTATGTTATATTGTAGAAACCACTGACTGCAAATATGTAAGAATATTTTTATTCTTTTAAATCTAATGGTCTTTTACAAAGTTGAGTGACTTCAGGAGCTAAAAGTCTGTGTTCTAGAATATTCTAGTACAGTAATATTTATGGAGTATTTCTGCAAGGCTCCTTGAGAGAGAGCTTTTCAACAAGGGAACAAGAACAATTCTTGATAAAACTCGGGGAAAGATTCAGGTGAAGAGTGCTGTTTATTTCAGCTGTTTCTTTTTACCATTTAGAAGCCTGGAGAAATAAAGTAGGGGCTCCTGTGGGCATTGTTTATTCCAGTCATGGTATAAATGCCCCCCTCTGAGTCTTCATAAGCTAAGGCCAAGGAATTCAGAGTTCCCTACACCTAGTATAGCTACAACACAGAGCAATCCTTCCTTGGGACTTTGAAGTTGGGACTGGCCTTCAATCAGTTGCCTTGGTTGTGGTTCATGGTATCTGGTATTTTCTCCAAGAACTTTAAGACTAGGCCAGTCATAATTGCTTACTCAGGATTTGTTGCAACTCCTCAATTAACCACAAACGCAAGAGGAAATACAAAGAATGACTAGCTTCAAACGATTAAGAGTCCATGAACATCATTTAACCTTAATGAAAGATTCTATCAGTGCACAATAGCAGATGCACAAATGTTCATTTGTTTGTTGGAAAAGTGGGATAACATTTATATTTATAATTAGGAAAGCAACACTACTATGGCAGGGAAGTTCGAAAACATATCTAAAAATCTACCCCAAAATCCTGATTAGAGTCTATGAAAGCTAATAAACTCAGAGCATAAACTAAAAATCAACCAATTTACTTCCCAGGGCTCTTATGTGGATTAAATGAGGTAAAATGTGTGAGATGCTTAAATGCCTGGAGTATAGTTAACAGCCACTATCACAGAAAAACACAAAACAAACGACAACCACAGAAATACTAAGGTTTTTACGGAGACAAACTTTCAGCATGGATTTTTTTTTTTTGTTCTCATCTGAACTCTTTTACACGTTCATTCTGTTTCAGCCATCTGCAATTTCGACATAAATCTTTATTTATGCTTCTATTTACACGGAAAAAAATTCAGGTGAGATCATTTTTTAAGTCAAAAGAAGGGCGCCCGCATTAGTCATACATGTCATCATTTGCATAAGCAGGAGGGTCTCCACACGCAGCTCTATGCTCTGTAATGTAAGGTGGAATCTGCAGCGTAGGACCTCGTTTTCCCCAAATCAACCGTGTCATCAGGAAGCGTAAATCAAGTTAAAATATATTCTTTCCTCTGAATGTTTATGCACCACAGATGTATATAGTTTTAACATGTTAGATTTTTTCCCTAATAAATGGTTACTATTTTAAAATAAAGGAGGCATTGCTAGTAATAGAGAGTAGGTTGTTCAAGAATGATGTATCCGATTAACACATTATTTGTTGAACGCCTGCTCTACGTCAGGCACTATGCTAGGCCCTTGGGATATAGAGATGAATAAGGCCAGGTACCCCTTCAGGAAGCTGAGTCTCCTGGGCAGAGAGAAGACATGTCCATTTATAGTTGAACGTGATTAGTGCTGTGATGGAAGCCAGCACAATGTACTGTGGGGACAAAGAAAGGGGTGTAAAACTGACTGGTCAAGTAAGGCTCTCTGAGATGCTTGGAGTTTGGAAAGACCAGGAAGTGTGCTATGGGCTGAAATGGAATGAATTGTGTCCCTTCAAAATGTTTTTGTTGAAGCCCTATACCCAGGTGATAGTATTTGGAGATGGGGCCTTTGGAAGATAATTAGGATTACATGAGGTCATAAGGAGAGGGTCCTTGTCGTGCGGGAGACCCTGCTCGCTGCGCCATTTGTCGTGCGGGAGACCCTGCTCGCTGCGCCATTTGTCGTGTGCGGAGGCCTTCTCACCGCGCCATCTTTCAGGCGGGGCGGCCTGCAGGGTCTCTGCTCCCGCTCCCCACACAAGAACGCAGGATATGGTGAGGCCGAAAAGGAACACCCACGGAGCCATAGGTAGGGGAGCCATACCACCACGGTCTCACTGGAGGCTGGGCCCACCGGACGCCGACCTGCCGTCCGCTTTTCCGCCAACCGACCGACCGACCGACGACTCTTCTCCACTCTCTCCTCTGTTCCTCTCTCTCGGCTCTCCTCTTCCACTCTCCTCGGCCCTCCGTAGTTGCAGCAGTTATACCAGCGGCCAATTGGCCAACCGGCCACAGCCGACGGCCATTCACCACCCGAGCCAGTACCCCTTCACGTGAAGCCGAGAGCCTGTAAACTACTCTCTGGGGCTCTGTCCCCACAGTCCTCATGGTGGGATTAGTGCCCCTAGGAAAAAAGGAATAGATCTCTCTCTCTCTCTCTCTCTCTCTCTCTCCCTCTCTCTCTCTCTCTCCCTCTCTCTCTCTCTCTCTCTCTCTCTCTCTCTCTCTCTCTCTCTCTCTCTCTCTCTCTGTCTCCCCTGCCCCACGCGTACACAAAGGAGAAGTCATATGAGCACACAGAAAGATGGAGGCCACCTCCAAGCTAAAAGAAACTTCAGAATGAAACCTGCTTTGTTAGCATCTTGATCTTGGACTTCCCCGCCTCCAGAACTGTGACTGTAAATTTCTGTTATTTAAATTACCTAATCTGTGGTATTCTGTTATGACCACCTGAGCAGACTAACACAAGGAGGGAGTTAATTGATAAAGAAGGAGGAAATGGCATTTGGAGGATCAATGCTTGAGGAAACATGAAGCAGTACACCATGTTTGAAAAGGTTTATGTATGTCATGCAGGGTGTCATGCGGGGTCTCAGCTGTTGCTCCCCGCATAAGAACTCAGGATATGGTGAGGCCAAAAAGGAACACCCATGGAGCCATAGATAGGGGAGTCATACCACTATAGTCTCACTGGAGGCTGGGTTGGAGACACAGGAAGCAGGATCCACACGATCTGCAACCTGCCGACCGTTCTTCTGCCAACCAACCCCACTTGCTAGCTGCAATCCGCCGTGCTAACTGCTATCCGCTCTTGCTAGCTCAGCCACCATCTTCTTGCTAGCCCCCATTTTCTGCTAGTGTAGCCACGGCAGTTATATTAGTGGCCAATGGCTTACTGGTTACAGCTGACGGCCAACTAGCCACAGCTGATGGCCATCTAATCACAGTTGACGGCCATTCACTACCTGAGCCACGTGAGGCCGAGAGCCTGGGAACTGCACTCCTGGCTCTGTCCCCACAATGTATTTCCTAAAGTTGAAGTAATTGATGCCTCTGGGCACCCTACAAAATATAATGTTCCATTCACCACCCATTGGACTGGGTCTGGGTCATTATCTCAGTTGGCCCAGGTATAACTATTAAGATAACGTGTTTCCCCAAAAATAAGACCTAGTCGGACAATCAGCAAAAATTAATATAAGACCTGGTATTATATTATATCATATCATATCATATCATATCATATCATATCATATCATATCATATTATATTATATTATATTAAAGACCCAGTCTTATATTATAGTAAAATAAGACCGGGTCTTATATTAACTTTTGCTCCAAAAGACGCATTAGAGCTGATTGTCCGGCGAGGTCTTATTTTTGGGGAAACACGGTAGTTCTACACACCAGTTTTCCATAGCCAGTTGAGATCATAGGGAAACAAACATCTCAAACACAAAATATACAAAATGGAATTCTTGACCTTGTTATTAGATTTACTTCTTCCCCAAGCATTCACATCTTAGTCAGTGATGCCACCATCTACTCAGTCCCTCCAGTCAGAAACATGGAAGTCATTCTTTATATATCCTTCTCCTTCACATAACCCTCATCCACACCTCCAAAACGTTCTCAAGTTTAGGCAATTATACACCCAGATTACACCTCTACTATCTGCTTCTCTCCATTTCTATTACACCACTGTAGTTCAAACGACCACCATTTCTTGTCTGAACTATTGCAGTAATTGTCAATCCAATCTCCCCACTTCCATTCTTAAGCCGTTTAATCAATTTTCTTCCTAGAAGCCATTGTAAAATGTTAATCTGATAATATCTCTTTGTGCTTAAAACCCTGCAATAACTACTCTTTACTCTCAGCATCAAATCTAAATCCTTACTTAGGCAGAAACTGCTAAGTATGCACTAAAATCCATTTTTCCCTTCTCTGGTTGCATCTGGGCACATGGATATCCAGACAACAACTGACATTTGCAGTTTCTCTATGACCTATGCATAAACACATGATTAAGTTCCAGTGACAATTCCAATATGAACATGAGTGATGTATGCCATTT
Source organism: Rhinolophus sinicus (assembly GCF_057876585.1). NCBI lineage: Eukaryota > Metazoa > Chordata > Mammalia > Chiroptera > Rhinolophidae > Rhinolophus > Rhinolophus sinicus. The sequence goes on from NC_142506.1 coordinate 27,007,587, forward strand.
CCACATCAATGCCTTAGAACATGGGATGCCAACCCACCTTACATTCTCTTACCATCCTATCAACTAACAATAGCAACAACTAGAGCAACCTTGAAAGAGAAGTATTAAAAATGGCAGAAGACTTCTATTAACATAGGTCTCTGGATAAATTATCCAGAGGAGACATCCTCTAGCTTTCTCAGACTGTGAGAGAAATATACTTCCATCTTGTTTGAGCCACTGAATTTGGACAACTCTCTGTTCCAGCAACCTAGCCTTCACTCTGATCCACACACTTATCCCAGTTTAAAGCTTTTCATGTCTGATCCTTACCAACTCCATCTGGCACTGTCCCTTGTTCACTGCTGGATTTGAATATGACAAGTTCTTTTTGTCTTCTCCATGGCCTTAACATACTTAATTCCCTTAGCTTTTAATGCCCACTCCCTACCTTCTTGCCCAATCCTCCCTCCTTTGACTTCTATTTATACTTTATGTCAAAGCTTCAAATAACTCGGCAAAGAGCCCTTCCTTGATCCTGGAAAACTAAATTAAGTGCCTCTTGTTTTACTCCTTAGGTATCCTGCTCTTTTCTTTCATTCTTCCTCTCTTTATTTCAGTCTTTCTTTCAATAAAGATTTATTGAGCACAGTGCCAAACACCAGACCAGGGATTGAAAGTAAGCATTTATTGTCAATACATATAGCTTGCAAGCTATCAGAAGAGACAGAAACATACACAAATCAGTTAATACAATAATTTCAAGTTCTGATAAATGCCATGAATGAGTTATAAACTAGTCAGGGAAGTTAGCATTCACTGCAACTTATAAATTATATTTCCATTTGTAAGTTGACTTATTCAGTGCTTGTTTATCCCACTGTAAGCCATAAGGACAACATTCTATCCATCTTGATTGCCACTGTGTTTTCACTGCTTTACACAATGACTGGAATATAATAAGCACTCAATAAATAATTGTTGAACAACAGGGCACCAAAATATGTAAAGCCAAGACTGACAGAAATGTTGGGAGAAATAGACAATTCAATAACAATAGTTGGAGATTATAATACCCCACCTTCAATAATGAATAGGACAACTAAGCAGAAGATCAGCAAAGAAATACAAGACTTGAACAACATTATAAACCAATCTAACACATAACTGTAGAACATTCCACCTAATAACAGCAGAATACAGATTCTTCTCAAATGCACATAAAACTATCATCCAGCATAGACCATATGCTAGACCATAAAACAAACCTTGATCAATTTAAAAGGATAGAAATAACACAAAATATGTTCTCTGACAATAGTGGAATAAAATTAGAAACCAATAACAGAAAGAAATTTGCAACACATGTAAATATGTGGAAATTACACAACCCAGCCTTAAATAACCAAGAATTAAATAAGAAAGCAAACTGGAAATTAGAAAATACTTTGAGGTGAATGAAAAGGAAGACACGACATACTAAAGCTCATGGGATGCCCCTAAAAATAGTGCTTGCAGGGAAGTTTATACCTGTATATGCCTATATTAAAAAGGAAGAAAGATCTCAAATTAATAACACAAACTTTTACCTTAAGACAATTTGAAAAAGAAGAGCAAACAAAATCTAAAACAAGCAGAAGAAATTAATAAAGACTAGAGCAAAAAGTAGTAGCGATGTCCCAGAGCAGTGTTTAGATATTCTAAAGCCACATCCAGGCCCAGAAGCAAAGAGTGTTTGTAGAATACTGATGTTTGTCATAGTTATAAGTCAGGGTTGGGAGCGGAGGCATATAAGTCATAAAAGTATACGCTGAATTCTGGGCCTTGTTAACAAGAGTTCCCTCTTTTTACGCTTATATCATAAATAAACACACACACACACATACACACACACACACACACACACACACAATCCTTATATCTCTAAGAGAATGCTGCCCTACTAGGATCCCTCAAGTCCTTCTTCCATGGTCATGTCACCAAGACACCTGAGTCTCCACGGGAAGAGTAGATGACAGTAGATAGTCCAAGCATTGGTAGTGATTCAGAGTAAAACCACAGTTCCATCCTGATTCCATCCTTATACAGTAATTGGCTAGATTGACTTTCTTTAAAATAACTCCTATGGCTCATTTTTAATGATAGGATGTTGAATAGTTCCAGCTCCACTTCTCAAAACTAGTAGATGACACTAACCTTGCCAAAAATCATGTATTATTTTGATATTTATTTTACGCCAAAATTATTACATGAATCCCTACATTTTATAGCCCAATGTGGAGTGGTGGTTAATAGTTTGCCTTCTGAAAAATGATTTCCTGGGTTCAAATTCTGGTTTCGTCTCTTAGCAAACTGTGTGACTTTGGGCAAATTACTTAAGTCTATCTGGGCCTCAGTTTCCTTATGTAAAATGGGGATTAAAAATAAGCACATAGGGTTTTTATAATGATTAAATTGATACTTTAAAAGCATTTCATGGACTGCCTACCATACAAGTGAATACATGTTGGTCACAACTATTTTATACAAAGGATTACCAAATATACAATTTCATTTGAAAACCAACTTGGGAGGTATATTATTCTCACTTAACAAATTGGGGACAGTGGCCCAGAAACTAGTTTCCCATGAATTCACATCTGTAAAGTGGGTTTAGATATAGGTAATTTCTCCCTAGTCCAAAGTTTTTCATTTTGTCCTGATCCTAGATGGCAGCAAGTACATTGAGGAAAGAACATGGGCTCCATAGTCAGATAGACTTGGGTCAGAACCCTAGCTTGTCCACCATCCTGTCATGTGTCTTTGGCCAAGGTACTTTACCTCTGAGCTATGTTTATAAGATGGGTATATTAATTTCTATTTCATGAGGTTATAATGAAAAAAAAGTACCTGTCATAGTGCCTGTTACATATTACATGATCAACAAATGTTCATTTTCTTTCTTTCACATCTCCTCTTAGCGATGAAAGTATTTCCTCCTTACAGTAAGCTGTGTTGAAGAGGATCCTTCCATGATTGTCAGATCAAGAGAGTCAGCTTTGAAATGCTCTCTCGGTGCTTTGTAATGTTAAACATTGAATGCAATTATTGTAACAAAGGTGGTCTCATTATTACTGGATGGGATGAATGTAAAAAATGAGACTTCTAATAGTAAGGTTGTCATAATTTTAATTTATCAAAATGCCATAGGTATGGGCAGGAAGAAATCTGATTTTATTTTCTTTTTTGAGCACTGTAAAATACAACAAAACAAAGATCAAATAAATTTTAAAACAAAAAGAGCAGCAGGGGTCTTAGGGAAGATAATACACATATAGATAATATTCATCTATGGGGGAATACCCAGTATACCCAGCCTTTCTAATGGAAATCAAATGTCCAGGCTTCTGTGACCCAGTTGAATATTCACTATAAATTAGAACACTTATACGAATGGAGGAGAAAATTACAAAAGATAGCAAATAAAATTTCTGTAATTGCATTCAATTTTTCTGCCTTTTGAACATAGGTGCAGAATAGATTTAAAAGTACTTGCCAAATTAAACTAAAGCAAAGGGAAAAAAGAAAGATCCACTTAATATTTTCCAGGAGGGACATGGTAAAAAAGAGAGGTAGCCTATCTGCCCTCCTCATAACTGAAGATTGCAGTTATTACCATTTGCATTGAGTGAAGGGAAGTAAACAACAGTTCAGTACAGAGAATATGGAGAAACTCAAATGTTGGAAACTCAACTAAGGAAAATATGTTTTTGCCAAGAAATCTAGAAAAATGAGATTTGACAAAAAGCAGTCATCAAAAGGATGGAAACATCCAGGTCATTTCTAGATTCAGTTTTCAGATCAGGTCCCCAGACCAGAATCATCAACATCAAAAATACAATAATTATTTTTTTGCCTTCCATGATTGCTAGCATTTGAGCCGAAAACAAGACAGCAATAGCCAAGCCTTGGCTCTGTGGCCACACCTGATTGACTCCGGAAAAATAGAACTCTGATGGTCATGATATGATATAATATATTTTGTCCAATTTCATTGATAAAGCTCTCCTTCTCTCTTAAATTTTCTGAAGTTATCACCCATGCTTCACAAAATGGACCGAGCACTCGCAACGGCTCCATTTCCCAGACATTTAACAGGAACCAGGGACACTTGCAGAATTTTAAGAGCTCAAGGGAATATTTTATTAAGATAAAGTTAAATGTTATTCTAAAGTTTGGATTACTGCCTTTTTCTGTGTTAAGAACGGTTAACGTGTGATCTACTGTTTTAAGTTTTAAGTGTCTAATACATTATTGTTGACCATGGATAAAATGCTGTAAAGCAGATCGCTAGAGCTTACGTATCTTGCTTAACTGGAACCTCATGCCAGTTAATTAGTAACTCTGTTTCCTCTTTCCCCACTTCCAGCAACCACCATTTAACTCTTTGATTCTATAAATTCTACTATGTTGGATGCCTCGTATAGGTGGAATCGTGCAATGTTTGTCTTTCTGAAACTGGTTTATCCCACTTAGCATAATATCCTCAAGGTTCATGCATGTTGTCACATATTGTACAATTTACTTCTTTTTTAAAGATGAATATGATTTTATTGTATGTATATACCACATTTCTTTATTTATTCCTCTGTCAATGGACATTTAGGTTGTTTCCATATCTTGGCTATTGTGAATAATGCTGCAGGATGGCTACTATAAAAAACAGAAAAGGCAAGTGTTAGTGAGGATACAGAGAAATTGGAAAGCTTTTATACTGTTGGTAGGAATGCAAATGGTGCAGCCTTTATGGAAAACGGTATGAAGTTTCCTCAAAAAATTAAAAACAGAACTACCATATGATCCAACAATACCACTTAAAAATATTTAATTTCAAAAGAATTGAAATCAGATAGTCAGCTATGTTTATTCCAGAGTTAAGAGAATTAACACTCAGTTTTAGGCTCATAGCACCAATGATTCAAATTCATTTTTTAAGCAAATTTAAATCATTTGTACCTGTTCATGTTTTAAAATTTTAGTTCATTGCATAAAACAGAGAGAGAGAGAAAGAGCGAGAGAGAGAGAGAGAGAGAGAGAGAGAGAGAGAGAGAGAGATCTAAGTGACTCCCTTACCATGGGGGAAAGCCCTCTGAGCAAATACTAAAATGTCCATCATACACCAATAGGCCAAGAAAGTAGGATTCTCAGAGTGAATTAATGGGAATCTTAGGCATTAACAAAGTGACATGTAAAAGGAGCTGAAGTACAAAGGCATTTCTTCATTGCAGGTTCTCAGTACACATTTTAAAAGTAAGAAGTACGTTCCATATTTCCCATTGACACTTGCACTTTCTCATCATTGTCTACCAAATCAATATCAAAAGCATGAAATGTCTCCCTATTCTCACTGAAATATCAATTCCCAAAATACCATAATATTGTTAGCATCTACTGAAATGACTGTAGGAAAATCCACATACATTGTTGGGGAGGAAAAGATATTATAATAATATGATTATAAAGCATTGTATGATGCCCTGAGTTATTAGGATAAAGTATATATAATACTACCACAAATCTTGGTTTTGCTTATAATCCTTACTTCAAATCACAGTTGTGGTCATCATACAAAATGTTATCAATCCATGTTTCCAATATGTCATTTTTGTCATCTTCAACTTAAAATGATGCAGGTTGGCATAATCCTTCAAAATATCTAAAGATCTACTACTTTATTAAAAAATAAAAATGCCTTTAGTCACTGTCAGACTGCAATTTTAAAGAGCCTAGGGTATAAGAAAAGGGACAGGAGGTAGGCAGAAATAACCAAAATATAAAACATAAACATATGATATAGTTACACATAAAATATAAATATATAACAATATAAGATATTAAGTGACAGTGGTACAAAGGAGTGAAGTGGGGAAGGAAAGATAGAAATGCCTGAATCCTACCTTTACCCGACAATTTCTTCTATCTCTTAAGACGGAGGAAGCAATACATACAAGGGACATAGATGAATGGGTACATTATCACTTTAGAATTAGCTGAGCTAGGGCCCAATACTCCAATGCAGGGTTCTTTAGAAAAGCTGGTTTGGAGAATGTATCTGATGCCCAAAGCCCATCCAAGGCTACCATGTCCCATTTTTAATTCCCCAACTACTCACCAGAAGTGATGAGAATTTAGGAATTTGTAAGAAAAGAAGAGCAAGCGAGACCTTCAAGAGAGCCCTGGTACAGCTTACCAATTACACGTCCTGAAGTCAATGGGAAGAAGAAGAAGGAGATCTTGGCACAAGAGTACATCAATTTGCAATAGTAAATCCATCCACTAGTAAATATGGTCCAATAAATTTCCTTTAATCTCACCAGATGGGGATATTTTAAAGAATACAGGAGACAGAAGAAACCTCTTACTTCCCCCACCAAATAAATAAATAAATAAATAAATAAATAAATAAATAAATAAATGGTTTGGGAATTCAAATTAAAAAGGGACATTGACATCAAGAGAAACATATGTTTCTGATTATTTTTCTCTTCAATTATTTCCTCCTTGTCTACTTTCTCAGCTTCTATTCCTCCATCTATCTATTCCTTAACATTTCCTTCCAAGGTACACTGCATTGCTACAGACGTGGGTCAAGTATAAAACACCACCTGGGTGGTACTTAATCTCAACTCTAAAGCTCTATTCAGACCTGCCTTCTGAGCTAGTATGCAATGTATCTTGTATATTATCTAACTTCATTCACCTTCACCTGATGAGATGATGAGACCATTCAAATTTATCTTTAATGTTTCCTTCTCACTCCTTCCACCTAGCCTGCATTATTATTATTTTTTAATCTCATTTTGGAGCACCACTATCCAGCCAATTATGCAAACTAGAAATCTGGAAGTTGTCATTGACTCTCTTCATCAATTAACAGAATGATACCAATATCAACTACTAAGTATTTTTTTATTTCCGCTCTTTTAATTCTTTCTCCCCAATAGATTGTGCTAATATCTTCCATCTACTGACATTGGCTGCGGACTTTTCTTCCTCAAGTCCATTCTTACATTGCTTCCTGCTTGGTCTATCTAAAATGCAAATCTAGCCATTTCACTCCCCTGCTTAAATCCATTCATGGTTCCCATCATCTACAGGACAAATTCTAAAGGTTTAAACATGGTATAGCAGTTCCTCCCCAAACCTGCCCAGCTCTCTGATTTCATCTGCTGCCCCCTTTCCCCAACCTTTGAGCTCAATAAACACCTACCTCCTGGTTTCGCCCAACCACTTTTTTTTTTTCAGCTAGCCTGTGATCATGCTAGCTCTGAAATGTGTAAAGCCCTTTCTTCTCTACTAAATTTCTTCTTCTGGGTAATTCTTTGTCATACCTTAAGATTCAGCATAGCTGCAACTTCCTCCAAAAATTCTCCTGTGATTTACTCTTCATCCCATGCTCCCCCACCAACCCCCTAATAAGACTGGATTATATTCTTCTCTCTGCTCCTACATTTGCTTGTACCTACTGATGTACTGGTCACTTCCCCTGGACTGTGAGATACTTCATGGCAAGACTGCATGCCCTTTTGGCTCATAATAGGTGCCTATGAATGCATCTATTCATAGGAAGGAAAGAAGGAAGGAAAGAAGGAAGGAAGGAAGGAAGGAAGGAAGGAAGGAAGGAAGGAAGGAAGGAAGGAAGGAAGGAAGGAAGGAAGGACTTGAATAGATTTTTTTTTAATTATTTTGGAGACCAAGAAATTTGTAGAAGATAGGAATTAGAGGCAGAAGAAACTTCATGAGCAAAGGCGTGAAACATAAAACTCAAGGCAATGGGTAGAGAAAACTATATGGAAAAGTATATATGAGAGAAAAACAAAATTGAAAGGAAAATTTGGGCAGATTGTGAAGGACCAGATGTAAGATTAAAGGATCTGAACTTCACTGAAAATGGGAACCACTGAAAAATGTTGAGCAGGAATAACTGTACTAAAGTAGATTTATGAAAGTAAATAACCTGTGGTTATGGGTAAGGATGTATTAGAGGAGCAAAATTCTGAGGAAACTAAGTAAAAGTGTATGGCAGTTCTCAGAATGAGATATAATGAGGAGTTGGATTGGGAAAGTGGATTTGAGAACAGAAAAATAGTAGACATATTTAAGAGAAATTTCAAGGAAAAGAATTGCCAGAAGTTGGTAATGGATGGGAAGTGGAGCAGCAAAATAGCGAACCTGGATGTCTCAGGGAATGGTAGTACCGTAAATGGGTAATGAAATCCAGGAGGTGCTAGTGCAAGGGGATTGATGATGAAAACAAATCGGGATATGCTGAGCTCGAAGGTTCTTTGGGAGATGCATTTGGAGATGCTCAACAAGTCTTCGAAAATTCAGGACTGGAACATCAGGAGAGTGACCTTGGCTTCAAGGATTAATCAGGGAATCATTTGCACAGATATGGGAGTTAAAAAAGAAATGTAGATATCTTTATGGCCCATCACACTGAGGTAAGGAATTTACATTTTATCTAGATTAGATTTTATCACATTAATGTCTAAAATGTGCTAGTGTAAAACTTTCATGAGATAAGATAAGAATTCAAATATTCTCTCAACTTCACACACTTAACCTAGGGATTTCTCACAACAGGAATCGTTCACCCTATACTCTTCTGCTGCAATCTCTTATTGATGTCTACTGCCCACAAGCCACCTGAGGAGCAGGTGGACCAATAAAGATTCAGAGAAGGTTGCAAAGAACCTATCAGAGTACAATGTTGGAGACAGCATGGTTCCAATCAAGTTCCATGGCAGTGCAGTGCCTACGAATGTCTGAAGAGGGATGAAGAATAGGGTCAATGCACATTTTAAAAACACGAAACCATGAAGCCATGGTAGTAGAAGCATCAGCAAGCTGGATGTGAAAGTTATCAAGGACTTTCTGAGAAAAGCACGGAGACAAAGGCTGGGGGCTAGTTGCTAAAATCAACATGGATGATGTGTAAAGTGTCCTCAACATTTCAGCAATGAAACTGCATTAAGAATGGTATAAATAGACCTTGAAAGAATAGCATGAAGAGTAACCTGGAAGATACCATGTGGAACAAAAACTTATTTCTCTCTCTTTCTCTCCCACTTTTTTTCTCTCTCTCATAACAGCCCATATAATTCCACTTATTAGAGAAATCCACTTGCTGTTATATCAAATATAAAACTTTGTGGTATGTGGAGCTGTATTTTCTGTATTTTATGTATGCAGGAAGTGCTAATTGCACAAAGATTAATAAATATTTATTGAATTTATCTGATCTAGAGACAACAGCACACTTGCAATTCAATATAAGGCAGAACCAATTTCTAAAAACCCAAACCTGGAGAACACAAAATATAGGGTAAAAATGTTGCAAAACGTTCAATCTTACCAATTGTTCAGAGGAGCTCATACACTAAAACCAGCTCTTCTCATTTGCTTAAAATGACAATTTGCACAATTGTGATTTAAAGACAACTTTAAGGGTTGACAAGAATGGCGGCAGAAGCCCATTTTCCATACTACAGGCACTGTTCGAAGTTTGGACAGTTCGGCTTATCAGATGATGTGCATCTTTCTGAATCCAATGTTGTTAATCAAGATAGATGGCAGACTAGTTAATACTGCTGTTAGTGAGACTTGGCAAAGATTAGAAGGTTATCAAATAGATATAAACAGGAGTTCTAGGATTGCTATCTAACATATGAAATTAACAACTAATAGGGATCTCTCTTTGATAGTTGATTTGATTGAGTGCAGGTGGATAAAAGTCAACAAGTGAACAACTTGATTGTCTGCTGAATTAATAGAATGGAAGAATTTAAAATGGTTCTGAAAGGTAATTTAATTCAGAAACCTCAGTGAGCTCTTTAGTGAAACTAGTGAATAAAATGTTGGCAATTCATTCAGAATAAAAATGTCAGCATTCACTTCTTCTGTTCTAGAATTTCAAAATGATGCTTAAAAAATCGTTTTTCTAAGGAGAGAGCATTAATCTTATAAGTAAATGCCTATGATCCTCTGAATAAACACTAGAAATAAAATAAAGGAAAGCTATGCTTTGAATTTACCTTGAGTTTACAATCACTTCTATTTCAACCCCTCTCTTGAATTTGTATTCCTAGACATTTCTATTTATTTGTATTTCTTTTCCTCACAATTAAAATTGTTTCTTTCTAGGCCCACTTAAATTTCAATTGCCTGTGTGACCTGGATGTCTCAACACTTGGTGGACATTTATTATATTTTATTGTGGTATTAATCAAAGGATACAGAATAGGATAGACTATCATATTTGTCTAGACTCACCTCAAATCACTTGATCATTATGCTCCAGGTTTTGGGGAAACCCTGGCCTCTCTGTTTTCCCAAAACTCCAAGCTCCTATCTTCCTGGGGGAAATCACATGTTCTCCTCCCTCTACCTCAATTCTCTCCTTACCTGCGCTTTTCCTGGACAGGCCCTCCTCATCCTTCTTCCTCAGGAAACTTTCCCTAACCACCCACTCTCCACCAGCTCCTGCCCCCGGCTCACGACTCACAGTAACTTCTGCTTTTCTTCCATAGGTGGCATTACGCACATTGTACTTAATTACACAGTTAAGCCAACAAATAGCAGTTTACAACTTTTCTCCCATATGGGATTTGTAATTGTATGAAAACAGAGCAATGTTAGTGTCATTATCGTGCCTAGCAGACTGCCTAGTCCAGAGAAAAGCTAAGTTAGCACTGTGTTGACCAGATGATACTAGAGGACAGGGAAGAAGCACCAGGTCATTCCAGAACAAATCCAAACCCAAGACTAACCTCTGATTTGGAGTCTACTGGGGCCCACCTGGGACTCCCTTCCAGAAAACAGGTCAAATGTCAGGCATCTACTCACTTTGAACCTTTCCCTCATATCATTCTCCTTGTTCTGTCGCCAGGAAGCCTCCTACAAGAAAACTGCCACATATAGGGGGCATGTGCTATATATGAATAGTATTTTTGGTAAATTCAAAGTTGTCTTGTACATGCTCCCTTTCTGTAATATTTTTTCTGTAAACACCTATAACTTGGCATTTTCATGCACCTTTAATTAAATCAAGCCTTTCTCAGTAAAAGAATGATCCAGGCCAAATTATAATTTCTAAAAATTTCAAGTAATTATTCCAATTCTAGCTTGAACAGGGTGTTAGACATAATGTTAAGTGGAAAAAGCAGTATTCAAAATTGCGTGTATTGTATGAACTCTATTGTGTCATTCCAGATATCGATCTGTGAAGAGTCAAAAGAAAAGACTGAGGAGAAAAATGTCACCTGTGGTTATCTCTGAGTTGTGAGTTGTTGTATTGTCTTCTTCATGTTTTTGGGCATTTCCCAAGGTTTTTTTTTGTTTTGTTTTGATTATGATCATGTAATATTTCTATAATCAAAGAAATAAATTATGTAAACTTATAAACAATGCCTAACACATAGTGTATGCTAGATAACAACTTCTCTGCTCCCAGCTCTCCCTCCCCCTTCATAGGTACTAAGTACATGTTCTCAAAGTACAATATCATACAGGTTCTGATGGTTTCTCATCCCTCTTTGTATGGAAAAAACATAGGCTTTGGTGGCAGCCTGTCAATGTTTTAATCCCAGCTCTGTCATTTACTAATTTTATAATCTTAAACAAGTTATATTTTAACTAAATTTATTTGGGGTGACATTGGTTAGACAAATTACATATGTTTCAAGAGTACATTTCTATAATACATCATTTATATATTGCACTGTGTGTCCCACCACCCAGTCAGATGGAAGGAAAAACAAGTTATTTATCTCAGTTGACTCATCTATAAAAGGAAGATAATAATTTTATACACTCCCATTTAAAAAAACATCCTTGTGCTTCACGAAGTGACTAGAGGCACTAGTTCCACCCCCTTTCATGGTATTCTCAGGAAGGAACCTTCTTTTCTGGAAGTTGGGAGAAGGAGGATCTCTGGCCTTGGGCTGTAGTGGTAATTAACCTTGCCTAATTGAATAGGAGTAAGAGATGCTTTGAACATGCAGACATTGAATTGCAAGTAACTCCACATCATGAATAGAAACCTAGAGATTCAACATACAAAATTTTGAGAAGGTTGTCGACATCTGGATAGAAGACTAACCATGGCGGGGGTGGGGGGAAGTGCTCCTTAATAACAAAGCAAAAAATCAAAATCACAAAGTTTTTGTGGTAAAGGTCAGAGAGGGAGAACTTGAAATATTTCTAGTTAGAAGATGGTAGGTGGATACATGAAAATTAATTTTAGAAAAAACATTGTTAATTTTAAAATGTGGAAAATATGGTTGGTAGTCAATTTAGCATACCATTCTATCCTTTTGGTATGCCATTATTATTGTCTTATTTCACTAAATATACATGTATTCTTTCTTTTTGCTCTTTTTTAATAACAGTTTTCATAGGTTGGTTCCCCAATTCTGTTTTTTTCTTACCAACTCTTAAATTCCTTTATTGACGATTGTCTAATCATAGGTGTTTCAATAATTTTCACGTCTGGGTAAGGTGAGCTTGGGATTTTTAATTGAATAAACAATTAATTAAAGAATAACATTTTATATTATGCTTAATGTGCCAGCCACTCTTCTAAGTGTTTTGCAAATTTTCGTAAAATTCCCATCAGTTAAGTACTTAATCCATTTCACTGATGAGGAACTGAGGCTTAAGGTTAAACAATTGGCCCAAGGTCACACGGATAATAGATGTTGGAACAAGGGTTAAAACCTAGCTGTTCTGATCCTATACTGTCTCTCGGATAAAATGAAGTCTTGTTAGACAGGAGGGCTTTTTAGAATCTTAGAATCTTAGCAAAAACAAAACTAAGAAAGTGTGCAGTCTGATACCCAAATCATACAAGAAACTAATGTAAAAGTCAGGTGAAAACCCAGTGACAAGTCTGTATGACTTTCAGTATAAAAAGTGGTCTCTTATTGTAAGCAATACATGTATAAGTCAAATTTCATTGAAGTTACAACATATATTTTAGATATTCTAAAAGATTTGCTGTTCAAAAGTCTCCTATCATAAAACCTTTTATAAGTAAAGAATCATTTTGACAAAGCAAATGCCCATAATTTATTTTTAAAGATTTCCAAAACACTCAACTTAGTTAAAACAAGATAAACCTGAATAGAATTATTATAATGTAGTATTTTACTATAAAAATCTGTAATGCACAATTATTTTGGATCATTGACTAAGGTGTGATTTTTTTTCAGATTTTTGTAAAAAATTACGATAAAATATTTGATTTATGTACACATTATAGCTTAAGCCCAAATAGCATTGACATTAACCCAAAAATATTCAGCTGACATCCCTTCCTCAAAATAAGAAACTGAAATCTTTAATATTGACGTTACTAGGTTAGGACTACCCGACACAAAAGAGTGTTAGCGTTCTCAGTGTGGCTGACTCTCTGAGCCAAAACAATCAGAAATTATTCTCCCTGATTATTCTTTTCCCCATGTAGGTTTTTTACATTTGCTATAACTTAACAGCTATTATGATACAAAAAATTATATATTAAACCGATAGATAAGTATTGCCTTCTTCTATGAATACTTTAGTAAACTATAATACCTATATTAAAAAGTGTATGTTCCAATACCACTCGTTTCTAGAAATGTTATTATGTAAGGCAGAAATGCATGAAACATAGCACTCAATAAATGTTACCCATAGTAATAATAGTAATGTGGTTATTATCGTTATCATTATCATCATGAATATTAGTAGAACCATAAGAGGACATCAAAGATATGTCTTCCTTCCCTCTTATGGATCTTGTAGTACTCTGTTTTTCCTTTCACACAAGACAAGCTATGGTTCATCAAGACTCTTGCACCATGGGAAAAATGAGACCCCCCCCCCACCCTTCTTTAGGAAGATGCAGTTAAAAATGGTTATTTTCCTATAATATTGCAAAAGCAGTAATATCCACCTTATTGGGTTGATGTGAGATTAAATAAGTTAAATCATGCACATGGAACATGCTCAGAAACACACCAAGTGCATGGTAAACTTTCAACAAATGTTTATTATTTTTATAACTATTACTCATTAGCAGATACAAAGAGCATGGCTCCCAAATCCCTGACTAAAACTCTTTTTTCCATATAACATTGTTTTCAGAGTCAAATTATCAGTGAAACAGGATCTAATAATATGCACACCAACCGATATTATACTTTCAATTATCATTTGACTACCTCTCCTATTTCTTATTCACACATTTATGAAGAAAATCTAGCCTCTGATGTCTCTGTTCCTCACTGTAATTTTCCTGCATCCAAAACTACAATATGGGTAACCTTTTCCATGTATCAGTTCCTTAAGGACAAAGGTTAATTTGTTTTTAAATATGTGATGCTTCCATTCTAGTCTTCCCATCTCACTTGACATTTATTCATTTGATTCTTGCAAATCATCAATAATATACCAATAACTAGCCTTTATTGAATAACTATTATGTGCCAAGCTCTGCTCTAGGCATTTTGAATCATGTACCCCTAATCCTTACTACGGCACCATAAGGTAACATTATTGCCATTTTACACAGGAGAACAAAGAGGTACAGAGAACTTAAATAACTTTCTCAGTGTTACACAGTGAGAAAGTGATGGGATATCTGAGCCCACAGCCCAGACGGCCTCCACTCTAAGATGCTCCTCCACAGACAGAGCACAGGTACTATGGCTGGTTCCTTTGTAGGTTCTCAGAATGTTCCTGAGGCGTGGGCAAAATATAACCTTACAGGCAGCACAATAAGAAGATTAATCTTATGGGCAGTAAACAGGTTCTTTAACTCCTGTGTTTTCTGAATGTCTGCTTTCAAAATGAAATGGACATAAATGAGTTACACTTCTGATTCCTATCTCAGGAAGCAGTTGCTAAAACTTAGGCGCCCTTACGGCAGTTCTTAAGGAAGGCGAGATGAGTAAAAGTAATCAAATAATGCTACAGCTCATGGAGATTTCATAGGGCCTATGTGAGAGACAATGAAATAAAAAGCCATGACAACATCTCTGCCCCCATGTAACCTGATTTGTTTTGTTCTAGAACTGTTATATCTGTTCAAATCTTTCAATTTGACACTCTCTTTATAAGAACATATACATTAAATGCTTACACTGTGTCCCACATAGCACTAAATATTTTGCATTCATTTTTAAAATCATTGACATTTCACAATATCTCAGTAAAGAAGATATTACTATTCCAATTTTGCCAATAAAGAACTGCGGCATGTAAGAAACTTACATATTGTCACATATCTACTAAAAGGAAGAGCCTGGATTCAATTCCAATCATCTGACCACTAGCTGTACTGAGTATAAATTATTGCACATTCTTTTTATTACCTTTTTCCATTTAAATTAAAATAATGTGATCTTTAAACAAGATACCCTACCTCCTTTCAGCTGAAGACCACCTAAAAAAGTTATCTGTGAAAAGAAACAATGGCCACATATTTCAGACAGGATAGAAAACCAGGTTGAAGACAGTGCTTGGCATTCTAGTTTTGAAAGGCCAAGTTCTACTAAATAAAACCTTCACTTTGTATATGTGTGTGGAAGTGATTAGTCATTTAATACTGGAAGCTCTACCTGGAACACATTTCTTAATACATTTTTTTCACATGCATGATGTCTTTCCACAATTTATTGCCACATTTTATTAAACTCTTGTTACCTAGCGTGTAATTGGAATCATCACTGATACATGAAACACGAGTATACAAATCTGAAACAGAGTGGAGGCAGGTCAAAGAAATAACAGCAAAGCTAAATTTTAAAATGGGGAAAAGACATAGGCTGCCGTGTTATGAATTGCTACACTCTTTGCCAGCCCAGGGCAATTGCTCCCAGGAAAATCACCTTAAACCCTGCACCCTCACAAACTTGATCCTCTCTAAATAAGAAATGAAGGGGCAAAACATTAAAAACAGACCAAAACCTAAATGAGTAAGAAAATAAGTGAACTACCACAATAGATGCCTCTCCATGTTTTGACTCTTCAAAAATAAAAATTTTATCGGAGTCATATATAAATTTAAATTCACCTTCTACTTGAGGAAGCTACTACATATTTCCTCCCAATGCCCTGGAACCTTATTTCACAAGCTCCAACTTCTATGCTTGCTCTGAAATGTACCTGTGTCTATCTTTGTCACCATTCCTTTCCAAGGTGCTTGGCACAGTGTGAGACAAAAAATGTTTTATGCACGAAAGGATAGCTATATAGAAAAGCTAGAAGTGGAATTTATAAACAAAAACTCTATTAATAAACTTTAGGAGGCTTGTTGAGATCCCGTGGAATCTTTCACAAGCAAAACAGAGCAAACTCATAGAAACAGAGAACATTTTGATGGTTGCCAGATGGGAGGGGGGTTGGGGGTTAGTGGTGGGTGAAAAAATGGGAAGGTATTAAGAAGAACAAATTGGTTGCTACAAAGTAGTTATTGGGGATGTAGGGTATAGCATAAGTAATATTGTCAATAATATTGTAATAACTATGTATAGTGTCAGGTGGATACTAGATTTGTTGAGGTGATAGATGGGAAGGGGTTGGGAGGCAGGGTGAAAAAAGTGAAGGCATTAAAAAAGTACAAATTGGTAGTTATGAAACAGTCATGGGGATGTAAAGCAAAGCATAAGGTATATAGTCAATGATATGGCAGTGACTATGGATAGTGCCAGGTTGGTACTAGACTAGTCAGGGGGATTATTTCTTAAATTATATAAACGTCTAACCACTATGCCGTACACCTGAAATTAATATAAAATAATGTTGAATGTCAACCGTAATTGAAAAATTCAAAAGGGGAGGGAAAGGTTAAGGGGAATAAGAGGCGCAAAGTTCCAGGTATAAAACAAAACAGTCATGGGGATGTAAAGCAAAGCACAGGGAATATAGTCAATAATGTTGTGCAAGTGTGGTTCACTGTCAGATGGTTGCTGGACTTACCATGGTGATCACTTCTTTAGGTCTATAAATTTTGAACAACGATAGTGTACCCTGAAACTAATATAATATTTTATGTTAGCTATATTTTTAACAAAAATCTTTTAAAAATTAAGTCTTAGGCTCTTTTTGTGAAATATGTGTCCCTTTTCCAGTTTCAGTCTCTTAGAATATTTTTGTCTAAATTCAGAGTCTTTCTCTGTTTTCATCTCCAGAATACAGCCTTATTTTCACCCTAGAGCATTATATCTATTTCCAGGTATGTTTAAGGGCTACATTAGAAATTTCATAGTAAAGATACTGTCACCTATAGATAGAAAACATTGAATTTATTTTCATGAGAGACCGGCAAAGAACAACAAAAAATGAAAGAGAGAAAATAAAGATCTTTTCATATAATTCCTTTCATAATCAGGTACAGCCATTTCCATATTCTAATTACCCTGTTAATTATCACCTTTGACACCATAATTATTAATTATTATCCATTATTTCAACATGGCTAAGTATAAATTAATACACATTGTTATTATTACCAATTATTGCCATCTAGGTATATACAATTAAAATTTTTGTCTTATCAAGGTTTTATAGTATTCTTTAAAATGTTATTCTGATTCTACAAAGAATAGGTTCATTGGAGAAAAATACATAAAATGTGGGAATTATAAATAAAAAGATTTACAGTACCCTTAATTTTAAATCCACAAATAATCATCATTATATTTTATTGTATACTATAAAAAAGTACAATAATGTCATATATGAAGTACATGTTGAAGTCCCTCTCTTCTACTCTTCCAGAACATAACCACACACTCAAGAACAAGCGTCAGACAACAAACACCTCCTGAGGGAGGTCCTGTGCACCAGGAACTGCTCTAGGTACTTGGAACAGTGTTGAACATGAGAAATAGAGCTCCTCTCCTAAAACTCATGGTTAGAAAAAGTAAGCAAGCAAATTAAGAAGTTAAGTGTTATGCAGAAGATCAAGTTGGTAAGGAAGTAGAAAGCACTTCTGGAAGCTATTACTGTGAATGTGGTTTGAAATCTTCTGGGGGAGATGACATTCCAAGCAAAAGAAACATTCATACTTCAAGGGCAGAAAGAAGACCAGTATTTCTGAAAAGTGAATTAGAGAGATAAAGGAGAAAGATAAAGTTGACAAGTTAGGGATGGGCCAAATCAAAGAGAACTTCATGGGAGTTTAGATTACATCCTGGTTGCAACAGGAAGCCTTTACAGGGTTTTAAGGAGGGAACGACGTAGCTGTTTTATGGTTTTAAAAGTTCACCGTGGCCATATATAGATGATGGACTCTAAGAGTACAAGAGAGAAAGCAGAGGCTGGTCAGGAGCCATCACAGTTTTCCAGGCAAGAGATGATGATGGGTCAGAGTAAGTTTGTAGCAGTGGAGCTGATGAGCTGTTAGAAGCCAGATGTAAAATGGTAGAAATTGCTGCCAGATCAGATGTGAGAATGAGGAAATAGAGACGAATCAATTTCCAAGTAACTCCTGTTGACAGGTGGCATATATCCATCTAGACATCCTTCTCACAGATACCCTATTATAATATTACTAATTTCCTAAGACCTTATATATTGATAATAATAGGTACCATTTACTATCTATCAGATGTTCTACATAAATTATCTCAATTAATATTCATTTATAAAACTGTAAGATATATATATATATATACACACACACACACACACACATATATATATATATATGCTGTTATTAGATATATTTTATAAATAAGGAAACAGAATTAGACATTAAGCAGCTTATCCAAACTCACACAGTTAATAATTGGTTGAAGTAGAAAAAAAATCAGACACAGGCCAACATGACACTAAAAGCCACACCCTTAAAAACCATGCAATATATCTGACAAATGTGCCAATGTTTATTTAACCAATCCTCTTGTTACACATTGAGTTTGTTTTCAGATTATCCCTGTTGAAAATAATGCGGCTATGAGCATTATAGTATATACATTTTACACTTTTGTGATTATTTCTTTAAGGTATAGTCCTGAAAGCTAAACTGGTACAATAAAATCATGGAAATTTTAAGGCATTTGATACATGTGTCAACTTTCCAATTTTACCAATTTAAAGTTCGACCAGTGAATGCAATCAAGGTACACATCATCATTATTATCAAGATAGTTTTAAAAAATTATCTGTTATATTTTGACTATCACACAATTAGAGAGACAGAACTGGAGTGTGACCTCAAGCAAGCTGACATCAGGTATCTGTTCTTACCCAATACATGATACACTTTCTTTGCTTTTAATGTAATATGAAATGATTGAATTAGGGATTTAATTTCATTTTGTTTTTCATATTTTAACCATATAATCCAGTACTACTTTTTGAATCATTAAACTTTTCACAATTGATCTGAAATATCTGAAATGCCAAGTTCATCATCATCATCATCACCAAATTATTCAAAAAACAGGTTCACAGCAATCTTAAACTAATAACCATTATGTCCCCATTTTAATGGAGTAAATTTATCTATATACATATATGTGAAAGTCTGTTTATTATTTTGAGTAAGGCTAGCTGCTGTAACAAAGCATGTCAAAACATTGATGTTAACACAATAGAAATTTACTGGTTTTGCTGGTTACCAGGTGGCTCTCCTCCAAGCATGGAATCAGAGACCCAGGGCTTTCCATGCCTAGACTCCACTTACTCAACACATGCTTGCAAGGCATCTGTGCTGGTTTATATCAAGATAGCGGAAGGAAAATGAGCATGGAGGATCTCTCACCTCTGTGGGAAGTTTTATGGAGAGGTAGTAAATTCCATTGACTAGAACTCAAGAATGTGGTCACATCTAACTACAGGAAAGGATGGAAAATGTAGTATCTCTGTATACCTAGAAAAAAGAGGAAATGCATATTTATTATAAAAACTACTGCAGCCCATGCCACAGTCTATTAAAGGGCTTGTTATATTTTCCATTGATCCACACACTTATGCCAGTTCTGCACTGATTAATCTGATGGCATTGATCCTCTTTCTTATGTTTCTTTCTTAAAATTATCTTCCTGTTCTGATAAACTTTACAATCCTTTCTCATAACAGTCATAAAAGTAGAAATATAAACATCTAAAAGCAGTATAAAAATTGTTTAATCCCACAGGTCTTCAAACACTAAATTTTAAAGAACTATATCAAATAGGTAACTAAAATAATAGTTAAATTTGAATGGAGGCTATAAAACAGATATTCTCATATTTGCTGGAGATAACGCACATTAGTATACGTTTTTTGTATGGGGTAAGGAGGGGAGCTGGAATTTGGAAATATAAAAGCTATAATCTCCACAACTTTTAATCACTATTTTTTTCTGTTTAGTAATGAAAACAGTTTTTAAAATCTGATCTTCTTCTCAGAATATGACTCTGAAGAAAACCTCAGATTAAACACTATGTTCTCATTGTTAGTATTTTCTAAAGCTTCCATTAACTACATACAGTTTTAATTTCTAATTTAGTCAAAAGCTACTTAAAGTATTAGAAAATTCAGAAAAAAAATTAAGTTAATTTCAGTGTGATTTGAAGAAAGTGAGCGATTTAAATTGTTTTGTTTGGAGAATGTAATTCATGAGGATTTTTTGTGTCCTAACATGTGATCAATTTTATAAATGCTCCATAAGCCACCTTGAAAACAAAGTGAACTATGCTCCATATTTAGTACACAAAATTAAACATATGTATATATTACATCAATTTTATACATACTAATTAAATCCTTAAAATGTAATTATTTTCCCAATTTGTCCTATGCAATAAGGATGTATTGAAGTCTTCTAATACTATGTTTCTGACCATTATTCCTTATTATTTTGATAGCCTTTATATTTGAGTTATATATCTTAACCATTTTTATAGATACTATACTTAAATCTATATTGATGTGGTTTCAATGCTCACTGTAAGTTGTTTCATATATATATATATATATATATATATATATATATATATATATATATATGTAATTTTCTAATTCTTGAGTTTCTTATTTTGATTCATTTTCCATTTAGTAGGACATATTTTGAGGAACCCTTTCAGAAAAAACTTGTGCTATAAATCTGATTATGTCTTTCTATTTCCTTCACATCTTAATAACAATGTAACTAAACATAAATTTCTTGAGTGACAAATTTTTCCCTCAAAATTATGTAAACATTGCCCCGTGTGTCCAAGCATTTTATGTAGGGAGAAGACCAAGGCCAGGCTGAATTTTCTACTTCTGTAAGTAACTTTTTTTTTTTTGGCCTGGAATCTTGTAAGATTCTTTCTTTAACTTTGGGATTTTAAATGTTCTGTAGGATATGGTTAGATAATAATCTCTTCTCCTTAATTTTGTCAGGTACACAGAGGTTTCATTCAACATATACTCTGAGGTATTTCTTTAGCTTTTTTTTATTCCATTTATGGGTTTTTCTTCTGTTTCACTTATTCTGGACTCATCTTTAGGAACATAAATTATCTTTAGACTAAATTTCTATTCTTTGTCTTCCACAGTTATAATCTCTTTAATTACTGATACTTATTTGAGTTTCTTCTATCTGCTAGGGAATTTCTTCTTATTTTTCTCCAAAATAGTTTTGACTTTATGCACTATAGATTTTACTTCTAATTTTTAGTTAATATGCTAGCTCTATTATTGTATTTTAGTTCTATTATTGTATTTTAGCAAATTTAGTAAAATTTGCTTTATTGTGAATAGCACCCTGTTTTCAAGATTAAATTTTTATCTTATTCATAAATGAATATATGTCATATAAAATTTACATGTCTATTTTAATAAATTGTTTTTTAAAATATGTTTATCCTATCTACTTTGAGAATTATTATCTATCTTTTATAGAACCTTTTCCTGGGTCCTTTTTCCTTCTCTTTAATCCTCGAAAAATGATGAGAGAACAATCAGATCAGTTGTTTTTCTATAATCTGAATTGATAGACTGTTTCCAGCTCCCTTCATTTTCTTCCTCTCAGATCTTAAGTTACAGGAATAATGTATATAAATTAGTTATACATACAGTTATTTACATATACTTATATGAATAAACAATTCTGCAAACTGAAAAGAATAAATACAAAGTAAAGGCTATGGAAATTATGGCGAATCCAAAATGAGTAGTAGGCATTATTCAAATGGACTGGAAAGGGTTGAGGTTAAGGGGAGATTTAAGGGATTTCCAGTATGTGCAGCATGGAGGAGAAATAAAGCATAATGTGTCAGAGTAATGCAAATGAAGGTAGATGGGTTCCAAATTATTTTGATCATTCCTGGCTTTGCTCATAAATTTGGACTACACTATAAGTCAGTATTTCCAAAGATGTGTTCCACACCAAACTAGTCGTGTGAGACATTCCATGAAAAAGAAATGGTTCCATAATCAAATAAGTATGGGAATCTTGCACATTATATCCCTCCCCCTTTGGGATATTCACAGTGAACATCAGCATTTAGACCTATTGTAAAGGAAACTACTTCAGCCCAATTTAGAATTTTCCATATCTTTCTTCTTACATCTAGAAATAGTTTTTAGCAGTTACTGGGAAAAAATTGGGGAATTGCTGCTGTGGTGCATAGGGGGTTATTAAATGGTTTTTACCAGGTAAGGACATGATCAGATTTGCATTTACAAAGATTACACCAAACTTTTATGAGAATAAGTTTGTGGGGACAAAACTTGAGACAGAAAGACAAAGTTAGCAGCTGTTTTCATAACCTATAACTTGGAAATAGAGAAGTCTGTAGATGTCCTATAATGTCACTGTGGAAACTTAGAGAGGAAAAATAACAAACCTGTCATTTGGGGCTTACAGGGAACAACAAAAAAGCCAGCTATGGATCTTTTTTCCTCTGTCTGTGACCAGATATTATATAAAGCCCATTTCCAGGAGAATTGTGACCAGAGCTTCAACCTTCAATTTCGTCTCTTCAAATTTCTTTTAGCAAGAAATACCAGCAAACTTGTAGTTTTTTTCACTCCTTAAATTGGATAAAGGGCAATTTTATCCTTTGTGTTTTCTTTTGCCATTTCCAACTGCATTTATTCCTGAAATGTTCTACCCATTTTTCTTTAAGAGAGTTATTTTTGTTCTTTAGAGTTCATTGTTTTCTTTAAAGGCAGAGCACAATCTCATGGCTAAATAGCCCAGGTCACAGACATGACTAGATCCATTTTATTTTTCTAGTCAGCTCTGCCAAATCTTTTCAATATTACTTTGGCTACAGTAGATTTATTTTTACCCTCTTCATGCTAAAAACCTGAAAGATTTTCGAAAATCGCTCTTCTTACCACTCTCCTCCAACCATGTATTCAGGAAAATAATCCACACACCCTAAAAAAGGGGTTAAGAAGAGCATTTCTACCATATTAATTCCATTTCATTACTTTTTTTTTATGAACTCTAATGCCTTTTTACCCATAATTTTCTAATAGTGAATAAATCCCTTCATACTTCATACTAGGAACTAAGAGTAGAGGAGTTGAGTAACTTTCCCTAAGGTAAGCCTAACATTATGACATGCTGATATTAGGAAATATGCAGATTGTCCTGAATGGCCTTTAGGGCAGAATTTAGAGCAGTATGTAGACTAGAAGATCCATTTATTCAAAAATCGGAATTTCTTTTATTCTGACCTACCTCTGCAAGAAAAAAAAAATCTGATCTAGTGTAACCTCCCAGAGAACATAATGAACTACAATTTATTACCAGTAGTTGCTCCATTTCCAGTGGCCTTCCCTATTATGGATCAGTTCTAACCGTCCTTCCTTGACAAGAGCTAAAATCACTCCCCATCCTATCACCGCAATATCAACATGAATGTTTATTAACCACCAGTCTTTCAAAGTTCTTTTCTCAGATCTTTCGATGAGATAATTCTTAGTTGAACATTTAAAAGCCATGAGACTTTGGTGAGCTTCTTTTCCTGCTTGTATATATTTTTTTACATATCTTAAATGGAAATAATTTCACCATCTACCTACATAACCTGTGCTGGGGGTAGAAGTGACTTTTAAATTGGGTGGTATGAAAATTAATACAGGAAACCTCAACTAAAATTGAATTCAGGAAGGCCTGTATAGGGAGCTCTCACATTTTGCCACTCACTCTATCACTGGTGGTCAATTATCCCAAACAGGAAGACATCAGTTGCACCAAACAGGAAGATGATGTCAATTTTATCAATAGTTAATTCAGTTACAGACCCCAGCAGGAAGAGAGGTACTCCCACACAGGAAGTGCAGCTACTTTGTTACTTTACTACTCCAGCAGGAGAAAGATTTCCCTCTTGCGCAACAACAAGCCCAGCCAATGGCAGCTGAGCCAATGAGAAGCCATCATCACCTGAACTATTACCTTCCTCCAATGAACTTTTATTTTTCTCTTAATGATGACTTCTTTGTCCCACTCTCACCTTCCTTTATAAAAGCCTTTCATCTTGTATGATCCCTTGGAGTATCTCTCTATTTTCTTTATGAGATATTGCCCAATTCATGAATCATTCAATAAAGTCAATTAAGTCTTCACTCAATTAAATTTTGTTTAGCAGTGTTCAGGGCAAAGCCCTCTTTGAATAGATGACATTTAAGCAAAGACCTGAAGAAGATGAGAGAGTAAGTTGGGCAGCTATATGGAAGAGAGGCAATCTAGGCAGAAGGAAAAGAAAGCACAAAGGCAGTGAGGTAGGAGAGGACCTGGCTAGTTTTAGTAACAGCAGGAAAACCAGTCTGACAGGAACAGAGTTAGTGCAAGAGAGCTTAGTAGGGAGTGAGATCAGAGAAGTAAAGGAGGCCAGATTGTATAGGACGGTAGGTATCTAAGGAATTTTATTTTTAATGAGATGGGAAACTAATGAAGTATTTTCATCAGAAGGATAATCAGTGTTGTGTCAGAAAAAAATAGAAACAACTTCATATTTCAGCAAGGGATTTATTTATATAGGGAAACTCATGTTTACAAAATCATTGGCAGGGCTAGAGTAATGAAAATCAGAGAGGGCTGCATCCAACTACTTCTTAGGTTCATTACTAATTTTCAGAGTCAAAAAGTTATGATAATTGAAGAAACAGTTGAAAAAAATACCAGCATAGAAGAGGTGATTCAGAGAAAAATCCCAGAGGCGCCTGCAAAATCTCATGTCTACCTCTGCCATGCTAAAGGAAGAATACTATGGTTTCTGCTTCTATTCCACCTTCCAGATCTCTAGTAATTTTCTCCCATTGTGGGCACTTAATCTTGAATTCTCATGGCAGTAATTCTGGGAAACGTAGTTTCTAGACTCTCAGTTTCCAGGATATAGGAGAGGGTGAAAAGGCAGAATGATACTAATGTGCCAATAGGCAATTCAGTACAAATAACATCATCGGACTCTTATTTTAAAAGCATCAATCTGGCTTCAGTATTCAGAACAGTCTGGAGGAATGAAAGAGTGGAAGCAGGGAGATTAGTTAGAAGACTGTTGTAATAATCCATGCAAGAGAAACTAAAGACTTGGACCAGGGTATTAACAATGAAAGGACAGTTAAATAGTGACATTCTGGTAATTCAAGGTAAAACAACAGGATTTTTTTTTTTATGTATTGGATATGAGCTTGATAGGCAATGAGAAGTTAAGGATAATTTCAACATTTTTGAGGACCTGGAAGGATAGTGCTTCCATTAACTGAGACCAGGAGGACAGCAGATGAACAGGTTGGAAGCAGGGTGGCAATCATAAACTGGACTTATATCAGGGGTTCCTAAATTTGAGCTTCTATCAGAATCACCCAGAGACCTTGTTAAGATACAGATATCAGTGTCTCACCACAAAAGTTTCTGATTTAGTAGTCTGGAGTCAGGACTATTGAGAATGTTCTTTTCTAGAAAGTTCCCAGGTGATGGTGATGCTGCTAGACCAGGAGCCACATTTTAACAACCATTGTTTTAAAGAATTGATGAGCATCAGAACTTCCTATAGACTTTTTAAAAATTTATATGGAGGAGAAAAAAAATCTACCAAAAATTATTTTATCTTACTTTTAATAAGATGTACATGTAATAATTTTGGTGTTGCTTTTGAATATCTTAAAGGTAACACCATCAATTGATTTACCAATCTTCTAAATGTGGGTCTTTATGCCTCAAATACATTATAAATGAGTAAATGATTCTACTATTGTTTACACTAAGAAAGTAGGCTTGAATATTTGCATTTGCTTTACTTCAGAATTTTTATACTTTCTCTTCCAGCAAGAGTAAAGACTGAGATTAGATTTTAAAAATTCCAACATAGTTTTCAATAATGATAGTACTAGGGATAACTACACATTTTGCATTTTCTATAATTGAATTCACACAAAATTCCTTTTTGGAAGATATTAACATTTTCCCTTAAATGATGAGGAAACTGATTTTCAAAGAGGTTAAATAATGTGCCTGAGTTCATACAGCTGTTAAACCTTAGACCCTGAATTCACATATGGGTCAGGCAGATTTGAAAGTCTTGGGTTCTTTTCATTGTTTCCCAACTTTATCTGATAATGTAGTCACCTGGAGTGCTTGTTAAACATACAGAATTCTAAGCCGACCCTAATTCGAAAGAACCAGAATTTCCAAGGAAGAGTCCTGGAAATCTGTAATATTTAACAAGCAATTCAGATGACAAGATACAGGCAAGTTTTGGAAACTGCAGCATTCCCTCTCTACAAAGACAAGTGCAGATGGAGGTGACGTAGAGACTTCCAAATTTTATCTCATGGTTTGGGTATTAAATTTAAAAAGGTGATTAATAAAATACATATATATGTATTTCTAGTTCTATTGTAGTTACTCCTTTCCAAGAGCTTTTGGGTAATGCAAGGCATT
This sequence comes from Rhinolophus sinicus, assembly GCF_057876585.1. Lineage (NCBI taxonomy): Eukaryota > Metazoa > Chordata > Mammalia > Chiroptera > Rhinolophidae > Rhinolophus > Rhinolophus sinicus. Next base: position 27,034,465 of record NC_142506.1, read on the forward strand.
TCTGTATTCAAAATAACTTTCCCAATTTTCCCAATTTTTTAAAACCTATTTTTATTTTTTATCTGTGCTGCTTGGGAAATATAAATGTTATGATACCAGAATAGCATAGACCATAAATCCTATGGATGGACTTAAATTTTAAAAGAATATATTTGCTATTAAGGAAAGAAAAAAATTTGTCTAGGTAATCATATCTTTCACAAAGCTCATGGAATTTTTGGATAAACATTGAGCAAATATTGTACCAAAATTATAACTCCTCAGTGCTGGAAGACAAGGATGGTCAAAGAAGTTCTTGGACTATTGAGAAAAGTAAATTTCTCAACTCTGAATTTACTTCTTTCTTCTCTGTAAAAGGAATCATATTCAGACTAAAAACTATGCAATTCATATCAATAAGCCCAAAAGGGGTGAAAAAAATCATAAGAAGATGTCCTCATATTCTCAAGTTAAAGCCACTTGTTTTAAACAAAATACGTTCCAGGGAGGGAAAGAGAAACATGTACCAGTGGTGATGTTGGTTTCTGGGGAAGACTCTCAAATGTTTAAGATGTATAAATACCATTTTAATTTTCAAATAGGGGAGTGAAAAATGGGAGTACGGATTATACAAAACATAGACCAGTGAGTTGGATGTTTATTCCTGATGAAGATTCAGCTACAAATAAATAATAAAAGGATAGATTTAAAAATAGATCATTAAATGCATCACTAGGGTACAGAATTGGTTTTCTAGGAACTATTAAAGTAAAAATAACTTTTTTTATTGTAGTAAGAACAGTTAACATGATACCTACCCTCTCAAATTTTTAAATGTACAATACAGTATTCTTAACTATAGTCACATGTTGTACTCTAGAACATTTTCCTTTTTTTTTTTTTTTTTTGAGAAAACCATCATAAAGCACTTTTATTGCAGTAATAAAACTTGAAACTCATATGTAGTGTGGGGGTGGGGTGGCAGCAATTATTTCTCTCACCAAATCACTACACAGGACAGCAAAGGAGTGAGAGGGGTGAAGGAAAAGCCAGGAAACTTTGAGATGAGCAGGGAGAGCTGAGCATCAAAAAGCAGGACATGCTGAAGCTGTGATGACCAGCATCATTTTCGTGAGACAACACTCAAGGATTTGTCATGATGGCTGGGCTTTCATTGGGTGTTAAGTGTCTTCAAACAGCACCTGTAATTTAAACTTTTGATTAAAATTCTTAAAATTTAGGAAGTAGAGCCTGGATACCTATGAGAATATAAAAGTCTTGAATATCCATTAGAAAAACCACAGGAGAAAAAAGCCAGGCCACAAAGGCTTCAGCGGGCACTGCTGGCCCAGGGACAGATAGCTGTAGTGTCCAATATCGCAATGAAAATGACTTGTTTTTAAAAGGCAGAGGGTTTCAGGGGAGAGTGTGATGGGGCAGTGGAGGCGAGGGCTGTCCCCCTCCCCACTTCAGTTTTGGGTAGGGCTCTTAATTCAACCCAAGGACATTTCTCAACTTGGAGAATAATTCGGCCCTCAACAGCACCTCAAATCTGCTATGGCTTTGCAGTGCAGCAATAAGAATGTTTAATATATAATAGATAAAAATTTAACCCAAATTTTAAAACAAATAGTCTTGCATCCACCCACACCAATTGCTAGTCTCAAGTTAACCCACTACTTGTGCTGTTAATACTCCACTAATACTTAGTTGAAAACCTAGCTCCAAAAGCCTGAAACTGAGTCTTCACCCCAAAACGAAAACAAAATACAGTGAGTAACTTGAGGTTTATGGCATATAGTTTAGGTCAACACACAAACGAGGAGAAAGGGGAAGAGCCAAGCTGGGTGACAGAGCACATTCAGTATGGGTAGATGTTTACACAAAGAGTGTAGGGGAACATCAGGAAAAGGTCCCTACAGATTCACGTGTGCGTGTCTGGGGACACCAGATCCCTCCATGGCACGTCCAAGAGCAGGGAGCTCAGGGAGCAGGCCAGGCCATTCCTGTCATTCCAGTTTTAGAACTTCCACGTCAAAGACGAGAGTGGCATTTGGTGGGATGATACCTGGGTGCCCAGTGGCACCATAGGCATGCTGTGGGGAAATAGTTCGGCTCTCTGACCCACACTCATCTGGGCAACCCCTTCTTCCAGGCCTCGGATCACTTCCTGCTTGCCTAGGAAAAACTTAAAGGGCTTGTTTCTGTGCAGGGAGGAATCAATTTCTTTCAATCTTCAAGCATCCGCGTATAGTGCACCACGAAGTTCTGTCTGGCTTCGGGAAGATGCTCCCATCTCTGGGGGAGATAGTCTCCACCTGCACTCCCTAGTGGCTGTGGAGGCCGACTGGGGGCTGGTGTCAGCACATTGGGCTGCGTGGACAAAGACGGTCCTGGCTGCGATTCAGACGCTGTACCTTGTCCCTCAGCACAACTTAGAATATTTTAATCTTGCATAACTGAAACTTTATACCAATTGAATAACTCCCCACTTCCCTTTCCCCTAAGCCATTGGCAACTACCATTCTACTTTCTCCTTTAATGAATTTGACTATTTTAGATATCTTATATAAGTGAAATCATACAGTATTTTTTTTCTTCAGTGCCTGGCTTATTACATTTAGTATAATGTCCTCCAGGTTCATCCATGTTGTTGCATATGGCAAGATTTCCTTCCTTTTTTAAGGTTGAAAAATATTCCATTGTGTATTTTTATATACAGAGAGTGCAAAAAACGTATACACACTTTAAGAAAGGAAAACTGTATTAAAATTGTAATACTCAGCATACACCAATCACAAAAGATGAATACAAGTCACGTTTGACTTCTACAATTACAAGAGGTGCTCAAAGTGGTTACCATCAGCGTCCAGACACTTCTGATTAAGGCAAACTACTGCTTGAGCAATGTTGACCAAAGTGTCCACTTGTATATATTTTTGGCACCCCCCCTAGTGTGTGTGTGGTGTGTGTGTGTGTGTGTGTGTGTGTGTGTATCACATATCACATTTTCTTTATTCATTTACACACCTATAAACATTTAAGTTGTTTCCTTACCTTGGCTGTTATGAATAATGCTGCAATGAATGTGGTAATAAAGATATCTCTATTTGAGACCCTGATATCAGTTTTTCCAGATATATACCCAAAATGGTATTGTTGGATTATGGTAGTTCTATTTTTAATTTTCTGAGGTACCTCCATACCTGTTTCCCATAGTGGCTATACCATTTCACATTCCCAGTTCCTTCTATATTCTCACCAATGCTTGTTATCTTTTGGTTTAGGTGTTTTTTTTGGTTTTTTTTGTTTCGTTTTTTTGGGTTTTTTTATAATAGCTACCCTAACAAGTGTGAGGCAATATCTTAGCATGGTTTTCATTTGCATTTCCCTGATGATTAGTGATGTTGAGCGCCTTTTGTATATCTTCTTTGGAGAAATATCTATTCAAGTCCTTGCCCATTATACAATTGGATTTAAAGTAACTTTTTTTAATCTCACAGATAGATTTAGTAACTTGTGGAATCATGAAAGTATAGTAAATAGAGAATATCTGAGTATGACCAAAGTTTTTGACAAATTCGCTCATCAATTTTTGTGGAAAAGAATAATTATAATTATATAACTTACCAAAAATATGCTAACAAGTCTTTAAAAAAAACAATGTTTTTATATACTCGTATGATGTGGTTGCAAATATAGATGACCTGTTCACCAAATTTGCAGAGGACATGAAACTCAGAGAAATCCTGAGATATATTGGTACCATATTCAGCATCTAAAGAGAACGACATAGGCTACAGTGAAGGACTGAGAACAAACAAACAAATATGAAATTTAAACATTATAAATATCAAAGCCTTCATTTGTATCAGAAAGGGTTCCTTCAAAGAAACAGAACCACTCTGAGTGACAAGGGACCCATAAGAACAAACTAATTTGCATATTCCTTACCATTTGCAACTCAATGACATAGGTAATCTGCAGAAAGAAGTTGATGCCCTTTGCCATGGAGCTGCACTTTCACCTGGACCAGAACTGTGTGAAACTGAAGGAGGAGGTTGATCAGTGGGGCTGGAGGCGTAGTGGGTCCCATAGGGGCATCAAGATCACAGAGTCCACAGATGAGCCCCGACTATGCGTGAGCTGTGGCGGCACCCAACACACTCATGAACTTCAGAGCATAAAGACTGCTGCTTCACTCTGCCTTCCATGTATCACACAATTTCCCTAAGCAGGAACTTAATAGTTAAGGGAATTCTGGAAGTTGTAGTTCTGGCTTAGCTTATTTGCCACTGCACAAAGTCATCACAGTAACCCTTCTCTATTTAGAAGTTCTTATTTATTTAAAAGTTATATAAACCTCTTTTAACCTTATTTAACTTCTAAATAAATATCAAAATTGTGCTTCCATCTAACATAAGGCAGCTATTCCTCTTGCAACTGAAAACATGCAAACTCTGTCAACTAAAATGACAAAAATGTCTCTTCATCCATTTTTGGGTGATGTCCTTTCCTCTTCCGCTAAGAGTCCCACTTAAGTTGAGTATTCTAAACTTAAATAGTAACTGAGATACAAAGCTAATGACTATTAACACAATTTATGTTAAACATTAGGGGGATGGGAGAAGGGAAAATTGAATCGGTTAATATGTAACCTGATATACTCACCTCAATATAAGGAAGTGATATTCAAAAAACTGTGCTTATGCATCCTTCCCAATTTCACTCAAACTATTAGAAATGGTTCCTGTTTACATTGTAAGGTGTAATATTTATTTGAATTAAAATTATTTGTTTATGGGTCTATTTTCCCACTAGATTGTGAGTTTCTTCATGACAGAAACTCTATATGGTCCATTGTTGTATCCATAGCAACTGACATAATGTCTGACACTTGCTCAATATATATCTGATGAGCCGAGCATTTCTACAATTTTAATGTTAATTAAGTGTAACATTCTTACAGTATTTCTCAATGAGTAAAACACTGCTGACATAGGGCTTTTAGGTCCCTGCCTATCAGAATAAGACAAAAAAGATGGGAGATAAAGGCCAAGGTATGGAAATTTGAGGATAGAAGAACAGAGTTCCTCATGCTCTATGAGGTAAGAAGCCCTATGGCTCCAACCAGCAAGAAAGCATCTTTTCAAGAGACAACAGCATACGGGGTGGGGGCAGGGGGGGACAAACAAACAAAAACTAGGAATCAGAATACTCAAGTTCTAGTCTCAGCTCCCAGTTAAATTCATTGAGTGATCTTGGAAAATTTACCTAACCTCCCTGGGATTCAGGCCCTTCTATATAATAAGAAATTAAGCCAGAGACTCTCTCAGATCATTTCCAACTATAATTCTATTACATATATTATAGTCTGTTTTTCAATTTCCTGTTCTGAAATTTTCTGTTAGAACCCTCTTTCAAGAAAATTAGGTCAAAACACTAGGACTCTGATTACCAGAAGTCACTAATCCTTAATTGGGTTACAACGAATGTTTTGGTTAGATCATCTGATTCTTTACCTGTCAGATTGGAAGTAACAAAATACAATGGGCTTCAAATATTAGTGTAAAGTATATGACTGAATTGGACATACATAGATCCAATGTATCTCATCCCAAGGTTGGATAGACAAAGTGACAGCACTGGAAAGAACTGTGGAGGTTGTGGGGACCATGGCTGTGACAAGCAGACCCTAGGTAACCAGGAAGATGTTCAAAGCTGTAAAAAGGAAAGCAGAGCCTTGTGCGGTGCTCCAGCATGACCTCTGGCTCAAGACTTCCTGGAAGTAAATGCAAATAGATGATAAAAAAGACAGGTCGGAGATGACAGGCTACAAGCCAGGAAGTGGTTTCCAAAAGACAGTGCCAGGAAGAGCCACCAAAATGTAGCCCCTATTACGTATCAGATTTTGTTCTGACCCTTACCGGGATCACATCCCATAATCCTTCCAACAACTCAGTTAAGTTGCAATTGTGGTCCCTTTACAGCTGAGGAAATAAAAATTAAGTAACTTGCTCAGGACAGGGACCACCATTTTTACTGATCACTGACAAAGAAGCAAAGAATTTTTCAGTCAATTTAAGATCCATCAGAATGAAAATAAAAATAACAAGTCTTGGTAGAGAATCCCTGGACATGTCTTTCTCCCAGGGGCCTGGCCTTTTCGTAGCAATAACCTCCCAGAACAAGATTTTCTTCTGTTGGTCACTAGACTGTCTTCTAAATTAGTTATGGCCTGTAAGCCTTAGACACAAGCATGGTCAATACAATTTGACAACACAGCAGTTTGATTTTAGTTTTCAAAGCTATATTCGAAAAATGAAAGATATGATTGTCACTTAGCATAATTTTTAAGGATAAAATATTTTTTCTAGGTGTGGGGTAATGGCTAATCCTTTTCTACCTGGATTCAAATTTTTAAGGGCTTCAGTGGTCAAACCCACCCCTAAGACACCAGTCATTTGTGATATGATTAAATGTCTGGCACTTGCTTGCCTGGCTATTATCATGAAGTTCAGGTATTTGAGTGTGTGTGTGTGTGTGTGTGCGTGCGCGAGCGCGCGCAAGCATGACTGCAGGACCACATTCATTTCAGAAATTAAAATTTACTTAAATTTTTATTCATACTCTATGAAACTCTGCTTCTGTATAAATATCCATTCACTTAGAAAGGAGAGAATCTATTCTAGCTGCACCTCTGAAAGTAGATAGTATTTCATAAGACTAACATTAAGCATCTTTGAAAACATAATGTAAGTCTATATTCAACTTATAAACACTTTTTGCTTTTGAGTTTTTAGTATCACATCCACTGTAAAATAGAATAATACCTAGACAGGCAATATAAATATACAAAGGAGGAAAAGGACAAAGCATGTTCTCAACAGACGAAGTAAAATATAAAGTTGTTAAGACAAGAAAACCTAAACAGATGACAGAAAATGACACAAGAACAATAATAAAGAAACAAAAGGAAAGCCTTCAAAAGTATTAAACAGATAAGGACACCGTGCCTGAAATGAAAAAGAAACAGTGTAAAGCCAAAAGTCGGTTTGGAATGAAGTCCTATACATGGGAAAAGGGAGTGTAAGGTCCTGCAAATTCTCAAATTCTGTAGGTTATAACTGTGGTTCTAAAACATTTCCTTCACGAATTACTTTTACACTCCGACAGTTTCCATGGAGAAGAGACGCAAGTGCCCCCGATTCCCAGGCTCCAGCTAAGAAGGACCAAACTTCCTTTCTGGAGCCACCTACATTCAAAATTTAACGTGGAGCCCACATTTAAATCCCATTCTTTTTTGACAAGTTGACAGGTGTGGCACATATCAAAACCTACAAAAATATAAATGAACAGACTTCAAAGGCCACTGAAGGCCTGGCCCAGTCAGATGGCTAGAGGGATGGAAAGTACCCTGGACCCCTGCACTCTGAAAACTTTCTGAGAGCAGCAACGTAAAATATTACACACTTCAAACCACCAATGTTATAAACTTCTGGCTCATGAGAGCTGTTCACGGATATGTCCTTTAACAGGAAAAGCTCACCATGAATCTTTCTTGCAGGCAGAGCACATTTTAATGAATGCTGACATGAGTGCAAACATAATGAAAATACTATTTCCCACAGAGCAGTGTGAGATTATTTGAATAGAATATCTGCCTTTGGACATGAGTCCACCGATGATCGCAGTAGGATCTGTGCTTTATTCGTGGATTAGAAGTCACAGTGCAGTACGGACATGTGTGTTATGAGGACTGGCGGTGGAAAACTCTCACCCGCTGACATCTGCCCAGACTGCCACTGGTTTTAAATCTCTGCCTCTGAATTTTAGAAGCTCAAACTTTGGCACTGCTGAAGAGCCATGTCTCTAAATGGGAAAGTCTCATGAGGGGATGAAATTCAATACCAGAATTTCAAGTATTTTATCATTGTAGAACAGAAATTGACACAAGAAAGGGAATACAATGAAAATGGCTGGATCACAGGACCCCAACACACTGAAAAATGGTGGCATTTCAATTATAATAAAACTACCACACCCTTGGGAATGATTAACACATGTCTCATAGGATTTGCTTTGATTGGAAGATACCTTCTTCAAGCTCAGGACGCAGGTTCTAGACTCTATGGCTCTCTGATGTCATATAAGACACTGTGCTTGCTAAATGAATACAGAAATTGGAAGGTATTTGTTCCTGCTAAAAACTGCTTCAGACAGCAGTTCTCATTGCTCTCCAAATCTCTCTCACTTTAAATATTCTTTAGATACCTACTTCTATGCGCATTTGCTGCACATCTGCTTGTGTCCTATGTCTTTCTTCAGTAACTGCTCTTCTTCCCTGTAAGAAGACCTGGATTTCGACATGCTTATAAGTAGAAGCTACAACAGAAAGAACAAGGAAGTAGAGAGCTATTTGGGCAGCAGGAAACAAAAGATAATTTGAATTTATAAAGTATCATTAGAATACATACATACACACAAAATGTTCAAAACCTAGCCCACATAAGAAAGCAACAGCCACAGATCAATTCTGAAACCACAGTGGTTTGACGCAATAGAGTTGTATCTGTCACTGTCATGAAGCCCAGTGGGTAAAGTGGTGGTGGGGGTGGGCTCCATGCCATCGTCAGGGTCCCAAGCTGACACAGTCATTTTCATACATAGTCTCCAAAGTCACTCTTGGTGTCAGCATCCAGCCAGCAAACAGGGGAAGAGAGAGTATGAAGGAAGAATCACATGAGAGGTGTTCTGAGACAGGCCTGGATAATGTACCTCTGTTCTGCTCCCATCCCGTTGGCCAGTACTCAGACATGCAGGCACACCTAAAGTGGGAAAGAAGCCGGAAAGTGTAGTCCAGTGATATGCTTAGGAGGCTGGGTGAACTCATTGCATAGTCCTTGCTACATCCAATCAATTTGGAACAAATTTATTTTTATGTTTCCGGGGAACTTGAACTGATCTAGTCCATGTAAATTAGTAACAAATAATAGTAATAAATCTAATGATAATGATAATTTTGAATATTTTCAATTAATCATTTGATCCTCCAAAATTCAAGTAAATTGGAATACAGTGACAATGTATAAAGCAACATACTTAATGAAGGCCAAGCTCATGCCCATCTTGCTATCTACTATATCCTGACAACACCTCATCTGGTAAATGTATGTGCTCATTAAATATTCTTGTAAAAATACAAGAAACCTCTATTTTAAACTCAACTTCAAAGGGCTACTCCCATCACTTAGAGGTCAAGACAACTTTTTCTGGTAAAGGAAGGTGTACTTATTTGGTTTGAGGGAAGCATAAAACTGGATTTTTTGTCTTCTATATGTCACAGGTCCTTTGCTTCCAGAAACAGACCTAGAACCAAGAGACAAAACCTAGGCCCAAGAGCTGCCAATGGATCCAAAAGTCTTCAACCCATCATCTTAAGCGAGGATAGGCAGCTGGTACATGGGCTCTGGAGCCAGACATCAGAGTTTGAATCTAACTTTATCAATTACTATCATGTGACCTGATGCCTCAGGTCACATGGTTAAGTTCTCTCTGGTTCAATTTCTCCATCTGTAAATTTGGGATAATAGTACCCTCTGCACAATATTGCTGGAAGTATTAAAACAATTAATAGATGTAAAAGCATTTATAAAAGAGCCTACCCAATGGTAAGCACTTAATAAACCTTAGCTGTCAATGATGGCATATGCATGTCTTTGCAGAGGATGAAGCTAAACCAGGGTCAGGGTTGCCCCATCTTCTGTTTCTAATACTCACAAATGTCTGTCAGATTTGCCATGTTGTCAGAATTGTGGTTTGCACTTAAGGTGAACACTCCCATTTATCCATGTGATAGCCAAAGTTGTAGGAATGAAAACTAAACTTTAGAGAGCCTTTACCATTTTCCACATAATGTACATACATTCCCTGACTGAAAGTCAGGGAAGTTTAAATATTTACTCCAAGTATCACAGTAAATACGAAAGCTTTAACCGGAAGACAGAGAATCTTATACTGAATCTGTGCATTTCTCAAGGATTGGGCATCATGATTTCCTACAGGCTCTCTGAACAGACAGATATATCACATTATCTTCTGCATTCCCCACAGCACCACCGTAGGCACCCATGCAACCAGCAGAATCTTCTTAAATATCTGTAGAATAGATGGATACAAGGGTGGGTGGATGGGTGGGAAGTAATGATATACAAACCATGGCATAACATTCACCCTCCCAAATTCAGATACCAATAAATTTCATCACAATAAATTCAATTTAAAAACCTCTGGGTGCCTTACACTGTGATGACTCAAGAGCGTAAATGGAGTAAGTAGCTCTAACGAGGAGGAGGCCATTCTAAAACAATTTGGAATGTTTTCACTTTCTTAGACTCCCTGATGGTGAAACAGGCACTTGATTGCTTAGCGCACCTATTTGTTGAATATTCACACTGATGGAGGGAGTAGCGATGCAGAAAATACATAACATCAGATAATCCAAAAGTCATTTATATTTGGCTCAGGAATGCTTTGCATAATAATTTTGCAGCTGATTGAGCCTCCTGGGTTTGTTTGCGCTGATATTAAAGCAGTTTTCATTCTGAGAAAATACTGACAGGAAATAGTAGGGTGTATGGCTACTATAGACATAAGAAAATCACTCGTTCATTCATCAGATCCTAAATGAGAGTTTACTTATACCAGGCACTGTGATAGGTACTAAGGATAAAAAGAGAAATTAGGTATTTAATAGTCTTTGTCCTGGAGGGACTTACACATAAGTATAATTAAGAGTTAGCTATAAGTCATTTTAGTTCTCTGAATATGTATGCTATTGTGCCCCACATTCATCTTGCCATATACAAGTACATTCCTCATATCTGAAATAAAAGTTAGCTTAGTTATAGGTATTTTAATACCCAGGTTATAGTATTTATTCTCATGAAAAATTAATAATAATAGCAGACACATATAATACCACTACATCTTAGGATTGTTCTAAATGCTTTATGTAAATTAACTAATTTAGTCCTGAGAAAAATACTTGTAAAAATGTATTATTTCTACTCCCATTTTACAGATGGGAGAACTGATGCTCAGAAAATAACGTGCCTAAGGCAACAAAGTTTGTAAAGGCAGATCTGGGATTTGAATCTAGGCAGCCTGGCTGCGGAACCTGTGCTCCTAATCACCATATTCTACTGCCCTCTTCAATCAAAAGGTCAGTTGAATCAAACCTTAAGAATATCAATAATCCTTAAGGAAAAAATTTAAATTAGATCCCTATTTTCACACCTATAAAAATTAATTTCATTCATTAGAAAACTCCAAATATTATATATATCAAAAGAGATTACAAACACATTTTGAAGAAAAGTAACAATCTACCAAAGGAAGACATTTGCAAAATATGTTACAGAGAAATATGAAGTGTATAACCTAATAGGAAGGTAAGGAAATGATACAAATAATTCACAGAAGAAATCAAATGATCACTGAATCTTTAAAATGATGTTCAAATGATGCATAGTTATCCAGGAATGGCAAATGAAAAAAAACCATCAACTCAACAAAAATCTAAAAGTTCAACCACACTGTGCATTGACCTGGATGTGGAGAAACAAGAACTCCTAAACATGGATGTTGGGAGCACAAATGGGTGGAACTGCTTTGGAGAGCAATTTGTCAGGATAAGTAAAAGTGCACATCCTGCAATTCCTCATTTCTATTAACCTGAGAGGAAGGCTTATCTGAGAGATCTTCTTGTAAGGACATACATGCAAACATGTTTATTGCAGCATTGTTTGTAATTATTAAAAATTGGAAAGAAGTTAAATACCCATCACTAGGGAAAGGAATAAATTGTCCCAACAATGGATACTAAAACATGGGTTAATAAAAGAAATGAACCATATCTTTTTATTTCAACATCTATATATCTCAAGGATACAATATTGAATGGAAAAATGCAGAAAGTTAAAAAGTTTGAGGAGACAGCCAAGATGGCACCACAGTAGGTAAACGCTGTGTTCACCTTCTCTCACAACCACATCAAAATTACAACTAATCTACAAAGCAACCATTTTTGGGAATCACCTAAAATCAAGCTGAACTGAAGCCTTTCAACTAAGGACATGCAGAAGAAGCCACCTCCAGACTGGAAGGTCAGAGATGGGGTCCCACACCAGCGTGTGACCATTAAAGATCGGGAGGGATATTTCAGCTGTGGGCTGTCCCCTCATCCCCTAAAGGAGCAAGGGACACCAGCCCCAGCCCAGCCCAGGGTTCCAGTGCCGGGGAGAGAACCCTGCCCATAATTTTTGGTTGTGAAAACCAGCAGAGATTGTGACTGAGTGAGACTGAGCACAGCTGCACTCCTCCTAAAGGGACCACACGTGGACTTACCCACCAACAGAATCCCTTACTCTGAGCGGCAGGGACAAATGGTAGGGAATTGGGTTGTCTGGTTTGGGACAGGGGCTTGAGAGGCGGCTTTCTCCTGGACGGGGGAGCTGGTAGAGGCCATTGTTTCTTTGTTGAGCCTTCCTCCTTGCTGTGTATGAACACAGGTGGCCACTGAGTCTCTGTAGTTTGTTCTTCGTGACCTGGCAATTGGAGACGCCAACCCCACCCAAGTTTGGGGCTCACTCAGGCTGCTTTCAGTGGCTTTTTCATGCAGACCGCCTGCCTTGGCTCAAGCTACAGACTTTCCTAGGGTCTCTCAAAGGTTCACAGAACTGAGATAAGCAGCATCTGGCTTGAGTGCATCCTGTACCTCTGGCTGAGCAGCCCTAAACCGGCACTAGCAGCAGCTGGCCTTCGTTCACGGCTTGGCCTCTCAAGGTACTTCCAAGTACAGCACGGCCAACAGCCATCTGCAGATTTCTTTCTGGCTTCCACTGGGTGATCCTGGGTGGGACACAGGCTGTGGCTGAAGTAGACCTACAGCAGGTCCCCTCTAAGGTGGTCCTGGGGCTGGTGCCCCCAGTGGCCAGCTTCAAAATGAGCTGGAGCATCACCCAGCCACCACCAAGTATGACACACCCAAGGGGCAGATTGAGCAGACATCAGAGTCCTGCTGAGACAGATCTTACTCCATGGGGTCAGCTCCTGCACAACAACCCTTCCACTGTAGTAAAGGCCAGTACTAACAACCAGTGAGCCCAAGGGTCAGTCCCTCCCACTGATGTGCAATTATCAACCAAGGCTCAACTACAACAGGAGGGCACACACAACCCACACAAGGGACACACCTGGAGTGCATGGCTCAGGTGACCAGAAAGACTGCACCACTGAACCCCACAGCACACCTACTACATAAATCCATTCTACTAAGACCGGAAGACATAGCAGCTCTGCCTAATACATAGAAACAAACACATGGAGGCAGCCGAAATGAGGAGACAAAAAAAGAAACCATGTCCCAAATAAAAGAACAGAACAAAGCTCCAGAAAAAAGAACTAAGTGAAACTGAGAAAAGCAATCTCTCAGAGGCAGAGTTCCAAACACTGGTTATAAGGATGCTCAATGATCTCAGGGAGAACTTCAATAGAGAGATAGGAAGCATAAAAATGGAGATGAAAATCATAAAAAAGAACGAGTCAGAAATAAAGGATACAACAACAGAAATTAAGAATATATCACAGGGAATCAACAGTAAATTAGATGAAGCAGAGGATCCAACCAGCGATGTAGAAGATAAGGTAGCAGAAAACACCCAATGACAACCGCAAAAAGAAAAAGGAATCCAAATATTGAGGAGAGTTTAAGGGGCCTCCGGGACAATATCCAGTGTACCAACATTCACATTATAGGGGTACCAGAAGGAGAAGAGAAAGAGCAAATAATTGAAAACTTATTTGAAGAAATAATGACAGAAAATTTCCCTAGCCTGTTGAAGGAAATAGACATTCAAGCCCAGGAAGCACAGAGAGTCCCAAACAAGATAAACCCAAAGATGCCAACAGCAAGACACATCATAATTAAAACACCAAAGTTTAAATACAAAGAGAGAATCTTAAAAGCAGCAAAAGAAAAGCAGTTATTTACCTACAAGGGAGCCCCCATAAGACTGTCAGCTGATTTCTCATCAGAAACTTTACAGGCAAGAAGCGAGTGGCAGGAACTATTCCAAGTGATGAAAAGCAATGACATACAACCAAGATTACTCTACCCAGCAAGGCTGTTATTTACAATTGAAGGACAGATAAGGAGCTTCCCAGACAAGAAAAAGCTGAAGGAGCTCATCACCACAAAATTAGTATTACAAAGACTTTTACAGGAACTTCTTTAAGACAGCAGGAGGGTTAAGGAGGGGTGAAAGGGAAAAGGATTAAGAAGAACAAATTGGGTACTATACAGTAGTCAGGGGGGTGTAGGGTACAGCATAAGGAATATCATCAATAATATTGTAATAACTAGGTATGGTGCCAGATAGGTACTAGATCTATCAAGGTGATAGATGGGAATGGAGCTGGGGTCAGGGTGGAAAAGGTGAGGGCATTAAGAAATACAAAGTGGTAGTTAATACAGTATGGGGAATATAATCAACAATGTTGTAAAGATCACGTAAGGTGCCAGATGGGCACTGGACTAATCAGGGGGATCACGTCATAGACTGTGTAGATGCCTGACCAATACACTGTACACCTGAAGCTGAAGTAGAATAATATTGAATGTCAACTATAACTAAATATATAGTTACATATAGTCATGGGATGTGGAATACAGCATAGGGAAGATCGTCTAAGGTACTGTAACAGCTAATAAGATGTCAGAGGAGTAGTAGCTTGGGGGTGGCTTATCTCTATATGAGGGGTTTAAATGTCTATTATGCTGTTTTATACCCCTAAGGCTAATAAAAAAAATTTAATTAAATATATTTTTTAAAGTTTGAGACTATACATGTACATTTTGAAAAACAGAAAGATCACTATACATGATTACAAATATATGTGTGGAGAAATATTAAGCAAAAGTTGGAAGGATACATCCCCAACTCATGAGAGTAAGTTAAGACTGGACACAGGCCTGGGTGAACGAAATTGATTTTTATTACTATTGTTTGTATATATGGCTTCCTTCTTGTATTAGACCAAGCTCATTAAAGGTAGGATGCAGATCGGTGTCAGTTTTGAAGTGGCTCTAACTGGCATATACACACACACATGAATCACACAGGTACACATATACACACACCTGTGAGTATACCTGCATGTACATGCATACATATACAAACACACATTCCCACGTGTGCACATATGCTCACACATGTACACAAGACCAGACAGTACCTTGCACATAGTGTACTTTCAATAAACATTTATGGAATGAACGAAGAATTTTGATAAACTACTCTTTTTTTGAATAACTTGACTTGGTAATTTTTTCCACTATAGCAAAGCCAAGTTTGATACGAATGGGCAACGGGTTGCTAACCAATTCTGTTTCACTCAGTCAAACAATCTATTTCAAAGGTTTTAAAATGTTTTCAGCAATCATTATTTTTTTCAAATGGCATCTTTCTTTGAAGCATAAACAAATAAAACATCATAGGAGAGCTTCTCTGGTTACAGCAGGAGAAGAGATTCTAAACCTTTCCCAAACATACCCACTCACCCACTCCCACGGTTCTACATAAAGTCCAGAAAATCCTTACAATGCAACGAAGCAGTGAGTAAAACATTGCTGCATTTAAAGTGAAAATAACATTGTGTTCCAATACGTTAGCAAATGGCTTGTATAATATAAGAAGTGTTGATATTTTCCAGAGTCTTTTGCTGCTCTGTGCATTAACTTGGCCTTCCTTTCAGCCCCACCCTATCTCTCCTTTGAAACCATTGTCTCCTTGACATGAAAAATGTACTTCAGAAAGCCTAATGGCTAATTACATCAAAGGGAAGAAAGTCCAAACCTCAAACAAGGAATGATTAACTGCATAAGCTTTAACAGAAGCTATCACACCCTCAAAACTACTCTTCTTCTTTAATAAAAATGTTTCCAGTAATTTATTTTCTGACAAAGTTTGTGTTAGCTGCCCAGGAGTGATGCCTGTTTTGTTCACTCCAAGGTTGTACCCTATCTAGGGCTGGCCCTGACCATGGGCAAAGCAGGCAGCCACCTACATAACATGATTTATGCAAATACAGCACATTGAGAGACTAGATACCAGGCCTCATGGGAGAGGAAATACTCTTGCTTCAATGGTGTTTGCCAAGTTGTGTTCCGTGACATCTTAGTGGGTTTGTATGAAATGCAAAAAAAAAAAAAAAAAAACAATGACCAGAGAGATTGTTCTATTTTCAAATAACCATGAGAAATGCTGGGTTAAACAAAAGTCACAATTTTGATTATCAACAGAAATTTTAATACTTTTTTCTTGAAACAGGTACGATGAGAAATTATGTATGCATGTTTTCTTTCTAAAATTTCCTTGAAAATAAAGACTATGTCTGTAATATACAGTATATCCCCAACACTTAGCACAGGGCCTCTAATATAATAGACACTCAGTAATATTCCTGAAAAAATTAGTAAGTAACTAACCAACATTGTTGTGAAAAATATTTTACACCCATACAATGACTTTAGCACCTTAATAAGCTGCATCTCAACTGTGCCTCAAAAGCATCCCACAGAGATGCAAGACAAGAATAATAAAAAGAGTATTGGGCACCTGAAACTAAAAACAAAAAAAATTATTAGGAGCAAAGAAGCAAAGCAACCTTTGAACAAACATGAGACAGATAAGTCTAAAATACCATACATAGTTCTGGGCATTTTGCAATTTTCTTTATTTTATTTTATTTACATATTCTTTTTATTTTACAGATTCAATAGAAATGATTCAAAAATCATAGGGTTCATTGTATGGGGAAAATCTGAAAGAACTAGAAAGTATGAATTTGAAAAAATGGCGGCTGAGAAGAGACATGACTGATAAGTCAACAATGTAAATTTCTTCGCTATATTCTAGAATCCTATAAAATGAAGTCATGTAATTCAAGTATAATACAGTGATGATAAAACGTAAAATGATGATGCTTGAGAGTAAATGCTTAAAAGTTGTCATGTCATGGAAGGTAAAAATAGCAGATATCCACAGGCTGCCTCCTATTTGCTAGACTGTGCTAAGCATTTTATAAGGATCGTCTAAATGTAACCTTAAAATAACCTTCTGAGGTACCTACTTTTTACATGCTCTTTATACAGGGAGGAAACCAAAGCAGAGAGGGGTTACATAACTCGGTGACGATGACACAGGTAATAAATGGTGGGGCCAGGAAAACAGTCATGATATGCCGTTTCATTCTTAATTTAATTTTCACCCAATTTCAATAGGCTTTGCTATATATAATCTCTTTTGTTTCTAACATCTGCACTGTGAGGTAGGCAAGTGGGCATTATTATCCCCATTTTACATAGGAGGAAACTGAGGCTGCATCCAAGCCAAGATCACACAGACAGGAGTGAGAAGAACCAGAGCAGATCCGATTCTCCAGACTCTTAGCTCTTTGCTTTTCGTATTTCACAGTCATTATTGCTTCCCTCAGAAAAGAATATTGGACAAAGGCTCTTAAGACTGAGGCCACAAACACTGTCCCAGGTCTCTCTCCTCAGAGCGAGAATCAGAACCTCCCTGTGTGACTTTGGACAGATTACTTAGTGCCCAAGCACAATCTCCCCCCTCCTCTCTCCCCAAAGAGCAATCCCTTTGAGGATAAGCAGTGCAAGTGGGACAATATCTGCGGCAGGTTACTGTTGAAACACACACGACTTTGCCTCAAAAATGAACGAGGCTTCAGCAGTCTTCTCTGGCCTTCTTCTGGAAGCACAGTTTACTTATCATGAGGATAGGGTGGCCATTCCAACCAAAAGGAAGAACCCGAGTAATCACACACCATCCCAACATAGAACAAATAAGTGTGGACTCTTAAAACATCAATTGCTCCTCCACAACTAGATTGAAGACAATGAGCTGCCGCTGAGCTTCCAGAGGCGCAGCCGGATGGCTCAGTTGGTTAGAGCGCGAGTTCTCAACACCAAGGTTGCCAGTTCAATTCCTGCATGGGATGGTGGGCTGTGCCCCCTGCAACTAAAGATTGAAAACAGTGACTGGACTTGGAGCTGAGCTGCGCCCTCCACAACTAGATTGAAGGACAATGACCTGGAGCTGATGGGCCCTGGAGAGACATAGTTCCCCAATATTCCCCAGTAAAAATTAAAAAAAACACAAAAAACCCAGCAATTGTCAACCATTGCAATCATGTTTTCTTCATTCAATGTAGGTAACGACTTCAATTTTAATCAAAACAATCAATACTAGAAAGACCAGGAACAGCTAAAGGTGGCTGACTAGAGGAAATCCTGTTAGTGCCCTTAACAGATTCAGATTCCTTCCCATATTTTTCCCATCTCCATGGGCTCTACGCTGACTTTAGTGCCTTCTGCCAACCAGCGCCCACAGCTGCCATGCTTCTTCAGAGGAACACCATTGGAGTACTGGAGCTGTTTGGTTCACAAACACTGAGATGAGTCCTGGGCCACCTTTAGGCATTGGTTGACTAGTGCAAAGGGAAGAAAGCCCAGATCCCTTCCATTAGATTGGGATAATTTAAAAGTAAAATCTACACTCCAGAATGTCCTTGCGGCATCAGATGAAACCTACCCTCCACTGGACTTTGCCAGAAGTCACACCCTCACGTGGCTTCTGTCCCTTCCCTGTCCTGCTTCCTCCATTAGCCTGCCAGTTTTCCCAGGGGGACGTCCCTAACCAATCACTTATACATCAATCCTCATCTCACAGTTTGCTTCTAGGAAACCAGACCAAAGACAGTAACTTAGCACAAGTGTATGAAAACAAATGTGTTCTGATCCCTTCATGCAGAAATACAGGACGATTATAATAACGCTGTACATAGTCCAGAGATGGAGAGAAATAAAACTTGGATTTGACCCCTGGATTCGCCTTAATTATCACATTATACTTCTCCCCTTACAGATCTTAAAAGAGGCTACAGATTCCATATATTGTACATTACCCACTTATATAATTTTATCCCACCTTTACCTAAAATGTCTTTATTTCCAGAGACAAAAAAAAAAATTTTTAACTTTATAAAAATTTTGCATTAATGAATCATCGCTGATCTTAGTCTTTAATTTAATAAGTATTTATGAAACATCTACTAGTGCTAGGCTCTACAAAAAAAGAGGTGAATAAGGCACAACTAGCTCCTGTCCCCAAAAAACCAACACCATTGGTCCATAAAAGACAATTCTGGTCCTTCTGACCAGATAATAACAATATGGAAACAATAATCTAGGTCTCAAAATTCTCAGTCTAATGCTGTCTTAAGTTTCCCAGTTTCTCATTATCTAACCTATTTGCTTTATGAGGTTTTCCTATAAAATAGTCTGAAAGTGTGGGTGATGCCAGTGGAGATGGCAAGAAGATGGATGTGAAAATTATGGGTTAACCTATAGCTAAATTTGATGGTTGATACTGGATTAGAGAATGTTCAGGATGAGGAGAAAAGAAGTAAGAAAATGAGGCCCAGGATGGCTCGGGCCCATGAATAGATGGCAGTGGATTTTCCTGAGAGAGTAAATACCCAAAGCAGGTTGTCTAGACTGGGGTAGGGGAGATGAGCTTGGTTCTGAATGAGCTGAGTCTGAAATGTGTATGGAATGTCTGGCCAAAGGAGATAGTACATATGTACACTGCAGGGGTCTGAAACTCAGGAAGAGATTCAGTGTCTTAGAGGCCAAGAGATAGGGAAGACCTCCCAAAGAGTGTGAAAAATGGGAAGGGTTCCATGGGCAGAACTCTCAGGAACAATGACATACAAAGAGGAAGAGGAAGAGGAAGAAGAGATTACAAGTGACCTTCAGAAGGAATAGCCAGAAAAGGAGGGAAAATCTGTCAGACATGGTGTCAGAAAGTCAAGGAAAGACAGCATTTGGAGAAGAGAATGCTAACTGCTATTAAGAAGTCCACAGACAAATTCTGAAAAGCGTTCATAATAACATACAATGAACACCTACCGATCTTGATCATTCCCTCTCCCATATATGTTGAAAAAGCAAGTATCTGGCATTGTTTTCCAGAACCCTTGCCAAGGGCCTTACAAAAGAGGCAAGACAGTTCACAACCGCTCTCTACCTTCCTTGGTCTCCCAATCTTGTTCCTTTCTTTTGAGGCAAGCCTAACTGCTAGAAATGTTCTCCCAATAAAGTCAGTTTAGCACACATCTTTTTTTCTTTTTTTCCATAGAAGACTATGAATCTCCACCAATTGGGATCTACACCCTGCAATTTTGCATGCTGATCGCCCGAGACAGCACGCATGAAAGCATGAAAAGTCGTGTCTAGCATACAGCAAATGCTTAATAAATGCTGGCTGAATAAGAGTCTTTTAACAGTTGAGATAGTTAAGATTCTAACTTTTTCTCAACTCAAAAAAATGTGGTTACGTCCAGCAGAGATTGTTAATAACCTCAAGAGCTGCATGTGTGTGTGAGGGGCAGGGGGTGTACACATACCGTTTATGACATTTGGCAACATGGAATGGTTACTGACTTGGAGGATTGAGTTACGAACGATACAGCACAGAGGAAACCTGAAAAAACACATTTTTAAATACAAGGTCTCAGTGCTGATTGACATACTTTGTATGATAGTAAAATCTGGCAGGTGCATTAACTTGCGTTCCTCTGATCTGTACACATCCACACTTGTCTTCTTAGGGTACTTGGTAATAAGCTTCTTTAAAGATCCCTGAGTAAGCACTGAAGATAATATCTGGAGTATGTAGCACTCAGTCCTTTTAGAATGGCTTTTTCCTGCTCCTTTCGTTTTCTTAAGAAAATGTCAGTTTAATCATTTCCTAATGCTTTGATAACGTGTTTCTTTACATAGCTGTAGAACACTCACTCCAGTGTTTTAAAAGCATGAATGTAGATGTAAAAGTGCCAGTTAAATGAGATTACTTTTTTCCTAATGAAATAACCAAAGAGGACTTTAAAGTTTCTTAAACTTATATGACATTTTCAGAGCAAATAATGAAGTCCTAGCCCTCCAGTGTGTCTCTTCTTTGCTTAACATTTCAATATCATATCTTGCTGGAATAAATTACTGGAATATAGAGAATTCACTTATCTGCGGCAATCTGTCATACATTAGGTGGGCAGGGACTTCAGCAACATGGGACAATAGAAAGAAGGACACTGGGATCACATCACATAGGCTAGGAAGCTACTACTATCACTGACCTTGGCGTGGGACTGACCTCAGCAGAGTCAGCAGGACGTTAGCAAACTCAGACTTTGTGGAGGCAGGTGGCAGCGTACAACATCTCACCCAGCAAGAATGGGACAAGTGTAAGAGGCCGGTTGGAGAGGTAACTGGGTTTCTGCCCAATCTCTCCATGCACATCCATCTCAGTAGGGAGCCAACTTCTCTGCTTGGAAAGTCCAGTCCCATGGGCTGGGGCAACATGGCAGGACTGGGAGTAGTGAGGTGGACAAAGCAAGGAAGTTGTTTGTATGAGGCTCAGTATGGTGAGCAGAGTACAACAGCTGAAGCCTAGAAAAGCAGCAAGAAAGATGGTGGGGTCATGGTCCAAACTCTATTCAGGAGAAGGAGGGTCTGGCATGGCCTACGGAAAGTGCCAATTTCTTGGTCAAGCATGTTGAAGTTCAGGGTAAGGCTATGAAAATTTACGAGTTCTAAACCTGATCTGTCACCTGAAGTGATATCCTCCCTCTGGGGTGAACAAAAGCTGTGGGCAATCTGGGCTCACCTCAGCATTTTAGATTCATCAGATAGTGTCCATGAAACTTATTCTAGCCTCCAACAAATACTGGGCCAAAAATGTTCATGTTTTCCCAGTGCTAGTAGGATTGGGCTTGGGCATGGGATAAGGTAAAGCCTGTCATGGAAAATGGACAGGAATGGGAAAAGACAAGCACTCTGGTTCTCCTGCATGTTTATGTGATTTCCAGAAACCCCCTAGCACAACATCTCTGCCACTAAGATAAAGAGAGAGAAAAAGAGAGATGCATTCGATAAAAGATAAAAAGATAGAAAGGCATTAACATAGGTTCTTCCATATTGTTGAATCCATAAACATATTAAAATAAAGCCATAATACTTTGTAATACTTTTGTAACACTTTGAGGTATTACAAGTCAGTTTCTTGCAGGAACTAGACTTATAAGAAAAGCTCATTTAAACATATTGCTTGTAACTAATGATATAAGTAACATTGTCTTTCTCTAATGCCACTAAAATACAGGAGTGTGGCCACTCATTCTAAGTCTGAATTAAGAAGGGACAATGGAAACTTATGCTCTTCAAACTGGCTTTTGCAATGCTCACGCATTCAGATTTCATCAAGGAACCCCTCAGGAATCCTTGATTATAAAAGATAATATAATAACAGCTACGATTTTCTACCCCCAACTCCCCAAATATAAACAGCCAAATGAACACTAATTCTCCCCTTATTGCTTCTCTCTCCCTCTCAGGGATGAAAGACTGTATTCCTAATACTTACACATTATGTAGTGCAGATGGCCATTTCCTAGAGAATGTTGTTTTCTTTTACCTTCTCTCTTGATTGGCTTTCTAAACATATCTTTTCTAAAAGATGTGGTCTTGCGTTTGTTTGCAGTGACTGGTAACCACGACTAGTTGACCTCCCTGGCATCATTTTCTAAATCCCGTCTAAGCTAGATATTCTCCGTTTCTCCTTTCAGATCTTCTCTTCACCCTTCTCCGTCCTGCTCTGTGCCCCAGGACCCTGACATCTGTGTACCAACCATATCAACCACCTTCCTTTCTTTCTGGCTTCCAGATGGGTTCAGCCAGTGGAAGGCACTTGCAGGAGATCAAAAGCTGAGAGGACAGAGGTTTGGTATTTACTGCCCCGGCTCCTGCTGTGTGGAGCTCTGGTTGCCAGTGGTTGCGTCCTGCAGGGAAGACCGCAGCTCCTGCCAAGCTGCCCTTCCTATAGTCAGGTCTTCGAGGTTCTACTCACAGCTCGGTCCTCTTGTGCCTTCATCCTTACAGGTGGGAGCAGCTTCTGACCATCACTAATCCCAGGGTGTTCCCTCAGCTAGTTGGCTTCCCTTGACTTTGCCCACACCTTTGAAACTCGTCCCTTCATTAAACTCCTTTCAATTGCCAGATGTTTCCTGTCAAGACCTTGAATAATACAGCCTCTTTTGTCTATTTACTTCATGGTTCCCCAACACTTCCAACATATTTGCATCCTGAAGAGGAGATGCCCCTCTTTCCTGGTGTCCTAAAAGGCTTGCAAGGCAGTCAGTTACAATTGAGGGTTAAAATGGAACCCGCGGATTATCTGTGGGTTTCAATTATCGTTGTTACCCTCATTCTATCTTGCACAGAGAATTGGGAATTGGCTATGTCAAGACTAAGTTGACACACATCACAGAGGCTATACAGCAGTCTATCTGCTCATTAAGAGTTTTTTACTGAGTATGTCCCACTGATCTTCCACTTCTTGCAATGCTTTTGATGTGGGTTTAATTCTAAGTTCTGACAGAGAAAGGGTCTCACATCTATGGTCCCCAATGCAATCCTCACATGACTGTCAAAAATGCAACTACTTTTCCCCAGGCTTAAAGTGCCAGCTCCAAAAAAAGGTCAAGGATTCTCCCTCGGAATAGCTACAATATTCAAGCACATACTTAAGATCTTCATTTCATCTTGCACTTTCCTTCAATCTCATGTTAATTTGGATATGGTATTTCCATAGGCCCAATCTGTGCTGAGCACATTCTAAAACAGAAAATAATAACACGGTTCTTATTTCATTTCTAAGACCACGAGTCTACCCCCTGTGCTGTAGAAACACTGATAGGCCAAATTTAAACCCAATATATGTAATAAACAATTCACTTTAATGAAAGTCACTTTTTTTTTAGTAATTTTCACATATAATTCTTAGAATGATTTCTTACTTCCATCCTCAATAGCTTACAAATCGATTTAAAGAGCAAGATGAAGAAATAAAATCTTTTAACAAGCAATAAATGTCAGTCTTTCCTCATTTGTCAAGGAAATAGAATGTTTCTCCACATGTAGCATATTTTGCTTTGTGTTTTAAAACTTTTGGTCAAAAAATTATGTAAATAATCTCTTTTATACTACATATCTTCTTATAAGTAATAAAATTCTCGATCTCCAGTTGCTTTAAGAACTGTAGTCTCCTTGAAAGTCAGAATTTCTCTAGAAATAACAGTTGCAAATAGCAATACCATTACTAATTAATTTTTCTTAACAACACTCCTGTGTGATGAGTAACTTTTAAATTTTTATTTAGAGTAGGTTTGTGCTTGGCCAAATTGTGCTTTGAGATTTCACTATTAATTCTGAAATTTTTATTGCCTAGCTTATGTTCAATCCATAATTCATTTTCCTGATCTCCTTTCCTTTTCATTAATAACTGCTAAATTTTAGATTAAAGACAAATTGTGTCATTTGCTTAGCCCTAAAATGAGCTGGAATGGCATACAACTGGCCTCTTAAAGTGTGGGCTTTTGGAGTCACCAAACAGGGCTCAATTCCTAGTTATGTAGCTAGTTATGCAACTAGTTCTACAATGAGTGTTTTATTGCTTTACACTTACACACTCATCCACACACTCACCCAGATTAGGGTATATATGACTCGGAGCACTAGTCTCCATAGTTTACTGCCTTTGTGCAAAATACACTAGTAGCATGTAGGAAACAAACGATGACAGCTATGACTGTTATTACTATGACTATTCTTTAGGAATTCTGTACAGAATTAATTAACTGCTTCCAAGCAGGGTGATGTTGTTGAATTACATTGCCAGCTGATGAGATTTTTTTTCATTCAAAATGTAAGGGGAAAAAGCCTCCACAATTGTTTCTTTCTATAAAAGATAAATTATTTAAACATTCTGTGGAGAAGGTCTGCAAAATCCAAGTAGCTACAGCGTAGTGCAGGGCAATGATCAAAGAATTGGTTTATAGCCCCAGCTCTGTCAATAAATAGCCTTTTAACCATGAGCAAATTGATAAAAACTTTTTGGACTTGGTGTTCTCTCCTGTTAAAAGAAGTTGGACATATATGAGCTCTGGGTTTGCACCAACCTTTCAACATTATGCTTCAACTATTGGGGTATACGGCAATTAAACACCCAGGCTTCAGGGTCTCTGCCAGAGTGTAAATCCCCACTCTGCCACTTACTCTCTGTGAATTTGGGGGAGTCACTTACTTTCTAGGGTCTATGTTTCTCATTAATAAAAGAGAGCTTCAGTGGTGTGCTGGAGCTGGCTCACATGACTTGGGAGAAGGCTGTACACATCTCTTCCCAACTTCCTGTTCAATAATATCACCTTGGTAACTTGAATCGGCCATGATGGGAAAATTTACACCGCACACTTTGTGAGGGGTGAAATGTCTAACTAGTACGTTGCTTTGTACACCTGAAACTAATTTAAAAAGAAAAGAAAATCTACACCACAGAAAAGAAAACTGGCAAAAGCCACAAACAGAGCCTCTGGCTTCCTCCAAGCAGCCAGCTGTTAGACCTTTACCAACATCACACTGGAGATCCTAAGAGTACTTATTTAATAAGGGTGTTTTTTTTGTATTTTAGAAAAATAATTCATGAAAATAATAAATCATGTAACACTGTTCCATAAGTATAATTTTCATTGTATTATAAGCTATCATCCATTTTAAAAGTTATAGGAAAATGTGATTCTATTTTCACAAATGTTGCTGCTTCTAAAAACAAGTAAAACTCTACTAGTACTTACATGAGTCTAACTTTTGCTCAGTTCTGAGTTCCCAAACAAGAAAAATAATTCCACATCCGATTTTGTTATTTACAGTTCTGTTGAGCACTGTCCCCAATAGACAGCTTTCCTCTTTGCAATTGGAGCAAGGATTTCTCCTCTGCAGTTCTAGAATCTGCATAAACCCGGTGGCAGGCTAACGATATGTTTTTTTTCTAATGTGGGAAAAGATAACTAAATTATTTTTACAGTTCACCCTGGTCTTCACCTAGTGCTCCTTGTCTCAATCCATCTTGTTGGTCTAGACAAAAACGCAGGAGACCTATTTCATTCCTCCTGCTCGCTCACTTCTTGTCCCAGTCAATTTCACCTCCAAAATATATCTCCAATCTGTTTACCTTTCTCCATCTCCATTCCTGCCACCCTTGCTCAAGTCACTGGTGGCTGCTATGAGGACTACTGAAAAGTCTCCCTGGTCTCCTCCTCTGCCCACTGCCCTCTGTTCTTCTAGCATAACCACCTCCCCAAACCCCTCCTCTGCTTGGAAACTATCAGGGCCTTCCCACTGCTCCTTCCGCTGGCCAACAGGGCCCCATTCGGGCAGGCCCCTGCCCACTCGTCAGCCTCCCACTGAGAGATGTGCTCCAGCCACAATGACTTTCTTTTCGTTCCTCCAAAGGACCAGGCTTGCACTGTCTGGAATGCTCTTCTCTCCCTCACTGACTTCCTTTTTATTTTACCCTTCAGACCTCACTCTAAGTCAGCATGTTATGAAAAATCCCTTCCTTGACCCCAAGACTTCTTCTTTATACATACCTATCAAAAGGTGTCCCAATTTTTCAGAGCACATATCTGCTTGCAATTCTACATTTATTTCTTTTTATTACTTACTTAACATCTACCTTCCCCACTGGACCATGAATTCTATAGGCTAAATTTATTTAGTTAATCACAATATTCACAGTGACAAACACACTAGCTGGCACATACTTGGTTGAATGAAAAAAACAAATTACTGTAGAGTAAACTGTGATACATCCAGACAATGGGATATCATTCAGTGCTAAAAAGAAATGAGCTATCAACATTAAAATTACAACTAAATTATAAAACAATCAACCTGGAGAACCATCTGAAGTCTAGCTGAACAGAAGTTTTATAACTAAGGATATAAAGAAGCCATGTCAAGACTTATACGATGGGCGGTGACACAAAACAAGCTGGCCCCAAACCTCAGTGTGGTGGTTGAGAATCAGAAGGGATATGTTGACTGCAGAGGTTTCCCACAGAACAGCGAGGGAAAGAGGAGCCCCCACAACATCAGGCTATGAAAAACAGTGAAAATTCTAACCATCTGGGTGGGATGGAAGGCTGCGGGAAACCTAGACACCTGTAAAAGAACCCATGCACAGACTCACTCACTCACAGGCACTCACCCTGGGTTCCAGTGGAGGGATGGTGACTAGGACGGTGTTGGAGGCATACGGGGGGGGGCAGACTGAGGTGTGTGGCTACAATGTAACACTTGGAGGACACAGTAGCCATTTTCTCTCTGTGGTGTCCTCCTCACACGCAGCTGGCAGGAAGTCTCCATCTTTCCTGTGTTGAGCGCTCCCCCACATGGCCAAATCTCAATCTGAATTGGTCTGGTGAGCTCTGATGTGACCCAGCCCCACCCAACTCTCCCAACACTGGAGGCACTTTCTAGACGAGCAGCCAGCCTTGCCTGTATTACACTCTTTTTTGGAAAACTATCAGAATGCATGGACCCCAGGTAGGCAGTGACATGCCTTGATGTGCTCCGAGATTTATGCTGAGTAGCCCCAGGCTCAGCACTGGCACCAAACCAGAATCTACATTAACTTGGTGACCAAAACTCTTCCCATCTAGTGACTCCCTGAGATCCTGCCTCACCCAACTTGCATATCACGTAAGGTTTTATCAATGGCCGAACCTTAAGAGAGCACGCAGGTGGAAGCAGGACTCAAGAGTGTGCTGGCTTTTTGCAGAGCTACCCCAGGCCCAGCACTGGTGGCAATGGTCCTCGTTCATAGCGTGGCCCCTCACAGAGCCTCCAGGTTTAGCAAAAGCATAAATAAACATGGATTACTTTGTAGCTCCTACCAGGTAATCCCCAGATAGTCACAAGCAGTGGGAGACCTGGGCCCACACCAGAAGACCCAGAATCAACCTACTTATAGGTTGGCTTCAGACCACAGCAGAGCACCACCCAATTAGCCCCACAAGCAGTACACACAAAGGGCAATTTCAACAGGCACCAGAGCCCTCTGGGGCAAATCTCACTTAGTGGGGTTAAGCCCTCCATACAGCAGCCTGTAAGCTGTGGATGTGGCCAAACCCCATAGCCAATCATCCTGAGGGTCAATCCTACCCACTGACATGCCAATAGCAATCAAAGCTCAACTATAACTGGAGGGCACACATAAATCACACAAAAGACACTCCTGGAGACCTGAGCAAGTGACCAGGGAGACTGTACCAGGGACACACAGGGCACCTACTACTACATATGGCCACTCAGCCACGACTGGGAGACATAGCAGTTCTACTAAATACATAGAAACAAACACAGAGAGGCAGCCAAAATGAGGAAACAAAGACTGCATCCCAAATGAAAGAACAGGAGAAAACTCCAGAAAAAGAACTCAACCAAATGGAGGCGTGCAACCTACCAGATACAGAGTTCAAAACAATAGTTATAAGGAAGCTCAAGGAACTTAGTGAGAACTTCAACAAAGAGATAGCAAGCATAAAAAAAAAAAAAAAAGAGCCAGTCAGAAGTGAAGAATATAATAACTAAAATAAAGCACTAGAAGGAATCACCAGCAGACTAGGTGAAGCAGAGAATTGAATCAGTGATTTGAAGACAAAGTAGCAGAAAACATCCAACAAGAATAGCAAAAAAAAAAAAAAAATCCAAAAAATGAGGATAGTTTAAGAAAACTCTGGGAGAATAAGAAGCATACTCACATTTGCATCACAGGAATACCAAAAGGAGAAGAGAGAAAGCAAGGGATTGAGAACTTTTAAAGCAATAATGACTGAAAACTTTCCTAACCTGGTGAAGGAAATAAACATACAAACCCAGGAAGCACATAAAGACCCAAACAAGATAGACCCAAACAGGCCCACACCAAGACACATTACAATTAAAATTGTAAAAGTTAAAGACAAAGATAGAATCCTAAAAGCATCAAGACAAAAGCAACCGACAATTTATAACACAGCTCCCATAAGATTGTCAGATGATTTCTCAATAAAAACTTTGCAGGCAGGGATTAACACAAAATATTCAACGTAATGAAAATCAAGGACCTACAAAAAAGGATACTCTACCCAGCAAAGCTATCATTTAAAATCAAAGGACAGATAAAGAGATTACCAGACAAGAAAAAGCTAAAGGACTTCCTCACCACCAAACCAGTATTACAAGGAATCTTAGAAGGACTTCTTTTAGAAAAAAAGAAAAATCAAAATTATGAATAATAAAATGACAATAGCTACATATCTATCAATAATTACTTGCAATGTAAATGGATGGATTAAATGCTCCAATCAAAAAACACAGGAGAGTTGAACAGATAGGAAAACAAAACACTTACCGTGTTTCCCCAAAAATAAGACCTGGCCGGACAATCAGCTCCAATGTGTCTTTTGGAGCAAAAATTGGGGTGTGGATGATAAAAGAGATAGGGATTAAGAAGTACAAACGGGCTGCTACAAAGTAGTTATTGGGATGTAGGGTATAGCATAAGGAATATAGTTAATAATATTGTGATAACTGTGTCTGGTGTCAGATGGATACTAGATTTGTTAGGGTGATAGATAAGAGGGAGTTGGGGGCAGGGTGAATAATGTGAAGGGATTAAGAAGTACAAATTGGTAGTTACAAAATAGTCATGGGGATGTAAAGTAAAGCATAGGGAATATAGTCAATAATATAGTAGTAACTACATATAGTGCCAAGTGAGTGGGTACTAGACTAGTCAGGGGGTCACTTAAATTATATAAATGTCTAACCACTATGCTGTACCCCTGAAATTAATATAAAATAATATTGAATGTGAACTGTAATTGAAAAATTAAAACTGGGAGGAAAAGGTGAAGGGGAATAAGTGGTCTAAACTTCCAGGTATAAAACAAATAAGTCATGGGGATGTAATGTACAGCATGGGGAATATAGTCAATATTGTGATAACATAGTACAGTGTCAAATAGTAGCTGAACTTATCATGGTGATCACTTTTTTAAGTATATAACTGTTGAATAACTATGGTGTACCCCTGCAACTAATATAATATTGTATGTTAGCTATATTTTTAATAAAAATCTTAAAAAGAAATGACCTATCAAGCCATGCGAAGACATGGAGGAAACTTAAATGCATATTACTAAGTGAAAGAAACCAGGCTAAGGCTACATACTGTATGATTCCAACTGTAGGACATTCTGGAAAGATTATGAAGACAGTAAAAAGATCAGTGGTTGCCCAAGGTTAGAGGAGAGGGAGGGATAAATAGGCAAAGCACAGAGGATTTGTAGCAGTGAAATTACTCTGTAGATACATGTCATTATACATAGACTGTATTATGTATTATACATAGAATTATATCAAAATATAACGTACAACACCATATAATGTACAACACCAAAAGTGAACCCTAAAGTAAATTATGAACTTTGGGTGATAATGATGTGTCAATGTAGGTTCATCAATTACAATAAATGTACCCTTTTGGTGGGAGGTGATGATAATGAGGGAGGCATGTGTGGGGAGGCGGGAGGGGCAGAGGTTTGTGGAAACTCTCTGTAGTTTCCACTCTACTTTGCTATGAACCTAAAAGGCTCTAAAAAAATAAAGCCTATTTAAACAATTAAAATGAGTGCATGAATGAATGAGTGAATTAGTGAACAGATCTTATTCAGGTCTTTCATTCCAATGATCCCCATGGCACTTAAGGTAAAACCCAAATTCTTTGTCTCCTGTGAAGCAGCGTCACCAGGCTCCTGCCAGCGTTTCTCTCCTTCTCACTAAATTCCAGTGATCCTGACCTCATTTTTGGTCTTCAAGCACACCAATTTTGGCTTGACTTGTTCTCAGAAAATTCTTCCTCTAGGTGTCACATGGCTGCCTTCTTCAACCTCTCAAGTGATAAAATTAATTTGTATATTGGACCTACAAAATGAGGCCGCCCCAGTGGCCCAGCCCACACTGCAAATCTAAGCCTAAATCAGCACGCACTTACAGGAAACTCCTTATTATCAGGAAACCAAACAATAATTACAACTCAGCTTTAGCTAGCTTATCTTACCCTAGAAAATAGGACCCGCTGGCCTTTTAAAGAAATCCTCAGCCTCCTAGCCAATCCTGCCTCATTTCCAAGTTGCCTCTTCTAATGTTCTATAAACTTAATCGTGTCCGGAACCCCTCCGGAAATGTGCTCCACTACTTGTGAGGCACTGTACTCCCCAAATCCATTAATTGTTTTCAAATTCGTTACAAAATTGTTTTAGTTTTGTCATTTGACACAGGTGTCGTACTTCACGTGTCTCTTCCTGGGAGAAATCTTTCCTGATCAGCAAATCAAAAATGCCCACCCCTCACCCTGACTACCCAATGTAAAATAGCTCCCCTGCCACCCTGTTTTATTTCATTTATAGCATTTAACTATGTGAAATAATCTCAATTATGTATTTCTTTTTTTTCTTCATATGTTTTACCCACTAGATGGTAAATTCCATGAAATCAGGGACTTCTTTTTATTTTTATTTTGTCTCTGTCATTGCCAAATAACCAGTATACAAGCATCTGGCATATAATAAATGCTCAACACATATTTGTTGAATGAATAAAAAAAAAATGTGCTCTGCTGCTTTTGATTCTCTTGGAGTCTTTCCATACTTTCCTTTATTTCTTTTCTATGCTCCCCTTTTTACCACCAAATTTAAGTCTTCATAATGTTCATATTTATTTCTATGGGTTTATTAAACACAATCTTTTGTTAAAGGTTTTACACCTTCTGGAGTTCTTTTAACAAACCAACTTTCTGTTAAAAAAAATCTTTATCACAGATATTTATACAATTTTAGAACATTTTTGATGTAAAATGTTCACAAATGCCTAAAAATGTTTTGTATATAAAGAAGCATAATCTAAGACAGAACACAACATTTGGTTTCACCCCACTCTAAAGTAGTAGTTGTGGCCCTGAAAATACAACTTTAGTTAATATAATCTGAAGTACATAGAGCAATGTAATTCGCCATTTTTTCTATTAATTATGTTATTTGGAAAAAGAGTTAATGTGTCCCTCGTATAGGTTAGACACTAAGACACAAAAACAAGGCAGTTCCTGCCCGTATGGAGTCTATAGTCTGAAGAAGGGATGTCTACATTAAATTTTTCTTCCTAAATAAAACAGCGATTTTTTTTTTCTTCCCTATCCCTGCCATTTTGCATTCGTTTATATCCATATCTTCATATAAATTTCCAAAAATCAAAGTATAACTGGATTTAGAAATTTTTTTCAGTATAGCATGCCCTCCCCTCTCTTTTCTCTTTGGGATAATCACATAATCTCCTAGGAATTTGTTTTTTTTATATGCAAAATTGGAGAATTATTCTTCTTTTCAATTCAGAAATATTTAAAACAACACAATAGGAACACTTAGAACAGCAAAACCAACAGCAAGATATTAAAAAAAGGCTGAGACATTGTTGCCTTTTTGGGACAAGTTTCCTGGGAGTTGTTTTTAATCCAAACAAGCCGTTGATCCTATTGCCACTTTTTCCTGTTTCCATACTGCTGAGAAATTTTTGCTGCAATTGTTCATTTACTCACCTATTCAATTGTTGCCCAATTCTTGGGCTCTTACCATGCACAAAAATTGTTAGTCTTAAATTAGCACCCCCCCAAAAAAATCAGTCTTAAACTAGTGTATCTTCTCATCATAAATAGTAAACCAAGCAAAGGTTGAATATTTTCATTTAAACAGATCATCAAGTAAACACTCACTTGTGACTTCAGTCCTTGAATAGGCTAACTTCAGCTGTAATGAAATGCAAATAACTATGTTAATGCAAATGTTAAAGCTACAAATTCAGACATAAAAAAGTCAAGAAATGCAAAAGTTAAGGTTCTCCTAGAAACATTAACTCACTCAAATTGTACATATAGAATATTTCCAATTACACTGAAGACAGCAAAATGTGATCCCTTAATGTACTGTATGTACAACCCAAGTAAGTTAATGCTGTTATGAGAACGTTAAATTTTACAACCTCTGACTTTGCTTTAGAAGTTACTGCCTGAATATTGCATCATTCTTATCCTCATAATGCTATTTCCTTAAAATAGAAAGAAAATAGAAAAGGAAAAAAAATGTCATTGTATTGTCTGTCAATCAATATAGGATTCTAAATTTAGACTATATTTTCATTAATAGGCAATACAAATACATGTTTTGGAGACTTCCTGAAGTTTTTTCAATTGAAAAATGTTCACTTTGCTTGGATTAATTGGTTGTACATTGAGATATTCTAGGCTATAGGTTTATAGAAACGTATAATAAACATGTGAAGTTGTATTTGCTATTATTTATGTATAATAAGTCAATTATTCAAAGAACAAAAAATTTATTTATAAAGGGAGAATTTTTATAAAATATAGATTTGGAAAGGAAAACATCAAATGATTTTTTAAAAAATGAAATTCCATGATTTTTTTTTTCCCTTGATCTGAAACCACAGTCATTTTTAGTATCATTTTCCTCGGGGCCATTTTCCCTTCAACTTCTGGAGGAAAGCATAGCATTTCATTTAAATATTTTTGAAAGTTGAAAATAATATACTTCACTATCTATTTTCAAATTTAGCTAGCATCTCTATATTCAGTGGTTCAACAAAACATTTCATTAGTTGCATAAAATTTGATTAAATAAATCTGTCATAGTTAAACTGTGGTGTGGCAAAAACAAGAGAAATTAAAGAAGACCAATAAAAGTGCAAGGCAGAAAAATCAGCAGGAGTAGAATGATAATCTCTTGCGTGAGGACAGACAGGTGTCCTGTGTTTCGTGCAAGATCTCCTGGTGTCATCTTTGGCCCTCCATAAATGACACTCCACAGTTTCCAGGTCACACACAGGAAAGGTTCTCTAATGGATGAAGATTTGAAAACTGGAGGGGAAATGTAGGCACAAATGAACAAAGCCCCCCAAACACACTGTAACCACAGCATACAATGTTCTAGATTGATTACTCATTTCTACTTCTTTGCTGGAAGCCCTTGATTACTGCAATTTTCTATAGTGTTCGTATCCCCATTTAGCAGGTTCTCTTTTTAAAAAATTGTCAAGCCTTTGAACTCCCAGTATGAACCTGTATTTTCTCGTCATTTAACAACAGTTATTCAATCAGACTTCTTTTGTGAAAACTGTGAGATAAATAAACACCCCACAGCCACAAAACTATAGTGTCATGCCTGAGCAGCTTGATCTTAGACTTTATGCTACGGATTAATTGGTATGTTCTTCAATAATTACCAGGCAGTTTGTATCTCCTCTAACCACTGTTGAAATGCCTAACATTATCTCCAGCATTGCAGCCCCACCCCATGCCTGTTGTTTTCTTTTTGCAGGACTGTTGCATCCTCAGCAGAGGACCTGTGGTTAGAATCAGGCTGGGAGACAGGAATTCAAGCTCTGAAAAATGCACTTAACCTCTTTGTCCTCTGTCCATAAAATCAGTGTCATCCTATGAATTTACTTCACAGGGTTTCCAAGAGACTATATGTTTGCTTATGCTTGGGAAATCCCAAAATCAGAAATCCCAATCTGTATCATATATTAATTTCTTACCTGTTCATTTGCCCCACACACACACACACACACACCTTCCACACACATACTTCATCCTGAAGCCACGGGCTGTTCTGAATGTTTGTGGCAGTTTTTTTTGCAAAATATTTATCCTAATATTGAAGGGTTAATGTTATGCTGCCTAGAATGGTTTCTGGGGTTACTACAATTTTAAAGGCTGAAATCTATGTTAAAAGTGGAGATTTCACAAAATAGAGGCAAATAAACAAAAAAAATTATAAACAAAGAGGCAAAAAGGAAAAATCTTTTCCTTCATTTCTAGTTGGAACTGCTATTTTTTACAGCTAACTGAAATATTTCAACATTTGAAAAACATCAAAATAGCTAGAATTCATGTCAGAAGGAGGGAAGAAAGCTCTTCGCTAAAGTGAAGGAAGTTCAGCATTTGCAATGTAATTCAAATTGCACTTGTAATTCAGGTCCTGGAATTAACCCACTCAACCAAAGCTTGAAAAGATTTAGATTTACTCAGACTAGCAACAATACAATACTCCCTTACAATTGCACAACCACCCTGTCTTTTGGTGATACATCCAATACACTCTAAATTATAATTCTGAAACTCAGTTTGTTGTTAAAAAAAAAAAAATCTGTGCATCATATCAGAGTCTGTCTTGCTGCAATTCAAAAGGGGGAGGGGGACTCGCAACCCATTTTAATCAGGCTAGGATAGCACCTTAGCCCTTCCTATAAACACTTTTTTTAAAACGACTTTTACCACAATTTTTAACTATAGAGAGGTGAATTTGGAATAGAATTCCTGTATTTTCAGCCCATTGAGTACAATGAAAAGAGTAACTTTCACGGCATTGTGGTGGTCAGAGTACAATTCAGGTCTTCCGAGCTGCCATTTTATTTTTCCAGGGTTGATCCTACCCGGGAAACATCTCATCAAAGTTGGGCGGATGAATAGGGTAGGGAGATGGATTCACAGCACTGTGCATTTAGACTGCCTGTCCATGAAAGTTATTTGAAGGTTTTCCATGCAAAAAATTTAGGAAAACTCATTCATTTTTACCTTTATACAGTTTGACAACAGTTCAAAGCATCCAGGAAAAGTATGTTGCTTTGTTTTGTTTTTTAAGAAAAAAAAATTGTCAAGTTTTTTAAAGGACAGTTCTAATTTCCTATATTTTTTTTTAAATCATGGACATTTTCTGTCAGTAATAAACCAAATTTAAGTAGACCTTATGATATTTAGAATGAAAAAAAATCTTGGTAAAATTTTAGAGCCAAGCTATGAATGGTATTCATTTATTTTAGCTCACTAGCCCCCACACTAGAAAAATGTGACAATATTAGTGAATACAGTCAGGTTGGTACTTATAGACCAAGCATGCTGATCAAGTTAGAAATGCAGAGGCAATATTTTGAACTACATCTTGCCGTTTTTCATTTTTTAAGAACAGTAAGGCAGGATTTTCATGATATTCTAAAAAACTGATATTTGACAGTGTAAAATACCTTCACTTTATAAATCAGTTCTTTGGTGGAGAATAAGACCTCTAATTTTACTTTTTCAATCCTATGCAAAGCAGTAGTTTCATATTTATTTAGCTTGGTGCTTTCTTTCTGTTTAAAACATTTATTAACCAGAGAGACCTCGGTGACATGTAAATTTCATTTTCTATGCCCTGTAGATTAACATACATCTGTTTCAGCCATCATTCAGGAAAGAAATAATTTTAATAGTTCATTGTATTAAAAAAAGATTTATGTCAACATTCAGTTATGACAAGAGAAGGCAAGTGGCTTGCACATATACTAAGAGGCGGCATTTTTTTCTTCCAGAATTTTATTCAAATTGAACAGAACTGTGTCCTAAAATATATGAGGAGAGCCAAGGTAACTTTGCCTCCTGGTATGTTGTGACTAATAGTGATTCACTAAAGCAGTAGGTAAAGTGTTCTTTGTTAAACTTAATCTGAGATGTTTTGGTATTTGTAGTATACTATAATTAAAATACTATGTCTCTATTCCAGTACACTTCTCTCTTGTGTTAAGGCAAAATATTTAGGGATGCATTTTTGAATACAGCATTTAATAAACTTTCTTTGCTTCTAATTATGTGCTGTGCAGTTTAAAAGCAAATAATATTTACATAAAATGTCCAGGACAGGCAAATCTATAGAGACAGAAAGTACATTAGTTGTTTCCTAGGGCTAAGGTGGGGACAACTGAGGAGTAAAGACAGAGAGTGACTGACTGCCAGTGAGTATGGGGTTTCTTCTTGGGGTGATGAAAATTTCTCAAATTGATTGAGGTGATGGTTATACAACTCTCTGAATATACTTAAAACACTGAATTGTACACTTTAATGGGGGAATTGTGTGGTATGTGAATTACATCTCTAAACTATTAATATTATATTACAAAAAAAAGGAACCTAACCCCAAGGCCTGGTCACTGAAAAAAATTAAGTCTTTCTTGGGTGGAGAGACAGATATGTAAACAGATCATTAGAATAAAAATGTGCTTTTTAAAAAACTCTTTATTAAAGAGTTCTCTGCCTGGAAGAATCCCTCAGAGGTTAGATATTGTTTGAAGCAAGTATTAATAAGGAAAAGATTTCCTGTTGAAAGGAACAGTATATGCAAAGATAGGATGGCAAAGAGGCTGGACAGAGCTTAGGTTTCTAGAAAGATGAGTATTTTAACTCCCTGGGGAACCACGGGGGGTGTCAAGGAAGATGTGTGAAAAGGAATTGCCTGACTGTTTCTGTCTTTGTTTAAAGTTATAAAGGGAAGCAAGGGAAAGAATTAACATTCATAACAGTTGAAGGTTAATGATAAAGGCATCAAATTGTAATTAGATGCTTATTTTCTTTATTATCTTGTTCTAATTGCATATACAGCAAAATTAGTAGTCTTGGCCTATGTTTATGTTTAGTTATTTTAATGAAGAGTTCTATTTTTCTTCAAATGGGTTATTAATAGTTAAGTGGGAAAAGCCTGTCAAATTGTTTCCCTTTCTTTCTCTTGAAAGATTAACTGCTTAACCGCACCCATGGTGAAGTTGGCCACTTGAATCATGAGACATCACATTCCTCTCTATAGAAGGATATTTTCATAACATAGAAGACATAAACAGCCTACTAAGCACTTGCCTAACAAACCCCAAACTATTATTACATGATGGCAAATGATATTTGGGCTTTTGAAATCAACTTGAAAGGAGAAACAAATTCTGGAAAGAAACGCCTTCTGCGACAGCAAAATTAAAATGACTATGATAATATATTGAAAGAATTTTAATGCCCAGATTGGAAAAAGGTTTATGGCATGTAGATCATATCAATGTTCATAGTTACACATGCCTCATTCATCTCAGTTCCTGGAGATCACAGGCCTATCTCTACCTTTGTTAGGGTGAATCTTTCCATTTTCCATCTCCTTTGTTCCCATCTCATGAGCTGTTTCTCAACGCTGAGAACAATGAAAAGATACACATGGAAACAGAAGCTCATATACTGTCAAAGGCTTCTCATGAGCCAGTCCTATGCTAAGTGCTTACATGCACAATCCCTCTACATAAAGTTTCACCTCTTGAAAGCAATGAGCCACCCACACCATGTCTTTATCATTTGTCTATATCAGGCATCTGCTCATTAACCCTTCAGCAACAAGACAGGCTTAATTATTATCAACCCAAAGACACAGATGAGGAAAATAAGGCTGAGCTGCCCTAAGTAGCTTAAGCAGGGTCTGATATATTGAGGTGGCAGATCCTGGCCTGATGCCCAGATGTGTCTGACACCCACACCCGAATTCTCAACTGAAAGAGGGCCCAGTTGGGACTCCCACAAAAGAGGCCTTGCCTCTCCCTGTGCTAGAGCTTAACAATTGATCAACCCCTCCCTGCGGTCTGAGCTTAGTATGTCCCTTGTTCCAGTTTCCTACTTTAGATAATTACCCTGAAACTTATGCTTACTTACTAGTCACAACGCACCCCCCCCCTCACCCCCACCACCCCCACCCCCGCCTGCCAATTACAATCTTCATGGCCTAGCATTCTTTCCAAGTTACTGTCATCACTGCTCCTGGGTTGGTGACCACATTGGAGAGTGACATCACCTGAAGGAAGGCTCCATGCAGACCCCCAGAACCATTGTGTAGCCTCTGGAGGACTGCCCAGATTTTCCCTTAAATATCCCAGGCTGGTCTGGGAATGTTAAAGCAGTTTTTGAAGGTGTTAACCTGCTGCCTTCCCAGAGCACCAATGCACACTTATTCTATGGCCCAACTCCTGCACAGGCAGTATGAGTTGGGACTCGTTTGGCCTCCTGTTTCACAACCACTTCACCATTCTGCTCATTACCCCGAAGGCCCAGGCTTCCTATAAACACCAGCAAAAGGCAATTGGGAGATGAAAGAACCCCACAAGGAACTGAGAAGCAGAGAAGCTGGGCAGTAACCAGACACTCCAGACCCTGAGGTGACTTAAGAGGGAACTACACAACTGGCACTCCCTACATGGATCCTACATGGTGCCATCATTCATGCCCACCTCCAAGCTTTCAGGGCTGAAACAACTATGATTTTCTTCCCTGCTATGGTTTAAAAACTGGCATTGCTTCTCTATTGCTGTACCTTTTCCTTCTCTGAATACATTCTTTTACTTTTTTTCAATTGATGTCTTCATTCCATAAATATTTATTGAGGCCCTACTATGTGCCAAATCCTCTTCTAGGCTTAGGATACAACAGCGAATAAAACAAACAGACTTGCTGTTATTTACCTTACCTTCTCCTGGAGCTAGATCAGAAACAAACAAACAAACAAGAGAATATTTATCTCATCCTCCCAACTGACCTTGAGTCACAAGTCACTATTGAAAAAATGTCAGGAATGCTTGGAAGATCTGATATTCAAAGAACTGAGCTTTATAAAGAAAATACACTTTTAAAAAAATCTAGAATCAACTTGTAAAATGTGTGCTAAGGAATCTTTGTTGACCCCCCTGTAAAAGGCCTGTACGGCTGGAGCTAACCTCAGCCACTACACAGATCTATTTGTTCTCAAAAGCTGACAGAAAGCCAGTTCTTGTGAATTACTAAACCTAGCTGTTCCCTTTAATGCACACAGACTCGGTCACCATCTTTGAGAGAATCAAATTATTAAGGCTTCATCTGTTTTTGGTTTTCCTTTT
Organism: Rhinolophus sinicus; assembly: GCF_057876585.1. Lineage (NCBI taxonomy): Eukaryota > Metazoa > Chordata > Mammalia > Chiroptera > Rhinolophidae > Rhinolophus > Rhinolophus sinicus. The sequence continues at coordinate 27,074,297 of NC_142506.1, forward strand.
AAATTAGTTAGCTTATTGATGCCAAATGAAAGACAATTAATTTACATTTTTCCCATCATTAGAGCACTTAAATATAACAGTCTTCTAACAATTGAGAGATACTAAACATACATAATTCAATTTCCAAAAAATTCACTTCTTAAAGTAAAGAGACAATCATCCCAAGCTTAAACCAGATGATGTCGATATTTTGGTAAGTGATATATGACCAACTCTGAGGAAATTTTGATAAGTAAAGTGTAGACACAGAAGAAGTTTGTATAGTTCTCTCTCATACAAAATTGAATAGAGAAGTCTATTTATTATGGGGCAGACATGATTTATATTCTTTTCTATGTGACAGTCACAAAATAAACACTGTTTTTAAAATGTATAGACAAAGGAATCTGATGATCTTCTATTCAACTGTATCTATTGTCAGAATAGATTTTAAAAAATTGGAACCCACTTACTTTAAAACCAGATTTGCTAAAATTCAAAACCCATATGAGTATGAGGTTAAGAAATCTCAGTTACCCTCGCTTGCCCTCCCCACTTCAATTTCACTTAAAAGTAAATTTTAGTGGAAAGCTGCAACTAAGAAAAGATACTATAAATTCATTTTTCTTACACACACAGCAAGTCCGACATTTCAAAAAAATAAGTGCATATTTTTAAATGAACAAGAACCTACTCAAGGAGCTGAACTTAAATAATAAAAGAGCAAATTCAATGAAATAAGGTTATTAACTTATTAATAGTTTAGTAAAAGATTAAAGAGTTGCTTTTGAAATTTTACAAATCAATTACTTTCAGTTAAATTTTAAACCAAGTCTTATAGTCAAAATCACAGATTTTTTTTCTTTTTTTTTTGTAGGAGATCAAAATCCAACTGTTCATGTTTGGAACCAATTAAGTTCCATTTTGAAGGCACAAGAGATAGTCTTGCTTTTTTAAATTTAAAGGTGCTTCATTAAATGATACTTATGCAGCTTTTCCTATTTTCAATAAGTTACATTTGCTAAAAAGCCATTATGAGAAGACATTTGTGATAAGACATGTATCTCAATTGAAGGGTCATTTTGCTGAACAGATCAGAGAAAAGTCAAAACATCTAGACCAAAGTTGTATGCTTTTGTTTCTATAAATGTAAATGTCACTGAACTAAGTTCTTGGGGGATTTTTAGTTAGAGGATGACACAATTCTAACAAAATAGGTTAACATATCTGCAAGTACCCTAACCCATACCCATTTTGTTTTGGGGGCAAAATGAAATGTCATTTCACTCCATTAAACATGCAGTTGTAATTAGTTAACTTTTTAAACAATAGTTAACAATTTATTGAATTTGTTTTCTGTGACAGGAACAATGGTACACACTCCTCATTTCTTTATTTAATCCTCACAACAGTTTTATCACCATTTTTCAGGTGAAACACCCTCTGAGGGTTACAGATCACCCCAAGGTTACACAGCCAGTAATGGCAGCCCCCAGAAACAAAGTCCCTGATTCCAAAGTCTTCACTGTTAACCATTGACCTATATTCTCAGGAGAGCAAATGGAAATTACTAATTGTCTTTATTATTGCCTCTTTGTCAAAACAGATCAAATATGAGCCATCTGTTTATAAAAAAATTCACTACAGACATTCTTACAATTTAGGAAGGACAGTTAAAATTTATAATCACCCTCACCAAAGCAACTGATGAAAACATAAGCCAAGACTGAAATACAAAATTTGCATCTTAAAACATCATCAAAAAAAAAAAAAAAAAGAATGAATGAAAGAGAACAAAAGCAATTCATTTTAAAAGTGGGGGTAATTTTTGAACACCACGATGATAGGACTTAATTTCTCTTTTTCCTAGCTTCAGGCAAATGCAGTATATTGTGGTGGTATTTGGGATTTGTGCTTCAGAAATTTCCATGGACATATTAGCTTAGATGGTTTCATTACCCACCCTCATTATTAAGTAGCATTCAATTACTGAGTGTTGTAATGCCAAAGAGCATAAAAGAGACACAAAATCTCAGTAAGATCTAAGGGTGAAATGGCATTTTTATATTGCTATAAAGATTACTTAACTCTAGTGCAGTACTAATGATCATTTCTGTCACTAAAAACATCCCCTTATGATTAAATATGTAAACTCTCATCATTTCAAGCCCAATAAAGACTTTAAAACATTTTTCATGTATCTTATATTCCTAGCATATTTTATTTCCATTTACCTACATAAGAATCAACTCAAAGTATAAAAGTAACTATTTTCCATTTCATTTAAAGTGGTATTTCACTTGGAAGTGTATATATATATATATATATATATATATATATATACACACACATATATATATATACACACACACACACATATATATACACAATTAAGGTAAATATATGTGGGGACTCTTTTAACTTGGGAGGAGAAAAATTTGTATTCTATATAAATGTTGATTTGTATTCCTCATGTTCCTATAAAAGATATTGTTTCTCATACTGGAAGGAATCTCTCAGTAGTCAAGTACTTATAAATTAGATATATTTAAAAATTAGAATATACAGTAAAAATCACCCTTGAATGTTAATGATAGTTTTGTTTTTATTATCAGTAAATTTGGGAGGGGAAAACTATTGTTTAACAATAAGGGATTGTTTTTAATAGCTCACAAGGCAGTCATTAAATGTGAGGTTTTATATAAAGGCATAGTAATATGGAAAGATATGATAACAAGATATGAAGTACATAGTAATATGATATATTTTGTGAAAACAAAAGTCATAAAACAGTATGTGCAAAATGGTTCCTAGTTTTGTAAAAATTTTATATATGTGTATACCATATATACACATTGAAGGATACACAGAAAGGCATTAACAGAATTTGTATCTAGGTGGTAGGATTACAAATGATTTTCAATTTTTTTTCCTTAAAGTTCCTGTGTTTACTAGAATTTTTCTCTCTAATGAACACTGTTTACTTTTGTTTAAGAAAAAGTAAAGAAAACACACAAGCAAATATCTTCCCTTGATAAAATGATCATTTTGATCTGAATTTTGAGACTCTTCTTGGATAATGTCCCATACTTAGGAAAATTGGTTCAGAGTTAGACCCAAATGGCACAGCCCCTTCTTTAGCCACAGCCAGGTCCTGGAGCCTGTTTCTCCAGGGGAATGCCAGAGACAGACGAATTGCTCAGTTAGTACACTGCTGCAGGCCATGGGGAATTTGCCTCCTGGCTGCCCCATGCGTAGGAACTGTGGCAGGGACAGGGAATGGCAGTAAGAGGAAAGTCTGTATCATTCTTTATGATGCAGCTTTGAAGAAGCTGAAAAGCAGCACATGAAATGGGAAAGCTGAGATGGCATCTGTCTGAGACTTTAAATCATGCAGATTCAGACACATGCACCCGTTTGATGTGGGGTCCTCGGGAAGGCAAGGCATTCAGCCTGAGTCACCAGCATCATTTCCTCCAGCATGATGCATCACGGTTTACAGTTTTCTTCTCTTCCTTCCTTCCCCTCCAACTGAACCTACCTGGAAGTACAAGAGTCTACGTGGAACAGGAATTTAGTTTGAAGAAATGTAGTTCTGGGCACCTTCTGAACAGAGACTGGCAAAAATCCCGAACCGCATGTTTTATTATGTGGGCTTTTCTTGTGTTTCTTATGAAATGAGCTGAGACACTCAAACTCATTTCAGTTAGCAGCCAAAAGGAAATGGCTACATTGTCCCTCGATAGAAAGTCAACACCTTACAGGCAAAACTGCCCAGCTCCTGAGTTTGCTTAAAAACTTATACCGAAAAGACAAGCTGCTTCAGTCACTGTTTTCAGTAAACTGAGGATTTTATTCTTGAATGGCATGCCTGACTTGACAAAAAAATAAATAAATTTAAAAAATTGAAAGCAAAGGTTTTTACCTCTTACTTCTAGATTTCTCTACAAGGTCAAATCACTCGGGAATTTCATCCAGAATAAAGGACAAAAAGCATTAGATTTCACTGGTCCAGTTTTATAAATAAATCGAAACTGCTTATTCTATGGAAATAAAACAGTTGGGCTCACTTGTTGGCCACTGCAGAGCAATTTCTAGTGAGGATTTCCTCTTTTAGTCAGTTATAAGGTATAATGATAGTCTCCACAACCAGCCACACCCTGTGGGGGCAGTGTGAATAAACACTGGTAGCTTCTGCCAGAAATAAACTCCAGATTAATAGCACACAGCCTGCACATCAGGGGTGCTTCCACCTCCCTGGGACCCCAAATGAGAAATTAATTAAGCTAATACATTTAAATCCATGTTACTCCAAATTACCATCCCCAAAAAGTTCAGCAAAAAGACGTGAAATGCCAAAATTGTAAACTTGCATTGTATGTGCATTCAGACCCGTGGTAAAACAGATTCAAATAAAGAAAACCTGAGATAAAGAAAACCAGCAAGGGATGACTGACTCAAGATCCCCATCTAGTGACATTCTGCTGAATAGCAGGTTGTTTGTTTGCATTTCTGGGTAGGCCTGTAAGACAAATGAATTAGTTATTTACTTTGTTCATTATTTAGGAGTGAGATGACTCCTCTTATTATGCCTTTTAAAAAAAATACCTTCAGGAGCAATTGATCCCCTTAACACAATTATGGTGATTCCCCTCTGAATCTGGTTCATTTGTTTTCGACAGGGTCTATTTCTCTGGATTCACCATTTTATTCCCTAACACTTTTGGCCCCCGATCAAAGAGATTGGAAACTCTTGACAGAGTTTAAATCATCCGGGTAAAATTATATAGTTATATGTAACAGTGCATACAGCAGTCAGACAACATGTACTTTATGTCAGGAATTGTGCCAGTGGCCCTGTCTATAGCAGTTAACAAGAGAGGCATAGACCAGACAGTAACATAAGTGGCTACAGTGAAGCGAACATAAGGACTTTTCCTACCAGACCCAAAATGTACGTACTACATGAGTCCATTATATGAAGTTTAAGAACAGACAAAACCAATCGATGGTGATAGAAGTCAAAATAGCTATCCCCAGAGGTGGGGTGGGAGAGGGATAATTGATTAGAAAGGGGCATGAAGAAAATATTCTGAAGTGCCAGAATGTTCTAATATCTTAATCTGGATGGTGGTTACATAGGTGTGTACATATGTAAAATACCCAGCAGTCTATTTGTGATCAGTGTACTTAATTCAGTTATACCTTTCCTGTATGCATGGTATATCTCAGTAATAAGGTTTTTAAATGGCTCTGTGACTGTTGCTTTACCCCAGTCCTGAGAGTTAACGGCCACAGGATAACATTTGTGTAGCCTAATTAGAGCCAAGTACCATCCAGACTTTTTTATGGATATTCAGGAACTTAGATAAGACGTTGAATATCTATCAAAACTAGATATCATTAAGCAAAGGATTTGAGATCTTGTCATTTCTGTAATTTGACGGAAAATGTTAGGGTAACCCCTAGTCTTGATTTTAAGCAAACAAAGGGAATTGGACCCCTTACCGTTTTCATGGGGGCAGAGCCCATTTTCTGTGAGGAGCTGTGAAAACATCTTCTGACAGTCACTATATGGGGCAAAGGACAGAAACAAAGGCAAGTGGCGAATTGAACAGCTGGGTAGGTTGGTAACAAGGCCACCACCAATGAATCCCTGCTGTCCCTTTTCAGAATGTGTGCTTTTATAATTTGTAAGACATGGAATGTTAGAGCTGGGAGGCAACCGAGATCTCCTACTCGTTTCAAGAAGAGGCTAGAGAGGTTGCAGTTAGTCAAAGCCATACAATTGGTTAACACCAGAGCTGGATCTCCATCCAGTCTTCCTGGCTTCTGGTCTTTCACGTTTACAAGGGCCCAAAAGCTCCTTAAAGCACTCTAAGGAGAACACAGCCCAAGGCCTATAAAAGTCTTTACACCTGCTTTCCAAGACAGTATCTGCAAAAGTTCCTCGATCATCTTTCTTCTAATTTTTTTTCTTCTTGCCTTCCTTCCTTCCTTTGGTCTTTCCTTTTATCCTTTTTTTTTTTTCCTTCCTTTATTTCTTTTTTTCTTTTTTCTCACTTTTTTTCCTCTCTTTCTCCATAGGATACTTACTTACAACCAAAGTTTTCATCTGTTTTCTTTTCTTTTTTTAATTTTTTGGGGTGACAGTTGTTAGTAAAATTACATAGATTTCAGGTGTACAATTCTGTATTACATCATCTATCAAGAGCTAGGGAGCAGTATGAAATTCAGACCACTGATTTTCAGATGTCACCACTGAGTCACGCTCAAGGGAGATGTAGCTCTGAGCCAAGAGTAAGAGGTTCGTCGCACAAGCAGAAGCCGACAGAGTTCGGCATCCACCGGACCCATCCCCAGGGCAGTGCTAAAGCAGCTTCCGTGTTTACCACTAGCAAGACCCCAGGACAGTGGTCACTGGCGCTTTATCTTATTGTGGTTGCTGTGCAGTTGTGACAACCGTGAGGCATTGACCCTATAACCCCTGCAGGTCTTCAAGCCCCATTTGAGAAATGCCATTTTAATCTACATGGTCCCAACCTGTCTACACCCAAATCAACCCACAGATGGTTGTTTACTGCCTTCTGGGTTCTCAGACTCGTATAGGAGCACTGGCCCATCAAAAACTATCATTGTAATGTGTGCTTCCTGCCCTCGGGTAACTTAAAATCTGGTTGAATTCACAAGGCTTCTGGACAAACAGCACAAGACAGATTCATCACCAACAGTATCTTTAATGGAGAAGCTTTGTTGAACTCCTACCTTGGGCAGAAGTTGAGTTTTAACTGCCCCAGGAGTTTAGAGAAGAGAGAAAATACTGTGGGGGAAAGGGGGAAAGCTCAGCATGGCAGGGAGGAAAGGACCCCGGAGATCACCTGTTCCAATTTATGTTTATTTAAGTACCCCATGGTACTTAAATAAACATAAATGAGCATATATTTCATGCTCATTCTAAAGGAGATTTTCAGAGAATTAATTGAAGTGAAAAGGAGAAAGTAAAAATCACTTTAATCGTTTTTAACATCTCCATGGTTCCCCAAACACCTACCTTTAACATTGTGGTGTAATATTCTCCAGACTTTTCTCTATACATATTTTTAACTTTATTGAGGAATAATTGATAAATTATATATATTAAAAAATACAATGTGATGATTTGATACACAGACACACACACACACACACTGTAGAATAATTACCAAGATCAAGATAATTAACAAAGCCATCAGCTTATAATTTACATAGGTAACTGTGTGTGTGTGTGCACGCGTGCTCACACATGCACGCATACATGATGCGAATGCTTAAGATCTATTCTCAACTACTTTCAAGTATATAATACTGTATTCTTAACCATAGCCACCATGCTGTATATTAGATTCTGAGCTTATTTCTATGCATATTTTTAAATCATTTGCACCAAATATGCTGATTCTAAACTGCTTTTATTATTTAATAGCATATCTCAAACACTGTGTTAATAAGTATAAATCTGCATAATCATTGCAATGTCTACATAACAGCTCTAGACGGGTTTGCATAAAGATTGCTGATTGGTATATGGATACTCCATAATTTATTTACGTTACTCTTTATTAATGTATTTGAGGTTCCCAATGTTTCACTACTATAAACAAAGCTAGGATCAACTTTCTCACACACACATATTTTCATACTTGTCTGATTCTTCCCTTTGGATAAAATCCTAGAGGAATTGCTGACTCAGAAGTAAACAGTTTATATTTTGATTCATGATATTAAACCGCCCTCCAGAAAGAACTGAATAACTTTTAGTCCCACTTAGCTTTCCTCACCAGCACTAGGTGTTATCATTCTTTTCTTGTCTTTTCCAATCTGATCATCATCAAATGGTATATAGTTTATATTTAATTCCTTGTGAATGTTTTCCACCAACCTTTTTCCCTGATTCATGCTAGTACACTGCATCTCCAATCATTCTCCCCAGAACTTTCTCTTATGTTGGATGGAACATCTCCAGGCAAATTCCCAATTGATTGCAAAGCTAGTAAAGTTATCACGAAAGTATCCCGATCCCACTTGCTCTCACAACAATCTCAGAAGTAAGTAACTGTGTCCCTCCTGCACCTGACATTGTCTCAAGCTTTGTGAGGCTGAAGAGCAGAAGATTTTCCCTTTAAGAGAAGTGATACCTGGACCATTATGGAGCCTGGAGTAGCCATCCTTCACCTTCACCAGCCTATTTCAATATTACTTTACAAACTCTGATGTTTTTGTTTAAATTGAACTTAATTTTGGCTTTGAGCCCCATCTGAGAGGCAGAACCTTAATCTGCCCCCACCTTACCGGGTCTAAATTGATCTGGGCGAGGAGGGTCTTCCATAGTCTTCAGGACTGGGACAGAGGTTGCATTGGGTCTCCTCCTCCCCCACCTACACTGGCATGTGCCTAGATGTCTCCCATTGGGAGACGGGTTATCAGTCCACACAGCGCAAAGCTGTGTCTTCTATGTTCCCAGCTGCAAGGCCCCTTGAATCCAATGGCTGTCTGGACGTCCTGTCTAAGCTGCTCTGGAAGGAACACCTACTTCCCTACATACTCTGAGCTGCAGGGACTGCTTTGGGCCCCTCTCAGCCCAGGGCATCATTACACTACTCCATATCAAGTGGAAGCAAAGGGAATGCCAATCAATCTGGGGGCATAGGCCATCTCTACTCTCAAATTCCCCAAATGAGTTGGGATTCCATGAACACACCTCACCCCCCAGGACTCAGCCTCTTGAAGGCTGGCTTCCTAGAGACCTACCTACATAAAACCTACCCTCCCTGATTCTCTTCTGCTTTCTGCCTCACCCATTCCTGAGAACTTTTATCTATTTTCAGCTCTGTAACCTACTCATCATGCAGTTGTCTACATATCCTGTTTCTACCCAGAGCTAGGCTTTGAAACAAATCCCAAATATTGACTTCTGCCATCTGACCTAAGGATGAAAATTGCAGATCTGACTGCCAAAATTGGGGGCAGGAGTGGAAAGGAATAACCAGAAATGGGGAAGGAAGCGTTTGTGGTTTCATTGGTGTGAAGAGGGCATCTCAGAGGTGAGAAACAGCACCAGCAAGAGGTGGGCATGTGCTGGAGTCTAGAGTCTGGCCGTCCTAGAACAGAGGCCTCTTCTGTGCTCCTGGGGAATAAAAGTTGCATAGGTAAAGTGGGGCCAGAACTTGCAAAACACTGTTAAGTAAGCAAGGTGATAGCGGGCATTCTAGGTTATCACAATGCAACTAATGAAGTAATAGTTCCATTTGACTTCATCACACAGCAGTTTTCTACTATTTAAAGCAAATTAAAGGATGGTGCTAATAGATAAGATGTGAGCTTTGAAATAAGACCATCCTAGGTTTAAAGTTGGATTCTGCTGCTTATTGTCTGTGATATTAGGCATCAGCCCAATGGGAATAATGATACCTCTTTTGTAAACCGATACTTCTCTCCATATGAGAGAACATATATGAAGCAACTGGATTTAAAAGATGTTCCCTTCCCTCCTTAGTTTCCTTCTCCCTTTCTATATTTTTCAGCCCCAACCCTCAGACTAACTCATAACATGTTCTATCCCCACCCAAATTAATCTACTGCTAATATTCCTTGGGTTACTAGAAATGCATTCATGAATATGTATAAATTGTACACATAAATTTGTATTCTGGTGTATCACGTGTGTTTCATATCTTATATAAGGAACTCTGTTATGCTTTTAAATATTCAGTAAGATTTATAAGAAATATTGATCAAAACATTGTATAAACTGGAAGTAATATCCAACTTGGCATTAGAAAGGTTTTATAGTACCGTGTTTCCCCTAAAATAAGACCTAGCTGGATAATTAGCTCTAATGCGTCTTTTGGAGCAAAAATTAATATAAGACTCAGTCTTATTTTACTATAATATAAGACCCAGTTTCACATAATATAAGACTGGGTCTTATATTAATTTTTGCTCCAAAAGACGCATTAGAGCTGATTATCCAGCTAGGTCTTATTTTCAGGGAAACACAGTATCATCTATTCTAGGGGCAGCTCAAGCCTCCTTTCCTCACAAGTCTTTCTCCCTCCTTCCTGCTCACCACCCAGGAGGATCACAGCCAAGGGCACAATTAGGGGCAATGCTAGGGAGCAGGGCTCAGTCAAGCCCAGCAAAAAGGCTGAAGCCCTGGCTTCTGTGTGAAATGGTCTCTCTGATTTGGCTCTTTGAAGAACATATCCTCCATGTGGCTAGTGAAGTATCAGAGACTTGAAGAAGCTTCCCTCTCTGGACATACCCCCACCATGAGATGGTCAACTCTGCTTAGAGCAAAAGCTCTGAAGGTCGAGACTCAGACAGTTTACTTTTCCTCCAGGTTCTCTCCTCATTGTAGAAGACATAAGAGCACAAACACAAGTTTGGGGTCTGGATCTAGGGATAAGAATTATGTTTCTAGTGCAAGCAACTTAAGTCTGGCCAGGCAAATAATACTAATAGCAGCAGAAGCAGCAGCAGAAGCAGCAGCAGAGCAGCAATAATTAATATGTATGAAGCAGTCACTGTGTGCCAGACATTGTGCTAAGTGCTTTAAAATCATTTTCTTCCCTCACCATAGCCCTGTGAAGTAAGTTCTGTTATTACATGTTCCTTACAAATGAAAAAAACTGAGGTTCAGTGGATTTTTATAACTTGCCTGAGATTTAAAAGGTAGGAAATTATGGAGTCTGGATTCAAACCTAGGCAGTCTGATCTTTAATAGTTCCATGTAACCCAACCCTGCTCACCAGAATCAGGGACCCAACATCAAAGGTCCCTTACATTTCCTCTCTCCTCAGAGCACCCTCAAGAACCTATAGGTGTTGTAAAGGACTGTTTGAGGATTCAAATTCCTTGATCCCAGTAACCCCTTATCCTTTTTCATGTTTGGACATGTGACCATTTAACATGTGTACTCCCACAAGGTTGTGGTTTGGTTTAGAGCACAGTACTACCTTGGAACAAATTTGGAGAGTCTCTCATAAGAAAAGAGTTTCAGGGATCCAGCCAAGATGGCAGAATAGGTAAACACTGTGCTCACCTTCTCCTATGACCACCTCAAAATTACAACAAAACTATAGAACAACCATCATTGAGAACTGCCCAAAGTCTAACTGAACAGAAGTCTTATAACTTAGGATATGCAGAAGAAGCCACACTGAGACTGGTAGGAGGTATCGAGATGCAAAACAGGCTGGTCCCACATCCATGTCTGTCAGTTAAAAATTGGGAGGGATATCATCGCTGCAGAGGTCTCGCTTGAGGAGTGAGGGGTCCCAGCCCCAAATCAGGCTCCCCAATCCAGGATACCAGTGCCAGGAAGAGAATTCCCCACAACTTCTGGCTGTGAAAACCAGTGGAGATGGCGGCTGAGTGAGACAGAGGGTGTTCCTCTTAAATGACCTGTGCATGAATTTACTTGCTGATGGATTCACTTGTTATGAGCTCCAACACTGAGGCAGGAGCTGCAAAGGCACCAGGGACAAATGGGGAGGAATTATCTGGCTTCAGGGAAAGAGCTGGAGGGGCATCTTTCTCCCAGACAGAAGTACTGGCAAGAGCCATTGTTCCTTTGTTGAGTTCTTCCCCCACCCAGCATGGAGACTCAGGCAGGCACCATATCTGAGTCTCCATCAACCTGGCTAACCCCGTTGGCCCCACTCTGTTGATTTCCTGAGACAATGCCCCACCCAACTTGCAGGCCCACCCAAGCCACTTGCAGTGGATTTTCCATACAAACAGCCTATCTTGGCTCATGCTGTGGACTTTCCAAAAATCTCTCAAAGATTCATAATTCCCAAACAAGCAGCATCTGGCCGAGGCGTGCCCTATATCATCTGCTAAGTAGTTCCAAACCCAGCACTAGTGGCAGCCAACCCCAGTTCACAGCTTAGTCTCTCCCAGGAATCTCCAAGCCCAGGACAAGTGGCAACAATCTGCAGATCACATTGTAGCTCATACCAAGTGCTCTAGGGCAGTACACAGGCAGCAGCTGAACTTGGCCTGCACCAGAATCTTTCCCAAAAGGTCCCAGAAACAACACACCTGGTAGCCAGCTTCAGACTATACCAGAGCACCCCCCAACCACCTCTACAAATGACACACCTAAAGTGAAGTCTCAGCAGGCACCAGAGTCCTGCTAAAGCAAATTCTGCTCCATAGGGCCAGCCTCTGCACAACAGCTTCTCCACTGTAATCACAAACAGTCCTCACAATCAATCATCCTCCCATTTACATGTGAACACCAATCAAGTCTCAACTACAACAAGGGGGCACACACAACTCACACAAGGGACATACCAGGGAGAACTGGGTCCCACAGGATACCTACTACATAAGACCACTCTACTAAAACCAGGAGGCATAGCAGCTCTATGTAACACATAGAGACAAACACAGGGAGGAAGCCAAAATGAAGAGACAAAGAAATATATCCCAAATGAAAGAACAGAACAAAGCTCCAGAAAAAGAACTAAAAAGAAAATGGAGACAAGCAATCTACCAGATGCAGAGTTCAAAATACTGGTTATAAGGATAGGAAGCTCTGTGAGAATGTCAACAAAGAGATAGGAAACATAAAAATGGAAATAGAACACACACACACACATACACACACACACACACACACACACACACACACACACACCAGAAATGAAGAATACAATAACTAAAATAAAGAATACATTAGAGGGAATTAACAGTAGAATAGATGAAGCAGAGGATTGAATCAGTAATTTGTAATAATCCAAAAAAATGAGAATAGTTTAAGGGCCCTCAGGGACACATCAAGCATACCAATATTCACACCATTGGGGTAGTAGATGGAGATGAGAGAGAGCAAGAAACTGAAAACCTATCTGAAGAAATAATGATGGAAAACTTCCCTAACCTGGTGAAGGACATAGACATAAAAGTACTGATAGCCCAGAAAGCTCCAACAAAGATGAACCCAAAGAGGCCCACACCAAGACACATCATAACTAAAACTCCAAAGGTTAAAGACTAAGAGAGAATCTTAAAAGCAGCAAGAGAAAGGCAGTTAGTTACTTACAAGGGAGACCCAGAAGACGTCAGCTGATTTCTCAACAGAAACTTTGCAAGCCAGAAACGAGTGGCAGGAAATATTCAAAGTGATGAAAAGAAAGAACATACAACCAAGATTACTCTACCCAGCACAGCTATCATTTAAAATCAAAGAATTTGATTTTGAAGAACTTCCCAGATAAGAAAAAGCCAAAGGAGTTCATCACTACCAAATCAATATTCCAAGAAACATTAGAGGGACTTCTTTAAGAAGAAGAAGAAGAAAAACAGATCAAAAATATGAATAATAAAATAGCAATAACTACTTAGCTATCAATAATTACTTTAAAAGTAAATGGATTAAATATTCCAATTAAAAGACATCAGGTGGCTGAATGGAGAAGAAAACAAGACCCTTATATGTGCTGCCTACAACAGACTCACCTCTGAAAGATATACAGAGACTGAAAGTAAAGGGATGGAAAAAGATATTTCATGCAAATGAAAAATTTTTTTAAAATCTGAAGTAGCAATACTTATACCACACAAAATAGACTTTAAAACAAGAGACAAAGGACCCAGTAATTCCACTGGGTATTTATCCAAAGAATCCCAAAACACTAATTTGAAAAGACATATGCATCTATATGTTCATTGCATCATTATTTACAATAGCCAAGATATGGAAGCACCCTAAGTGTATATCAATAGCTGAATGATAAAGAAGTGGTGCATATATACAACGGAATATTACTCAGCCATAAAAAAGAATGAAATTTTGCCATCTGCAAAAACATGGATGGATCTAGAGGGTATTATGCTGAGTGAAGTAAGTCAGACTGAGAAAGACAAATGCCATATGATTTCACTTATATTTAGTACAAAATAAATGAACAAACAAAACAAAAACAAACTCATAGATATGTGTACAGAGAACATTTTGATGGTTTCTAGATAGAGTGGACAGTTAGGGTAATGGGTGTAAAAGGTGAAGAAATTAAGAAGTACAAATTGGCAATTACAAAATAGTCATGGGGATTTAAAGTATAGCATAGGAAATACAGTCAATAATATTGTAATAACTATGCATGGTGTCAGATGGGTACTAGATTTATCAGGGTGGTCACTTCATAAGTTATATAAATGTCTAATCACTATTTTGTACCCTTGAAATTAATATAATAGTGTATATCAACTATAATTGAAAAATAAAAAATTATTTTAAAAAGAGAATGTCAAGACTCGCTTTCACTTCCTCGTCCCCTGAAATGCAAACGTCCTGATACATCTTCACTATAGCAGAGACAAGATGGAAGGTATTTCTCAAAGGTATTGTTAGGGCCATGTGGCTTCCTAAAATACTTGACACTCACCATAGACCATCTCTCAGCCTATGAAAAAATAATTATTTCTATTATCTCTCTCTGTGAAGTCTGATCTTTCATGAGGAACTTCAAGGAAACATCCTCAGTACCTCCCCGTATATGGAAGAAAACACATGCAGGAGAGACCTGATTTATCCTCACCCTAACCCTCCACGAGTCTCTAGAGTTAGCTATTGGTAAATACAGATTCAACTGATTCTTTCTTTACTTCCCTCTACTTTCTCATCCACAATGACAGGTAAGGTTCAAGCCTCTCGAATTTATAGCATAAAGAGCTGTCAGCAGTAATGAAGGCTATAAACTTTCTCATTCTGGCCCAGTAGAAGGGAGATGGTGTCTCCCCCCAATCATCAAACAAAGGCTATTCCTTTAAATTGAGATATGACTGTTTCTGTATGAGAGGAATAGTATACACTCATTGGCTTAGGTCTGGGTGAATGCCCATCAGGTTACGTGCATCCTTGAACCAAAAAATCGATCAAGTAGGAGGCATTTTCTGAAAGATTTAGGCCAATTAAGATCCATTCCTGGAGGTGGACTAGGTCTGTTGTACCAATCCGTATGGCTACTCTACACAGTTGTCATGGGGGGGGTAGCGGGGGGAGTGTTTGCGCCCTCAAAAATGTGGGTGCAGTTAGGAAGGGAAAGGAAAGATGTCAGTATTGGGTAGAAGGTAGATGTATGCCCACTTAAATATATAAAGACCTGAAGAAAAAGACCTACTAAAGGTCAGAAGTGGTTATCTCAATGGTAGGATTAGAAGTAATTCTTTGATCCTTTATAAGCATGTAATTTTTATGTAATTGGTAAAAAAAAAAAAAAAAAATAGTTACTTTTAAAACAAGTTGTACACAAAGTATTTGTCAAGAGTGGAACCAAGTGAACAAACACCAAAAGAGGACAAATCTCTGAAATAACATACTATGGAGAGGCAGCAGTATGACATTCAAATACAAAAAGAAAAACATATTTCTTACAGTTTTGCTGAGTGGCCAGTTGGAGTGAAGACACACTAACCAAGAGGCAGGGAAGGAATAGTTTAAGGACATACAAAAGTCAAACCTCACATCATGTGAGATTGTTACAAAACACTGAACTGCAGTCCAACACACTGGGGAGACAGATGACAGTCCAAGGTGAAGATGATATGTAATCATAAGTTAGCCAATATTTGTTAAAATTTACTATATGCAAGTGCTTGTATGTCTGATCACATTTAATACTCACAATGGTGCCTTGAGGTAATGTACAAGGTCGGACAATTAAGTTCACGAACTCATCCTAGAAAAAGTCCTACACACCTCACTGCTGAATATCACTATGGTCACCTTCAAAGTACTCCCCTTGGGAAGCTATGCACTGACACCGGCACCTGGTCCACTCTTCAAAGCAATGTTGAAACTCTTTCTGGAATGGCCCTCAGAGCTGTCGTCATATTACCCTTGATGTCCTGAATGCCATCAAAATGTCTTCCTTTCAATATTTCCTTTATCTTTGGGTAAAGAAAGAAGTCATTGGGGGCCAGATTAGGTGAGTAGGGAGGGTGTTCCAATACAGTTAATCGTTTACTGGCTGAAAACTCGCTAACGTGAGCTGGTACATTGTTGTGACACATGAGGCATGAATTGTGGTGAAAAGTTTAGATCGTCTAACTTTTTCACGCAGCATTTTCATGACTTCCAAATAGCAAACTTGGTTACCTGTTTGTCTGGTTGGTACAAATTCATAATGAACAATCCCTCTGAAATCAAGAAAAGGTTAGCAACATCGTTGCAACAAGTTTGTGAACTTAATTGTCTAAGCTCGTATTATTCCCATGGGAGGAAATGGTGTTGATGACTTCCCTGTCTGTATTCCCTTAGCACTCACCTTTGTCACGTGTCAACATCTTCATTCTGCAAGCGCCAGCACTTCTCTGCCTCCTGAGAAAGGCAGGTGCATGGGGCAGCCCAGAACTGCTACAGAGGTCACATCCCTGCGAGTAACCCTTAATAATACAGAACAGTACTTGATAAATAAATGTTTATCAAGTATCAAATATGCGATAAATAAGAATGTGATAAATAAATAGCTTCCTTGCCCTATGGATAGGTTAACTCTGAGGCATGTTCTATACATGCCATGATCAGCTCACAGTGGGGTCTAATCTCAGTGGCCCACAGTGGTGACCTGCTCACAGACACACCTGTCTTGGCTTCCTTTTGCTCCTTGTCTCACTTTCCCACTACCCTTGCTTCCTAGGATCCCATTTACACTCCCATTTTTGTCTCAGGGTCTGCTTCTGGGGGTATTCATTCAAGACACCCATTTAAAAGATAAAGCAACTGGGACTTAACAAGTGAGTAACTTCCCCAAATTACACCACTAGTAAGTAAGTAAGGCCATATTCCAACCCGCAACTGACTCCACTGAATCACTATTCTAATGTTACCCCAACACAGCACATGCAATATTGCAGATACTTGAGACGTTTTTAGGTTTTCTATGGATGGATTGCTTTGCTTTATTTTAATGTGTATTAAAGATAATATACTATCTCATCAAATTCAAGACACTTTCAATTGTAATATACACCAGTATTTTATGTACTGCTAAGAAAAAAAGAACTTGGCTATGACCCAATGTTTTCTTATCACTGAACATTTTTATTTTATTTTTACTGAAAGGAAAATAGGCTTCTTTGGACATAACATTTAAAAATAAATTACACTTGGGCATATATGAAAAGGAAGACATAAGCAAATTTAATTAGCTAAAATGTTCCTTAAATTTCTTTACTATCAATGGGGTCTAATATATGGTGATGGAAAGAGAACTGATTCTGGGTGGTGAACACACAATGTGAGGTATAGATAATGTATTACAGAATTGTACACCTGAAATCTATGTAACTATGTAACTTTACTAACAATTGTCGCCCCAATAAACTTTAATTCAAAGAAAAAAAAAGGAAAACCATACTTCCCAGGGTCACTGCAAAGATTAAATAAAATAAGCTATGAGATAAAGAAAAAAATTCTTTACAATCAAGTGTTCAATTCTTCTGAATCATTTTTAAACTCAAGGTCAATAACATCCATGATTTGTCATCTATCACAGTCTATGCCACGGATAGCATTGGCAAAGCTGCATTTTTTCCAGGGTGTTCCCCCATTCACTTCACGATTTTCACCCATGCTACCCATGACATCCATTCATTTTTTTTTTTTTAATCTGGTGCCTTCTTCTTCTCACCAGAAGGTGTCAGGCAAGACAGCTATGTCCTGACTACTGCCTAGTCAACTTCAAGGACAAGGAGGGTCATTGGCATCCATTGTCAGACACATCAGGACTTCAGAGATGTTGACAATGTGGAAAAATGTGTATCATAGATCTAATGAAATAAGGCATACAACTGGCCCATCAAATCTCTCAGACATGGAAATTATTACTTACGAGGAGGCTAGAGTACTTTATAAAAGTATGTGTTAATATAAGGGAGTTTTTTTGTTAAAAATTGCACAGGCGATACACTGATATGGTAAAAACTGTGAAGAGAGTCCATAACTGAACTTTGAGAAAGCCAGCATTACGTCATGCCCGGTGTATGAGGGAGACGTGCACAGCCAGCAGCAGCGACCTCTGCAACCAGGAACGACTGCAGCCTGCCCACTGTTCGTGTACACTCATGATTCCACCCACTGGGCCTCATTCCAAAGTCTCTCAACAATCACACCTACAGCATGAAAAGGGGCTTTAAATTACTATTTGAAGAGTAATTACAGGTTGGGGATGGGTAGAACATACACACACACACACACACACACACACACACACACACACACACACACAAAAGCCTGGATCAGAACATTTTAATAGGCCACATCAGGTTACAGTTCAAATTAGGATTAATGTTCATGAATAAGGAACAAATTCTACCAGCGTTTATTTAAAGTCAAGTTCACACTTCTTTTTGGTTGGATATTTTTTACGTAATTGCAGGCTATTTTATTGGTGATAAGATTAAATTTCATCACTGAAGCAGAACCATATACCATACTTGCCAGCGAAGTCCATAGCCTTAGCACTTTCACATGACAGATGTTTCCACGGCAGAGGGACTTACTTAGACTAATAAGTAGTTATGCTCATTATCCTTAATAATCAAACTCAGACAGGACCCCAGTTAAATGGATTTTCTCATAGTTGTCCCATGAAGACATGAACTCAAGTTCAGAAAGTATAACAGACATATGTTCAAGTTGAAATCTGAACAGAGCAACCTCTCAAATGCATGACTGTTTAAATCTACCATGATGCTTGAAGGAAGTTAAGGGTCTGTGAAAGTAAATGATTCGGTGTGTGAATGTTCCATCTGCCAAATACGTTAAGGTCTACTACCTACAGCTAATTAAAGAAAACCAAAGGATGGAAAAGAAAAAGATCAGGTGTCATATCTTAGGAAGGTTGAATGCTATAAAGTTCTTTAGGCTCCTGTGTAAAATAGAAACTTAATATTGTTTCTCAACAGAAAGCATTCTTGTTGGTTTTTAAAACTTTCTTTCCAGAAAGCTTTAAAACTGATGATATGAAACACCACAAGGCCTCAGATTGTTTGCTTATAGGATTTAGGAGTAAACTTTTCTTTATTTCTCCTTACCCAAAAAGTGACAAAGCTAAAAGTGGGGAGGTTTCTCTATCAGAGACTGTACTCTTGTTTCCCTCTCCTCACTTTTACAAAATGCACCTTTTTCCCTACCCTGTCCATTGTCACTGAATACTCAGCCACTCAAGGGGTTAAACAAATAACATGACAATACAGGGAACTAGCAGAACAAAATTAACCTATTTATGCAGATAAACTGCAAGCCTTTTCTAAAGCTATCAACATGTCCTTTCAGGGCCATGCTGATAATGGGGGCCAGAGGGTCAGGCACTGTGCCATCTCTAACCAACAGAGACTCTTGCTCCCAAGTTGTTTCCCAGCACTTGCCTCCCCTTCTTTGGGTACCAAGTCTCAGATTTTTCTTTGCAGCTTCACCTTCATCCATACAATTCCAGAGGAGCTGAACCTTCATTTCCCTTTTCCTGGGCACTATTGTCCAGATGCCTTTAACTAAGCCAATATCCCCATCTCCTAGTTGCTAACAGTGCTCAGCTCCCTTTCTCAGGAAAGGTGTCCTGGACCAAACAGGAGCCACCCTGATAGATGTGTAGCACCCTACAGCACCCTGCCCTACCTCCAGAGGCAGCCCACAACTAGTAAATAACCAAATAACACTGGGATACAAAAGGTAATCCCCTTGCTTTAGGTGGAACCAACTTGGTGCTGCCAATTCATGCATTCATGCGTAGGATTAGGCTGTAGCTGGTCTCCAGCTGAGACCACATCCTTGCTTAGGTTTTCCTGCTGCCCTATCCTGCTTTCCTCAGTCCTCTTCTCCTGAGAGCGCTTCCTCAATAAATTGCTTGCACAAGAATCCCTGTCTCAGTTTCTGCTTCTTGGGCAGCCAGCCTAAGATATTACTCTGTCACCCCACCTGTCTCCCCTTTATTCCTCCTGAAGAGAAGTTATGTCTGAGTCCTTACTAAACTAGCTCTGCCCCTGGATTTTTCAGTTAAGTGAGATACTGAGTTGTGTGGTTTTTTTGCTTAAGCTAGTACTTTGGGTTAAGTTTTTAGTTGCTTCTACTAAAGAGTACTAACACATTAGAAGACAAGGTTATATTCTGGCTCATTTATTCTTCAGTCCATAAATATTTATTGAGCACCTACTGTGTCTCAGCTACTTTGCTAGGATATACAAATATACTCATAATGGTAAAAAAGAGATAATCCCTGCCCTCAAGTAACGCTCTGTCTTCAAGGAGACCATAATGACAATGCAGAGTGATAAGTATAATGAAAAACGGTGTGTTATGGGAACACACAAGAGGAACGTCTAACTCCTTATGGGCACGTGGCAGGTAGTGGGGACACTCGTCAGGGAAGATTTCCTCACAGAGGCCATATCTGACCTAAAATCAAAGGAAAGAAGAAGTCATCAAGGAGAAATGCTTTCCAGGCAGAGGGATCAGATGTACAACGAGCAAAAGCAAGACAAAGCATGATACATCCAGGGGAGTCCAGGAAAATTGGTATGGCTATATAGATTCAAGACTGAAAAGGAAAGTGGAACTGATAAAATGTAATGATTGACTGGATATGGGGATTGAAGGAGAGGTAGGAATCAAGAACGGTAGATGAAAAAGGAGCAGTTGGTTGTCAAGAGGCCCTCAGAGGCAGCTTTGCAGTCTAAAGAATAAACAACAGGTGACTAATCTCTATGATCTACTTTATACATTTATTCAAAGTTATTGTTTCTTCTATGTGCAAGTCGTAACAGATATCCATTTAATTCTATAGTATTCACAACACTGTAATAGGTGCCATAAAGTACACACAAGCACGTACACACACACACACACACACACACACACACGAGCCTTAATCTAACGCTGTTTACAATCTACTTAAGTACAACAAACAAGGAAACCTAAGAAATGTAACAAAGACAATATTGTATAAATGAAAATTTAAGTGCTGAGGACTTTAGCCAAAGCAAAAGAGTGGTAAATGGGGACTAAGTTTTAGTGTATGAAGGAGAATTAACTAATGGTTTATTTACTTCTGAAAGCTTATTCTGCACCACGCAGAGCATTTTACATTATTTAATCCTTAAAAGAATCCTTTGCAATTGGTATTAATAATACCTTTTCTTTTTCATTTTTCAAGGAAGGATTCCAAGAGAGGAATAATAAATGTGACGTGTGTGTGTGTGTGTGTGTGTGTGTGTGTGTGTGTGTGTGTGTGGTGAATGGTGGAGTCTAATCTGGAGGAATTACACTAGAATATGACCTTAGAAGGAAAGAGAGGCAGCTGGAAAATGTAGAGTCCGTCTTGGCTTGGCTAGTTAGAATAAGATAGTGTAATGGTGAATTTTGTCAACTTGACTGGGCTAAGAGATGTCCAGAGAGCTGGTAAAACATTATTTCTGGATATGTCTGTGAGCGTGTTTCTGGAAGAGATTAGCATTAGTCAGTACACCCAATACAGAAGATCCACCTTCACCAGTGGGGGTGGGCACCATCAAATCTATTTAGGGCCCCAAAACAACAGAAAGATAGAAGAAGGGTGTGTTCTCCCTTATTGAGCTAGGATGTCCATCCTCCTGTTTCTTAGGCCTTCATGCTTGGACTAACTTACACCACTGCTCTCCTGGGTCTCCAGCTTGCAGATGGCAGATCGTGGGATTCTCAGGCTCCATGACCAGGTGAGTCAATTCCCATAATAAATCTCCTCATATATATATATATATATCTGTATATATCCTATAGGTTCTATTTCTCTGGAGAACCCTGACTAATACAGATGGGATATATAAAAAGAGACATTGCATATTCCTAGGGCAATAGAAGATTATTAAATATGCTCATAAAATATGGCTCCAGGAGCTTCATGCCACATACACTGGATTAGGAGCAGTTACTCAGAAGATTATTAAGAAATTAAAACACGTTGCCATGAAGACCTGTACTCTCTGCATTAGAAAAGGAGAGAAACATGGAGAAATATCTAATGACCACTTTGGTGCAGAAAGAAAGCGTAAAGAAATGTCTAGGTTTCGACCAAGAGTTTTGGAAAGGTAGAACACCATGGAATGGAGAACCAGGCAGTTGGAACGACAGTATAAGGGGCAAGAGGGTGGCTCTAGAGGAGCCTTCCAGGGTCCAGGGTTCCTTTAGAACAGGGACAATTTTCACTCCCTTTGCCTCACTTCCATCCTCAAAGTGGGATGTGTGTGCATCGTATGGCCCTTTGTGCGTTAGACACACAATGAGTACCTGCTGAAAGAATGGGTGAATGTATGAGGAACGGTAAACACGGAACAATAAATAGCATCCCCCTCTTCTCCATTGTCTGGTGACTCCCAACCGCAGGGTAGACCCTGGTAGAATGGAGGAAAACATCAAATCTGGAATCATAAGATTTTTTCATTTCCAAATCTTGACTTCTACACTTATCACATTTATACCTTGGACAAGTCAAATATTATCTCTAAGCCTCAGTTTCCTCCTTTATTAAAGGAGAATAGTCACACCTGCCCTCCTACTTCAACATACTGTTAAATCACATGTGTTGCTTGAGCCTCCACCAAGTACAAGCAGAACTTGGAGATATTGTGGGTTCAGTTCCAGACCACTGCAATAAAGCGAGTCACAGTCTTTTTTTTTTGGTGGAGGGTCTTGCACTCAATATGTAAAAAACACAACATCTGGGGGGCACAATAAAGCGAGGGATGCCTGTACTTTAATCAAGTACATGGGAGTATTTCTTCCCCACAGAGCTTTATCAATTTTCTTTCAGAATCTCTCTCTCTCTCTCTCTCTCTCTCTCTCTCTCTCTCTCTCTCTCTCCCTCCCTCCCTCCCTCCCTCCCTCCCTCCCTCCCTCCCTCTCTCTCTCTCTCTCTCTCTCCCCCCCACCCCCAACCCAAGTCTTCTGGATATTTCCAATAGTTATGTGTTGGTTTTCTGAAACATAGCCAAAATCTCTCCTTTGCAGAGGAACAAAAGCATTTCTCTCTCCCACTTTCCTCCCTCAACAAACCGATAGTTAGTAAGAATATTAACTATCAGGTTAAGGCACATTTCATGGCACACCCATTAGGACATATTGATACCCAACAGCAAATTAACAAAATGATGAAGAACAGGATGTACAATGAGGATTTACTCTCCTCAGTTCTCACTTCATTGCACCAAACAAGCATATTCAGTGTGGAACCGTAATCACAGAATATAATGCAGGGCTTATAAAGTTGCACCAGTCGCATTTTTACATAACTCTTACACTCTTTTCTTTTATTACTTTTTTGTTTTTAATAAATAGAAAGGGGGGTGTGCCTTCTTTCTTCTACGAGGAAGTCTTCCTAACTGGATTAAACCCTTGGAAGAAAGAGACTCTGCCCTCCTCACTTTTAGGTCTTTAAAGGGTCCTAGCACAATTCTCCACTCAGAATAAGCACTCGATAGTATATATTTATAGAAGTAATAAGTGAGGGGGAAAACAATGAATATTATTATCATTTGACAAATCTATAAAATGAATACTTAAAAGCAGAGGAATGTAACTGACTTCCTTCCACTCTGGCAAATCTCCATGAAATTTTACAAATCTGTGTGCATTGCGTTCTCAAGCTATAAATCTCATGGCACTCAACACATTGTGAAACACAGGAGAATGTCTATAATGGGTATTTCCACATCTTCGTTTCGACATGCAAATTCAGGAATGAACAAAGTCTAAGAAATCTTAAACTCTCTAGTTCCTAGCAGGGAAGGTGGCGAAGTTTATGCACAAATGCAGCGGTAGGAGTCAGAGGTCTCAGTTGCAGAATGAGGATGAGGTCCTCTGGATATTACTGGAGCTGTGGCTGGGCGGTGAGAGTGCATTAGAAAACATGCACAGTCCTCGTTAATGTTCTTTGTAGAGATAATGGCAAGTGTTGCAGACCATGGCAAAATGCCGGTCCTACCTTATTCCATATGTCTATTTGATAAAGGTCATTTCTCAACGGGCACAGAAACTACTTAAATACTCTGATGCTTTTTCTCTTGTCCCCACTGCCCACCACAACATGCTTGTCTATGCACGAAATTCTACATGGGGCCCCATTTCTTAGAGTCTCAAACTGTGTGTATTTATCCATTTATTCAGTGGATATTTACCAAGCATCTACTGTGTTCCAAGGACCGTGCTAGTGGTACAAAGACAAATGAGATACGGTCCCTGTTTTTAAGAGACTTAAAACTAGTGAAAATACTGTTAAGGCAGAAATACCATTGAAAACAGTTGGGTATTAAGCTGTTATCAATACCACCTTGTCATGTTTTTCATTTGTTTGTTTGTTTGTTCGTTTGCTTTTTTTTTTTTTTTTTTAATTTTATTTTATTAAATTTATTGGGGTGACAATTGTTAGTAAAATTACATAGATTTCAGGTGTACAAGTGGTATATAAACCAAAAGCAACAAAAGAACAAGACAAACAAATGTTCGTTTGCTTTTACCTGTGAAAGGAGTAAAACTGCCTGTTAGGCTCCCAAAGAACTTTCTCATGATCCTTTCCCCTGCAGTTTGAGGTTTGAAACACAAGATGACACCACTGAGTCTGATACCAAGTAATTACAGTTCTCTTAATTCAAAATATTAAAAAGTAAACAGAGGCCATTCTAGTTGCCAGATGGGATGCTACCGAGTTCATGAATCGCTTAATAAAGTCAATTAGATCTTCAAAAAATAAGTAAACAGAGCATGGAGGAATATATGCCCCTTAAAATATAAAGTATCATTTATTAGTGTAAATTGAATGAAGCCCCAAAATATATCTTCATATGAAACCGTTAAATAGAACAATAACAGAATAACAATTCAGTGACTATACCCCATGTCCTTTGGGTGGACTTTTGGTCTCCTGAACACATATTTTTTTTTTTAATTTTGTTCGTTTGGAAACTCCCAAGTCTTTCCTCATCAGGCGCTGGTCTTTCCCTAACTGCTACTTTGGGATCTTTAACACTTGGTACGAGTGATGCTTTGCTTTTCTGTCTACTTCCCTGGCCTCCAATGCTGCTTCGTGTTGCTACCCTATCAATCTAATACTCTATCTCAAAGCAGGGCTTATAGTCTCCATTTCTACTCAAATCCTGACATTTTGTGAATCTGAAACATAAACTCTTAAATCAGCAGTTCCCAATTAGGGACAATTTGGCTCCCCAGTAGACAGATGGCAATGTCTGCAGACATTGCAGAATGTCACAGCTGCACATGTGAGGATGGGATGGAGATGCCACTGGCAAATAGAGGGCAGAGGCCAAGGATGCCACTGAATATACTGCCGTGCACAGGACAGCACCCAGCACAAGGCATAAACCCGCCCCTATTATCAAGAGGTTGACCAACTCTGATGTAGAAGAGGCTAGGGGACCATTCACGGAGGGGGCTACAGTCACAAGAGTCCTATCAGAGCAGATCTGGGTGTGTAAAGAAAATGCACGTTTCTTCCCTTTGTGGCAGAGATTTCCATGTAATAGTCCAGGTGACCTGGCATCTGTCAGAAGCTTATTTTTACAGATTAAAAGTCATACATAGTCCAAACATAACATCACAAACACCATTTTTATGCAGATCAGAACCTTAATATTTCACACTTTATTAAGAATTAGTTGACAACTAGCAGGGAACAAGATAGGATGCCAGCCATGTGAAAAGAAGCCTTTAACTGTAGAGGTGGGAAACAGCAGTATACACATCTTTGCTTTACAGTTTTCCCTTGCCAACCTTGAACTTTATCTGAACCCTGTGTTCCCAGAAAGCAGCTACAGTGAAGAAATCCTGGTCCAACCCTACTGTGTTCCAAGAAAGGGCAAAGCACAAAAGACCACCCTGCTCTCACCTAGATTCCTCAGGACTGGATAAGACTCACTTTCTGTCCACCTGTCCTCAGGTCTCCTGTTTACTTGACTCTTTAAGAATCTCCCACCCACCCCTTCATCTGTGTTTGGGGGGGAGGGGTTAACATGCAAGGTAGTTAGGATAGGAAACCCAGGGGTTAATCCACGGAGGAGGTGAAGTGCCTGGATGGACCACCCTCCTCCAGGAGCTGTGAGGAATGCAGCTGGGTGTGTGGCAGCTGCAGGGTCAGCTCCCAGGGGCTCCTTAGCATTTGCTACCTTCCAAGCTTTCCACACACTTCCCTAAAACAGCCTCCCAGGTGCCTCCCCACCTAATCCCTGTGGTCTTTGCCCTTAAACTCTCTCATTTAGCTTTCTTTCTAATCTTTATTACTGCTTAAACAGTAAATCCCACCTGCTTTGGGGCTTTGTTTTTTGTTTCTCAAGAACATCGTTTGGAAGTCAAAAGAACTGAAAACGAACTCTTCTCTTATCGTCACATTCCTGCATTGAAATCCCAATTCCCTCTTGTCTGACTCAGACAAACCAGGCAAGGGGTCAGCCAGTGTGGGCAGGAAAGTAAAAGAAGCCCCGAGACTAATACTAAGTGAAGCCTTGATACTAATTCTTTCAGAGTTCAATGGCCGTTAATCATTCACCTGATGAGTATCGGCAACTTGGTGCATAAAAGGTACTAATAGGAAGGAAGAGGGAAAGATGGTTCCAAAGCTTTGATCCAGGTGACTGTGAGACCTCACGGAGTGTCAGGTGTGATTGGAGCGGGGACAGCAGCATGCCAATCAAACTTCTGACCCTACTTGCCCTTACAATGATTTCCTGGGCAGAAAATCATCCAGGGAGTTTAAGAAGCTTAGGAGGGCATCATTATTTACAAGAGTCAGGGTTAAACAATCTTCCTTTTTACATAAGAACAACTTTTAAAATAAAGGTTTATATTGGCAATTTGGGTTTGAAGAGAAACCAAATGTATGGTGGGAACAGCACTGGATTTAAATACCAAGGTCTTGGATCAACTGATGTTCTGACTCTGCCATCTACCGACTGGGACAACTTGCCCAAGGCAGCCTCTTTGGTTCTTTATTTCTTCATCCATGGGGGCCATGGGGTTGTTGAAACATTAATACTCAATGAAGTTGTTTTATGTTTTACTACAGCACATTATGTATGTATGAGATATTTAATATGTAGTTGCCATAGAAAATGGAGTCAAACTAGTCTAGAAACAGGAAAACTGAGACTTTTATCCCAAAATTCCACAGTGAATGACGCAATTCCAAGTCTTCAAGGTTTGGAATATATAAAATAAGATGAAGATGTGCTGCTCTTCACACAGTGTATAGATCCCAAATGGACATAGATCCTTTGGAACAAACTGCAGGATTTACTCCATGCTTCTCCCATGCAGCACACCCTCTGCAGTGTAAGGAAGCCCTCCAAGGGCACCTAAATAAACCCAGCGAAGCTGCCTGGAACATCAGTTACGTTCCAATTTGAGTTGGTGTGTGGGGTATTTTTATATGATGACACAAGTCATGGGGTCCATTGTGATACAAAACGCCAAATGTACATCATGCTTGGGATAAAGCCCAGGACTTCAAAGTCATTTCAAAATCAAAGCAGGCCATTTGGGGCCACACAGGCCCAGAAAAATGCACAGTTTTTAAAAACTCTTATCTGCTGTTATGTGTGCAAGTACTTCAGCAGGAAAGTTTGATTAGCCACATTACTTTGTTCCTTATTCTCTTTTCACTGGTGAAGACATAATTGTCAAGGTCATTTACTGCTATTTAGGATTGATCCTCAATGTTCTGATATCCAGCCGACTTCTGTTCTCATTGGTAGTTGCCTGTGGCACACCAATAGTGAAGTAGTTTGAATAGCTCTCCTGATATGATTATTTTCATATTTGTCTTATTCTCATCTCCTTTTATCAAGTCTTATAAATTTCTTTTAGAACAGAGGCTGTGCCTAAATTTTTTAGGACTCCTGGGCAATGTCCACACCTCTGGCTTGCAAGTAACAGGTATTCAATCAAAAACGGAACCAAACCAAAGACTGCAGAAGGCTAATTATTACCACTGGCTTTCATAAGTCACATTGTGGAAACTTCCTAATTTGAAGTCCTATTTTAGAGCATATTATCCATCTGATCATCACAAGTACTTAGTGAGATAGGTCACAACACAGGCACAAAGTCAGAACTAGACATCATGTCTTCAAAATGCTTTTCATCTAGACAATCATCCAAACATATTTACTAAGCACCTACTACGTGCTCAGCCCTTTTCCAGGCTTTGGGAAAGATGATAGGTGTGTGTGTGTGTGTGTGTGTGTGTGAGAGAGAGAGAGAGAGAGAGAGAGAGAGAGATCTCCTCAGGGAGGAAGAACAGACATATAAAATAGTAGACTAATCACCAATTCACTAATTGCTGACAGAAGTTCGGGGAGCAATGGTAACACATACAAGGGGCTTTTGTTTAAATTAATGACTATTAGCTTCCCACCTGCTCCTGACAAAATTATTTAGATGCCTCTCTCCTATTGCCTTGGGTCCATTCTAGTATGTCAAGTGAAGAAACGTGCCTAGGAACATTCTAGAGCTGAAGGCGTGGAGCAGCCAAATAATGGGAAAGAATACTTGGCCAAAGATCTATTTAACAACTAGCCTGTCCTGCTTGGGGAGGACAAAGTCCAATATAGCCTTATTAACATAAAACCATGCATCTTCTTTATTATCTCATTTGTCATAGGCTTGAATTTTGATGGGGCAATTTTCAGGGCTTCACCACTTGACTGCTACTAATAACCAAAGCAATTGCACAATTGTGTTTAAGTTTAATTAATGGGTATTGAACGTAACTTTAAGTATGGATTTCTCCAATTGCACTTGTTATTTCATTGGAGCCAACCTATAAGGACATCAAATCCTGCTGGACTAATCACAAGCAACGTAAGTGGCCCCATATACTTATCGGGACCCTACAAATTCCTCTTAGTACAGAGCATGATTACTAAAAATCACTAACACCAGGTTGACACGTCATTTCCCCTTGCAGTCTTGTTTTAGTAAAGCTTCTGTAGGAGGCGCAAATTGAATTGAACTTTTTAAAACTCCAGGGCTTTTAAAAAGAAAACTCTTACCTTCATTTCCGGACCCTAACAGAGGGCGACTGCCAAATGCTTGTCTGCAGAGCAACTGCAGTTGGGTGAGCGAATTTCTCCCGGAGTCCACCAGGGGCCGCTGTTCTGCAAGCAGTGACATCGGGGGAGGACTCGGCTACCACCTCCAAACAAGACGAAATTACTGTTGGAAGCAACAAAAATACTCCTTTCAAAATGTTTTCCAACCTCGAAAACACTATTCTAAGTGAAAGAAAACAGACACAGAGGCCATATAGTGTATAATTCCATTGATATGAAAGATCTAGAGTAGGCAAATCCAAAGAGACAGAAAGCAGATTTGGGGTTGCAAGGGCTGAGGGAAGGGGGGCAGTGGGGATGGTGGGATGGTGAGTGATTGCTTAATAGGTTCAGGGTTTCCTTTTGAGGTGATAATATAGTTCTGAAACTATATAGTGGTGGTGGTTGCACAACACTGACTGTATTTAATGCCTATGAATTGCACATTTTAAAATTATGATGGTAAATTTTGTGTTATGTACATTTCACCACAATTAAAAAAAAAAAAAAAAAGGTTTTCTAGTGCTCCTTGCTCTCAGGCATTTCCACCTGTCCTGCTTCTTATAAATGTCCTATTTAGAGCTCACAAATGGATCCTGCAAGAAAGGGCATCAGGTCTGTGTTTGTGGAATCCTGCTTCCATTCTGGGGGAAACTCCTGACCTGGCTCCTGAGTTCTGACCCCTCTTATTTCAGGATGAACCTAGCAAGATCACAGGCTTTGACAGCAAATGGATCTGATTTCGAATCTTGTGGCCCCCAGGTATTATCCGTAAGGCCTTGGGCAAATAATTCAGCCTCTTTCTTAAAGTATTTTTATCTGTAAAATGGGGATAATTTCTTGCTTCACATGAGGTTTAAATGAAATAGGAGCAATGAACTCACCTATCACCTACACTCAGTAAAGATTTATTTCAGTTTTACCCATCTATAGACATCCACACATAGGTCTAGCTTTATATCAAGGTCCATATTAAACAACTGCTTTGTGCACAGTCATTTCTGATACCTCACCTCTTTTTATACTTTCTGTCTTTAAACTCCCATTATACGGAGTTGATGCCTCTTATATTTATCTCATTCTGTCTTACACAACAACCACAGTGTGTCTTTGCTATCTTCCCCATTCTTTCCTTACACACAATGTAAGTGCCTAAGATAAGAACACTCTCTTACTCATCATTTATGTGGCACCTGTAGTTAGGGCTGCCTCACTGCACAACTCCAGGGTAGCATTCACGTTGTAGTGTACAAGAACTGCCTCCTCCATATTCGTGCAGTGTGCAGACCTGCCTGCAGTGATGTTTTGTGTATAGTGGATACTTGACAAATACCGGCGATGCCAAAAAAATGTATACAAGTGGACACTTTGGTCAACGTTGCTCAAGCAGTAGTTCACCGTCATCAGAAGTGTCTGGATGCTGATGGTAACCACTTTGAGCACCTCTTGTAATTGCAGAAGTCACACGTGACTTGTATTCATCTTTTGTTATCGGTATATATTGAGTATTACAATTTTAATACAGTTTTCCTTTCTTAAAGTGTGTATACTTTTTTTTGGCACCCTCTGCTTGTGTTAGATTAACCTCTGTGGTCTTCATATTACTGATCTGTAAACCACAAGTTCCTACCCATAAAACCCAGCTTCTAACGTGCATTATATAATACAGATCAACATGGAGAAATCCTAGTGGAAGGGAGAGAGGAAAAGTGAAGCACTCCGCAAACCCACCCCCACCTCCAAAAGTCTTTGATGCCCCTCCAAGGAACGCTTGGCGTGGATGCTCTCTGTACTTATAGGTAGAGCTGACATTCCCCACCTACCCCCTCAGTGCCTGTAGGATAGTTCCAGCAGCGAATTTATGTTGTTCTCAGGGGTTCAAACACCTGAGATGAATGGGCCCTGGGAGTCGGGTGTGGACATCACACATCTCTTCATCAGTATTACGAATGGGCGTGGGGAATAGAAGACGAGAGATAGAAGGAAGCTCAAGATATGATAATCCTACGTATAACATCAATAAAAGTGTAACTTGAAACTTGCCAAAAAATAAAATTGAAGGCAAGTGTAAAGGACCCATAGGGGAAAGCCTTTGCTCTTCCATCTCTGTTAGTGGTGGCATTTGGTGCGCAGATGTCCCTGCTGAGTCTGGTGTGGGCTCTGTTCTGAGGATTAGGCCTGGCTGCACATCATGACAAATCCAACATCTAATGGTTTATCCAAATGGGTCGTTTCTGTTTTATTTTTTTATTTTTTCACATAACCACAAGTCGGAAAGTAAACAGTGTTGGCTCCATTATGCTGTTATAACATGAACTTTCTACTCAGCCATGTTTGGCATATGCCTTTGTCCTAACCCCTGTAATTTAATGCCGCAATTTTGCCATCGTGTCAGTGTTCAGTGTAAGAAGAATAGAGGCAGTTTCATCAATGTGTTTTCCTTTCACCAAGAGAGCAATGGCACTTACAGGTGCCCCCTAGAATACTTCTCTCTAGAAGTATTCACAGAATGCTTCTGAACCTACTTCAGAATGCACAGCACGTTCCGTTTAATATTCTCGTTGATAGCATCTCATTGCTTACAAATGCAAGCAGCTCTCTTTTGCTGAGCAACTACTATGAACCAGGCATTCTGATAACCACTTTACATGCATTATCTCATATCGTCCTCTTCTGTTACTTCAACAATTATTTACTGAATGGCTACTATGTAAAAGTAGTAAAACTTAGCCTAACTGCCAGGAGCACAGTCATTCATTGACCCAAGAGGTTTACATTTCTGAAAACTTTTACTCTGAAAGATAAGCCATGAATAAATCACAGAGCCTTCCCAAAAGTTTTCTATCCTGAGATCACACACACACACATACTCATACACGCATGCGCTAGGAATATTCTGTTGGGAAGGAGTTGTTTTCAGATTTGATTGATTGATTGATTTTTTTAATTAACGTTTATTGGGGTGACAATTGTTAGTAAAGTTACATAGGTTTCAGGTGTACAGTTCTGTATTACATCATCTATATATCACATTGTGTGTTCACCACCCAGAGTTAGTTCTCCTTCCATCACCGTATATTTGATCCCACTTACCCTCATCTACCACTCCCTACCCCCTTACCCTCTGGTAACCAGTAAACTATTCGGTGTCTATGAGTTTTTGTTTCTTTGTTTGTTTGTCTTGTTCCTTTGTTGTTTACAGCTTTATATATTTTAATCAAAGGCGGGAATTTCTGTTTATCAAAACTGACCCAAAATGTATCTAATCAGAATTGCTAACTATCATGTACAGCAGGTCCTCAAATAACGTCATTTCATTGTAACATTGATGAAAAAAAATGATTCCTAGCAGGGGCCAATGTCTGTGTAGTGCTTGCACATTCTCCCCATATCTGTGTGGGTTTTCTCCAGGGACTCCAGGGTCCTCCCACATCCCAAAGATGTGCATGTGAGGTGAACTGGTGTGTCTCAACTGTCAGTCTGAGCGAATGTGTGGATGTGACTGCATCCTGTGACGCAAGGGCATCCTGTCCACAGTGGGTCCTGCCTTGCGCCCCTGAGCTGCCAAGAGAGGTTCTGGCCACTCAAGAACATAAACTGGAATAAGTGATTTGAAAAATAATGACCTTACTTGTTTTTATTAACCTTTCTTAAATGTATGTATGGCTCACATTTATTTAATATTATGTTTATTATAAGTGTTGGGGGTCTTTATTTAGACATTTACTGATTTTCTTTTTTTACCAAAAATATGCTATAAGAACTCAACTCTTGTTAATATCAATGAGCTTGGGATAAAATTGGTTTCATTATTCATTGTTTTGCTTAAAGTCACAGTTTCCAAGAATCTATCATTGACATTAAGTGACAACTTACTGTAATAATTTCAACTACACTTATCACTTTTTCTCTTTATTCTGAGAGCCACTTAATCTGAAATCTCAGCTCTTTGTATATATTTTTCATTTAAAGAAAAGAGAAAAAAGAAAAAGAATGGAAATCTTCACTCAGAACTCCAGCATGTGTGTGTATGTGGTTTTTCTTTGATATATGCGCCAGGAAGTGAACAAAACAGCCAAGAACGCTGCCTCCAAGAAGGCTGTACCTAAATTCTGGTTACATGTAACTATATTTCATATAGAAAATATAGTCTTATTTTTTATGTTCACACCTTGTATGTCACTATTATTGTTTATTAATACATCCTAAATAACAATGTTAGTTGACTGGACTTAAAACTAAAACTTCACATATCAGGTAACCCAATCTTTAGTTCAGAAAAAGTGGTCACAGCCTTGATAACACACCGGGCAAGTTGAACACAAAGGGTCCTTAGGCAATGTTCCCTAACAACAAGGAAAAGTAGCAGCAAGATTTCAGACATAAGCCATTATCTTCGGATGTGGAAGAGAAAAAAGGAGAAGGCAGCAATATCCCGGAGGCCATTTGCTCTGCTGGTTGACTTAGGCTGTTTATATTTCACTGACAGGGACTTTTTAAAGGTCTACTCAATGCACCTAAGTCCCTAAGTCATACACCCAAAGAGGGAAAATATCCTCTACTCCTTCTCACCCCGCAGTATTTCTTCCTACTGGCCTCATTGCACCAGTGTTTTCTTCTTTAGCAGAGTTTCTCAACCTCAATACTATGACCAGATAATTATTTGTGGTTGGAGACTGCCCTGTTTACTGTGGGATATCTGGTAACATCCGGGACCCCTACCCGCTAGATTCCAGTAGTACTCTTCCAGCTGTGATAAACGAAAATGCTTTAGCCGTAACCAAATGTCCTGGTGTGGGGGCAAACTCCCCCCCACCCCCCATTAGGAATACTGGTCTACCTACACATGACTAGTAGAGAAGGTAGGAAAGCACAAATATATTGGCTTGTCTTAGTAGAGACAAATGGCAGATTGGCTCTACCCCATCTACCTAATAACAATAAAGCAATAATATAAGAACTAAGATTTGAGCAACTAGTATATGCCAGCCCTCTTCTAATGCTTTACTTAAAATATCTCTCATTTGTATCACATTCCTGTCAGGAGAATTATTTACAGCCCCATATTCAAACAGGAAAAGAAAACAATAAATAAAGATGTGTACAGTAGTCGCCTTTTATCCACTTGGAGGTGGGGGTAGTTATATCCCAAAACCTCCTGCGGATGCCTGAAACCACACATAGTACTAAACCCTATGTATGCAATGATTTTTTTCTATACTGTCACGTGCCACACAATGCAGTCAATGATGGATTGCATATACGATGCTGGTAGAACCATCTAGCCTAAGTGTGGAGTAGGCTGTACCATCTAGGTTTGTGTAAGTGCACTCTCTGATGTTCACACAATGAAAAAAAAGGCCTAACAATGCACTTCTCAGAACATCATTAAATGGTGCATGATTAAATGCACCCATCATTAAATGGTGCATGATCGTATGTACGCACCTGTGATAAAGATCAATTTATAAATTAGGCAATTTCACTGATAGAATGTTTGTTTTATCACAGATCTTTGCAACTCCAGCATACAGTTTTTTCTTTCCTTAAGTCAAGAACTTTCACTTCTACATTTAAAGGAAGCACTTTCCGGCTTCTCTCTGGCATATCCTAATTGCCAGCATCACTATTCTTGCACTTTGGGGACATTATTAAGTAAAGTAAGGGCTACTTGCACACAAGCACTGCGATACCTTAGGAGTCAGTCTGGTAACTGAGAGGGCTAC
Organism: Rhinolophus sinicus; assembly: GCF_057876585.1. Lineage (NCBI taxonomy): Eukaryota > Metazoa > Chordata > Mammalia > Chiroptera > Rhinolophidae > Rhinolophus > Rhinolophus sinicus. The sequence goes on from NC_142506.1 coordinate 27,109,120, forward strand.
TAAGTGATGAGTGTGTGGGGAGTGCACGCAGCATGAAGACACTGGACCAAAGGCTGATTCCCAGCCCAGGCAGCACAGAGAAGGATGGTGTGCGATTTCATCACACGACTCCGAATGGTTCACAACTTAAAACTTATGAATTGTTTATTTCTGGAATTTTTTAATTTAATATTTTTGGATTGTGAGTCACTCAAACCTCAGGAAGCAAATCCACAGATGGGTGGGGAGCTACTGTACAGAATTTAAATAGCTTGCCCTAAATTAGCTGAAAAATGTCAGATCCATTTAAAATTTGGGTTCTCTACCTTTAAATCCCATGCACCTTCAATTACACTATCTGGCTCTAATCAATTGGTTCATGCTGCTGCTTACCATCTGATGTACTCATCACTGTTCCTAAAAGCTTAGTCTTGCCCAAGGCCACAGTGCTAGAAGGTCAGTGCTGGGATGCAAATGCTCTTTGTCCAACCCAGCCCAGGAGAAGCTGTAAAAATATAACTTGGGCTCTGAGCTTTTCATGTCCCCATGGACAGCCAACCTGGACAGGTGGTGAGAAAAGTAACTAAGAGTGTTCTGTAGAGGTAAGAGCTCTGAGTCTGCGATCAGACAGGTCTAAAACTAATCTGATCTCTGCCATTTTCTAAGGACATGACCCTCTGCTTGTCTTAGTTTCCTCACCTGGAAAAGGAGGATAATACTATGCACCTCATAGGTGGTTGAGTTGATTAAATGAGGCAGTACAAGTCAAGCACTTGGCATGCTGCCTGGCATATAGGAGGCATTCAAAAAAATGTTAGCTCTCATGATTAAATTTAGTGAACATTCCATTTCTTCTAAGTGAATCAGGTTTATCATCAAAGGTCCATAATGCTGCTCAAAAATCCTTTATTCACAGGCTGCTCTTGTTCACAATCTCCATCAAGGAAATTCAATACTTTCACCACTTTCTTCAAATCTGACTCTATCCCCTCACTATCCCTTTCATTTAAGCCAGTCTGTGCCATTTGTTTCACAGGGCAGATAAAGGCCATGTGTAGTATTTTCTCCTCCATTCCTTCCACTCTGAACAGGTTTACAACCCCTTAACGATTATATCAATGTCTATATATTTATACTTCACTTCCTTTGATTCTTTCTTAGAGGCAAATGACTCTCCTCTTCGAAACCAAATCCATTCTCTTATGCCGCCTTCCAGAACCTCTTCCATTAATGAGCCGCTTCGTCCTTCTCCTTTATCTTTAAGCTCATTCTCTCCACTAGGTTTCTCCCCTTTACCAGCAAATGCAAAAGCTAGGAGACTAGTCTTCAGGCTGAATTTGAATAGCAATCATAATTTATCACTTGTGTTATAGGTTTATTTGAAATGGTTTGTGAGGATATTCAGACTCTGAGGGAGAGATAAATTACCTCTTGAAGCCACACTCCACATAAATGAAGCTCAATCTTCTTGAAAAAGAAATGTGCATTCCCATCTCCTATTCACCACTCAATCTATTGCAGTCTGTTTTTTATTTCTTAGAATAAAGAACATTTGGAGTAAGTGCCCTGGTCACAGTTATTCCCTCGGTGACCCTGTTTGACATGGCTTGTTTTTTTGTGTGTGTGTTTGTTTTTTAAATAATTTCTCCCCACCCTTCTTCACTCCAACTAGGAGCTGCCATCTTCTTAAAGGAGTGCATCTACTTAAGTCACAGTATTAAGTCTAGGCTGAGCAAGCTTAGCCAATGATCAAGGCCCTGACTACAGTGACTGGTCCAGTGGGCAAGCACATGACCCAGAGAAGACCAATCAAAACCCTTCCCTGAGATTTTCTAAGTGAAACTACAAAGGGGAAGGTTTTTTCCTCTTTAATGGTAAAACTGTAGGAGTGGGAGGCTGAAGTTGCCAATAGCCTACTCTTCATGGAGAAGCTTGCTAAGAGAATAAAACTATCAGAGAGAAGCTTGGCCAAGAGACCAAAAGATTCCTCTTCCAGAGTTCCAGTCCAGCCATTTCTTAAGCCAGCTGCATCCCCACTCTCCCTATATTTTGGTTATATAAGCCAGTAAATTGATTCAAACTATTTAAACTAGTTTGGGTGGGCTTCTGTCACTTCTAAATAGGAGAGTCCTGCTTCTCCTCTGGTTACCATTCTTTCCATCTCCTTCTCTTTGTCCCTAAACTTTTTGATGTAGAACTCTACACTTATTATCTCTAATTTTGTATCTTCTGTTCTGTGCCAAACCCATTGCAATTAACTCCTGTCTCTATAACTCTATTAAATAGCAAAAATGACTAAAGACCTCCTAATTTAGAAATCCAACGGCCTGTTTTAGGTCTTTATCCAACTTAATCTCACCACAGAGTTGGTACTATATACCTACAAGTTTCTTCTAACTTTCCACTTCAACATGCCTTTCTCTCCTGGATCTAGTCCCTTGCTGGCCTTTGCATCTCAAGCTTCTTCACAGGAAGTCCTACTCTGCTGGCGGATCTGGTGGATCCCAGAGTTCAGTGTTAGTTCTCTCCTCACTTGACATGCTCTCTCTGGAACATCTTATCTATGCTTCAACATCTCACTCAATGACTTCTGTTTAAAATCTCTGTCATGCTCTTTTCTAAGCACCAGATTTGCATAGTAAACATTTCTACTTGAATATTCCACAGGCATCCAAAAATAACCTCATCATCTAGTTCATGACATCGCCATTTACCCCATTCACTTAATGAATATTTATTGAACATGTACTATGTGCTAGGCCTATTCTCAGTACTGAGGCTATATCCATGAACACTCCAGTGAAACCTATATTCTGGCTACAGACTTCACTTCTCTTCTTCTCCTCCTTTTCCTTCTCCTTCTTCTTCTTCCTCCTCCTCCTCTTCTTCCTCCTCTCCTTCCTCCTCTTTTTCCTCCTCTTCTTCTTCTTCCTCTTCTCCTTCTCCTTCTTCTTCTTCCAAACAATTGGTCTCCAACTCTAAACTTTTTATTTCAGAAATACATTCTAAATCCTGCCCCTCTTCTCTGTCACCATTGCCATCCTCATTCTCTCAAACCCCGCCCCTTTTTTAACAGCCTTCTGTTTGCCTTTGAAGACCCTTTACCCTCCATTTTATTCTCCACATTGATGCCAGATATTTCCTCATAAACAGAAAAAGAAATTGTTTATTTTCACTCCTTTGTTTCAAAAATCCCTGCTGGCTCTATCACTGGATGATAAAAAAGTCAAAGTTTCCTAGGTAGACACATTCATTTCTGCACAATCTGGTCAGAATGTAACTCATCAATGCTCCCCATCCTTCACCCACTACACTCCATCCCAGCCGTGCCCACGACCCACCAAGCCTCTCATGCTTCTCTAAACACAGCATCACTTTCACATCTCTGCCCCTTTGCAAATGCTGGGCCCTCATCAAAAAACGCTTTTCTTCTCCCATTCCAGCCCTTCCCCCTTTTTTCCACCTATTAATGTCCTACTCACTCTTCCCAATTCTATAAAATGCCATCTCTCTGACACAGCTCATCAAACCACTGTTACTTACTCCATCCTTTTGCTCTCAAAGCACTTGGTGATAACATATGATGCTTAGATCATTTTAAAGTATATCCACTTACAAATGTGTCTCTTCCACAAAACAATAGGCATCACAAGGACAGAGACTATGTCCCATTCCTTATTGTGTTTCCTACAATCTATGTAAATTCTACATATGTGTCAGCATATGTGGAGTCACAATGAGGAAGGAAGAGGACTAGCTAGCATTGAGCTACCATTTACTCAGTTTTCCTTTAGTTACAGTTTTAGATAACAGAAATTACTATCAGTAGTTCAAGCATAAAGATATTTAAACCAGGTATTAGGGAGCTTAAAAAATTGCTGGAAGGGATGGAGGAGCAAGCTGTAGACTAAGCTTCCAGGAACAACTCCCAGCTCTCAGAATCACACACAATAAGAAGAGTGGATGCTGCTGCTGCAGGAAGCCACTCCTTCAGGAAGCTGCTGACAGCTGAGTCACCTTGACTCCATCACAGTCTATGTCAGCAAAATAGACACTTTACTCCCCGCCAATATCTCTCCTTAACTCCATTCTGCGTTCAAGTCGCATTTGGGTGCATATAACTGAAGGAACCGAAATCACATCTAGAACTTTAGCTGCAAGAGAGTCTGAGAAGTGTCCTCTTTAGCTTTCCAGCCTCTGCAATGAGGAGGGTCGGTAGTTTGGGGTGGATGTTGAAAAGCCAACCCACAATACCCACTAGCATCTCCTATGTGGCAGGCACTTCACCAACTGGGTGAGATACGTACTATTGTCCCCACTTTACCAATGAAGTGACAAAGGCTCAAAGAGAGTAAAACCTTGTCCTACAGCACATAACTGGTAGGAGTAAACTCTAATTCAAAATCAAATCTGCCTTGTTTCTGGATTGCATTCTTTCTACCATGCTAGTTATCTAAAAATGCTTTAGTTAGAGATATCTCACACAGGTCTAAAGGAGATTAAACAATGAAACAAGAGAAGTATAGCAAAGTCTCTTCTTTGTTATTACCATCTTGTTACCATTACTCTAGGGAATATTTGCTTGTGGAAGAAATCTTTGTCTTTTTACTAGGGTCTTTATCTTTTTACTAATGATAGGATTGGGTAAACGTATGATGCATAGAGCCTGGTAAGAAATATCCCTTTTCACTGAAAGTTCATGGATTCTAAATGTAGACTGAGTGACAGTGACTCCTGAAAAGAGTCAGCCTTATTTCCCAGTGCTCTGTTAATGTTCTAACACACAGCACACCCTCATTCTGACTTATCAATGCAAAATTACTCAAATCAGTATCAGAATAGAATGATATCTTCTGCCTCTACACTGAATGTCCATTCTGTGGCTTCCTGACTCATTTATAGATCACTCTCAGGGTTAAGAAATTCAGTTGAATCAATTGATCCCAAACATAAGGAAGAGAAAATCCTAAGAAATATATATATGCATATATATATATATATATACACACACACATGTATATATATATGCATATATATATATATATGTGCATGTATATATATACACATACATATGTATATATGTATATGTGTGTGTGTGTATATATATATATATATATATATATATATATATATATATGTATATATATTGAGTGCTGAGCTCAAATCAGGTTACCTAGCTAGAGAAACGCTGAGACAGAGCAGCAGCAGACAGATCACACCCAAAAGACCATTGTATCACTACTCAGGACAACTGTCTGAGAGTCCGTAGAACCCAAAGAGAGACCTCTAAAGAGTGAATGACCAAAGAGTGAAACAGAGTCCTTGGTCACAAACAGAAAGCCAGGCTCCCATGCATATAGAGGAACATGGCAGTATGTGTAAGGAAAAGCACTGGACTAGGAGGCAAGAAACCTGGCATACAATTCCTCCTTGTAAAGGCCAAGGTTGACCTACGTAGGGTTGTGTCCAAGAGAATCAGTATTTCTGTGTGGTGTAAGGGCCAGAGATTCATTTGGTGGTTCCCTAGAGCAGCCAGCAATAGGAAATACCAATAGAAAGACAGAAATCTTCTATCCTCAAGGTTCAAGGCCAGAGAGGCCAAGTTCTACAACTGTTAAAGGGGCATACGAGCAGCTATAAACTGGAGACAAAAATAAGGGAATCAGAGGTTAAGTGGAGACGATAATGCAATCAGGAGAAAAAGTGAGAAGTGAGTTAAAGCCTGAGGCGAATGAAAAATCATTCAGTTTTTAGATTACCTGAGGCTCATTTATATTGATTATTGCGTACCTGAGTTATTGTTCTGCCTTTGCAATTTACCCTCCAGAAAGGCATCACACTCTCTGACCACATCCTCCTGTCCCTCCAGTTTGCCGGCGGCACTCGTCTGGGACCTGAACAGGAGCTTCAACAACACTCCCAGGCTCGCACTTTTTCCCTAGAGCAGTGGGAGCCTGTACCTGGCTCATGACATCTTAGCACGAGTCCCAAAAGCAAGTTCATTATGTTCTGAAAAGGAAGATACAGTAAAAAGAACTGAGCATAATTAAAATAGACACAAAGTGCATATCCTAATCTGACATGGAATAAGCCATTGGTCAGAGAAATGTTAAGCATTTTGAATGGGGGAAGGGCACCTTAGGCTGACTTTGAGACTGACAGCATCATACTGTGAAAAGAAGGTGAAAAAAAAGTTGGCAAAATTTGAGAGGAAAGCAAAGAGCTCTCCTGCTCGCCCAGTGAAGAGACTTAAAGCCCCATAATCCCTCAGTGTTTCTAACACTACCTAGGGAATTAGATGAAACCTGAGTCTTTCTTGAAAAATCAACCAGATCCCTCCCTATCTCATCAATTATTATGTCTACTTTTTAGATTGTGTCCATAATCTAATGTGTTCAAAATTTCCTAGAGCAATATCCAACATACTTTTGGTTGACTCTCTAACTCTCTGGATCCATTGACAACAAAAGTCAAAACAGACGTTGTTTCTAATCCATGATCAATAACCAAGCCTTAGCACCATCTACTAGAACACTGCTCTCATTCTTTGAGCCCATCTTTGTGCCAGGCTCTGTACTTATAGTATATTATTTAATCTTCATAATAACTCTATAAAGTAGGTACTATGATTATCTTTGTTTGTCAGATGAGAAAATGAAGACACTGAAAAATTAAGTAACCTGCAATAAGTCCTAGCAGCTATGAAGTATCAGAGCAGAGATTAGAGGCCAGGTCTGACAGACCCAGTGTCTGCCTTCTTAATCACCATCTACATTGCCTCTAGTCAGCTGGAAAAAAGTAAACACCACATTGGAAAAGATATAGCAGCCCAAACAGGGCAGCACCCTTTTTTGAAATCATGGCAGCCCTAAAGCAAAGTAAACCATAGTTTCAAAAGAAGTTGCATATATTTTTGTCTTTCATATCTATCAGCCTGTTGAATTGGGGTTTTACAAACACCTATGCTCTAAACTCAGAAGTGTTTATCTTCAGTCCATTTCATAAGTTGATGTACAGGAGAAAGTGGAGAGAATAATAACAGCTCACAGTCTGAGGTCATTAAGCACGTTGACAGTTGTTACACTTCGGTTTACATGTATTGCCTCATTTATTCTTCTCAGAGCCTTATGAGGTCGGTACTGTAGAATCCCTGTTTTACAGATGGATATGCAGAGAAAATGGATATACAGAAAGGTTAATAACTTGCCTTAAATCATAGAGCCAGTAAGTAAAAGAAGAGAGATTTAGATCCGGGAAATGTGATGCCAGCACCTATGATCTTGTGCCTTCTGAAGAAATTTCTGGAGCCTATGCAAAGTGGATGTTAAATGACACTTGTTTTTTTTTGCTTGTTTGCTTGTTTTGTTTTGTTTTCAGCAGAGAGAAGTTCCAAATATTCTCCCATTCTTTGCAGGACCTGCTGAGACACTGTTCTGCCACCTTAGCCCATCCTCTATCTCCCGGCTGCATCAGAGATATGCTGACATTCATTGAGGGTTTGCAGAGGCAGAGAGTGACCAGTACTTAATTTTAAGATAGGGTCACTTTCCTTCCCTTTGAGTCACCCTTCCTCGGCAGAGGGCAAGGAGGTGATCCTGCCCATTGCCATGTTAAGCCAAGCGAGGAGGCTTCAAAAGAACCATTTAGGGTGAAAACACACATGTATGGAGTTTGAAGGATGCAGGGACCGGGACCTCAGTTATACCTGAAAAGTCTAAATGGGGAGAGTCTGGGGCTAGCCAAAGGGCCCCTACCAGTGTAGTCCAGAGAGGGGTTCCCAAGGAACCTCTTTAGGAGGAGTTAACGTTGGTCATTCACTGTCCACAAAAACACCCCAAGCCATAAGACTCCCTCCTTGCCCCCTGCCTGTCCTCCCATCTCCTGTAATCAAACCTGGAGACTCTCACAACAGAAGATGCTGATAACTAGGGGGTAGGAGAGTTGGAGCGAGGAAGAAAAACGGACTCTCCTGACCTGGCCCACCACTGGTTTTCCGGCCTGAGGTGGGACCAAGCTCAGAGAAGAGAGGAGTTTGAACTTACTTTTTCCAAAGACAAGCTCCCAGTAGAGAATAATGCTCTTTAGTGTCCCAGACAGGAACAGGCAAATTCACAATGAAATACTGCTCACTCAGTTGCTTACTAAATGATTTGAGCAAGGAATGTAACACAATTTTCAGTTTCCTTGCACCAAGGAAAAATGAGAACATGGGTTTTTTGTGAGGATTAAATGAGATACTGCATGCAGTTTCTTACATTGCCTGGCATGTGGTAAGAAATCAATAAATGATAGGTAGTGTTATTACAACTGCCTGTGCTGTCATATTTCATTCCCCCAACAAGTCTGTTGGAAGTCCAATTAGTTCTTTGCAAAATAGTCTGTATTTCAATAGCAACGTAGCATAATAAAACGGTGTAGACTTTGGAGAAAGACAGACCTGGCTGGCTTCAATTATAGCTTTTTCACTTATGGATTATGTGATCTCAAGCACGGTATTTACTTTCTGAGACTTAGCGTCTTCATCTGGATTTTTATCTGTTTTATTCACTGTTTTGTTTTTGTTTTTGTTTTTTCCTCCAGAGCCTGGAACACTATAAGGGAGAAACAATAAATATTTATTGAATGAATGAATTCTTCTGTAAAATGGTACTAACAATACCTATCTCGCAGTGATTTGCAGGATTAGAGGAGATAATGCATGGGAAGAGAATACATTGGCATATTCATTTTTGTCTTATTCTTGCTTCTCTAGGAGATTCCAAAAAACTAAAAGCTGACTTTCTTTTTTTTCCTTTTTTTTCCCTCCTCCTTCTCCCATGTCCTAGCAGAGTAGGCATCTGTCTTGAACTTCCTGGCCATGGAGGGAAAGAGCTTCCTTGCGTCAGCTGCTCCAAAGAAAGCCTGCACACAGGCCCATCTGGGAGACGTGGATCCTTGGAGGGGAATTATGGAGGGTAGATGGGGAAAAGGCATGTGCTTTGAGGAAGAAAGGAGTGTCCCCAGCCCCAGATACTGTATGGATAGTGACCTAGAGGAGAGCCAGAAACCGGCTCCCAAAGACGAGAAGCCCTAATGGAGATAACTAATGGAGGAGTGGGGATTTAACACCACACACCTCAGGTTGGGAGGCATGGGCAATGGCCCAGGAACTAAGATGACAAAAAAAAGAAGACACACAATATAAATATCTTAATAACAATGAACCAGAGGTCCTTTCCCAGCTTCTCGGCTTTTGCAAATCCTGAGGTTATTGTACTCCTCCAAGGAAGCAGAAGAAGGCTATTCCTCTCCAGCAAGAACTGAAATTGAATTTCTCACCACCCTTGCCTCATCTGGGCCAGCTCAGATAGAATCTGATTTAATAAAAAAGGAAATATGATGGCTGCTGCACATGAGTGTTGTGGAACTAATACATATGTGCCCTGCATATGCACAGCTCTTGATTTCATGTCTGGCATACTATAGAATGCTGGTTCCCTCCTCTTACTGACCAAAAATTCTGTAATGGTCATTTGTTCATCTTGGAGATGAAAGAAGGCAGCTCCTGCTCACAATAGGAGCCTCGTGTTACAAAATAAACAAAGGTATTCTTTATTTTGCACCGCAGGTCAAGTTTTTTGACCTCATTATCTCTACTCCCTCCATCTCCACTCCTATAGCCAGATGAGTGCTCCCCCAAAGTGCTCCACCCAGTCATGTTATCCCTTAAAGACAGTATGTAAATACCCACCTCTCTGCCCTTTCCTTGCATCTGTCTGTCTGCCTGGATTATTGGCCTTTCTTTCCATTCCTCTAAGTCCTGTCCATGCTCCAAGTATCACCTCCTATATTTATTCCTTTACAAAGACTTCCCACCCAGTGCCTAGCAAATGCAGTGCTTGCGATTAATTGAGGCTCCATTTATTCAGACATGCTTTTTAAAACTTTGTATTCAATTTCTTTAAATTAAAAAAAAAAAAAAGCCATGCACTCATTTCTCCCACCCCACACCTCAAACCCTGCCTCCGGCAACCACTCTGTTTTCTGTATCGGTGAGCTAGTTTTTTTGTTTGTTTGTTTTGCTTTGGTTTTTCCTTTGTTTTTTTCAGATTCCACATATAAGAAAGATCATACAGTATTTCTCTGTCTGACTTATTTCATTTAGCATAAGGCCCTTGAGGTCCATCCATGTTGTCACAAATGGCAAGATTTCATTTCATTTTATGTTGCTGAATTATATTCCATTGTATATATACCACAATTTATCTTTATCTATTCATTCATCCATTGATGGATACTTAGGTTGTTTCCATATCTGGCTATTGTAATTAATGCTGCAGTGAACATGGGAGTGTATATGTCTTTTCAAATTAATGTTTTCATTTTCTATAGACAAATACTTAGAAGTGTAATTGCTGGATCATGTGGTAGCTCTATTTTTAATTTTTTGAGGAACCTCCATACTGTTTTCCACAGTGGTTGCACCAATTTACAATCCCACAAATGGTGGGGTTCTCTTTTCTCCACATCCCCACCAATTCTTGTTAGTTCTTCTTTTTGATAATAGCCATTCTAACAGGTGTGAAATGATATCTCATTGTGGTTTTGATTTGCATGTCTCTGATAATTAATGACACTGAGCATCTTTTCATGTACCTGTTGACTATCTGTATATCTTCCTTGGTAAATGTCTATTCAGATTTTCTGCATATTTTAAAATTTTGGATTGTTTGGGGTTTTTTTTGCCATTGAGTTGTGTAAGTTCTTTATATATTTTGAGTATTAGCCCTTTATCAGGTATACGATTTACAATTATTTTTTCTCATTCAGTAGGTTGCCTTTTCATTTTATTAAGGGTTTCCTTTGCTGTACAGAAGATTTTCAGTTTGATTTGCTCCCACTTTTTTATTTTTACTTTTGTTGCTTTTGTTTTTGGTGTCAGTTTTAAAAAAATTATTGCCAAAATGTACGTCAAGTAGCTTAATACCTATGGGTTTTTTTAGGAATTATATGGCTTCAGGTCTTATGTTCAAATTTTTATCTGTTTTGAGTTAATTTTTGTGTATGGGGTAACATAGTGGTCCAGTTTTATTCTTTTGCATATGGCTGTCCAATTTTTCCAATACCATTCATTTACTGAAGAGAAATGCTTCTTGTTCAAATATACATTCATTCAACAAGTACTTTTTTCTAGTGCCTACTATAGTCGAAGCTCCATGAAAGCCAACATTTTTGGTCTAATTTGGTCACTGCTATATTCTCAATGCTCATTATACTGGTTTATAGTTAGTAGATGTCAAAAAATATTTGTTGAATGAATGAGCAAATAAATTCTGGGGATACAGTGGTAAACAAAAGGAATAAGCTTCTTGTTATTAGTTATGTTCATCTTATTACTGATTACAGTGGCAAGTTTTTCATCTCCATGACTCATAAATGATAATATCCTCCAAGGTTCTGTTCTGGATGCTTTCTCTACACACTCCAGTGGCAATGCTATCCACACCTGCAGTTTCAACCATCATCTACACGTCAGTGAATTTGCTGATTAAGGATTGATTTTTCTTCTTCCAGAGGAAAAGATAAAGATAACTTCTTGGCTGTCTACATGAATGGACCTACGCCAGAGACGTACACTCTTAGGCTAAGGGTACAAAGTAGCCTTCAGATCACCAGCTATTCCCCCAAGATACAGAGAAGAAAGAAGATTCATAGACAAAGAGACAAGTTAGGATTGCAGTTTCTGACCACTCCAGGTGAATTCAACTCATGCTGGTGAATGAAAAGGAGTTATTAAATGAGGGGTGGGGAGGGCCAGAGAGGAAGGTTGTCCTGGTATCCACAACCGTAGGGTCTGGCAGAAGAAGAAAGGCACTTCCATTTGCAGTCCCAGCAGTGTAACAATAGCACACCAGCCCGGTATTTCATGTATATGAATTCAGTTAACGCCACCAACCTGATATAGTATTCCCAATTTACAGGTAACGAGGCAGCGTCACAGAGAGGCTCAGTAACACCCCCAAAGTTTACAGAGCCTGTAAATAGCTGAGTTGGACCAAGCTGGAGCCAAAGCAAAAGGTTTTAACTGCTACAGCCTATTGTCCTTAAAAATATGAAGTGATGTTTGCCTAGAAGGGCAAAGCCTGCAGGCATAGGATTATCTCAGACATCCCTTACCAAGAGCCGTTAGAAACAAATATATATTTATAATTCTGACCTCTTTCCTAAGTTCTGGACCATGTTTATAACTGGGTTCTAAAGCATTTCATCAGATTGTCCCACCGGCACATTAAACTCAAAATGTCTAAAGATGACATCATTACCTTGCTTTCCACCTCAGGTTTTCTTCTTGAATTCTCTGGTCTTGTTAATATTATCCTTATATTTTCATTCACACTGTCTGGAAAAATTAATATCTGCTTTTATTCCCCCCACTCCTATCCACTCTACCCCAAATGAATTGTCATATCCTACAGATTTGACTTCTGTAATACCTTTAAAACATGACTCCTTAATTCAACTGCTATGGCTTCATTCTTGTTTCTATCCTTCCCTGCATAATAGCTATTAGCATTCCAGCTGTTTATACTGGACCACTCTCTCTCAAGTCTACCCATAAAACCTTTATTTTAATAGTCTTCCCGGAGCACAATTCTAATCTCACTGCTACCCTATTCAAAAATCAAACCTTCCGGGTCACCCCTTACCCCCTGCACTTGTGTCCCAGAATACACACAGAATCCCTCGCCTGCCAGTTATCTCCAAGGCACCTCCCAAGCCTTTTCTCCTAATGTTTCCCTCAATAAATCATAAGCTCTTGCCAAATGGCTTTCTTTGTACACGTTCTTCAACCTACTGAAGTCCTCATCTCTTCAAGGCCCACATCAAAGGAAGCTTCCTGAAGTCTTCCTGAGCTGTTCTCTCCCTCAGTTGAACTCTCATAATGTTTCTTGTCTTTTACCTCACTTCTCTTCTGAACTGCACTCCCTGTCCTCAGCCTCTCTCCCGCCCATCTATACCCCACCTTATGACCAGAATAACTTCAAAACTTCAGATCAACCCTGTCCAAATTCTTTACACATACACACAGACATACACACACACACACACACACACACACACACACACACACCTCTATCTATATGTCCTCCTCATGTTTTATTTTTCAGGGATTGTAGGATCACTGAAGGGGAGAGGTGACAAGTAGAGTACATTATTCCAGAGAGATCCGTAAAAGTTCTTATTCTACTGCCAATCAACCAAATTGCTTTTGTTCCTCACCATCACTTTGAAAAGCACTCCAATCCATCCTATACACAATTATTGTATTTATGTCACGCCTGTGTGCAGAAACTTAAGTAAACCCCTCGCCTTCCATTTAATTCTCAATGTCCAGCCTGTTCCAGTCCTCGAGTGCTTTCCGACATGTCTCATGCTATGCTATGCCATGCTATGCTACGCTATGCTATGCTATGCCAAGTCAGTGCTTTCCTCTGAAACTTGTCTGGCCTTTCCTTCTATTTGAAATGTCTTTGTTTAGGTCACCCCGGGTATATATGAACTCCCACTACTCACAACCCCTATATCATTTTTTCTATACCTCTTTTGTGACACACACCACATACTACATTGTACCTTAGTTTTGCGATAAATTTATCACTCTATTACCAAGTTGGAAGTTCCTATGTTAGATAACCAGCCTGTCCTGTATCCTCACTATAATGGTTAATTTTATAGGTCAACTTAGGTGGGCTATAGGTGCTTAGTCGTTTGGTCAAATATTAGCCTATATATCACTGTGAAGATATTTTGTAGATGTGATTAACAGCTGATCTTAAGTAAAGCAAATTAACTTTCATCATATGGGTAGGCCTCATCCAAACAATTGAAGGCCTTAAGAGCAAAAACTGAGGGAAGAAGGAATTCTGTCTCAAGATGGTAACATAGAAGACCTGACTGAGTTTCTGGCCTGCCCTGTGGATTTTGGACTCAAGACTGCAACATCAGCTTTTACCTAAATTTCCAGTCTGCTTGACTGTCCTACAGATTTTGGACTTGTCAGCACCCGTAATCACATGAGTCAGTTCCTTAGACTATTTCTCTCTATATATATATATATATTTCTCTCTCTCTTTATATATATAATATATATGTGTGTAAATATATTTTATATATATATATATATATATATATATATATATATATATATATATATATTTTTTTTTTTTTTTTTTTTAATTCCATTTCTTCAAAGAACGCTGACTGATATACCCAACTTGGGACACATGATTAGGTCACATTTAATTTTGTTATAAACTGACCAATTCATATCCTTATTTTCATTTATCTCGATAATGCCTATCCTTCCTCAATAGAAAGTCTCTCCCTAATCTCCAGCCACAATATAAGTCAAGAACTACAATGAGCTTGAAAATTGTACCTGTCTCTTAAAAAGCCACATTCTCTTCATCATGGGCTCTCTAGCAAAACAGTGCTCTTAACCAGGCACTCTGGAGATCCTGAACAGTCCCCGTCTACTCCTGGTCATGCTCTGGTAACAAGGAACTTGCTGCTATGACAGTATTTCCTCAGGGTGCAAGGAAGGGCTAGAATAGCATGTACCCCCATGTATCCCCAAGGCTTACACTCAGCAGTGCTCACAGCATGCTATAATTGGACTGGGCTTTCAAAGCCATAATCTGTTGTTGACTCAGCTCTTTAAGTTCACACACACACACACACACACACACACACACACACACACACACCTCTTGGACAAGAGGTGCTCCAGCATCAGCCATGCCCTGATGCCTTGTGTTTATTTCCAATGATGACTCTGGCCTTTGTCACCACTCTAGACTGCCCTCATCCTTAAACTGTGTTTCCACTTGAGACCCTCATTTATAAACAGCTTTCCTTGGTCATAGTCACTTCAATCCATCAGACACATTATACCACATTGTGCCTCAAATGCAAAGGTATCAGTTCCCTTCTTCCAAGTACTCTTGTTGGTTCCTATCCTAATTTGCCCCACTTCTACACAACTAAAAGGCACCACCAAAGTTGGTCCTTTCCAAAACAAAGAAGGTGTGCTCCAAAGTAAATTAGCATTTCCACCTCTACCTATTAATAACTTAATGGCAATTTTCTCATTATAAAATTATTTGGAGCACCATTTACCATGTATCTCCTTCAGTTACCTCTCAATACATATATCTCTAATAAATCAATGAATCGATAAATCAGTTCTCCTCTCATCCACGTATCCTGTCTTTTCCTCTCCCTCGAGGCCCCAGGAATTTCTCCTATACCTCAGTAGTACATTTTACAGTATTTATATTTAATAAAAGTACATTGTAATCTCACATTTGGCCTGTAGATGTTGGGAGTATATGGTTCAAGGCCTTTTGAAACCCAGGCAAGGAATTTGTATTTAATATGGTAAGCAATGAGGACCCCGAGCACTTAATTTCAAGGTAATTAAAGACTAATTCTCTGCATAATCAAGACTATAAATTCAGCACACTATATATTGGGATTTTTCTAGATCAGGAGATAGTTCTATTAATCTGTTTCCTTTATGAGATGCTACTGGTAAGACTTTCATGCCTGCAAGGCAAGATTAGAATTTCCATGAACTCCTGTCAAAAACAGTCCCAGATTGGAGAAATTTCAAATACTCCTAACTTTTGCCAATCACATTTCAATAGAGAGAGCATTTGCGTATTCAAGGTGAAATCCCATGGAAATATGCCTCATGTCCAGTTTGGTAATTATTTTTAGTTTTGAACTGGCACCATCTTCAAAATATGTCAGCTCAAACTGCACAATAGACATAGGTATTAATTAGCCAAGCTAATTATCCAGACTTGTTTAGACTAATCAAGTGATGAAACAGCTTCAATCTGTCAGGTTTCTCTTGAACAACTAACAATAAAACATGAACTTGTTATGACTAGTAAATTGCACAAACATATCTGCGACTAAGAAAGAGAGCCTGCGTTTCCCAAATGCAGGTCTTGCTCACAAAGCACAGTCTACAACCTCCAAAAGTACTCTGAAGAAAAGTCTGTCTTCTTACAGCAGAAAATCAATACTGCGCACTGGAGGGGAAGATGGAGAGTTAAACCGTCCTCTTCACATGGGTGAGTAAACATCACCTCCATGCTAGGGATGGCACAGAACAGAACTGCAGGCTGCAAGACTTACTCTGAATAAAAACCCTTCCCCAAGGCAAATGCTCAGCCCTGAGGCTGGCACAGCAGACGCAGAGTCCTTCGCTTTATATAATTTCATTTCCGTGCAACTACAGATCAGTGTGTGCCTGCAACATTATATAATGTGTCATTTACCCAGCTGTTATTCCAGCAAACCTATTCTTCACACAACGATTTGCCTGCCTGCCTAATAAATCCACAGGAAAGGAGGGAGGGCCGTGCAAAGTTTTCCCCATCACACTGTGTTCTGCCTCTCCTTCATCTCAAACTACCTGCCCCTCCCACACAGATAGAGCAAATCGTAGGCCTCAAAGCTTCAGTGAATAGGAAATTTGCGTGGGTCCTTCTGCACCCAGCTCTCATCACTTTCTGAGAAAGATAAACGTTTTTCATATCCTTTGTGTCTTCACCTGGTTATGTCTCTTTCTCCCCAGGTCAAAAACAAAGCTCTCTTCCTCTTGGCGTCACCCCTCGCTGCTCTCCTGTTTTTCCTGAATTGCTCTGGGATTTCTGGCTTCTTCCCACCTTGAGTCAGTTCCGAGCATGGGTTGCAGAAAGCTTCCCATGTCATCTCTAAATCCTAAAGGCAGGCAGCCTCCTGCAGCTATTAGCAGCCCATATCCTCAGGCTAGCATTTTTTCATTGCAATGATGACAAAAGATAAGACACTGTTCAAATGTTCGAATGCTGGGAACCATCTAAACGCAGGGCTTTGAAAATACAAAACATTGCTAGTTCCCAGGGACAAAATTCACATCTTTCTTTGTGCCGCCACGAAGCTCTTGAACACCCCCAGCAGAAGGGAGCCCTAATTACTCATGGCAGTCCAGAGGAGCTGTGAGAAGCACAAAAGAGAGCTGGTGCATGACTCTGAGAGACCAGGGAAGTCAGTCGGAACAAGCCACTACTGACTTTTCCCACCAGGACACCCTGAGCCCTGCTCCAAGAGAAGCACTTCCATTTTCTATGGATCTTTTCCACTGTTAATTAAACCAGAATGTAAAATTATTTCTTAACGATTACTCTCTCCTTTTCTTAAACGTTGTATGTATATCTGCTATTTCGGTCATAGCATATAAAGAAAGTGAAATGCACACATGTGCTTGGATTTACACAGTAGTCATGTTGTTATAAATACGAATGAATTATAGTTTAGAAATCAAATCAAAGCTCTTGGGGTTTCATTGTTTAAAGACATTTGACTGTATATATGCTTATAAAACATATAACATCTCTTGTAATACAGTTTTTTCTCCTGTATTTTTTTCAAGTAGAACATAATTTTCTCATTTTTAAATGAGCAGAGTGAGTAATGTATTTCTTCCGATAGAAAATTCTGAAAATTTCCCCAGATTTCTATTCATCTCCCGTAGTGCTCATTAGGGCTAGAGTTTGAACAATCTATAGCCAAATTCTGGAATAATGCAGACATAATTTCTGTATCCCACACAAGCCCGTTAGTTTTACATTCTCGGGAAAATGTAGCAACCCTGCTTTAGACAGGAACATACCTTTATACAGCAGCCCCTGTAAGGCTGTGGCCCCTTGCCCAGAACTCCCGTCTCACATAAGCACAAATATAAATGTGGGGAATATCTGAGATACCAGCTATCCTTCCTTTCATCCTGACCACTTGGCAGTCTCTCTCTCTCTCTCTCTCTCTCTCTCTCTCTCTCTCTCTCTCTCTTTCTCTGTCAAGAATATAGATTTTAATTCACTTTGATAGTGAGTTTTCTGACAATTAGGGCTTCCTAAAAATGAAATGACATTACTTTGGAGATGGCAATTTTCTTCTCAGTGAAGACGTTCTGATAAAATCTGGATGACCACTCATCAGGTATGTTGTAGAAGTACCTTAGAGATTGAAGTTGGTATTAACCAACTAGTAAGATTTTGTGTGTGTGTGTGCGCGCGCGTGTGTATGTTTTTTTTCAGCATAGTAAAATGCACCTAACATAAAAATTACCATTAGTGATATTTAGTAAATTTACAATGTTGTGCTACCATCACCATTTAGTTCCAGAACATTCCACCACCCTAAAAGGAAACTTGTACCCATTAAGCAGTCACTGCCGATCTTCGCTCCCCCCTTCCCAGCCCCTGGCAATCACCGATCTGTTTTCTATCTATCTGTATGCATTTGTATGTTCTGGATATTTCATACAAATGGGATCATGATATGTGGTCTTTTGTGTCCAGCTTCATCCTCTTGGCATCAGAAGCCTTTCCGGTTACAAATCATCTCTAGTTAATTGCTTTGAGATCCATCTTTCATTTCCACTCTCTCTTCCCTTCCCAGCGCGCTCACCCGCGTTGTTTGCATCTCATTCTGTGCGAAATCGCGGGTCTGGGATTGTCATCCCTGTGGAGCATCTCAGGGGCACCACATTGATGGCCCTTCTGCTACTGCTCATTTCAGGTACGACTGGTGCTACTTCTGGAGCTGGAAAAATAGCAAATCACTCTCCAACCTTCCCAAGGTTTTCATATTTTAAAACAAGATATGAGAGGCACTTTTTCCCTTCCTGACAGATTTCAGTGACAATTAGCTAGTAACAGGAACTCTCCCCCTGAAGTGTCATGTCAGCAATGTGTTTGTACATAAGAGCCACACTCAGGTCTGCAGCACAGATTAGCTCCACGTAGAACGTTTGCTTATGGACAAAGAGCTGGCACTGCTCACCTCATTCCAGACGTGCATCCATAAGCAGTGTGCACATCGCACCTGCATTTCCTCTCGGTTAACAGCAGCAACGCAAGCAAGAGCAGACCGTGCTGTGCTGGTGAGAGTGCTGGACTCCAAGCAGGAAGATCCAGGTTCAAATCCTATCGGTGCCATTTATTAGCGACGTCCCCATGGGCGAGTCATGGAACAACCTGAACATGAGGTTTCAAAGGAAGGTCTTTTTAAACAGTGGCTAACCTCACGAGACTATTGACAAGATCAAAGCCAAGAAAGCAATCACGTACACACAAAGTTCCTTGAAAACTATGGTAATAAATAAGACATACTTTTTTGTCCTCGAAACTTCAAAATTTGAGTGAACCAAACTGAATATTGAGGTTTGAATGAATACAATCAAGGTGAATCTTATCAAACTCAGTATCTGCTTTGTGTTTTTTTTCCTGAAGGCTTTGGGGTGGAGTTTGATGAATTTCCCTAATAGTAGCATCAACTTATCAGCTTCATATAGCTAAAAATACAAATTTAAAGTTCCATTGTGTGAGCAACACTTCAGAAAGTTTGCTGAACAAACCCTATTTTTTGTTGGTGTTGGTTCAGAGCTGCTCTTCATGTTCTATTTTCAGAATGAAACTGGATACTTAAATATTAGATCACCCTGATGTATGCAAAACAACCCCTTAAACTTTTAGGGGCTTTCTGTTATCTACAAGATAAAGGGCCACCTCCTCAGCAGCCTGCCAGACCATGCATAATCTGGCCTTTCCTGCTTCTCCAGACTCATTTCCTGCACTGCTAGCTCAGGCTCCACTAAAACTGAACAGCTAATGTTACCTCGCCCCGAAATCCTTGCATATTCATCCCATGGCTTACTGGATGTCCTTAGCCTCCTCCAGGCCTCTGCTCAGCCCGTTCCTTTGCAAGGAATGTTCCACCTGCTCTTTTTATGTCCTCTACACCTGGCCCTTACACATCATTTAAAACTCAGTTGAGGTGCCCCTCCAGGAAGCCTTCCGTGATCTCCCTTGGGTCACAGTACCCCTCCTTAGGCTTCTAGGACACCATGTATAAATCTCACTTAGCACATCGCAGGCTGTGCTGAAATAATCTGCTGACTGTGGCCTCTCCCTAGACCAGACATAGCCCTTTCCAGGGCCCGGACTCCGCACCCTGCATCTCAATTTCTCCAGGGCACAGCCACGGTCTGGCAAAATAGGAGGCCCTCAAGAATTCTTTGGGTAGAATTACTACAGTGACAATGGTAATTAAGTAGATAGTTGGAAACATTTAAGAGATAAAGATCATGGTGTGCTTTTCAACACTTTATGATGTTGGAGCTGGAAAGATGCAAGGGAATGTTCTGGTATTCTCCTTTATTTGGCAGTAGAGGAAATGAATGCTCAGAGAGCATGTGGGCATGAGTGTGTCACTGGGTGTCCCAACACAGGGGAGACAACATGCTTGAATAAGAGAATTCCAGGAGGGTGGGTTTGTTCATTTTATAAAAGGACGATTTACAGAAGTAGGATGAGGCACAGGGGAACCACAAGAGACAGTTTAGTAAACTGGAGCTAGAAGCAGCAGAGGAGCTGTGAACCATTCCTAAGGTGAGGGTGACCAACTCGTCCCTATCTGCCCAAGACTCTCCCAGTTTTAAACTCAAAATCCTATGTCCTGGGAATACTCTCAGTTCCAGCAAACTGGAATGGTTGGTGACCCTGCCTAAAGCAGAGGTAGAAAGGAAGGGAATGGTTATTAAATCCTGAAAAGAGAGGCAGTCCCCTCATTAGGAAGCACTGATCTTCAGACAAGGCCACATTTAATCCAAAGTGACCTCACAGGGAGGAGGACAGAGGAATAAAAAACTGGACTTCATTCTCCTCCCTCCTTTTTTTTTTAATTAAAGTTTATTGGGGTGACAACTATTAGTAAAGTTACATAGATTTCAGGTGTACAATTCTGTATTACATCATCTATATATCACGTTGTGTGTTCAGCACAGAGTCAGTTCTCCTTCCATCACCATATATTTGATCCCTTTTATCCTCATCTACCAAGCCCTCCCCCCTTACCCTCTGGTAACCACTAAACTATTGTCTATGTCTGTGAGTTTTGCTTCTTTGTTTGTTTGTCTTGTTCTTTTGTTGCTTTCAGTTTTATATCCCATGTATCAGTGAAATCATACGGTTCTGTACTTTTTCTGTGTGACTTATTTCACTTAGCATAATAATCTCAAGATCCATCCATGTTGCTAACAATGAAATCACAGAAAAAGAAATGGAAAAAAAATATTCCTTTTGCACTTGCAACAAAAAGAATAAAGTACCTGGGAATAAACTTAACCAAGGATGTGAAAGACCTATACACTGAAAACTATAACACATTTTTAAAAGAAACTGAAGAAGACAGAAAGAAATGGAAAGACATTCCGTGTTCATGGATTGGAAGACTCAACATAGTTAAAATAGGCATATTACCCAAAGGAATATACAGATTTAATGCAATCCCCATCAAAATTCCAATGGCATTTTTTAAAGAAATAGAACAAAAAATCATCAGATTTGTATGGAACCACAAAAGACCCCGAATTACCAAAGCAATCCTAAGAAAAATGAACAATGCTTGAGGTCTCACATTTCCTGATTTCCCCCTCCTAAACTCCCTAAGAGGCTCTCCATTGTGCTTTCCATGAGCCAAGCCAACTGGAAGCCAGGTCCACACCAGCCAGCCTCCAGGGCAGAGAGCAAGGTGGAGAAGGGCGGAGGGTATGCCTGGAGCAGAGAACAGAGCACCCAGCCCAGCTGCAGGCACACAATAGAGCTCAAGAAAGATGCACAACCCCCCATCCAGTACAGACCTCACAAGTCAATGTAAGTAACAAGATGGTATTACACCTTTAACCCTCTCTATGATTTTCAACAAAATGGGCATTGGGGAGAAGGGTACCTTTAAATTCTCATGTTCCCCTCTGGCTCCCAGCCCTTCTTCAGTCTACTCCTCACCTTGCCAACCCATGGATATTATCTCTGGAAAGTACTGCACAGATTCAGATGTAAGATGCAGCCCCTTCCTGAAATTCCACAAAAACATCCACTCACAAAGGGCAATTTTTGTGTTTATCAGATCACATGGAAGATTTGGAGGGACACCGAAAAAGAGTTTACATTACAAAGAATTTCAAGTTGAACAAAACATCCTTGTGCTAGGAAGCCCTTTAAGCCACTCTAGCCACTCAGAACTCTTCACAGTCTCCCTAATACTCTATAGTTCCTCAGCCTTCACCACGTCTTCCTGCCTCTCTCCCCTTTTTTACCTCAACTCTCATACCCTCCTTGAACAGCACAAAGAAATATGTCTTGTGCCAAGCAATGTGCCCTTTCCTTCTAGGTCTCTGCTGGACCCGTCAACACCCAATCCCTCCAGGTCTCCTCTGATCCCCAAGAGATGTCATAGAGTGGTCAGCCTACCAGAGCCAGCTCCTTTCCTACGATGAGTTCTACTGCCAGCTGTCAGTCAAAAAAGTTTTTCACCTCCTGTTGTATATTATTCTAGAGAATGCAGTTGATTTTGGTGTAATCCTTTGAGAACTTTATTAATCAACTTGCATAAAAGCCTATATCAATGGCTTCCTTGTCTCGTGCAATTCAATTCTTCCTCTGAACATGTCACAGTGCATTACCCCGCTCAGAGTTTGCATATTTGAGCATCTTGTAGTCATTGGAGTAGCAAAGCCATGGCATACTGAGCTCATCTTTTTCTTTCAAAGGCTGATTCAGGCAGCTTAGGATCTCAGCCCTTTAAAATGACATTGAGATGAATCTTATGGCATACAAGCTGCCAGTCTGAATGTAATTTTGATTTCCAAACCCTATAAGGTTCTATATCTTCTAGTGTTATAGTAAAAACGCCATCTGCAAGCCTAGACCTTTTACCAGCTCCCAGTTTATGATGTTTCTTTTGTAGATAATAAGAGAATGTACTGGTTCACAGCTTGACTTCAAAGTGGAGAAAGATCTAATGGAGACTCCAGAGCACTGGGAATAAATTATCCTTTAGTGATTTGCATCACAGAGTATGGACTTTCAGAGCTTTTTCATTGTTTTGTCTTAATCCAGACAGATGTTATACAGCAATTTTCATCTTTAGGGTCTATTTTCAGCCTTGTTTTTGTTGTCTTCTTTGCTGGATTTGGTCAATTTTAAAGATTCTTATAAATTAAACACAGTTTGAAATTATGACTCTTCCTATACTATT
Source organism: Rhinolophus sinicus (assembly GCF_057876585.1). Classification (NCBI taxonomy): domain Eukaryota; kingdom Metazoa; phylum Chordata; class Mammalia; order Chiroptera; family Rhinolophidae; genus Rhinolophus; species Rhinolophus sinicus. Next base: position 27,132,232 of record NC_142506.1, read on the forward strand.
ATTCACACATCTTATTGTTTAGTTGTAGCAGCATTTTATTTCTTTAACTTTATAAACTACATATACAGAGTTAGAGAGGCATAAAAGATCAGGGTTCTACTAGAGAGCATCCCTCAGCTTAGGTATTAGCTCTGTTAATGAGTGTATGAACTTTGGAGATTGAGCTTTAATTGCTACTGAGTTGCTTTAACTACAGAGTATAGAAACACCACTGGAAACATATATCATTATGGATCCAATAGTGTCCTTAAGGTTTAAGTCCCTCTTAATTGGGTTTCTTGTTATGTCAAGGTTCTAGATCTGACATCTGTGCAATTCTCCTGAGAAGAAAATTTTCCCTCATGGTGACAAGATGGCTGCCACAGCTGCAGCCTTCTCACTTGGCTATAGCCAAAGGCAAGAAGCAGATGGGTGGTCATGGCAGTTAGAAAGCACTATACTTGTATACTATTCTCTTTTTATCAGTGAGGAAAAATCATTCCCAAAATCCCCCATGCCCAATATACTTCCTTTACCATCTCATTGGTCTGAACCAGGTCTAGTTTCAGGGGAGGCTAGAAAAGTAATTTTATCAGACAGTGGCAATACAGACAGGGGAGACGGTATTTAGGCACAGCTGGGACAGCTGTTGTTCCTGTAAACCTCCCATTACCAAATGAGACCCCTCACAGGAAAATTCTCTAGAACTGCTATGTTTAAACCTTTATCAGAGCCTCATGGCTATAATAATATAGAAGTGTATATCAAATCCAGCACTATCCTGCATAATGAAGATGGTAACTCTAAGGAAAACCTTCCTATAAGAAAATAATTCAAAGAGAAAAGCAGAAAATAGAATACGGGAGAAGATTTAGAAACTCTTCATGTCGCCAACCAAGTGATATCCTAGGTCTGCCATACTCGCAGAGATCACTTACTAATACATCAAAAGTGGAAGAGTAAGCAGCAATTCTTTCACAAAATGGTAACATGCTCTGAATTAGGAACAGATTGTCCTGAAAAATTTCAATCGGAAAACAATTTGGTAAAGGTCTGTGTGTCTCCTTTTACAGATGTCTCACTGACCTCCCACAAGCCACTTCTGAGTCCACTTTTTGAGCACAGCCCCCAAAGGATTTGGGGCACAAAACTGAATTTGTCAATGCAGAGATTAAGCTCCAGCTTAACAATAAGCATTGGGTGACTTGTAGAGACAAGTATCACAAGAGAAATGTCACAAATTTGGCAGACATAAATGTCTGAAAGAAAACATTCCAGTAGAATGTACTGAAACACACAATATTTGAGCAACAAGCCAGGCTTTCTGGAGCAATCCAAGCATATCCAGGGGGTAGGAAGATCAGAAAGATAAAAATAGATAAGATTTTTTTAAATTCCAAATTAATGCCTCGTCATTGGTATATGGAAATGCCACATCTGGGGTTGTGGGAAATGTCACAGCTGTGCTAAACAAATTTAGGTTAGATATTCATTAAGTGTTTTTCAGTTGACTAGTGATAGGATTTCTTTTGACCAGTAAATATCTATCAGCTTCTTGACTTGCTCGTCCTGACCAGAGATAATCCCATCAAATCCAGGGACTAACATTTCCCCTGCAATTTAATAGTCACATACGTTTGCTGTTCATTTAGCTAATAGACAGGGAATCAGAGAACTACCAGAGACCTGTCTTTTGCTTTCTTTCCTGGACACTGGAGGGAACACAGGAAACGGAGGCAAAAAGATGAGCATGTATGACGCAACCACCTTCGAGGCAGGGACGAGGGACTTGTGGAAGAAGCAGTGCAGCGATCCTACCGGGCAGCAGATGCCACAGACCAGCCTGGGGACCCCAGGAGCCTCCAGGCAGAGTGCTTGCAGCCCAGAGCCTCCAGGTACCCTGTACTAAACTCAGCTGGAAAACTGGTAATAGGGGGCTGCTCCCAGCCCAGTCAAAGCAGAGTGGAGACCCTCAACCAGTGGTTCTCAGTCAGGGACATTTTGCCAACTCCCCATTCCAGAGGACATTTGGCAATGTCTGGAGACATTTTTCGTTGCCACAAGTGGAGTGGGGGTGCTGCTGGCATCTAGTGAGTAGAAGCTAGGGATGCTGCTAAACATCCTACAATGCACAGCACCCCTGCCCCCCAACAAAGAAATACCTAGCCCCTAATGTCAATTAGTGCCCAGGTTGAGAAGCCCTGTCTTCAACCAGAGAGAGAAAAGCTGAGTGTGGGGAAGGGGTATTAGCTGCATGTTACTCATCTCTATCACCAGCACTCAGTAAGTTATATTGAAAATAATAGACTCATTCTAAACCAGCACTACTACTAATATACTTGAAAAGCTTAAACTTGATCAAATCCGTTCATCTCACTCTGCCTCAACTTCCTTACCTGTAAGTTGGGGATGATAATATCTACCTAATAGAGTTGCTGTAAATAATTCATATATTATTTGCTGAGCTTCAGTATGGCCTTCTGCTAATACTGTTTATCTCCTGGAATTTTTCAAGGACAAGATGAAATAATTCATGCAAATTTATTATGGAACTTAAAATACCGCACTAATATAATGGAAAAACAATTAGAAAGCTGCCTGTGTGCTTCATACATAACTATGTATACTAATATTTTAAACAGAAAAAGAAAGAAAACAATGTGCCCACTTATTGACAGTTTTCTGTTCATTGGAGTAGGATGACTAAGTAATAAAAATATATACTCCCCACTCTACTGCCCATGGAAGCGAGGCAAGGTTTTATTCAGTTGTAATTTTTTTAAAAATAGGGCTCAGTCTTGGGACCTCTTCTTTTCCCTGTCTACATTCATTCCATAGGCCAGTTTATCAATCTCAAGACTTAAGTACCAGCCTACAACTGCTTCTTCCAGTCCAGAGCTCTCCCTGGACTGAAGAAATGACTCACAGATGTCATTTAAATATCTAGTTGGCATCTCAAACTTAGCATATTTAAACTGAACTCCTGGTTGTCCCTATATAGTAACTCCATCCTTCAAATTGCTCAAACCAAAAATGTAGGGGTCATCCATGACTCCCCCTTTTTCACATCCAACATTCAGTAGATCAGTAAATATACCCAGAATTGAGCGACTTCTTGCCTTCTCTGTTATAAGATTCTGGATCAAAGCTACCATCATCTTTCCCTGGGGTTATTGCGATAGTTTCCAAATGGCTCCCTACAGCGAATTTTCAACAGATCAGCCAGTGATTGTATCGTAAAATAAGTCAGATATTATCAGTCCTCTGATGGAATCTCTGCATTGCGCCCCATTTCACTGAGAACAAGAGCTCCAGGCCTTATGATCCTTATGACATCCTCTAAGGTCCCACCTGTCCCACTCCTCTCTCACCTATTTGGCCTTCTCTCTCACCCCCTCCACCTTCACCCCTAACCCCCATTCCATTCCTTCCCAGTCTCTTTAGCCTTTCTTGGTGGCCTCTGTGTTTGCTGCTCCCCTGTCTGGAACACTCCACCCTTACATTGGACTCAAATGTCACCTCCTACCATTCTATTTAAAATTGCCATGTCCCCACCCAGCACCGACTTTTGCCCTTCCCTGCTTTGTTCTTCTCCGTAGTAATCCTGCGCTTCTGACATGCTACTTTTGTTAATTATTGCTTTGGTTCTCTTCTCCCATGAGATTGAATAAAGCTCCATAATGGTAAGAATTTTTGGTTTTTTTGTTCATTACTTTATTCCCAGCATCTATTATCAGTGTTTGATGCATAGAAGGTACTCAACCAATATTTGTTATCTAAATGAATAAATAAAAGAATGGCTATTAGAACACACAAACACACACACGCGCACGCATCAACCAATGAAAAAACAATAATGCTTGGAGGAACTGTCTAATTTCATATAAGAAAAGGAAACTCTTCACTAATGTAACCTAATCTGATAGACTTCCCATCTGAGCACAGATACACCATTTAACATTGGTTTGTGGAGTAGCTTCAGTTCCCCCTTTCCTGGTTTCATACAGTGTCCAGGAACCTCCAGATAGATAGAAAGCAAGGCCAATTATAACACCTGTCCAGCGGAAACTTTATCCTCCCCCACCTTCCTTTGCAGAAAAACCTAGTAAAAGTCTGTAGTTAAAATTTTCCTTTACTTGGACAGATCAAATTCTTTAGCAGGGTGTTCTCACCACTGCTCCCCAAACTCTTGTCAGCTGAAGGGATGTAGAGTAGGAATTTATTTTTAGGTCATCCAGAGAAAGCATTCAAGGTGTTGGAATGGAAGAAGGGTTCTTCTAGATGTGTATAAAGTGTAAAATTTGGCCAGAGTTCTATTTAGATCATGTATTTGAAATGTTAAGAGAATTTGAGAGATCACATGCTTCAATCCCCATAGATAAATTATGTGTCCTGAGGCCTGTGTGGTTTAGTGCAGTTACTCAGAGTTTGGGGTCAAGTTCCTTAATCTCTCGGAGCCTCTGTCTGCTCACATGCAAAGTTGAAATAGTAATATTAGGTTGGTGCAAAAGTTATTGCGGTTTTTGCCATTATTTCTAACCTTTTAAGCTGCAATGACTTTTGCACCACCCTAATGCTATCTTAGTACCTGCCAGGATGGGAGATGGCTCTCCAATCATGAACTGAGCCTCACTTTATTTCTTTCAGTGTGGAGAGAAGGAAATTGCAGGACTGTGGGAGCCAAAGACCAGTCAAGGAAGATTTCTCTCCCTTCATTTCCCATCCAAGAAAAGTGCTATAAAAATTCAGATATTACCCTCCCTGCTCCCATCTCTCAGCTGAAGTTGAAGTATTTTGCTATCTAGCAGCCCCAAGCCTCTGGACTGGAATAGCTCATTTGGTCAGAGAGAAGAGCCAGAGGAGTTTGCCTGCAACCCTCATACATTTTAGACATCATCTTGCCGCTGCTTCGAAGGCAATGGATGTTCTAGCCCTTTGATAGAGTCCCGAGAGGACATGGTGGACCAATGAAGACAGCTAGTCATAGCCCTCTCCCACCATTTGATATATATTTATTTTGTGTTGTTCTGTTCTTTAATAGAGATGTTGAAAGCAAACTAACATACTTTTAGGGAGATTTTTTTTCCCCAGGAAATTTACCAGCATTGCATGTTCTTTTTTCTTTTTTATTACGTATGGTCTATCTTCTGGGAGAGAGCGGAGGAGCTTTATAGTATCTTCCCTAAGAAAAGCAACAATTGTCACAGCCTATTAACTCTAATGCTTCCTAGAAAAATAAAAAACAAAACAAATTGCATGACGAGTATACGTGGTAGGGGTGGAAGCAGGGAGGTACATAAAGCTCGTGAAAGAATTTCACCAGGGGAGCTAAATAATAATTACATATTTCGTAGGGGTACTCTGAGGTTTTAATGAAATCAGTATATAAATGCTTAGATCGTGCCTAAACACTATACACTTAATAAATACTAGCTCCTTCCATCTTCTTCTCTTATATCAGAATGATGGCAGGTGAACTTGAATACTTCAACAGCTCCCTAACATTTCTAATTGCCCCTAAAAATGGGTGCAAACTGAATGCTGCCCTTATTTAAGCAATCAGCAAGAATGAGGCAAGTGCTGGTGGAGACAGGATTTGTTCTCTCTGTGGTTTCAATACATGCACATGACATCATATGGACAAGTTAGAGAAGTAAGGTGAACATCTAGTAGGACATTTTTATAGCCATAGAAATGATTAAAATATTCCTCATTAACAGAGGATCGATTAATTGAATTATGATACAGCCCTACCATGGAATACCAAGCAGATAAGTTAGCAAGCATGAAACAGAGCTCAATGAAGAAATGTGATCCTATTTTACATATATACATATATGTGTGATACATATAAGTGTGTATATCTCAAAGGACACAATTCAAGCAGTTAAACATGGGATGTTTGATGCGAGGAGAAGAGTGAATTTTTACTTTTTATGTTGCACACGTGGTAGAAACATTTAATTATCATTGACTCTCCATGTGCTCCTCCATTTTCCCATACAATTAGGTGGAATCATGTGACTGGTTCCTGTCCTTGAACTGTGAGCAGTGTGACATACATCAGGTTCTGTGTGGGAGACTTGAAGTCATGAGTTCTCCAAGCAATTACCACAAAAGGGAAGCAGCCTAGATCACTAAGTTACCAAAACAGGACAATTTCCCAGGGGGTCTCCTAACTTGAATTAAAAATGTAGTGTGATTATGTGTGTGTGTGTGTGTGTGTGTGTGTGTGTGTGTGTGTGTGTTGGGGGCAGGGGGGACTTACTGTATAAAGCCACTGAGATTTGGGAGTTAATTAATGCAGTATATTGGTTATCTATTGGACATAACAAGTTACCCCCCAAACTTAGCAGCTATAAGCAACAAACATGTATTATCTTACTGGTCATGAACTTAGGAGTAGCTCTGACTGAGGACCCCTCATGAGGCTGTGACTAAGGTGTTGGCCAAGGCTATAGACATCTCGAGGCTCTACTGGGGCTGGAGAATCTACTTCCAGGCCCACTTATGGGGCTGTTGTCAAGTCTTAGCTCTTTGGTGGCTATTGGCCAAAAATATTCGTGGCCCCTCCAGAGGTTTGCTTAAGGTAGGGCAGCTTGCTTTCCCAGGAATATTTCAGATATAGAGAACAGAGACTCCAAGATGGAAGTCACAGTCTTTTGATAACTTAACCTCAGAGGTGGCATCCCATCATTTCTGCCTTATTCTTTTTGTTAGAAGTGAGTCAATAAATCTAGCTAATGCTCCAGGGAATGAGAATTTCGAGATAGTGAATATCAGGAGGTGGATCACGGGTCATTTCACAGTCTAGACCATGCAGCGCAGCCTAGACTGCCCTGAACAATGCAATACTGTTCTCCATTCTTTGGCATTATTTACAGCAAACGTGAATTACTTTTATAATTTAAAAATCAAAGATTAAAACCTAGTATTCCACGTGTTTTTTTTAAAAGCTATCCAGCTAGAATCTCAGAACTTCTTTCCCTTTTTTTACAAAAAAAAAGAAAAAAAATCTACCTTATGTGATAGTCAAATGGTAAAATTATCCATTTTACCTCCACTCAAAGTAACCTATTACTCTCCAGTTCTTAAATACACATGTTGGAAGTGACTCATTTTATCTCTGCTCCATTTGTGCTTTTGTCACACTGAAGACATTTCCTTTGGCACAATCTAAACTATTTAGAGGTCCCTGAGCATTTTCTCCAGAGAAACACTCTCCTCTCCATTTTTCTAAGTGTTAATTACATAGAGTGCATAGAGCAGTAGCCTCTAAAGTGAACATACAAAGTGAACCAGGCAATAACTCCCTTCTAAAGTCAGGTCCCCAAAGTTTATACCAAGATTTGGAGATACTTCCTTTCAATAATTACCTACAGATCTGCTCATGGCTGTTACTGTATAAACACCTCGCTGTTTACCTTTGTCTGTGCCGTATCTCTTCAAAATTCTAAGATAATAAGGCAACCAGGAGATTGGGCTAAACTAGGACTAAACAGTTCACCAAGCCAGGAGGATTTGTGTCAGTCTTACAGGATTATCATTCATCTCAGGTATTTGTCTTTCTTGATGAAACTGAAAAGGAAGAGAGTGACTATAATAGCATAGTGAATGCCTTTAAATTAAGGGTAAAGATAAAGTTTTCAAGGGGTTTCATCCATATTTAGAAGGAGAGGACTAAACAGGCAAAGGTCCAGAGACATTTTAGTGAGAGAAAATTCTAAAGTACAAAGAAGCTGATATAAGAGACAGGATGTAGGAGATAGGAAATAAGATCAAATAGAATAAGGGATATTGTAGAAATAAGATTGACCTTGATGGTGTAGTAGATTTCAACTCTAGTAGTCATCAAATTCCACACCATGTTGAGAGTGGACACACTTTGACCGTCTGTACTCCTTAAGAGCTGGTAAGATTCAAGTGAATCTAACAGCATGGTAAAGTTGGCAAGTGACTATAAATCATTTTTAATAGTAGCAGTTTGTAAAATAATGGGTCCTGTGGGAAGAGCGTTAGGAGTTTTTACCACAGCTGGGTAGTCCCTATAATTTCCCTCAATTTTCCTCTAAAAATCCTATATCAGCAATGTAATTGTCTGCCTCACTGTCTCCCTTCCACCCCAGATGGAAGAGAGAGAGAGCAGTGAAGAGAATAATAATGTGACATTCAATAAAGTGTTCTCAGCAAAGCCCTGAGCTGGGTTGGGGAGTGAGAGCAGGATCCAGAGAAGGGGGTTGTAGCGCCACTGCTGGACACGGTCCTGTGCTTCGCAAGGTCAGAGCAATTCCACGGAGCCCCTCTGGGGCTAGGAGAGGGGAGATTTATAACACCGGACATTGTCACCATCCTCCTTTCAGAGCATTTTGATTCATGTTTATTTTACTTATTGGCTTTCACTCAGGTTCCATTGGAAAGAGCTTGGAGGCACACAAAAAAGAAAAAAAACATTTTAAAAAGGAAACTGTCTGGAATTTCTATACCAATTTTCTATAGCCCTTTTGTTCTTTCTTTCCAGAATTGAACTTATTTTAGGCATAGGAGGGGGGAAACATCAGAATTGGTGACAGACTCACATTCTGATAATAGCCCAAGATCTTCCAGGAGAAAAGCAGATCACTTGAATTTCTGCATTTGTCTTGTCCCCCTCAGTAGTTCTAGCTGTAGAGTCTATGGATAGATATGGATTTGCTGATTGTATTAGTTAGGATTAACTACAGCTGCATGTGACAGATAATCTAACCTAACAGTAGTCTAAACAAAATAGAAACATGGCAACTCCACAAATTCGTTAAGGATCCACGTGTCTTCCAGCTCACTACTCCACCTTTCCTAGTGTCTGGCCAGTATCCTCACTCCCCACAAAAGTGGCTAGAGCTTGAGGGCCAAATCTGGTTTTTCCAGACAGTGAAACAGCAAGAGAGGAGACACATCAGCTGTTTTTTAGGAGGGTTTCCAGGGCTGCCTTTATCAGTTAACTACTCCACAATAATGCTGTGTTAAATTCCTTTTGTGCTCATGGCTGTCTGACCCAGGTTGGGCTCTGCAGGATGGTTCTGCCTCAGATTGCAGGTCTGACCAGGCTCGGCACCACACTGCAGTTTGGACTCAGGTCCACTTTGTGTATTTTCTGTGGCCCAGGCTGATAGAGTCAGCAGCTTCGTGAAACATGTTTTTCCCGTAGAAAGTGTCAAATATTCCCAGAAGGATAAACAAAAACATGCAATGCCTCCTAGTGTCTACACTTTGAACTGGCACAAAGTCACTTCTACCCACATGTCATTGGCAAAAGCAAGTCATATTACCAAATTCAATATACATTGGATGGGAAAGTATATGCTACTCTTCCTATGAAAACTGAGGAAAAGAGGTGAATATTTTCTAAATAACAATGTCATATATTACAGTATCTGTGTCAGGGACCCCCAAGACCACTCACAGGTTTGGAGATTCACTAGAGGTACTCACAAGTCATTATGCTCAGAGTTACAGTTTATTATGGTAAAAGGATAGAAAGCAAATTCAACAAAGAGGGAAGTCCAGAGGAAACCAAGTGCAAATTTCCAAGAGTCTCTCCCAGTGGAGTCACATAGGACACATTTAATTCCTCCAGCAACAAGTTGTGATGACTCATGCAAAGTGTTGCCAGTCAAGGAAATCTGACTGAGTCTAGGAGTCAAGCAACAGTCACATAGGTATATACACGTAATGCTTCTGTTACTACCTGCAGTCACTGAAACTCCAGGTCCAAGTAGGAAATTGTTTGCACAAAATATGTAGACAAATCTGTAGGGTGTGATTCAAAGCCCAGAGCATGCAAAACACTCTTATCAGAACATTCCAACAGCTCAAGTTCCAAGAATCAGCCAAGGGCCAAACATGGAACAGAACTTTCTTGGGAATGTGCAAGATTTGAGCAATTTGATCCTGCTCAGTTAACACTTTGCTGCACACTGTTCACATACCTTCCTCTGCTAAAGACCAACATGGAATCATGTTGGCCATACCTAGGTGCAGGAGAGTCTGAGAAGGGCAATTTTTACCCCAGGTGAATACATACCAAGCTAAGAAACAGGGATGCTACTCTTAAACAAAAAGTTGGGAAGAGATTTTGGGGTGCCCCCCTGACCACTTGAAGTGAGCTGGAAAAGTGAGAGTAGGAGACAGATCAGAGTCAGGGAAATACTACTACTTGACTAATAATAATAATAATATCATATTTTTACCTCGACCAAGATGCCATCATTGTGAGACATCATTATTTCAATAATGCTAAGAAAGAGATAGAAATGCTGCCAAACAATGACATGTTTTCATTTTTATAGAGTTACCAAAAAGTATGAAACTTATAAATATAACTCAATGAATTTTCATGATGTGAATAAGCCTATGTAAGCAACACTCTGATCAAGAAGTAGAACATTGCCAGAGCTCTAGACTCTTCTGCCTGCTCTCAGTCACCACCTCCCTCCAAAGGTAACCATTTTCCTGGCTTCTAACAACATAGATAATTTTTACCTATTTTTGAATTTTACATAAATAGAATTACACATTATGTGCTCTTTGAGTCTGGTTTTATTTGCTCAACATTATGTTGATGACATTCACCCATGTTATTGTATGTAGTTATAATATATTCATTCTTGTTGCTGTATAGTATTCCATGTATGCATATACCACAATATAATTACTCATTGCATTATTAACGGGCATTTAGGCTGTTTACAGTTTGGGGGTATTACACAAAAATGCCGCTACAGACATTCTTGTACTTCTATTTTGATGAACATTTATATGCATTTCAGTTGGGTACATACCTAGGAGAACTGCTGTGTCAGAGTAGAAATTTAGTAGATGTTGCCAAAACATTGCCCAATTTATATTCCTACCAGCAATGTGTAAGAATTCCGGTTTCTCAACACCTCATGACTGGATACTGTCTGTCTTTCTTTTTTTTTTTTTTTTTATTGGGGAATATTGGGGAACGGTGTGTTTTTCCAGGATGACAAGTCGTTGTTTTTTCAATCTAGTTGTGGGGGGCACAGCTCAGCTCCAAGTCAAGTCTCTGTTTTTCAATCTGGTTGTGGAGGGTACAACTCACTAGCCCATGTGAGACTCGAACCTGCTACCTTGGTGTTAGGAGCACTACATTCCAACCACTGAGTCAACTGGCTGCCCACCAGCAGCTCAGCTCCAAGCTCAAGCGGTTGTTTTCAATCTAGTTGTGGAGGGCGCAGCTCACTGGCCCATGTGGGAATAGAACCAGCAACCCTGTTGTTAAGAGCTCCTGCTCTAACCAACTGAGCCATCTGGCTGCCCCCTCTGTCTTTTTTAATTTAGCCATCCCACTGGGTGCATAGTGCTAATGATTGTCATTTTAATTGGCATTTTCCTGATGACTAATGAAGGTAAGCCCTTTTCACATGTTTATTGACTACTTGATATCCTCATTTGTGATTTGTCTGTTCATGCTTTTGCCTATTTTTCTATTAGAATGTTTGTCATCTTCTTATTGATTTGTAAGAGTTTTTTATTATAGGAAACATAACCCTTTGTAAGATATACACATTGTAAATATTTTATCCCACCTTGTGACTTGCTTTGTCACTCTTTCGTCTGTTTTGATGAAGAAAAGTTCTTAATTTTGATGTATTCCAACCTACTTATGCTTTTCTTTATAACTAGACCTTTTGAGGTCCTGCTTAAATATTTCTCAATCCAAGCTCATGAAGACAGCTTCCTGTGTTATCTTTCAGTAGCTGCATTGTTTTGTCTTTCATGTTTGTTGGATGGATAGATCTACAGTCCATCTGAGGTTAATTTTGGATGTGCTAATAGGTAAGGGAATGTGAACGTCCCAATGACACAATGTGCACATTCAGTTGATTCACAGCATTTACTGAAAGACCATCACTTTCCCATTGTACTGCCATGTCGCCTTTATCTATAGTCATCACTTAGGATATTTTCATTATTGAAAGAGCTCTTTTGGAATTATTTGGTAAAATGTATTATCTACCACTGTTTATCATTTAACATATGCAAGAAAACAAAAGGAAAATAGATTAAAATATTCCTAAAACGCTTACTCATTCAGAGTCTGACTCTTCAACTGTTAAGCTTTTCAACTCCGTCATTGATGACTGTTTGTCCACAGAGTGTGGTCCTCTGTGCAGTCAAGAATGTTGGCAATGCAGCAAAAGAATGCTCCATTGTTGTCCCCCGGATTTTCTGCACTGTTGGACTTCAATACAAAAAAAAATGACAACTTTAGCTGAGGCAACAGTGATTTTGAAATTCACCCTGACTTCAGAATTGTTGAAATCTGTGGCTTACAAATCAAAGAAATATGGTTCTTTGGTCAGGTCACTAGATGCCTGACACAAACATTCAAGTGCATGTGGTTTTATTGAGGAAGTGGTTTTTGGCGAGGTGTGAGGGAGGCGGGGTGGGGTGGGGAGGGCAATATGTCTACTGTAAGGGAGAGAGAAGAGCAGGATAGGGAAAGTGAAAGAGCTGAGTAAGAATGTGATCTCCAGAGAAGTCTAGGTCAGACCTGCTCCATGCTGGAGAGTGAGGGAGGGCGAAGGGGCCTGTAGCCTTTGTAACCCATGTTAGTCAATTATTGGCTGCCAGCAAAAAAGGGCAGGATGGGTCAAACTCTTCCCTCCTCCCCTTGATCAGAGCAAGTCTTCAAAGAATGGATTAACTGTAATCTTTTAGTATCGATACTCAAAACAGCTGAAGGAGGAATGTACTTGTAAAGGGAATATGGGCTGGGCACCAACAGTGTTTACTATAGTCATAGTATCTAAAGTGTATTGAGCACTTACTATGGGACAGGCACTCTCCCCTTTTTACAAATGAGGAAATTGGAGTTTGGAAAGGCCATTTAACTTATCCAGGGTCACACAGATGGTCATTGGCAGAGTTAAGCATAGGCAGTCTGATTCAAAGACCCTTGCTCTTAATTCCTATACTGTCCTACTTTCAAACAAATTCAGATAGGTAATCAAGTGCATTACTTACTTGATTAGAAAGTCAAAATCCCTTGTATACTTGAAGCTAGCCAAATACACAAGACAGGAAGATTATATTCATTTTTAAAGTGTTGATTATTTTTCCAAAGTCCGAATTTTGTTTTGCCTTCTATCCTGTTTTCTTTAGATTTCTGGAGAGGTTTCTTTGTCTCATCTTTGGAGCCAAGGGATAGTGGTAAAAGTATTAGTACTTCACCATGCACCTTTAATTATGAGCATTTGTCATCACCTTGTTTAGTGCTCTTGAAAGGTTACAGGTAGCCTTCCAATGTCTGCCACGTAGAAGCAGCACTTAAGGCTTTGTCTTGCGATCATAAAGGATCTTTGTAATACACATGGCTGATTTTCTTATAGTGGCAATGATTACTTTGGTTCTTTGTAATTTTGGTTTTCATTAATTCCTTTCTTTGACATTCAACACCATTTTCTTCCTACATATCTTTAGCAGCTTTAGCATTTCACACGCACAGAAAACAGAATTACTTTGTGCCTACTTGATTGACTTGCCCTCAGAAGAAACACAAAAGTTGGGTCTTTGCAAAAATACTTAGTCTTATATTAAAATTCCCATCTCATGTTTTGGCTTCAACCCTCACTGATTAATCTTAATTCTTTTCTATCCCTCCCCAGCCTCCATAACCTCATCCTCAAAAACAGAAAACAGCAACTTAAAGTGACAAGCCCCATAAAAACCAAGTGAAAATATAAATCTATGGCCCAAAGTACAAACCAGTGACTAAAAAGATTTCATTGAAATCTAAAACTCAATTCCAGGGTACCATAGCCTACTCTTGCAATAAATAATGCAAGTTCAAGATTATCAGTGTTACCCAGGGACTGTCCTAAATCCTGAAGTAGATATTCTGGTTGCACCTGGTGGAGACCTAGTCCCTCATAACTAACGTTATGCTTCATAACTGAGCCAAGAGATAAGCAATCCAAAATCCCCAGTGGTTTCTTGATATAGGAGGGGGTAAAAGGCACTATAATGTTGGTAGGAATGACTGTTGGCAGTTGGCTAGGGGTGGAATTTCACAGAAGCCCAAGACACTCTAAGGATAAAACCAATCTCCATCTTGAAAATTGTGCTTAGCTTTCAATTTGTAAATAAGACAACTAGAGAAATGTGAGAATTCACATTTGTGCTTCATTTCCCATGGTTCAGCTTCTTTCATCATGCTTAGAAAGAGTTTGGGCAGACACTTTCTTTCTGGTCTGGGCAGAAGGCACTGTTGCCCTGTAGGATGACTCAAGGTGAAAATCAAAGGGGATACAGTTGATCTCCAGTATCTTCTCAGTTCCTTTTTAAGTAATTATTTTCTTTATATAACCAGTGTGCCTCTTCTTCTCCATAGACACCTGTACTCTGAACCTCATTTTCCCCTGTCTTCTGTGTGACAATTCAAAAAGATTTGAGCAGAAATTAATGTCTCCTATAAAGAAATAGAATCTCTAATGATGGACTTGTAGGCACCAATGGCAGACTTTGGGAGAGTAGAAGGGACCTTCTGGGTTCACGCTAATGATACTGCATAGGCAACACCAATGACAAGAAACACACCGCTGACCTGGAAATTATTTTAGACAAAGACATTGAAAGAGTCTGAAATCCTTATCTTCTACTCCTACTTCTGTGTTTCTCCAGCTGCTGCTGTTTTGTTTCTTAATCTTGACAGAAAGGAGGATAGCTAAGGGCTAGATTCCCTAGTTGATGAATGTTGACACATAAGAGTAAAAAGATTTGCTTCCCTAGTGTGAGGAAATGTAACAGTGTTGAATTTTTTTTCATGAAGATTCAAATGAATCTTAGTGTCTTTGTTTTGTAAGCTAATAAACAAATCCCCTTGATCCTAGAATAAACTATTTCAACATTTATGAAGCACTTAGAAAAATGCCTTCCAAAATATTTTCTCATGTATCTTTTCACAACTCTGAAATAGGATGACCTGTGTTATCATTATCCCCACTTTAGAGATGAACTGACAGGCCAAGGTCTACACAAGACTTAGGGAGATACCTGTGGCCCAGTTTTCTGGCTTTTGATCCCATAGTCCTCCCACTATATCTCTATGATTGTGGAGTAACATCAGGACTCAATATTTGTGCTTCTACATATGATTCTGAGGTTTGAGCACATACTGAAATCTGTGACAAGTTACCTCATCCTCTGTTTTTACGAGCCTGGCATTAGAGATTGGCTTTGTCAACAAATCTATTCAAACTAATTTCATGTGTCTTCATTTTTCTTCTTTCTAGTTCCATTGGTTTTTGCCTAAGTCAACTCATTTGATCCTTCTTCCTTCTGTTAAGATAAAATACACAGATGAATTGTCTCTTCCACCTGGGAAAGGAGCGAAATGAGATGGAAAAGACAAACAAGATAGAGCAAGAGGAAAACAAGACAGAAAATCTTTTTTTTATTTTTTATTACCTATATTTCAAAGGAGACTGCTGTTATGATAAAGCTACTCTGGATAGCTTCTTTAAAATATTGGTAAACAATAGTGAAAGATTATTCTAGAAAAAGGGCCACTTTGAAGAATTCAAGAGCTGACATGTGAATAGGAGTCAAATCCAAGGAAAACTATGGTTGTTATGGGAAGTGAGTTTGATGAGCCATCCTTTCTCTCCTGGAAATCCTGACTGAGTTAATGACTAGTGCAGAAAACAAATGGAGCCTATGCGTCATTGATAGAATGGGTGCTTCATGAACAGAAAAGATAAATACCCTTACCCTCAGAGACAGACAATAAGCCATAAAATAATGAATAACTCAATTTTATAATATGTTACTGCTGTGGGAAAAGAAAAAGTAGAGCATGATATGAGGAATTAGAAGTACTATCACTTACAGTTTGCAATTTTAAATAAGGAGATGGAGTAGACCTCAGTAAGAAGTGATTTAAGCAAAGACTAGGAGGAGGTGAGGCAGTCAACCAGGAGCAGCCAGTGCAAAGGCCCAGGGCAGGAGTGTCCTTGCATGTTTGAAGAACAGCAAGGAAGCTAATGTGGCTGGTGCAAGGATAGCAAGGGATGCATAGCAGGAGATGAGGTTCTAAAGGTAATGAGACCTGCTTTTGCTGGGCCTCAGAAGCCATTGCAAGGATTTAGGCTTTCAGTCTGAGTAAGAACCATTGTGGTTTCTGAGGAGACACAATTTTCCTGGATCACTTTGGCAGTTACATTCAGAATACTAGCAAGAAAGGGGAGAAAGAATGAGATCTGAGAGACTGGTTTGGAGGCCACTTCAGTTAATGAATTCTTAATTTTTTATTTTGATGATAGAGCTAGTTTTTATTACTCTTTTTACAAATTCTTTGTAGATGGTCTAACATTTGCCTTAGAATGGGATACTTTAAATCCATTGTTTTTAGCTTTGAGGCTTCACACAAAACCCCAAGACAGAAAGAGTCCAATTTATGTTAATGAGAAGTGCTTCTCCTCAGGCCTGGCTATCCCCAAGGGGTATTGCTATAGTGTGTGCCAGATGCAAGAGTAACTGGGCAATTCCAGGGTCAGCAAATATCACCCTACACAGGTCCTAATCACCAAGGCCCTAATTGCATTTCATTTGTTGCCTATTGGATACCAGAATCTGTGCTAGGAATATTCAACCTAAAAATAAATAAATAAATAAATAATCCTGAACTGTCCACAGGCTAGTGGGGGGAAAAAAAAATAGATCTGTCAATAATAACTTCACTACTGGGGGAAATGAGGAGTGAGTCAAGAGTTGTATAAACCAAGTGCTATGGGAACAGAGTAGGGGTTCTATTCATGCTGCCTGGGGACAAAAGACTCCTCAGAGGAGATAGCCTTTGAGCTTTGCCTTAGAAATTCTGTTGGGTTCAGACAAGTGGAAATGGGAAAATACATTCCAAGAAAAGGAAACAGTTTGACCTGAAGTACAAAGGCTGGAATTATGTGGCATGTTCAAGGACTGGGAGGGGGATGATGGTCAAAACAAGGGTTAGTGTGTGATGAGAAATGAGAGGGCATGTGATGGGGGAAGAGAGGAATGTATGCTGGGTCCAAGTCATTAGGGGCATTCACACACAATATGCCAATGGTGTGATAAAATATTCATGTCGTGGAGTTTTAAAAATTGTTTCTCAGATTTTAGGAAATAATCTGGAATGCAAAAGATGACTAGAAAAGGGGAAATAATCACAGAATGTCATCTTTCAAGAAAAGAAAGCCCGAGCAAGGAAACAAAAAAGAAACAAAAAGGAGGGAACAAAGTCAAGTGACATTTTGCAGGTAGAATATAAAAGAGCTGGGGTATGATTATCATGTAAACGACAGAAAAAAAAGAAGAGGTGAAAATATGCCAAGGAACTGCAGGACAATGATATCATTAACAAGCTAAGAAACACAGAGGAATATTGGGCTAAGGAAGAGGTTACGGTGTATGATCATCATAGTTTTCTGCATATCAAGATTATTTTCTTCAGAATGTCTGGCCAAGGTGGTGGAGTAGGTAAACATTGTGCTTGCATCCTCTCATAACCACATCAAAATTACAACTAAACTATAGAACAACCATCACTGAGAACCACCCAAAGTCCAGCTAAACAGCAGTCCTATAACTAAGGATATACAGAAGAAGCCTCCTTGAGACTGGTAAGAGAGGCAGAGACTCAGAATAGGCTGGTCCCCATAACCATATGTGGCAGTTAAAAATTAGGAGGAATATCTCAGCTGCAGAGTTTCCTCTCACCCCCTCCCCCAAGATGAGTGAGTGGTTCCAGTCCCACACCAGACTCCCCAGTCCAGGGTTTCTGTGCCAGGAAGAGAAGTCCCCACATCTCTGGCTGTAAAAATCAGCAGAGATTGTAGCTGAGTGAGACAGAGGGCTGCTAGAGTCCCAGGTGTTCCTCTTAAAGGGTCCACACACAGACTTACTGCTGACAGACTCACTCGCTCTGAGCTCCAGCACTGGGCAGCATTTCAAAAGGTACCACTGACAGACAGGGAGGAATTAAATTGTCTGACTTCAGGGTGGGAGCTGGAGAGCCACCTTTCTCTCAGACAAAAGTGCTGGCAGAAGCTATTGCTCCTTTGTTGAGCCCTCCCTCCCTCAACCCAGCATGCAGAGTCAGACTGCCATCATATCTAAGTCACCATTCACCAGGCTAACACTGCTTGCCTCATCCTCGTGATTCCCTGAGACCTTGCCCCACCCCACTTGTGAACCCACCCAAGCCACTTCCAGTGGCTTTTCCATGGGTATGGCCTGTGTTGGCTCACGCTTCTGACTTTTCAAAACTCTCTCAAATGTTCACAAAACCCAAACAAGTAGCATCTGGCCTCAGCATGCCCCATACCTCGTTGCTAAGCAGCCTGAAACCCAGTACTAGTGGTAGCTGGCCTTGGTTCATAGCTTAGCCTCTTCCAGTCACCTCCAAGCCCAGCATGGGTGGCAGACATTTGCAGATTGCTTTGTGGCTCATGCCAGGTGACCAAAGGCAGGGCACAGGCAGTGGCTGAACTTGCCTGCAGTAGGGTTCCTCCAAGGAGACCCAGGGTCAGCACACCTAGTGGCCAGCTTCACTTTGGACTGCCCCCTCCACAGGCAACACACCCAAAGCACAGACCTCACAGGCACCAGAGCCCTATTAAAGTGAATCAGCCTCTGCACCACTGTAGTCATGGCCAGTCTTCACAACAAATCAGCCTCAGGGTCAATCCCTCCCACTGACATGCAAACAGCAGCCAAAGCTCAACTATAACAGGAGGGCACACACAACCCATATGAGAGACATACTTTGGGCATCCGATTCAGGTGACAAGGCAGACTGTGACACTGGGACCCCCAGGACACCTACTATGTAAGGTCACTCTACTAAGACCAGGAGACATAGCAGCTTTACCTAATACATAGAAACAAACACAGGGAGGCAAACAAAATGGGGAGACAAAGAAACATGTCCCAAATTAAAGAATAGAACAAAGCTACAGAAAAAAAAAAAACTAAACAAAATGGAGACAAACAATCTAGCAGTCACAGAGTTCAAAATCCTGGTTATAAGGATGTTCAATTATCTCAGCAAGAACACCTATAAAGAGATAGGAAACATGAAAATGGAGATTAAAAACACAAAATAGGAACCAGTCAAAAACAAGGATACAATAAATAAAATAAAGAATACAATAGAGAGAATCAACTCTTAGATTAGATGAAGCAGAGGTTCGAATCAGTGATTTGGAAGATAACATAGCAGAAAATACTCAATCAGAACAGCAAAAAGAAAAAAAAAATAAAAATTGAGAATAGCTTAAGGCATCTCTGGGACAACATCAAGCATGCCAATATTCACATCATAGGGGTACCAGCAGGACAAGAGAGAGAGCAAGGAACCTGAAACCTATTTGAAGAGATAATGACAGAAATGTTCCCTAACCTGCTGAAGAAACTACACACACAAGCCCAGAAAGTGGAGAGAGTCCCAAATAATATGAACCCAAAGAGGTCCACACTAAGAGACATCATAATTAAAATGCTGAATGTTAAAATAAAGAGAGAATCCTAAAAGCAGCAAGAGAAAAGCAGTTAGTTACCTATGAGGGAGCCCCCATAACACTGTCTGCTGATTTCTCAAAAGAAACTTTGCAGGCCAGAAGGGATTGGCAGGAAACATTAAAAATGATGAAAAGTGAGGACCTACAACCAAGATTACACTATCCAACAAAGCTGTCGTTTAAAATCAAAGGACAGATAAAGAGCTTCCCAGAAAAGAAAAGGCTAAAGGAGTTCATCACCACCAAACCAGTGTTACAAGGGATGTTAAAGGGACTTCTTTAAGAAGAATTTTTAAAAAGATCAAAAATACGAATAATAAAATGGCTATAATTACGTATCTATCAACAACTGCTTTAAATGTAAATGGATTAAATGCTCCAATCAAAAGGTAGAGTGGCTGAATGGACAAGAAAACAAGACCTTTACTTATGCTACCTACAAGAGACTCACTTCAGATGAAAGACACACAGAGACTGAAAGTAAAGGGATAGAAAAAGATATTTCATGAAAATGGGAAAAAAAAGTCGGGGTAACAATACTTATGCCAGACAAAATAGACTTCAAAACAAAGGCTATAACAATAAACAAAGAAGGACCCAGTAATCAGACTTCTGGGTATTTATCCAAAGAATCCCAAAACATGACTTCAAAGGGACATGTGCACACATATGTTTATTGAAGCATTATTCACTATAGCCAATATACAAGTATGGATGCATTCTGGGTGTCCATCAACGGATAAAAGGGTAAAGAAGAGGAGATATATACATATCTCACACACACACACAATGGAATATTACTTAGCCATAAAAAAGAATGAAATCTTGCCATCTGCAACAACATGGATGAATCTAGAAGAGATAATTCTGAGTAAAATAAGTCATATAGAGGAAGACAAATGCCATATGATTTCAATTATATGTGGAATCTAAATAACAAAACAAACAAACAGACAAAACAGGAAGAAACGCATAGATGCCAAGGACATTTTGATGGTTGCCTTTTGGGAGAGAGGTTGAGGGGAGGGGATAAAAAAGATGAAAGTCAATAATATTGTAATAACTGTACATGGTGTAAATGGGTACTATATTTATCAGGGTGATCACTATGTAAGTTATGTAAATGTCTAATCACTATGCTGTACACCTAAAAGTAACATAATATGAGTATTGTATGTCAACAGTTGTCGCATCCAGCACAACACGGGCAGAGAGAGAACGAGAAGAGGCGGCGAAGGGTTAAGAAAGAAACAGAAGTCAGGAGATTTATGCACCGGTGGCCAAAGGTCTCACAGCCTCAAAGGACTGAGAGCCCCGAATCGGACCACCTTGTGGCTTTTATTGATGCACACACAAGGAAGTAACATTATTTTCTCCAAGGTCTGTGAATTTCGTACATTATACTAGGAAACTGATTCAAACCAATCACCCTTGCCTACAAGCGGCCGGAATCGAAAGCCCCATGATGTATTAGTAATTATTGTATGTACCTCCCCAACGGACAAAACCTTTATGCTGAAACTTACTGACATGAATAGATGGAGAACTGATGTTATCACATCATTGACTCTCTTCCCAAGCAGGTTGTGAGAAGGAATGCATCCGCAGAGGCAGAGGCTCTCCTTAGCCGGGGGAAGGTGGTGGTCTATGCCCACCTCTATCAACCCTGTGAGTTCTCCAGATGGCCTCTATGTGACTATGCCTGTCTCAGATTGTTCCTCCCTTGAGGAATCTTACCCGTCATTGGCTGACCGGCCATATTTTGGGGCCAAACAGAGAGACAGGAGGTGTAAGCACAAAGGTGAAGCAAAGTCCCTGAAAGAATCTGTCTCACAGACTCTCCTTTCTTTAGGGGTAGGCACGAGGGGACAGATGGGTAGGCTGCTGCGTGACAACAAACAGTAATTGGAAAACTGAAAAATTGTTTTCTTCATTTAGCAAATGCTTATCACCATGCCAATAGTTCTGTGCCTCAAACACATCACAGTACCGGAGCTTCAATGGAAGACATTGGATGAATAGGCAAGCAGAAAGAAAAGGTAAAACTGGAAAGGAGCAGAGAGGTAAGAGGCCACACCCACAGAAACTGATTACGATTGCTAGAGCCTCGAAAAAGTCTTAGGTAAACCAAGCGGGATCTAGAGTCCATCAGACCAGACTGAGCACAGAGAATTATTGTTGTGGATCCCACTACACTGACCCTGTGTTCCATGCTTTGCCCCACGCTGCCTGCCCGCAGAAGGTGGAAAGCCCTGGTCCATGGGTGTGGGTGGCAGCTGGAAGACAGTCCAGAGCCTGGGGATGACACCTGTGCTTGCCTATAGTACATCCCTGCTCCTGCTAAGGCTGCTTTCTGCCAGACTTACTCTTCCACACAGATCATATTCTGTCATGCAGTGAAACCATTATTTTTCTTTTTCAATATTTTTACACATATCAGCACATTGCAGAAAATACAAAACTTGTTTTAAAGTAGAAGCAGCTACTTCCCCTGACAAAGAGTGCTAGAGAATACACAGAGTAAGGTATTTGGACTGTAGAATTCCTTGATTGCCCTTTTTTTCTTCTCACCTTTGGAGAAAGAACTGGAGGAGGCAGAGAAAGAAGCACTGCAGGGAGAGAAAGATGTGGGTGGACTAAAAGGAGGGTAGGAAGGCAAATCAGAGCAGAGAATCAGGAAGAGAAATGAGAGAGAGGAGAGCAGTGGTGCTGAGGCCAACAACCTGGGCCAATTAGAACACCTAAGAGTAAATTCTGCATGAAGATTAGGAAGGGGGAAGGAAGGAAGGAAGGAAGGAAGGAAGGAAGGAAGGAAGGAAGGAAGGAAGGAAGGAAGGAAGGAAGGAAGGAAGGAAGGAAGGAAGGAAGGAAGGAAGGAAGGAAGGGAGGGAGGGAGGAGGAATGAATTCTCCTAACATAAAATAGGAGTATAAAAGGGGTGTGGACCATCCTCTAATACAAACTTCAGTTATATGTTCCTGTTCCTCAAAAGGCCGACCTCAAGAGTCTGCCCAGAGTGAGTGACCAAGCTGGAACGTGCACCTCCTTTCTCATGGTACCTGGAATTACACAAAACAGGTGCTGCCTTATGTATTTTCTGATTTTCACAATTCCGAGCCAGCATTTCCACTGCACAGCTGCCTCTCTTTTCTCAATTAGTATAAAAACATCAGCTTGCTCTTCTGCTGCCTCATTTTCTGCTCCTCGTTGTTTCACTGAGTCGTTCTCTCAGACGTCTAGTCTGGGTGACTCCTGTGTCCTGACCGGCTAAAGTCCATTTCTGGATCGTTTGTGCGGTAGGACGAGCAGTCAGACATGTTAAGATCACTTCATCCGAGTCCTTGTTTGCTCTCTGTCCTTCCATAGTCACAAATAACTTGAGATGCCAGCTCTGTGCTTGAGAAGCTGAACACCTCTCAGATGCAGTTTATGTCTGTATCACTGTCCCTGAGGTTCCAGAAGGCAGAGATTCTGGGGTTCTTACAGGTCTGGAGGCACATTCTAGGAGGAAGAACAGTGCTGCCGTGTGGGTTGTTTCCTTGTGGCCAGAATACCTGGTGCGGGCACATCCCTGTTGACTAGGAGTGGGCCACCTCCCTGAGCTCTCTCGGCCTGATCGCCTCACCTGTAATATGATGATGACGCTGAGCCTTTTGTTTGGATCAGATGGGCTAGAGTATGTGAAAGTGCTGGGTAAACTCAAAACACTAAACCAGGGATGTTAAATGTGTGTTTTAGAAAAGCCTGGGATTCCTCAGGAGAGCAGATGAGGAGAAATTACTGAAATGGCTTCCTGGCTGCTTACCCCCAGTTCAATCAGAGAAGATGAGCTTTTATTAGAGTTTTGCATACAATTTAATTGAAAGAAAAAGGCAGTAACCTTAAAAATTGGAAGATTATGGTATTTCACAAATTATTATTTTCCCACTTTTCCCCTGCAGAACATCCCTAGTTAAGACAAATCCCTCTCTCACTCCTGCTCTATTTTTTAAAAAGAGGGGTGTCAAGCCTTCCTTAACTCCAACCATGATCCCTCACCTGCCAGCAATTTCCCTTCCTTCTGTGTGACCCTCAGAAAGGGTGGGGGACACTGTTCTCCACCCCATGTGAAGGGGCCCTACAGATGTTCCAGAATGTTCATCCAATTGCCCTTCAGCTTCATGTCCTCCAGGCAGCATCACCCACTTCCTTTCATCTCTCTTCCTGGTGTTCTGTTCAAGCCTGCCCACCCGCCAGCGCCCTCCGTGAGGTGGCACACAGGGCTGTCTCACAGCCAAAATGGCCTGTATAAGGGTCAGAGACCGAAATACAGGCTGGGTTGAAGAAGAACTCGTAAGGAGGGTGAGGATAGAAAGAATAAGAGGCATAATAGGGCTGGAAAATGGAGGCAAGGCGGGAAGGCACTCCTTCTGAAGTGGGGACTCACTCGTTGACCATCATCTCCTAATGACTTCCTCCCATGAAGGGACACTACCCTAATACTGTACAAACAAATACACAACAAGTAGCCCTCCACCCCTGCCAGACACCCATCTGGCCTCTGCTTCCTAGGCAAAGCCCTGCATAAATTGATAGTTTGATTTGTGGCATCCTTCACCTTTCTTTTCATCTCCCTCCCCCACAGCCTTCCCTCTCCAGATTCATTCATGCTAAGGTGTTAGGTAGTTTAATGGGTTACCTCTCCTGAGAAGATTTGTATTTTTAAAGAGGCAGCTCACCTAAGCAACATTTAACACAAAGGATGAGATATGAAACATTAGGCATCAGAATTAGCCTAGCAAGGGAGATGATTGGCTCCTGAAAATCACAGCCCAGTGAATTCCTTCTCTACCCAGGCCCAGGTGAAACCTGCACCTGACACCAATTCCTTTTACTGACAACTTTCTGTATCTTCAGTTACACTCCCCTCCACACTCCTCCCCCGCAACCCCCCTACCCCCCACCCCCTACACACACAGCCTCCTTCCTAAAATGCCCTAATGTCTTAGCCCTTCTTGGCGTGGAGGAGGCTGACTGCAAAGCCCCTTTCTACAGCCTTCCATCTGCACCCACCTTTTCTGTCTCTGACTTGTACCAAATTCTGGTTAGAGAGCTGTAACTTCTGAAATCATGTAATAAAGTGAGATCCCGTGATTGAAAAGGATGGCTTGATTGCTACTTTGATGAGAATACCATCCTTGTAATATATAGAACTGCAGAAAGCATTTCAAGGCACTACATGACCTTTCATCCAGCCCCTAGGACAACAATATAATTAACTTGCTTAGTCACCAGCTTCCCCTGGAAAAGATTTAGAACTCTGGTCTATGGGCATATTTATGGCCTGTATTCCTTAGAACAGAGAGTTGTTATTTTCCATGAGAATTGCAAACATCTTTATGTTTATTTTAAGCTGTCTATTCTCTGCATTTGTAATTCGTTAAGTATTAGTTATGGCTTATCTGGGACTTAAGAACACGGAAGAGACTACTACTTCGAAGTGCAGTACATAATGTAATATGTAAGCTCCAGCTGGGTAAAGAAATTGTAAAGCTAAACAATTCAATTTGGTTTCCAACTCCCTCTGGGCTGTGTAACCTTACAAACCCTTTGAGTCAAATCTCAGAATTCCAGCAGGGTTGAACTGCAATATTTTTTTAAAACATTGCTTGAATTAAATGGGGATGAGGTCCCCAGGATCCCACAGGACACGGTCCAAGGTTATACAATAATTTCCCACAAGGGGATGCCTTCTTGATCCAAGAAACAATCTACCTCTAATTTAATAGTTTCAATCTATTGGAGAATCTCAAGAAGTCACTTTCCCCCCAACCCAGCTTTTAAATAACTTATCATTGGAGCTTTAATTTTTAGCTCATTTAATATTCTCTGCACAAACTTGCTCCAGGATGCCTCAAATGCCCTAGATGCTGCTGTCACAATCCACTTTGGGTTGGTTATCTGGGAAACTCCCAACACAGCAAATTGAGAACAAACACAAAATTCTTTCAGACAGTCATGCGGAATTTGAGGAGAGAAGAGGACTATCCTGTCTGACAAGGGTTGGCACTCTACTTTGGCATCTGCCCTTCAAACCTGCTAAGTCACACTGCCTTTGAAAGATGCCTAATGCAGTGGCCAGAAGTGGCACAAAAACAGTTCTGCCTCTCTATGCCTTGGATGTGGTTGTGAATACATCTCTCCAGGACAAGAACTAAAAAATGCATAGCCTACAATAAATAACCTACATTATTATAGAAACTCCTGTACTGCTGTGGATGGCATACAAAATACGTTTACATACATTATCTTATTTAATCCTCATAAACAAACCCATGAGGGCAGACATGCGACCCGTATTTCACAAAGTGGTTGCACAAGGTCATACAGCTATTGAAAAGTAGAACTCGGTTGAAACTGATGGATTGTCATTCTGATTCTTGGTTTTTGCTACTTTTATTACTTTGCATTGCTTCCCAGTCTGACTTTGCAGTAATCTTTTTAAGAAATCCAGAGTCAGGGAACAGAACTGCCTGCCATATCACTGAAGATAGAGTTAACCAAAAGGCAGAAGGGAATTGGCTGATGCAAAAACCTAACTTAGGGGCTGCAGCAAGTTGTATTTCTAGACACTCAGAAGGACAATTTACCTAAATAAATGAGAGATGCACTGTCTCTTAGGCTCTGGGATTCAATACAGATTAGGTGCTGGCAGAGAATTGTAAACCAAAAGACCAACCAAAATAAAATCAATGGCATATGCATTCATTTTAGGACACACATTTTAGGATTCTGTAGGATTGCATGGTTAAGGACACTTTCATTGGGTGGATCTTAGGAGAGAGAATTGGACAAGTCACGGTGGACTAGACAGATTAAAGGGAGATATGCATCCTATTATTAGCTT
Organism: Rhinolophus sinicus; assembly: GCF_057876585.1. NCBI lineage: Eukaryota > Metazoa > Chordata > Mammalia > Chiroptera > Rhinolophidae > Rhinolophus > Rhinolophus sinicus. Next base: position 27,158,659 of record NC_142506.1, read on the forward strand.
TTAATCTTATCTTTATAATGTGCAAGATAAAGCCAAACCCAGAAATTTCCACGAAATGTTAACACAGAAATTTTTACTGCTTGAAATTTTATTATTATTTCAGGCAACTGTATTTTTAACAGAGAATGTTACGGCAATTATTTTCTAATTTTAAAAAAATCTTTGTAAAGTGTAACATGCATACAGAAAACTACACATATCACAGTTCTATGCCTCAGTTTCTACAAACCACACACGCTATACCCAGCACTCATACCAAGAACATTATCAGCACCCCAGAGTCTCTGTCATCTTTTCTTCAAACCAGTGTTCTTCCCCCAATAGTCACCTCTCTCCTAACTTCTAGAGTTGGTCCTTCTCTCTAAAATAAACCAACTAGCCTCCTGTTAAAGCATTTCTTTTGGAAGTACTTTCGATCTGTGTGAAAGATTAGGACAGCCTCAAATAATTGCCAGTTTGCAACAGACGGCTCTCATAACACTTCAGTCAGTGTAGTTGAAGCACGTAAGACCTGTTTTCTAAGGTCTTTGATTCTTTGTGGCGCCCACAGGGGAGACGCAGGTGGGCCATATTTGGAGACAGTCAGGTTTGACATCTGAATCTTCGGCTTTTTCTCAGAAAGAATTCTTTTGTAAGATGATAAGCAAGAGTAAACATTTTCAGACCGTTTCAAGAAATGCTTTTGAAATCTCTCCTATAGGAGGTTGGGTCGAGCTCTTCGTTTCTATCCGTCTTCGTTCTTTCTGTTAAAATCTTGATCTATTGTTCAGCACAAGGATTATTCCCCTGTCAAACCCAGAGCTACGTATGTGTTGTTAGAAAAGTAGTTAGTATTCAAGGCACCAGGAGAAGCCCTTTCTAAATTAAATGAAATTTCAGTGTGGTTATATAATACCAAATCAGATTGTCTGATTTTAACAGAGATTTGGTTAAACTCAATTTTATATGTAATTTTCTATTTGTAGAAACTAATAGAAAGAAATTGTAACAGACATGAAAGAGAACAGGAATCTTATAGAGTTTGTCATATTCTGTTATGTATTAAAATGATAACACTGATTTCATGGTCCACTATTTCATTAAATTTCATGCTGTCATTAATACTTTTATAATTAAAATAGCCTTCAATTTAATTCAGAACTTACTATATATTTACAACTTCCCCTAACACTTGGCAATCAGATTTTAGAGGGTATTTCCCTTAAAGGGATGTGATTAACCTTTGCACCAGAGCCTGTATTTTATTTTGGCAGCCCAAAGAAACAGGAAAGAAGAACTTATTTGATGAAATTTTTGCATAAAGTATTTCCTAGTGGGTAGGATTACATATCAAATAAGGTTAGTGTGCCCTAAGGGATTTTCTTTTGCATTATTAGTCTGTTGAGAGGCCATCTTTTCATTGAATGAAGAACTGACTCCCAGTCTTTTGAAATTGACACTTTATTATATGTATGTGTGTGTGTGTATAAGCATACTGTATATATAAACATATATATGTTCCCATTTCCTATTCACCTGTGATATTCCCTTTATTATAAATGTTCGTATGTATATATTACATATATTTGTACTGTATGCATATATATAAATATTTGTGCCTATGTGCTATTTAGGTATATTGTACATATACATATAAAATCTTGCACATAGCATATAGACACACGAGATTTTATATGTATATGTACAATATACATACATAGTAGAGACACACATTTATAATAAAAGAAATGTCACAGGTGAATAGAAAAGGGAAATACAGAAATGTGTTTATATATATAGTATGTTTATATACACACATAAAGTGTCAACTTCACAAGATTGGGAGTCAATGCTGCATTCAATATGCAGATACATATATTTGTGTATGTGTGTTCTCTCTCTAGTTATCTGTGATGTTTCCTTTGTTATAAATTACATTCTGTGTATGGGTAAATGGATGGATCAAAGATGATAGATTCTGATTCATTTCTCTCAATTCTTGTGCTAGTTCCAAATAGCTTTGTGACACATTTCAATATCAGTTAAAACTAATAATAGCCAACATTTATGGGGAACTAAGTTCTAAACCTGTTGCTAAGTGCTTTAATCCGTACAACAACCTTACAAAGTATTTGCTGCTATAAACCCCATTACACACGTGAGAAAGCTAAGATTTAGGGAAGTCAAGTGCATTTGTCAAGCCTCACAGTTATAAATGACAGAGCCAAGGCTCAAACTCAGATAATTTTAATGACAAAGCCCCATTATCATCCACTGTGCCTTCATGCTCTTAACCTTTGTGCTACTTATCTCTCTTTTCTAGGATTTTGCTGATAAACTACTTGGAGTCTTCTCCACATTGAATTAAGTAGTAATGTTTCCAAGCATTCTATTTGCATTTTGATTAAAGTTGCATTTTACCTATAAACATATTTGAGGAGACTTGATTTCTTTCATAAATATTTAATTTTCCTATGCAAGAAAAATATAGCACTGTTTGCTATTTTTTATCTCTTTTTTAATCTTAACAAAATATTGTATTTTTCTTCATATCGGTCAAAAGTTCTTTTTCTATAAGTTACCCCATACCATATTTTTATTGCTGCTGATAGTAAGATCTCCTTTATGATTGTATTAAATATCTATTGTACTTATTGTCAAGAAACAGGCAGGACTTGAGATTTTATACTGACAACAAGCTAATATGCCAGCCTGTTGTTATTTCATGAACGTTGCCAGCAGCCACGAAACTCCTGGATAAGAAAAAGAACGTTATTACTCCCAGTAAAAGCAGTAGCTAAAGTGTCAGTATGATGCTCATGTAGTTTCTCCATCTCCCTGTGGGGATGAAGGACACCCAGTGGGTGCCTGAACACACAGCAGGCAACATTTGCAGAAGAACACTGAGATTGAGGTATTCTCCACTTGAACGGTAAGCAGAAGAGGGTCTGCTCTTTGCCTGGGTGGAAATGTTATCTCACCCCTCAAAGAAGATTGCTGCAAACATAAGCCTGAGAGATGGCCCGGTTACAGAATGTCAGACCAGGGCCTTGTGTTCATGGTATCTCCAGCATGTGTGTGGACACTTAGGGCTAATGGCAGACTGCCTTATGTACTTGTCTTGTAGACAGCAACCTTATGGGACTCTTAATTTGAATGGCTTTTCAACTGATTCTTTTGGATAAGGTGCAACCATTATTTCCCTGGTACATATTTTTAAAACCTTACTTATATGTCGGTGTGATCAAATAACATGATCAATGTTACCTGGATAATAAATTCTGTATCTGGAAACCAAACCCTGGTATTCTAATTTCAAGTGCTTAATCTTTTCAAGGTAAATTATATATCTATTTTATTTGAAATTGTATTTTTAATAATAGCTATAATTGTCATATAGTATTGCCATCATCTGTTTATGCACTTGTCTCTGAACTTAGGTTCTAAGCTCTTTGAACAGAGGCTGAGTTTATTCATCTTTTCAGCTCTGGTGTCTATAGATTGTCTGGAGTGGGCCAGGATGGATGGATGGACTGATGGATGGATGGGTGGATGGATGGGTGGATGGATGGGTGGATGGATAGATGAATGTATCTTTGCTCTATATTTTCAGTATACCTATGGATATTTCTTTCTTTGCCAAACATATTCCAAGGAAATTCTCTGTATAAATTGTATTATATTGTTTCCAGATAAACAGAAAGCACAAGTATGAATTTCTCAAATGACTTGGCAAAGGTTAATTGATTTGTTTGATTAATGAAGGCTATCATGTTGGATAGGGCCAATAAATATGAGTCCTCACACTCACTTTTATTTAATAGAAAAAAGCAAATATGAAGCGAAGTCCTCATATTTTAAGCACCGTCATTCTTAGCCTTTATTTCCTGACAAAGACACTTACACAGAATGAAAACCAAAAGAGCCTGCCCCTCAAAGAGTTTACAGTTTGCCTTATCCTAGTACTGAGATCTCAAATATGACCATCTGATCATCACTCCTCTCTTTAAAGAGGAAACACAAACACACACACACAACTTTCAAAGGATCCCCTTCGCCTTTAAGATACAATCAAATAGCTTGACAAGATATCAAAACCTCTATGATTTGCCTACTTCTCAAGCTTTGGCACCCAGCATGAAGTTGCCACCTACCTAAGCATCAACAATGTCACAGTCATTGGCGTTTCCCAAGCACGTCGAGTCCTCCAGGACTTTGCATACCCTGCCTCTTCTATCTGGAACATCTTTTCTTACAGCTCTCCCTGGCCAAGAGTCATCTTTCAAGATGCACTTCACATTTCATATTTCACAGAAAGCTTTTCCTGAATACTCCTCACAGTAAACTAACCATACTCTATTTTATGTCTCCATTGAACTCCAATTATATTTTATTCAGCATGCCCATAACACTTTGTTGCAATTACTAATTTGCAGTTCTCTGCATTCCTACTTTGTCTAATTCATGTTTCATCTCTAGAATCTAGCACAGAATCTGGCATATGGTAGGTACAGGTAGCTATTAGCTTCTCTTCCCTGCCCTACCCTTCCCTCATGACCTCATAAGGGTATTCATGAGCTTTCAACTCTGAGACCTACCTCCTGTCAAAATGTGCAAACGATTGGCATCTTAAAGTTGCTCAATGTGTTCTGCTAAACGCTCTTCAGCAACCAGGAATTCTACAGAAAAAGGCATTATATATATTATACAGTGGTACCTCGGTTTTCGAACGTAATCCATTCCGGAAGATCATTCAAGTTCTGAAACGTTCAAAAACAGCCGACATCTAGGCCTCAGGATCTTTCACTCAGCGGAAGCCGTGTGACATGTTTGACATCTGAGGCGTGTTCGAAAACCGAAGCATTTACTTCTGGGTTTATGGAGTTTGTAAACTAAAATGTTCATTAATGGAGATATTTGAAACCGAGGTACTACTGTATGTGAGAACACAATTCCCTGGGGTGTGGGGGACAGGTATCACATATATCAGAGGAGGTAGAGCACCAATGACTGACACAAGCAGAGTCAGCCTCGGGTGGATGCTGTGGTGCCCTTCCAGATACGGGATGCTGATGGCTCAGCTGAGTCCCTCTCTGGACACTGCCATAATTCTGGACTCTCTGAACTCTCTGAATTCAGTTCCTGAACTCTCTGTGGGATTGGCTGAGGATTTCTGCATTGCCCAAGAGCACTTCCTTCACTCTCCTGCAGCACTCCCCAGTGAAGTTCCTGCTTAAAACTCTCTATCTTAGAATCTACTTCCTGAAGATCCCCACCATAGAACAGAGGTCTTATAATGGGATAGGATTTTACATCTGTAGGCCTATGGAAAGTGCCTTATTTAAAATATTTCTCCCATTGCTTTGTGTTTTGAAGGCTTCGGAATATTTCTAATTCCGTTATCTAAATGCTTCCAAGAGTGATATCTGAAAACCTACTATTAGCTAAAATGACTAAATGAATGAACAAATGGACCTCAGGTTTTCAAACGTTTTGTTTCTTTTATATTTATCAACAGTATAATTGCCAATCATAACTTTAATTCAACAGAGTGAACCAGTGCTAAAAAAAAAAAAAATGAACTGATCTACTTATTACCAAAATACAATGTCTATTTTGTTGTTAGCTTATACACTTTTATTGCAAAGTAAATAAATAATGTTTAACCGTGGCTTCTTTTTCAGATATTGAAAACAGCATATAGAATCCCATTTTAACCTTCATGTGCCCCAAGCATAGAATCTACTCTATTTTCTTCCTTTTATTTTAGAAATAAGAAAACTAAGAAAAAAAAGAACAGAAACCAAAATGATGTTGTTTCATCAACAGGACTTCCATCCATGATTATGACTACAGGTAAATTGAAATAACCTGCTGATTTAAACAAATATGTGTACGCTCTTTGTAATTAATTAAGCTACCCCTTCTTTGACATAAACTGGCTCTTTATTCACACCAGCAAAATATCAAGACCAGATAATCAGTATCAACTTGTTGACTGGCATCAATATTTGAAGTGCCAGAAGGAAAACAGTGACTTCTGTACTTGTTTTGTGAAATTGTATTAATAAAGATGGCTTTTAATGAAAGCACACCCCCACTGACACAGTTCACTTAAAGCAAAACTGAGGTAGGTAGACTGTTTATGGAACACTCCATTTCCTGTTTGAAAAATCACCCCATTTCCTTCCTCCTTCTAGAATCTTTATTCTCCCAAAGGACCCAGTCCAGTTCTACTACTCTGCCCTTCTTTCCTTTCTAGGAAGACAAATCAGACATGGAAGCATGCCTGAGGGCCTATAAGAAATTGTCAAATTATTCAAATACCTAAGAAGCTTTTTTATAAACACAGAGGCAGGTTCACCTCATTAGAGATTCTGGGGTGAGGCCCTAGAATCCCTATGCTTAACAAATACCTCAGGGGCTTGGGATAATTAGCTAAATCTGGGAACCACCAATCTGAGAATTCATTCTTATCAAGTGTTTAAAACTTCATGGTTAGCCCTCTCAAAGGATTTGTCTTTTAAAAAGCTTCCCAAAGAAAGGCAGTGCTTAACTCAAAGGAATAAATCAGAGCAAAAAGTGGACAGAATATTTGGGTCAATCAGATGAATCCAAGTCCAACTTATCAAATCAAACCCCACAGAAATCATCCAGTCTATCTACCCTTTGAAGTTCACTGAGGTCATCTGTACCTGTCTCACAATGTCCAAGATAAAGGAGAAAGAAAATGAGAATAGCTGCTTCTCTTTCTTTCCTCCCTCTCAGTTCTCTCTCTCTCTCTCTCTCTCTCTCTCTCTCTCTCTCTCTCTCTCTCTCTCTCTCTCACTTCAGAGATTTATGTACTAGTCCTTTCCTTTTTTGAGAAAGAAAAATAATCATCACAAGATGCTGCAATTTATAAAGGAATTCAAGGGACAAAATTAAGCTAAAGAGCTCAAAATTAAACTGTATACATCAGGATAGGCAACCTGAAATGGCCCAGTTATAAAGAGCTGCCGAAGGAGGCGGCAGCCACCTCCTAATGACTAACACCAGACAAATGGCTCCCAAGCTCTGAAATTGCATGTGTACGGCTTAGCTGCCCACACTCTGATGCAGGCGAACAACACAAGGTCTTGGTACCAGTTGTTAAAAATAAACTGTGAGCTCTCAGAGGAGAGACAGTCTTTGCATCGAGGACACACCATGGAGCTTCCGCCAAAAAGCTCTCAGTCCCTGGCACTGAGTACAGCCTCAGTGGGCACAACTGGCCCAGCCCTCCAACCAGCTGCCATGATAAAACCAGCCAGCGATTGCTGCTTCAGAACCTGAAAAAGGATGATGAACAGAAATGCAGTCTGTCAGGTTTCCTGTGTGCTAGTCATTTTTGCCTTGGGATTTTATGGCGAGAGAGAGCCAGCCCTGATGAGGGTTAGGAATCATGCACCTGTAATTGTCTTGCATTTGACACACGGGTTCACTAAAAGTCCCCACAATTTTCTGAGGATATTTTTCTCTGTATCTTAAGCTCATGGGTACTTTAAGGGAAGATTAATCTAAGGATTTGCTGTATTATACTTACCTTGCTAAAATATTGCATTGGAAGATGTGTTTAAACCCCAAGAATCCTGCTGATCCTTTTTATTAAGTTCTTTAAAGGAACTCTTTAAGCAGTGAGCAGAGCTGAATATGATAGTTTTCATTGAAGATCAAGACTCACTTTACTACCGGGGTGCTTAGAATCAAGGTTAGATGATCCCTTAAGGACATTTACACACAGCCTTGTAATATATGTTTTCCAGATCTTTCCCAAAGATAGAGAAAAGGGAAGTATCTGAGGGGGTAGAAAAACAGGTGAGTTGCCCTATCCCTCTCCTCAACTATACTGTGTTCACACAGGATAGAAACCAAAACACCACATTTTTATGAAGCACTGTTTATTGTGGTAAGCACTGTTTTAACTCACATGAACCAACAATATTATGAGGTGGTGCTATTGGGAACTCTATTTTACAGTTAGGGAAACTGAGGCAAATAACTTTTCTGAGTTACTTGCCCAAGAGCTGCCAAAGTCCACCATGTGGTCATTCAGGATATCTCCTAGTCATTAAATCTCTCCCCTATAATACTTCTGCCTCACTCATCTTCAGTATTCTTATCCTTCTTCACTGAACTTCAATATCTCACCCCAAGGCCCCCTCTTCCATCTTAAAGCCATGCGTGATCTAAAGGGAAGTCAGCACATTACAGCAGAAAGAACTTTCCTTGGCTTCAGAAGAACCTGCTCCTTTCCCGACTTGATCACTTTTTCCTGAGTCTGAGGTTCCACATTTTCATTTTCTGTGGGGGTGGTTATGAAGTTCAGATGAGATAACATGTGAAAAGCAAACTCTAAAACGTTGACCAACATTAGTCAGAATTATTAATAAAATGTGAAATTAATTCAATAGGAAGGAAAGAAAACACTACCAGTTCTGACATCGTCAATATATTTGGTGGAAAACTAGGTTATGTTGACAGTTGAATAAGGTAATAAAACAGACTAGGATATAAATATATTCTTAGATTCCCAAAGTCAATAATATTGAAAGCAAGTAATGAATAAATCTTTGGGATCATCATAAGTTATATCTGTATAATATTTTACAGCTCATAGAGTTTCTTGTTGATGGCGTTTGTTTTATTATTTAAAGTTATATAACAGGGTATTGTCAAGTGGAACGTGTGAGCCAGGAAAATGACTTCTATGGGCAGACATGTCCAGATAAAAAGTCACTGCAGTGGCCTAATCACAGGTTCTCAGGAGACACTGAGCCCTTAGAGTAACCTAACTGACTTCTTGAAATATTACAGTGAGGGTATGAGAGTAATAGAGAAGTCTCAGAAATATTTCCCCACCCTCACTCTAAACCCTCATTTTCACATGTTTTTTTTGTGAGAGAGTGGTCCTCTAGGAATTATATGTGTGCAAATTCTTGTTGTCTGTGTAATTTAGAAACCACCACACTGAAAATAAAAGAATGGCAAGTTCACAACTGGACTCTTTACATGTAGATTTCAGAATGCTTGCACAGGATAAGGGGTTTCATTGAAGGATGCTGGGAAAAGAAGATTCATCCCAGGATGTCAAGGTCATAAATTTAGAGGGCACAGGCTCAAGTCTGCTTCCTGAAGAAGTCTCTCAAGGACCTCTAAGGGCTAGAGAGAGTAAGAACCAAAGATGCAAGCACATCAGTTAGGGTGTTTTCTGCTACAAATAACAGAACACCCAACTATAAGTTGTGGTTTAAACAATATAGATATTTATAATCTCACATAATAATTAAATGTGTCTAGTACATAATAGGTTCTACAGAAGTGTTAGTTGCTATTATTACTGGTAATAATAATAACTAGTACTATTATTACTATCATTACAACAAGATAGTCAAGTCAAGAAGGTTCCAAGTTTAGTCAAACAACCAAGGGACTCAGGTGCTTTTCTTCTCTGTGGTCTGGCATCCACAGTGTGACATTGATACCTCCCCTCGTGACCTCTAAAAGCCTGCAAGTCACATGCAGACAAATCATATTCAGAAAATAAAAAAGGGATGCTTCCTCTTTTCTAGGAAGAGAAGCCTTTCCTCAAAACCCTTAACAGATATCTCTTTGGGTTTCAAGGGCCAATACCTGAGTTACTTGCCTATAAGAGAGGCTGAGAAAAGAGTAATAGGCATTTTCCAGAGTAGGAAAAGGGCTTTTGTCTAATAAGGAAAGGAAGAGGGAAGCTCCTAGAAAAGCAAATAATAGTGTCAACCACCCATAATATTAGGCTAGTTCTCCCCTTCGACACTTATCAGAATGAGTGGGGAGCTATAAGTCCTGTACCCCTGGGCCTTTTTCTGGAGGTAGAGAATTCCTAAGAGAGAAGAGATGCTATTGGACAACTTGAGGTTGGCATAAGGAGCTTTATAATTCAGAGTTAGTCTTTTCCTTTCTGCTTATGTTAGGAAAAGGCATTAGGAGTCTGAATAAGAGGTATCATCCTCTGTCTTAGCAAGAGGTTAATATAATATGAGGAGCAGACCTCCTTGGAAAATGGAAACTTCTGTCATAGCGGTTCCCAGAAACAGAGCAGACCCCTTCCAGCACAGCATCTGCTTGTTACAAAACAGCTACGCAGCCAGAGCAAGAAGCCAAATGCCAAAGAAGAAGCACTCAGCAGGAAGTCACTGCCACTGGAGGACAGGGAAGGGTCAACATCTGGCAGCCATGGGAGCTCCCACTGAAGAGAGTGGCTATCACCACTGCCTTCACTGCCTCATTGCCTGGTAAGCTTTGACATTTGGAGAAAAGGATCAGTGTCAGCCATTGATGAAATAGAAGAAACACACCAATCTCTAGGAGAAAAATGTTGTTGTGGAAATGACTGGATATTAAGGCAATCTGGTTCAGACAGGTTATTTTGAGGAAAGAGACATTGGAACTGGATTCCTGTGACTCCAGAGTGAAGTATTTTTCTAATTTATTTTCCTAATACACTCCCATTAGGGGTGTTTATCAGGGATTTGTCTACAGGCAGGCTGGACACACTACTGAGGAATCTAAACCCCAGGGAGACGCAGGCAAAGAGTTGACTGAATGTTAGTCAATTATCAGAAGGTAGGAAGGACTTCAACTCCACGCTGATGAGCATCAGAGGACATGGCCCCTGGTTAAGAACTAAGACCCTAATATCAGACAGATTATACTTCAAATCCCACTTACTGGCTGTATGAACTCTGGTTTATAATTTAACATCTCTAAGCCTCAATGTCCTTACATACAAAAAGAGAATGATGACAATATTGTCTTAGAAGGCTAATGTAAGGACTAAATGAATTACTGTATGTACATTTCTTAGAACAATACCTTGTGTATGTGAATATTAGTAAGTAGGTGAAGAGAAGGCCTACAACAAGTTTGAAATAAAACAATGACTAACAAACTTGATGAATGAGTTAACAAAAGGACCTAGTGCAAGTGGGTGGGAGTTGACAAAGGACATTTTGGGGGTACAACATTTTTTGCCCATGATATAAACTGTTTTTTACTGCATTAATTTGGCCTTTATGAGGCTACTTCCCTATGTTGGGGTGAAGGTCAATCCTTTATGAAACAATTTGGAACATCTCTGAGATATGCAAAGCAAAGATGTTGAGCTGGAGTGGGGTACATCATTTGCAATGTTAATCATAAGTCTGCCAATCTGATTTGGAGACAAGACGTGTGTGCTGTTCACACTCCCTTATGTTACCTTGAACAATAACTGTATAAAGGTAAGGATACACGTAGAAATGAGGACAACATGAATATCTGTGGAGCCTGATAATACCTGAACGATTAGGCCTCCCAGAGAAGGAATGAAGCTCATGAACTGGGAGATGTCTTTGGAACCAAGACAATTCTAGTTCCCAGTTACCTTGTCAGCCCCTTCGCCTCAGGAGTTCAGAGTTCCACTGGGATAATGAGTCAGCTTTTCAGTGTTTCTCCTTGGACTTCCCCTACTGCTACAAACAAAGACCTATGTCTTCTGTTTCCTTTTACTCATCACTTTCACTTACTCATGACTTCTGCTTGCTCACAATTTCTGTTATTCATGATCTTTCATGGCCTTTCTAACTCCTGGCTTTGTTGCCTTATTCTCTAAGTTGTTTTTTGTTTTTTGTTTTTCGTTTTTTGTTTTAACAGAAATTAGAATTTTTTATTTGTCCAATTTAATCCCCATTGTTCTGGTTGAACAAAGCTCTTGTACCATGACAGAAGAGCTTATAAATTGTCCTTGGTCTGATGTCCACATCTGGTCTAATCAGCCATAGCTAACAAGTCAAGGTCACAATGATGCCAAAAGGAACATATTTGCTTAAAGATCAGCCTAGAGCCTTTCTTTATTAAGGAAGGAAGGTGGTCTATATACAAGGACCATAGACTTTTCAGGCATTCTGAAGCTTTGTCTATCCTCTGCAGCAAGTATCTCAAACTAGAAACTGGAACTGAATACGAAGAAATCATCTAGAACCTTCAAACTCAGAAAGGCTTAAGTTTTAATACAGAAAGGACTTTGGCATTTGACTGGGCATAAAATAACATTCAGAGGGCCAGGAACACAAACAATGACAAGACAACACCAAGCCAAATCACCTAGGACACCAGAAAAGAGAAAAGACATAGTTCAGTAAGAACTTTACCTTAGCATAAAAACATTTGGGGGTCTAACAAAGCATGTTGATTCTTTTATTGGGATAGTAGATACTAAAGCTATAATTCAGAGAATTTATTATTATTGAGTTGTTTTCTCCAAACATTTTGAAATTTCCTTCTTCCTTGCATTTTAAGAGTCTTTTGTGAAAATTATAGCCTGTCTTACAAATGCTAAGGGGAGAGCGGTGCTTGCCCAGTGTGAGAGCCACAAAGAAAAGGTGAATCTCAGTGTCTCTTGCCCTAGAATTTATTCTTTGCTTCGGTTTTTGTTTTACCACCTGGCCTAAGGAGACATGACAACTAAATACGAGGTCTGACAATTACGTTTAACAACTTGCCACTGTGAGCTTACATTGGCAGCACTGTACAAACAGTTCGGTAACGTTCCATAACCTTGGTATATCAGTGTCTCACAGCTGTGTTCATGTCAATGTGGGGCAGTGTTGTGCTGAGTGGCGTTCATTATTGTTGTTGCATATTTTTGTGTGCCATTGTGAGAATGTCTGAGCTTGAATTAGAGCAACAAACAAACATTAAATTTCTTGTTAAACTTGGCAAGAGTGGAAGTGAAATCAGGGACATGTTAGTCCAAGTTTATGGTGATGATGCCATGAAGAAAATGGCAGTGTACAAATGGATTCAACGTTTTTCTGAGGGGAGAGAACTCATCACTGATGAAGAGAGGTCAGGACAGCCAGTAACGAGCAGAACTGATGAAAACATTGCAAAAATTCATTGAATTGTGCATTAAAATCATCAGCTGACTGTGAGAAGCATAGCAGAACAAGTAAACATTGATAGAGAAACAGTTAGAAAAATCTTAACTGAAAACCTTGGCGTGAGAAAGGTGTGTGTAAAAATGATCCTGAAGGAGCTCGTTGAGGAACAAAAGCAAAGGAGAGTTAAAGTTTGCCAAGACCTTTGAGAGAGGCAAGATGATGTTTTGGGCCACGTTTTCACTGGTGATGAAACATGGGTGTAACAATATGACCTTGAAACAACGCGTCAAAGTGCACAATGGAAGTCAGCCAATTCTCCACGACCAAAAAAGTTACATCACTCCAAATCAAGAATCAAAACGATGTTGCTAACCTTTTTTGATATCAGAGGGATTATTCATTATGAATTTGTACCAACTGGACAAACAATTAACCAAGTTTACTATTTGGAAGTGCTGAAAAGGCTGCATAAAAAAGCTAAACGAAAATGAACTTTTGAGCAACAATTCATGGCTCTTGCATCACGACAAGGCACCAGCTCACATGGCACTGTCTGTGAAGGAGTTTTTAGCCAGTAAACAAATAACTGTATTGGAACACCCTCCCTACTCACCTGATCTGGCCCCCAATGACTTCTTTCTTTACCCAAAAATATAGGAAATATTGAAAGGAAGACATTTTGATGACATTCAGGACATCAAGGGTAATATGACGACAGCTCTGATGGCCATTCCAGAAAAAGAGTTCCAAAATTGCTTTGAAGGGTGGACTAGGTGCTGGCATGGGTGCATAGCTTCCCAAGGGGAGTACTTCGAAGGTGACCATAGTGATATTCAGCAATGAGGTGTGTAGCACTTTTTCTAAGATGAGTTCGTGAACTTAATTGTCAGACCCCCTATACTATGGTGTCCTGGATGGAACAGAAAGAGGGCGTAGGAAAATAAATAAGAATAAACTATGGACATTATTACTAATAAGGGAAACGATGTAGGGTGGTAGGGAGAGGCATATGGGAACTCTCCGTACTAGCTGCTCAAATTTTTTACAATTCCAAAACTGTTCTAAAAGATAAAGCCTATAATTAAAAAAAAAAAAAAAAAGACCCACCCCTAGTAATACATAACTTAGACACTTATTCAGTCCACTTGCATAGCAAGTGGTTTAGGACACTGCGAATAACCCATACTTTTCTATAAGGATAAAAGATGAATTACACAATCAGGAGAAGATTATTACTAGAGAAAATAAGGTCATCATTTGTTGGGCCACCATTTAACCTTGTCAACAAACAAGTACCCAAACTGCTATCCTGTATTCTTCTAAATGGAACCGTAACTTACTAACAGAAAAAGTAAACCAGGAGAAGTAGCACTCTGCAATTCTAACGCCATGACTCTGAGCTTCAGATCTGCACATGATATGGGCTACTTGACTTAAAAAAAAAAAAAAAAATGAAGAAAATAACAGCAGAAAGTGCCAAACAAGTGGTACTTGACAGAGGGCTGGAACAGAACAGTGAGTTCCTCATAATAAGAAAGCTTCTAACAAGAGCCTTTTCAGACGTAATCAGCTCAGGAAAAAAATGGCAGAACAGAATGAACATTCTAATTCAATTTATATTATTATATTGATGATGCATTTAAATAGTGCTTGTTTTTGCCAACACTGTGAAGCACATTAGGCTAAGTTCTGCACAACTGAGTTCAGAACGCTGAATAGGACAGCTACACTGTAAAATTCCTCACCCCCAAAATTCTTTAAAAAGAACACATTTTTGGGTAGATATGACTTAGGAATTACGGCAGCCTTGGGAGAAACGTTTGTCAAGGTTTTTACCTCTCATTTTTTTCAACTGCTTCTTGAACGAGAACTGCTACACCAGTTTCCCAGTCTTCGCGGCCAAGAATAGAAAAGTAAAAGCCTCTTTGGTGTTGGCCATCTTGGGGAGCCTCTTTCCGAGACTGTAGACAGTGGGGAGTTGATGATGGCAGCCCATTCAGAGTCCCTTACTTCTGCCTTACTCTGCTGCTGGTCTCAGAGTACACTTTCTGTCCTTATCAAGGCTATGACAATGAATACAGACTCGCTCCAGTCTGCCAGGAGTAATGGGATTTTTATTTAAAAAACAAAGTAATTTCACAGACGTTCTAAAAGCCAGAAATGAAATAGAGTTAGGCCACGTAGGAACAGGAACTGGAGAGTTCAATAGTGAGGCTATACCTCCCATTCCTTATTGGTAGTTCTCTCAGCCCTGCTCCGTCTGGCTTCTGCCTCCAGCCCTGTTCCCTCTCAGCAGCCAGCAGCTATCAGAGTTTATTCAGGGCCTCCCTGCTCTCCCAGAGTTCAGCCCTCCTGTGGCTTTGGCCTGTCACAGTGCCAGCTCTGCATCCCGCTCTTTATGACCTTTCAGCTAAAGCACTCATCACCAAGCTCTGCCTTTCAGTGTCTCAGTTCCAGATACCCCTGTGGGAATGGAGCAGTGGGTAATGTCCTGGATGGATGGGGTCCTGTGACATATAATACACCTACCTTTTTCAGGGACTGTAGGTAGGTGAGGGTAGGGAGAAGAAGGTGGTAGGGAGAGTGAGGTCTCCACGAGTGGAATGTGAAAAGGGAAAAAGTAATTGACTTACAAATGTCCCTATCTCCATTTTAAATGTAATTTATATTACTGTACTAATAACTTGTATTCCTTATAGAGAAACAGAAAATAAGGATAAACAAACACATTTTTAAATGCCTGTAACCCCACTACCCAAATATAACTACTGCAAACCTTTTGGTACAACCTTTCAGAATTTTTAAGATATACATGTATTTATAAACACACTAATATTCTTAACAAAAGCAGGATCACTTTATACACACTACTTTAAAATCTGCTTTTTCACTTAAAAATACAGGTAGACGTATTGGAAATACATTTATGCCCATGAAAATACTGTAAATTAATCTTTGTTAACAGCTGCATAATATTCATTTTATGGATGTGCCATAATTCAACCAGGCACCTCTTTTTGACATTTAAGTTGTCTCAGTTTCTTTTTTGTTATTAACAAAAGCACGCCAATCAACATCCTTATACACATATGTCTGTACAATCTCCTGAAACTTTCTTTAGTATAAGTTCTTTCAAGTAGGTTAGATTGGTTAGAGGCATGAGACATAGGACCAGAGTATTTTACACAAATGTGGTTCTGATATACATTCCCATGGGTACTATATCTGTATTTGGTTTTAACTCCTTATCTGGCACAGAGCTCTCAAAAACCTTGGGACTTACTGTGATGACAGTGATGAAGGTGTCTTTGACTACCTTAATGAGGTAACTTTTGGAAAGCGCCTGAGGATGTGAGCTGGTTGTCAGTAAAGCCAATCCTATGATCAGAGAATTGAAACTTTCAGTTACCCCTACACTGCCTGGGAGGAGAAAGGGGCCAGAGATTGTGTTTCATCACCAATGGCCAATGATTTAGTCAATCATGCCTACCTATGTGATAAAGTCTCCATGAAAACCCAAAAGGACAGGGTTCAGAGAGCTGCCAGGTTGGTGAACATGTGGAGATTTGAATTTGGGGAGAATGGTGCTTTGGGAGAGGGGATATAGGAGCCCGCACTCTTTCCTACATGCCCTATGCATGTCTTCCATCTGGCTGTTTCTGAGTTTATTCTTTTAAAATAAACCAGTAATCTAGTGAATAAAATGTTTCTCTGAATTCTGTGATCCACTCTAGCAAATTAACGAAACCCAAGGAGGGGGTCATTGGAACCTATGATTTATAGCCTGAAGGTCAGAAGTGTAGGGAATACCCTGGACTGGTGATTGGCCTCTGAAGTTGACGGGGGGAAGTATTACAAGACAGCTCACTCCAATGGGATCAGACGCTATCTCTAGGTAAACAGTGTCTGAAGTGACTTAAATTGTAGGACACCCAGCTGATGTCAGGGAATTTCTTGGTGGTGTAGGAAAAACCCTACACACGTTGGAATTGGGAGCTTAAGTTTACCTGGGAACTATCATTCTCTTTAAACTACCTCAGTTTCTCATTAACTGGCTTATTTTTACCTAACTTTCCATTTATGTGGCAACTTGATCTAAAATTGTATGCGTCATAGCTCCCTTTAGACCAAAGATACCACATTTGTGACTCTCCTTAACTAGATGTTTCATTTGAGAGAGCAGTATTTTCAGTCTGATCTTTTTCTTCATCACTGTCTTCATAACTTGCTAAAATATTTGTATTGAGCATCTGCTTTTCCTTTACCAGCTGGAACGAATCCAGAAGTGTAGTGTTCCTTCTCTATTTAAAGCTGTCAAATATAACATTACCAGGTTTAGCCCAGGGAATTTACTGAATATTCATCTTTGGTCAAACAGTGCAGACAAATCTGCAGAAAGAAGTTGACAGAATCTGGTAAATTATCTGAATCAGGCTTTGCCATAATGGTATCTTCTTTTCCTTATTCATTCACCTATCCATTCATTTATTTATTTATCCATCCATATTTGCAAAACAGGATTAATCTATAAGTCTCTTGACTCTCTTAGGGGAGACTTTTTTGATGGAGTCATCCTGAGATATTAAGTGGCTTACCAACAGGGACAAATGAGAAAAAGGTAGGCAATTATCTGCCAATTTTAGGTGATCAAAGACAAAATATTTTAATGATTTTTTAATAAAAGCAAAAAAAAAAAAAAAAAAAAGAAAGAAAGAAAACCACCTGTAATTATATAATCCAGAGGTAATCATCAGGAACAATATATTTATTTTTATTTTCTCAATCTTTACCTTCAACATGATCCCAAACAATAGCTACTAAAGAATCACTTCTAAAACGGTTTTTACGATGCAATTAAAAACATCTTACACCGGTTGTTCACATAAAATGAATAATAATTAACCACTAGGAAGAAAGAAAAGTGGATATCTGGGAAGTATTTTTAAAAAAGGAAAGAAAGGAAAAGAAAGAAAGGAAGGAAGGAAGGAAGGAAGGAAGGAAGGAAGGAAGGAAGGAAGGAAGGAAGGAAAGAAGGAAGGAAGGAAGGAAGGAAGATTGTAAGACCAGGGAGAAGTGGAGAGGAAATAAATAGAGAAAATCAAACACAGAAGAATGGAAATTGCTGACAGTTTATAAAAGCAAAGGGAAGATACAGAAGAAGGGGAGGTAAGGGGCCACCATCAGAGCAGATCACTTTATTCCTTAAGACTCTTTAAAGGCTACAAGTATTAAAAAAAACTCAATGTGAGGCAGATTAACAAAAAAGAGGTTATCATTTAGAAGCATACTGGAAGCATTTCTTGTAACTGAAGGAAAGATTAAACAACCAAATCCATGCAGAGTTAAGCTATGCCTCCCGAACAACAGGAACCGGGAACCAAAACACCACTAGGATTCTTTTAGTGTGTCTCTTCTCTTTGCTTTTTCTCTGTGTATCATGTATATTGTATCCCACTGCAGACCATCTGACAACATGTGACAGAACACAAAACTGCCAACAGCTCCTACTCTTCCTAATCCCAAGCCTCCCACAACCTGAGAGAGGCTGAATTTCCTCAAATCCACTGAGGAAAATCCTGGGGATTACTCTGATTTGCCCATTTTGGATAATTTGTGCACCCTTGAACCAATCACTTGTGAGACTGATTTGACTAATTTAGATATCAAGAGATAGGCAATGTCAGGTAAGAACATGGCAGTCTAGAAGGAATCACAGGGCTAGAGTGGAAGGAAAAGTAGTTCTCAAGAGACAGTGGCATTGTTTCCAGAAGGCTCTAGAAAGACAACCTAGGGATACTAACTACCGCTCTCAAAGCAGCATGATTTCAAACCATTTGGAAGAAGTTTGAGAGATAACAGCAGATCATTGTCACTTCCTATAGCCTAAAACAGTCAGGCTCCTTATAAGTCACCTCACCAGTGCCTGTTTGGTTTGGGAAGCGGGGATCCCATTCAATTCCTAGCAGTAGCCCCTACACCCCTGGCATAGTGTTTCAAGAAACATTGAGTGCCTAGCAAAACAAATTGCTCCAAGGCCAATTTAAGTGTTTCCTTGCTCAGGAGTTTTTAGAAATCTCACACTTTTGAAACTGATTCCCCTAGTGTTATAGTTCATGAGCAAGCCAGACCAGTAGAGGGCATCTGTGAAGTACGGAGTTTGGGGAGAGGGGGGCACCATTGTTGGGTGGGAACTTCCTCGTGCTGAGCAGTTTCTGTCAACGCCTAAGGGAGTTACCCCTGAAGAAATGGAGAAGTGAGGAGGGAGTCAGCATGGCATCAGAGAGGAAGGGAACCAGCTTGTGTGTCAGGTCTTATCTGGAACAAGAAACCCTGGATTTTAGTGGAATGGCTCCAGAAGCATTTGTTTACCCTCTGAAAACCCTACGCACCCAAACCTGTTTTTCTTCTCTCTCTCTCTCTCTCTCTCTCTCTCTCTCTCTCTCTCTCTCTCTCTCTCTCTCTCTCTCTCTTTCTCAATCTCTGGCTAGGCATCTTGTTTTCCTTTTACTTACCTAGGACTCTTTGGTAAATGTAGTAAGATTTTGCTTCAAGGACATACCAACTATCTCTCTTACCCCAAATTTTAAAAACAGATCATCATTCTAGTCCATCTGTCCTGCTGGATTATAAGCTCCATGAGAGGGAGGGATCTATTTGATATGGTTTTGTACTACTGTCCATCCTCCCTTTCCAGGCTCTCAGTGACACGTGGCTAGTAGGGCTCAGTAAGTATTTGTTAGATTTAATTAATAATCATAAAATATTTGCACATAATCACAATGCCTACAGTTAAAGGAGGCTTACTACACTTTCTATAAATAAGATTTTGCTAATTCACCCTTTCAGTAACTTTTTAAATCTTATTCAGTGCACGTCAAACAACATTTATTGAGTGGCCTGCTCTGTACAACTAATTGTGCTCGGCACTCACAACATAGGTTCAATAAAATTATCACTACAGTTCCAAAAACATGGATGCTCATAAAGAAAGGTTAGACTGCCACAGAACTAAAGAGTAGGCAGGCTAAAGTTTAACCACTACCTGCTGTCAGGATGAGCTGACAGATTCAGGCTGGCTACAGATCCCAGTCGCCTTAGGTACCTCTCGCATCAAGAAACCCAACAGACTAAACCCAGAATTTTGCTGCTGCTCTTGTTGCTGTTTTAAGAACAAGCAGAGTGAGTCAGAGACCAATTTTTTTTTTCCCTCCAGTGTGTTTTCCAGAGAAGAACATGGAGAGCTACTCCATTTGAAGAGTCACAATTAATGTGGAGCCATTGTCATATATTAACTAGATTATTCAGGAACCATTTGCAGACCACTTAAACCTCCAATGTGCTTAATTGCACATTTGGACAGTTAACAGCATGGCCTAGTTTTAATTTTTCCTTATGTTATTCCTCTTAGTGAGTCTAAAGGTCCTGTTTTCCTTTGGCCAAAAAAGGTTTTGTTTTGTTTTGTTTTTGTTTTTGTTTTTAACTCAGTCTCATATGCATTGCCAAAGAGCGAGCCCTTTCCTTTCTCTCCAGGTATGATGAAAAATCATGTTGAAGAATGTTGAAAATTTCAGGGAAAAAGTAGCAAAGCCAATCCAAACAAGAAGCTTAATCTTCCCAGCTCATCCAGCTCCGGAAATGCCATGAGATTGAATTTTTGCTTCTTAGTCATCCTGGGAATAAATAGGTATGACATAAGCTATGACATTAAGAGAGAAGATACAAAATTCGGTAGATATCACATCTGTCATCCCCAGTGACAGATGTGAGACCTAGGGGACAGTAAACAGAATTTCTAGTCCCACCACATCTCATTTCTAAATTCTGCCACTACCTCCCGTGAAAGCCTGGCTTCTCTTTGCCTCAACTATACGCAAAGGAACCAATAATTCCTGCAGCCTCTCCTCCCCACCTATGTTCAATGTGCAAAGAGATGATTATCTTCCCCATCCTTGCATCAGAAAAAATAAGAATGTCAAATACCTGTTAGAAGTTGAGATACCTATAAGATACATATAAATGTACTATGTATGCATATATATGTATTATGCATATTTGCATTTACTATGTATATGTCTAATGTGTTTGTATTTGTATATGTGTGTAAGTCCATGTGTGTATATCTATATCTATCTATCTGTCTATCTCTATATATATAAATAAATGTTTTCTTTGTGATTAGATTGTGGACTACAATAAGCCCCTGAATTTAGGCCCTTGACTACTTGGATGCTTTTATTCCTTCACCTTATTCCTTTGCTTTTTTCCCTTCAGTTTCCAACCTGTTCACCAGCTCTCTAAGCTCCAGCTCCTAAACCACACCAGGATGTAGCTCTCCCCAGGGATTTAAACATGTGCTTCTTTCTGATGGAATTGTCTTTTTCCACCTCATGCCACCAACCTTTGCTTAACTATTTACTACTCTTCTTCATCATTGCTTCATCCCATTTCCTCAAAGAAGTTTCCTTGGAGTCCCTCAGACTCTATTTGTTTGGGTCTGTGAATTTCTCTTTGCATGTTTCCTCAGATGACTGTTGAGCCTTAGGAATGAGACACTCAAAAGCTTTAGTAGGCTTGAGTAAAGGATGGCACTTGTCAACTCTGGGCTTTACTGTAGAATGATCCGACTAAACCACTTTATTGGTCAATCCCAGATGTCAGTGTTTTTAAGTAATCTGTCTGGACTGATCAGGTTCCCCAGAGAAAACTCTTCCAGGCTCCTGTGTAAAGGGTAACGGCCTTGCTGCCAGGATTCTAGAAACCATGTCAACCAAGACTGACTGGAGTCTCAGCGTTTAGTATGTAAATATTTACTCAGTCTTCCTGTTCTTAGTAAGTCCCTGTATTCGTTTCCTACTGCTGATCTAACAAATTGCCACACACTGAGGAGCTTAACACAATACAAATTTATTATCTTACAGTTCTATAGTTCAGACTCTGTAAAGGTTTCACTGGAATAAAATCAAGGTGTCAGCAGGGGTGGGTTCCTTTTTAGAGCTTCTAGGGAGAATCTATTTCCCTGAACTTTCCAGCTTCTAGAGGCCACCCACTCTCTTTGGCTTGTGCCTTCTTCCTCCATCTTCAAAGCCAAAGCAGCAATCAAGTCCTTCTCATGCTGCCATCTCTCTTACATCCCTCTTCTGCCTCCCTCTTCCATTTATAAGGACCCTTGGGGTTATACTGGGCTGACCCAGATCATCCAGGATAATCTCCCATATCAAGGCCCACTGATTAGCAACCTTAATTCCACCTGCAACCTTAAGTCCCTTTTGCCGTGTAACTTAATATAGATTCTAGGGATTAGGATGTGGTCATCTTTGGGGGCCATTATTTTGCCCACCACAGCATCTCAATCCTCAGTTCCAGAGACCCTTGGTTTTATCCTCTTCAT
This sequence comes from Rhinolophus sinicus, assembly GCF_057876585.1. NCBI lineage: Eukaryota > Metazoa > Chordata > Mammalia > Chiroptera > Rhinolophidae > Rhinolophus > Rhinolophus sinicus. The sequence goes on from NC_142506.1 coordinate 27,180,946, forward strand.
AAACTAAACCTCTGATTTTCTCTGTGACAGGATGTAAAGGGTGTGGTAGATGATAACTAAAGAGACTGATAATAGGTTTTGAGGGTCTAACTACAGTACTTCTTAAAGACAATTTCAACAAATCCTCCTGTTTTTATTTTCACCTTCACCACCTCCCCACACCCCGCTTCCACAAGTTCCTACCTAGTATATATATATATATATCAGATATACCAATTCCTAAGACTTTGGAAGATTTCTGGATTATATTAGTACATGGAGTTGTTCCTTGGCTTTCCCCACAGCCAGTTTAGAATTCAGCTTTCTCAGGTGTCTTTAAGTTAATTACCACTCATGTATTTCCTCTCTAGCTTTTAAAATTTCATTACCATTATCTTCTCTTTTGTTCTTTTTTGTCCTTGTAGGCTTGTACCTTTGTGGGCAATTGACTACTGAAATAGTTCTAATCATTCCCTTCCTCATACTCACGCTCTTACAACGTAAATTTGAATCTCCTCCTTAGGAGAAGGAGCCAATGTTCCCAACCACTAAATCTGGACAGGCCTGTACCTTGCTCGGTCCAGTGGAATGAGGCAGAAGTGACAATGTGTCAGACCTGAAGGTAGACCTCAGGAGACCTTACACACTGGCACTCACTTTCTTTTCTATGTGAACAAGCCCCGTCTAGCCTGATGAAAGATGGTAGCCTGAGTCAGCCCACTGATTCCAATAAAGGCCCCAGAGATGGCGGAGCCCAGTCAAGATCATCAAAGTTGGCCTTTATCTGCAGCTACTGGAAGGTACATGAAGGAGTTCTGCTGAGACCAGATTAATCAGCTATCTGAGCCCAGCTCACACTGCTGATCCACAGAATCATGAACTAAATAAATGGTTGTTATTTTAAGCTACTATATTTTGTGGTATTTTTGTTATGCAGCAAAAGCTAACTCTTATAGCCTTAAAAATCCATTATTATTATTATTATTGAGTGGGGACATAGGGACTAAATGTTGATGCACATGTTCAGTTTTTCATCTTTTCCTGAAACTCTTGCCTAGTTGATTTCTTAGTGAGACCTACTCAATAGGGAACCATAGAGCGACACGTAGACATTAATCCCATCAAAGCTTAGGTCCTAAAATGTATCCATTTGTTTTTCATTCATTCACTGATTTTTACATTAAGTTTTATAAAACAATAATTTTGCCCAAGGCACAGCTGACATAGCTTTTGGTTTGTGATGATCCCTGTTAGTCAAAGAAGCAGTCACCATGATGATGCTTAATATTTCCATCTGAAGCACATTTTTATTATTGATTCCTACAAATAGAAGACACTATGTGTCTTTCCTTGTTCTTCCTTCCAGTCATACTCTCTTATGGTACTCTCAAGTGGGAAGTCCTTAAATATCTTTAGTTAGGGGTTAGCTTAGAAAATAATTTTGAAATGTGCCTAGTTAACAACACATTAGAATCAGTTACCCTGATTTTTTTTTTTTTTTGGCTAAGTTTGCATAAACAGCCCATTTAAAAATGGCTATAAATAGCCCATCTAAAATGGAGTAAAACCGTCTAACATACTCATAGTGCCTAGTCCACATTTTAGTAATTCAAATCAAAATATTTACTTAATATTTATATTAAGATCCAAAAATCTTAATTTATATTTTCTATGTATAATGCCTTATTTTGTTGGTATTCATCAATTTATTTTATTTTTATCAACACTTTACTATCTTGGTATTTATTTTTCAAATTTGATCATAAAAGAAATTATTTGAAATATCTCAGTGAATTATTCAACAGAACAGTCCTTTCACATATTTGAAGGAAGATTGCTATGTGTTTGGCTCTGGTTGTCAAACCAAAGCCGGATATAGCTCTAATCAGTATAACAATTATTATATCACATCCTAATTATGAGGCCCAGGAATATAATCATCATTACAGGAAAACTTTAAATAATTTTCCTCAGCACTTAGCTTTTGTTAACTCAGCCACAATTAAATGTGCTTATTTTAGCCTTAAATTCAGTGATAATAACTGATTCACAGCTTTGGTAGGCAACATAAAGGATTTCTGAGCAATACATAGCAAACAATAAAAGGAAAAGGACGCAATCCTTTTGTGACCTTGGTTACCAATGAATCTGCTGTTTCTCTTGCATCCACCAATGACCATTACCATTTCATAGATAAAACAAAATGCCAATACCTTCAATGTAGCAACTTTATAGGAATATATGAAAAATACACAATGTAGAAAACATATGGAAGAACCAAGTGCCAGTGAGAATATACGCTACAAAATGGTAAAGATAGGAAATGATGAGAGCCCAAAGAGGAAATTGGTGAATAGTAATACAAGTTCATGTTTTTGAGAGGTTACCATTTTACATTCTCTCAACAATCCTTGAGATAGGCATTATTATCATCATTTTATAGATAAGGCAACTGAAAAACGGAGAGGCTGTGTGAGTTTCCTAATATTATATAGTAGGTGGACCTGGGACTCATACCAAGGCAGCCTGCCTTCAGACCCAGTCTCTTAACCACTGTATACACTGATGGAGATTCTGCTCCAAAATGAAACTGTATGCACATTGCTTCCCATGTAATTTGACCTTCTCTAACCCAGCTTCTATGTTAACTCTAAAAATGCCCTAAAGACATGAAAATGATTATATTGATGTGGGTGGATATGTATGTGGAATTACACTGTCTTCTTCAAAAAATTCTGTCTCTGTGATTCTTCTCAAATCTCCTTCCTGTAGCCTGCTTTTTAACCTTTTGCTTTTATCTGACTTTATTTTTGTAAAATAGCAATGTCAGTGGCCTATTTAACTAATTAGTGAAAGAGTGATATGCTTTCATGATTATTACAGTAGTCATAACGTCTTTTATGTTGTACAGGTGTATAATCAATGCACCTTTTAAATTCTTTGAAGTGTGGTCCTCCTTCTAATTGCAGTAAATTTGTTTCACTAATCACTTTGAGTTGTTGGCCAACATAGTTATATATTTCCACCAGGTGTTCTACCACGAGATAATTGCTTAACAGTACAGAGTATTTCAACAGCGTTCGTCCTAAAACAAATGCAGTGGTAACTCAGAATGCTGGCTTCATAGTTCATTCACTCTCATTCATTTACTCATTCAAACAAATACATTGTGCATTATATGTGTGCCAGTCATTGCACTAAACACCAGGAAAATAAAAGCCATAAAATACACTCCTTGTCTTCAAGAATGTCACAATTTAGTAGATATTATAATGAAATAAAGTATTTTATGAGCCATGAGAAAAAAGACATATATAAAAATGTCCATGGACCCCAAAGGAGTGAATGACTAACTGCTTTGGAGTTATGAAGTCAGAGTGAAATCGGAAGTAATGACACTTGAGCTACATTTTGGAGAATGTGTAGGAATTCCCCAGTTGTGGGGAGTTGTGCAGGTCCCAGGAAAAGCAGAACATTGTAGGAAGTTGACATATAGGGTTCACATAGGAGAAGGGACTGGACATGATGCTGTGTCAACAGAGTGGACTTAAATTGTGAAAGATCTTTTACTTTAGGGGAAGTCTTAAACTTTTGTTCTTATTAACAATGGAGAAGCATGAAGAAGCTTTAATGAGATAGAACACGTATCACATTGCCTTGTTTTCTGTATATAAGTCTGTTTCCCTCACTAGACTTGTCACAGGAGCCTTCACATCATAGGTGCTCTATAAACTTAAGTGAATTACGAATGATTTCATTAATGAATGAATGGTTTTTAAAAGATAACTTAGTCGGCCATGCAAACCATAGATTTGATGAGGGCCAGTTAGAAGGCAAGGAGACCCCTTGGAAAATTTGTATTTTTGTAACTATGACATCATGAGAGACTGAGCAACACATGACAATAAGAACCAAAATGCAAAGCCACCTAAGCACGGTAGTGAAATGGGCCACCAGACACTCTACCGATTGACCTTGTGAAATCCGGTGAACAGGTGTGAAAAAAACCTTCAGCCTGGAAAGATATTGTGCCAGTTACCCAGCTTATGGACAGGAGGGCACTTAACTATTCTGTCACCACCTCCTTGAATGCCCATAAAGTTGTTTGGGGCTGATGCTGTCAAATTCTTCATAAGAAACTCATGCAAACAGGTCTTCCTTGAACTTAAAACTGTGTCCTTTTTTGTAACCCACATTTTTTATCAAACACTTTGAGTATAATCACATTGATATGAAGTCTATCTGAACTATCAGAAATTCACGCTATGTCTTTTCCTGATCTAACAAGGGTGACTTCCAACACCAGCAAAATTCTGTGGTAGCAGTGGTAACATTCATACTGGGTAAAAAGGCTTATAAATGAGAGAGAGGCTGAGAGTTGACGACACATAGAAAATGTAGATGGGAGACTAAGATGAGGCCTCAGTGCACATTTAAGTACCATGCTTTATAGCCAAGCACAAACCTTTGATGACCCAAAGAGCTAAGGAATAAATGAAACCATTGCAAGGAAAGTGCTTAGAGAATGTAATAGACCAATATTAAAAACCATTACAAAGGGGAAACTACTCTCTTACTATAATACTACTAGAACTATAGATTTATAACGACAAATATAAGTTGTTTTTTTACCTGATTCTTGGAAGGACCTCTTGAAACAAAAGTAGTAGAAACATTTTCTTCTAAAAGTATGCTATTTTCACTTTCTAGACTTCTTCCCGTGGACTCAAATTATTCTTCATTAATACTTTTTTCCTCCCCAAACTCAAACCAGGATTATAAGCAACAATTTTTCCTCATTCCCTCTCTCCCCCACTATCCTTAGGAGCTCAAAAGGCCTTGAAGTTATACTATTACCAGATATATTCTTGCCAAGATTTTCCTAAATATGAAAATTATGAATGGAAAAAATGAAACACTAAGAGGTGAATATCTTGCATTTGAAGCCCAAACACGATTAATTCTCATATCACACATTCATAAAAAAAAAAAAAGCATGATCAATGTTAAACAACTATGTTGAAACAGAGGCAAACAACATTTGAAAAATCATCAAGCTTTGAAAAGAATCAAGAAATTGGTCTTGGTTGGAGATGATGAGTTCGGCCATGGGCAATATTATTTCCAAAGTAAGAAAAATACCCATATTTTTATAAATTGACTCCTCATTCTATATTCAGTTTTAGATAAGAGTTTAACAAAATACAGAATAAAAATCAAAATGCTTAAAACCTATAAAACCATGTTTTTACTTTGCATTGTAAGAAATTAAAAAATAAAAATGCTACAAAATAATTCCCTTCAAAATTACAATTTTTATAGAGGACTCTCATAACAAAAGTTTAAATTTCAACACCTATTCTTACGTCTACAGCTTGGTATCTCCTTTATCAGAGCCACCCTCTTGATTCACAGGAAGCAAGATGTTTTCACATTTAAAATTTTAAAACTCACGAACCTAAATATGTACACTGTTACAGTCATGACAGCTCCTTAAGGTGATGGATAAAAAGAGGAATATACATCTGTCTAATTAGCATTTCCATCACAACTGACTCATTTGTGGGGCCTGACAAGCTGTGGTTTGCCATCAGGTTTACATGCCAGTGCTTGGGCCAGGGTGACACCATATAACCTTCCACACAGAAGTCTAGAAATAGGTTAACAGAGTTTCTTACAAAGACCTAGCAGAAAGCATGTTGTTTCTCATTGCTTGTTAGCACCAAACCATAAGGATCCCTTGATTTTTTTTTTTTTTTTTTTTGCAAAAGGGTCACATTGACTGGCCCACAGGTTGCTTGTCAAGTTTTTGTTTTACCAGTGAATCAGTTGATACAAAAATGTTGCTTCATTTAAATAGCTATATATCAACAGTGTACTTTTTTTATTCAATTTAATGGGGTGACATTGCTTAATAAAATTATAAAGGTTTCAAGTATACAATTCTATAATACACGATCTGTATATTGCATTGTGTGCACACCACTCTAAGTCTAATCTCCTTCTGTCACCATAGATTTGATCTACTTTACCTTTTTCTACCTCTCCCCTCTTCCCCTCTGGTAACCACTATTCTATTGTCTGTGTCTATGAGTTTTTGTTTGTTTGTCTTGTTTGTTGCTTTCAGTGTTATATCCCACATATGATTGAAATCATATGGCTCTTGACTTTTTCCATCTGACTTATTTCACTTAGCATGATATTCTCAAGATCCATCCATGTTGTCACAAATGGTGGTATTTCATCTTTTCTTATGGCTATCATTCCATTGTATGTGTGCAACACATCTCCTTTATCCAATCATCTATCCAAGGACACTTCGGGTGTTTCTATATCTTGGCCACTGTGAATATGTTGTATAATATCTGTTCTTATCAGTTTAACAATGTGCTTTTAAAAATACTAAATAGTCACACAATGTGTGAAAGATGTCTCTTTCACACATGCACACACACATTCAAATGTTTGCATATCTATGTATGTGTGTCTGAGAGAGAAAGAGAGATTTATTTTTGAGTGAAACAAGGGTGTGGCATTCAGCTGGGGATGTTAAACAAGTGGTGAGATATTTGGCTCTGGAGTCAGGGAGAGAGGTGCAGCATGGAGTAGAGATATGGGAATGGGCCATAGAGAATTAACAATTGAAGATATGTCAGTGAGTAGAGGCGGAAAAGGAAAAGCTAACTCGTGAGTGTCATTATTCTAAATGCTATGCTTATTTCAAATAAAGGAATTGAATTAATAACGTAGTGAGCATTAGTTTTTGTTTTTGTTGTGGGGGGAGTGTTTTGTTTGTCTGCTTTTATTTTTGCCAGCCCAGCATCCAAGCTCATTTGGGGATCAGATAGGATAACACCTACCATTTCCTGGGTAAGCACACTTGCCAACACTAATCTGTGCTAATGAAAGTCAGCCCAAAGACTTTTGCTATCAGGAAAGATCACCCACTTTTAGCAGCAGTTGCTAAATTAGAGGACTGTAAGCCTGAAGCTGTTGTCCAATCTTATCTTCTCCACCCCTTGAGGAAAGCTTGCCTTGAGATGATGTTAACACAGAGGAAAAGAGTTTAGGAAAGCCAGAGCGATGGCTTCCTGATGGCATCATTTTGTTCCTCAGATCAAGTTGTGCCTGAAGCTGAAATACCTCTAGACTTTTCACCAGCAACTGAAAGGATCCTGATTAATACAAATACTTGTGGAAATGAGTCAGCATCAGAATAGGAGGAAAATAGGCCTTCTGTCATAGATATATACCTGTTTAAAGAATGAAACATTTTCTTTTCAAAATGCAAGGTTTCCAGGAAAATTATTATTGTATGATTTTACTTGTTTGTTTGCTTGAGGTGTACAAGCATTAATCTTCCCAGATCTGAGCCTATGAATTGTGACAAAGGGACAGAAGATGGAATTGTCCAAGAGAAGCAAAGGAAACTACGGACTGGTGATCTACTCTAATGGCCCCTCCTTTCTCAAAATGGCTGCTTCTTTTTTGTTGTTTTTTAAATTATATTCTTGGAATAAAGTCTTTTTAATTTTATTTATTTATTTACTTACTTATTTACTTATTTATTTTAAGGAGGGTACAGCTCACAGTGGCCCATGCGTGGATCGAACCAGCAACCTTGGTGTTATTAGCACCACGCTCTACCCACTTGAGCTAACTGGTAACCCTTCAAAATGGCTGCTTCTTGAAGTGGCCTCCATCCAGCAAACAATCATGGTCAACTTCTACCAAAATATTTACTGACTTACCTAAAATATATATAAGATTTGCCCAGTTGTCCATTTCTCAATTAAGATATTTCTCAATTTTCAATCTATTATAATCTACATAACCTCTCAGGCAAAAGTCATATGCTGTACTGAAAAAGTACAGTAATTTGAACTTTTTTGGTGCCTGTATTACATAATAAATGCTCAGATGAGAAACATCAAGTTAGCTTTCATATGCCCTGACCACAATTTGAAACCATCAGAACCTAAAATTATAATCGTTACTGTTACCAGGCAAAAGGTCCGCCCACCGCACCAAAGCCAAAACTCCAGAGGCGAGGTTAGTGGAAAGAAAAGCAGGTTTATTTCAAAATGTAGCATTAAGGGAAGACACAAAGGCTTGTCACAAAGGCGGCCTTCTCAATGTTAATACCGCAAAAAGGCTTATAGGCATGCAAAGAGAGGCAGAACAAAGAAAAAAAGGGACATTGGCCAGACAGCTCCAGGAAAAAGTGCTTCCCAGAGGTTGGCCTGCCTCAAGGTCAGGAGCGGATCCCATATGGATTCCATACGGATGCAAAAACCTACTCTTCCTAGTCACCGGGCCAGGCCTGCACAGGGCCTGAAGTAAACAGAACCACTGAAACTGGTATGCATAGTAAATGTATAGTAAACAGAATCATTAATGTATGGTGGGAGGAGACAAAGGCATAAAAAAAGAAAAACTTTCAAAGTCTCAAACCAAACCACACTGTCAAATTGAATTACAGCAGAGGTTTAAATCTCAAAATAGAAGATATAGTGTCACCGTTACACTATCATAATGAGCCCTACTCTGTGCCAGGGACCATGGTAAGTGCTTTAATCCCAACAATAATAAGAGGTATTATCCTATATATAATACAGGTATGAAAAATGACACTCAGATAAATAGGTCACAGAGCAGTGAAATTATAAGCTACATCATCAAATGCGGAATCCAAAATTGTTCCTAACCACTCCATTATACTGCCTAGAGTTAACAGCTCTGCTAGAGGGTCATTGAGATGACCACCTTTGCTACTGGGACTTGATTTGCAAGGCTTCCCCTAGGACTTAGGCAAACAGGGAAACATGGGATGAGAAACTTAGAATGTCTTTCAAGCCCCTAAATTGCTGGAGTTTAAGACCGTGCAAAAAGAGAGTGATGAGCTCAGAATTCAATCCCCACAGCACAGTGTCATATCTTTACCTCAGCACTTATTATATAGTACAAGAATTAGTTACTTCCTAGTTTTCTTCCCCATTACACTGTGAAGTCCTAGAAGAGAGACTATGCTCCATTAATCTCTAAATCCTTTAAGCCTAGCTAAGTGGCTCCAACAAAGGAGTTTAATACATTTTTACTGACTAAGTGAATATACCCTTAAGAGATCCCTTTGTAGACTGTGTGTCAGATTCTCCTTGAACAAGGGTGAGTCAGTGGAACTTTTCATCGCCACAAGGCCCTAAAAAAGGACCACTGGGGCAGTTAAATCTAGGATACCATGTGGTTTTGAGTAAATTTACTTATCTAATGCAATACAAAATGAATTTAAAAAGTTTAATTGTAAAAGTCTTGCTCAATGTAGAAAAAAGAGTAATGAAGAATTTTTTACCACTCATAATTTTACTAACCAGAAATATCATAGTTAACATTTTCCTGTTTCTTTGCAATCTTTTACATATATGCATACATACAACTATATATATATATATATATATATATATATATATGCTTATATAACATATTTTCTCTTAACATTACATCATAAACATTTCCTATGTTTACAAAATTATTCGAAATGATTTTAATAACTGCATTAAATTCATCACGTGGATGCTTCAGAATGCATTTAATCTCTCAGCAACAATAATAGTCAATAATATTTATTGAGCACCTATTCTGTATGAGCTCTACTGTGTGCCAGGGACCATGCTAAACGTTTTTGCTAAGTGCAATGTTTTACCACTTTAAGAAACAGTGTGATGGGGGCAGTCAGTTGGCTCAGTTGGTTAGAGCACGGTGCTCATAACACCAAGGTCACTGGTTCGATTCCCACATGGGCCAGTGAGCTGCACCCTCCACAACTAGATTGAAAACGACTTGACTTGGAGCTGATGAGTCCTGGAAAAACACACTGTTCCCCAATATTCCCCCAATAAAATAAATAAGCAAATAAATAAATAAAAAGTGTGATGAACATCTCTGTATAAAAATCTTTCTAGACGCTTTTTACGAATTGTAATCTAAGTCATCAAGGAATACATTTTTTATCACAAGTATATACTTACATATATGTGTGTGTAGGTGTGTATACACACACACACACATATAATGATATAAATATGTTAAAAAAACAATATTAATCCTTACACTATACAATGGATTCCTATTTTTCTACTCTAGTCTTTTTACATTTCTTTTTCAAAATGATTGGTCTTGACCCACTACATTGATGTATGACCCAGTAATAAGTAATGACCCGCAGTGGAAAACACTGCCTTAGAGCATGGCAAAGCACCATGGTTTTCACGAGAGGATCTAATAAGAACTGTAGCACCTACTCAGGATCAAACTCAGTTATCAGCTATAGAGGAAGCACAGGGCTTTCTAAAAAAAGCAAAAGATTCAGCAAAATCTTAGAAAACCTGATGGCAGGATTGCTACCATCAGCCAAAGAAGCTACTAGAAGCAATTGCTAGCTCTCAAAGCTGTCACAGATAACAGGATCAACTAAGGGAGGAGCCTGAGGGAGGAGTCCTTGCTAAGATGAGCAGGGCCCATAACAGCAAGTGCCAGGAGCCTTCACCATCTGGGTCCTCCTCGGCTAAGAGAAGTTGCCAAGAGAAGCAGAGGCATCCCTGGCAGAGGATTTGACGTTAAACAGGAACCATCACTAAAGCATCAGACAGAGTATCTGGATGGAGGAATTTCCTCCTCTTTACCTTTCTTCCTCTCCATAGGCCTTGTCATCTTTGAAATCAGGGCAATTGTTGAGTTTCTCAACACAGTGGTCACCAAAGAGGGAGAATAACAATTCTCTGCCTGGAAATCCACTAGGGTTAGAGACCCAGAACAGCACAGAAACACTGAGTTGTGAGTCTTACTATTTCCTGGGGCTCAGAAATGATGGTAAATGGGCAATTTGTAGCGAGAGTCTCACAGCAAATGCAACGGTGAGCACAGTCAGCTCATTCAACTAGTATAAGAAGTAAGGTAGTGGGTGTGTGAGGGTTACAGGAGGATATGGCAGCCCTAATATTTTAGGGAGAGCTAAATATTTTAGAGTCTGAACCAAAAGGCGCAGAATATAGAGTTTCTAAAGTCAGACACTGGAGTGACCAACCATTCCAGTTTGCCTAGAACGGCCTCAGTTTTAGCCCAGAAAGTTCTGTATCCCAGGACACCCCTCAGTTCGGAGCAAATTGGAACTATCACTGTGATCTATTTACTCAATATCTCTGAGTCATCTACTCAACACCTATGTGCTTCAGTTTTCTCATCTGTATAATGGGTATAATAGTGCTTACCCACCACTAACGAAAGGAGATCATAAGTATTTTTTAGCAGTTCTATTCCCCATACAGACGCAAGGGTTTGCCTCAGAGCCAACTCTAGTCACAAAAGCACCTAAATTAAGAATGCAGGATCCTGATTGAGGGATACAGCTTTAGGCAGTTTAGAGTCAGAAAGATTGTAGCACTTGAGGTTCCAGCGCCCATGGCAGTCTTTTGCACCCCTGATAAGTTAGGAGTCATTTGGATAATAAAAAATGACCTGGAAGCCAAGGTTTCAAGACTAAGAGAAAGATAGAAATTTGTAAAAAGAACAGTAAGTTTATTATCATTTTGCAACTATGTTCTGAAATATCTGTGATAAATATGCAAGCTATCCAGCTTGTTTTGCCTTAAAAACAGAATAAAAATTGTGGATAATTTCATTAGAGGTAGTCTGTCAAGTGTAAAGGAAGTGAGCTTATTCCAAGAGAAATGTTATAGACAATTCACATTTTATTGCCTTTACATTGTCTCTCTCATATTCGAGGTCGCTTCTTGCCTTGCTTGGACTCATAGTATAGTTAGCTATTTTTACCCGAATAATTTCACTCTCAGATTCATCATTCCAACTAAGCCAATAGCCTTTGTTTTCATTATTGATATAGACAATGACTAAGCCACTTTATATTTTGTACTTTTATTTCTTACCACGAATGTTTCTGTATAGTGACTATAAAAATGATTTAGAAGCAATCCAAACTTCCTAAAGTAATAAGAATATTCTCTCAAAGTCATATGCCCCAACTTTTCAGAAGTATGGTTTGAGAGAAACTCTTTTAGGATAACATCAGAAGAAGCTGTGACATAGATTCATGAATACCGTGTTTCCTGGAAAATAAGACCTAGCCGGACCATCAGCTCTAATGCATCTTTCAGAGCAAAAATTAATATAAGAACCAGTCTTATTTTAACATAAGACTGGGTCTTTAATATACTAATATAACCTGGTATAATATAATATTATAATATAATATAAGACCCGGTCTTATATAATATCAGATGGGGCCTTATATTACTTTTTGCTCCAAAAGACGCATTAGAGCTGATGGTCCAACTAGGTCTTATTTTCGGTGAAACACGGTGGTTAACAGTGGTGAAATGTAAGACATTAAATAAAGACTATGGTCAGAAATGAGGTCTTGGAAGATTCAGTGAAGGGCAAAAGCGAACTTTAACAGTTATTATGATGGCCAAGAGATTTTTCAGAGCAGTCACGTGTAAATCTTAGGAAATGAATTAAGACCTTAAACTCTGCCTGAAGTAAAAAATACAAAGAATAGAAATAAAATTTTAACATAAATCCTGGGAGAACGTAAAATTGGGGGTGGGGGGGGAATAAATCAGCATGATACAAAAAATTCTCAATCACAATATTTAAAGGAAATGAAATCAAGTTTTGCCCTCCATCCTATGTGTCAAGCGCTGAATTAGCAGCTCTCCCTGGAAAAATTTTGTGAAATAAGCATTAGAATCCACATTAAGTCTTATAAGGATAAAAATCTACTGACGGTTGCACAGACCTTAAATAACTGCTGTGCTTTGAACCCACATCTGTCTCCAAAGTACATATACAATTCAAATCAATAAAGATCAACTCTTTTCAAAAACTGATTTGCATAAGACTTCCATTTATCAGGACTTAAATATGATTATTTAACTTGACTTCTTTTTAACTTCCAAACCAAGTTTCTGCCAATGTCCCTTAGGCTCATCCTCAGACTGTGAGCATTTATTCATAGCAGATAAACACAACTTTCCTAGAAGTTATAGGCAAGATCAGAATGGGTCATATTGCCGATTGGACAGTAAGTATCATCTTTGGGAAGAGTCAGCTTGGACTTGCATCCGTCTTCTACTAGACATGGGACCTAGGCAAGTCATTTATTCATTCCAAGCTGCACTTTCCTCAACTGAAAACGAAGGTAATAGTAGTATCTATTTCTACATGTGTTTGAAGATGAAATTAAACGGTATTAAAACAATTCATATAGTGCCTGGTGAGTAGGGTTTAATACAGTCATTTGCAGGGATCCTGAAGTTAGGTCATTTTCAAAGCAATCTACAAATAGCCTGTATTGAAACAGAAGTCCCTAGGATTAGTTCAGGTTGATTTAATGTCCCAGGAGTGCCTACTGAGGCTGTTCAGGCTTCATACAAACAAGCAAGGCCTGTAGGGACCTAGATAAAGATCACTTCATGTTGAGTCTTGGGCACTTGTTTAGACAGACCATATAGCTTTTGCTAATTATACCCACCTTAGTAGGCTGAGCTGGAAGGACAACACAGCAGCTGGCAAAAAGGGAGTGTTGCCGTGTATCTTCTGTTTATCTGTGCCTCTGTGTCTTGCCCTTGCGAATCCCCCACTATTTAGGGACCAGAGTCATGTCATTTACTTTAGTCTGCATCTTGAAGAATATGCTGTAATTCATCCAGGCATTGTTCTGGGGACTGAGGGTGCCAAAGGGAATAAGACGAACAAGGACTGTCCTCCTAAGCAGCCCCTACTCTCGTTAGGGATACAAACAAATTTAAAATGTGGTTTCAAATAGTAATAAAGGTTATGAAGTAATTGAAATAGGACATGGGGATAGGATGGAGAGTGATGGAAGGGTCTAGAAGGCATCTCTGAAGGGTAACATCTGAGCTGAGAGCTCAATACTTTAGAAAGTAAGTGGTGATACAGGGAGAAAGGGGAGGTGGGTATTGAAAGATCAAATTACATAAAAACTACAGAAGACCCTGGAATGGCTCAGAGAGATTTCTAGAATTGTAAAATAAATGCATTTAAATACATTCATAACGAAACATTGTACATCATAAATAAAAAATTAACCATAAAAATATAGCCAGTTCTAAAGTATTTTGTCCAGACATAGCACTGTCTGTTTGCTTACGTTTCCTTCCATCTCTGTTAAAGACCAAAACACTATCCTTAACCAAAAAGAACTTTAACATCTATAAGCCTCTGTATTCTCATCCGTAAAATGGAAATAACGTCTCAGAGTTGGTCTATAGGCTCGTGGTAAGGACTAAAAGAGAAAATGTACACAGAATGCCTAGGCCAGACTAAGTTGGTCAATAATGGTAGCCATCTACAGAGCATTTGCTTCCAATCCACCTAAAAAAAAAAAAAAGACAAATATGTGTGGCTTTAAATAGACAAGGGAAGAATTCACAGTGATGTTTTTAATGTGTCCATATAAGATTCTTTAAAATAAAAGTTTAAATCGCTGAAATCTTTCCATTAACATAAGAACCACAAGACCAAATTAAAAAAAAAAAAATAACTGAAAAACAGATGAGTATTAGAGGGTCAGAAATGAATGGGAAATGAGAATAAAAAATAGTGACATTGAGCCTCCAGGAAAAAACAAAGCAAGTCCCAGAAGGATCTTGATGCTGTCTTGCCATCCAGGAAAAGCACCATGTCCCTGAATCATAGTCTCATGGGACTTGTCCCTGAAAGATACATCAAGGGGCCTGACTAGCAAAATCAACAGGCCCGGATTCATGTTCTCCGTAGCACAGCATTACTTTCCATCTCCTTCAGTTTAAATCAATTTGGATGTGTTGTGAGCAGAAATATTCGGGCAGAGAAGTACGGTGGTTGTTTTTTATTGATTCCACAAACATGTCTTGAGGCCCTCTTATGGGCCAAGTGTCATGCAGCTGCCTGCAGTTGGGAGCATCGTGTACTCCCCGTGTCAGGGCAATGCTTCTGGGTGGAAATTCCTGGCAGAATGAAATCACTTTACACAGGGCTTCTGCACAAGTTCCTGAGTGAATTATGAACTAGAAGAAATGGAATGTTAAGCCACTGCTGTAAAGTTAATAGTGAATTAGCATTTTCCCTTTGGACTGTGAAAAAGAAAGTGAGAGCCTGGTTAATTCTCAGCCTCCCAGAAGAGCTTTGAGAAAACTAGTCAGTTATCTAACAACTTAACATTTTTTTTTCAGTGCTGTTTAACATTCAAGGCCGTAAATGGAAGCCAGCTCTGGCTACTACTTAGTAAAACTAACAGAGCACCATCAAGCAAGATTTATGGTTTCAGTATCATCAAAACATGTACTTCCAACAAAAATAAAAATCAAATGAGAAGAAAGATGCTATTTGGGACTTAGCAAATACTTCGGTATCATCTATAATTCACACAAAACTTTTAAAAACATAGAGCATATCAAAAAGCAAAACATCCACTCAGTAGTGAAATCGATATAGCATATAGCATTTCAACATTATGCATTACAAATAACTCAGCTTTCTTTCCAATGGTCTTAGTGTCTGCATTTTAAACGGTTGTTTTGTCAACCTGAGCCAGAGTTATGCCTTTTTTTTTCTAAATTAGTCTTTGGTAAACCTCAGCTTCCCATCATTGCCACTTATTTTTCTCAAATAAATCTAAACTCAAAACACTTAAAAATATACCAGTTTAGGATGAAAGGGAGTCTTATGGGCCAAACATTTAACAAAAAGATTCATTCTGGGCTTGAATGAGGGAGTCATTTATACAAAAGCATAACAGGTAATTTAAGAATCTTTATTTATAACCGAGTCACTTTCATAGAACTTGAAAACAAAAACTAAAATTCTACGCATCAAACACAAGAGTAGATTTAGCATGTGGTATTTCACTTGATCTTTGATAGTGAAGTAGGTACTGCCATCCCCATTTTACAAATGATAAAACGGAAACACTGAGGTTAAGTACATTTCCAAGGTCATTTAGCCAGAATTCAAATCCATGTCTGCCTGGTTCCAAAATCTATGAATGCATACAACATCATGTTATTCACATTGTCCACAGCTCTCTTTCAGTCCTTCCCTTCCCATGTGATGACAAACCAAATCACACCCTATCGTCTACATAGTTTGTAAAGAATTAGAAGGGACTCTAGAAAAAATCCGATTCAACATCTGATCGCAGATGAATTTATAACATTTACCTTCAGTGCTCAAAGGTGATAGTAATACCACTGAAAAATGCAATCTGGTAGATTCTTTTTTGTTACATAGTATGTTATTTTTAATGCTGGAAGAAGTATTACCATGTTTTTAGTTCAGAATTCTTTTTGTCTCGACGATGGGCAGGAACCACATTGATTCCTCAGATTTATTATGTATATTTTTAGCAATTTAGAAGAGTCTTCAGTTCAGTAGCATTAAGTTTAGCTTTGGATTTCAAAATCTTAGGAACCCATCTAAATTATTCAGGAATGTTTTGGTTGCAAGTGACAGAAACACAAAAAAGACCAGCTTAAGTAAAATAATAAAAATATAATGGCTTGTGTAACTGAACAGTCCAGGAAGCAGTGTGGCATTAAATACCTACTCAGCTAAGTAGGCTCTTCCCATAACTTGGCAAGAGGAGCACAAGCACCTCCAGGTTCAGCGTTCTCCAGCTTAAATACCACGGCAAAAGGAAAAACTCTCTTTCCTAACAGTTCCAGCAAAAGTCTTGAGCTTGAACTTCGTTGGATCAGTTCACTGTTGAACTGAAGCCATGACTAGCAACTGAAATATGCTGACTGGCTATACTTGGGTCACCTGCTCATGGCATGGACTCAGAGGTAGGGATAAGAGGGGGGTTCCAAAGGAAAATTGAAATATCGTTTCCTGGAGAATGGAAAATGGATTCTGAGCAGACAAAAACAGCAGGTGTATGCACTGCACAGTTATTACTTTTATTGCTTGTTATGCTATTGACTTTTTTTGTTTGTTGTTAACATGATGAACCAGACCTTTATAAAATAGTTTCCTGAGAAGTGCCTTCTTGTTCTCAGAATGTTGGAATCAATGCAGTCTAACCAGTTCAAGAAGTGCATGGTATATAGCATATCTTCCATGAAGGCAATGAATGCCCAGTTACAAACACTGACATTGCCAAGCTCTGAATGGTTCCCAGTGTCTATAGCCCCCTAAGTGAGAGGCTCACTCACTTCCTACCTGAGGACCAAACAAGACCCTTAGGCAAAAGGTTTCTAGGGGTATGGATTCAACACTCTGAGAATTCAGCATCAGAGTCTGGTTTTGGCCTTGCCTCCTTTCTGCTCTGTGTCATAACTCAGGTATGTTTGGGGAGCATATTGGGGACTTTATGAAAGTAGGCCAATAGGCAAGAGAGAGACTAGAATTAAGTACTAGAGGGAAAGGGTGACCTGAAATGGAAATTCAAGAAGGGATAATCCAGTAAGTGAGCCCTGTGTCAGGGCATTACAGACACTGGTATTACTAGAAGTCAGGCAAATGACAACCTCAAGGTTTCCTATAATTTTTCGGATTAACTGCCCAGCAGAAGACACTGGCAGGAGGTCCCAGGAAAGAAGACAAAGAGTCCTAGTTCCAGTGGGGCAACTGGATTGCTACTCAGGAAAATAAGGTAAACATGGCACACTGAATGGTGACTAGATTTACAACCATCACCTCATTTCACACACCACCTGCCTGTGTACGTTTTGGCAGACTAAAAATGAGCAGTGTTAGAAATGCCAACAAACATTGTGTATATGTCTTGTATGGGCTACACACTGTGCCAAGTCCTGGAGAAAGAAACTGAGACCCATGAAGATGAAATATTTTATTCCAGGTGAAAGAATTAGTTGGCAGCAAGGCCAGACTTGGAAAGTAGGTCTATATAATTTAGAAAGCCTAAACTTCTCCCTGTAATCCATGGTTCCCTGTTGCCCAGTCCTGTGCCTGGGTTCTGGCTTCTTTCCAACAAGTGTTCCTAATGCCAACCGTTTGCCTACTGCCTTCCTAAGTCGTCAAATATCTTCTGTTCCTGAATTCCCCGGGAGGCTCAGCTATGGGCCTCTCTAGTGCCATCTGTTCTCCTCACTCCATGACTTATCATTTGGACCAGATGTTCACCAGAATTTTGAGTGGGGTTTGTTCTCCTGTTCACTCCCACCTGGGTGGGTTTTCCAGATTCTGTTATCTCTTCTGTTATCTTTCTATTTTGCTTAAGTTAAATAAATCAACCTTTACCAAGTTCCAGGGCGATCACTAGAATCCTCTGTTGGCTTCATGGATAATTTTGTCAACAGAAAATCAGGTTGTTAGACATTCTTTCTGATAAAAATCTTCAACTTTAGGCTTTTGATCCACAAAGTGTGAGCACCAGTGTAAAAATATAAGATTGTGACCTCTGTAATTTAAAAGTATATTCTGTTATTGAGAAAATATCCAAGGGATGAGAATTGCAGCAGCTACTTTGGAGAATAGCTGGGCTATTTGTGTACCCGTGGCCTTTAACCTCTCAGACCTGCTTCTGGGCTCTCTAGAGACAAAAGCTGCAGAGCCTAAGGGTACATAACAAGGATGTTTGTTCCAGAACTGGAAAAGTTGGTAAAAATTTACAACAATCCACATAGATGCAGAGTTGAATAAATCATGGTGCATTCTAGCTAAGAATGCAAGCCATTAAAAGAAAGAGCTGGATCATTAACTGTTACACTGCAGGAAGTTCTTGTCCCTTAGACCCATCACCACACACACCAACTGACCAATAGACCCAAGCCATGGACCATTCTTATGTGTTCCTCACCTGGTCTCACCCTGATTGAGCTCTACCCAACTCTAAATTCCTGGCTCATCCTCTCACTTTGAACCTATCCTTGACCCTTTGGCCTTTAGTTCTTGGTCATCCTAACATTTAACTCTCAATACCCCTCAATGACTCTAAATGCAGCCCTTCAAAAGAATGAGTTATATCTGTAAATACCGAGCTATGGAAAAGTCTAGGGTATTGTAGAAAAGTTATAGGATCTCATTTTTGGAAAAATAAATAATGTCCAAAGATACAGATATAAATATTCACAATTAGATGTTTGTATGAGTTTTAAAAAAGTTGTTGAAAAAAGAATTTCTTTTTTGCACCCGGTTGTTTTCATTGACAACCTCAGGTAGTGAGAATGGGAATAGAAACATGATAAGGGTATACTGCTATATTTTCTAAAATTTGCAAACCTCTGATTTATTTCAAAAGTTAAGTGATCACATACAATTAATATAATTTTGAAAGAGGACACTAATAATAAAATTTTAAGGGGGAATAAAGTCCAATAAATATACCTGCTAGGGAAAGGAACCAAAATAAAAACCAGTTTTCTGTAGAATTTCAGGGACATCGTTCCCCTGTGTGAATGCCATCTGCCTCCCGCTTTCCAGAGGACAGCTCAAGAATGCAATGGAAATAGTGCTCTCTGGAATTAGGCAATACAGCGGCCACAATTAGCCATTTCAGGCAAAAGGAAAGGCAACTAAAAAACATGGAAAGGTGACTCCATGTCAGCAGTGTGGTGAATCTGGCACACCTGCAGGGGTGGGGGAAAGATTGAGGCTGTACAGGACAACACAAACAAGCTTGGATTTTGCTAGCAGATCTCAACATGTTTTTCCCCAAAAGAGACATAACAGATAACATTCTCATTCACAACACATGCCTATGGGCACAACATAGTTTGATAAAGCCCAGCATTACAGTAATTCATATTACCTTTCGGTAATAACTACCAGAACATTAGGAAAGGTAGTAGCTTGCAAATTTTCAGCATAACTAAGATGGGCCTCAGGTTATATGCAATTCTTCAAGACCCTCTTGTAACACTGTACCTTTCATTTCTACTACGAAAACGCCCCGCAAATACAAGAGACACTGACAAAATATGAATTGGCGCATCAATCTGCCCTAATTCATACTGGAAAAAAAAAATGCTTCACAAACTCCAGCACTTTATTACAAGTAACAAATTACATGAGATGCACTTAAATGTGACTGCAGACACCTAGTGGATTGCAATACACCAGGATTGTGTGACTACATCAGGGAGCATCAGAGCAAGTGGTGGGACTCTGAGCAGAATTCTAAGCATGTTTGTCAGAAGAGAGTTACATGATGCAATTCAAGTTTTAGTCCACTTTAACAACGCTGACGAGAACAATAGATATCTTATCCCCTTCCCAGCCTGACACTCCAACCACCATGCACTCACCCACTGACCAATAGACATGAACTATGGACCATCCTTGTATGTTCCTCACCTGATTTCACCCTGACCCATTCCAAATTCTTCACTCATCCTCCTATCTTTGGCCCTTTGGCCTTGGTATTTGGACCCTCCAACACTTAACACATTGCCCAATAAACTCATATTTCAATGGGCCTATTTACCTCTTCCACTTCTAGATCACTTTTAGCAGGAAAGTCTGTGCTGGCCTTGCATTCTCATACTCAATTCCCACCAATGGCCCCTTGATGGAAATCCCAAGTGGACCAGTCCCAGACCTTCCCCAAGGAAATGGCTGGAAAACATGAGTTAGGGGAAGTGGAAATTGGAGGCAAAATAAACAAAAACTGGTGAGAGCAAGTTTACAAGAATTCAGACCAAAGACAATGAAGAATGAACTAAACTTGGAAATGTAACACTACAGAAAAAAGAGCTGAGTTGACAATGACTAATTCCTTGCTAAGAAATGAACTGTGAAAAGTTTACTAAAGTGCTAACTTAGGCAAATACATACCAAAAACACACATAGAATAACATAAAATGAACTTTTGGTATTAACTCTAATCTCTCCACATTTGGGAATTTATTGGAAAAAGAACCCATGGTCACACATGCCTTTAAAATATGATTCTGAAATATTCTTTTATCTTGCTTGCCTCCATTAGAAGGAACAATTTCTGGTTTCAGGGCTTTTACAGTCATTGCAGAAAATTCTCTCACTGCATGCAATTGCTCAAGTTCAAACTCTAAGCATAGTACCTTAGGGGTCACAAATCAGCCTCAGTGTGTTTTATAGGTTCATTTTTCTTTTAGTTCAAATTATATCTTAAAGACACCGTAACTCAATGGGGGTTGTGCTTGGCTGCAATAAAAACATAAATATCTTACATGCAGCCTGCTTCACACTTTTATGGGACCCTCCCAGTCCCTGTTAACATTTATGTTATTTGCTTGGCTCCTGTATGCATTTCAGTTTACTATGTCTGATATTATTTTTATAGCTTTACCTATGTATCTTTCTATCTGCTAATACTCAGATCTAGACAATATGGGATTTAAAGTGGATTCATTCTCCTCCAACATTCTTTCTCCAAAGTTGTCTGCTGCTGTTGCTGCCTGTCATCTAGAAATTCTCCCCCTGCTTCCTCTTTCCTCCCTCTCTCTCCATTTCTCCCTCCCTTGTTCCTTTCCACACCTTACCCAAGGATTATTCAGACTGAGTCCTACCGAAGAAGTGCCCCACAGTACCAAAACCATGATACCACCTCGGTTGCTGGATTACACTATTAGGCACCAGCCTGGGTCCTGGCCATTTAACCCATGGAGGGGCACTACTTAGTAGTTTCATGGCTCCCATCTGCAAAGCCTGAAGGGAACAATTTATCAAAGAGGCTAATTCACTACAGCACTTGGAAAATCTTTCACTCATCTCAGTTCATTTAAAGATCACATGACTGTGCAACATTAGACACATTTCTAATCAAGCATCTAACCTCATCTTATCACATACAAACCATCAGCATCACAAATTGTTTACATTATTTATCTTCAGTCATAACCTATTTAATTCCCAATATCTTATTTCTCTCTACTTGGGGAAAAGAAAACATAGCAGCACTAATAACATTTCAGTTTAGGTGAGGATGGAATGAATACTGTTCGCTATGGCAATTACCCTACTCCCCTGGTAACATATGTAATCATCATAAAAATCAAAATTAATAAACTGTAGTTGCAAACCTAAAGACTAGTCATCAGCACATTAATTTCCCTACACACCAAACTAGCGGTGTTGATTATTTGGTGGCGATTCAGAATGAAATAGGCTGCATTAAGACAACCATCTGCTCTGTTTGATTTGCTAAGTGGAATTAAGACAAGAAGCAGCCAGTTTATAGTCAGTATGACTTAAACTTATATAACAGAAGGTAAATGATCTTTCATTTGGGGGGACTGAACAGCATGTTCTCCAAGGATATAACTTAAATTAATGCTTTTGTCCATAACAGTTCAATTTGGATTTCTTTTTTTTCCCCTTCTTCTGCCTCCTGTCCCCCTCTACCCCCACTCCGGTTCAAGCCGTTGTTTCTCAGTCTAGTTGTATAGGACACAACTACCTGGCCCATGCCGGTAGTATGAGCCTTGTACTCCCCACCGGCTGAGGCAGTTGGCCACTGGTCTTGGTCGGCCGCTCACAGCAGCTGCCAGCCACTCACGCTGGCCACCAGCCACTCCTGGCAGCACACGGTAGCCTGTAGCAGCTCACGCCAACCTCTGGCTGCTCAGGGCAGCCCAGCTCCAGGCAGAGCCATTGTTCACAGTCTTAGCTGTAGAGGGTGCAGCTCACTGGCCCATGTGGGAATCGAACTAGCGACCTCACCATTAGGAGCACGGTGCTCCAACCACCTGAGCCACCAGGCCGGCCCTCAAGTTACATTTTTTATTTGGATAGTTTTGTCAACAACTGACATAATGGAAACTAAATATTCACACTTTTGTGACTTGAACATTGAATTGTATTTTATCACTCTTCCATGCTCCATCTGTGATAAGAATCAACAAACAGCGTATAAATCTTTGAAGCCCGGTTAGATTGTTCAATAATTATTTTTACTTTCCATTCTGTATAGACTCTTGATGGCATCTCATTTATAGAGCTTCCCATTGATTATGGTAGTAGAGGATTCTTTGATTCTTTCATGGCACAAGTGAGGCTGTCCCGGTTTTTAACATGAATGGCCATCCTCCCGCAAGCTCTTTAAATAGATTGTCAGTAGTCATTCTGTTAGAAGTAGAACTTAAAAGCCCGAGCAGTTAACTGGAAGCAGCTGCTCTGCTGAACCAAACAACATAAAGCTCTCAGAATCAAAACCACACAGGACACGATGTGCTGTTGTTCACAACGAAGTCTTCCATGAGACCTGACAAATTCTTAGATGTTTGATGTAGGTCTACACAGATTTTCAGGATTAATGTGGTTTTATTTCTTAACCAGTTATAATTTTTCTAAAGCTTTAAAAATTATGTCTTTTTCCACTTTTATGAGTAATTCCCTATTACTGCCTGCAAGAGTAATCAAATTATTTTTACTACTCCTTCCAGGTCATTAAAAAAGACATTCAGTATAAGTGACCTCATAATAACAATGCCACTAGCATTCTCCTAGGCAATCTCTTGCTCGCCCCATTCGTAACAGGACCATCTTTCATTAGGCTTTATGTGCCTTGTCCCCCCACCCACCCCCACTCTACTTCATTCTCTACACAGCAGTTCAGAGCAATCTTTTAAAATATGTCACTCCTCAGCTTAAAATCCTCTATGGACCTCCCACTATACTTAGGAGAAAGTCTAAAATCTTTAACCCCTTTTGAAAGGCCCTCCATGAATTCATCCCTACCTAACTCTGCAATCCCATTATGTGCCAGCTTCTTTCTCATGTGATAGTCTAGGCACCTTGGCCTCCTTTCAGGTTTTAAAACATGACAGTGTTCCCTTTACCGGAGGGTCTTTACATGTACATAGAAAATGGAGATTGTATTCTGAAGCTTCAGCTTCAGCTTTATTAGCTTTGCACTTACTTCCTCCTCTTCCCTCAGTTTCTTCACATGTAACGAATGTAGGAATAACGACATGTACGAATATTTTCTGACTTTTTCCCCATTTTGACTGGGAGCTCCATGAGGGCAGGCCTCTTTGTCATATTTATCACCATGGCCTCTTCTACAGACCTACGCACTCGATGGCTATTTATGGAATGAGTAAACGTATACATTTTTAAATATTAAGCTTACATTTTCATCATTTAGCATTTTATTGTAAATTTTTTAAAAAGACAAAGAAAACATTATTTTGATTGTAGTAGTGACAAAAGTTTCACATCAGAAAAATGTAGCTCTTTCTCCTTTTCAGTTATCGTAGTAGAACATGTTCCCCAAATTGACAATATACAGAAAATATATTTGTGACACAAAACCAGGGTGATATTTCTATTACACTTGAAGGTTTCAAGTTTTAGACATAACCTAAGGAGATTGCCTAGTTCTTCCAGTCATCTGCCTACGTATGGGATAGTTTCCTTCACGTCATCTTTCATTTCTCGCCAGGTTACAAAGGACATAGTTTGTAAAGTCTTTGAGCGTAAAAATACTACTGAGTAAAATAGGACTTTATCCAGTGATGAATGAGTAAATGTTTAACAACCAGCTGGGTACAGGGAAGAGCTACGATCTGCAGCACTTGCTGTTTTCTGTGTCATAAATATTCCCACCGTGGCAAATTTCAAGTTAACTGTATTTAACAAGTGACTTGCAAGACTCCTGAAAATTTAACAATTGGCTCTTACAAGCATATGTGATCCTCTCTAGCACCCCACTGGCTGTAACCTTCCACAAAATTACCCATATTTTTCACGTATACCCACACATCTCCTCCCCACAAACACACAAAACTGTATAGGATACAAAATAAATTAGTTAAATTCACTTTTCAAAAAATGCTTTGTGCAAGATACCACGGAAGAAGAAAAAAGAAAAATAACTTAGAGGCACAAAGAATGTATTCTGTCAGTTTATTTTGGAATTATTCGATTCCCTCATCCTATTCCCATCTAGACTCCACTCCAAGGCAATTTCACAGTTTACACCCCATGTGTTTCACTTCATCCTAAGCTTTTAAGTAGTCACATTGCAAGTATTAAATATCACAATGACACTTTCCTCCTAGTTGCGAGGACCAACAATAGTTTAGCCCCACTCCCACCCCCTACTGCCTGCTATGATTCATTCATTCAGGAATATATATGAGTGTTTACCACAAGCCACTTACTCGACGATGGGCTCTGAGGATTCAGACAGACACAAGCCCTGCTTTCAAGGAGTTCACACCCTGGTGAGGAGATACGGACAATTCCAGGCAGAAAGTCCTAGGACAGAGGTAAGCCTAAAAAATACGTGGAATGTGTATGTAATGCCACCAACTTTGAAGAAGCCAACACTGAAGCTGGACTTAAAGGATGAATAGGAATTGACTGCGGAAAAAAGGATGGGGAAGACTTTCCAAGGAGAAGGAAGAGCAAGTACAAAATTATGTGCAGGGAATGTGCAGCTGTGATGGGTGTAATTGAAACACAGAGTATAGGAGGCGTGTGGGAGGAATTCTGAGGCCACAGAGACAGGCAGTGGCACAGGCAGGGTTCATAAAAATCCTTGGGTGCCACGCTTTTATACTGAAGCCAATGCATCGGTGTATTTAAGTCTTTTAAGTAGGTGAGTGTGATAGGATTAATGCCTTAGAAAGATTCTCCAGCCATAGTGAGGACACTGGATTGGAGTGGGTAAAGGAGGTGAGAGACCACCTGCTGGGGCCATGCTCTCAGTGCAGCAATCAACTCTCCTTTCATCACCATTTTCCCCTGAATTCTCTGCTCATCTGAATTCTCTACAACTCCTAAGTCTCTTCTTTTTATAGTGAAGAAAAATGTGCCATTCTGCTGTCTCCTTTGGTCCCTAATTCTCTTCCAGGCCCACTTTTTCTAAAAATACTACTCAACATGAGTCAGCATTTTGCAGCATAAATTTCAGAGAGGAAAACAGCACAGGCTTAACAAAGTTAAAGGATCACTCAGGATTATGAAGGTTGACTAGATTCAACTAGTCAGCTGTACTCCCAGCCTCTTAAATAGTTGCCATCAAATAGTGGCTGGTGGTAGAGGCATCTCAAAGGCATCCTCACTCACCTGTCTGATGGTTATTGATGACTGTTGGTTGAGATCTCAATAGGAGCTGTCAACTAGGCCTCTCTATGTGTCCTGGGCTTTCTCAGAACATGATGCTGGATTCCAAAGTAAGTATTCCAAGAGAGAAGGTTGGGATTTTTCTAATGTAACCTAGTTATTCACATAGTGGCAGTTCTGCCACATTCTATTCTTTAGAAGTGAGTCACTGTGGCCACTCCGTAGACACGGAGAGGAGAATTAGAGTCCACCTCTGTATTGGCAAAGAGGCAAAGAATTTTTAGGCATGTTTTAAAACCATCATCACAATCACTTCCATGGTTTTGACCAATGCAGGGGATATCAATTTTCATGTTGGTACACCAAGTAAGAAGTGGCAAAATAGAACCATAACCAACAATTTCTAGAATACATTGAAAGGGAGAAAAATTTCTGATATATATCCTCTGCTAAACATTCAGGTCTTAAGAGATTTGACTGAAAGATAAATACATAAGCAAAAGCTGAGACCAGGTCATAAAAGTCCCTCTCAAGAAGCAAACATTTAAGAGAAAGTAAGAAGAGAACCCAAACTGTTCCCTTAGCACTAATGGGGGGGGGGGGGGGATGGCTAATTCAGTTTCCAAAAGTGAGAAGTATCTGAAGACTGACAGCAGAATCTTTCTATCTTTGAGATATAGATCTAGAGAGAGAGAGAGAGAGAGAGAGAGAGAGAGAGAGAGAGAGAGATGGCAAATTATAAATAGTTGTCATTATAGACTATGGGTTGAATAATTTTCCCAAAATTCTTTTTGTCACCTTCACAAAGGTGATAAAGAATACTGCTAACTATTATGTATGGAGATCCTTGGGTCTCAGAGTGGGCAAAACTGCTACTAGGTAAGAAGCTTCCTAACAGAATTTTCTCTGAACAAGATTTATTTCTGTCTGGGTGTGATATATTTACACAACTACCTTATAAGAAATACTTTAAATTCACACAGCTCACAAGTAGATTACACTCACGTAATTTATAATTTATAATACCTAAACACCCAACCATTGTTATATATTTTTTTAAATTCTGAATAAAAAGGGGAAAGTGAGCACACTAGTTGTAAATATTAAAAGAAAAGATGAAGGGAGCTGTTCCTTCTACCAGGTTGTAACAGTACCATTGGAAGAGCAAAAGAACGCACTTCTATTCTTACCCCTTTATAGTTTCTCAACCTGTTCTCAAATAAGGCAATTTGAGTTAAAAAATAATAAAATCAGACTATTCCCTAAATTCAGCAATACTTAGTAGTCCTACATTTATTGATCTCGTAATGATTATTTTGATAAATGTTTCTCAAAATTTAAAGCTCATAGAATCATCTATGGAACTTATTAAAAATGCAGATTCCTGGGTATCATCACAGAGATTGTGATTCAGCAGTAAATTTGAGAAGAGAATTAAAATTAACCTAAGTACCTACTGTGCCAATCGATGTTCTAGGCAGAAAGGATATAAGCATGAACAACAAAAAGTCTCCCTTGCGACGCTGACGTTCTAGACAGGGAGACAGACAATAAACAAATAAATATACGATATAATTTCAAACAATGTTATTCTATAAAGAAAAAATAAGCATTCTAAGTAGGCAAAGAGTACTGAGTGATACTGTCTAATTTATTTTAGATGGAAGTGTCTTTATTGTTTAATAAATGTAACATATCTAAAGAAACAATTGAAACCCCTTATGTATAAAATAGAAAGTCCATTGAGAGAGAAAAATGATTAAATTTTGCCCATTTCCCTGTGCTGCTTCTTGAGAACAAAATGATAGAAACTGTGAACAAATTGTGCAGACATCCTCAGATTCATTTGTTCATGTAGCAATTATTTATTGAACACCTATTGTGTGCCAACCACTGTTCCAGCAGCAGGGGTTAAAGCAGTGAGAGAGGCAAAGACCCTGCTGTCCCAAGGCTTACAGCCTTTCTAGTAGGATAGAAACACAGATATTAAATAAATCACTAATATAATTTAGGTTGCTATAAATGCTATCAGGAAAAATTAGGCCGGGATGGAATGATGTTCAAGTTTAGGTTGGGGGGGTGGGGGGTGGGGAATAAATAAAACAAAGAATGAAAAGATTTCTTAGCAAAGAAAAGCAAGAAACTTCATAATAGAAACAGGATAAAAACAACAAAGAAAGAGTAGGGATACAGAAATCCTAAAACGTAGGGAGAAAACTGAGTGAGCTTTTGAAGAGACCTAGGGATACTGGAGTGAAAGGAAAGCTTTCAAATGACTAGAGGGGAAAACCTGACTGAGAGTCTACAAGATAGGAATCGAGATCACTGAAGAGCAGAAAAGCTGCAGAAAGCATCTCCAGCCCAAGAACCTTGGTCCAAGCTCCTGCCATCTGTCTCTGAACCACTCCTATCTCCTCTCTCCACATCCCTCAACACCTCTAGCCTCATCTCTCACAGCTACTCCATTCCCTTTTCTGCCCTGAAGTCTGGACAGTGTGTTTAGTGTGGGTCCTCTTTCCCCTATCAGGCTGATTTCTCACTGGGTTCTTCTAATCTAGAAATTCATGGTCTTCAGCTTTGGGCAACTCTTTAAAATGATTTATTTGGGAGTTGCCTCTCTCCATTTTAAAGTCTTTTTTAACTGTGAAATATAGCATATTAAGAACTAGAAGTTGATACTGTAACCTATATTTAAAAGTAACCATCTCTGCACTGTGTTCACTACTCAGGTCAAGAACTGGAACACCACCAGCCTACTGGAAGCCTGGGGAGACTAACTCCCAGGAGAAAGGACCACCAGGGAGGGTCTCCCAGACACATAAACATTTATTGAGAGACCTGAATTAAACTTGAAGATCTGGGGAGAATGTCATTCCAAAGAGAAGGAAAAGCAATGGTCTCTGAAACAGGAAAAGTCTTGACATGATCCAGGAACAGCAAGAAGTCCCATAAAGCTAAAGCTGAGTGAATGAGAAGTGTGGTTGAAGACGAGGGCAGACATAGGCACAGAGCAGATCACAGGGTACTGATACGAAATTTGGATTTGGTTCTGAGTATGATGCAAACCACTGGAAGATTTTGAATAGTGGATTATGTGATCTGATATACCTTCTGAAATTGTCATTCTGGCTTGTATGTGGGAAACTGACAGAGGGTACAGTGAGGGATCTGGGAGACCCGGATTTCAGTAATCTAGACAGGAGATGACGGCGGCTAGGGAGGGAATGTTGAAGATGAAAGTGATTGGATCCTAGATATTTTGTAAGATAAGCCAGCGGGATTTGCTGATGGGTTGGCTATAGAGCATGTAAAAAAAAGAAAAAGGTCAAGATGACTCTGAGGTTTTGAACCTGAGCAATTAAACGTGTGATGGTTCTATTGACTGAATTGGGATACCCTGGGGAAGGAGCAGATTTACAGACATAGACATAAAAATGAAGTTTGAAATGCATATTAGATATTAGTAAAGACATTGAGGAGGCCATCAAATATTAAATACTGGCATCAAGAGAAAGATTAAAGGGACTCAATTGTGAAAATGTTCACTTAGAAAGTGAGAATAGACTAAGAGAGCAGGAAAACATGCCCTTTGGTTCTCCACAATTTATAGATAAGAAAAATGGGGGTGGGGGGGGAATCAAGGAAAAATAAGCTACTGCAGTAGGAGAAAAACCACGTCAGCATGCTGTCTCCGAAGACAGTGAAGAAAGTTTTTCAAGAATAAAAAAGTGGGACAGCCGGTTAGCTCAGTTGGTTAGAGCGTAGTGCTCTTAACACCAAGGTTGCCAGTTCGATTCCGCACATGGGCCATGGGCCATTGTGAGCTGCGCCCTCCACAACTAGATTGAAACAACTACATGACTTGGAGTTGATGGGTCCTGGAAAAACACACTTAAAATTTTTAAAAGTTTTTTTAAAAAGTAAAAAAAATCAATACAGCTGTAGAACTTATTAAAGCATTGATGTTGAATCGCTTTAAAAAAAGAAGAAGAAATAATAAAAAGGTGACCAACTGAGTAAAAGGATGCTGGGAAGGTAAGAATTGACCATGGGGTTTGACAAAACTGAGGTTGTTAGTAACTTAACAACCTTTAAAAAATCAGCTTCTTGGAGTAGTGGGAATGAAAGCCTGATTCAAGTTGCCTGGGGGAAGAATGAGAAGAGAAAGTGTTGCGTCTTTGGAATTAACCCCTGGTTGTTTGCAAAAGGTGAAGAAATTCACAGACTCAGCCTGAAATAAGGAAAGCAAGGAAGTCAGTTTATTGAAGAAAAAAGATGCCAGCATAGAAGTTGCCAGGGCAGACAACTGCACCTCACTTTAGGGTAGTTTTTCTTATATAGGAAAGGGTAGGTAAATTTCCTTACAGCAGGAGATGTGACATATAGACTGAGGACATTTGATAGACATATGTTGGTTATATAACTAGTTTCTTTCTGCATATGCTCTTACCCAGAATGCATACAGAAAAACCCACGGGGAGGGGTGGTGGGACAAGCCTTAATGTTGATTTTAATTGTATTATAATGAGGCTAGTGTTAAAGTAACGACAGGTTTCAACAGTTTGCACAGGTGTCAAAACCAGATAACTCCAGTTAGGGTCTTACCTCCTCTTTTTAGGAATGTTTGGACACCCGTGATTTATTTCTAGGGGATGAGCCTAGGTGGTTCCTGGGGAGGGGACGCAGGCCTCGACAGTCTCCCTTCAGGTTCACTTTTACTAACCCTTTTTTGCCTCATCAGAAATCATAAGGAGTTTTTCAAGGGGTTTTGCTAAAAGGGGAGCAGAGATATGGGGTAGTAGCTACATGTGAATATGGGTCTGAACAATTGTTTTAGAGCTGGAGATACTACAGCATGTTCATAGGCTGAAGGGACTGACCCAATAGACAGAATTTGATGAGCAGGAGATTCGGGGGATAATTGTGATGCACAGTCCTTGAGTGGGTTAGAAAGGACAACACCCCATACACAAGTGGAAGAATTGCCTTATCCAGAAGAAACAAGCACAGTTCATCCATTGTAACAGAAGGAAAGGTACAGGAATATAGGTTTACTTTAATGACCCTAGATGATTCTGATGTGGGTGGACCCCTAAACCACATTTTGGGATAAATACTTCTTATACAACGAAGGAAAACAGATTTATTCATGTGTCACTGTGAGATGAAGGGTGGGAAAGGAGATGTGAAGAAAGAAAAATGATGCTGCAAAGGACTGTCTCCACATTCATGCAACCTGTGCTGTCACCATCACCCCTAAAATGTAGACGCAGCACAAAAGCAGGAAGGGATACAGTGAGGTTTAGCTCTCACCACTCAAATTCTATAGGGAGAACACTCCAGCCCTCTTCCCACCTCCACTTCCAGGAACGATGTCAGATGCCTTCTCAGTTGCTCCAGACCAACAATACTTAACATTCTTGGGGTCACTGACTGAAGTGAAGGTTTAATGAAAATTTTGAACCTTGTCCCCAGAAAATAGTTACACAGTCACTAGAGCTCTTTTATTGCAAGCCACAGAACCACTTTTGATTACACAAACAAAAATAATTTATGGAAGCATATGGGAGAGTTCACAGATACAAAGGGGAGGGTGACAAATTGACTAAAAAATAGGAATCAAGCAATTTTAAAGGGTCCCACTTATAGGAATTGCCCAGGGCAGCTCTGCTAGAATGAATAAACTCCAAATTATTTCAGTCTTGTATTACTTGGTTCATGATGCAAATGAAAACACGTGACTGTTTAATCAGTTTAACATGAGTCATGTGCCTAGACTGTAGAAGTATGGAGTACCTTCATAAACAGCCTTTGACAGTGTATACAATAAGAAGTTTAACTGCAAAAGACAATCAGGGTGATACTAGTACTACAAGAATGTGAAATGCAGTATAGAAGTGTGCCAAACTTATAGTTAATGTTTCAACTACATGCAAATACAAAATTTTACATATAATCTTGAAAGGCTCATAGACCCTCTGAAACCCATACATGTATCTTTGGGATTCTTGCTCCAACCAGGTCAAGAACCCCTAGTATAAATACAGCTACTGTATGTTCTTGGTTATCACCTCACTGAACGCATGAAGTACTGGGTTATTCAGGAAAAGAGAGAGAAAGTGGTGGTTCTTCTTCCCCATCTCCTCCTACCCCTTCCATCTTAAGAGGTTGGGTGGTGCACACCATCCTGAACGAGAAAGATGGCATTTAACTGCTGGCAAGACTTTACTGTAGCCCTAAAAGAGCTCAAGCTCTGACACAAGAGGGGCTGGGTTTGAATCTCATTCCTACCAACCACAAACCAAGAGAACTTCAGCTTTAGACAGTCTTTGAGCTTCAGTACTTTGTCCTTCAATTTTCCTACTTGCCTCAACAGATTGTAAGGTTCATGTAATAACCTCAGAATACATTTATAAGGTATAAAGTTATGAACAAGTTTTAGATATAATCTGTATCTCTATTGAGAGAGAGAGAGAGAGAGAGAGAGAGAGAGAGAGAGAGAGAGAGAGAGAGAGAGAGAATAGATAGATAACTTCAGTGGCTGTCAAGTCTGGTTGATTCCCAGAAAAATCTGGGAATTTTCTTTTTAATTCAAATTCTCAGGTCCCTTTCTAAACCTATTAACTCAAAGTCTCCAGGGGTGGGGATATATATGTATGCATAAATGAAAAGCTTCTCACATTACTCTGAAGTCAGCTAGACTTAGGGCTTCACCACATTTCAAATCAGAATTATTCATAGTGATCGGCTGTGTGTTGATGATTCCGAAAAAAGTCAATATTTCTACTTGTGAAACTCTAGATTTTGAGCGGATAAAGGAATATACTATTAACTTATTCCTCACCATAATACATAGTCAGTCATATATAGTCAGTGAGTCCAACAGCCCCACTGAGGAAGTGCCAGGATAGCAATAAGTTGCTTAGAACAAATGCTGCTCTCATTTATATGCTAAGAACCATTAAAGCAAGCTTTTACAGCTCATGATCATTTTAAGCACCAGCAATTTATGAGTATGGCTGTTCCTACAGTTTCAAAACTTTGCAGAGAAATCTATACAGTCCTGCAGTCCTTTAATATGGAGATGCTGTAATGTATTCTTCGGCTGGGGGGAAACGAGAGAAACTAATGAGAATGTAAAATACAAAATAAAGATGCTGGGCCTAGCCATAACAATATTTTCTTCTTTAACATCAGATGTGGCTTTATAATTAAGGTACGAGAATTATTTTTTTCTTCAATCTTTGTTAGAGGAGAGCTTGCACAAAATATTTAAAAGTCAAGGCAGAGGAAAGTTTACATAAATACCTTTAGTTTCCTTAATCTTCTCCAGTCTCAGCTTTGCACTGTGTTATATTAGATCTTAACAATGTCCTCATGTTGTTTTACATTTTTTTTTAAATGTTAACTCCTATAACAGAAGCCATAGATAAGAATGACAAAGGTCCTGTGGTCTGTCTTGCAGTAAATACTAAGTTTTCTTTCTGAGGGCAATGTTGACTTTCATTCTATTTTCCTGAGAGAATAAAGGCAGCATGTTTCCAGTGAATGCTTTGTCATAACCTCCTGGGGGCTGCTTCCTGCAGGACCGCCAACTCCTTCCTTGCTGCCCTGTCCTAGACAGAAGGCCATCTGAGAGATCCCGCTGTAGGGTCAGGAATGGTGTAAATCAGGACACCAACCATTGAATTACTCCGAAAACGTTTCCAGTTTTAACATTTTAGACAAACTGACTGAAAATGTAAATGAATAAATGAAATACCTCCTTACATAACTAGGAAATGCCCCTTTATAGGGTTAAGCCCCCTGTGCTGCATCACACGCGCTGGAGTCTCCTCATCAAAGACTTAGAAAGAGTTTAGTCTTTCCTCCTGTCAGATCCCCCTCCCTTGAGTGTTCAAAAGCCCCCCAGACTGCTTTCTGGAGTCCAAAGTTCTAACTGATCCACTCTCAAATCACACGGAAGCCAGAACTCAGAGAAGCTCCTTTGAGGCTGGTGGAAACCCAGCAGGAATGAAGGCTGGGTTTTTCCAGACGTTAACACAATGCTGTTTTTGCCATCATTATCGAGATAGCACATTGGCCCCTGATGTTGTCACTAATTGCTGATGCTGTCCACTAGTGCTAGAGCTCATGGTCGCAACCTATAGAGACCTAAAGGGCCACTCCTGGTGGTTTGCACCCTGTGGTTAGAGCCTTGAAGCTAGAGGATTCCACCACCTCCACTGGAAGCTGGTTGCACTAGGATAGTGGCTCTCGACCTTCACCCTGTACCCAAGTGACCTGGACGGCTCATAAAAACACAAAATGCTGATTCCGCTGTCAGAGACTTTGATTCAGTAGGTCTGCACGAGGATCTATGAACATGCATTTCTAACAAGTTTCCAGGTGACGCTTGTGCTACTGTTCTGAGGATCGCATTTCCCCAGAACAGCAGCCTTGGAGAAGGCTGCTCAAAAGCCTGGCTAAGGAAACTCTCCATTTTGTTTCTGCTCTCACTTCTGTAAGGACATCAACGTTTGCTAGTCCACCCCAAAGAAAGACAGCTGGGTTGGGCACCTCTGAGGTGGAGACTCGGGGCTGAACTGCACTACTTGTTCTTGAAGTATGAGACAAAGATCCTTCTCTCGCCTGGCTTCCTGCCGTCGCAGTTCTTAGAATCAGACACTCAGACACCAAGTCTGCCATCTGGATGCAGATGCAGGTGTGGATAGGGTGTGATGTCTACTGCCTCACAGACCCCAGAAAAACCACTGCTCTTTAACCATCCATTTTGTCACCCAAGCCAATCGTCTGGTTTTAAGTCTTTCGAACCTCTATAGAAATTGCATCTCTTAATTTTATCATTGAAATCTTTATGCCCATTCTGCCACTGGGACTTTCTCAGGACCAACAAGGCTGCCTCAATAGGTGTTTATACTATTGACTTTTGTGACATCTCAATATTCTGTCCTAGAGGGTCCCTGGGTTACTAATACAACTTAGTTCACCCTTGTCTCAGCAACCTCCAAGCTCCATGTTTGAGGTGCCAGAAAGAGATCAAGTGTGACTAAGGGCTGTTAAGAGATTTTATCCCTTTGGGTGATAAACCGTAGTTAATAAAGTACATTTTCTGTGAAGACTTGCACAAGTGCACACGCACAGAGACACACAGATACACAGATAAAAAGAAATGACAGCAAAGAAAAAACATACAAGGTTTTCCTTTATGATGAGAGTACTGAACCCCCTGTATCCTTATGGCATGGGGGATTGAGCATTAAATTATTCAGGAATCAATACTAGCTATCAGTAAGATTGAATAACACAGCCCAATTCCTGACCCTTAGTAGTAGGCATCGTGATATTAGCACAAATGTGAGCATCTACAAAGTAGATAAGTAGACAGGTAAATCTTTTTTTATGATAGTATTTTAACATGGTGTTTTATTATATATGCACCCCTAGTAGGCTCAGAAATAAATATTAAAAATAACAAAAGCCTTGCATTCTGGCCAAAATTTCCTTATTTGATATATTCAGAGAATTTTAAATGCACAGCAACGGCAAAATCTGCTCAAAGTTATTCATTATTAATGTTTACTCTGTAAAATGCCTTAAGGCATTCTCAGCATAAAGGGTATTACATAAAATATAATATATATATATATATTTTTTCCTTTCCTGTTGCTAATGTAATAGCTAAAATACATTCTGGTATGGTTTAAGGTAAGACTAAATCACTCATCAGCATCTTCAACAGATAAAAAGCAATGGGGTAGCAAATTAAAAATTAATGATATATAGGATGTTTCTACTGCAAACAAAAAACATATTTTTAAGAAAAATTCAAACATTATAAGTAAAATATAAAATATCATTAATAATTTGTCAATTTCATCTTAATATGTTTTTCATTTTTTACATTTTGAAAAGTAAGCTTTGTGTTTTCATTTTACTGTACAGGTAATACTCAAATTATATATGGGTTGTGCTTTTATGAATTTTTGTCGTCTGTGAAATATAACAAACAGTTATATACACAAAATAACAATGTAGAGTTTAATAAAGTCTCACAAAGGGAAGATCCATCTAAACATAATCTGGTCAATAGAGACTATCAGGAAAGGGGGATTCTTCTGCAAATCAATAGACATGGCCAGCACCCCAAAAGCCTCCCACCTGTCCACTTCCAGAGCACGAACCACTTCCACAGAGGGAACTACTCCTGACTTACGTAGGAATTGCCTCCCTACCTGTTTTCAGATTTACCACCTAGGCTTGTATTCCCTAGGCCCTAGAGTTTAGCTCTGCCTCTTTCTGAACTTTATATAAATGGAATTACACATCATGTATTGCGTCTGGCCTCTTTCACTTAGCATTGTGTTTGGGAGATTCATCTCTGATGTGTATGTAGATGTAATTTCATTTTCATTGCTGAAAAGTATACCATTGTATGAAGTAACTCAATTTATTTATGCTTTCAATTGTGGATGGACATTTGGGTTGTTTTCAGTTTGAGACCATGAAACTGGAAACACTGGAGGTGTTTGGAGCGATAAATATTTTAGTAAATCAATAACATTGAGAAATGTTGTTTATCACATCCCAACTCCACACCCTCAGCATTGAGTACTGTGAGACTAGCGCAGATGTGAACATCATTTTACAAGGCAGATAAGTAGACAGTAATCTTTCTACATAACTCTTGGCCCAAACATGCTGGCAGTTCTGTTGAATATGTATATCACTGAGTGAGAAATTCCTGAGTCACAGAGCAAGTGAGTCTTCAATTTTCCATAGATTATACCAAAGTGTTCCTAATATACACTTCAGCAACATTAAATAGATGTTCCTGCAGCTCTTCATTCACATCTCAGCATCTCAGTTCCACATCTCATTTCCAGTTTATCTCCTTTGAGCATCATTTCCTGGCCATTCTGGTAAAAGTATCTCACCCCCATCCATCCCTTTACACTTTAGTCCATTACTCTCGTTTATTTTCTTCAAGCCACTTCCCACCATCTGGAATCATCTGATTTGTTTCTGTTGGCCTCCTCTGGAAGTAAGCTACATGAGAGAGGGATTTTATTTTTCCCATGACTGACACACAATGTCTGGAACATAATAGGCTCTCAATAAATATTTGTTGAGTGAAGAGCTGGGAACTTCATATATATCATAAATATTCACAATAATGCCAGTAGAAAAGACTTTACAGAATATAAACTTTGAATCTCCTCTTCACAAGGAGCAATTCTTTTTGAATAGGAGTTTCATGCTCCATGTAATATGTTTAATAGTGTTCAGGAAAATAATTATTCATTTAGATTTCCCTGTAATATGGCCCCCATGACACGTGTTGAATAATTTTTCCTGTCTTATGAACACAGTGGGCACCAGCATTTCATATCTACTGTGAGAAAACAAGTGCCTATAAATCAAGGCTTCTTATTTTTTAAGTATAGTCCATAATAATCAATTGGCATGCCTGCTATAAATAATAATGCATGGTTTCTCAAGGAACCTAGCGTGTAATTGATTCCCTGGTCTGAAGAAGCTATAGGCCTATGACTTTTTGAGTATCTACAGAGTCCCTCAACCAACTTTATTGGCTTGTTTTTAGACAGCACTTGAAATAAAGTTTCCTGAATCTTTATGGTGCATCCAGCCTCTCTGGAATAGAGAAGTAGTAGTGTGTGGTTCTTGGAATATGCTTATCCCTATCTCTGCGTTTCTACTGTAAGCCCACGGTGACATATACCCAGTGATGTAGCCAACTGTGAGCTCCTTGTGTGTAACTGAGGCTGGGAATGATGTGTTAGACTGTATTTTTACAATAACCTAAAAATATATATATAATATCCTATCCCAAAAGCTCCAAATCACCAAGTACTAATGCGACCACATATTAGAGTGATATGTTTATATTTTAAGTCTTTCGCTGGTCCATGATTTCTTTTTTTAAGAAGAGCTGACCATGTAACCTTACTGCTATAGCCACAGGATAGGTGCCTGACTCAAGGCTAGCCAGGGACATGTGAAATGGCGTGAAACCTCTGCAAGCAGGGCCACTCTACTTGGGAAAGTAAAAAACTAAATAATTCAAGTTATCTCTCTTGGAGAGTTTACATGTGTAGCATTAGAGGAAGATGGGGGAACACGATAGAATGAGATTTTAACTACATAACTTGGGAAATATAAATCACAGTTTTATTTCTTCTATAATCCTGCAAATATTAACTTATTCATGAGGATAGGAAATAAAAACTATGAGCATTATCTTGTTCAGAGATCTACTCATCTCTGATTTAAAACCTTGTACAACAAATTCTGCTTGGACAATGACAAAATCACTGGAAAGACAGAGCGGACAAAAATCCAGAGAAAAGGCAGGAAGCAAAAGTTGTGAGGCAGTAGAAGCTATAAAGTAGTAGAAATCGAGAGAAGGCAAAAATCAGGAGATAGCAAGTAGGAGAGTAGAGAATGCTAGTTATAAGAGTGAAATAGGTTGTGATTGAGAATCACAATGGTGAGATATTAAGATAAGTAACAATATTGCTAAAGATACAAAAACTATCACTAGAATCACAATAAATCACAAAAGTTCTTAGTTTTCTGTGAAGCCTGATTGCATGTCTAAAGTATTTATTGGTCTTCCTTTTCATTAAAAATTTGGTGTGCACAATAACTTAATATGTGAATTAAAAATCTACTACCTCCAAACCCAAAGAGATTCTGATCCAGTAGGTACAGAGCACAACTTAGAAATTTTTATTTTATATATCTGAGCCTGATATTCCAATGAATAACCCTTAAGAAATATTAACCTAAGGTTGTAGATATTACTGGAAACTGAAAAGAAAAATCTACCTAATATAGATCCCACGTGTGACTTTATTTTGCAAACAGCCCAGAGTTGGAGCATCTAAAACACATTGCTATCATTTCTTTTATAATTGTTAGTAATCCTACATTTCAAGTATTTCAAGGTAAAAGACCCTCTCCCTTTTGATCTTAAAAGACTGTGCCAAGCTTGTCTTCCTCTATTACCTTGAAGAACTCTGCTCCAGCCACACTCATTGATTCCCAAACACAACCAAATATTTTTCATGTCTGAACCCACCCATATCCCACCCACCCTATCTCCACTTAGACGAATAGTGAAGAAGGAGCCCTAGGGTTGGCCTATGTGGAATATTGAGTGAAGATGGCGTTGGATTCCACAAAACTGAGTTTAAGGTTTGGAGTGGAAACTACAACTTCGTGCTAGAAACAGTCCAACAGGCCCCAAATTAAGACGATGGCCAAGTCAGAGTACACCAGTGAAAACTAAGTTTTAGGACTGGAGAGAGCAAGTCCAAAGACCAATACAGAAGCTGGAGGCAGGAATCAAGGCAGAGGTCTCAGAACTGGAAGGACAAAATAGGGAGAAATAGAGTCTCAATACGAAAGTACTGGGCAATTCCAGGCCACATGGCACAAATGCTACTTTGTTTTGACTTAAAGGGTGGCTGTGACTTAAATTCATAGGCTGGTGGGTACATGGTGAATGAGTGATTCAGGCTAGATTAAATAAAGACCCTTTTGTAATAACGTACCTCCTAACAACCTGCCTAATTCTCAGATCCTTGTAGGGCTGGAAGCTTCCCAAGATAGCCTTTGTCCAGGTACTATTTGTGGACAAAATTGCCATACGCCATTTAACTAGTATCATCTACTTTGTAGATTGATGACTCAATATCCTCACCGGCAAAATAAAAATTATAATGGCACCTGATCTATAAATTAGTAAGGATTAGAAGAATTAATACATCAAATAAGATAATGCATATGTGCCTGGAACTTAGCAAGCTCCTGAAAATTGTTTATTACTGCAGCCACCACTGTTATTTTTAATTGCCACTGTTGCTATAATGAACTATTTTATATATATATATATATATATATATATATATATATATATATATATATATATATATAATCTATATAATCAACTATATATATATATATATATATATACAATCTATATCTATCTATCTATCTATCTATCTATCTATCTATCTATACACATACACAATCAATTATCTTGACATCTTTTTCCTTTAAAAGGATCTCTTGATACTGATTTCTTGCCAAGACCATGTCACATGTTGTTGCCTGCAGGTTTCCTTCTAGGTGCTATGTTACTGACTGAACTCCCCCCCAGCAATATCCCTGTCCGACCCTAGTGCTTTACTCATACCATGGTCTGAATGTTTGTGGCCCCCCAAATGTCATACCTTGAAATCCTAATGCCCAATGTGATGGTATTTGGAGGTGGAGCCTTGGGGAGGTGATTAAATTATGATGGCAGAGGTTAATGCCTTTATTAAAAAGGTCCAAGAGAGCTCCCTCATCCCATCTACTTTTTTTTTATTTACTCAGTTGTTATTTATGAATGTCAAAAAAATAAAAAGTTACATCCAAGATATCCAGCATGAGAACAATAGTTACATAGTGTGGTACATCTACATGTTAAAATAGTATGCAGAAATAAAAAATTGAAAAATCATTTAAAAAATATTTAATTATATGTGAAAATGTTCATAATATAACTGACAAACATCTGAAATGTTACATATAATACTGTGTCAATATTTTTCATATATTTAATTATGTGTACACATTCTTTTTTTTCACTATTAACTTTATAAATTTTTTTTAATTTAAGCATAGTTGTCATACAATCTTATGTTGGTTATATTAGTTTCATGTGTACAATATAGTGATTCAACATTTTTATAACTTACAATGTGATCACCTCACTAATTAAAGCAATTTACAGATCCAATGCAGTTTCTATCAAAATACCAATGTCACTCTTCTTACTACTAGAACAAATAACACTAAAATTTCTATGGAACCACAAAAGACTCTGAATAGCCAAAGCAACCTTGAGAAACAACAACAAAATTGGTGGTATCATGCTCCCTGATATCAAACTATGCTACAAAGCTATAATAATCAAAACAGCACAAAAATAGACACATACATCAATGGCACAGAATAAAGAGCCCAGAAATAAACCCTCACTTATATTGTCAACTAATCTATGATAAAGGAGGTAAAAATATACCTGCAACAATGACAATCTCTTCAACAAGTAGTGTTGGGAAAACTGGACAGATACATGCTAAAAAATAAAACTGAACCACTCTCATACCGTATACAAAAATACATTTAAAATGGGTTAAAGACTTAAATGTAAGGCCTGAAACCACAAAACTCCTAGAAGAAAACACAGGAAGTAAACTATTTGATATCAATAAGTAGTATTGAGCAAGGGAAACAAAAACAAAAATAAACAAATGGGACTACATCAAACTAAAAAGTTTCTGCACAGTGAAGGAAACCTTCAACAAAACAAAAAGACAACCTACTGAATGGGAAAATGTATTTGCAAATGATACATTGGATAAAGGGC
Source organism: Rhinolophus sinicus (assembly GCF_057876585.1). Lineage (NCBI taxonomy): Eukaryota > Metazoa > Chordata > Mammalia > Chiroptera > Rhinolophidae > Rhinolophus > Rhinolophus sinicus. The sequence goes on from NC_142506.1 coordinate 27,222,398, forward strand.
TGATATCCAAATATATAAGAAACCCATACAACTCAATAACAAACAAATTAACAATCTGATTGAAAAATGGGCAGAGGCCACGAAAAGATATTTCTCCAAAGAAGACATACAGATGGCCCTTCCACTGCATGAGGATACAATGAGAAGTCTGCAACTTGGAAGAGGGCCATTACCTGACCCTTCTGGCAACCCAAATCCAGAATTCCAGCCTCCAGAACTGTGAGAAATACATTTGTGTTGTTTATAAGCTACTTAGTCTGTGGTACTTTGTTACGCAGCCCAAAAGGACTCAGGTCACCCATTACCTACTACTTCCTGATAAATAGTGTTACCTGTCCTGAAGCAGGGCCCCTTTGGGACCCCTATAGTAGAGGCTTCCCAAAGTCTACGTCTCACCTTTCCTTAACCTATAGCTTAACAACAGATCATTCCCCTGCGACTATAGTTTGGAATGTCCCCTGTCCCAGTTCCCTGTTTTAGAAAATTACCCTGGAATTTATGATCAATACCTTTAGGCTTATTGATCACAATCTCCATGGTCTAGCATTCTTCCCAGGCTACTCCCATCATTGTTCCTGAATTGCTGACTCCTCCAGACAACCACGTGGCCAGAGAGAGAAGACTCCATGAAGACCCCCGAACCCTCATGTAGCCTCTGGAGGAATGCCCAGATTTTCCCTTAAATACCCCCAGCCAGTCTGAATGTTAAGGCAGTTTTTGAAGGTGTTAACCCGCTATCTTCTCAGGCCACTGGTGGTCTGATAATAAACGCTTATCCTAAGACCCAACTCCTGTGTCGGTTTATTGGCTGAGCTGCGCAGGCAGCACAAGCCCCGGACTCGGTTGCCTTCTGGTTTCACTCATGTCCCCAGATAATATAAATTTCTTCTCCTTTCCTAGAGACTTTTGAAGGAATAACTAAAATACTTCCTTTTCATAAAGGCTTTCATAACCTAAAGGGTTCTCCCCACTCTCTGGAATGCCTACAATATGTAGTCTGAATAATGAATCTGCCAATTAATCACTTATTGCCTTGTGAAATTTTTTCAATGAGATTCTCGAATTGTTATTTAAATCGTGTGTTATTATTTAATTTATCGTACATCTGCCTTGTGTACCCTATAAGATAGTACCCTCCTTGATGATAGCAACTATATCTTATTCATCTTTGTATGCCCCACAGCTAAGCACCATGCTTTTCACAGAGCTCTGTAAATATATGTGCTTTGATTTGAAACGATTACGTTTGAATACCATGAAAGTCTACACCATTCCACACTCAAAGGAAGTCATTAAGATTTCAAGGGGGCCGTTAAAGACTAATCCTATAACTGAGAGGAGAGTAAATTGCTTACTTTTAGGCTGATGTGCTAACTCTGTAGGCCACTAAGGTTCTATTTAAGCAATTTACCACAAGGAAATTACTAAATGGATCCAGGTATCTCAAAAAGGTTAATTCCTATTAGTTTCTCCTAAGAGGTAAACTATGCCTCCCTTCCCTGCTCTGATCAACCCCAGCCAAATACATCTATTGTTTAGAAGATATTGGGAATTATATTTACACAGAGAAACTATTTGGCCTGAACTTACATGGCTGCAAACTGTAGGACTGCAGTTCAATGCTGGTACCCAGTTGCTTCTGACTTGCCATGATATTAACATCTCTCCTCCCTTTCTCTTACCCAATATTCTAAGATGCTTATACGTAACATGGGAGAGCAGGAAAAATAATTCAGTTGCATTTTCTGTTAACTGATGATGGAACTGCATTCAGGAGTAGGGATACAAAAAGATTTAAAACATGAAAATATCATGGAACCGCCATCTTAGATGAGTGTGGGGGGTGAGGCGGGGAGTGGGATGGCAAACACATAAGCAATTATGTGTAATGTGGTATGTCCTATAATAGTGATGTTTGCAAAGTGTTCTGGGAAGGAAAGTGAGGCATCCTACCAGCTCTAGGGGGGAAATAGGAGCCACAGATGAGCTATGCTTTAAGGAGTATTAGGAATTCTCCAGGGGAGACGAGGAGAAAAGGCGTTCCACACAGAGAGAGGTGCATGAACAAAGAAATGGTTTGACTGGGAAATGGCAAAACTCACGGAAATGCAGGACAGAAAGAGAGCTCAGATATAGCACTTTAATCCAAGTTCTGAATTTTATAGACCGAAAAAACAAAAATGACGACAAGGGATGTTAGGTGAAACACAGTCACACAACTAAGGAAGGAAAAACAAATCTTGAACGCAAGTTCTGTCTGACCTATCAAATCTAGTGCTTAGCCTCCCTTGATCAATTGCATATTTAATAGAAGTTCAGTGTAAAAAGGAGGCTTGGTAAGTGAATGCTGCTCAATTGGAAGTTTCCTACTGGTTGTGTTCATTTATTCACTCATTCACTCACTTACTCACTAACTCACTCACTAACTCAACAAATACTTATTGGCACCAACTATGTGCCGGGCAATGTACTAGAAGATAGAAAACTAGCACAGCAATAATGACTGAGACAGACATAAACCAGGATCTCTCAGAAGTAACGAATTAGTGGAGAATATGTAGTAGAAGTCAACAGGCAGTTGGAATCAGGTTTCTGTATTGTGGCAGGGGGCATAGAGAGGGCTGTGGAAGCACAGAGCAATTGGGAGAAGCTTTATTACCTAAAGTAACATCTCTCTGTAGGCTAAAGCAAAGGAATACCAGTAGATGCCAGAAGCTGGAAGAGGAGGCATGGAATGGATTGTTCCCTAGAGACTTCAGAGGGAGCACAGCTTTGCTGACATCTTGATTTCAGCCCAGTGATAATGATTTTGGACTCCCAGCCTCCCAAACTGTAAGAAAATAAATTTCTATTGTTTTAAGCCAACAAATTTGTGGTAATTTGTTACAGCCACCATGTACGCTAATATAAACACTGGTACACATCTTTCCCCATAAGGAATATTCTGATATTGCTTTTAGCAACTCATTCCTTTGATAGATTCTTAGAAGTGAAATTGTAGGTCAAAATATATGACCATTTTTTCAGACTCAATAAAGATTACTAAATTGATTTCAAACAACAATTTAGGTAAACACCAATAATGTAAGAGGATGCCTATTCACCATATTCTCTCCATCACTAAATATTTTCATTAATTTGAATTATGCTATTTTGATATGCAAAAATAGTATTTGAATCTTGTTTTAATTTGCACTTCTTTGGTTGCTAACGAACACATATATTTTTCCATATTTGCTTATCAGTTTTATTTCTTTTGTATGTGTGTGAATTTTTAAGAGATTTGTATATATTCTTCATATAGTAAACACATTAAACTTCCATTTATTAAATTTCCTAAAAATGCTTTATCTTACTCTATCATTTGGCAGTTTATTTAGATTGGATTGAGGTTTTCATTTTTCAAAAGAGGTTGTGCAAAACTTTTATCTACACGAATAAGACAAATCTATTGATCTTTTCCTTGCTGCTTTCTTCTTTTACTCCTAAGCTTGGAAAGTCCTCTTCCCCTTCTAGAAGCCTGATAAAAAGTAAATTCTTTTTTTCTTTTCTATTATCTACGGATTAATTTTATATTTAACACTCCTATCTGCCTGAAATTTACTTTTGTGTATGGTACAGAGTGAATAAATTGATTGTTTTTATACTACAACAATACTAGTTATTGTACCATTTATTGAATAATCAATTTGTTCTCCACTGCTTTGTAATGCCTCTTTTGGTATGTATTAAATTCTCTTACACAATGGTATGTGTTTCTGGTCTATATATTGTGATTCTCTGGCCTGACTACTGTCTATTATTGTTTCAGTGTCATGCAGTTGCAAACACTGCATTTTGAAATTTGTATTCAAACATGGTAGGTTTCATCCCCATCCTACTTCTTTTTTAGAAGTGTCTCTTTACATTTTTAATCTTTCAGTAACCTTTCAAAGATTGTTTTGAAAAAATTTCATGTTCTTGTAAAACAGATTTACTATATAGTTTTCTCCACAGCAGAAGGTATAGTCACAGGTCCATGATAAGTGCTTATAAATAGTAGCTATTGTTAATATTGCTAAAGAATAACTTTAAAAAATACTTTTTGTCTATTTGGTTTCTGTGCTATATAGAGCAGTTTTGTATTTTTCCAGTTAAAAAACAACCAAGTTTTGTCAGAGGGGAATGGACTTACCAGGGTGGTCATTTCGTAAGGTATATGATAAATGCCTCATCACTATGTTGTACACCTGAAACTAATACAATTGTATGTCAACTATAAATAAAATAAAAATTTCAAATAAAAAAAACAACTAAGTCCAAGAATGGTAGCCAATCCTCTCTTAGTGAACAAAATTATTGCTAGCATCCTCTCTCTCTCTCTCTCTCTCTCTCTCTCTCTCTCTCTCTCTCTCTCATGCTAAGTGGTATCTATTTTAAGAGACTTTAATATATATGATGAAAAAAATGGTTATTCTCTTAGTAAGCTGCACAGACCTACAGTCCTTTTAGAACTCTTCTTCAGTTTCTAAAACTGTTGAGCTGTACATGACTTGTGAGCCCTAAAACCATATGTACATTTCAATAAAAATCAGGTGAGTGGTGAACTGTAACTGGTGTGAGAAACCACTCACTTCTAAATATTACTAAACACCTTGCTATAACTTTCAAAACATAACTACACACCATAGCTTATTAGAGTTAGCTGACCTACTTGGCTGCTCCTTTTTATTTCTTACTATACGTGAACAAAGCCCATCCTTAGGGATCATCTATTTATGCAGTTAAATGTTATTTATTCTACATGTATTTGTGTCTTCTGTGAGCTAAGTGCTAGGAATACAAAAATTAATAAGACAGTGACTCTGCCATTAAAAAGCTCAGACACAGCAAAAGAAACAGACATGTAAAAACAACTACAATGGAACCCAGAGATAACGGCTGGCTCGCTTCCTTCAAATGGAGTCAGCAGAAGTTTTTATCTTGAGAATAAGGCAGGGTGGAAACCACAGGAATCCCTCCTCCCAAGCCTATTTCATTTTCTTGGAAATAACAACTGGCACTTTCTATAATCAACACAATAGGATGGAAATTACAATAGACTACGGGAGCACAGAGAAGGCGATATTTAAACTGGGCCCTAAAGAATAAGTAGGAGTGTTTTTGTTTTTCTTTTTCCTTAATGTAGAAAAAAGATGGCAGGCATTTCAGGAAAAAGGAATATGAGGCTGTGTTGGATCCAGGACAGATGTTTTGCTTCTTCCCCATCCTCACCTCCTAAAACTGTCCTTTCCCCGTGTTCCCAGTCATAGTAAGGGACACTCAGTTACACCAGAAATATACAAGTCAGCCTGGATCCTTTCCTTACCCACATCCACATCCCTTCTGCATTCAGTCCATCAGTCAGTTCTACCTCCAAAGCATACTTCGAATACTTTCCACTTCTCTCTCTCTCCACTGCTACCACCATAGTCTAAGCCACCACCATCTGTCACCTGGATTAATCCATCAACATCTGACTGATCTCTCTGCTTCTAGTGTTTCCCTCTCCAATCTAGTCTTCATCCAGCTGGCAAAGTACTTTTTAAAACGTATATGTTGATGTATGTAACTCCTTGTGTACAAAAAACCCTTTGATCTCCCGGAGCCTTTAAACACAACCCAAACTCTGCAAGAACTCTTCTCTTAGCCCATTCCAGCCCCTCACTCCCTGGGCTGCAGCTGCATTTGGCTTGTCTATGATTTCTAGATCCTGCTGGACTCTCTTGTTCCCTCTTCTAGGGACACTCTTTCCTTAATTCTTCACAGGGTTGCTTCTTTATCTTCTGTTTGGAGAGTAAATGGTACTCCCGTACAGAGGTATTCCCCAGCCGCCATATCTAACGAAGGCTCCCCCTTATACACAGCTCTATCACAGAACCATCTTTATTTCTTTTATAGCACAAATTATAATCATTTTGTTCATGTTTCTGTTTACTTATTTATTCTCCAGCTCCTCCATTAGAATGTAAGCTCCACAGGGACAGAAGCCATCTCTGCTTGCCCACTGCTATGTTCCAGGCCCAAGAACAGTGCCTGGCCCATGGCGGCACCCAAGGAAATACTGCTGGAAGAAGAATGGAAGTGTGGGGAGAAGGAGGGAGGTAACCAGAAACTAAAGTTTCGATTTTCAGGAAAACTTCAGAGCAAATTACATGAGCAGAGTAGCTTCAGATTTTGGAGTTCTTAAAGATACAACAGAAGAACTTCTGTAAGCAGACATTTGGGATTTGCCTTATGACACCAACACTCACGCAAATGAGAGAATTAAAGCTGTCACTTAAGGCTGGCATTCAGGGTTTTTCAGCTCTTGTGGATTTAATAATGCTTAATTTGCAAATGTTTGTACCAGAAAGATCACATCCTCAAAAAAAAAAAAAGTCAAAAACGTGAAAACAACTAATAAGCAAGCACCGATGTTTGATTAAATATCAGAAGAAAACATTCCAATGATTCAGTATATCATAATACAACAATAAGGAAAATGTGGATTAGAATGCTTTGCAGGATGCTTTACAGGAGGCTTGGAAAAATTGAGGTGGTGCCAAATCTCACCTCCTTCTCCAAAGTCCCAAAAGAAGAAGTGTTCTTATTCTGGGCTAACCTCTCTACCTGGATTCTTGAATCCATGTCCTCCCTTCTCCTCTGGTAATTTGCTGCAAAGGTTATTTCCTATTTTTCCTGTACTTCAATTCTTGCTCTTTCCATTGGCTCCTTTCAGACGTCTAGACAAGCTCAAGTTTCCTCTGTTTGAAAATACAGATGGTGCCAAAAAAAATGTATACACATTTTAAGAAAGGAAAAAACTGTATTAATTGTAAAACTCAATATACTTGTATACCAATAGCAAAAGATGAATATAAGTCATGTTTGACTTCTGTAATTACAAGAGGTGCTCAAAGTGGTTACCATCAGCATCCAGACACTTCTGATTACAACAAACTACTGCTTGAGCATAGATAACAACTCTTAAAATGTGTATACATTTTTTTTGGCACCTCTGGTAGACGCTTTTGGCTTTTAAGTCCCCACTAGTGATCCCTGCCCCTTCTAAGCAAGCTCCTCCAAAGAATAATCTTTTCTTCTGTAAATTGTAGTCAAGATTCTGCTCGAATTATTCCCCTGACACACTACTCTGGCAAAGGTCATCTTTGGAATTCTAATTGACTGGTCTGTTTTTATTTGAAATCTTCACCTCGCTGCCTCACCTGACTATATCACCTGACTATACTGACATCTCCCTTCTTGGAACAACTCTTCCTAATTTAACAGGAAATAGTTCTCTTGTTACTAGTCTTGCCACTCATTGGTTTATTGTACAGATCCTCTTCCTTTCCGGTCCTCTAATGTTGGTAATTGCCATGAACGACTTCTCTATTGCTTTCCAGTGTTAACATTCTCCTATCTTATCAGTTCCTGCAGCGACAGCTTGACACATACATGCAAGTGACATGCAAATCGACACCTCTGCATCTGACCTCACTCCTGTGGTCTAGAAATATTTATTGCACCGCCGATTACTCAGACTTCTCAAAACCATCTCTACTCTGTACTCTATATTTTCTTCTCTTCCCAACTTTCTGCATCTTAGCAAATGACCCACCATCTATCCCATCATCCAGACCAGGAACCCTGAAATCATCTTAGACTCCTTCTTGTTCTTTATTCCAATCTGCAACCAAGTCCTGTTGATTTGACCTTTCAAAATCATTTTTTCAAACTGTCTCCTTCTTCCCATCCCTGTGGCTGCTGCCTTTTTCAGTCCCATAGAAATAGTATTCTAAGGCTCTCTCTGCCTCCAATCTCACATCTCTTTTATTCATCCACCATGTTATAGTCAAATTTTTTTTTTTCAAACTGCAGTTCCTTCCCTATGCCCCACTTCTTTATATATTTGTGTCTGCTCACCCATATTCTTTGACCTGGAGTGTCTCGGTCTTTGTTTACTCACAGAGCATTTACTTGCTTTTCAGGCACATTTCAAGGATAACCTTCTCCATGGAGATTTCTTAACCCTCCCAACCCCATAAAGTTGATGAGTCACCCTGATACTCTCATTGTATTCTATGCTGACATCTCATGCCTCCCCAAACACATCATTGCTCCTAAAAATAATTCTACTATATTCTAAGTTCTCCTAACTCTATTTTAGCTTCCTTGATGTCAGAACTGGAACTTATTCATCTTTCTACTCCCAGCACAAACACAGTGTGCAGTGTATAGTCGGTAACAACATAAGCTTGCTAAGTGAGTGAATAGCCCTTACATTGTCAGAAGAATAAACACCCTATCACAAAAGGCAGTCCACCTGGTCTAAAAATGGTAATAACATAGCACATTAAAAATTCACTTCATCGACACTCATCTTGACTGCAAGATTTGGTTCTGCCTTTAAAACACAATCCTAACTATAATAATAATGAAAGAGTAAATGCTGTTAAACAATATTTTCCAAGGCAGATGGAAAATGTGGGTGTTCATGACTGTTTGAAGATTTGCTGTACAATCTAGTCAGACCCTTCCATTGACCACAGCCCCTCTGCTCCTGCCCCACGTAGAAACAGTGAGCCCCTGCTTTGAGTGTCCCCTCTGGCTGCAGTTATACACCTGTGGGCCCTGAGCCATTCCTGTGCTGCTGGTACATCAGACTGCAGTAAGCAAACAACAGTGACAGCATTAGTTTACGTCAACACTCTGTCCTTTGGAAGGCAGCCTAGGTTTGGAGCCAAGTTCACACTAGGGTTGTACTGAAGACATTGCCCAGCATTCGTGATTGGGACTTACTTAACTTTCTCCTCCTTCCTGAATCTAGTTTGACTACCTGAATCTGACCCATTTCTTGCTCTATCCTTTAGTTCTTTCTCGAACTTAATTCCAGAAGAACATGCACCATAGCCTACAAGCAAAGGGAGACAGCAGTTGAGTAAGGGGGAATTCATTGAAATTTGGCAGGAATAACAAGAACAGAGCCAGAAATGGGGTCCGCAGTGTCAGAGGTCAGAGACCAAGATTTACAAAGAGCTACTTATAGATACAGTTGAGTTTCCAGAGCTGGTTCCTTAAGATCAAAGATTACCTGATCCAAGGGGGCAATTTGCTAGATAAAACTTCAGAAGTAGACAGAGGGAGAACAGACCTGTTAGAATCAGTGGCAGGAGGACATTTCAGGAATTGGCCTAACCCCCAAGAACAGGGGTGGGGGTTGGAGGTGGAATCATAACAGGAAACCCACTGTCAGATTCCCAAGCCCGAGCTTATTGGGCAAGCACCCTGAACCTTCAAGTCTGTTGGTAAAAATCAAAACTAAGGTACATATATAAACCACCTTGCCTAGCACCTGGCATGTATGATGTGGTTACTGTTCATACAACTATTAATCTCACACTCGACTTTATAAGGTCATTAGCCACTTCCCCCTCATCTCCCTACCCTGAGATTTATCTTAGTTGGTTCAACATCTTCTTTGCCCTATAAAGAAGCTTTGTAAACTCCTCAAACCCTGCGACTTCATCATGCTCACCTTCCTTATGAGTTTTTTAAAGATGTTGATGGATTACTGCAACTTTTTTCTAGGGAATTCCACTCTGAATCTTTTTCTGTGCATATCTCAGAAAATTCTGAAAAATTTCTGGTATACTCAGCCTTTTTCTAGTATATGTAAATAATACTACTGTGATCTTAAAATATGGCCCTCATTCTATGGTGACTCTAGTTTGCTCTGTTTTGATGGTAAGTTCCTGTACTTTCCCTGGATACACCTTCTCCGTGTCCTCAACAGGCCTCTCTTCCTCTGTTTGACCTTTAACTCTTAGAATTTCCACACCAATCCTCCTCACACTGTGAGGAGTTGGGATATGATATCTTGTCAAACACTTAATGAAGTTCTTAAATACTATTTCCTAAATTGCTAAATATCCAGAATGGATCAATTCCAATATTTTTCTTACTAACATGTTGCTATAATAGTATCTATACTTTCCTATAAATATACACCAAAAATCCACATAAAATATATTTTATTAGCATATCCAATAAAACAAAGAGATACATTTATAGTATGAATAATTTTACTAAAAATAAATGTCCTATTATAAGAATCACATAAAGAAACAAAACTGCCTTTAAATTTTGTCATACTTACACAAAAGACACATACATACTAAGACACTGAGATCAACAAGAGGAACTCCGTTCATTTTTGTCATGTTTGTATTTTGAATTTCAAATGACTGATACCACATAGAAACTGAAGGATCGGGGATTTTAAAATATACTCCATGTCATATATGTTGTGACTCAATAACATTCAATACAAATTTGCAATACAGAATCCTTCAGGTGGGTCACTGTGTTAATATTTTACCAGACTGATAGTCCCGTTAAAAAAAAAAATCATTATAATAGTTGGAGAGTTTTGTTAGTTTGGTAAAAAAAAGTAATTGCGGTTTAAAAGGTTAAAAATAAATGCAAAAACCAAAATTACATTTGCATCAACCTAATAAAATTCAAATCTGAATTCCCATAAGAGTATAAAATTTTTTGTTACGTTTCCTTCATCTGTCTCAAATGTTGTTATTGGTTCACATGATATGTGCATGAAGGATGGCAGGGTTTCTACCAGCCTGGACCATGGCTACCGAAAATAGCATCATAATAACCACAGAGTTAGGACTGAGATTAAGTCCTACCTGAACAATGACTCTTTTATTGCTAACACTCATTCTTGGTTGTAAATAGTTACACTCAGTCCTTAACAGAAAAGAGCTAGGAATTCAGAAATGGACGCCTTAAGGTTCTTAAATTTTGGGTTACACACTTCGTAGCATTATATGGATGAAGTCATGAATGTTTGCATTGCAAATGTTGAAAAAACTGACCAAAGTGATTTGGCTATTAAACATGGAGAAAAGAGAAAAGAAGAATGTAGACTTAAATGGTTTCACTTATTTTATAGATTAAAAAATATCTTTGCAATTGCTAGTGACATTTGTTTCCAAAGAGCAACCCAATTTCTGATTTCTGCACGCTTGGTTGGGCTGTCTTTTATTACTGTTTCTCAGTGGTCCACAGTCATCTTTCATGGTGTGAAATGGTTCCTCAGTATTCTTAATGTGTTTCTTCTGCATCCCTTATGTACAGTCATATCATTTAATTTTTATATACAATAAATGCTAGAGTGCTCATTACACAGCTCTCACATCTTTCAGGGCCATTAAGAACTCTACTCTTTTTAAGGTAATTTTTATACTACTGTTGTTAAAGCCATGAAATTTGAACCTCGGAGCTCCAATTTGCCACTTACCAGCTTTGTAAAACGTGAAGTAATCATTGATCTCTCCGAATCTCAGTTTCTTCAGCTGTCAAATTGGAATCATAATGACATCTCCCTTACTTATCCAACCTCCACCAGTAACTAGTTGTTTGTTTTGGGCATATTACTTAACCTCTCTGTGCCTCCATTTCCTCTTTTACAAAGTAAGCGTAATAATATCACCCACCTTGTGAGATTGTTTAAGGAGTAAATGAGATAACACATACCAAATGTATAAAAGAGGTACATGATAATTGTTCAAAAAATATCAACTATTATTATCGTTGAAAAGATAAAATGAACTGTGTGCAGCACGACAGAGTGGAAAGAGGAAGGGTTTCAGAGTTCAACAAACTTGGGTTCAAATCATGCCCTGCCACTTATCAGCTGTGACATCTCACGTAAGTTACTCTATCTCTCTAAGCCTTCGTTACCTCAATTGTAAAATTCAAAATTATGATTAACCACAGCATGCATAAAGAATAGATTGAGGGGCGGATGGGTGGCTCAGTTGGTTAGAGCACGAGCTCTGGGAAACGGGGCTGCCAGTTCGATTCCCACATGGGCCAGCGAGCTGCGCCCTCCACAACTAGAATGAAGTCAATGAGCTGGCGCTCAGCTCCCAGGTGGCCAGATGGCTCAGTTGGTTGGAGCGGGGGCTCTCTCAACTACAACGTTGCCAGTTGGACTCCTCGACTCCCACAAGGGATGGTGGGCTGTGCCTCCTGCAACTAACAACAGCAACTGGACCTGGACTTGGAGCTGAGTTGCACCCTCCACAACTAAGATTGAAAGGACAACAACTTGAATTGGAAAAAAGTCCCAGAAGTACACAGTGATCCCCAATAAAGTCCTGTTCCCCTTCCCCAATCAAAAAAAAAAAAAAAAAAAAAAATCTTAAAAAAAAAAAAGAAAGCATAGATTGAGTATTTTAGATATAGTAGTTACTACGCATATTCAGTGAAAGTAACTTGCAAAACAAAATCATTACTCAAATAGTACTCATAAGAGACTAGTAAACAGAGATATGTGAAGTTCCTATGTCAAGACTTACCAGGAATAGTAAGAGGAAAGAATATGCTAAAAAAAAAAAAAAAAAAAAAAAAAAAAAAAAAAACAGGAAAAGCAACAACAATGGTGAAATAACACAAGTCTATGATCATAACAAAATAATGCCTATCAGCAAAATTCACAAATGAAGAGAGAGGTCACTGGACTCATAGCTATAATACAATCTTCTGCTTGGTAGGTTTGTCAAATAGTAACTGGTAAATTATACCTTGATTCTTAGAAAATCAGACTTAGTCAATGGGTAGCCCTTGCCATAATCATAACAAACATATTCATTTAGCTATCTTGAGCTAAAAAGGGATATATATATATATATATATATATATATATATATATATATATATATATATAACATAAGGTAATTCCAAAAAGTCAAGAGAGTAACTTCTTATTGGCCTGGTCTGACACGCTAGGCTAGGATGGGGATTACATAGTGAGATATTCAGTCCTGTTTGCTGTAGTAAAGTTGGTAGAAGTAGAATCTCACTTTAAAATGGCACATCAGTCAGTCTATGATGAAATTCATGGTGACAGGAAAACTACTCATAGTCATTACCATTGTTGCTATTATTAAAATCAATGTCCAGTATTCATTGTCACACATTGTTCTAAAACTGTTTTTATACCTTAAAAAACAGGAAGTAGGGAAAATACAAAAATATGTTCAATTTATTGAACAAAAATAAGCGTGAAGGGTTCTTTTGTTCTATTACATGTGGTATGTATCTTATTTAATGTTTTATATGCAGTATGAGGAGAAATGAGGCAAAATATTATAACTGTTAGGCAAGTATAGTCAACATATATGGCTAGAATGTCTAACCATAGCTATCATGCCCTGAGTTGCTCTAACAATTGAAAGTTATATTATGCCTAACTGATGTGTTACTTTTGTTCCTGATTCTAGAACAAATCCCATTCCTGGAACATTAAGTCAGACTGAATGTGGGGTACATGTCTTCTTTGCTCCCCTCTGCTGCTTCGACAGCATCCACCCTCTGTCCTCCATTCCATTTCCCCCTAACTTTGATTCTCGTTTCTTCAGACTGTTCCACTGTAATGGTTAATTTGGTAATATGGTTAAACAATAATGGTCAATTTGGTTAATTCAGACTGCACCACTATGACGTGTCAACTTGGCTAGGCCATGGTACCTAGATGTTTGGTCAAACACCAGTCTAGATGTTGCTATGTAGGTATTTTTTAGATGAGGTTAATGTTTAAATTGGTAGATTCTGAACAAAGCAGATTACTCTCCCTAATGTAGGTGGGCCTCATCCAATCAGTTGAAGGCCTTAAGAGCAATGATAAGATTTCTCTAGGAAGAGGGAATTCTGCTTTTGCATTGCCTTTGCACTCAAACTGCAATCAACTCTCCCTGGGTCTCCAGCCTGCCAGCCTACCCCGCAGTCTCAGACTTTTCGACATTCCAGCCCTACAATCACATGAGCCAATACCTTAAAGTAAAATTAATCTGTCTGTCTCTCTCTCTTCCTATTGTATAATTTCATATATATGTTCTGTTTCTGTGGAAAACTGTGAATGATACACCCAACTTGGGACATATGATTAGGTCACATTTAATTTTGTTTAAAACCAATCAATTCAGATCTATATTTCCATTTCTCTCAATAATGCATTTACTTCCTCAATAGAAGGTCTCTTTCCCAACCACAAGATAAGTCAAAATCTACAATAGACTGAGAAATTGAGTTATCCCACATCACTCAGCTGATGGTCATGCTTTCTGTTTCACTGAGAAAAGCAACCAGAAGAGAACTTCCCCAACCTCCTACCACCACAACTTATCCACCTACCTGCTATTGATCCATATACTCTGCCTTCCTCCCTGTGTACTCCTGTCTGAGATCAATTCCTCCACTTATCCACTGATCTCATCCCCTCTCACCTACTCCAAAAATTCTCTCTTGCCTCATCAAGTTCCCCCCTCTCTTTTGGCTCAATGGCAATAGCATACAAATATGCTGTCATTTCTTCCATCTTAAAAAATAACTTTTCCTTGTTCTGTCTCAGCTGCCACCATGGCACCTGTGAAAAAGCTTGTGGCTAAGCGGGGCAAAAAAAAAAAGGCAGCGCGTTCTGAAGTTTACCCTTGACTGCACCCACCCAGTAGAAGATGGAATCCTGGATGCTGCCAATTTTGAGCAGTTTCTTGAGGAGCGAATCAAAGTGAATGGAAAAGCTGGGAATCTCAGTGGAGGGGTTGTAACCATTGAAAGAAGCAAGAGCAAGATCATCGCAACTTCTGAGGTGCCTTTTTCCAAAGGTATTTGAAATATCTCACCAAAAAGTATTTGAAGAATGATCTACGGGATTGGTTGCGTGTAGTTGCTAACAGCAAAGAAAGTTACGAATCGTGTTACTTCCAGATTAACCAGGAAGAAGAAGTGGAGGAAGATGAGGATTAAAACTCTGGAATGTTTCGTATGGATTCTTGAATAAAATTTAGGAACCAAATAAATAAATTAGTTTCAAAAAACTCTTTACTTCCACAACCCTTTTCAGCTAACATCTCAATTCTCTGTTCCTCTTTACAACAAAGCTCTTCAAAAGAGTTGGCTATACTTGCTGTCTCCAATTCCTTTTCTTCTATTCTTTTTTGATCCACTCCCTTCTGCTTTTTGCCCCCTTCACTCCATTGAATCTAATCTTGCCCAGGTCACCACAGACCTCCATGTGTAAATCTAATGGTCAATATTCAGTCCTCATTTTACTTGACTTACCAGCAGCTTAAGTCACAATTAATTGTTCTTTCCAACTCAAAACACTTTCTCTTGGTTTTCAGGATACCAACATCCTCCTAGTCTTCTTCCGTTGACTGCTCCTCAGTTATTTTTTTTTTTCTGATTCCTCCTCTTCTGCAAAATGAGATGGGCCCCAAGGCCAAGAGCCATGCTCTTCCTCATCTGTCCTCACTTTCTTGGTGATTTCATTCAGCCTCGTAACCCACAAGTTTGTAATCCAGCCTTTTCCCTTCTTCCCTCAGATATCCACACGACTCACTCTTACCTCTTCTCAGTCTTGACTTAAATGTCACCTTCTGACTAGGGCTTTCACTATATAAAACTGAACATTCCTCTCCTCACTGTCCCCCCACCCCACCCCCAGCTCTGGCAACCCTTCTCTCTCCCTTCTCTCTCTCTCTCTCCTACTTTATTATTCTTTATAACATTGAGCATGCTCTCACATCCCACACTTATTTCTTTTGTTGTGTGTCCTCTTCCACTAAAAGTTGCCATCCATAACAACAAGGATTGGGTTCTCATTGTCTGCTGCTTTATGCCCAGAGCCTAAAAGCTTGACACGTTGTAGTTGCTCAGTGTGCTTGCTGAATAGTGGTCTTGCATAGCTTTCCTACACATTGGGGGTCTTCGAAATCTGTTACTAGATTTACTTGATTCTGAACGTGCTCCTGCTACTTTACTACTTAATTGCCTGTCATGTGGATCATACCAATTATGTACCCTTTTCTGCATAAATGGGCTCTTCTGAACATTTTATTAACAGTACTCATCTCTGCCTTAATGTGAGAGCTATTGATCTGTTTAAAGCACACCTAGGTGGCCAGCGTGGCTGGCTGGAGCAGATCAAGCCAGGAAGACAATGATCAGAATGGTAACCAAGGGGAATAGAAGGAAGAGGCAGCTTATAAACTTGTAAGGACTTTAGCTTTTTCTCAGAGTAAACTGGGAAGCCCTTGAACATTTTGAGTAGGTGTAACCTGATCTAACATATTTTTAAAAATTCACTCTGCCTGCTGGTTGAAAATAAATCACATTCAAAGTCTTTTTATTTTTTTGTACCTCATTTGCAAAATCAGTAAGCTAGATTACATAGAACCTTTTCGGTTGCATCAATTTTTAAGAAATCATAAAAATATGAGTAGAAAAACATTTTTTTTAATCCTTGGTGCTGTTAAATGTTTTGTGATGGACAACAAACAATACATCTGTTGCTTAATGTGACACTATTTTTAAACAAATGCTTGGCAACAGTTAATGCATGATGAAGTAGGCTGCTCATCAAAGTGCCCTTCAAATTTTCAGATTCTCTCATTTTCCATGGCCTCAAAGATATTTTCACATGTCCCCGCTAAATCTTGGCTTGAATAGCTCCTGATAGGAAAAATGGCAGAGATTCAGCAGATACAAGATTTACTGTGTCTCAAACTGGGACAAAGCTAATCAAGTCTTGGTCCAAGAAACTGAACTACAATGTATTGAGATGTGTTGCTTTCCTGATAACATTTTTTAAAAAATGCAAATGCTACTGGCCTAACCAGACCAAGCTACCTCAGATATTGAAGATTTTTCTGCATTTGATTGATTTCCAGTGTAAGAAGAGGCCATGCGTTAGTCAGAATCTCCACAGAAACAGAACCAGTAGGATGGATAGATGATAAGTAAGTAGGTAGATAGATAGGTGTAGAGATATAGAGCTATAGATATAGCTATTTTAAGGAAATGTTTCATGTGATTGTGGGGGATGACAAGCACAAAATTTGTAGAGCAGGTCTCCAAGCTGAAAATTCAGGTAAGAGTTGAAGCTGCAGTTCAAATTCTACAGGAAAACAGGATGAAACCTCAGGCAGTGTTTCTATATTGCAGTCTTGAGGAGAATTCCTTGCTCAGGAAACCTCAGTCTTTTCCCTTAAGGATTTCAACTGACTGGGTAAGGCCCACCCACATCTGCTTTCCTCAAAGTCTACTGATTTAAATGTTAATTACATACAAAAAAAAAAAAAAAAAAAGCCCTCACAGCAATATGTGAGCTGGTGTTTGACCAAATATTTTGGCACTGTAACTAACTGAGCCAAATTGACAATCAACAGTAACCATCTTACCATGTTAACCTTCAGTTTGAAGTTCCCTCACCTGGTGAAGTCTCAGTAAACCCTGAACTGAATAATATTAGTTCTTGACCAGTACAGATTATCCCACTCATCTGAAATTTTGCATGCTATTCCAAGTATATTATTCTTCACTTTGCTCTTTTTGCTGGAAACAAAAGCAAGAGCCATCATTCATAATTCTATTATTAAATCCACACATGACAGCAATCAGTAGTTTAATGAGGAAAGAAAGGGCAACTTTTCTCCTATTTCTCCATCCCTGTGATGCTAATATAAGTTATATTGAAGAACTATTAGGGCAAAATCCCTAGATTAAGTTCATCTGTTAAACCTGAAAATTAACCGGGTAACCCAAAAAAGTGTTCTAAATGAAGTTGATCTGCCATGGTAGAAGTGACTAAATGCATTTTAATTGGACGTGAAGCCCTCTTCTCCTCACAGCTGGAACCAGTGAACTTCCACATATTACAGCTCCTTAGAAAAATTCTTAAGAGTAATTTAGGGGTTGTATCCTAGTATCGTGGAACACACCATTTGTCTACTTTGCTTCTGTTAGCTTCCACCCTGTGCTCTGGGAACCTCTCTTGCTCTAGAGCTGCAAATATGCATCTTGAAATCCAGTCTAATTCAAGGCTGATTGTCTACTTTTAGCCTAACTGGCATCCCAGCTAGGTATCTTTCTGGGATTATCTTGCTCTTGTGACACTTCCCTTCCAGAAGGGAACATGAATAATTAAGGTGCAAGTTACCTGCTCAGGATCTACTGACTTCTTGGATTTCCCAGTCCCAACTGCTGGCCTCCCAATAACAGCCATGTGTTGTCCATCTATTGGGGTACCCCTGCTGCCTCAGCCCTTCCCGTGGAGGCTACATTTTTCTTTCAGGCATGACATTTTCTCTGTTGCTCTTCCCTTCATATACCATGCTTTTTCCATGAGATTGGGCTTCCATTCTGGAAGCCCATCCCTTTTCACTCCCCCACCTCTACCCAAATGTATAGGTCTACTTCAAGGACCCTATTTCTCCCAGAATACCTGTCCTGCAGCAGCATTCATAGAGTATGGTTACCCTTGTATAAATGGGCCTGGGTTTTCTCACCTATAAAATTAGGATATTGGACTAGAGATGACCCTTTCAGCTCTGACAGTCTTATGAGTCTATAAATGCTTCTTCTATTTAATGGTCCTTGACAGCAACTCAGGAAAAAGAACACCAGGTCCTGAGTGTCATGCAGGGAGTCACTCAGGGTCTCTGGTCCCACTCTCCACATAAGAACGCAGGATGTGGCTAGGCCAAAAAGGAACACCCACGGAGCCATAAGTAGGAGAGTCACACCACTATAGTCTCACTGGAGGCTGGATTCACATGACATGTGACCTGCTGTCCACTTTTCTGCCTGCCAACTGACCCCTTGCTAGCTGCAATCCGCTCTTGCTAGCTCAGCCACCATCTTCTTGCTAGCCCCCATTTTCTGCTAGCGTAGCCACAGCAGTTATATTAGTGGCCAATGGCTCACTGGTTACACCTGATGGCCATCTGATCACAGCTGATGGCCATCCAATCACAGTTGATGGCCATTTACGACCTGAGCCAGCACCTTTGCACGTGAAGCCGAGAGCCTGGAAACTGCACTCCTGGCTCTCTCCCCACACTGAGTAAATTATTTCTTATGCCTAGCCCGCTTTTCTGATGATTAGTTTCTCACCATTCTTTTGGAGCAATGCTTCTATTTCTTAGACAGTACTTGTCGTGCGGGGGACCCTGCTCGCTGCGCCATTTGTCATGCAGGGCGGACTGCGGGGTCTCTGCTCCCGCTCCCCATACAAGAACGCAGGATATGGTGAGGCCAAAAAGGAACACCCACGGAGCCATAGGTAGGGGAGTCATACCACTATATTCTCTCTGGCGGCACTATACTCTCACTGGAGGCTGGATCCACACTGTCCGCAAACCGCCATCCATGCTTGCCAGCCCAGCCACCATCTTCTTGCTAGCCCCCATTCTTCTCTCTTCTCTCTGCTAGCGTAGCCACAGCAGTTATATTAGTGGCCAATGGCTCACTGGTTACAGCTAACGGCCAACTAGCCACAGCTGATGGCCATGCAATCACAGTTGATGGCCATTTACTACCTGAGCCAGGCACCTGTCTATGTGAGGCTGAGAGCCTGGAAACTGCTTTCTGGGGCTCTGCCCCCACAGTACTTTTGCTTAAATACTCTAGTTATCAGTTCACCTAATTATTCTGGTCAGACCATTAGGAATGTGCCAAATATTTTTTTCCTGCATTTCTCACACAAGACAAATTGAAGTTAAATAGAAAACATTACTAACCTACTGCTTCCTGCCCCTCAGCAGCGTGTTGGTGAGCTTTCTGGGCAGCACCCATACAAGCCTCTGGTACTGGGCCTTTGCTAGTGAGGAGATGTTTGGGTTTGTCCATGTCCTCCCCTTTTAGTACAAGAATATTTTTATACAATGCATTTATTAGGAACCTTGTTCCCTGAGGCTTAAATGTAAATAGAGGATTAAGAACATAACTAATTTACATGAGATACAAACATATCCATGAAAGTATAACACATTTTATATGATTACTGAGCAAACATTAACACAGGTTTTCACTGTCTACAATAGGCAAATCCTTTCATCATTTACCTTTACTTTTAGAAATAAAATTCATAACAATAAAATTTTTCACTCACTGAGCTACTCTTTTTTTTTTCCAAACAACTTCAGCTGAGACCATTTCAGGAAGCCCAGTATCTATACTGCATACATAAACTGAATCTTAAAAAATGATTAATGAGATTGTTTCCCTTTCCTAAACTGAATTAAATTGAAAGCATGATCAAGTTACTTGGCTATACAGAAGTCAATCATTAATATTGCTTTAAAAAAATTCAATGGGAAACAGCTGATTCAGTGGACATGGATATATGGCCTCTGTAGAGTTGAACTTGTCTGTCCCAAACCACATTTGAAGTTATTCCAATAGCTCTGAGCAAAATAGTGGCAGAGTAACTGGCATTAAACAAGATAAAAGATATGTGTTCCTTGGCTATTATGTTAGCAACTAAGTACATTGAAATACTATCAGCCAAAAATATAATTTCCAAAAAGAATATTACTAATAGAATAAATGTTTGTGACCTTTACATCTTCTAAAGGTTTAGTATGGTCTTAGGAGGAAAAAATAGGAATTTTTGCATTGCCATAGCTTCTATCTCAGGCAAAGATTGCCCTGTGGTCAGAGCTCACCTTAGGGGAGCATTGGGAAAATCTTCCTGGCCCCAGGTCTCTCCCTTATCTATAGACATTCCCCCTGAAACATCCACTTAAGGATGTTTAATATTTTCTCCCCTGTACTCCTGGAAGAGAAACCATATTTGGCTTCAAGATAAATTCACTTGTAATTTTCTTTCTTGAGAAGCATTTCTGATGGAAGAAAGATGAGGGTGAGAAGGTATGAACATGTCAGAAGTCTGAAGTCAACGCATGAGAATGTAAGCAAGGCTGGGGAGGAGAGAGGGAAATAGAAAAGGAAATACTGAGTGGTAAAACCAAACTTTATGTACTTCAATGTCATGTCCAGGGTCCATGCTGAACTTAGAAATTCTTAACTTTAAGTTCAAACAGGATAATGTCGTGATCTAACAGGCTGAGGGGAAAAAAAAGCACGGTAAAATGCCTGAGGAAATAAACTATACAGATCACCAGAATTCAGCTTTAAACTAAATTAAAGGCCCAACAGATATCTGCAGAAGCCTTCAGATAAGCATATCAGATGTATGTGTAGCCAAATGTATTACTTCCTTTTCACATCTTGACCTTTTATTACTTGATCTCTCTTTAGCACTGACACTCATTACATTACCTCCTTTCTTAAAATTCTCTTTGCTGGAGTTCTGTGATACCAGGCTTTTCTGCATCGCCTCCTACCCACTGGTCATTTCTTTTCACTCTTATTGGTTCCTCTTCGTCTACCACCTCAACTCCAGTATTTTTCTTATTCTTTAAGAGACAATTCATCCTCTCCAAAGAAATCTTATCAATGCCAGTAATTTTCTACCTTGAGCCCATTTTTCTCCTCTAGGATATACGACTTGTCCTACTGCCTATTAGACTTCTCCACCTGAACGTGCTGCTCAAAGTTTAGCCCATCATTTTCTCTGTCTACAGTAGTCCCCGTTTATCCACAGGGGATACAGTCCAAGAGCCCTCCCCCAAGGATACCTGAAACCTCAGACAGTACCAAACCCTATAAATATTTTTTCCTATACATACATACCTATAATAAAGTTTAATTTATAAATTAGGCAAAGAGATTAAAAACAATAACTAATAATAAAATAGAATAATTACAATATAATCAAAGTTATATGAATGTGGTCTCTCTCGCTCTCAAAATATTGTACTGTACTTACTTTTCTTGTGGTAACGTGAGATGATTAAATGCCTACATGATGAGATGCATTTGCAGCGTGAGATCCGACAGCAAGACTAGCACGACTTCTTTTTCCTTCTTCACAATTTCATGGATAAAAGATTCGTTCTTATCATAGAGCTTAGCAACCTCAGCATATGACTTTTTTTGTTTATAGTTGAGAACACTCACCTTTTCTCTTAAAGGAAGCACTTTACGGCTTCTCTTCGACATAGCCAAATTGCAAGCATCATTACTCTTGCATTTTGCGGCCAACATTAAGTAAAATAAGGGTTACTTGAACACAAGCACTGGGATACCGATATAGCAACAGTTCACCTGATAACCTCCGGCTACTAAGTGATACGCTCCAAAAACGGGTGGTTCATGTCCAAGGTGGGATGGAACAGGACTCACGAGATTTCATCACTACTCAAATCCGGGCGCAACTTAAAACTTATAAATTGTTTAATTCTGGAATTTTCCATTTTTTACTTTTGGACCATAGTTGACTGCATTTGGGGACAGAGCCAGGCGTGCAGTTTCCAGGCTCTCGGCCTCATGTGGAAAGGTGCTGGCTCAGGTAGTAAATGGCCATCAACTGTGATTGGATGGCCATCAGCTGTGGCTAATTGGCTGTCAGCTGTAACCAGTGAGACATTGGCCACTGGTATGGCTGCCGTGGCTGGGCTAGCAGAAAATGGGGGCTAGGAAGAAGATGGTGGCTGAGCTACCAAGAGCGGATTGCAGTTAGCACGGCGGATTGCAGCTAGCAAGTGGGGTTGGTTGTCAGAGAGAAGTGGACGGCAGGTTGCAGATAGTGTGGCTCCTGCTTCCTGTGTCTCCAACCCAGCCGCCAGCGAGACTATAGTGGTATGACTCCCCTATCTATGGCTCCGTGGGTGTTCCTTTTTGGCCTCACCACATCCTGCGTTCTTATGTGGGGAGTGGGAGCTGAGACCCCACCAGAGACCCTGCATGACACTGCAGGTAACTGAAACTAAGGAAAGGAAAACCACGGATGCGGGAAGGGCTGCTGTACTGTAATATCCTCCTGACTGGTCTCTCAATTCCCTCCCTCTCCCATTCCAGGCCCCATCATAGATGAAATATAGTGTGGGGACAGCATCCCAGAGAGCAGTTTCCAGGCTCTCAGCCTCATGTGGAAAGCTGCTGGCTTAGGTAGTAGATGGCTGTCAGCTGTAACCAGTTAGCCGTTGGCCACTAATATACTAACTGCAGTGACTGCGCTAGCAAGCCCGGATTGCAGCTAACAAGCGGATGGTGGATTGAGGATCGTGTTGATCCTACTTCCTATGTCTCGCCCACCGCCAGCGAGATGGGGGTGCAGGAAGACCCCTCGTTGGGGTATTGGTGGATATTTGCTTTTGTGTCTCGACCAGCCGCCATTGAGAATATAGTGGTAGGACTCCCGTATCTATAGCTCTGTTTTTGTTCCTTTTTGGCCTCAGCATATCTTGCCTTCTTGTGCAGGGAGTGGGACCAGACACCTGCATGACACATGGCTGTTGAGTTTACAAGGCTCCAAACTCCTGCATCTTACAGAATAAAATTTACACACATTTGCATGTTATTTAAGACATTTTATAACGTCATTTATGATTGTATGTTTATTTCCTCCCCACCCCAACATACACACACACAGAACACACACACACACACACACACACACACACACACACACACACACACACACACAACTTTTAAATCAGCAGTATCAAACTATTTTACATTCCCCAAACACATCCTATTCTCTCCTATTTCCAATTGATGTTCTTTTGTCTGGAACGCTTTTCCATCACCCCTTGCCTACCTCCTTATTTATGGTCAATCTAATATACATGCTTCATTTCGCAAATCAAGTGTTTTGCTTCTGTGAGGCCTTCTCTAATTCTCCCCTGAGGTGTATCTTATGTGTATGGACCTCTACCACGGTGGTTACCTTGTTCATTCACTGAGAAGTCCCAGATCAGGTGCTCAATAAATATTTGTTGAATGAATGAGTGTTGCTTATATTTATTGGTATATCTGTTTCCCCACTAGATTATAAGTTCCTTTGTATCTGCAATGGATAGTCTGACAATGGTGAGTCAGGTGATGTGAACGTCTACATTTTACAATCTTTAGCATATTTCTAGTATTCAAAAATATAAAGTAAATTATTATTAAAATCCCAACAATATGCCGGTTCATTTTTAGAAAATTGACTTTATTGTGCTGAAAAATAAACTAACACATATGTATTAATGGAGAGAAAACAATACGTATAATAGCAAATGATAAATAATAAAGATAATTTACTTTGAAATTTGGATGTTGAAAGGTGCTCTTTGTATTTACATTTTAATATGGAAGTGACTCATGACCCAGAAATTCATAATACATTGACCAATCTTGAATTCATACCGCAAAGGTCTGGCATCTATGTTCCCTTGTCTGCTCTCTGATCCTGACTTCACACTGGGCATTGATTTCATCACCTGTTAGACTGATCGTACTAAGGAACAACTTGACTTCATAGGCAATAGAAAATTCAGGTGTGCAGGAATCTCTGCACATCTGAAGCAAAGCATTGGTTCACAGCTTTCTGAAGAACACTTTGAAAAGCTTTCTTTTTTAAGGGTTTCTCCTGGATCAGAGAATAAAGGTCCTGTTTATTGGAATATAAACTAAGTGTGCCCAATTTATAGATTATATGTGGTCAGTCGATGCCATAAAAAGCCCATTTAACCTATACTATACTGAAACTATTAAGCATTGGCAATAAAATTGTAGAAAATTGTAACTTCAATGCCAGAATTTTTTTTGTAAGCCTCATTGAGCAATATTTTGAATATCAGCACACAAGGCTATATGGACCTCTTTCTATAGTGAGGTTTGTTGGCTTTTCCTAGAAGAGTCCATTTGTGCCTGGGCTCCAAAGCAAGTAGCCTTCTCTGCAGGCCACTTGGCCACCAATGTCAGGACAGAAATGGGTCTTCTCTCTCCATATTGCCCTGACAAAAACACCTTTGCTTCTTCTTTCCCTTCAGGGACCTATTTCATTTCAGAACTCCCTTATTCATTACTCAACAAATGTTTACTGAGCATTTAATAAGAGATAAGCCATCTTCTACGTGAAGAGGATACAGGAGTAAACAAAACAGACAAAAAGTCCCTGTCTCTCTAGAGATTTCTCTCTTCTCTTTCTTTATCTACCTATCTCAATGAAGATGGGAGAGTCTGGATATTCTGGTTCTACCCTTCAGACTAGCAAATACACCAGTCCATTGGCCATAGATGGTGTGGGGACAGAGTCCCAGGGAGTAGTTTCCAGGCTCTTGGCCTCACGTGGAAAGGTGCTGGCTCAGGTAGTGGATGGCCATCGGCTGTGACTGGTTGGCCATCAGCTCTAACCAGTTAGCCAATTGGCCACTGATATAACTGCTGTGGCTACTCTGGTTGGTTGGTTGGTTGGTTGGTTGGCAGAGAAGCAGATGGTGGATTGCGGATGGTGTGGAACCTACTTCCTGTGTGTGTCTCACCCGGCCGCCAGAGAGACTGGGGTCTAGCAAGACCCCTTGTTGGGGTACTGGCGGATGTTTGCTTTTGTGTCTTGACCAGCTGCCATCGAGAATATAGTGGTAGGACTCCCCTATCTATGGCTCTGCTGTTGTTCCTTTTTGACCTCACCATATCCTGTGTTCTTATGCAGGGAGCAGGACCAGAGTCCCTGCATGACATGGGATTAGTGAATTCAGAATATTTCTCCCATCTTCAGAGATTGGTTCAGTTTTCAATTCTTAACACGCTTTCTCTGAGTGAATTAGGGGTGCCCATAAAGTGGCTTACCAGAACAAGTCTGAAACCTGTACTAGAAGTCTGTTGGAGAAAAAGGTCAACATTTCTGATGAGGGTGGACAACACTGAGAACAGACTTCTTGGGAGACATCACCGCCTGCAAAGGGAAAGGCGTAGGAAAGAGTAAGTGTGCATGGCAGGCAGCCTGATTCTCTGCTCTGCCAGTGTGAGGCAATGACAAAAAAGGGCAATATGTCCTGAGAAGTTTAATTCCCATATATCCTGGTCCCTGGAGCACTGAAGGTTAGAGCTGCTGGGAATCAGATCCGGAAAGAGCATAGTCAGCACAGCTGCTCTGGGACCGTGCCCTTTTTCTTGTTCGTGGACCAAGTGAAATAGCCTCCATGTAGTAACTAGGTCTCTACCTACTAATTGCCTTTAATTGCCCTTATGTCATAAAGCGCTAAAAGTATTTTATAAAATTTTGTATATGTGGGTATTTATAAATTGGGGTTTTCATTAAGTATGTACTTAAGCAGAGCTAGTAATCACATGAAAAATGTTGTAGTGAACAGAGTTAAGTACCCTGGTGACTAGAACCAACCAACATAAAGTTTTGAAGTGCTTAACTTTTTTTCAGTTACTTAGTTCACTTTACTGAGTATGAGGATAAAATTTTTATATTGAAATGCTTTGACACTGTTTCTTTCACATTCCCTGCTGCGCAAGTGAAACAGTGGACTGCAGGAATTGAAAAGATTCCACTGTTTTTTTTCCATCACAGCTGGTACATATTTAAAATGCAAACCCACCTGGGTATTTCCAAGGAGAATATTCTTTTCATGATGAAGCTGGAGTAATCTATTCTTTAGCAGAAATGACCTCTGTTGTCATGGTCTGATAACTGAGCAGTTTCATAGTATGATTTGATGTATTCTTTGGGATCAGAAAAATCTGTCATAGATCTTTTCTGGTGATTAGGGCAATAAGCAACCTAAAGTTCCCTGATCTTCAAAGGAAACTATAAGTAATGACTACAAGGTACAAGCAGAAACAAGCCAGACTTATGCTTTATCTAAATGATACTCACTTGACATTTTCCAAAATTCAAGAAAACAAAACTTCAAAAAAATGACTGTTTTTTTGTTTTTGTTTTTGTTTTTGTTTTTAATTTAAAGAGGCTTATATCTAACAAAACAAATTCAAGATAATATCAGTTATTTCCAGGAAATAAAAGGAAGACAGAACATAACTGTATCTTTTATTTTAAAGTGCATGATCTTAGAGAATAAGAGCTGTTTTGCTTATGTCATTTATGTATTTAATAACTACTAAGTGCCTGGCATTGTATTAAGTGCTTTACATACAACATGGCAGAACGATTAAGAGTGCATGTTTTGTGTCTGACTGAGTTTAAATGCTGACCATTTACTATCAGTGATCTTGAGAAAATCGCTGAATCTCTGTTCATTTGAAAAGTGGGGATAATAATAGAATTGACATCATAGGATTATTTACAGATTAAATGTAATACTGTAAGTACTCAATATATTTTAGCAGTTACTATCTCATATAAGGCACGTAGATAATTTAATGAGGACCCCGTTTTTTCCCATTTTGTGGGTGGAAATAAATATGAGATAAAAAAACATTAAGCTATTTGACCAAGTGTGGGGACAGAGCCAGGAGTGCAGTTTCCAGGCTCTCGGCTTCACGTGGAAAGGTGCTGGCTCAGGTAGTAAATGGCCATCAACTGTGATTGGATGGCCATCAGCTGTGACTAGTTGGCAGTCAGCTGTAACCAGTGGGCCATTGGCCACTAATATAACTGCTGTGGCTACGCTAGCAGGAAAATGGGGAGCTAGCAAGAAGATGGTGGCTGAGCTAGCAAGAGCGGATTGCAGAGAGACAGATGCCGCCAGTGAGAATACAGTGGTATGACTCCCCCATCTATGGCTCCGTGGGTATTCCTTTTTGGCCTCACCATATCCTGCGTTCTTATGTGGGGAGTGGGACCAGAGACCGTGCACGACACCAAGGTAATTAAACCTAGGTCAAACTCAGCTCTGTTAGAATCTTAAGACCTATAATTTTAACAACTGCTGTCTGCTATATTGCCAAACATACTGGAGCATTTCAAATTTCTTTGGACTTGGGCAGAGTGCAAACAAATAAGTTATATATGCCTGAAATTAGCAATATTTCTCTACAAATAACCATTGAGATGCCATCGCAGTTGCCAAATTCCCTTCTGATGGGCTCATATAAGATTCCATCTTACAAGCATTTCCAGTTCATATCCTCAGTCACTCATAGGAAGAACTTAGATATCACAATTATGTACATTTTGAAACCCAGCAAATAAACAACAACAAAGACACTCAGAGTATCTCTTTTTAAATACCAATATATGTAGTTAATTCCCTCTTCCCTCCTTCTTTCTTGGTATGTGCAAATGTTTCATATGTGTATAAGACATAGATGTTATTAGTACTACAAATTCATTCATGCTCTACAGTTGGGTTTTGCAATTAATAAGTTGAGTTTATGAAGGCAAAACTGTATCTATGTGAGTTGTGGCTATTTAATATAGAGCCAGGATTATGTCTTTGTCTACTTGGTACAATTCTGGGTATGCTGTCAGAGCACAGAACATAATAAATAATAATCACAATAAATGTGTTAGGGGACTGAGATAGAAGTTTCTCAGACTGACGAATACCATTTGCTACACTGTATTATTCAACTCTAAAGGAAATTGCAATTTGCTTATAAAGACATCTCATTTATTTAACTTCTATCTTTAAAAAAAATTCTCTTTTAGTTATTTCTATGTGTTTATCAAGTTTGTTTTTCTTTTTTAAACATAGTATTACTTTTAGGGGAAGTTAAAAGATTTAGCTTCGCCTGTCAACTTGCCAAGTAGAAAAACCACTATCATCAATTTTCTAAGGAAAAAATGATGCTCACAGTGGTAGACTTACATTCCCAGTCTAACCTCACTTTTGATGTCTCAAATGCTAAATTGAGCAGGGTCTACAAGGAAGAAAGGAGTTTTCATTGGTGACAATAGTAAAAATGAAACCATTACATGTGATGATAACAAAAGAAGGAGAAAAAGAGTTTAAAATCAAAACGAAAGGATTATGTAAGGGCATGTCTCCGTATAGTGGAGGATTGTGGCCCTTCTTAGAATACTTCAAGGAAGATACAATCTTTGTCCTCCATTCCCAAATGCATGTGTTTGAGAACCATTTGGAAAAAAATTAAGAAGCAAATAGTTGCCTCATTTTCTTAAACATTGTTTTAAATGGTTGACACAGCCCTTCAAGAAGCTGCTGAAAATAATGAATCTTCTGCCTAAAAAAATAAAGGAGCACTAAATTTTCATATAATTTCAGGAGGTTTGAGAGTCCATCTTGAAGTCCATCTGTGGATCCAGGCACCCAGATTAAGAACCGTATGAGTCTCAGGAGCGTTCTTTATGCTTTATAGGGTACAGATCAGAACGCTGGCCAAGTTATATCAGCAGTCCAAATGCAATGAACGGTTACCAATACTAACCACTTTATATAGTTTTTATAGATTTCTAAGTGCTTTCTCATATTTGAGTTATTTGATATATTAGCCTAGAAGTCGTCATTTTGGTACTCAGCTAGATAGATTAGATAAGCAAAAGGATAATACTGAATACCTAATTTGTGCCATGTTGCTTACCAATGTATGGTATTCCATTAGAATTAGATTTTGTATAAACAAAAATGTTCCCTCATGAATCATAAATATCCTTGGCTGGTGAACATTGAATTGCTGAGGCTAGTACATCAGAATGGATATTTATTAGATTCCTTCCAATGAGAAACAAAATACTTAGGTTTTGAAGGTAATAGACTCCTAGATCAACAGTTTTCAAGGACCCTGCAGAGGTACAGGAAGTCTTCCCTTTGCCAATATATCTGTGTGAGTCTGGATTTTCTTCATATACTTCAACCAAAAGAACATATTACAACTGATTGGATGCAGAATTGATATAAGAATCCAGTGGTCTTCTATTAAGCCAGACATTAAAGAGATTTACAAAGATGGAAACAATGTCACACTTCTCACTAAGTTTTGGAAAAGATAATTAAGTTGTAATGCATTTATTGTAAATAAGTTTACAAGTATTTTTAAATTTTGTTTCAATTTCTAAATAGTAAATATCAATAGATATGACCCATGTAAACAAAAGCTCTTCAGAGTCCTCCCAAATTTTAAGTGTTTTTAAAGGAACCCTGAGACCAAAGAGTTTGAGAACTTGTTAAGTCCCAGAAGACAGGTCTGGGTGGATGAGCAAGTATAGGGGTGGCAGGGGCATGAATGTACCAGTCAAGGGATTGATGAAGACACTGCCATTTCTCATCTTGGGGAATGGAGAGGAGAAGATGCAGTTCACAACCTCCATTCATTTTTTTTGTGGCATGTTCTAAACACATCCATCATGGCAGTGCCATTTCTAGAAAGCGATCTCAAGAAATAAGCAAGTAGGGTCTAGAACCCTAAAACTAGGACAGACAACTGCAGGTTAATGAAGAACACTGACGTTAGATGCTCCTTTTTCTCCACTGAGAGTGGAAAACATTTTCAGAGTTCTGGGGTTTTTGTTTGTTCTCCAGCTAATACAAGATTTGTTACTTAATGGCTTTTGTATTGTTAATATGTATTTTTTTATCTTTTGGAATACCATTTCCTGAAAAAGAACATCTCCCAGGGGACATATCAGTAGGGGACAGAGGGAAAGCTTAAAATGTACTTTCAAAAAAGTATGTCTTAAAATTTAACGTTTACCTACTATACACTAAGCATCGCGCCACAGAGTAAGTAGGCTGTGGTATAGGGGAAATAATCTTGAATTTAGAATGAGAAAATTTGTTTTAAATCATTTACTTGCTATATCCGTTTGGGTAATTTAATCTCTCTAAGACTCATTTTCTTATCTGTGAAATGCGGATAATAGTATTTCTCTCACAAGGTTGTTAGGAATTAAAAAGATAACCTATATCATAGGGTAGCATAGTGCATCGTAGGTCTTCAATGAATAGCTGGGAGACTGCATGTAAAAACCAGTGATAAATCCAGTAAGTGTGATAAGATTTGTAGGCAAACACTTTAAAAATACAAGGCGGAAGGTCTGACGTGCCAGTGTCACTACAAATGTATTTATTTACAAAGTGCTACGAAAATATGAGAGAAGGAAGGGTCACACTTGTTGGGATGGGGAAGATGTTTAGGGAAATTAGTGTTAAATGAACCCCGCACTCCCCCCACCCCCCGACTCGTCCACCTTCAAGGTCGGCTCCAGCCGAGCATCACCGCCCCGCTCCAACCCCCGACCCCCGTGCGAGGTCAAATCACCTCCCGCTGTTTCCACGCCAGACTGGAAGAGCTCCGCACTCCAGCCTTACTCGACTTATCCCGGGCACCGTGATCGCGGGTGTGCAGCCCGGGCTCCCCAGCAGGCGTCCACACCGACCTGCCGCCGGGCCGGCCGTCCTAACCTGCGCCCACCCACCCCGAGCACCGTGCCGATGTTAAGCGGAGGCATGTAGGGGCAGGGAAGAGGAGCTCCCAAGTTCCCAGCCTCCAACCGCCCACTCGCCCAGCATACGCAGCCCTCCTCAGCGTCCCCACGCGCCCTCACACCACCCGCACGGGCAGCCCGGAGGCCCAGGACTGCGGCGGAGCTTCCCCGCCGGCCTTCGCTCTCCGGCCCCAGGGAACCCAGCGGCCCGCGTTCGCGCGCTCGCTCATCGATTGGCACTGCCTTGCTCCTCTGGCTCCCGCCGCGGGGAAACCGGCCCCTGACTCGGAAAGTCCGACGGAGCGCGGGGCGGGAACCAAGGCAGGCGGGCCAGGGGATTGCCGAGCGCACGGATGACCGTGGCCGCCGGCTCCCGTTCGGTCTGGCGGGTGGCGGCGCCGCCAGCCTGTGCAGTGCGAGGCGGCAGTCGCGCGTCCGCCGCTCCCTCGCCACGCGCCCGCGCGCTGGTCGCCTGTCTCTGTCTTCCCGAGGGCCGCCCAGCGTAGGGCTCGCACGCATCCCTGAGTGGGAGCCGGCGAGCGGCGGAGGGAGGGAGGGAGGGAGAGAGCGCGCGCGCGGGCGGCAGCCCCTCCCCTCCGCCTCCTCCTCCTCCTCCTCCTCCTTCTCCTCCTCCTCCTCCTGCCGCCGCGGAGAGCGCTTGGCGTAGCCGGGGGCTCGGCGGCGGCGGCGGCGGCAGCGGCGGCGGCGTCTGGCCCCAGCTCCTCCTCCTCCTTTTCCTCCTCCTCCATCTCCTCGCTCCCTCCATCTGCCGTGGTTATGGCCCGTCGCTGGAGCACAAAAGAGTCTCCGCGGTGGAGGTCTGCGTTGGTTTTGCTTTTTCTCGCCGAGGTGTACGGTAAGTGTCTGCGTCCCCGCGCCCCGCTGACCAAACAAAGCTGGGGCGACCCTGGGGACCGAGGCCTCCAGGACAGGGGTTCCCCGGGAGAACCGGAGAGAGACCCTGGGCGCTGGCGGGACAAAGACCCGGCGAGGGGTAGACGCAGCGGAGGG
This sequence comes from Rhinolophus sinicus, assembly GCF_057876585.1. NCBI lineage: Eukaryota > Metazoa > Chordata > Mammalia > Chiroptera > Rhinolophidae > Rhinolophus > Rhinolophus sinicus. The sequence goes on from NC_142506.1 coordinate 27,254,466, forward strand.
GGTGGCCCTGCACGGAGATGCTTTCGTCCGCTCACCCACCTCCATCCCCTCGGGGTGTTGAAGAGGGTCTTGGGTGTCCCGGCCGGTGGGGGATCCCCGGTGGAGCAAGGGGGTGGCGGGCGGACTTCCCGACCTGGGCTCGAGGGCCCCTAGCACAAGCCACACACAAGAATGTATGACTGTGTGAGAAAGAAGGGGAAGTCGTCCCCGCCGCCGCCGGGACGGTCCTGCCAACCCCCGACCCTTTCTCGAGGTTAGGAAGTTCTCTCCCCAGTGAAATTCCCACTGCATCAGGCCTCCCCACCCCCATCCTCCCCACTCCTTGAAAAAGCAGCCCGCTGCTTTCTTCCCATCTCTGCCGAGGCTCTGTTGATCCTGGGCGTGCAGGATCCTGTTCCTTCCCCAGGAGCAACACGCGGGAGAAGGCCAGAAAATAGTTTCCAGCCCCACCTCAGTTTCTCCCTCTTAGGGCATACGTGTCTGCCCTGACTTCTAGTTCATTTGTCATTTCATCCATCATTGTCCGCTGATGTTGTCACTGTTGCTTTATTCCAATCTGTGGATTGCGTTATTTATATTCCTTTGAGGTTAAAAGAAGGCTGAAGACTATTTGAGATAACTAAGCTTTTAATACATTGGGGTCCGAACAAGAGCTAAGGAATTAATTGGAAAGGACATTCATTTTTTGAGAGACTTGAGTTCCACTTCTGACTTCACGTTTCTTAGTTTATCATTTAAACATATTGGTGGTGTTTCAGAGCTCACAGTTAACCTTGACTTTTTGGAGTGGTGCTTTGATTTTTTTCAGAAGAAAATAATTAGAAATTACCATTCCGTGGTTAAATTTTACGTGTAAAAAGTCTAAGTCATTTGACACACTAATTCCACTAATGGTGGTGGTGATGGAGTTCAGTCTACATGTAATTCATGAGCAAGTATTAACTCTTTTGAAAGCATTTATCTGTGGAATTAAATCTGATGGTAACTTTTAAAACCTGGGAAGTTACACTTAAGAATTTAATGAACTTCAGTTGAAATTTAATGACAGCCAAGAACTAGTTTTTCAGTGTGGTTCAGAAGGTATTGCTTATTATTATTATTATTATTATTATTGTTTGTTTGGTGGTGAGAGAGGAGGTTTGGTCCACATTTGATATGGCACTTGCCAATGGTGTGACCAGGAAACCCGCCCCTGACTTCTGATTGTTAGTGTCATCAAGTGGCTGTGATCTTGTGGGTTTGGGTCTACAGCAGAGGTCAATAAGCTATTGTGTTGTTTCTTCTTGCCTGAAGGTGGATATAGTTGTGCCCTAGGTTTGGTGTGATAGCTCAGGAGAGAAGAAAGTGAGAGGCATCTTTAATTTAGGGTGATTAAGAGTGTTCAGCTTTGTCTTCTATAATCAGAATTGAATTTTAGTGATGTCTGATCAGAATGGATGAATAAACACGTTCTTTTGCTCTTCGCTCATTAAAACCTATGTCATTAGTGTTTGAACTAAAAGTCGTTTTGCCTCTAGAAATAAGAGGCTGTGAACCCCATAATTTGCCTTGGTGCATTCTTTTGTACCTGTACACGAACTGACTTCCTGGTAGGTGTCAAAGATTTGTTTTTGGAATTTGTGTCTAGTGGGCAATTGTTAGTAGGCAAAGACTGAAACTTATTTTTCTAACAATGTGGGACCAAATTATAAAACTAGCAAGTGATTATGCCAAGGGTTGATGTCTCAAGGTACAGCAAAAAAAAGGAAAAAAAGGTGGTGAGCCAGGCAGAACCTTAAAATGTGTGTGCAGAGATTGAAGGAACCCTTCATTCCACAACTGGGGAAAATTTTCTTTATAGCTGCAGTTTTTGTCCTCTTCTGTCCCTGCAACCATATGTGTATTTATATAGGAAAAAAAAAAAAGCTATAACAATAGTATGGGGGGTGTTTCCATAACAATAGTGTGGTTTGTTTACCTTGAAGAGGCACTAGCTGTGATGCTAGTGGATTCATCTCCCCAAATACCCATTACCCTGAGCCTTTTAAAATAAATATTAGTTGTAATTTATGAAACTGTCCCTTATAGATCAAGTAGTGGGTTTTTGTTGTTGATTGTTGTTGTTTGTGAGTGGCTTCAAAAATAATTAGAAAGCTCTGTTAAAAAAAAACAAAAACAAAAAACAAGTGTTCAGAGTAACTCTTAACACCCAATGAAGAAAAGCAGGTTGATTGGCCAATATTTAGGTAGTTCCAATACTAACTCTTCAGAGTGACTCTTTTCCACTAACTACAGTGTTAAATGGTTCCAAGTTGTGCCTTGAATTTTTGAAACATTTCATATATCTTTGTTTTTAAAAAAATCTTTGTTTGTTTTGATGATTATTCTCTACATCTGGCCATTTTAGTGGACTGTGACTTGCATATGTTACCATTTTAGTGGAATAACATGACTATTACACTCCAAGTTCCTTTTCTGAATACCAAAGCCGTATTTAAAACTCTAAACTGATATGGAATACGGTTTGTGTTTTCTAGAAGTAGTTGTTCAAGGACCTATAATTATCTTAAACTGCTGTTATCTTAAACTGCTTTGAATGTTCTTGAGAGTTAATAGAAAGTAAAGGTTGTTTTGGAAGTTTGAGGACTAATAACACTAGTGGCGGCAACTGAACGTTGCTGGGCATTATTTTAGGTACTATAAGAGGAGAAGGTGCTTCTTCACAATTCGCATAGGATGTCTGGCTTTTATAAACGTATGAAGGTTTCCAAAACTGTCTCCTAGTCAACACAAGCTTTAGTCTGACTCAGTTCTCAAGCCATAATTTAGTAATTGTAATAGCTCCATTGCTTTATCCTTTTCCTTCTGTTGGTCTCCCAGATCAGTGTTTTCTAACGTTTGTTTTTTACTCAAATCCACCCTTAAAGTACATGTTATATTACTCCCAATCTACAGAACAAAGTAAAGTTTATGAAATAATACTGTTACTACCTGTGATGCACTCTTAATTTTTCCTAGTCTTTTCATTTATCCTCCCTTATCTTACTCTGTCTTTCTTCGAAAGCTTGCTGGTTTGAGCTCATAAAATTGTTTTTGGATCCACTAATAGATTACAGTCCTTAGTTTGAAAAACACTGCCCTAGATGAAGCCTTAAAATGTAATTTAAAATGTTTGTTATAGTTGTATATCATTTTACAATAGCCTTGAATAGTTGCAGATGGTTAGTTTTTGGTTAATTGCTTCCAGAGCATTTGGTAGCAGTAAGAACTCTTCCTGGCATATACTAACTGACCTGTGATAAATTCTTCCTTAAACTGGTTTTCAGCTTTTTATAGTTAAATGTCTTTGCTATACGCAGTATTATTCTAGATCTTATGGTAGCCTAAAATGTTCTTTTTATTCTTGCATTTTATATCTAATTGGTACATCTTTTCCCATGAATTTTATGGAACATTCAGTAGCATTTTGTAAATTTTCAGTTTAAGGATAGACTAGAAATTCCAATTTTAGAAAGGTAGTAGAAATAACTGGAACATGAGAAAAAAACCAGATTCCAATTACTTCTTAAAAAGTCAAGCTTGATTACATAAAATATGTTGAGTAAAATTGAATTAATTGCTTAACATAAACTCTTCCTTGGGTTTAGAATCTAAATTACATCCATATCCTAGGGAGAATATGAAGGTAGGCAGCACATTCCACAAACTTCTAGATGCTTTTTATGTAGAAAGTATAAAATGACCCTTTTCAGAGTAATAACTATGTCCCAGGAAGAGTATGGAGTTGATTTGAATGATGTATGGTAAATGATTTAGAAGGTTCCTAGAAAGTAAAACCTTTCAAGAAAACTTAAAAGTGATGTCAGGCTGAAAAGTGAACGGCAGTTAAAGAAAATGTTTAGAAAGGAAAGACTGAATTTTGTGGTTAGAAAATTTAAAGCTTATCGAGAAATTAAGGGAACAATGAGATCTTTTTGTGTTTTTGATCTGAGATGTTTTTTTGTTATTGGGTTTTATGTTTTTTTCCTTTTATGAATGATGTTACAGTTTAAAGAATGAAAGGTAAAAAAGGAGGTAAACGCATTTAATATAGATGAGATTTATGTAGATTTAGGCAAATAGAAAATGTTTTTATTTCAGAATTTTAGAATGAGTATTTAATCCTGTACTTGCAGCAAGTTTTTATAGGTAAATGAAGGTTGTTCTAAACTTAGGAACTGAAGTTGAGTTAATGATCTCCAATTTCTAAGGTCACCTTTTCCTCCTATTTCTCCTCTTTTTCTCCTCCCCCGCCACCCCCCATGGTTTTTGGGAGGGGTGAATAATAGATATACACTACTTACTCCTGTTTTCTCAGGTAGAGGACTAGATCCTGCAAATATAATACAGGTTACCAATTTATCTGTTCAGACGCATGTCATCTGTGTTTCAAAGCCCACAACAAATGTGTATAAAGATAGATCTATCTAGAGATCTATAGATATATATATTTTATTTCAATACGAAATTAGCGTAGGGAATTCTCACTGTCTAAGCTATAATAGAAAGATGGAAAGGAAACCAACATTTATTAAGTTTATATATAACATTAAGTTCAGATACTGTGCTTGGTCTTTACTCATTGCCAGTTAATCTTCATTTGGTCGCATTTAACAATCCTATGTAAGGTATTTATCCCTTTTGTATAGAAGAGAAAATTGAAACTCAGAGAATTTGTGACTTATTTAAGATCAAACCACTAAGAAGTCGTATAGCCAAGATTGCAATCCAGTCCTTTCTGTCTCTTCACTCATTCATTTAGCAAATATTCGTTGAGCATTTGCTTATGTCAGGCCCTGTATAAGGCACAACTAACTACCTGATGGACATCGTTTCTGCCGTCATAGGGCTTACAGTCTCGTGAATATGTTGTAATAAGCACTCTAACAAACAAGGGGCAGAGATAGTAACAGGCACAGGGTAATTACTAGAAGGTTTGTCAAGGAGACTTTTCTAAGACCGAAAGGCTAAATAACCATGTTATGATTGGGATAAGAGAGCCTTGCACATGGGAGCAATGCGTGAAAGGCCCAAAATCAGAGAGAGCTATGTGGAAAACCTGGTGTGTTGTTGCAGTTAAATGAATAAAGTCAGTGTACCGTGTTTCCCCGAAAATAAGACCTAGCCAGAGAATCAGCTCTAATGCGTCTTTAGGAGCAAAAATTAAAATAAGACCCGGTATTATATTATATCATTATCATATCATATCATGTTAGACCAGGTCTTATAGTATAGTAAAATAATACGGGGTCTTACATTAATTTTTGCTCCAAAGACACATTAGAGCTGATTGTCCAGTTAGGTCTTATTTTCGGGGAAACACGGTAGCTGGAGCACAGTGGTCATAGGGAGAGTGACAAGGTAAGGTAGGAATCTTAGGAAGGAGCTCAGGGCTTTGAAAACTATGGCGAAGAGTTTGGGTTTATTTTAAGTGTAATTATTAAATAGGATTAAGTGACACAATGTGACTTATGTTTTAAAAACCGTCATCGCTTTTACCACTGTGGGGGATTGTTGTGAAGTAGGCAAGAGTAGAGATGGGATGATTAGGTTTTGGCTGTAATCCAGGTGAGAGACACAGGAGCTTGGACCAAGGTAGTGATAGTAGAGATAGATGAGTATGGATTGCCCTTTTGATAGGGAAGAAAGGGGTACTTCCTCTCTTGTCACAAGAGGGATGGAGGAAAATACTGGTACAAGTGTACTTAGGTCTGTAGGTTTGGGGTTGGGAAGACGGAGATTTCTCCAAGTAATATAACACGAGGTCCTCAGGTGAGAGTAAAGAGAAAGGATGAGAGATTGAGAGTGATTTCTGTTTCCACAATTCAGTAGAACATGTCAGATGCTTAGGAAGGTAAGTTGCCTTTATTTCATCTAGAAAAGAGAAGGCTAAGGACACTCAATGCAAGAAGGGATGAGTAGTTGTGCAACATATGACAGGAAGGGTGAGGATTTAAGTTACAAGGTGAGAGGCAGTCTATGGAGAACTCGGTTCTAAAGACTATCATTTTTGTCAGTGAAGTAAGTATAGAACATAACTTTCTACAGTGTTTTAAGAGTGTTTCCGGCAGGAAGCAAAGGATGGGATAAAAAATAGATTTTAAGGACTTTTTGCCCAACTTCAATGCCTTATACCTCTAAGTGATCAATTAAAGATTGCTTCATGTCTTAGAAAAGTCAAGAATGCATTGGTAGATTAGAGAATTGTAGAAATTTTGTAAAAATAAAGTTACCTTTTTTTTCCTCCCTGGTTTGTGTCGTTTACAGAAGATATAACTTTAGAAGGTCCTGAAACTTCAAAATAAATTAAGCTGACAGAACAGTTTTCTAGTTTTCGCTTAAGTATTTTTTATTAGTTTCAGGTGTACAAAACAATGCAATAGTTAAAGACATTTCACCCTTCCCAAAATAACCCCCTCCCCCAATCTATTGCCCCTCTGACATCGTATATATCTATTATAATTCTATTGATTCTATTCCCTATGCTGTACTCCATCTCTCAGGACTATATATGTATTAAATTATAGTTGACATACAGTATTATTCAGCTTCAGGTGTACAGTGCAGTGGTCAAGCATCTACACACACCATCCATGAAGTGATCTTCCTAATATTCACTTAAAAATTTGATAACTCACTGTCCTGCTCTGGTGAAGAAGTGCAATTGTTTTACACTCATGTTCTTACCATTGAGTGAGAGTAACTTGATACCTACCTTGAATGCACTTACATTTCAGTTTTTAGAGAAGTGGGAAGTGGTGCTCATCTTTTAATATTGAGATTAAATGGAGCACTATAAGATGTTTAGTAGTTAGAATTTGCCTTTCAAATATAAGGAAAGGGTAAACATTTTCTTATCTGATTTATTTTCATTGATTATTAAAGTATCTTTTAGGTTTTAAGTTAGTAAATTGCAGAAAAGATGAATCTTTGTATCTGGTATATTCTGAAACAGAATTCAGTTTCTTGAAATTATAATTGCCTGTTCCAGGGATACTAAAGTCTTTTACCGAGAGTTAGAATACAGAACTCCTTTACAAGAAAATGCCTTATTTAAATCTTCAAAAGAACTCTGTAAGGTAGGTGTTATTATTAGAAGAAATTGAAGCTTTGAGAGCAGTGATTTTGCCTAAGGTTCACATCTCTCTACTGCGGTTCTCTTAGTGTATAGGCCCGTTATTTTTTGTCGACATTATTGTTACAGCCCCTACCTAGTCTTGACTCTAGTCTTGTCCTGATTCAGTTACATCACACATAACAGTAGCCGGAGTGACTTTTCTAAAGTACAGATATGATTATGTAACTTCCTTGCTTAAAACCCAACAGTAGTCCCTGTTCTTAAAATACAAGCATAACTCACCAGGCCCTTCATGATCTATCTGGCTAGTTTTTACCTTTCTTGCCTCTTGTCACTGAAAGCATATCAGTAAACTTGCTGTATTCTGTTAAACTTTGGAAGGGTCTTGGGGATTCCCAGCAGTCTACTGACCATATTTTGAGAATAACTTGCTGCACGATAATGGAAAAAACCAAACTACTGGTATAGGTAGGTAGCATGGATGAATTTCACATGTTGATCAAAAAAAGTCATTCACTGAATTATAGGTACTGTATATTTACAATCTAAGAAGTTAGAATGCAGGAGAATAGTTACCTATAGAAGGGGTAGTGATTGAGAGAGGTACTAGGGTAGCTTTTCAGCTGCTGGTTGTATTCTATTTCTAGTTTACACAGGTACAGTTTTTTTGTTTGTTTGTTTTGTTTTATTTTGGTGATAACTCATGGAATTGTAATAAAGTAGTAAAACTTTTTTTTAAAAAAGATAAATGTTGAATAATAATATCCGTAAAAGGTTTTCCGATAATTTAGATTCTCTCTAGTGTTTTGCTTTTAGTTTTTGTTCTATGATTTTCTTTCTTTGTGTTTGATAATTAAAAATGTTTTTTAAAACTTTGTACTTTGGAAAATTTCAAACATATTCAAAAGTTAAGAAACTAGTGTAATTAACCTAATAAATTCAACATCCAGCTTCAACAAATGATCATTATATGACCAGCCTTGTTTTATCTAGACTTCCATTCTCTCTCTAATTACAAATGATTTTGAAGCAAATCCCAGACATTTAATCTATTCATATTTCAGTATGTATCTCTAAAATGTGAGACTTTTAAAAAAAAACACAAAAGCTTAAGCCAAATACCATAATTACACTTAAAAAATTAACAGTTCTTAATTATCATCAAATATCCAGCCATGTACATATTCCCCTGGTTGTCATATAAACATGAATTTTTAGAAGTTGTTTGGATTAAGGTCCAAATAAGATGCATACACTGCAATTGTTGATATCTGTTAAGTCTTTAATAGTTTCATATCTCCTTTTTTTTAATTTAAATTTTAAGTGTGATATTTGCTATAGCTTTATGGTATTCTTAATCAGATTGGAGATATTTCTTATATTCCTATAGTAATAGATTTTTGAGAATAGGTATTTAATTTTGTCACATAAGTTTTTTCATTTCCAAAAATGATCATAAAGTGTTTATGAGCACCAGAGTTATGTGAGTGAAACATACCTCACATAATGCCAAACAGTACTGGTTGAATAAATTAATTCATTTATCCATGAATAGAGTAAATTACATTCATGTGATTACTAATGTTGAACTATTTTTTGCATTTATGGAATAGGCTATAACAAGCTGGTAATGATATATTATCTTTTAATCTGCTGGAATGCATTTACTAATTTTTTTTTAGACTTTGTGTTCTTATTTATGAGATCAGTCTATAGCTTTCTCTTTCCCTCCACTCCTTTTCTTTCCCTCCCTGTCTTGTAAACGAATCTCCCCTCTCCACCTGCCTGATTTTCATAGCTGTTCAAATCCATTATTTCAGATACACTTATAACCTTTCTTTGTTGATTTGTGTGGTTAGGAACAGTATAGAAGATACTAGTGTGCCAGTTGTGATTGTTTTGCCTTTTAAGATTAAGAAGAGTGTTTATGAACTGCACAAGTGCTATGATAGGAAATCAAAAATGAACAGCTTTGTTGTGCTGACAGGAGAAATGTTCTGGTGTGGTTAATGTTTGTTTCACTAGGAAGATTGTGGAGGTGAGCCTGTAAGTAGATCCCTTCTTATGAATGGGCCTTATGACCAAATCAACTAATAGGATAACGTAGTGGAGATGGATTGGTCCCATGAAAAGTGGAGTCTGAAGGATTGATCTGGGGTGGAGGTAAAATGGAGATGCTAAAGAACCCTGATCTCAAGTCAAAGGGTAGGACTGTGGTACTCTATCAATTGGGTATTTCTAGTCTGCTGGGGATGACATTTTAAGACCAAACTTATTTGCTCAAAAGGTAACAACCACAAGAGTTAACCACAATGTGGCCCCAGTACAACCTAAACCATGCCCTACTTAGCAGTGTCGCTAACATGATTACCTGTACTTAAGAGTATTTGCCCTGATACAAAGGGTGGGAGATGAAGGGGAACCCTACTATTGGTGCTACTGGCGTGGAGTCACTATTCAGGGTTTAGTTTCTAATGTCAATGAGTAAGGTTAACATAGATCTTTTAAAAATCCCTTAAATCGGGGCCGGCCCAGTGGCTCAGGCAGTTAGAGCTCCATGCACCTAATGCCGAAGGCTGCCAGTTCGATCCCCACATGGGCCAGTGGGCTCTCAACCACAAGGTTGCCAGTTCGACTCCTCGAGTCCCGCAAGGGATGGTCCGCCCCCTGCAACTAAGATTGAACACGGCACCTTGAGCTGAGCTGCAGCTGAGCTCCCAGATGGCTCAGTTGGTTGGAGCGTGTCTTCTCAACCACAAGGTTGCCGGTTGGACTCCCGCAAGGGATGGTGGGCTGTGCCCCCTGCAACTAATAACGGCAACTGGACCTGGAGCTGAGCTGTGCCCTCCACAACTAGGACTGAATGACAACAACTTGACTTGGAAAAAATGGAAGTACACACTGTTCCCCTTCCCCAATAAAATCTTTGGGGAAAAAAAAAATCCCTTAAATCATCTTCAAGTACAGTATGCGTGTTTTGTATATTTAGTGCTGAATAGCATAGTTTCATTATGTGCAAACACCCAGTTTTCTCTCTAACATTGGTACAGAAATTTTTTTGAGCACCTGATAAAATGGTTGTATTTAGAGGCCATATGAAAAATATGAGTGAGAATAGATAAAATTACGAGAATAGATAAAATAACTTAAAATTATGTAAGTTAAATCTGAATAGGATTCCACTCCACATTACTTTTCTCCAGTGCATTACAAAAGGGACTGAGTGTTTTGATTGACATATGTGGGTGTGTGAGAATTCAGATTACAATATGTGATTTATCCCTCCCTGCTTTTTATTTTGTGTGTTATTTTACTTATTTGTTCTTTTATTCCGACATAAGTAGAGGGCTAGCTACAAAAAAGTATTAAAATAACTGAAGTTATGTTTCTTAAAGATTTGTTAGAATTCTATCGTAAAACTATAAGGGAATGGTGCTTTGGGGGGAATAACTATATCTTTTCAATTTCTACCTCTTTGAGCCAACTTTGCTAATATACTAAGTTATATTTTCCTAGAATATTGTCATTTATATCTGTATTTCCATATTTGCCTTCAGGTTATAAGAAATCTCTCAGACATATTTTCTACATCTGTGATTATATCACTATTGTCATTCCTAATACCGGTCTATCTGTTGTTCTTTTCTTGAACACACTTATCACAGGTTTCTCTATTTTAGGTTTTCTCTAAGAAATCATCCTTGCTTTTATGTTTACTGATTTCCTTCTTTTCTATTTTATTAACTTATTCTTTTAACTTAATTTTTTTTTGGGGGGTGGTATTTTGTTTTTCTAGTTTTTATGGTGGTCGATAGTTTTTTATTTTTTTAATTATACACTAAAAGTGACTCTTTCCCTTTGGTATACAGTTCTGTGAATGTTAGCACATGTACAGATTTGTGTAGCTACCACCAAAATCAGATACATTACCTGAAAGAACTCCCTTCTGCTAGTCCATTATAGTCACACCCTCTCCCCACCCATTATCCCTGATAAACACTCATCTATTTTTCATCACTAGTGTTTTGTCTTTTTGTGGATGTCATATAAATGGAATTTCACAATATGTAACATTTGGGGACTGACTTTTTGTACTCTGCCTAATGTCTTTGAAATCATCCACGTTATTACATGGGTCAGTAGTTTATCATTGCTGATCATTATGGCCATTGTATGGATGTACAGCTGTTTGTCAGTTCACCTGGCAAAGGGCCTTTGAGTTGTTTTCAGTTTGTGGCTGTTATAAATAAAGCTACTATGAACATTAACTTGCAGGTTTTGGGGTGACGTGGTTTTATTTCTCTAGGGTACACTCTTAGGAGTTGAGTTGCTGGTACTTGAGTTATACATACATGTATGCTTAACTTTTATAAGAAACTGCCAAAGCATTTTCCAAAGTGGCTGTATCAGTTGCACTCTGACTAGCAATATGTGCGAGTTTCAGTTGCTCTGTATCTTTCCAAGCACTTGGTATTGTCGGTATTTTTTATTTTTGTCATTCTAATAGGTATATAGTAATATTTCATCTGATTTGAATATGCATTTTTATAAGTAGCTATTGATTGTCATCATCTTTTCATATACTTTTTTGCCATCTTCTATCTTCTCGGGTGAAGTATTGAAGCCCCCTTACCCATTTTTAGTTTTGTTGGTTATTTTTTTACTGTTATGAGAATTGTGTGTGTGTGTATACATACATACATATATATACATATATATGTGTGTGGGTACATATGTGTGTGTGTGTGTGTGTGTGTGTGTGTGTGTGTATATATATATATATATATACACTATATATATATGTATATGTATATTTCACCCTTCAAGTCTGCAGATTGTGTTTTATACTCTTGACAGTGTCATTGGAAAGCAAGTTTTTAAATTGGTGAAATTCAGTTTGTCAATTTCTTATTTTATGAATTGTGTTTTTGGTGTCATTTCTAAAAAGTTTTCACATAACCCCAGATCACGAAGTTGTTTTTCCTTAAGTTTTAGAGTTTTATGTTATACAGTTAGATATCCATGTGAGGTTTTGTTTTGTTCTTTAATAGGATGTACAGTTTAGGAGGAAGCTCTAGTTTTGCATTTGAATAACCAGTTCCAACAGCATTTGTTGAAAAGACTATCCTTTCTCCACTGAGCTTCTTTTGCCCTTTGTCAAAAGAAACATCAGGTGGTCATATTTGCATGGATCTTTTTCTGTACTCTATTCTGTTGCATTGATCTGTATGTATCACTTTACCATTACCACACTGTTTTGATTACTATAGCTTTGATACTAAACTTTTAATAGGATAGTGTGATTCCTCCAACTTTATTCATTTTCCAAATTGTCTTAACTACTCTAATTCCTTTCTCTCTTCCATAAATTTTAGAATCAGCTTGTTTTAGCTGCAAAATATCCTGCCCAGATTTTGATTGGAGTTGTGTTAAATATAGGTCACTGTGTTGAGTTTTCTAATCCATGAATGCAAGATCTCTCTATTCATTTAGGTCTTTGATTTCTTTCATCAGTGTTTTGTTGTTTTCAGTATACAGACATTGTATGTTTTGTTAGATTTATATGTATTTCATTTATATTTATATGTATTTCATTTTTTTGGAGCTATTGAAAATGGTAGTTTTAAATTTTGGTTTCCAATTGTTCTTTGCTTATATATATGAAATGTGATTGACTTTTGTGTGTTGATCCTGTATCTTGCAACCTAAATAAACCTCCTTATTAGTTCTAGGAGTATTCGTGTAGGTTTTTCTGGAATTTTCTACTTAATTATTTCATCTGTGAATGTTGATAGGTTTAATTTTGTCTTTCCAAAGTGTCTGCCTTTTATGTCTTTTTCTTGCTTTATTGCATTGGCTAACACTTTCAGTATATATGCAATACAAGTGGTGAGAGTGCTTGTCTTGTTTCCCATCAAGCTAATGACAGAAACTGTTTCTATTAAGTACATTAGCGTTTTAACTTTTTAAAAAGTGCATTAGTTTCTACTATTAAATATATTTGTAGATACTCTTTATCAAGTTGAGGAGATTCCTCTCTATTGCTGGTGTACTGAGAGTTTTTATCATGAATGGATGTTGTATTTTGAAAAATGCTTTTCTGCATCTACTTATTATGTAATTTTTCTTTTTAGAATGTTAGTATAGTGAATTACACTGATTAATTTTTGAATGTTTAACCTTTTATTTTGGCAATAAACCACTGTTCATAGTGTGTTATTCTTTTTTTTTAAATAACTATTTTATACCATGAAGTTCAGCCTTTTTAAGTGTACAGTTCAGTTGTTTTTAGTATGTTCACACAGTCATGCAACCATCACCAGTATCTGTCTAATACCAGAATATTTTCATCAACCAAAAAGGAAACCCTGTACCTATTAACAATCACTACCCATTTTCCCTTTCCCCTTGCCCCTGGAAAACACTAATCAACTTTGTGTCATTAAGGACTTGCTTATTCTGCACATTTTATATAAATGGAATCATACAATATGTGATCTTTTGTGTCTGGCTTCTTTCACCTAACACAGTGTTTTCATGGTTCATGCATGTTGTAGCACATGTGAAGTGGTATCTCCTTGTGATTTTGATTTGCATTTCCCTAACAAATAATGATGTTGAGCTGCTTTTCATGTGTTTATTGGCCATCTGTGTATGTTCTTTGGAGAAATGTCTAGTCACATTCTTTGCTCATTTTTTAAGTGTTTGGATTATTTATCCTTTGCTTGTTGGCTTGTAAAAGTTCTTTACATATTGTGCATATTAACCCTTTATCAGATAGATACATGATTCACAAATATTTTTTCCCATTCTGTAGTTTGACTTTTCACTTTCTTAATGGTGTCCTTTGAAGCATAAATGTTTTTTTATTTGAGACAGTCTGTATTACCTCTTGTTTTCTTTTGTTGCATGTGCTTTGGTGTCATATCTATAGAATCCATTTCCTAATTCAAGGTCATGAAAATTAATTCTTATGTTTTCTTCTGAGAGTTTTATAGTTTATGTGCTTGTATTTAAGTCTGGTACATTTTAAGTTAATTGTTACATACAGTATGAGGTAGGGGGTCAAAATTCCTTTTTTTTGCATGTGGGTAACCAGTTGTCTCATCACAATTTGATGAAATGATTATTCTTTCCCTATTGAATTACCCCAGCACTCTTGCTGAAAATCAGTGGACTATAAATGTAAGGGATTATTTCTGTACTCTCAGTTCTGTATGCCTGTCTACAATCCATAGGCATTATCTGCCTGTCCTACACCAGTGCCTTCATTACTGTAGCTTTGTAGTAAGTTTTGAAACCAGAAATGAGAACCCTCCAAATTTGTTCCTTTGCTATTCTGGATTCCTTGAATTTCTGAATGAATTTTAGGATTAGTTTGTAAATTTTAGGAAACAAGCAGTTGGGATTTGTAGGTATTACATTGAGTCTGTAGATCAATTTGGGGAGTATTGCTATCCTGCCAATTTTAGTCCTTCTGATTCGTCAGCATATGATGACTTTCCACTTATATAGGCCTTTTTTAATTTCTTTCAACAATGTTTTGTAGTTTCAGAGTGTAAGTTTTCCATTTCTTTCGTTAAATTCTTTTGTGTGTGTGTGCTATGGTACATGTAATTGTTTTCTTAATTTGATTTTTAGATTTTCATTGTTAGAGTATAGGAATACAATTTTTAAAAATATTCTACAACCTTGCTGAACCTGTGTATTAGCTCTGAGTCTTTTTGCTTGTGTGGATTCCTTAGAATTTTAGAAAATTCTACGATTATGTTACATCTGCAAACAGAGACGTTTTAATTCTTCCTTTCAGATACAGATACCTTTCATTATTTTTTTCTTGCTCTAATTGCTCTGGCTAGGACCTTCAAAACAGAGTTGAATAGAAGTGGCAAGAGTGAACAACTTTGCTTTTATGTATAATACCTTTAAAACATTGTTAAAGCATGCTATTACTGTTGAAGCAGGGAGGATGGCAAGATGATACCTGGGGATCTACTATACTGTTCTATTTTGTGCATGTTTGAAATTTTACATAGTAAGGCTAAAGAATGTATTAAAATACTTCCCAAAATTAATTACATTAAAATTTATGTCCCCATTCTCAACAATTATTTTGATTTACTAAATGTTCTCTCTCTCCCTTTGTTTCTTTGTGCTGTGTTATTTTTCTTGAAGTCTTTAATTAGATTGATTTTTTTTTTGTTTTGGTAAAGTACATTTTTCAATTGTTTCTTCTCTCTTACCTCTCTTTCCCTCAGTAAAAAATATGTATTGGTTGTATATATTCTTAGTGGACACAACTGAAAATGTTTCTTTAGCTTGCCTTCATATTTAAATAATGGTTTGACTGGGTATAGAACTCCAGTTTCCAATATTTTCTGTTCAGAATTCTGTGTATGTTACTTTATGTCATCTTGTAACTTCAGTTGCCATTTTGGTTCTCATATCTTTGTTCCTTTGGAAGTGTATAATAATTTTCTTTCCATCTTTGGAGTTTACAGTTTTCACCAGTATGTGTTTATATCTATATCTTCAGATATTATTGTTTGGTACTGGTGGGTATTTCATCTGAATATATCTAGATGTATATTCTAAAAACATTTTTCTAAAATACATATGTGTTTTAACTGTCTTTTATCCTGTACGTTCTCTACTTTTAGAATGCCTATTAAGTGAATATTAGACATTTTAGCTTTATCTTTTTAGTCTCTTTATTTTATATCCTGTGTTTTCTAGAATTTAAAGATTCTTCTGTTTATTCTTCTAAGTTATAATTATCTACTGGACAAATATAAAATATTTGTCATTTACAAATAATTCTCCTTTTTTATAATGACAATTCTTTTTTTCCAATTAGTTGTGGAACTGATTTATGTCTTTCTCACCTTTCCTGTGAATTCTTACTCTCTACCTGCCCTTTCCATACTCTCACCCCCACCCCTGAGCGTAAGATAAGAACTATAGTTTCTTGCCTCAGAAAATCTACATAAGACATTTTCAGATAATTTTGTATATGATAGCATATCATTCCAGAACTCCTTAGAGCACATTTATGAGCCCTAATAGTGCTGTTCTTAAACTAGCTGGGTACCTCTTAGAAATGGTGCTTGTTAGAAATGGTTAGAAATGGTAGAATCCTTGTTAGTATTGGGCACTACTCAGGCCCTGCCCCAAATACTGAATTAGAATCTCCATTTTAACAAGATCACCAGCTGATCTGTTTTATACTCAAATCTGAGAAGCACTGCTGTGGTCTTGTGGTATATGTGACCTATATTGATTGTCTCCCCTCCCCCCTTTTCATAGCCGTCATATCTGGCATATCAATAGGAGCACTTTTTTAAAAATTGTACCTTGATCACCCAAATTGTTCATGGCTAATTAAAGTGTATATATTTTGACATGGTCACAATACAATACAGTATTTTAATAGCAAGCTATGCTATATGAAGTAAAAGAGACAAGGAGGGACTGATTTTATAAACTCATTTTTGGAACAGTAGTTAACACATAGCAGTTACTATGTGCTAGGCAGTGTTCTAATCACTGTGTATGTACATGTGCATATGTGTATATACGAAGTGTGATACAATAGGGTGAATGTTTAAATTTAAAATAATTATTACAGTAAAAGAGACATTGCCATTAATCCCCCCTCAAAATACTCCCCCTCACTCCAAACACACCGTTCTTGCCACTTTCTGAAGCAGTTCTGGAAGTCCTCTTTCCTGAGTGTCTTTAGTTGTGCGGTCATGGCTGCCTCGATGTCCTAAATCGATTCAACATGTTTTCCTTTCATGGTCATTTTGACTTTGGGGAAGAGCCAGAAGTTGCACGGTGCCAGGTCCTGTGAATAAGGTGGATGAGGATACACTACAATGTTTTTATTTGACAGGAATTGCCGTACCTGAAGCGATGTGTGACACGGAGTGTTGTCATGATGGAGGATGAAACCGTTTGCCCATTTCTCAGGCCGTTTTCTATACACATCATTTCTTCAATGCTCTAATAAGCCCTTATGATATTCAGAGTTCACCGTAGTGTTCCTGGGTACAAACTCAGCTCGCACAATTCCATCAAGGTCAAACATCACCTGGATGGCCTTTGGCAGCAGCATTCACCGTATTTCTTGATCACACCTCCTATGTATTTTATATACACACGCCTTTTCTTCTCATAACAACCCTATCAGTCTAGATAGTGTTATTATTATTTCCATTTTACAGACAGGGAACCTGAGACACAGAGAAGCCAAGGCTGCGTACTTAGCACAGGAGCTGGGATGTGGGCCCAGAGAGCACGGCTCTAGAATCTGTGCTCTTAGCCATGACACTGCACTGCTTCTTGGGAGTTTTACTTAAAGATCTCCCTAAACTCAGTGTAGTTTATATGCAAACCAATTAATTCTTGATACATTTGCTCTTTTAAATTCAGTCCTAGAACTCAGCTGCTTGTTGTCATGCAGGGACTCAGCTCCCGCTCCCACATAAGAACGCAGAATGTGGCGAGGCCAAACAGGGAACACAGCCAGGGATAGGGGGCTCACACCACTATATTCTCGATACAGGCTGGTCAAGACACAAAAGCAAACATCCACCAGTACCCCAACGAGGTGTCTTCCTGCACCCCAATCTCACTGGCGGCCGGGTGAGACACAGGAAGTAGGATCAACACGATCCACAATCCACAACCTGCTTGCTAACTGCACTTGTTAGCCGCAATCTGTCGTCCTCTTCTCTACCACTGCGCCTGCTAGCGTAGCCATGGCAGTTATATTAGTGGCTAATGGCTAACTGGTTACAGCTGACGGCGATCTACTACCTGAGCCAGCACCTTTCCACGTGAGGCCGAGAGCCTGGAAACTGCTCTCTGGGACTCTGTCCCCACACCTGTGACACTGATAGATGAGCCACAGATGCCAGATCATTAATGTTTCCTGAATTAATTTTGATTTGCCATTAATTGAGATTTCTAAATGGCAAGATGCAAGAAGGGTCTCTGGTCCTACCCTTGGTGGGTGTACACAGAATATGGTGAGGTCGAAAAGGAACACCCACGGAGCCATAGATAGGGGAGTCATACCACTATATTCTCGCTGGCGGCTGGGTTGGAGACACAGGGAGCAGGAGCCATACGATCTGCAATCCGCCGTCCACTTCTCTGCCAACCCCCTTGCCAGCATAGCCACGGCAGTTATATTAGTAGCTAATGGCTAACTGGTTACAGCTGATGGCCATCTAATAACCTAGCTAGCGCCTTTCCACGTGAATCCAAGAGTCTGGAAACTGCTCTCTGAGACTCCGTCGCTACAGCTGGATTATTGGATTTTGTGCTACCTATCCTCAAGGTTTGTTGTGAGATTATTAAATAACATGCAAATATTTTCTACATAAAATGTTAATTTTATTCTGTAAATGGACAAAAGATAATTATAGAAGCAGTAATTGGATGGCTAATCAAATTAGAAATAAAAATTATCTGAAATGCAAATAAATACCACATGCTAATTTAGTAAATATGTAAAAATCAAACAGTTCTATTAAGTGTTCAAAATGTTCAATAAAGACATAAAAATAAAACTGTTTAGGGTGTAATGAAATGAGCATTCATACTTGACTAGTAGAAATGGTCATCTTTGGCTGGTGGGTTTATTTATATTACTTGACATGTCTTGGGCATTTTTTTCTATCACTTTTTCTTCATAAACTATTTCTATAATGTTGAACATTAGATTGTTTATAGTTTTGTTCACATTTATAAATACTGTAATTAACATGCTTTTATTACTTTTTATCTTAATTGTTTATTATTTTCTTTATGATTGAGAAAAAATGTAGACTTATTGGGTCAAAGGCTAGACTATTTTCAAAGCTCTTAATAAAAATAAAATTAATACTTGATTTTTATTAAGTGCTTACCATATGTTAGTCATTGCTTTAAATGTTTTATATATAAATATATAAATTTAATAAATCTATATAAATAAATTACCTATATAAATTTTTATATAAATGAGTTTAATCTTTATGTTAAACTATGAGATGGGTCCTATTTTAACTTCATGTTACAAAAAACTAAGCCATAGAGGTATTAAATAACTTCTTAAGGTCACTCAATTAGAGGCAGGGTTTGTTTTCCAGAAAGAAGATACTACTTTAAGCTTTTGCCCGTGGAATCTAAGATTATATATCTTTTTATACCTTTATCAGTGAAATGTTAACAATCTTCATTGATTCAGGGTCGTGGATGAATGGCTACATCCAGTTTTGGGTAGAAAATACAAAAGATATGCCTGGGACATTCTATTGCATCAGAAAGCAAGGAAACTCTTAAAGACTAGTGGTTTAAGCCAGAAGGACACAGAGGCCTTTATATTAAAGGGTTCCCATTGGCCAAAGAGGAGGGAACTTAGGTGTCAGAAAGAGCATTGAAGACAGTTGGTTGAAATTCACTGAATATAGAAATCTCCTTGGTTCATAACAACAGACTTACAATAAAAAACATGCCACCACCACCAGTTGCTGGATACCAGTGGTGAAAAATAGGGCACTAACTTTATACTCTGTAAATAAGCAATTATCAGAAAAGAATTAAGCATTTATCCTCTCTTTTTCTGTATGAACTGTGTTTCAGGGTAAGCAGGTAATACTGGTTGAGAGAAAGTTCTTTGCAGAATTTCACTTAATGAATGTATAAAGCATTGCAGGATTAGAAAACAGTTTTTCCGTGATGAAATAATTTATTCAGGCCATGATCCTTAGTTCCATCTAATGAAACTATTAGACAAATGGTCACATGGGCACTTTGCAGTGGAAGGTTTAGGCTGCCCTACTTGGACCTATTGATTAACCTCAGTCTTAACGAAAAGTAGGGCAAGCAGAAAACATGTGCCTCGTTCTGTGAGACATATAAAACATACAGCACAGGCTCTGAAGTATTCCAGCCAAAAATGTTGAACCTGTGTCAAATCAAGCTTCTAGAACAGGGCTTGGCAAACTGTTGCTCCTGAGCCAAATCCAGCCTCCTTCCTGGTTTGGGGTGTTTTTTTTTGTTCTGTGTTTTATTGAAACAGCTACTCTGATGCATTTAAGTATTATTTGTGGTTGCTTTCATGCAACAGTGGCAGAGTTGAGTGGTTGCAGCAGAGACCACATGGCTTACAAAGCCTAAAATACTTACTGTCTGGCCTTTTTGCAGAAAAAGTTTTATGACCCTTGAGCTAGATGAACACAAAGTTCAGTGACACCTAACGGAATTGATACCACAGAATATGGACCTTTTACAGGATAACTGACCTGGCTTCTGTAACAAGTCAGCAGTAGGGGAAACAAGGTACTATTGTAGGTTAAGAGAGACTTAAACACACCAACCAAAAGAAACATTGAGACTCACTTTGGATCTTGCTTCAAATAAGGTAGCTATAGAAAGACCTTTATGGGACACCCAAGAAAATCTGACTATGGCCTGGCTATATTAAATGATATCAAGAATTATTAATATTTTTAGAAAAGCAGTAGCATTGTACTTAGGTAAGAGAATGAATGTCTGTCAATATTTCTCTTATGCACTTGGGGAAACATACCTATATTGTAGGGATATGTTACATTGGGTAATTTTCTTAAAGTTATGTGAAAAAGCACCATCCTCAACTTCATGTGTTATGTTTTAATAGCAAAATGTCAAGTTGACAGGATAAACTGCAAGATACTATTTTAACATTCTGTGAAAGAGCAGGAAAGTTATGAGATGAGCTTCAGTAGAGGTAAGTGAAAAGCTAGCCATGTGCTTGGAGAAAAAAAGAATTCTTTAGATATATTTATTAAATTGGTGGGCTGTAAGCTGTTAAGAACCCAGGAGTCATTGAACATCAAAAATGGTAAAATGCAGCATGTCCTTGGCTTGGTGTTTCCCCCCCTTTCCCAACTAGTTGCTAAAGCTTAAACATAGTTGGGTCTTTCAATCTAAAGACTGAAGCTGCTCAAGAGATTTGATTAGTCGTTTACCAAATATTTTACAGCTTGAAGGACTAGTTGGATCTGAAATCTCTCTTTCCCCTGTGGTTTTCTAATTTCATTCTCTAATAAAGGCATGCTTATCTTCCTCTTTATATTTTTCCATCCTTTTCCTTTTTCTTACCCTCCAAGCAAATGGTAACATGAAACCAAATTGTTAATTATAGAAAGGGTGTTTCATGCTTAAATTAATTACAAAGTCTGGAAATTTTGGCTCATTAAATGAACAAACATTTACTGAGATCTCTGTCAGAAACTGGGAGATTGTTGCTGGGAAATAGGAAGGCAGGGAGAGAGAGTGAAAAAGAAAAAGGGAGAAAGGGAAAAGGAGAGAACAAAGAAAGGAAGGAAAGACTTTCTTTGCCCTTGAAGACACTCAAACTTTGGTGTGGAAGATGGGCAGTTAAATTAATAACTCAAAACAGGATGATCAGGACTGTGGTGGTAATATGCTCATAACTCAGTACTAATTTGATGTGGGAACACTAAGGAGGACTCCTAATTCATCCTGAGATGGATGGAGATCTATTGCCTGAGCTGAAGGAGTTATGCCAGTGAGTAATGGCAATGCACTGGACTCTTCCAGGCAGAGCGAATGTGTTCAAAACCTGAGGCAAGTTCAGGAGCAAATGATATGTAAGGAAGCTCCATTTGTGAGTGTAGACGCTTTCAAAAAGTTTAACTGAAAAAAGAAAGACCAAGATAGAAAAGCAGAAACATGGAGGTATGCTGGCAAGAAGTTTTCTTTTATGGGTGAGAAAGACCTGAATATATCAAGAGTAGACAAGGAACTAGAAGCGGAAGGTCTGGAGGGGAAGGAGAGAGGGGCTAATGAATGACTCCAGGATCCAGAGAGATGTTAATTTTAAACTTACTGTGTGTCCTTGGCTCATGATAGAATCTTTGATAAACTTGAGAACAGTTTTCACTATCAAGTAAATAATTACTCCTTATAATTTCATGTTCTCTGATCATAGATATTACTAGAAGTAGAAACAAACTACTTACTGTTCCATGTTTCATAAATGATAAAGGTAGGAAAAGACAACAGTAGATATTTGATGTGAAAAAAGAAACAGGGTTAATGTCAAGAAAAACAAATCTACAAATGGTATTGACTATGACTTTAACAATTGAGTAATTTTAGTATTGTTGAAAGTATACTTTAAAATTTAAATGGTGACTGATTTTTAAATTCTACTTTCTTTCTAATGTTACCTCTAAAAGGCTATTTTCCGCAGTCTAATACGTTAAGGATCGTTTATCTTTGTTGTTACTACAAAAGCCAACACTTTCTATCTGTTTACATTAGTTTGTACATAAACATCATAGCGTCAGTGATGTCAGCAAGAATAGGAAATTGGTAGCCACACGATAGTCTTCTCTATATTGAATCTCATGTATAAAAACACTTTTTAAGGTGACCTGTTGCTATAGAAGAGGATAATGAATATGCTTTCGTATTTATATTAAATGATAGTACTTAACACCATTTTGTCAATAATATTAAGAAAAAATATCACTTTTCATTTTTATTTATAATCTTATAAAGAAAAACTTCAAATTATGTGGCTATAGAATTTTATGTTGTGTTAATTTTTTTAGAGTAGCGTTTAGTACATAATATTCAATTCACATGAATTAACTTACAAAAGTAGTGTATACTTTAATAAGTCAAACATTATAGAAATGTATCAAGAACCATAGCTAATCATGTCTGTCTCTTCTTCCTATCTTAGGGATGGGGAAAAGGGGTAGGACTAGTACAGTGTTAATAGTTTGTTGTCTTTCATTTTTCTACATGTGTAACTTGGACTCACAAAATACACCAGAGGTCGCAAATTCAAATGCTGACAAAGACCATGTAGGTAACACAAATGAAGAGAACCTGGTGTCAGTGTCGGAATGACAGGAAAAGATAATGAGGTTGAAAATGCGTACCTCTCCTAAAAGAGATCAGCTCAGAATATTTGCATATATGCATAATAAATTTTTTTCAAGGGAAGCCAAGAAATTGAGTATTTCTAGGTGAAGCTCTCAGTTTTTAATGTTGGAGTTAGATAGGTCTGGATTTGAGCCCATCCCTTCCACTTACTAGTTAAAGAGTTTTGGGTCATTGGTTTACTTAACCTGAGTCTGTTTCCTCATCCATACCTTAGGCATAAGAGTATTCTTATGACTTTAGGAGGAAGATTAAATAGTACATCATGAGTTCAGTACAATGCGTAATGATTATAAATGTTGACTGATGAGTAGTTGTCTGGCTTTAGGAGTGTGGGACGGGGATTGACTACAGAGGAACCCAGAGAGTTGTTTGGGTGATAGAAATGTGTGTCTTGATTGTAATGGTGATCCCAGAGCTGTATGCATTTGTTAGAACTCATCAGACTTTATGCTTGGAATTGATGACTTTTTTGCATGTAAATTATACCACAAAGTGCTGATTTTTGAAAAAAAGTAACTGCCTTTCCTTTCTCTCTGTAGTTCACTTTCATCAGCTATTAAAACAGAGTTGATATCAAAGATATCCAATATTTTCATCGCCAGGTTTCTCCTATCCCTTCCCAGCCCGAATCATGGGCCCTCACACTGTGAAAGATTTTGCCTGTTGGGAAACAAGAAAAGGATAAAGAAAAACTACCTTTATTTGTCTGTTACACTTTTCTCCTGTACTAAGCTGACCATATACAGTGGTACCTTGGTTTTTGAACGTCTCCATTGACGAACATTTTGCTTTACAAACACCGTAAACCCGGAAGTAAATGCTTCGGTTTTCAAACATGCCTCGGAAGTCGAACATGTCATGCGGCTTCCACTGAGTGCAAGATCCTGAGGCCTAGATGTCAGCTGTTTTCCAACATTTCAGAACTTGAACCGTCTTCTGGAACAGATTACGTTCGAAAACCGAGGTACCACTGTACATCTGTTTGGGTACTATGCCTGATATATCATTTTAGTAAAGCAGGCCACTGGTCACTTTCCAGAAATGTTGTAATGTAATCAACAACCTGATTACCTACTGTTCAGTAATAAGCTATGAAGTTTAATATACATCAAGAAGAAAATATGCTTAGTGTTTCCTTAAATGAGAATAAAATATATGAGTGACAGCAAATTTGTGTGTGTGTGTACTTGTGTATATTTGGGTGTATATTTTATTTCAAACGTAAAATCTTATAACAATACTACAGGAAGCCAAAACATATAAAAACACCGAACATTCTTAAATGTCTATTAAGAATGTGGTTTGAAAATTAGAATGTATATTTCCAAAAGAGTAATGTTATAAATGATCGTTACTATTATTTTAAATGGCAGGTAGTTCAGGCCGGTTCATAAAAGTCTATTAAATCCATAATGAACGGCTGCAATTAAAAAGCTGTAGAATAATACTTTTAGAATACCAGTAATTAAATAAAGCAGGAAAATAAACTCTATTTCCCAGGGGTTTTTTAACCTTTCTTTACACAAAACATTTCATTATAGGTATTTGTTAGACACTGTAGAGCGTCTCTTCAAAAGAATATACTGAATTTTTCATACATTTTCAAAGGATTCACAAGTATTAGGCTGGTGCAAAGGTAATTGCGGTTTTTATAATTTTTTTTTTTTTAACCTTTTAAACCACAGTCACTTTTGCACCAACCTAATATCTTGGTCCAGCTGTGTGTTAGTTTGCTAGGGCTGCCATAACAAAATACCGCAGTCTGGCTTAAACAATGCCAATTTATTTTCTCAGTTCTGGATGTTAGAAGTCTCAAGATCAAGGTGCCTTCGAGGTTGGTTTCTAATGAGTTTCTCTTCCTGGCTTGTAGTGTCCTTCTGGCTGGTCCTCACATGACCTCTGCACAGGTGGAAAGAGCGATCTCTGCTATCTCTTAAGAAAAGCAGTCTTATCAGATTAGATTCCCTCCCTTATGATTTCCTTTAATCTTAATTACCCCTGAAAAGCCCTATCTCCAAATATAGTCCCACTAGGGGTTAGGACTTTGAGATATATATATATATATATATATATATATATATATATATATATATATGTGAATTTTAGGAGAGGGGAAGGGAGAGATTGGGCACAGAATTTAAGACCAATAGATTCAAAATTAATTTAGAAAAAAATATTAATATGTCTTCACAACATTAAGAATCTGGAAAGAGAATCCAAGGAGGTCAAGATCTCAAAAATAATTTCTGGTTATTAAAATCACAAACAATCCCAAAAAACAATGAACTGCAGAGAAACCTAAAGAAATCAAGAGGTTGCTCAATGACTTCAGATTCATTAAGAATATATTCACAACAAAGAAAGGATATTTAACCCGGGATGAATTGTAAATATTACTAAGATAGTGAAAACTCATGTTTGATTTGAGCAAAACACCAAGGACAATAAAATGGTCATTGGAACATACAGGGTAAAGAATAACAGAAAGTTATATAGAGCTGTAGCTTGGATAGGTGGTGTAATACTGGTAGATGTCTATGTCCTTTCTGTCATATGTGCTTTTCAGACTGAAAGGATAAGAGTGAAAATTTCTGAAAACCTTGAAGGACATTGCTGCAAAGATAATAGGAGTTCATTGAGGTGTTCTAAAGAACTTTGAGTTCTGACTTAGGTACCATTATACTTCCAAGGACTGAGAGGAGGGAAGAAAAGTCAGATAGATGACTGGAATGAGGAAATGCAATTTTGATTTTTCCAAAAAAGGTGGGAGGGATGAGGATTCCACAAACCAACAATTAGTGATAATGACCCAAGGAAGATTATAAATAGAGAATAAAAGAAGTGGTTTATGAATACCTAGGAGAGGAAATAAATCTGTAAGCCTTATGGATTTGGTAAGAACCATGAGGTTGGACAATTAAGTTCGCTAACTCATTCTAGAAAAAGTGTTACATTCCTCATTGCTGAATATCACTATGGTCACCTGCGAAGTACTCCCCTTGGGAAGCTGTGCACTGACGCCAGTGCCTAGTCCACCCTTCAAAGCGATTTTAGAACTTTTTTTCTGGAATAGCCATCAGAGCTATCATTGTATTACCCTTGATGTTCTGTATTGAGCATTGCAATTTTAATAGTTTTCTTAAAATGTGTATACATTTTTTGGCACCCTCTGTATGTACATGAGTATTTATGTTTGATTACTGTTCTCACTGCACAGTGGAAATGAGATTGTAGGATGCTAAGCATATAAATTACTTGAAAACTGCCACTTACTAACTTTTGAACCAATGATTTTCCCTCATACAGATTGGAATAGCTATGGCAAGTGGGTTTTAAGTCCGAAAGTTAAATATACTATTTCTTCAATAAGCAAGAATTACATTCATGTCTGAATTCTTTATTTAAAAAAAAAAAAAAAGTAAGGAACACAGACTTCTTAATGTCATGGAAATTGTTATAGAACCTGAATTCTTTTTTTAAAAGTTAGGAACATCAATTTCTTAATGATTGTAGATTTGAATTTTCAATGAATCCGATTACTAGCTCTTTGAAAATATTACTAAGTGCTAGAAGCTTTAGTCTTGTCTGTAAAATGAACTGTTTTGTGTGTGTGTGTTTTTTATTTTATTTTGGGGAATATGAGGGAACAGTGTGTTTCTCCAGGGCTCATCAGCTCCAAGTCGTTGTCCTTCCTTCTAGTTGTGAAGGGCACAGCTCAGTTCCAAGTCCAGTGGCCGTTTTCAATCTTTAGTTGCAGGGGGCGCAGCCCACCATCCCTTGTGGGAATTGAACCGGCAGCCTTGTTAAAAGCTCGCTCTCTAACTAACTGAGCCGTCCAACTGCCCCTCCGGAAGCTCAGCAGCAGCTCATTGTCTTTAGTCTAGTTGTGGAGGGCGCAGCTCACTAGCCCATGTGGGAATCGAACTGGCAACCCTGTTGTTCGGAGCTGGTGCTCTAACCAGCTGAGCCATCCGGCCGCCCCAAGTGAACTGTTTTAAGGATGAGCAGAGGGAAGACTTGTAAGGCACTTAGGAGTTGGCTGGTATATATCTATCAAATTTTAGCTGTATTTGTTAGCTATTCTTGAAGAACTTTAGTTCTTATATAAAAAACAAATAAAGATACAAAGCATTAGGGATGCAAAGATCATAAATTTAGACATTCTGTTAGTGATGACATCCTGATTATTCAGGTGAGTAAACCAAATGTTAGGAGATGTATTTAATTAAGTTTATAACTAAATAAGTAGTAGAGCTGGGTTTGATTCTGGGGAGTCTGGTTCCAGAGCTCAAACTCAATGCCCTCTGATCTCTTTTCCTAAAACAGTATCTCTTTTGGAAGAGTCTTTCTCTTGCATTGCAGTCAGAAACTACAAAACCTTGGCAAGAAGAAGAATAAAGGGGGATGCTTGATCGATCACCTTTGGCATTTGATTAGTGAGACTAAAAAAAAATTTGTCATAAAAAATTATTTCCTGACTTAGGTGGTAATGAAACTTTCTTATTTGAAAACAGTTTTTTAGGAGTTCTAGTTAATTATGTGGTCCATTAACTATTTAGTCAGCTGCTAATGTATAGTTACGGAAGTAATGTTTTATAAAACTATGTTTTTTCCAGCATATGCTACTTCTAAAGGGTGACTTCTGCAAGAATGTCTAACATGGCTGTACTGGAGACACAGTAAGGGAGGTGGTGGTGTGTGTGTGTATCTTCATATGTATGGGTCCTCTTCTCTCAGGGATTGGAGGAGGTGCATTAGGGAGAAAGTAATTAGTTTTGTATCCAGGAAGCAAGTTGGGGGGCTGCTGTCTGCTTATAACATGAAAATAATTGTGTTATGTAAGTGGCATATTTGTAAAAATGCTTTTTAGAATGTCAATACACCTAAATTATGTAGCCATTTCAAATGATACTCAGAATAAGAAATATCTAATGTAACCCAAGAAGGGTTGGTTATTTGATGTTAACAGAAATTATTATTGATTTTTTTTTTTTTATTTCTGTGTAGTATTGTTTTTAAGTTACGGTAAGTGTATGGGATATTAGCAGTATCATGTTTTATGTTTTAAGGTATTGTTTATTAGTTTTAAAAATCATTAATTCTGTTCTGAAATTGAAATATTTTATAATATTTTGCACAATATGAGACTTGTGTTATTTAGAATGGTGGGAAATGAACTATATTCTCCTCACTTTTTTTGTGTGTGTAATACGAATAAAATTTTTAAAGAAGCCCACACCTGTTATAAAAAAATTCCCTCAATGCTGAAATACACAAAAGAGGTCTTCTTCTCTAATTCCAGTTCCAGAGGTCTTCTTCCGCTATTTCTATACACACTTGGAGTCATATACGTACAAACATAAGTGTATATACATACATGTACATACATACACTTTATATACATACATATACCTTACACTTACGTAAACACATGCATATTAACTATATACATCATTTTAAAGTTATTAATAAAAATTAAATCATAAAGTTAAAGTTAAAATGAAGATGATGTTATTCTGAAGCATATTTAACTTAGTGTGCGTATCTTTCCAAGTTAATATATACAGAAATATTTTATTGAATATTTTTATAAGGCTATATTCATTTGCATACTGATTGAGATTGAGATTAAATTCTTCTTTTTGTTGTTATAAATAATTCCACTGAGCCCTGTAAGATAGGTAGTATCTTCTCCATTTTAGAGGGGAAATTAAGACACAAAGAGGTTAGGTAACTTGCCCCAATTGCACGTGAAGTAATGGTGGAGCTGGTATTAGAATCCTAGCGATTTAGTCCAGCAGTCACAGTCTTAAATACTACTGTACGCTGCTGTTTTCCTTCTGCCTCTTTATTCTGTTTATTGAATTGGAGAAAAATAATGTATAAAATGTATCTAATATTCAAACTCTCCTAAGGATAATTTAATATGCTTCCTTAAGGATATCGGAAACCTCAGGGTCACAAAATTATACAGCTGTAATTGTAGCTGTTTAATATAGAAGTACTAGAATGTTTACGCCAGCCCCTCTGAAATGTTCATTAGGATGTGAATCACTGAGGGTGGGGGAAGATCTTGGTAAAATGTTGATGATTCAAGCATCTGAGGCAGGACCTGAGAGTCTGCATTTCTCTTAAGCTCCTGATGTCACCAGTACTGCTGCTGCTCTGCTTTTGAGTAGCAAAGGTTTACGCAGTTTGTACTAACTTTTAGCAAATCTTGTTAGTTGTTTTATTGAATCAGTTTCTTATATCATTTTGTTTATGCTGCCAATTTTTGTAAATTGTGTACATTAAAGAAATAGATGGGGGCTTTCTAGTAATTAGCATTAATGTTGCTGGAAAAAATAAATTATGGCTTATGTGGTATTAATGTACTTAAATAACTACAATCAGATTTATTGGTGTACTAAATATGGTTTACACATATGTCATCATATCCACCGTTTCTTTATGGAGGGGAAGCACTTCATTTTGAAGGATATAGCTGTCATGAACTGCAAATGTTGTTTTATCACTTTTATTCTTTAGTAGTAATAATACTACATTTTACACAGTTACAAAATGAATACCTCTTTCCGTGCTATGTGCCAGGCACTGTATCAAGTGTTTAATTGGCGTGATCTCATTTACTCATCATGACCTCATCTATTCATTCAACTCTGTGAGCACCTGCTCTGTTCCAGGAACTGTGCCGTGTTGAGCCAAATAAACACAGATTCTGCTCTCCTAGAGCCTAGTGCAGATGCTATACAATAACAGGTGATCGTAAACGTGTGATGGTTGTTAAAGAAAAGTTATTAATTACAATATTTGCTACTTTCTCTAGGAAAAAAAGTGTGATGGTTGAGAACAATTCTGCTTTTAGTCCTCTAAGCTTCTCCCACCTTGTTTTCTTCCCTACCTCACTCCAAGGAGAGTTCTTTCTCTGTCAGCTGGATTCCTGAGCTGTTGTGATGCTAAATTGACCTAATGGGTGGAGAGAGACAAAACTTTAGAAGTGAAGATAAACTATTTGTACAAGAAAAGAAAGAACAGAGGTAGATGGAAATCATTTTAATAAAATCGAATTAAAAAAATTAAAAAGAATACCTGAAGGGACACTGTTCACGTTAAGTTGAAGGAGTAAATATCCTTACTGCTTTGAGTGGGAGTCTTTTTAAAAGCACTTTTTTTTATTAGGTGATACGTACTCAGTTCGGTAAGTTATTTGAATGGTTCCAGTTGCTCAGCTTTGCAATAGGAGGTATAGAAAATCAGGAGCTACCAAAATAGGAAATAATTCTGCCCCTGGTCTTAAAACTGTTAAAATTGGTGATAAGAAAAGGTTGAAAGAGACAATGCAAGCCATTTTTTTTTTATGAAGTACCAAGATGTGTGACCCTAGCAGTAAGCACATTGTGGTGTGATTGAGCATGCTCTTGGAGGAATACTATTTTTTATAATTACATGATTCTCTCTTTTCTAGTAGTATGGAGTTCTCTTTTGACTATTGATAGAAAATTCTTTCTGGTTTTAATCAGATCTGTATATTTGACCTTTATATATTATACTACATCATTGTGATTTCCAAAATGTTTTGTTTTCCTTGCTACTACTAAATTTTGGGTCTCAACCTATTGTTTTGAAGATTAAGAGACTTTAGTTTCTGAATATTACCGGTAGCTCTTTGTAGTTGTTTTCCTTTTAAAGAGAGAATCTGAAAATTTTTTATAAATTTTTATCTTGGAAATTAGTTTATTCATTATGTTTAATTTTAGGAAATGGTGCTCTTGCAGAACATTCTGAAAATGTGCATATTTCAGGAGTGTCAACTGGTAAGTCATTTTTTGTAATGTTTAAATTTCATGCATGACTTATAGGGTAAATATTGAAAGCCACCTGGTATCTTACGAAGTGATATTTGGCTATAAAAATTATTACTGCTTTTTGCAGCATGTAATAAGGAATGAAGTAACTGGAACATGGAGAAATTCTCATAAGATAAAACTGATACTTGCATGCCCATGGATTGATTATACTTTTCCAAATGGACTGCATAATTATTTTTCATGCAAACATTGAACCAAGAGAAGTTAGCTCAAGTTGAATTAGTATTTTCTTTACAAAATTACATGAAATGAAATTTATTAAAATGTAACTTTGAATGTAGCATTTGAGCCTTAGAAATTAAATATTTTGGTTGATTTTTAGATTAGAGCACTACTCCACATAAAGCTGGTGTACGTGAGTGTACAATTTATATGCTATTAAAAAGCAATCCAACATATTTGTGTCCATAAAATTCATAGACTCGTTGAGGTAAATGTATCTTTTCCACTCATCTAAACTTTTATAACTTAATTACTTAAAGGCCCATCACTATTAAAATTGTCATTCGTACTGACTTCCACAGCTTTGTTACCATTTTTGCTGTATCTACTATAATGACTAGGAAAGCAAAATACTTTATTTTTGCATATACTAACATAGAGTTTCTTACTATTACTTTAAGATTGCCCTGTATTTTTATGTTTTGTGTGATTAAAAAAATTGCACTTAGTATATTTGTCATTGTACTCTGATTTCTTCATGTCACCTTGTAATTGGATTATTTTTTTCTCATATGAAGCAAAACTGAAAGTTTCCTCTTTTGTTTATGCCTGATTTTTTATCTGTATCCTAATCTCTTCACCAGTCATATTGGATTAGGGCCCACCCACATCACCTTATTTTAATTTAATTATCGCATTAAAGACCTGATCTTCAAATCCAGTCACATTCTGAGGTACTGGGGGTTAGGACTTTAACTTAAGAGCTTTGGGAGTGACACAGTTCAACCCATAACAACGTGTGTTTTAATTAAATGTATTTATGCAACAATAAAAATATTTAATTTCAGAGGTCTGTGAAACCTTATTAATGGTTTATTGTTTTTCCTGAAAATTGTTCTCATAAAATTTTCCTTCTGTGGAAAGAGAAGAATAATAATGAAATCTATTCCAATTATACCACTAAAAAAATAAATGAATGCTGTTTCAAAAGCTGCTTTTGAATACACAGTTTCGTGGCAGTTTTTCTTTGGCTAATGTGGAGCTATGGAGGATGTAATGCTTGCTGTAGTATAAGCCTTCTGAATTCCTTGTGTCCTCAGTTAAAATGAAAGCTCCTTCAGTGCTGGTCTAAATGGAGAACTAACCTTTGGAGGAAACTCCAAATGGAGGACTTGCTTTCTCTTGAGACCAGCAAGTAAAAATGAATAATTCCCACAAAATTCCAATGAATAAACATATAAAAATATATTTCTGGTTCTTAAGTATGGGATAATTTGTTTCTATTTCTAATATTCTACAGTATCCTCCTCAAATCTTTGCTAGGAGAGAGAACTCTTTGTCCTTTTGCTGGTTCTTATGCTGCAGGTATTGGCATAAGAAAATGTAAACTATCAAAAAGTACATACATCTAGTAACAGTATAATGGGAAAAATTATTGGATAAATCTTATTTTTTATGCTTTTTTTTAGTTTAGAATTTTTCATTGTCTGGAATTATAAATCTGCTTTCATTTATAAAATAAAGAAGAAAAGACAAATGGTGTTTTATAGATCTAATAATATGTGGAAATCATTATGCAGTTATATCCCAGAAACAGCCAAGTAATTTAACTGCACGTATGAGAGAGTAGGAAGGGTATTTTAATGTCTGAATTAAGTATCTCATGTTCTTTTTTTAAAGGTCTAAATTTTTTAAATAGCTAAATTACTGCTCATCTGAAACATTTTTAGGTCAAATTAGTTTGTAACAAAACCTTTGCACACATTAAACAAATATATTTGATTTTTAAAACGTATCTGTACTGAATTTTACTCTGATCTGTGATATTTGTTTCAATCAGGATAATTCTAGAAATAATTATGCCTTGCCTACTCTTGATTACTTTCAAATCAAGTTTTTTACTTGTTTTTACAAATTCTACTTATTCATTATAAACATTTCAGCAAACATTTAGAAAAACTGGAAAAAGCAAAAAGATTAAGAAAATCACCCATTAACCCTGCATTCTTAGTACAATTAATAATAGTATTTTAATTTCTTTCTCCTTTTCTGTCCATACCTTAAAAATAATTGTATATGTGTTTGAATTTTTAATTTTATCTCCTGCCCTTTCTATTTAACACATTATAGAAGACATTTTTATAACCATTATTTTAATACCTATATAAAATTTTCCTCAACTGTCTGTATTGTAATGTTCTTAAACATATCAATGGATTGTTTCCAGTGGGGTCCCCTTAGTATGCATCTTATTTCAAGGCATATATATATATATATATATATATATATATATATAACCCTTTTTTATTTCTAAGACTATTTCTTTAGTATAGATTTCTAGAAGTGGAATTACTGTATCAAAGATCATAAATAATTTAATGACTAGAAATCTTTTGACAGATTGCTTTCAAAAAGGATTATACCAATTTACATAGCTATCTGCAGTGTATGAGAGCACTTACATTGGGTATGATCGTGTTTTTCCTGTTAACCTTTTTCTTGCCATGTTTCTATTAAAGTCCCAAACTTTTATTTCCCCAAAACTGTTGAGAAATGGAACTCTTTTTGATTCATAGCCTGGAGTTGTAATATTGCAAAGAATAAGAAAATGAGATTGGCTTTTCCTTATGATTAGGCAAAAACTACCCTGAAATTTAAAAAAAGATTTTCTGGTTGCCAATAGGAACAGATGTTGGAGCTTGGTACTTTCTCAAGTATAAAGTTTTTGCATATGAGGATTAACACGTTATTTCCAATTCGCCAATAACACAGCTTCTGAATGTTCATACCTTATAACACGCATCGCTGAAAGCTCTGTCTGAGGTCAGTTAGCTTGATCTTGAGTCTACATTTGACTTAGACTTTTTGCCAGGCAAAGCTGACGTTTCTGAGAGCTGAGAAAGAAAATATCAATTTAGGAAGTTTCTTTGAAGCCTTGTTCATATTAACAGAATTAGCAGAATATATAAAGTAGACTTCAAGTAGTTGTTAAGTACTGTTCTTACTTTATTCCATCAGAATATATCACCCTTTCTTGCTGGTGTGTATTTGCATTTTATAGTTCCTCTTCTAGTACTCAAGGGAGGACACTGCTGATCCTATAAACCTTTAAAACTAATGATTTAAGTTGTAGCCTTTTAAATTAGGCTATATTATTTTCTAAATTGTAATGAATTTGCTTACGACAGATTAGTTAGCAACAGTTTGCAATAGCGTAGAACACTGTAATAGAATGGCTTTTGTTTTAACCACAGTTTTAGGCTTAGGGACTGTAATAACGTGATATTGTGAAGTTTTCCTGGAAGAACATTGAGTCCGATAACACTTTTCTTATCCTAGAATTTTCAGATCTTTCAAATACAGAATCTAAAAGGAAATAAACTGTAGTTATTTGAGAGCAGTTTATAATTATTTTTTAAATATAGAAAAGTTACATGAATAAAACAGCAAATCCAAGTGGTCCTTTGTATCTTTCTTATGCGGTTTTAATGTTGTTTTCAGTTATTCAATCAAATACTTGTACCTCTGGCTAAACTTGCTAAAAAGAATTTCACCAGTTCTTTTGACCAGCATTATACAGTGTCTTTTAGCCATGTTTCAGCTGAAGAGGGGAAAGAAAGCTTATTATATTTTGGGTGACAATGAATTCATTAGGATTTTTAGGATTTCAGAATGTAAAAGAACATAGTGTGAACCCAAGAAATTATCCTTCAAGTAAAGAAAGTGAGTAGAGAATATAAGACTGAGTACATTTTTTTTTAAAAGATCACACACATTAGTTTAAGATATTATTAATTTTAAAGGCATTGCCTGCCTTCAGAGAGTTCATTTATAAGACACTTAAGCTTTTAGTGTAGAGTACTCCCTTAAGTTTTAGAAAGAAAAGTAGTGGTTGAATTATAATTTTTATACACCATACTTCTATGTGTAATAATATGTACTATGTAATTAAACCTGATTTATAATGTTTTATTATACAATAACATATTTTATGTGAAGCATGTTTGTGTATTATATAATCATAACATTTCATGTAGTATCAAATATTTATTGAACAATTATATATTTATAACAAGATTATTATGCATTATAATTTTATATTACATTATTGTAATAAACAGTAAGTAAACTCAGCATTAGAACAGTAAATGTAAGTACTGGGACCACAGACAGAACAGGTTGTAATGTAACAAAAATGTGCGATGCTTAGATGGTGGAAGTGAAATTCATCCATCCACTGGACTGAATGGGACAGCTCCAGTGAAGATATAAAAACAAGTTGCATTCAAGCATTTAACATTTTCTTGTCTACTCCATCACTTTGAGAATAATCCTTTTTCACTTTGAGAATAATTCTTTAGTGTGATAGCATATTAAATATTTGTAATTTTGTTAAGGCATGAATTTGAATTGGAGATACTATGCAACTATTGTTCAAAAGTCAGTCACTTACAGGTAAGCAAACTGGACCGGATAAAAGATAGGGGTGATTTTTATCTTAAACTGCCCTAATAGAAGTACAGTATTCAGAACAAAGTAGATGACAGTTCTTTACTCTTCACTTAAACACACTCTGAGTACTATGTTTATTTCTGGGTGTCCCCCTTGACAGAGACAGGAAGACTAGAACAGTCTCAGAAGAAGATGTGAATATTGTAAAAATTATGTCAAAGCTGGTAGAGGTAGCTTAGAAAATTATGGGCCCCAAGGCCAATTCATCTTTGCTCAGGTGCTGATTTCGGCCTTACCTCGTCTTTTTCCAGCAAGAATCACAGTAAACTGCAAAAATTAATAATTTTCCCATTCAGGAAATAGAAATAGTAGCTTGCTTAGCATTTTTGTCTTTTGTAGTGCTTAAAATTGGAAAACATATGTACCATATCAATAGTTTTATGCCCTTTCAGGAAAAAATCGCCCTTTTGTGCCCTTAAAAAGTATAAAAGGTTGAATCTTCCACATTCATCTTATCTTGTGCTTTGCTAGCAAAATTTAAAACTATTCTTACTCCTTAGAAATTTTAGGGTAAAGTTGGTTAGATAGTTATTAAGAATATTCTCCTACTTTATTCATACTATGCTGTGACCCTATTGGAACTAAAAAAGCTATGTTTTTTTCTATTTTTCCATATTTTGTGCCTCTTGACTTTTTAAATATTTTATTTAACTGCCATGTAGCCCCTGATTATGATTTGTTTGTTTGTTTGTTTCTTCTGGACTTTAGTGACCTTCAAGGAACCAAGGAATTAACCTGCCTTGATTAGAGCTAATAGTCAAGTGAAATATTTTGGTCCTTAAAAAAAAAAATTACTAAGAATAAGAGGAATAAATGATAATAAATATTGCTGCATTTGTTCTTAAGTAACTGTGCTAATGCAGATGAGTAGTCATTTAACCATAAGCAGCTGGATGTAGGATTTTCTGCTTGCAGTAGAAATGTATGATTTCTGGTAATAGGTCTTAATGAGAGAGGGTCCCCAGTGTGAGTGGTAGATTAATACGTTTTTCTGCTTGCATTGAATATTTTAAATGTGCTATGATTGTTTTCATAAAAGGAGAATTTCAGTTTTCTGACTACTTGAAAAAATTAGAATGAAATTTGGCGAATTCTTAGGGAATACTACTCATATTCTCTGTCTCCTTGCAGCTCTTTCCATCCTCATTGTGTTCACTGTCCTGACATTTTCACTATGACAGAGCTCAGCTCAGGTTCAGGTGGTCAAAAAACCTGTTCAAGGAGTCTGAACAACAAAGGGTCAAAAAAAATCAAGACACTAGGTATAAGCAAGAAGAGGGCTTTCAAATGGAAGT
The DNA here is from genome assembly GCF_057876585.1 of Rhinolophus sinicus. NCBI lineage: Eukaryota > Metazoa > Chordata > Mammalia > Chiroptera > Rhinolophidae > Rhinolophus > Rhinolophus sinicus. Next base: position 27,291,356 of record NC_142506.1, read on the forward strand.
AGTTTCTTCCTACCATGGGCTTCTTGTGTTTCCTGTTGAGGTTACAGGGCTGAGCTGTGTCATATGTGACAGTCTGACAAAGAACTGCTCTTGTACTTGAACTTCATTCATCCCGCAGATTCTGACACTCACTTGATCACTTGCCCAGTGTTCTCAGTGGCCCACAGACTTCATACTCAGCATGCTTGCTTTCTAAACTCGGACTGTCGGTTCAGTATTAACCATCTTTCAGAACACTTCCACCTTTCATTAGTCACTTAGTCTTCTCTCCTTTTCCCCCTTCTCTCTTCTTTGCCTTTGAAATTTCTCCCTCAGCTTTCACTGTGTCCCCTTATTGCTGCTATTCTACCCCATGCCCTAATCATCTTACCTATAACTAATGTATACGTGTACATTTTTATTATTAAAGGTAGGTTCTAGAATGCTGTTTATAAAGGTTTTTAAATGAATTCCAAAGAGACTGAGAAGCAGTTCAGTCCTGCCTGCAGTCCCTATGTAGATTTGTAGCAAAAAGGAACCAGTCTTTAGAAGCTTTAAAGCTAAGTATAACCTCCTCCTCTGTATTTTAGATTCTGTTTCTTTTCTCTCTGTGTTGATATAGGACCAAGAGATCTTTTTTCCAAAATAGACCACTTTTATCTTTATTGCAATTCTATGGAGGCAGCCCCCCTCAACCCTCCAGATAATTATTCCAGCTGTTTTAGGGAGCCCCCTAGTGGGTGGTGGTGTGCCTTAGTGATAAGAGTGCAGGTTCTGAAGCCAATTGCCTGGGTTCCAGTCCCAGTTGTGACACTTAGTAGCTTTTTTGTGACCTTAGGAAAATTACTGAATTTCTCTGTGCTTCCATTTTTTTCCTAATCTGTTAAATGAGGATAATAATACTAAGAATTAAATGAGAAAAGACAAAAAAAGGAAGTACCTAACGTGTTGTACTAATGTTAGCAGCAGCAATGGGATCCCAGACCTGACCATGTACTCCTCACTTTGATTAAGTCGCAGGCCTTGAACCCACGGTGTGAACTAAAAACTTCTGACTTGCAACAGAAATCTCATCACAGTTAGCACTGTGCGCCATTCTTAGCCTTTAAGTTTTCAAACTGCTACCCTTCTCCTAAATTAACAGTGAGACAGTAGGCATCTGGTTTTTATATTCATCATCTAACTACATATTCTAATTTTTGTGTGTCAGTGTGCCTTTTATTGCTTGCGTAGGTACAAAATTTTCCATGTTTTGCATGATTCACTTGTTAACCTTCAGAATCATTCTCATCCCATATGGCCGTTCACAGTCACCATTTGCTTACTGATTTTTTTTTTGTTTTTGGAAAAATTTTTTTTAAAGTATCTTTCTTTCCATTAGAATCAAACCGTTCTTACTAGTATTTTCAACATTTGGAATTGTTTTTATGTGTATCAGCCACGATGGGCTTAATGTTTATAAAACATCTGTACTCTGAAAAACAAGATACCAAATGGTAGTGACCCCCATTGACTGTACATGCCGTCCTTCGCTTATGAACAGGGTGAAAAAGTTTTGTTCCATAGTGAAAACTTTCATAAAATAAAATTTTACAAGTAGATAATCTTCTGTACTTGCTTTTTAACTGATCTCCTTACCTCATCAATTTCTCTTTCGCACAGGTTCTAGCACCACAAAGTAATCTTTACAAAGTATTTGGATCATATCACTTCCTTCTGTAATAGCCTACCTTGGCCTAACTGGTGTCTATGGAATTTAATCATTAAATTCTTCTAATTTGGAATGTGCTCTTTACTCTGGCTCTATTCTATTGTATGAAAGAACTCCTATGTTAAGTAAACCCTGTTCTATACTTGCATAATGTAGGGTGTTTTTTGTTGTTGTGGGCCTTTGTTTTTGTTAATATTACCACATACCTATATGATACATTGCTTAAAATTATTTTATACAGTATATCATTGAGGACTATATTGTCTTGTATGCTCTCATAACTGTTTATGTTTCTTAGATTCACTTAAACAGCATATCTCATTATTACAAAACTACAGTTTCCATGAGAGCATGAATTCTCTTCATGCTCTTTTGTGCTTTTCATGTGTATCTCATGTACCTAGGTAGTCATAAGCATAGCTGATTTTTACTTACATTTCGGTTTTGTGATTTATTAAAACCAAAGGCACAAAAACTTCATGTCACTTTTAGTCTCAACTACTTTTTTAGTTGTAAGGTGTCAACCCTTGTCAGTTTTGAAAATAACCCAGTTCTTCATATGTAGAACAGGAATTGGTACTTTTTCTTTTACAAGTAGTTCAGCTCTAATCATAAATTTTCTTGCATACCTCAGTTTTTAGGCTTTAAAACCACGAAACCTGAAATTCAAGGGAAGTTGATTTGACACTTTTGAAGTCATCCTCTCCCTTTCCATATGTCCTCTAAAATGAAGGTTGTTGAACAGTTCTTATTTATTTACTTTTTGAATGGTTGCTTTAAAGATAATAGCATGGCTTAGTAATCTAGTTTTAAAATCATAGTTATTTGCTTTTCTGTGGGAATATTGAAATAGTATCAGGATAAATACAGAGAAGTCTTGAGTATTTCTCAATCCGTGTTGCCCCGTTTTCTAAACTATGCAGTGAGATCTTTGTATTTTAAGCTGGAAACTGATACCAAAATCTTATTAAGAAGCTCCATTAATGAATCTATACCTAATTAATTCTTTAGTTAATTCTCCCTTTCTAACCGTCAACATAACAAATTAAAAATTGTATGTATTTAGTTTAGTCTTTTGGTGCAGCTTAACCACTAGCATTATAATAATCCCATTTGCTTTTATTTTTCATTTCAGATGTTGTGTATACTAGACTCACTATGAATTAAATAGGCTTTTTGGGATCAGATAACCTAATCACTACATACTATCAAGATGCTGTCCAAATTAAAAATTGTCATATTTTGAATGAATATTTAGAACCCCTTTAGTTTGGGAGTTTCTATTTATAGACATGGGAAATTAATGAAAAGTGTATATATAGAAAATCATCCAAAATATTTGAATGTTTGTTTATATCTAAAGATACTGACCAAAGTAAATTACATAGACATGTTTTTTGTAGATGTTTGTATCCCCAGAACAAAAAGTTGATATTGGCTATTAAGAGATGTATTAAGAAAGTTATATGAAGAAAAACTAAAATATAGTCATATCTGCCATAATGCCATGTATATGTTCCTGAAAATCTCACATTCTGCAAAATCAAACCCTAACAGGGTTTATGGTAAGAGTAGTGTTGGTACACATCACTTACAGATACGGAGCTTTGTAAGTATAGCTCTAACAATACCAGTCCGCACTCTAGCACAGTCAAATATCCCCTGACATACCGAGAATCAAGCCAGACTTTGCTATAAACTCCAGGGTTCATACTTCTTCCTTGAAGACAATTGCATGTAGTGGAGACCAATTTAATCAAAACTGAAAATATAACTCAAGTGATGTATTTCATCAACTGAGTGTTTTGTTTATTTTATTTTTATAGTGAGGAAATGTCTTCACCTCTCCATCTGTACCTGCAGCCTGCCAAGACAGCTCAGTATAGAGGAAAGTCAAGCAGTTCTTTAAGTCAGTAAAGTAACCACTTGCAATAATGGAAGGCCCTTCTGTAGGGTTTTTATATTTTTCTTAAACTATGAAAACTCTTGCTTCGGGTTGCTTCAAATCATTAACATGCTGGGAATAAAATCTTACAGCTTTTCATTATGCTGACAAGATTCTTCTATTTGTCAGTTATATGTAAACTAATTCTCATTGAAGAACTAGTCAAAAAGTAGCTAAAATATTATGTATAAACAATAGAGAAGGTATGGGTAGGAGAAATGTAGGTAAAAGAAGCTCAGGTTTGTTATATCCTAAATTGGGAGTATAGTCAAAATCTAAAAAGATGACGTTCAAACTAGCAAAACCATAGAAAACATTTTGGTTTAAAACAAAAAGAGATTCATTTTCTAAAACAAGGTTTTGTGAGTATGTATCTGAACTCCATCCTTATCCTGGCTTCTACCCATGTCAGATAACCAGTAATCATGGCATTATTTCTCATTCTTTCCAGAGTGTAATGGTGCCAGTTACATATTAAATGAACAATCACTGCCCTTTTTCCCACTTAGCCTGAACACATCCTTGAGTAGCCATCTCAATGCAGCATTAAATACCAACCATTCTGATTTGGCATATCATATGATGTTACGTATTGACAGTTTACTGTAATTCAAGTACTGTGCTAAGTCCTTTACCAAAATAATTGTATTTAACCCTTGAAACACCCTTATGTGGTAAGTAGTGTTTTAATCCTCATTTATAAGTGAGGAAATGGAGTCTTAAGTATTATCAAATTGATTGCAACAGTAAGTCACCAAAAATTTTTTATGTAAAAGTATAAATATAATAAACTAAGAAAAAATGAAATTACATTTAATAGCTGTTTGAGCTGAAGTGTTATGATGAGTTGGGAATGGGAAATCCTCATAAGATGCTGCAATAATGACACAATAGAGGAGTAAGAGGAAGCCAATTGGAAGATTGGGGCAGATGTGTAGAAAATAAAACAGGCCTTGATTCCCTAAGAGGCAGTGAAGCAGCCTCAATTTCTGCCTTTGAAATTTTGAGTTTTAGTTATTGTGGGGCCTGGCTTTACTTATTTCCTGAGCTTGAAAATCCTTGAGATTGCCTGCAGTATTCCCAAAGTAGATTTCCTTTTTATTTGAGTTAGCTGAAATGACTGAATGATGCCTAAGACAGTAAAGATCCAGAATACAGTAGTCCCCATTTATTTGTGGGGGATACATTCCAAGACACCCAGTGGATGCCTGAAATTGCAGATAGTTCCAAACCCTATATATACTGTTTTTTCCTATACATAATTGATAAAGTTTGATTTATCATTTAGGCATGTAAGTGAATAATAATATTTACTAATAGTAAAATAGAACAATTACAACAATATTCTATCATAAATTATTTCAATGTGGTCTCTATCTAATAACTGATCTGATAACAAATACAACTACGAAATGACTGATGAACGCGCAGCATATACGGTGTGGATACACTGGACAAAGGGATGATTTACATTCCGTGTGGGACAGCAGAACAATGAGAGATTTCATCACACTACTCAGATGGCACACCATTTAAAACTTACGAATTATTTATTTCCAGAATTTTCCATTTAATAATTTCAGACCCTGGTTGACCGCGGATAGCTAAAACCATGGAAAATGAAACCTAAGATAAGCAGGGACGGCTATATAGGACAAAGAGAAGGATTTGGGAAACATACAGTTCTGTTCATGTTGAATTTGAGGTTGGAGTGGCCAGTGGGCATTTGGCTTTGCAAAATCTGGGTTAGACATGTTAAACCTATGAACTATAAGTCATAATTGAAAATGTGGGAGTGAATGAGATCTTCCATAGAGAATGAGAAGAACAGAAGGCTTGGGAATGAATCATGAACACCAACATATCAGGAGCTGGCTTAGGAAGAAGGATCTGGTGCTAGAGAACTAACACAGTCCGAGTTAGGAGAAGAAGAGGTGATGTCAGCAAAGGCAAGGTAACGCGTATCAAGAAGAAAAGAAACATTACTGTTTTGCTCTTGAGATCAAGTACCATGGGGACTGAAGGTCCATTGGAGTTTACAGTGAAGTCAGTGATAGACTTTGCCTGCTAGCAAGATTTTTATGGAGTTAAAAGTAAGAATTGGAATTCTGATTTCCGTGGGTCAAAAAAATGCAGTGAGAAAATAAGGAGATATATCAGTGCATCCTGCTGAGCTATCAGAAATATAGTACAAATATATCATGATGATTGCGGGGGTGAGGGGGGCTTGAGTTATGACTGAAATCGACCTTAGAGATATTTAAATAGCAGCATGAAGAAACCAAAGTGCCAAAAGATCTAGTAGTTTACACTGGCGATGCCTGTAAGTCTACGTCTTCTGATTCCAAATCTACCAGTATATATGGGCAAACTGTTAACCTAAAGGGAGGAAAATTTCTTTAATGGTTTCTAATGTTAATCTTACTCTTCTTGGCATATGAATTTATTCTTTCTTAGATCAAGAAGGAAATAAGTTATGGTTGTGCTAGAGTATATTTATCTACATGCCCCCAATGTATTGTGCATGCAAAAATGTATTGATAAAAAGCCACTGGCTGGATCTGAAACAAAATGCCAAATTCAGTCATGTTGCAAATGTGCAAAATTAACGCTATCACAATAAATATTTATAACCAGTTAAGGGAGAAGCATTATGATATTGTTTTGTTTTTAAAGTATTTATTGAATTACGAATGTAAAATACTGAATATTAAGGGAACCATTCTTATTTATGGGTGGTGGGTCTTATCTTTGGGCAGTTGTGTGAAAATAAAATATGCACAACAGTATTAGAACATATCAGAACATAAATTCCTTAGTTTTTGGTATAAGAGCACCATCTATGGGTTTCTCAAGTATTTCAGGGGTGGAAATTTTTTAAATGAAACAAAAACCTAATAAAATTCTTTCTAGTTTTTTATTCTGTAACTAGTCTGTTCATTTATTGAAAGGTTAACAATTGTCTCCCTAGTCATAAAGTGTTCCCTAGTTTTCAGATGTATCCCATTACTGTTAAATCAGCTAATAAGTATTTGAGTACTTACATGCCAGCCAGTACAGTATTATGATTCTAAGTTAAATATAATTCAACTCAAAATTATATTATTCTCTTTAAAGTTGATGAATCTTTTAAAGAAAATGAGCAATTGTCTACATTCTGGGGGAGAGGTGATGATTATTTTTGCCTGTTTATTTGTATGTTGGTTTCTGTCATCATGAACTTAAGAATTCCTTCAGCATATTACTCCAGAATGCTTTCGCAAGAGATAATAAGACAGAAAAAAGTCTTATGAATGACTTATGGTATCTCTTCGTTAATTATTGTGATGATAACTCATTAGAGCATATAGTTGGAAGCAACACTCTGGCACTTCATTGTTAATAAGCTCTTAAAATAGAATCACATTTAGTTAAATTTAGTCTTTTTCTGAAGTATCTATCATTCATTAAAGTTAAAATTTTTTGTAAGGGAAATTTTACTCTTCATGAAATTTAATAAAAAAACATTGGAAACTTTGACTGTGGGTGAGCAATAAGATGTGTGCTAGGTAGGCTCTTGATATATTTATATCTTTACGTTCTATTTCATGAATCTCTATGTTCTAAAAGTGATTGAAAACAAGATCTCTTTGGTAATGTACCCTAATTCCAGCATAGACCCATTTTAGGTATGAACCTTTTTTCTTCAGTAAAATATACTTTTAAATCCTTGCATGTTTTCTTCAAGGGATGGGTTATTCTATAGAAACACAAATTGACTAAGCAATATAGCTTGCTTCTTTTTGATCATTATGGAAAACTTTTAAATTACATGCTATACTTCCTGTCATTCTAACCTAAATTGAACAGACTGTAAACCTCTGTGAACAACAACTACAACAAAAAGTCATTTTTCCAAATTATAATTGTAATAGGGATACTTGCCTACCTACAAATTGGGTTGCCTAATTTTTATTTTTAAACTAACAGAACTCAAAGAGCATGAAAATTTAGGCCAAATATTGTATCAGGTACTTTGCGTGCAATGATTCATTTGTTCACCCAACAGTTCCTTTAGCTAGGTACAACTAGTAATTATTACGAGAGTCTTCTCTTACTTTTGGGAAGACAGCTAGTATTGTACAGGTTCTGAGCTCGTGGCTTTTGAGTTCAATACATCCTTTTTACTATTTTTCTGAAAATGGCCTCCATCACTTCTGATAACTGTCTGTGCACCCCTGCTACTCTCCTACTCCTCGTTTGCCACTTTAATCTGTTGTTTTACAAATCAGATATTCCAATTTGTTGAAATTGTATCAAATAAGAGGTTCTAGGATTTTAAATGTTACTGAAGGCTTAAGCATTCATTACATACTTTTTTGTAGCCCAGTGACTATTTTTTAAATTGAGGGAGAATAAATTGTCAGATTATCAGCTGAATTATTGATATATAAAATGTTAATTGTATTACTGTGAGAGTTCAAGATAATCAAGAAGAATAATCCAGGAAAGTGTTGGTAATAGTTTGAATTTATTCTATACTTTTCTGTGATACTCAGATATCTACTTACATAATGATATTTTAATCACTGACTATTTCAGGCCTTTATTTTTAAAAGTAATATAGGAATCATTCATGTCCCTGTACTAAATTAGAAGTAGTAATGAAATAAAGAACTACTTTGCAGTGATTTTGAAGTAACATTTGGCTGTCTTTGTCTAATCATCCACTAATTTTTTAACATTCCAGCATTTTACTATTAGGTTTATATGTGCTTTCCCTTAATTATTTTGTTCAGAGGACTATTTATATAATTGTCTTTTACTTAAAGTGTCCACAAAGCAAAATGGTACTCCTAAGGATGTAAGCATAACAGTCCGGTAAATATTGAACCATAAGTAGTTTATAATAAAGAAAATAAGTTTAAAAGGCGAGTTTTTAAAAAAGGATGGATGGATGGATGAAGCAATCGATCGATCTCCGTCGCTAAACCTATCAATTCTAGAGTCTTAAAACTTTGCAAAGATCCAGTTTGAAAACTTCCATGCTCACCAAACTGTACTTGATTTGGATAAGATACTGTGACTAAAAAGGAGGAAAATAAAATATCTCATTAGAGTAATAAAAGCTTCTTAAAATTGATAATACCATATTTTATTGTGGATGATTTGATGTCTGAAGCGTTGGTTTTGTTTTTATAAACACTGGTTTACTTAATGCCTTGTTTTAAAGTATAATAATTAGCTAAGATTGCTTTGGCTATCTTCCAGCTTGTGGGGAGACTGCAGAACAAATTCGAGCACCAAGTGGTATAATCACGAGCCCAGGCTGGCCTTCTGAGTATCCTGCCAAGATCAACTGTAGCTGGCTCATACGGGCAAATCCAGGGGAAATCATTACTATCAGGTGATTCTGGCATCTTTATTATTATATCCTATTTTATAAAATATAAATTCTGTTTCCAAGTACCATCACTCAACATGCAGTAAAACAAAAAGATGGTTTCCAGATAATGTAATAAATTATAGTACCATCTTAAGGGTGAGAAAAATGGCCCATCCTTTCCCTACTATTAGGACATGTGTTTTCAGTATTTCCTACTGGTGGTAATGGACTTGCACTCCATATTCTTCTAGGCCACATTTTAACAAAAGGTACACATTTGCAAAATATCTTAATTAGGTTCAAGAGTGTAATCTTTGGCCGTGGGACAAATAAACAAAACTCACTAATCCACTTGTAGATCTAGCCCATAACCTTAGTCTCATTAGTAGAGTCTTAAGTTGTAGGGTATGAGTTAAAATAGTTGTAGGGTATGTCTGTGTGTGTGTGTGTGTGTGTGTGTGTGTGTGTGTGTGTGTGTATATATACACATATATATGTAGGTAGGTATGTATGAAAGTTGAAACAAGCTGATAGTCATTAAATACTGGAAAAACCTTTTTTTCTCATAACTTTGAAACAAAAGAATACAAAGTGGAAGATACGAGATCTAACAATTAAGTTCTCAAACTTGTTGCAACGATGTTGCTAACCTTTTTTCATATCAGAGGGATTATTCATTATGAATTTGTACCAACTGGACAGTTAACCAAGTTTACTATTTGGAAATGCTGAAAAGAATGTGTGAAAAAGTTACACGACCTGAACTTTTCGCCAACAATTCATGGCTCTTGCATCACAACAATGCACCAGCTCACATGGCACTGTCTGTGAGGGAGTTTTTAGCCAGTAAACAAATAACTATATTGGAACACCCTCCCTACTCACCTGATCTGGCCCCCAGTGACTTCTTTCTTTACCTGAAAATAAAGGAAATATTGAAAGGGAGACATTTTGATGACACTCAGGACATCAAGGGTAATATGACGACAGCTCTGATGGCCATTTCAGAAAGAGTTCCAAAATTGCTTTGAAGGGTGTCTAGGTGCTAATGTCGGTGCATAGCTTCCCAAGGGAATTACTTCGAAGGTAGATCATATTCAGCAGTGAAGTATGTAGCACTTTTTTTAGGTTAGGATGAGTTCGCGAACTTAATTGTCTGCCCTTGTATTCCTAGGGGAAATACCCATAAGTTTAAGATTCTAAGAATAAATATAAGTAAGAAAGGTTAAGATTTCATTTTTATAAACATTTAAAATTACAGAGAAAAACTGTGGGGATAAGATATTAGCAAAAAAATATTTAGTGGAACTAGATGTTGCTTGCTTAGGGAAATTATATCAAGACCGACAGAAAAATAAAAAATTGTGTGAAAGGGAGAAGAAAAAATATAGTGGGCCTTAAACAAAGAACTATAGTTGGAGCTGAAACACAAATAAGAATGCCATGCCTACAGAGACAGAGTTCTGCAATAGTACAAAGGCATCTGCAGCATTCTTTCATTAATAACATGTTTATAGGTAAAAATCGTAGAATTTTAGAATTCGAAGAGACTTGGCAGGTCAGACTTAAACCCTTTCATTTATCTTTTTTTAAAAAATGAGATTGTAAATTTAGCCTGCTTTTTTATCTTTTTCCATATCCATTAACCAATGAGAGAACAATTCTGTCTTGAGAAACACAGCTGTGGTCTATCTATCCTCTTTTTTCTGTGGAAGCCATAAAACAAGGAGCATATGGTTTGTTTTCATTTGTTCCCCTCAGCCCCAGGCCACATCTTCCAGAACACTAGAGCTGAGCTTGTAGAGGCTGTTCTACTCCTCTGTGAGAAGTATGATTCTCTTGTCTGATGGATTGGTAGGATATGCCAGTAAGATTATCGTTCTGAAAAAGAACCAGTGTTGGAATCTGATCAGTATGCTTATTTTTCTGTTATTTGTCATACGATTAAATATAAATGTGGTTATAAAAGAGCATTTTTACGATAGGGACTGCAAACATTGGATCTTTTTTCAACACAGAATTAGAATTTTTGGACATTTTTAGCTTTTAACCTAAAAATCCAGCCCCAAAATTAAATTTGCAGCCTACTAGCTCAGTTATGTAAAACTTGGAAATTCTTGCCAGCACAGAGGAGGCTCCGTGGACGACTACCATCTGGTTCTGATCATGTATTGGATTCTTGAGATGTCACAAGTAAGCTACACTAAAAACCAAGCACAGGACTGAAATGCAAAACAAAATTAGAAGTGAGCCCCACATCTAAAGGAAAATTTCCTAAAATTCTGGAAAGAATTAATGAATTTGGATTTACACAGCCTCAGAAGATCAGAAAGTAATTTTAGTAATTGTCCTAGTTTTTATGGAAATTTTGATCATGGTAATACCAAACTGTTTGTGTGCATACACACAAAGACAGTCAAGTTTTACTTGTGAATATTAGTATAAAATCTTAAGTAAAGTGTTTAAAAGAATTTTATACCATTATCAAAGGCAGCTCATTTAGACATCCACGTGAGTCAGTATTAGAACTTTTTAATTAATTTACTATATTAACAAGTCAAAGAAAAAGTATATGATTATCTAGAATAGATAGATATTTTAAAGCATTTTGGTAAAGAGAAAATCAGCACATACACCTAAGTTTAAAATAAAATCTAGATAAAACAGGGAAACCAAAATTACAGACTATAAACCAACAATACTTAGGACTCTCTTTAAAAACTAGTTAAACATGGTGATATAAAGGCATCTTTACTTCACTCCTCTCCCTTGAAACCTACCAAAATCAGCAAAGGCCACCTTATCCATAGAAGAGAGAGGACTAGACTCTGGTTCACTGCTTGATGCCAAGGGCTGGGGTCAGGATATTTTGTTCAACAAAGGAGGCTGAAAAAAACTTCCACTAACCATTGCCTGAAGTTGTATGGGGCTGAGCGCTTAGAGAGGTGGGAGAACATACCCTAACAAATAGGAATTTAACTAAATAAGTCACATAATATTTCCCTGACAGGATCTGTAAATACTGTGAGCCACCATATTAAGACAGGCACTGGAATGGAGATGCAGGTGGAGGTAGCTAGCTACCAAACAGATGCAGTGGGGGAGTATATGGAGAGAGAAAATTAAAAAGAGAATCAAAAAGCCTTCTGTAAGGTAGACCTGCAACCCAAATTTCCAGAATATATAGAAAAAAATAATGCTAACAAAAACAGCCAACAAAATTAAGTTGGAACATAGATTTACTCCAGATATTATAAACTTTATTATATCACGGTTTTTTGTTAACCATTTTTATGTCATGAACACTTTGGTAGTTTGGTGAAAACTATAGATCCTTTCTCAGAATAATGTTTTTAAATTCATAAAATACATAGCATTACAGAGGGAACCAATTACATTGAAATAGAGCTATGAGATATTTTATTAGAATTTGTAATATAGTAATACATGCTTATTTATTAACATATTAGCAAGCAAGCAATGGTTCTAACTACTGAATTTCAAAGTGATTTTGAAGATAAATAGTTATTCCAGATATCTATTAAAACTGAAATGCAACGTGAAATTATATATGATTTCTATTGGTGACAGGATGATAGGTACTTTAAATACTATCATGGTTTATTGTTTATATTCATAAGTGAAGGAAATGTAAATTTTCAGATTAGTGAAAATAGATATGTAAATTTACCCACCAAATTTCAGAATCTGGGTATGTATTAGTATTTATTACTAATGTATAAATACATTATAATGTATTTATTAACACATTAGTATGTATTAGTATTTAAATTACAACATCTAAAGATAACTACTGAAAAACTAGAAATAGCATTGAAGAGAGGAAAAGATACTGTTTTAAAAAGCACAAATCTATTAATACAAAAGAAGACAGGAAAGGAAGAAAATAAGAACTCTACCAAATAGAAAGGCTATTCAATAAAAGAACTAACTTAACCATTAAAAGACAGACTATCCAACCAGGTTTATTGGTTGGTTGATTGGTATGATCCCCCTATAAAGGGCTTATAGTAACATACCTAAAATAAAACTAATGCAGAAAGTTTAAAAAAGAGGGATGGAAAAAATAAGCTTTGTAAATATTAATCCAGAGAAAGCTAGTGTACGAAGATTAACAGCAGATATAATTGAGCTTAAGGCACAAAATATTAGTAACAATGAAATAATCCACTACAGGAGAATATAATTGTGGTAAACTTTGTGTACCTAATAACACCACCTAAAATACATACAAAGCAAAATGTGAGCAATTACCAAACAAGTTTGACTAATCCACAAATGTAGTGGAAGTTTATAAACATACCTTTGATCAGAATTTAATAAACAGGAAAAAATAAAGATATAGAAGATTTGGTAAAATTAACAAGCTTGATTCAGTAGGAGCATGTTTTATATACGTGTGTAATAGTTATACCTATTTAAATGAATAGAGAATACACATTGTTTTCAAAGACATGTGGAACACTTGTAAAAGTTTTTTTGTGTTAAATGACAAAGGAATTCTGAGCACATTTCCAAGACTTTTCATCATTCAGATTGTGTTCTCTGACCACAATGCAATTAAATTAAACCCACAATAAAAAACGGGGGGGGGGGGGGAGAATAACAAAACCCATATGTTTGGAAATATGTTACTAACTCCTGCATTAAAGATGGAAATCATAGTGGAACTCATAAAATATTTTTAAATGATAGATACGTTTGTTTCCATAATGAAAGCACTACAGATTTAAAACTGTTAGAAGATACTGAAAAAGTACTGACAGAAAAATTTAATGCACTGATTTAAAATTTAGTAAGATGGGAAATAAGCTCAGCACTTACTCAAGAATTTAGAACCATAGGTAAATCTCGAGTAAAAGATAATAAAGATAAGATCAGAAAATGATAAAATAGAAAAAAAACCCCAATGATTCAATAAATCAAAACCTGGCTATCTAATAAAAAAAAAAAAAAAAAAAAAAACGGGGGAAAATAGACAAATCTTAAGGCAAGACTAAAGAAAAAAGAGAAAAGGTACAAATAAATGAGTAGAAGTATATATAATTATAATACAGTAATAGAGATTTTAAAAGTCATAAGGGTGTTTTTTCAAAGGTCAGCTGATTATATCACAAAGTTAAAAGTATCAATGTCCTGGGTGTGCTCAAAGGCAGAAGAGGAGGTGGATGGATGGAAAAGAAGTCATATAGAAGCCAAGGAAAAGAATTCTTCTCACCGTCCTCTGTATTCACAACTATAATTCTGGGAAGCTGCCTATATATTGAGGCTTATTACTGTATTATCGAAAAGTAAAACTTGCTACATTAAAACTGTTAGAGAAGTTCTGGTCAAGATAGAGGAGTAGGCAAACACTGTGCTTGCCTCCTCACAAACACATCAAAATTACAAGTAACCTGTAGAACAGCCATCATTGAGACTCACCAGAAGTCTAGCTGAACAGAAGTCCTGTAACTAAGGATGCACAGAAGAAGCCACCTCAACACAGTTAGGAGGTGCAGAGATGTGGAATGGACTGGTCCCATACCCATGTATGGCAGTTAAAAATTGGGAGTGATATCTTGGCTGTAGAGGTCCCCCTTGAGGAATGAGAGAACAGGGATGAGGGATCCCAGCCCAACACCAGGCTCCCTAGCCCAAGGTTGCAGTGCCAGGAAAAGAAGTCCCTGCAACTTCTGGCTGTAAAAACCAGCGGAGATTGTGGATGATTGAGGTGGAGAAAGGCTACAGTTCCAGACACTCCTCTTAAATGGCCCAGCACAGACTTACTTGCTGACAGATTTACTCGCTCTGAGCTCCAGTACTGCAGCAGCAGCTCAAAAGGCACCAGGGACATACAGGGAGGAACTGAATTGTTTGGCTTCATTGCAAGGGCTGGAAGGCCAGCTTCCTCCCAGACAGATGTACACACAGAAGCCACTGTTGAGGTCTTCACCTACCCAAGGTACAAACGCAGGTGGGCACCATATATGAGTCTCCATCAACGTGGCTAACACCACTTTGCCTCACCTTGATGATTCCCTGAGACCCCACCCCACCCAACTTGCAGGCCCATCCAAAGCTGCTTCCAGTGGCTTTTCTGTACAAACAGCTTGTGTTGTCTCATGCTGCAGACTTTCCTAAAATCTCTCAAAAGTTCACAAACCCCCAAAAGGCAGCAGTGGGTTTTGGTGTGCCCCAAACCTCTTGCTAAGCAGCCCCAACACTGACACTAGAAGCAGCTGTCTCCAGTTCGCAGCTTAGCCTTTTCCAGGCACCTCCAAGCCCAGTATAAGGAGCAACCATCTGCAGATCACATTGTAGCTCATAACAAGTGGCCCCAGAAGGGCACAGGCAGCGGCTGACCTTGGCCTATACCAGAGCCCTTCCCAAGAGGCTGCCGAACCAACACACCCAGTGACCAGCTTCAGACCACACCAGAGCTTCACCCAACAATCTTCACAAAAGACACACCCAAAGGGCAGACTGACTTGGCAGGCACCAGAGCCCTGCTAAAGTAAATCCTGTTCCTGAGAGTCAGCTCCTGCATAACAGCTCCTTCACTGTAGTCACAGACAGTGCTCACCTGGCTCAGGTGACCAAGGAGATTGCTCCACTGGGTCCCACAAGAGACCTACTACATAAGACCACGCTACCAAGACCAGGAGACATAATAGCTCTACATAACACTTAGAAACAAACAGGGAGGCAGACAAAATGGGGAGAAAAAGAAACATGTCTCAAATGAAAGAACAGGCAAAAGCTCCAGAAAAAGAACTAAACAAAGTGGAAACAAGCAGTCTACCAGATGTGGAGTTCAAAACACTAGTCATAAGGATGCTCAATGATCTTAGTGAAACTTCAGCAAAGAGAGAGGAAACACATTAAAAATGGAGTTAGAAGACATAAAAAAGAACCATTCAGAAATGAAGTAACTGAAATAAAGAATACATTAGAGGGAATCAAGAGTAGATTTGATGAAGCAGAGGATCGCATCAGCAATTTGGAAAATAAGGTAGCAGAAAACACCCAATCAGAACAACAACAAAAAAAATTTTGTTTAATGTGGATAGTTTAAGGGAACCTCTAGGACAACATCAAGCATACTAACATTCACATTATAGGGGTACCAGAAGGAGAAGAGAGCAAGGCATTGAAAACCTATTTGAAAAAATAATGATAGAAAACTTACCTAATCTGGTGAAGGAAATAGGCATACAAGCCCAGGAAGCGCAGACAAGATAACCCAAAGGCCCACACCTAGACACATCATAATTAAAATTCCAAATGTTAAAAACAAATTGAGAATCTTAAATGCAGCAAGAGAAAAGCTGTTAGCTAGCTACAAGGGAGCTCCCATATAACTGTCAATTGATTTCTCAACAGAAACTTTGCAGACCAGAAGGGAATGGCAGGAAATAAAGTGATGAAAAGTAAGAACCTACAACCAAGATTACTCTACCCAGCAAAGCTATCATTTAGAATTGAAGGACAGAAAAAGAGCTTCCCAGAAAAGGAAAAGCTAAAGGAGTTCATCAACATCAAACCAATATTACAAGAAATGTTAAAGGGATCTCTTTAAAAAGAAAAAAAAAAAAAAAAAAAAACAAACATAAAAATTATGAAGAATGAAATGGCATCAACTACAGGTCTATTAATAATTAAATGTAAATGGATTAAATGCTCCAATCAGAAGACATAGGGCAGCTGAATGGATAAGAAAACAAAACCCTTACATATGCTGCCTACAAGAGATTCACTTCAGTTTGAAAGACACACAGACTGAAAGTAAAGGGATGGAAAAATATCTTTTATGAAAATGGAAATGAAAAAAAAAGAGAAAAAGCTGGGTAGCAACAGTTATACCAGACAAAATAGACTTTAAAATAAAGGGCATAACAAGAGACAAGGAAGGACCTAGTAATCTCACTTCTGGGTAATTATTGGAAGAAACCCAAAACACTACTTCGGAAGGACATGTGCATCTATATGTTCATTGCAGCATTATTTACAATAGCCAAGATACTAAGGTAATCTGGGTGTCCATCAGTGGATGAATAGATAAAGAAGAGGTGGTACATATATACAATATAGTATCACTCAGCCATAAAAAGAATGAAATCTTGCCACCTACAATAACATGGGTGGACTTGAGTATTATGCTGAGTGAAATAAGACAGAGAAAGGCAAATGTCATAGGATTCCACTTATGTATGGAATCTCGAGAACAAGATAAATGAGCAAAAAATAAAAACAAGGGCCGGCCCGGTGGTTCAGGTGGTTGGAGCCCCATGCTCCTAACTCCAAAGGCTGCCGGTTCGATTCCCATATGGGCCAGTGGGCTCTCAACCACAAGGTTGCTAGTTCGATTCCTCAAGTCCCGCAAGGGATTGTGGGCAGCACCCCCTGCAACTAAGATTGAATACGGCACCTTGAGCTGAGCTGCCACTGAGCTCCCGGATGGCTCAGTTTGTTGGAGCATGTCCTTTTAACCACAAGGTTGCCGGTTGGACTCCCACAAGGGATGGTGGGCTGCACCCCCTGCAACTAGCAATGGCAACTGGACCTGGAGCTGAGCTGCGCCCTCCACAACTAAGACTGAAAAGACAACAACTTGACTTGAAAAAAAGTCCTGGAAGTGCACACTGTTCCCCAATAAAGTCCTGTTCCCCTTCCCCCAAAAAAATCTAAAAGAAAAATAAGTAATAAATTAAAAAAAAATAAAAAGCTCATGGATACAGAGCATTTTGGTGGTTTCTGGATTGCGGGGGAAGGGGACATTGAGGGGATGGGTGATTAAGAGGTACAAATTGGTAGTTACAAAATACTCATGGGATGTAGCATTTAGCATGGGGTATATAGTCAGTAGTATTGTAATAACTATGTATGGTGTCAGATGGGTACTGAATTTATCAGGGATATCACCTCATAAGTTATATAAATATCCAATCACTGTGTTGAGTACCTGAAACTAATATAATATTGTATTTTTCAACTGTAATTGAAAAATAAAAATATTTTCAAAAAGTTCATAAGAGAACATAATAAATGGTTATTAATACTTTTGTGCAATTAGATGAAATGGATCATTTTCTAGAAAATGTGTATCACCAAAATTGATTCAAGAAGAATTAGATAACTGATTAAATCGATAGCCATTAAAGAAATCGAGTCAACGTTCAAAATAAGATTCTACATCCAGATAGCTTTACAAAATGAATAGATAAGGAATTTTCTTAACCTGATAATGTATATGTTAAATTTTTAAATCAGAATTAATAGTGAAGTTAATTTTAGCACCAAGGACCAAGAGATGGATATATACAAGGTCCCAACTTTCATGAATCTTAAACATTTTAGTGGATTAAAAATGTATTAAGGGATTCCCTAGCTTGAATGGGACTAGCCCTCCCTAAACAGTTACCAACTTTGGATAAAATTTAAAAAAAAAAAAAAAAATTGAAGGCCCTGAAGAGAAATCAAAAGCTGGAATAAACCAGAGGGGGTTCAACCCTTGAAAGAAGGAAACCACACTGGGTGAGATGTTTGTTTCCTGTCTGCTCCCCAGTCCATCAGAATCAAGTAACTAGAACTAAAGCAGATCGCCAGTCTCGACTGGAAGTGTCAGAGGATGGAGTTGAGGCTGCCAGAGTGGCTGGAAATTGAAAAGGCAAACCCTGGAAAAGAGAACCACAAAGTAAGAAGCCCTTATATCTGCACATAAATTCTCAAATCCTTGGCCGACCTCGGAACTGTGCATACTTAAAGAGAGACTAGAAGGAATCTGGTAGGAGAAGCTGTGCAAGGGTTTCAATTGCTGTGCACTGCAGCTGAGGTAGAGCTTGGGGTTTGCGTCCTGTCCATCGCAGGGCAGAGTTCAGAGTTTGAAACCTGCTGAGTCCAAGGGGCTTGATAAATACCTTGGGATTTTTATTAAACCCTAAAGATGCCATACTTTATAAGTGAAGACTGTGTCCTAAAATTACGAGTTCACCTAAGACTAAGGACAAAGCTAAACAAACTCACTAACAAAGTGTAAAACCAAACCTCCACAAGTTCAGGGTAATCAGTAATTTAATTGCATGATAGAAAAAAAAATTAGTATAAGAATCTCAACCTATCTCTGAGAACACACGAAAATTAATTCAAGATAAATCCTAGGTATGAATGTCAAAGTTAAAACTCTAAAATATTAGAAGACTTTACTGAATATCTTTGTGATCTTTAGGGTAGGCAAAAGTATCTTAGGACACTAAAAGCACTAAGCATAAAAGAAAAAAAATAATAAATTATGTAGGCTTCATCAAAGCTAAAATTAAAAATTTATGTTCATCAAAAGATACCATTAAGAAAATGAAAAGATAATCTATAGAGGCTAGAAGAATATATTAGTAATATACATATCTAACAAAGGACTTCAATCAAGAATATGAAAGGAATTTTTATAACTCAAGAAGAAAAGGTTTTTTAAATGGGCAAAAGACTTGAACAGACACTTCACAGAAGATATAAGAATAAGAAGACAGTAAGCCCATGAAAAGATGTTCAACATCACTAGCCTTCAGGGAAGTGCACATAAAACCACAATGAGAGATGTCATTTCATGCCCACTAATGACTAAGATTTAAGGAGACTGACAATACCAACTGTTAGAGACAGAGAGAGAGAGAAGGAGTGTGTGTGTGTGTGTGTGTGTGTGTGTGTGTGTGTCTGTACATATTATCTTCTATAACAGAAATACTCCAAATAGGTACATGTTTATACTATAAAGAGCTGTTTAAGAATTAAGAAAAAAATTTGATGAATGAAGGCTATAAAAAGGCAATTCACAGGAAAATAAATAGAAATAACCAATAAACATAGGAACAAGTTTCAATCTCAGTAAAGAAGGAAATGCAAAATAGAATAATGATAATTTTGAACACCTAATTGGCAACAGATATTTTAAAATACAGAATATCTCATTTTGCCCGAGTTGTGGGGTATTTCCTACACACTCAGTGGAACTGAGTTGATATAAACATTTCTCACTGTCTATCACATTTAAAGTGGAATTGTGTCTTTTGAACTAGAAATTCTACTTCTAGAAAAAAATGTTCTATAGAAATGCTTGCTCATGTGTATAGAGGGAGGTATGTGTATAAGGACTCTTTAAAGCATTGTTCATAATAGTGAAAACTGGAAACAAATTGTCTACATCAGCCTTTGTTAAAGTTATTCAGAATATTTGAAAAGGAAATATCCTGCTATGATAATCCTTGGATAATTAACTTTATTATCACTTAGTGTAAGGCAGAGGGAAGGAGGTAAAGTCTGATCTTCACTTTTAGTGAGACATTACTGGAAAACGATATTTTGGTTTCTCTTTTTTCATAGCAGTGGCTATGTGCTTTTATTTACTTGACTTGTTTGCCCTTACTCAGGTCCATATTTGATGAACTACAAGACAATGTTTAGTAAGTAATACAGTAACTTATGTAAGAAAAGTATTTTCAAATGCTAGGACTTTTCACTGAAAAATTGTTCAATTTTAATTTTTTTCTTTTAATTACTTTGCTCAGATTTGTTCTATTTGCTTTCCTGGAAATGTAAGCTACAAACTTTTCACTAAACAAACAGATGAACCCATCTAATGTAAAAGAAAGCTGGACTTTTCTGTGTGCCTCAGTTCATGAGATTATATAGAGTGTTGTTCTGAATTCAAACACAGTTTAGGGTGTTCTGAATTAGTGGTCTTTCCTAAACACATTCATATACAGAGAAGAAAAAGGAAAAGGTGCCAAGTGTCACCTGTTTTTCAGCATTATTTTATATTCTGACATTACTTATACAGAAGTATTACTCTGGAATCTGGGACAGAGATACAAATATTAGGAACACAGCAGCAGTGTTATTATTTGCTGATGATAGGGTTGTACGTATATCTGAAAATCCCAGGAGAATCAATAAATACATGGAGGCTTATAATAAAGCCCTCAGTTACATTGTATTATGATGATAAATTTTTTCCAAAATTACCCTTTCTAATAGCCTTTTCTGATTTTATTTGTAGTTTTCAGGATTTTGATATTCAAGGGTCCAGAAGATGCAGTTTGGACTGGTTGACGATAGAAACATACAAGAATATTGAAAGTTACCGAGCTTGTGGTTCCACGATTCCACCACCATATATTTCTTCACAAGACCACATCTGGATCAGGTTCCATTCCGATGACAGTATCTCTAGGAAGGGTTTCAGACTGGCCTACTTTTCAGGTGTGTTTTTAATAAGAAGGAAGATAGTGAACAGAATGCTATAGTATTAACTGCTCAGTTACTTCGGGGCTAATCTTCTAAGTACTGTCATTTAATTATGACTAAGTTCTGGAGGCAGCTCTGTGATTGAGGAATTAGAAGATAAAGGTTCAGGTGCCCTAGAACTGGGTCTTAAAAAGTTTTGTTTTGTATAATTCTAATAAAATGATTAATTTCATAAACTAAGGCCAATTTTCTTTTTAAATATATTAAATATGTATAGTTTAAAAGAACTGTTTCTCCCTTGGGTGCTTACTCATATCCTGAAAGTTACACATATATTTTTGTGTTTCTGAATTACCATTGTCTTTACAAAAAGACATAATTTAGTTTCACCGTCATAGTTTGTAGTATAAGAAGTCTTTTTCTTTTTGCTAGTCTTGGACTTTATCCAAGAAGAGTGACCAGATCATACAAATGTGAATAACTCGGACTATTAGAGTTATTTTTTTTTTTTCCAGAAAATAGTTCTAAATCTTCTGAAATTACATGGTCTCCTTTAGCAAACATATACTGCTTTTTCTGTTTTTTCTTAAAAACACAGTCTTTGTAATGTTTAGGCTCTGAAGTACATATTCTGTCACCTATTTACCAATAAACAAGTTACTTGTTAATGGAGAAATGATCATTGGCCTAATGTTGTCAGTTTGGGGACTATTGGGATCTAATGTTTGCTTTTCTTTCCTTTTCCATTATGGTTTTATATTTAGGATGGTACACTAGATAATTAGAGTTCTATAAGCATTTCAGTTTTTTTCTGTCTCCTCACCTCTACTAGTTTGATGAATAAATTCATACCTTTATCTCAGATTCATGCAATATTTTGCAGTTATGTTGAAACAATAGAAATTATAAAGTGGAAGTACTATGTTACAAATACATGAAACAAACAGTGTAAAGTTAACCTTATTATCTTAGCAAGTATTTGAATAAAACGGGCCTGCAAAGTAAGCTATGATATACATAGCAAAATATTGTGTATGTATATATATATAAATAAGAACTAGAAAAGATTATGAAAAAATGGGATTTGAAAAGGTGATTATTGTGAATGAATTTTTCTTTATTTCAAAATGTCATTTTAATGTTTACGCAACAGGTTATTTAAAATTCTTAGGCAATCTATCCTGTTGACTCATGTATCTTACATCATTTTAGTAGATGTTCTGCAATACAATAGATAGCTCTGCAAAAACAAAATTGGTTTCTTTTTAGATCAAACCACAGAGACCTTTATGGAACAAATCGTAAGTGTTTAGCAAATGGATTTGTTGAGTAATTAGTAAGTCAATATTAATTTGCCATTAGAATTTAACCTATTTTTTAAAACAAGAATTTTTAAATCCTTTCACTCGGGCTTAATGAACATTTGTTATAAAAATATTACTTGCTGTTATACATCATTAAAGAGTATGTTTTTCCTCCTTACCTCTCCATCTCCTCCCTCCCGGTGGCCTCCCAGGGAAATCTGGGGAACCCAGCTGTGCTTGTGATCAGTTTCGTTGTGGAAATGGAAAATGTATACCAGAAGCCTGGAGATGCAATAACATGGACGAATGTGGAGATAGTTCTGATGAAGAGATCTGTGCTAAAGAAGCTAATCCTCCAACATCTGCACCTTTTCAACCCTGTGCTTACAACCAGTTCCAGTGTCTATCTCGGTTTACCAAAGTTTACACTTGCCTCCCCGAATCCTTAAAATGTGACGGAAACATTGACTGCCTGGACCTAGGGGATGAGATAGATTGCGATGTGCCAACTTGTGGGCAGTGGTTAAAATATTTTTATGGTACTTTTAATTCTCCCAATTATCCAGACTTTTATCCTCCCGGAAGCAATTGCACCTGGCTAATAGACACTGGTGATCATCGTAAAGTCATTTTACGTTTCACCGACTTTAAACTTGATGGTACTGGCTATGGTGATTATGTCAAAATATACGATGGATTGGAGGAGAATCCACACAAGCTTTTGCGTGTGTTAACTGCCTTTGATTCTCATGCACCTCTTACAGTTGTTTCTTCCTCTGGACAGATAAGGGTACATTTTTGTGCAGATAAAGTGAATGCTGCAAGGGGATTTAATGCTACTTACCAAGTAGATGGCTTCTGTTTGCCATGGGAAATACCCTGTGGGGGTAACTGGGGGTGTTACACTGAGCAGCAGCGCTGTGATGGGTATTGGCATTGCCCAAATGGAAGGGATGAAATCAACTGTACCATGTGCCAAAAGGAAGAATTCCCATGTTCCCGAAATGGTGTGTGTTATCCTCGTTCTGATCGCTGCAACTACCAGAATCATTGCCCAAATGGCTCAGACGAAAAGAACTGCTTTTTCTGCCAGCCTGGAAATTTTCATTGTAAAAACAATCGCTGTGTGTTTGAAAGCTGGGTGTGTGATTCTCAGGATGACTGCGGTGACGGCAGCGATGAGGAGAACTGCCCGGTGATCGTGCCCACCAGAGTGATCACGGCAGCCGTCATCGGGAGCCTCATCTGTGGCCTGCTGCTCGTCATCGCACTGGGCTGCACCTGTAAGCTTTATTCTCTGAGAATGTTTGAACGCAGGTCAGTATCAAGACAAGCCTGTGGCGGTTATGGTCTCTGCAAGAAAGGCCTGGCCCAGCTGTTCGCAGCAAGCACTCTAGTGTGATTAGCAGGAGAGTTTTGTTTCATATTATTTTAGAAATAGATATTGTTTGTGCTTTATAAACTTAGTGTGAAAAGCCGAAGACTGAAAAGGCTAATAAACACGTTAAAAAACAGATGAATACTTAAGAGTTATGAGGTGAGAGAACAGCCAATCTGTATTTACCAGTTCCTGTTTTCAGATTAATCTGTTTTGTAGGAATTTTGGAAGCTGTAGCTCTTGGTTGTAGTTTTTTTAACCTGTATTTTTATAAATATTAATTCAATTATTTCAGTTATTTAGGAACCTACTATGTTCAAAGCACTATACAGATGAATAGAAAAAAAATAAATAAGATCATTTCAGATAGTTTATAGTTAGAAGGAAGGAATCAGTGGGTGGAATAGGATGACAAAAAATTTAAATGTTGTTAAGAACTATAAAATAAAGTGGTATAAAAGTCAAAAGAGACCTAACCTGGTAGGGAGAATATGGAAAGGCTTTCATTGAACAAGTGCCATTTGAAATCTCTGGGTAGAATGTAGATAGGGAAAAGGTATTATAGTTGGAAAAATAGCCTGGGAAAACACGTATTAGGTTGGTGCAAAACTAATTGTGGTTTAAAAGTTAAAAATAATTGCAAAAACCACAATTACTTTTGCACCTAATAGAAGTGGGAATGCCAGCACTACTCAGAGAGTAAGCACATAGTTGTCCAGAGCTAAGGTACGTGTAAAGAACTACCGTGTTTCCCGAAAATAAGACCTAGCCAGCCTGTCAGCTCTAATGCGTATTTTGGAGCAAAAATTAATATAAGACCTGGTGTTATGTTACATTAAAGACCTGGTATATTCTATTCTATTATACCCTGTCTTACAGTAATAAGACCGTATCTTATAATAAAATAAGACCAGGTCTTATATTAATTTTTGCTCCAAAAGACGCATTAGAACTGATTGTCTTATTTTCGGGAAAACACGGTAATAGAAAATAAGACCGAACACAAAGCCAGTGTTATGTGGAGCTCTGTGAGAGACACACGACAGGAGTTCTCAAGTAAGAAAAGGTTAAACATTAAAGGGTGTCCTTCGGGGGAATCGTCTTCCATGTGGTGGAGGAGAGACTGGACCTTAGAGAAGCTGATGGCAGAGAGGTCCCCCTACGAAGTAATGTGGAGACAATGAGCCTTAGTCCCAGGAGAGTTACAACTAATAGATTCAACAAAGAACTGCACGTACTGACAGCTAAGATAATGGGTGCACGCGGATGCACAGCATCACAGTAACCATGCTGCAGCTTTGCTTCGGGCAAGTGTAAATGGCCAGAAAACTTTTTACTACATCTCCCCATAAGAGCGCAGTGAAGAGTCAGGTGTCTTGAGTTCAAGAACTGGTTACTCCAGAAGGTGTATTGGTGACGTATTTTACTCTTTTCCTTACATGAAAAATAAATTTGTTGAACTTGATGAATACGTATCTTCTAAGAGCTTTCAATACGTTTGCCTAAAGCCTCAACCTCCCTATGTTCTTAGGGATTTAAAGATCTAGTACCTTTACCTTTTATAGGGATTTTTAACTTATTAAAACTTAATGATCCCGGTTCTAGTGTAAATCTCCGTGAGAACACACGGCTTCATCTCTGTATTCTCAGTGTAGGCGTAGTATAGATACCAGTAAATTTTGGTTGACTAAGCTCTTAAAATTATCACATATATTAAGATTCACGTTGTTTTAATTATTTGTAATAAAAAAATTCCTTTCGCTTACCTTTTTTAAACCCTTTTTATCTCCTTGTTTCTTCAAAAGATCATTTGAAACACAGCTGTCGAGAGTGGAAGCAGAATTGTTAAGAAGAGAAGCTCCTCCTTCTTATGGACAATTGATTGCTCAGGGTTTAATTCCACCAGTTGAAGATTTTCCTGTTTGTTCACCTAATCAGGTATGTTGCGACTCAATGATTTCTGTTTTAGTACCTCTTAAAATGAAATCTGTACTTGTCTGTATGGTAAAGGACCCTTGACTGTCTCAGAATTTTTGCAGTGAAGTCAAGGATTAAATATATGGAGGCTTTGAAATTATAATTGTTTCATTGTATTTTAACAAATACCACAAAGTACAAACGTATAGTTTTCATTCTTCTGATTTGATTATGTGGTTCTTAAGCATTTCACTGTTTAGGGTAATTTAGTGCATTAAAACCACAGGTAAAGTTTTCCAGATTATTTTCCACTTCAACTGAATACTTAGAAGATTTAAGAATTTAAAATTAATATGCTAGTAACATAGTAGTAACATGCTAGAATAACCAATTATAAATAACAGTAATTCAAATGAAGTTAACATTTCCACCTGGCTTACGGGGAAACGATTTCACAGTTGGATTTTACAGTATTTAAGAATTCATACCATTTTCTTCAAATAGTAACTTATTCTTTATTAATGTTTCAAATTCTTTAAATTTCTGTGAGCGATTTTTTGGTTAAGAGGAATATTTTTTTAATTTATTTTTTTATTAGTTTCAGATGTACAAAGCAACGTAATAGACATTTAAACTCCTCATAAAGTGATAACCAAGCCCCCAAACTACTACCCCCTCTGACATCTTATATAGCTGTTACAGTACCATTGACTGTCTCCCTATGTTCTACTCCCCATCCTGTGACTATATGTACATATATATTTAGTTATAGTTGACATTCAGTATTATTCTACTTCAGCTTCCAGGTGTACAGCACATTGGTCAGGCATCTACACAGTCTATGACGTGATCCCCCTGATAAGTACTTTACCCATCTGGCACCTTACATGATCTTTACAACATTGTTGATTATATTTCCCATATTGTATTAACTCTCAATTTGTATTTCTTAATGCCTTCACCTTTTTCACCCTGCCCTATTAGCGATTTTTTTAAAATTTCATTTTCAATGCTGAAAATTGTGCCAAGGCTTATAAGGATTTACACATTTAAAATATAAATGCATCCAGAAATATTTATAAAAATTGCTCCCAGTATTAAAATTAAGACAAATTGATAAACATTGTTTTCCAGTGATTTAATTCTGTTCAAAATAGAAGACCATTTCATTTTTGGTAAATGAGATTTCTGATTACCTTATTTGCATCTTTTAGAAATCTTTGGTGAGAAATTGTAGTTTTAAAACATTTCTCTGGATGTAATTTGCTAAGTAAATAATTCAGAAGTTCCACTGGTTGGAATTTTATGTGCAAAAGAGGAAAAACCTAAATTGTGGCTTCTGTATATTGTTGGTCCTGCCATGGGGAATACTTCCTTTTAGGTAGGAAATCAAAGTGTCAATTCCATCCACTCAGTCCACTGTGTACCACCTGCCACCCCTGTATCTCGAGGCTACCTTCAAGAGTTTAGCCAACTGCAAAGTTAGAACGAGTACAGTCCACACAAGATAGCCCTCATTTCTAACACCAATTACAAGTTCAGGGTTTCCCAAAACCATTCTCAGGTTTGCTGACTTACTAGAAGGACTCAGAACTCAAAGGACCCAGATTAAATCAGCCAGAGGAAGAGGCACACAGTACAGAGTTCAGGAGGGTATCAAACAATTGTCCTCTGCCGGTAAAGTCAGGACAGTATTACTCATGACATAGATGCGTGGTAGTACGTAAGAAATATTGCCAACCAGGGAAGCTCACCCGGGACTCAGTGTCCAGAGATTTTATTGGGGCTCCGTCCATACAGGCATGACTAATTGCATGCATGCTGATCTCAGTCTCAAGGCCATCCAGAGACTAACCAATACTGATGACCCAAAGCCTCCACCCTGTAGCACATTGTTGGGATGAAACAGCTTTCCTAAGGCACAGTTTCACTATCTGGCTGGCCCAAGGCTTCAGGCAATGACATTTCTAGCATAGGTGACATTCCAAGGGCTAAGATCACATCCCAGAAGTAGAAGGTAAAGTCAGCCCTCCCTTTGGGTAATTTACTACATATTCCACCATTCTCTAGGGTTATAATTTACCCTTATAAGGGAATTCTGTTTCAACAGTGTGTTAAAATAAAATGTTTTTGAACAATAAGCTAGATTTCATTCAGTTAATGAGGGTCAATTCCCAAATTTGAAAATTTTGGTAATAAATTACCAAATTTCCATAGCAGTTATTAAAAAAAAAAAAAAAAAAATTCCTGAATTACCATCTCATTTAAAATAGAAATGCTTTTAACAGATTAAGTGGAGAGCTTCACCTCGCTGTGACAGACTAATGTTAAAATTGGCACTAATGTGTGCTAAAGGCTTTGTGGGTCTGGATGAGTAGTAGCTGCACAAAAGGAAAGGATATGTGAGGAGTCCCTTGTTCACTGCTGTATGTAACAATGTAGTGCTCACACGAAGCCTTAGAACTTGCATGTTGAATGGTGAGGACCTCTTCTGTGGAGAAGCTCATTAGGGAAGTGACTATCTTTTATATATATATAGTTGGGTACTTCTTAATTGGTGAAATATTTTACTCATTTGTATAGCAAATCTGTGTGTGCTGATATCCAAATTTCTTATTGACAATCTGTGCTTTATTAAGGCGAGACCATGAAATATTCCTATGGTAGTGGCTTCTTAGCTTTCTGTGAATTAAATTCCTGGGGTTATATTTGAAAGACCTCTATGGAAATAAATGTAATACCAGTCACAAGGAGAGATGGAGAACATAACGCTATCACATCTTCCTTATTTTCATCCTTTGTTTTTCCTGTGAGAGGAAAGGCAAGAGCCATTCATTTTGGCAGAGAAAAACTGTATCATCATTTGAAAGGGAATATGTCAGCTGTCCATTATTTCCTGGAAATACTGTATTTTCCGTACTAAATGCCATATTGATGAAAGCTGTTTGTCCAAGTTTGAATACTCCTTTTTATTAACCACTAGATGGAGCTTAACCACTGTTTTATATAAATGCTGTAGGTTTGTTTTCATTTTAAGTAATCCGTAAATTCATTCATCTAGAAAAAAGAATAGATTTTCCTTTCGATTGGACAACATGTACTAATTAAATCACTCCCATCTGTACTAATTAAAAATCACCGATTTTCAAAGAATAAGGATATAATTTATGCTTAATACTAAGCTGTAGAAAATAAAACAATCTTTAAAGATTAGGAAGGTCTCAAATACCATTGCATAGTGCTATAAACACATAAATTTCTGTAGCTTTTTTGTTTCCAGTGCTGTATTATAAATATATTAATTCCTGGATTTATTACTCTCTGTGCTGTGTAACAAATATATTAATTCCTTTATTTACAAATCTTCAGTCTCCATTTATACAACAGATCCTTGGGAACCAAGTATAATTTTCACATATTTTAGAAAGTTTCAACCTTGCAAATCAAGTATAACTTGTTCTATCTTAAAACAAACAAAAAACAGGTAAAGGGCCTAGTTTTCATACTGCTTTAGGTCATTTAGTGAGTTGTGGTAGAGATTCTATTATCCAACTTTGGTGCACTTTTAAGAATGCATCACTATGTGAAATTTTGGAATAGAATAGCTGTTATAATCGCTATTAAATACTACTTTAAAGTTGCATATAAAAAATGAAATGTCAAGGTCATCTTTAACACAGTGAGCAGTGGCTCCAGTTATAGATTAGATACTGTGGTAGGTTGAACCTGTATATGTAAGAAAACTTTATTCATCCTCCATAGATCCTAACAGTGAGCAACAGACTTTTTAGCTGTAACACATTCTCATTAGAAGGGTGTTTTCCATCTTGGTACTTCATTGTTAGGTATCTTAAAGATCTCTTCTTCTGTTTGTAGGCTTCTGTTTTGGAAAACCTGAGGCTAGCTGTACGATCTCAGCTTGGATTTACTTCAATCAGGCTTCCTATGGCAGGCAGATCCAGCAACATTTGGAATCGTATTTTTAATTTTGCAAGATCACGTCATTCAGGGTCATTGGCTTTGGTCTCAGCAGATGGAGATGAGGTTGTCCCTAGTCAGAATACCAGCAGAGAACCTGAAAGAAATCACACTCACAGAAGTTTGTTTTCCGTGGAGTCTGACGACACAGACACAGAAAATGAGAGAAGGGATACAGCAGGAGCATCTGGTGGGGTTACAGCTCCTTTGCCACAAAAAGTCCCTCCCACAACAGCAGTAGAAGCATCAGTGGGAGCCAGTGGAAGCTCCTCAACTCCGAGTACCCGAGGCAGTCACACAGATAATGGAAGGGAGGTGACCAGTGTGGAACCCCCAAGTGTGAGTCCAGCACGTCACCAGCTCACAAGTGCACTAAGTCGCATGACTCAGGGGCTGCGATGGGTACGTTTCACACTAGGGCGATCGAGCTCAGTAAATCAGAACCAGAGTCCTTTGAGACAACTTGATAATGGGGTCAGTGGAAGAGAAGAAGATGATGATGTTGAAATGCTAATTCCAGTTTCTGATGGAGCTTCAGACTTGGATGCGAATGACTGTTCTAGACCTCTTCTCGATCTCGCTTCAGATCAGGGACAAGGCTTTAGACAACCATATAGTGCAACAAACCCTGGAGTGAGGCCAGGTCATCGAGATGGCCCCTGTGAGCGCTGTGGCATTGTCCACACTGCCCAGATACCGGACACTTGCTTAGAAGCAACACTGAAAAATGAAACGAGCGATGACGAGGCTTTGTTACTTTGTTAGGTACGGATCACATAAGGGAGATTGTGTACAAGTTGGAGCAATATCCATTCTTTGTTTTGTAACTTTACAATTAAACTAGTTTTAATTTACAAAGAAAAAAAGATGCAGGGTGATTTCTTATTATATATTAGCCTGCATGGTTAAATTAAACAATTTGTTAACTCTATGAACTTTTAGAGTTTGCTATTTTATCAGCTAAAAATGCGTTATGTATTCATATTGTTCAGTAATTTTCTTCCATTTGTTTCTAATTGTTTTTATCCTGGTACTGTCGTTTACAGTAGAAACATGGCTGCTGAAACTCATTTGACTGTCCGTTTATCTATCCTGTGTTAAAACGTCTGTTTGTACAAAATATCTTCTTTTAATCAAACCCTTTATGCTTTTGCCAATACATCTTGTAACTTAATAGACTAGCTGTTAAGGTCGTTATTGTAGTCCCAAGAAAAAAAGCCCTTATACTCACCTGTGTTTTTATTTGTGTAACATTTATCTAAATATTATTGGATTTCATCATAAGAGCTTATCAAAGGAAAAAAACCACGTCTAAAAATTTTTCTCTTATGTTTAACATGCAGTGATGTGAAATTTAGATAGAAAAATGAATGGCAAAAACAAAACTTTTATAGATTTTCTAATATTAACTTTAATACTCTAATATGGTACAAACCAAATGGTAAAATCCCAAGTCATTTCTGTTTTCATCTTTATTTAGGGACAGATCTAAGTGGATGAAGATATTTTACTATGCATTAAATCTTGAACTTTATAAAATGTGTACAAAAAATTGTACAAGATAAGTTCCAACTGGTAATGTCTTTCCCTGATGTAGGGTTATGCTTGCATTGGACCCTAGGGATTTGCACTAAAATCATATCAAGGTCTCAGATGAGTTTAGTGCACAAGCACTATCACTTTAAATACTATTATTTGCTACCACAGTAACTATATATTTCCATAGCTTTTTGGGAGTGAGGGGGACATTTTTATTACAACTTGAAATTGCTTTGCTGGTTTTATATTTATTTGTTGTATTTAAAGACTGCATTGTTGTAAGAAAGTGACTTTTTCAATATATTTTATTCATGGGGGGTATCATGCTACATGTTGAAAAACAAATTAAGAAATCATACAGATCACCCCCCTGTTTTAAGTAGAGTGATTTGCAAACCCCACATATTATTTTTATTGTCAATTCCTGTTTATTTATTCTTTAGCCGTCTTTTAGTAGCTTAATGATTGAGTATGAAAAATGTATTTGTGTGTGATTATTGCTATTTATTAAATTTTAAATACTTTGCTGAATGTCATTTTAAAGCATGTTTGAGGTCTTGTGTATTTGTCCTGTTATGCTGTCAGGAAGAACTGACTGAAATGTTTTAATATGTATCAAAAATTAAAATGACTTTTTTTGTATTGCCTTGGGGTACTTTTTAAATCAAAGTTGCTCTTTATTTTTGTTTCATTTTGGTGCATATACAAGTTCAGGCCATAAAATACGCAGTTTGTCTAGGAGAAAAATTAAAGGAGGGGATATTCTTCATTAACTACTTTATAGTAAATTAGTAGCTTATACCAGTACTGGACAAGAATCCCTAAGAACCTGAATATTATTTTGCCTGTGAAAAAACTACCTCTGATTGATGTATCTTCAAAGATGCAGTAACTCAATCAGTTCTCCTTTTATGTTATTTTCAGATGCATTTCAAACCCTTATAGAATATACTACCGTGCATAGGTTTTTTGGTTTTGTTTCCTGGCATGTGTTTTATTTTAATTTTTTTTTAATTAATAAATCATCCTGGTTCAAACAGTAAAAAGTCTCTCCTACCCCTGACACCTATCTTTTAGTTCCCTTTCAAAGAGACAGATACCAATAACCAGATTCTTTTATACCCCTCTAGCAATACCACATAGATACATAAATGTATCCACATATATAAATGCCATATACAGTAACAAATTTTAACATACTATGGGTACTTTTTCTGTATCTTTTTTCAAGGAGAAAAAAATGTATCAGGGTTTGAATATTAAAAGTAAATTTAGATATTTCTATTCCATTTTTCACATTTAAATCATTGCTCTATCCTGAATTTAAGTCTCTACTTCCCCCCCACCCCCAGTTATCCTAGTTTTTCCCCAGGTTGTCCTAGATATCTTCAAGAGTTTGTTCTTAGAAACTTCATTTTTGTAATTATTAATGAAGTCTTTTCTGTTTATTAAATAAATCCATCTTTTCCTTACTATTTGAAATGACCCTTTTATCATACAGTAAATTGTCATATTACTTGAATATGTTTCTAGGCTCAAATTCTATTCAGTTGACCTGCCTTTCTTTTTTTGTACCAGTCCTACACTTTTAATAACTAATTTTCAAATATTCTTGCTTATTTTTCCATTTGCACTTTAGAATCAACATGTTGGGTTCCACAAAACAAATCCCATGTTACTTTTATTTTGGGGGACAGTTTTACTTTTATAAATTAACTTAGGGAAATTTGACATCATGTTAAAGCTTCGGTTTAAATCATGGTGCACTATGTAAAAATGGTGCACATTTGTTCAAATTTTGTTTCCTTTTTTATATGCTTTACATTTTACTTTACAGATATCTTCAAGAGTTTATCCTTAGAAATTTCATTTTTGTAGTTATTAATGAAGTCTTTTCTGTTTATGATTTAGTTTGATTTTAGTATACATGAAGGCTAATTATTTACTTACGTTAATTATCTACCCAGCTACCAGATGTCCATTTTCTTAGAGTTTATAATAGTATTTCAGTTAATTTTTTTGTTTTCCAGTTAGAGTCATGTCTTGCAATTCACATACCTGTTTATGTCTAATTGCATTGTGTGGTTCATCTAGAATAATGTTAAATATATTGGCTACAATGAAGTGGGTTGAGATAGATACATTTAATCATGTTAAGGAATATCCATTGGTCCCTATTTAAAAAATAATAATAACATTTAACCCATAATGCAGGTTGAATTTTATCACATTCCTTTTTATCTATGGAGATGATCGTATGATTTTTCTCCTTTGATATTTTAACATGAATTACATTAATGTATTTTATAATTTCAAACCATCCTTGCATTCCTGAAATAAACTCTACTTGGCCATGTGTATTATTCTTTTTAATATATTGTTAGACTGTTTCATATTTTATTTAGGATATTTTCATCAGTGAGATTAGTCTAGTTGTGTGTGTGTGTATGTGTGTGTGTGTGCGCGCGTGCATGCGCACACGCGCTTGCTCTCTCTTTAAGAAGTTTTGTTAATTTGATGCTGATGAATCTGGAAACTTCCCTCCTTTTCCTATGCTCTAGAGCAGTTAAATAGCATTGAAATTTTTGCTTATTAAAATTTCAGTAAAGGGATGGCCAGATGGCTTAATTGGTTAGAGCACCAGCTCTGAACAACAGGGTTGCTGGTTTGATTCCCACATGGGCCAGTGAGCTGTGCCCTCCAAAACTAGATTGAAGACAATGAGCTGCCACTGAGCTTCCGGAGGGGCTGCTGGATAGCTCAGTTAGAGCGTGAGCTCTCAACAAGATTGCCGGTTTAATTCCCACATGGGATGGTGGGCTGCGCCCCCTGCAACTAAAGATTGAAAAGGGCAACTGGACTTGGAGCTGACCTGCGCCCTCCACAACTAGATTGAAGGGCAACGACTTGGAGCTGATGGGCCCTGGAGAAACACACTGTCTCCCAATATTCCCCAATGAAATTTATTTTAAAAAAAAATTTCCGTAAAGTTATCTGGGTCTGAAGGATGTTTGGCAAGTAGCTCTGACAACTTTTTTGGTATCTTCTATGGTAATGGTCAGTATAGTTTTATATTTTAGCTGGGATCTTAAACCATCCATTTCATCCAAGTTTTCAAGTGTATTTATCTAGAACCGAGCAAAGTTACCTCTTCCTCTTCTGTGCATATGACTTTCCCCCCTTATTATGTATTATGCTTGCTCCCTTGTTTACTTAAGACAGCTAACAGTTAACCTATAATTTACTGTGGTTTTTTTGTTTGTTTCCCCCAAAGTAGTATGCCTTGAATGTCTCCATTCTATAATTTTTCTGTTTTCCAATTAATTGATTTCCACTTTAATAAATTTCCTGTTTTCTTTCCTTAGCTTATTTTGTTGTTGTTTCCCCCAACTCCTTGAGTTAGCACTTCATTCATTCATTTTTATTTCTTCTTAATTAGTAATATGAGATTTAAAGTGTGGACTTAATTCTGATCACTGCTTAGGCTCAAACACATGTCGTGTTGTCATTTTATATTAGATGTTCTAAAATTTCAGTTTTTATTCTTTAACCCAAAAGTTGTATTGCAAAAGGCTTTTTCCTTTGCTTTTTTTGTTTTGTTTTGTTTTTTCCCCCAAACAATGAGATTTTTTTTGTTTGGGTAGTGGTTTTGTTTTCTGATCCTTTTAATTTTTATTTTTATGGCATCAGAATCAGAGAATGTTATGTGTATTATATTTGCCTTGGGGAGTTTATTGTCTCAGTTTTTTAAATATTCCAGGAACACTTGAAAAGTATATTCTTTGTGTAAAGCATGCATATTTTAGTAGATATTACTCAGATTTGTCATGTCATTTAGGTCTTCTGTACAGTACTTTGTCTTAGTTTGTAAGTGAGAGCTCCAGTATTAACGTGGTAGAAAATAGAAACAAAGGGGGCTGTGTACGAAATGTTCTATGAGCCAGCAGACCCTGCCTTAGCTCATATCATAGGGTAGGACTGGGCAGGGAGTCTTTCTGTAAGCTGCTGAGGTTTTAGCTGCTAGTACTGCTTACCACCATCATCCACTGTTAAGCTTCAAGTAAATGGATAAAACAGGCTAAAAGGATAAAGGAAAAAAGTACATTCAATTCACTATGTATTTATTGAGTACCTACTACACTCCCAGTGATGGTGACACCCAGTACCTTACTGTTGCCCTCCGTTCAAGCTGCCTGGTCATCCCCTCACACCCCTTGTCCTGAATTCCAAGGGAGAAGATGACAGCATCTTCATAGGATCTATTTTAACTCAAGTGGGTCCTTGTTTAAAAATCGATAGAAGCAGGCAGTATAGAGAAAGGTCAGTTCTCAGAATGATTGAACCCTTGTTCAGCAATAGCTTATAAATTACATGTGGGGATTGTTATGTGTCAAAAGTTGGTTGGTGGCATTTTTCGCTAAGGCACTCAACATTAAAGGTGGTAGAATGAGGCAAAGTAAAATGCACCGAGCTTGAAGGATTCTTTATAAATGAAGAAGTAACAGACAGCTAATGAATCAGGAATGTGCTCAACTCCAAAGAAATCTGTATTCTACACCATGTTACATAAGCCATATATACGTATGCCATACATAGTTTACAATTATGTGATGTTACAGGATTGTGTCTTTAAAAGGTTAGGTAATAATTCTGACGTTTTGACACCTACTTGACCCTAAATGGGAGTGTGTAGCCCATGTTCACACTATCAAAGACCATTTCTAAGAGTCCTTTAGCACCAGCTGCCTTTCATCAAAGGAAAGAATTTTCAAAGCAAATAATAACATTCACCCATTGTTGCATGCCTACCATCTGCCAAGTCCTTTATATGCACTGTGTTTCCCCGAAAATAAGACCTAGCCATCAGCTCTAATGTGTCTTTTGGAGCAATAATTAATATAAGACCCGTCTTATCTAAGACCCAGTTTATATTATTATATTATGACCCGGTCTTATATTAATTTTTGCTCCTAAAGACGCATTAGAGCTGATGGCCTGGCTAGGTCTGATTTTCTGGGAAACATGGTATCTTTGGAATCTTCACGGTCCTGTGAAATATAAACTACATCTTCTATTTACACAACGGAGTACAGCCAATGGCAGAACTAAGAATTGACCTTAGTCTTGTCTGACTCAGCAGTTGTTTTGTGAATGAGATGGACCATAAAGTGAAGTAATGTCAATCAGGAGAAATACCCATCAAATTAGAGACAACAAACCCGAATTATTCAAACTCACTGAGCCACCGCCTCCTCATTTTAAGGATAATAGTAGCTTCGTTCATAACATACTGTGAGGAATAAATTAAAATAACATTTGTAAAAGCCTTAGCACATGTTCTGGTCAACTATTGCTATGTAATAAACTCCCAATCTTTATGCTTCAAGCAACTACAGTCATTCAATTTGCTTA
Source organism: Rhinolophus sinicus (assembly GCF_057876585.1). Classification (NCBI taxonomy): domain Eukaryota; kingdom Metazoa; phylum Chordata; class Mammalia; order Chiroptera; family Rhinolophidae; genus Rhinolophus; species Rhinolophus sinicus. Next base: position 27,328,124 of record NC_142506.1, read on the forward strand.
CAAATCAATAATCGGGGCAGAGCTCAGTGGAATCAGCTCAACGTGCTCGTAGCATCTTCTGGAGCTGGAGGATATAGTTCCCGAAAGAGGTCCGTGCTGGCCACAGCTGGACGCTCAGCCAGGAGCCTGGGAGCCTCTCCACGTGAGCCTCTCCACAGAGTTAGTTGTGTTTCCTTACAGTGTGGGAGCTGGGATCTCAGAATGAGTGTTCCAAGACACCTCTACAGAAGCTGCAAGGCTTCTTAGGACCTAATCTCAGATGGCCCAGAATGTCACTTCTGCCACATTCGATTGGTCAAACATACCACCAAGACTAACCCAGAGTCAACAGAAAAATAGATTCCACTCTCAGTAGACATAGCAGAGAATTTGTGACATCTGTAATCTACCACAGCATAGTACCTGATTTATAAAAAATTTGAAGTTACCAGTATTAATATTTTAAGCAGAAAAGCAGTTTTAAAGTCCCAGTAAGAAGCTCATTTGCTAAAGGATATCCCATTAACTCAGCTCCTCTGTCATATGTCAAGTACATTAATTGTGCATATCTTATATTGGTTTATTACAAATATAAGCGTGAAACAATTTGCCTTAGCGTATTATTTGAGTCAGGTCGTAGCACTGAGACAAACTTACGCAAACATATTCAGGTAGTTGGTTAATGGTGATGGTTAACAGTTTGCAAGTACATTGAAAATAACTTCTGTTTCAATATGATATGTTGTCATAACCTATAAAGACTTTATTTTTAAATTTATTAGAGGCAACGTCATGGGGGGAAATCTGGGGCCAGCTTGCCTGGAATTTAATCCTGTCCTGCTCCTTACTAGCACGTGATCGTCACCAAGGCACTTCATCGCTGCACCTCCGTTCTTCATCTGTAAATGGGAAAAACAGGACTGTCGGAGGGTTAAATGAATATTTGTAAAGTTCGTGGGGCAGTGTCTGGCTTATAGTAAAGACACTGGCTGTGTAAGGGTTTGATTATTGTCATTGTCTGAACGTTAAACAGAGACCATCTCCGAAGCTTGAATCAAATGGGATAAATGTGAAAAGTCCTAGAAGAGTCGTGGTTTCTGAACATAGGAATGTATGCTTACCCCCAAGTGCTTCTGAGTGCCGCCACTTCCCGTGCGATCATGGAAGTGAATTGCAACGCAGGATAAAGGTCAAATGGGAGCAAGAAAAGGGAGAAGACTCTGAGGCAGCCCACTTCTGGTGAGTTAAAGGGAATTCCAAGACAGGAGACAGAAGGTCTCGCAGAGCCCTGGGCCTGAGGAAATTACCTTAGTGACAGAATCTGGAGAGAAGTCTTTATAGGACTCAGAACCTGGGGATTTTCAGATCACTTAGTTCCCTCAAACACGGCTAGTTGCATACCCGATATCCAGGAGAGAAGCCTCATTTTAAGGGTTTGAGATAAAGAAGAGAAAAGCCTGACATCTCTGAGCCACCACACCCGCCTGGGCCTGACTACCTCTGCTTCAGACTAAATCAAGCCACTGTAGTAGGCTTCCCAATTAACCCACAGAGTAATGCATTCCTAACCCACCTGCCGATTCTTAAATTGAGAATAACAGTGGTGTGGAGGATCAAATGAGACAGAGTATATAAAGCAGTTAGAACAGGGACGTGGAAGGGCAGTATAAGTGATGGATAGCGTGACGCCAGTGGATGACCGGTGTTCACCTGGCTCTCTTCCAACAGCAACTCTGTTTATAGCTTGGACTTTCCTGTAAGATGTCATTTGAATAAAGGGTGTGAAGGATTAGTAAAATTTGGAAGTAAGTGCTAGAGTATTACAAGATTGTTATCCTGTGCTAACTAACCTAAGGCACACATGGTTTATTGATAAATATCTTTTGACAAGAATTTACCAACAGTGATTTCAAGTAAAGATACTGAGATGTCAATTAGGGTAGATTTTCCCATATGCTGGTGGAAAGGTCAAACCCAAAGAAGCTTAATAGCCTCATAGACACAGAGGCTGGGCCCGGTGGCTCAGATGGTTGGAACTCCATGCTCCTAACGCGGAAGGCTGCCGGTTCGATTCCCACATGGGCCAGTGCCAGATGGCTCAGTTGGTTGGAGCGCTTCCTCTCAATCACAAGGTTGCCGGTTCAACTCCCACAAGGGATGGTGGGCTGTGCCCCCTGCAACTAACAACGGCAACTGGACCTGGAGCTGAGCTGCGCCCTCCACAACTAAGACTGAAAGGACAACAACTTGACTTGGAAAAAATCCTGGAAGTAAACACTGTTCCCCAATAAAGTCCTGTTCCCCTTCCCCCCTCCCCCACCAAAAAAAGTGACACATGCTTTACTAAGGAGAAATAATAGAGTGAGATGGCAAAGCATGGGCTTTAGAGTCAGATACATCACACTTTGAATCCTGGCTCTGCTACTTAAGAGTTTTATAAGTGTAAATAAATGACTTAACCTCACTAAGCCGCCTTTGTTTCGTCTTGAAAATTGCATAACACCTACTCTTAAAGGTTACTGTAAGGACTAAACGAATGGGAAAAAAGAAAAAGCCAATGCAGAAGCCTTTCTCAGAACCTTAAATATAAGAGGTTGAAAATAAATTTTAATTGTCAATATTACAGATTCATTTTCCAAATTAAAACGAGATTTTTTTCAAGCTCCCTTCCAGTGTCCTATACTTTACAGGACATGTGGTCCTGTCCAAATATCCAGGAGCATATTTGGTCAATGCCAAATAGGCCTTAATATTTGGTCCTGTCAAAAATGTCCACACTTAGAAAATGTCCCTGAGTTCAAATAGCCCATAACGTTTATTTATATTTTTGGTTTACAGCATTAATCCATGAAAATATTATTATGTTTCACTGGTCCAATAATTGTGAGCAGTACCAAATATCAAAGACCTTTTGGTTCAGACCAAATATTTCTGTGGACACGGGACAGACATTTGTCTGGAAACTCCTTTGCATATTAGTACAGCTTTCTGAAAGAAAAGATTTCTCACAGCAGCCATTCTCCCATTTTCTTGATTATAGTGTAAGTTATGGCTGTCTCTCAATGAAAAGTAGATGCACTAAACAAAGGTAGAATGGTGTCTTGGCACACAGACCTCTTTATTTTATTATAAAAAAGCCCAAATGAGGAACTTCCATAAAGACCAGAAGAGGAAACACGTGGCTACATGCTAGGGACTTAGTAATATGTGTTGAACGAATATAAATAACAGACATGCTGGAACAGAAATTTCTATTCAGAAATTATGGTGAAAAGCAACATAGAAACAATAGCCAAAAACTTTTCTCAATTTTGCTACAATAGAATCAAGTTTTACCTATTTACATACAATTTCTATCTTACCTGCTGAGCTCTGATTTCAAGGAACATAGAAATTTCTTATCTAATTTGGCTTTTAGATTTAGTTTTCCAAAGTCAGACAGTCCTTAAATATGGGTTTTGAATTTGTTAATGTACATTGTGTGAATTTCAACTTCATCGTGTTCCTATTAGTTTCCTTTGAATGGATTTTGTATTATTGCTATTTTTCTATTGAGATTTCACCATTTAATTTGGAACATAATTTCCGTTTCTCTGGCTCATGAGTTGCCATTAGAATTGTTAGTCAAGTGTGCAAAGCAATTCTTTTTGTAACCATTGGTAACCATTTTCTTTATTTGGAATGAAAAATAAGCGTCCATTTATTGAGTACTACCTGAGTACCAACTGTAGTACTAGATGCCCTATGTACTTCATTTCTAACCCTCAGAACAAATCTGCATGATAGATGTAATCCCCTCGAATACCAGGAGAAGCTCACTAAGTGTCCTTGTTACTGGGATTGGAAGCAGTATAATTCCTGGAACTTGAACTACATCTTTATTGTATTATATTTTCACATAGAGAATAATGGAGAAATGTTACTTCATACTGAGCTTTTTTTTATAGCCACATAGTAGATATTTCTGTTTCATTTTGGAAGAATATTTGCTTTATTTAAAAAAAAACATAAAAAGAGTAGAAAACAATTACTTTATACTCACTGGGATGGCTCTACTCGAACAAAGAAGGAATAACAAGTGTCGGCAAGGATGTGGAGAAATTGCAACCCTCACACTGCTGCTGGGGATGGGAAATGGTGCAGGTGCTGTGGAAAGCAGTTTGGCAGCGCCTCCAAAGTTAAATACAGAGTTACCATAGAGACCCAGAAATTACCCTCCTAGGTACACACACAAAAGAAATGAAAACATATGTCCACACAAAAACTTGTACATGAGTGTTCATAGTAGTATTATTCAAAATAGCCAAAAAGTAAAAACAACCGAAATGTACATATTTGATAAATGGATAAACAAAATGTGATATATTCATACAATAAAATGTTATTTGGCAATAAAAATGAATGTCATGCTAAAACATACTACAACACAAATGAACTTTGAAAACATTATGCTGAGTGAAAGAAGCCAGTCACAAAAGACCACATATTGTATTATATGATTCCATTTATATGAAATGTCCTGAATAAGCAAATCTATAGAGACAGAAAGTAAATGAATGGCTATCTAGGACTAGGAAATAAGTATGGTGGGGAAGGGGGGTGTGAATGACTGCTAATGGGTACAGGTTTCTTGTTAGGTTGATGAACATTGCAAAACTTTGAAACTATATTCAAAACCATTGACTTGTACACTTCAAGTGGGTGAACTTGTGGTATACAAGTTATATCTCAATAAAGCCATTAAAGATCAGAGAACAAAAACAAAAGTAATATCCCCTTTTTTCTGTTTGCTTTTAAAATTGGGTCTAAGCTATTCCTCTACAAATAACCTTGCTTATTTTGCAAGAGAAAAGTAGTTGTTTTATCAAATTAAAGATGGAAAATACTGTCTCCATTACTTAGTTAACAGTATAATGTGGTGATTGTGGATACCATTGGGCTTGAAATCTGATATGTTACACTTGGGCAATTAAGCGCTCTGAGCCAATAGTTTTACATCTGTAAAATGGAAGTAATACTTCCTACCTCATGAAGTTCCTGTAGAGATGAGACAATATACAGTATATAAGGGCCTTAACTCAATGCCTAGTATATTTATATTCAATAACTAATTATTCTATAAACATTCATGGAGGAACTACTTACTATATGCTCAGTAATTATGCTCAATCCATATGTTCTTTAAATCATAATGTGGAACCTTGTTTAATGTGAATAATATATTTTGTAAGTAGAGAAAATCATAATTTTATACAATGAAAATGGCTCAGCACCTCCCAGGATTCCTGAAAAATTTGGAGTAAATCCCTATAAGGTCTGCCATGAATCCCTTTTGCTTCAGTCCTGGACAGTGTCAAGTGTTTTTGTTTTAGATGCAGAGCACAGGAAGAAAGCTACTAAGGTGCAGATTACTTGTGCATGACAATATGTCCACAAAAGGATGCATTAGTCACATTCAAGTTAACAAAGAAGGTACTTTCCTTTCAATTTTAAAGAAAGGATAACAACTATGTATCAATAGAGATAAGGTCACCAGGAATGGATTACCGTTTTCTTTTTGCTTTTTTTTAAATTTTTCAGTTACAGTTGACATTCAATATGATATTAGTTTCAGGTGTACCACATAGTGATTAGACATTTACAGAACTTACGAAGTGATCATGCCCATAAGTCTAGTACACACTTGGCACCATTCACAGTTATTACAATATTATTGACTATGTTTCCTATGCTGTACTTTTTACATCCCCATGACTACTTTGTAACTGCCAGTTTGTACTTCTTAATCACTTTTTTCCATTTTTTAATGTATCAAATTGCTGAGCAAACCGAAGGAATAGTTGGTGTTTTCAAGAAGCCATCTAGTGGTTTATTTAAGCATTACAGTTACTTGTTTTGCAACACAATTAGATTTAATACTTTTTTTGTAACACTAGAATGAACTTCTTTGAAGGAAAAAGTGTAAGTTAAATAGTAAATGAGGCTGAAGCTGAGTTTGGAGACCCAAATAAGTCTAAAGAGACTTTTAGCTGTGTTCTTATTAATACAGACCAAATGCGTCCAAGTCCCTCCATGGAGTCCGGTACTGTAATGTTGACATAGTGAAATTTAAATTAGCGAGCCCTTCTTCTGTGCCACCGTGCTCTTTGACAGATCTTTGAATACAAAGGTAAATGTGATCCAGTTTTCATTTTCCAGAAGCTCACGGATTAGTGCCCTTAAGTACATAGATGGTTAGGTATTATCTTACACCTACAACATTTTCACTGTGTTTATCATGTCTGGCATTAAATACCTCTTACAGCAACAAAAGTAATTTTCTCCCAAGAAGTATTTGTTTAAGATGAACAACATTTTTAATGAAAAAGGAAGATCTACAACTACATTACCTTCTAATTATATTAGAGAGGTAAAAGCATAAAATTAGATGGCAAAGACTAAATCAGAGGCAGTGGGCCTCGGCAGGGTCCCCATGTAAGAGGGGCCACACCCTGACTGATGTCTCTATGTCTCATGCTCTGGCTTTTACACTAATTCCTCCCACATTCCCAGAGTCACTGTCATGTCCGCATAACTACGTAACTTGAAACAGTGTTGCGATGGCTCCAGAATAGCACCGGCTGCTCCGGCCTCAGCTGTGGACTGGCTCAGCATCTCCCAGGATTCCTGAAAAAGTTGGAGTAAATCCCTGTAAGGTCGGCCTTGAATCCCTTTGCTTTAGACCTTGACTGCATCAAGGCTTTTTGTTTTAGATGCTGGGCACAGGAAGAAAGCTACTAAGTTGCAGAACCAAAGTAGATAAACGTTCCTTCAGATACCCTGCAGTTCAGTAATTTGTACCTAAGTTCAAAGTCAACAAAACGCAAAGGATGGAAAAGAGATCCATGGTTGCTAGCGTCCCAGGTTGGGAGGAGAGGATTAACTGGGACACAGGAAAATTTTGAGGGTGTAGGAAATATTCTCCATCTTGATTGTGGTGGTGGTTATTTGACTGTCTTTATCAAAGTTCATAGTATTTACTGTACACTTAAAAAATATGAATTTTACTCTGTATTTTACTCTATTTTTATTTAAACATTTAAAAATATATAAAATGCAAAATTCCACCCCTATTTGGTCTATGTAGCAAAAATCCAAGTAGTATTTTTTTAATGATTTGCTCTTGCTTAAAAAAAATTCTTCTCAAGATCAGAAGCATTTCATATGCTTGTGGATCTCATACTTGAAAAGTAAAGCTATTAGTAAGAAGAAAGTTACTAGAATAGAGAAATAAAACAATTGGTTTTGCTAATAATATCTAACAAGCACTATGCTATGAGCTTTACATGAATTATCTCATTTAAAGTGTACAGCCCCCATATGGGTCAGTAGTCCCATTAGGGGAAAACACAAGATTTAGAACAGTTAAGAAGAAAGAATCTTGACTAATAATCCACAGATGATACGCTATAAAGCCAGAACTCAAATCCAGATCAGTTTGGCTCCAAAGTGCATTTTATTTTATTTTACTTTATTATACTCTTTTAATCAAAGGGACACTTTCATTGTTTCCTTAAGTATTATTATATTGCTGGAATGTATTTTGCTAAGAAAGCTCTAAAATAATGTGGAAGCCGTTGCACACAGCACAAGTGAGTTAGAGGAGCAGCAGAGTTTCTGCAAACACAAGTTAGTGAGGCTGGCAGAAAGGGCCACAGCAACCTTCCAGGGGATCCTGGGGTTCTTACGCCACCATCACTCAAGAAGGCAGCGTCTTTTTTGTTCAAAAGGAACAATAAGTCCCAAAGATATCTGGTCTCTTTCTAGTCCCTGGATCCTGCGGCTGTTGCCTTACATGGCAAAAGGGACTTGGCAGATGTGATGAAGTTAAGGGTTTTGAAATGGGGAGATAATCCTGGATTATCTAGGTGGGCCCTAAATGTAATTGCCAGTGTCCATATAAGAGGGAGGTTGAGGGAGATTTGACACAGTGAAGGAGATAGAGGCCCTGAGAGTAAGTGACTTGCCCAAGCTCACACCAGAATTTTGTATCAGAGCCAGGATTAGACTCCTAATTTCAATGCCTCATTTGATTTTCTTTCTTTCAACCCTTCTAGGCTGCGTACCTCCCTCTTCTAATGATGATTTAGGTATAACCTCATTACCCAGCCAGGGACTTGGATCCCTCGGCCAGGGAACTGGGGCTTCCCACAGACCCCCGCTCAGGCGTGCTGTCTGGAGCCCCAGCTCTGTTGCAGCTCTCCTTGCTCACATACCCTCACCATCCCTTCCCTCTACCCCATGGACAGCTTTTCCATCAGGTGGGAACAACCACCTGAAACCTTCCCCTGGCCATAGCCGGCTAGAATAGGGGTGGGGATGGGTTAGGAGAATAGCAAAAGCAAACTCAGTGCTCCAGGGTTGCTCAAAACCCCAAATTCACTGAAGGAAGTCACCGTTTGTTCCTCCACCTTGCTGTCCCTTTAGACCGTCAGTCAGGGTTGAGAAGGACTTCCGGCCAAGCTGCTCTCACCTACACTTCAAAGAAGATCTGCTTCTATGGGTTAAGCATTAACAGTCACTGTAATCATCCTTTAAATTCAGTCCTCTGAGAAGTACAGTAGTTCACTCCTTATTCGTGGTTTTGCTTTCTGCAGTTTCAGTTGTCAACTGCGGTCTGAAAATATTAAACGGAAAATTCCAGAAATAAACAAGTCATAAGTTTTAAATTGCATGCTGTGTGAGTAGCGTGACCAAATCTAGCTCTGTCTTGCTCTGTCCTGGGTTCAGTACTATTTACAGTTTCAGGTATCCACTGGAGGGTCTTGGAACATATTCCCTGTAGATACAGGGGGCACTAATGTAATGTGTTCTCAGATACACTTTGGTATGTCAGTCAAACAAACTGATTGTTTTGCCAGCAAGAATAATGCAAAGCAGCAGGAATCTTGCATCCCAGCTCTTCCCAATACCAACATTGTGTCTCCATAACACTTGCTTCCCGCCCATTGAGGACACTGAGTATAAGGAGGTGGCTGAGCAGGGCACAGACAGGGAGGTGAAGGCGTTCTGAGGGCACACTTCCCCTCTGAGCACGCTTGGCCACGCTTAGCCTCCCACTTGGCAAGCTGGGGTGGGACAGCAATGGCCAAGTGAGGGGATGACCCCTTCTGGGAGCTCGCATTTCTGCTTAAACTTACCCACCACTCTCTTCTGTTGCTGCCAGGGAATTTCAATGAGCCATTTCCTCCTGCTTCGGTGACATTATACAAATCCCCTTTTCTGATCAAAGTTTGAGTTAATTAAATGTGGAAAGTTTGTTTTGCGTTGTGTTGCAGGGCATTTCATGATATAAAGTGTCTAAGATAAGGCAATCTTTGAAATCATTCATCTGGACAGTTTCAGAAAGGAAGTCACAACCTCCCTGACATCTAATCTTATTTTCCTAGGGTGGTGCTTACTTGTAGAGCTTGTAGGAGTTTCATTATATTTATAATTACTCCTTTCACCTTTACATAATAGACTTTTGACAATAATTGCATAACCTTCTTGGGTTTCTCGTTCCTGGCTTGACAGCCAAATCTATGGAACTTGAAATTATTGGTGCTTTCTAACGTTTAATCTGAAGCTTGAGGAAATTTGACAAAAATAATACCTTGCATTCCATTGTTGAAAATGCCATCTCGAGGTCACGTGTGACCACCTGGACTCCAAACTCAAAGGTATCTTGCCAGGCTCTATCAGCTGACGGTTGAAAATGACAAAAGTAAATCAGCTTCAGCAAACAGTGGAAAATCTAGGGGAGGGGACTTAAGGAGCTCCAGCAACGTCATGAGAACCCAGTCTCTCTCCATCTCCCTTTCTTCTGTGTTGGCTCTTTTCACAGGACTGTTTCCCTGTGTTGTCTAGATGGCTGCCTGAGCTTCTTGTTTACACCCTCCTGGATTCCAGTCCAGCAGGAAATAACAAGTTCCTTGGCTGCTCAACCTGACAGAAGTCTTAGAATTTGCTCTTGTTAGTTTGGGACAGGTACACATCCCTGAACCCATCAGGGATGTGTGGCTGTAAGGATTTCCTGCTGTGATGGGCAGAGCTTAGGTGAGCAGGTCAGTCCCGGAACCAGAGGTCCCATCAGTTCCACCAAGGAAAGTGTTTTGAGAGTGCAGGTGGAGGATTTCCAGCCAACGACGCTCCAGCGACTGTTAGCAGATAAGGATGAGAACAGATGCAGGAATAGCAGATGTCCACCACACTCTCCAACCTTTCTGTAGCATTCAATCTTGGTGCCTTGAAATATGCGTCACTGCCTTCCCTCACACAGGGTTCTCTAGTCACCCTTCTCTCTGACTGCTCCTCCCCTGTGAGGAAAGTGATGGTGCATGGTTGTCCAACTCCATCCTCCCAGCTTAACCTCATGGAGTTCAGATTCAACTTGCCATCACCTCCTCTGTGCCTCTACCTACTCTGTTCCCTCAACCTAAACACTATTCCTCTTTCCACCTCTCATCTCAGCATGTTTGTGTCATCTACCGTGTTTCCCCGAAAAAAGATACCTTATTTTACTATAAGACCGGGTGTTATATTAATTTTTGCTCCAAAAGATGCATCAGAACTGAGTGTCCAGCTTATTGTACTATAAGACTGGGTCTTATATTAATTTTTGCTCCAAAAGACGCATTACAGCTGATTGTCCAGCAGTGTCTTATTTTCGGGGAAACACAGTATATCCTGGATCAAACACCTCTTCGTGAAACTTCCATATCAATTTTCTTCAAGGCAGAAATAAACTGTTTTCTCTCTAAACTCTTATCCTCCTCTCTCAAAGGTATAATTTTCTGTTTTAGACATTTTGTTATATATTGAAATATGTATGAGTGTCACATTAGCTCTTAGCTTCTTGAATGCAAGAATGTGGCTTATCTTTATCATTTACCCATCTATTCAATTCCACCCCTCCACCCAGGATCAGTCCTTACATAGTATTTGTTAAATAAACGTGTATGGCGCTTCCCAATTTTATTAAGGTGCTTCACATCCATCAGCATTTTTGCTTCTCAAAGTACATCTGGAGAGGAAGAACAAATGTCTCAGTTTTATATATGACAGTATATACCAGTTTTATACCAAGAGGATCGGAGATTTAACTGAAGACTTCTAAGCTAGTTTTGTAGAAAGTTGGGGGTGAAAACCTATATCTTTAGAGTTGGATTACTTGTTATTTTCCAAGAAAAACTTGCTGGTATGTATTGTATCATTGAAACCTGGAGAATAGTTGATACCAAGTCATTTTAATTTCAAATAAGTACTTCACTCTGAACTTTCAGTCTCTACCAGTTACTGGGATAGTGTGATGATTTGCTCCTCATATAAAGATAATTTAAAAGAAAATCCGGATACAGTGGTTATTTTTGGCCTGGTGTGGGCATTTTCATTGTTGTTGCTGCTGGTAGTGGTTCTCCCACCCCCTCTGCCCCCACCCACGTTTTGTGTGTGTGTGTGTGTGTGTGTGTGTGTGTGTGTGTGTGTGTGTACAGATACACTGCTCATGAGGTGGATTTCTTTTCCTACAGTCCTTCACTATTTTAAATATATATGAATATATTAGTATCAGGTGTACAAAACAACATAATGATTAGACATTTAAATCTCTCACTAAATGATACCTCCATCACCCCCCCCACACAACCCCCCCCCACCCCCCCCCCCCCCCCCCCCGCTAAGTCTACTACCCCTCTGCGGCCTTCAGTTTTAAAAATCTTTCCCTTTGCAATGAATCAGACATTGGCTTTGACATTTAGGGTCAAAACTGTGTCATCTCCTGTCCTGCCCCAGACTTTCCGCGCCCGCACAGCCCTCCTGGGGGTGGAGCCGCCATCCGAAGGTCAGTTAATAAACCGCCCCTGGGATCCGGAGCTCGGGGCTGTGGACTTGCTGAACTCGCCTTCAGGACTCGAGCCTGAAACTGGAGGCGGTCCTTGGGGACCGTGAAGAAGGGCGACCCCAGCTCGCCCAGACCAGCCAGCTCGTGTGCCCCAGGCATGGCGGCGCCGTCGAGGCTCCTGATCCGCGGGGGTCGCGTGGTCAACGACGACTTCTCGCAGGTGGCGGATGTGCTGGTGGAGGACGGCGTGGTGCGGGCTCTGGGTCGCGACCTGCTGCCGCCTGGGGGCGCGCCCGCGGGGCTACGGGTCCTCGACGCGGGGGGCAAGCTGGTTCTGCCAGGTGGCATCGACACGCACACGCACATGCAGTTCCCCTTTATGGGCTCAAGGTCCGTCGACGATTTCCACCAAGGCACCAAGGTACCCACCCCGCCGCGCCCGCACCCCGCGATGCCTGTGCCCGCCTCTCCTGCGCCCGGGGCTCCAAAGCGGAGTCCCCCTCCCCCCACAACCCCGCGCCTGCGCAGCGGGGAGGGGCTGAGTGGGCAGGAGCGAGCCGCAGCCATCTAGCGGGTGTAAGAGCTGGGATTAAGATTCTGCAGGCTGAGCCCCCTTTTTCTGGGTGCTCCTTCTCGGTGCCATTAGCCCACCTTGCCTAAACCAGCAGCTTCCTACCCCTATGTTTGGGTAATTTGACAAGTTTAAGGCAACCTTGCCCTAATTTCTCTACACCTTATATCCTCCCCACCCCGCATATTCATTGGCGTTCTATGGAAAGCCACAAGACTTCCGTAATATCTGTAGAATCTTTTAGTTAACTTGGCACTCCCAGACATTTCTCCCCATCTTCCATTCCCAGCCAGAACCAAATAAAAATCCATTCACCTGGTAGTTACTGCCTTGACTCAGAGTTAGTATGTGGTGGGTGTTGAGAAGTCTGGGAGGGATGGAAGCCCAGCGATCCACAGTCTTTGCCTCCTTCCATAAAAATAAAATACAACCCTGAGAAGGGTTTCCAAGAGAAATAGTCCAGATACGTCTCCCAGGCACTCCCACTTAGATCAAGCCGGCCTTGTCCCATCTCTTCTCTGAACTACTCGCCCTGGGGGCATTAAATACGGCCTCTGATTCTTACTGCTTGCTTGAGCACCTGCAGCTCTACTGATGGTGAAGGAGAATCAGATCACCAGTCCCCAGGTGAGGGAGCTTGGGTTTCTCTCCACACAAAGGCCTAGAGGATCAGGTCCGTGAAAAGAACCTTAAACGGTTCTCCAAGGCTCCTGAAAACAAGATCAGGAGATGAACAGGGCAGCCTTACAGGAAGGTATATTTAAAACTCCACTTACTACTTCTGCTAAAGCCAAACCCTCACCCTCCTTGAGCTTTGAATTTTGGGCTGCCTTGAGGGAAATGGCTACTTGCAAAACAAAAGTGTGGATACCCTGAAGGTCTAAACTCTTCACTCAGGCATGTGGTTGAGGTTTTTCTTAGGGCGACACCTTGATGTGTGTGAAACAGGGTGGGCTCCAACTATAGGCAGTTCGGGCTTTCAAAGCATTTTTAACCATAGTTCAGGTACCCTACTTATTTCTACCATTTTTACTCTCCTTACACCTCTCCCCTCCGCCTTACCTAATCATCTATGATTGACCAGAATATGTAACAGAAAAAAAAAAACAAAAGAGAGAAAGATTTAACCCAGAGAAAGGGGCCTGGAGCACGCTGCTCACGTCAACATTTGGAAAGCTTCCTCCTAGTTACTCATTGTCAACCTTTTTCATCAGGGCAGTGGTCAAAGTCTTTTGTAGGACAGATCATTATTTGTTTTGAAAATGGAACATTCATTTTTACCTTTTGCTAAAAATTGAAATTTGCTCAATTTTAATGAACTTATTTTTACATTTTATGTAAAATGTTCAGATATCAAAGCAATACAAATAATAGAAAATTGGGGAAAGGATAGGAAAGTAGACAGAAGAAAACTATTACCCATAATCTCCCACTTAATGACAACCAACATTTTGGTATATTTTCTCTATGCTTTTCAATATGCTTTTTTTTCCCACATTACTGAGAGTGTATTGTGTATATGTGTGTGTATACCTGTATATAAAAATTTTTTAAAATTTTTATTGGGGAATATTGGGGAACAGTGTGTTTTTCCAGGACGCATCAGCTCCAAGTCAAGTTGTTTTCAATCTAGTTGTGGAGGGCACAGCTCACTGTCCCATGTGGGAATTGATACTGGTGACCTTGGTGTTACGAGCACTGTGCTCTAACCAACTGAGGCAACCGGCCACCCTATATAAAATTTTGTAACTTGCTGTTTCCAGTTATAGTACAAACACTTCCTGTTATCACAGACTCATCATTAAAAAAGTCCTTTGTTGATGGCAGGTCGTTCCACTACCCCATTTGCCAGGTAGGAGCTGCTATTTCTGACCATATTAATTTAGTTTTTGAGATCTGTAAGTGAACAAATTTATAGAGAAAACTAGCCTTTACATGCACGTCTCTGGATGAGCCAAATGTGGTTTATATTCTTATAGGATTGCTTCATGCCCTAGAGGAAAATTTTCCTCAGGCAACCCCACAAAGATCCTTACTGACCTAAGGATACCCAAGCAAGGGCCAGAAAGAGCTCACCAGATGCTTTCCAAGGCACAGGCCCCTCTTTTGGAGTGTATGCATTCCAGGGCACCCTGCTCTTCTCCCTGGGGCTCTTCTTGCTGGCTTCTCCGGGATGGGTTGCTTTACCGCACTGAACACTTTGCAGCATCCATCTTCACCACTCCAGATTTGGGGATCTGTAGCAACTATTGTCACCCCATTGGCTATTTGGGTTGGGGAAGTAAGTGTTCTTTATCCTTTGAAGCTAAAGAGAGTTCATTCAGTCTTTTATTTAACCAGCAAAGATTTTGTTCAGACTTTCAGTAAGCAGTCCAGTTAAAAGCCGGTATTAAAAGCAGCAACCCATTTGTTTTTGCCTTTTCCTGGGTTATCTCAACCCTTATGCACCTTAAAGATTTTCTAAGAACAGCTCAAATAAAGTCATGGCCCTTCTACTTAAAACAAGGAGGCCTGGGATTTAGAGAGAAAACTCACCTAAGTTCATTCACACAGTGAAGCGGGGAGCTGATGGGGACAATAGGCCCTTGCTTGTCCCTAGCTTCCGGTCCAGGTCCACAGCCTGGTCCTGGGTGGGCTTCTTCAGAATTCCGCTGGCTACACTCAATAAATGTCAATGTACAAAACGTCCAAACCTGTAGAGAATTCTTGTAAGAGTTTATTTGCACCAAACTGATGACAATTGCTGAGAAGCAAGATCTCAAATGCTTTGGAGAATAACACTTTTACAGTTTCTTTTATGCAGTTGAGATTAAGGAGAGAATATAAGGAAGCTTACAGGAAGGTGGGAGAAAGCAAGGAGAGCATTGAATTACAGGATATCTAATATTTAGATTACATGCTCTCTTGAGGGTGGCTACCCTTATTTCAAAGGTGTGCTAAATAGATGCTCAAAAACAATGGACACGGCTTGCTTAAAGTAAAGATAAACCTTTTACTAAAAAAGTCATAGGCTTGTATTGTGACTACCCACCATGACCTACCCAGTTAGGAATTTATGATCAGATCACCCTGTGAGGTGACTTTCTTTAGAACCCCTTTTTGGCCCACAGTGTTTTCAGAAAATAGGTCCCCAAAGGTTAGACCATTCCCTGTTTGCTTTCTGCATCCTCCAGGCTGATCATTTATAATGTCTGACAAATAGAAGGGATACTGTTTGTGGTATTTCATTTATTGATTGCTAGATTGTGATGGGGCCCAATTTAAACAGTGAAATATAGGTCAACCAAAGGTTATGTGTTTTGTAAATCTAATTCATGTCAGAGGTTGATTTAAAGCCTGTAATTAATTTATTTAATTAAAGGTAAAAGCTTTCTATCTGATGTAACTAATAATGTTCTCCTTTGAATAAATCATATTTCATTTTGTTGGTCTATACTAGATGTATGGTGGTCTCTTAATAATTCAACCTCTGTGAGAAAAGACAATGGAATTTTTAATTCAAGTGGATATTGTGAATTAGATAAACTTGAAGAAATTGTGACTTTGTTTTTACTATATCCTGTGATAAAAGAGTGATTACAAGAGCTCAGCCAGTTTTCAAATATATATATTTGTATTCTGACATATATGCAGCTTGAAGTATGGACTTGCATTAAAAACCTGGCAGCATCAGTAGGTAGCGGAAAAATCATTTTTTTAAAAAATTGGGAAAACACTTTTTTTTTTTGGCAAGGACAAAAAGTCCTCGAAATTATCAAGAAAGGCAATTATACTTTACTCTGGAACTGTTTGGTCGGGTGCCATCAGGATAATTACTTATAATAAGGCAGTGGAAGGTATGTGATTAAGCACACATTTATGATTGTATTTATCGAGCTTCCTCACCTTGTAAAAGAGCTGTGCGCAGAAAACTTGGTTGCAACCCAAATTCCTTTTTCTGTTGCTTCCTGGAGCTCCAGGCTGGGCTTTAGAGGCTGTGTGGGCTGACTGTGTGACCTTGAGCAAGTGATTTCCTCTCTCAGGGTTGTCAACATTTTGTTACGTGTAAAATGAGGCTCTGGTTAGAAGAACAACTTCAATAAAAAAAATAAAATTTTACAACAAATAAAAGCAATATATAATCATCATCCAGCCCTTAGGAAAATGCTGGAGCATTATAGTTGCTCAATATATATTAGTTGAATGAATAAACTTTTTTTAAAAAAGGAAAAGAGTAGAAAGAAAAACATTTAAATCACCTCTAATTTTAACTTTTGCTTTCTATCCTTTCAGAGATTTTTTCTTTTTCGTTTGGGAGGGTATAGAAGCATTTTTCTTTCTACTAAATTGTGCATACTCTTCCGAGTCAGCCTTATTCATTAAACATTTCCCCATGACCCTAATTGTCATTGGAGCATGTGATTTCCATGGCCCCCTTTATCCTCTCTGAGTCCAGTCTGAGTCTCAGAGCTTTCTTTCTGGTCTTGGTACCTCTCGTGCATCAGGTTTCCATTTCTGCCTGCCTGAGGATATCGCAATTTGGTGTCCCATCAGTACATCAAACTTAGCATGTTCCAAACCAAATTTATCCTTCCCTCCAAATGCCAGGCCCAGTTTTCATCCCATTTCCCAAAGTGTTAACAGCTCAGCTCTCTTCTTCTCAGTGTTGGACATTTGGATGGTTTCTAGTTTTTTTTGCCTGTGTATAAAAACATTGTAACATAAGTCATCACTCAGATTCTTGATGATTGACTTAGAAATCACCCTTCAGAGTGAAATGACTGGGCTAATGCATAGGGGATACATCTTAAAGGAGTTTAATGCGTACATCCAGATTGCTCTTCAGTCTATGTTCCCATGACCAGTACATTAGAATATTCATCTCACCATCTCACTGCAACCTAGCCACTTGTGAATATTGACTTGCAAAAAAAAAATAAAAAAAAAAATCAATGCCAATTTAATAGGAAAAACATAGAATTTCTTAATTGTTAGTAAATATGCATTTTTTAAACTGCTGGTGAGGCTGAACTTTGAATGTCTTGTTGTGTTAGCTTGCATGTTTCAGCTCTAAGAGCTTATAATTCTGTGATTTCCTTAGGTGGCTCTTTATTGATTACAAAGTTAATCTTTGCACTACTAATTAGAGGAAGAAAAAAACCATCTCAAATGTTAATTTGAAACTACCTGATGTTAAATAAGGCTTTGGCCCTATTGAGGGTGTTGTATGTTAGGGATCCTTTCACTGAACTTTACAGAATCTAGACTTGCATTCTTTCCGTTTCCATACTTGAGTTCTCCAGGCTTTTCAGTTCCACCACGTGTTTCCACCTTAGTTTGCATGGACTGGATGTTTTAGATGTCCAACCAGGATAGTGTAGAAATCAAGGTTTTCATGATGCTACTGTCGGGGAGGAAAAACTTTTCCTGTAACCTCTTAGGTTTAGTTATTGGAGCCTGCAAATTAAATTGACAAAAGACAGATTAGCAAGAGATTTTTAAAATTCAGGTGTAAGCAAATTCACAGAAAAATGTGACTCAAGGAGGCAGTGCAAATTTGAGGCTTATATACCACCTTAGCAGGGGACAGGGAGGGGAAGAAGGGCGTTTAGGGAAAACAAAGACTTTTAGGAAAGTCAAATGGGCCTTTAGGAGAATTGGTGGGAGATACGATAGTTTTATGACAAAGGCTATTTAGGTGTGCTGCAAGCTTCTAGTCGCAGGTAATGAGTCAGTCTTCCCTGGTGGTGACACTTTCTGGAAGTGTCAATTGAATGACAGTTGAAATTCTTTTGAGAGGCTCTGCTTACCGGCAGATAAGGCACTTCAGGAAAAAAGCTGCTTCTCATTTAAAAAAATTTTTTAATGTATATATTTTTTATATTTTCAAATTTCAATTTTTACAGTTGTCAAAAAAGTTTATTCTCAAATGCCTTCAGCCTAAAATGATTTTTTTTGACACGCTGGCATATTCTGGACCCTGTCCCCACCATCTAGTATGGAAGAATCCTAAACTAAGAATTTTCTAAATTGATGGTTAGGTTCTATTAATTCAGTCAAATATTTCTTGGAAACCCACTAAGTGTCTGGCATTGTGGTTGGGGTAATACAGACTAAATCCATTTGCTCTCAGTGGCAGGTATATAGGGATATAATTTATGTTGGATTTAATAATAAATTATCTACTATAGACTTTTGCACTTATAGACTTAACTTTGATGATTGTGACTCTTTTTGAATGAATACTTGAGGTCTGGCATTTTCCCTTTTGTGAAGTCACTGGTCATAACAGCTTGCATCACCAAGCTGAGTTTTTGAGCAGGCTGTTTGGCTGCTAAGTGAGCTTTGGCAATTACCCACAGTCGACTCCTCACCATCACACTGGACTCTTCTTTTCACATGTCAAGTAGCACGTTAAGGGAGGACACTTCAATTTTTCAGTTATATTTCATTGCCTCCTAATAGCGAAATTGCATGTTCTAGTGTCTGTCCTGACTTCCTGAACCCTGAGGATCTGTTCACACATAAAAACAAAGACCTAAAAATTAGCTTAAAATAAAACAAAATGTCATCTTTTGTAAAAAAGAAAAATTATTTGAGTCATAGATATAGAAATAAACTATAATTTTGTCATATTAAAAGTCCTAGTTAACACGGAGAAGGTAATGTGTTTTGGGCAAAACTGAGCATCCAGCTTTCAAATTCAGCTCAAGGTCTACATTCCATATTAACATTTTCATAGAAGGATCCAGGCAACTACGTGGCCAGGGCGAGCCGTATTTTTGAGAAATGAAAAATCTTACATTAACATGCCACTTACACTCCTTTTTCATTTTGCTATTGGAAAAGTGAACCATCATAATTATGCCAACTCATAGTTTTTGGGGAAATTCATTGATCCCTTTCTCCATTTCTTTCTCCTATAAACATTTAAAGACTATTTATGTGCCGGGCACTGTAATAGGCACAGGGCACAGAGAGATGCATCAGAAATTACATCAATTGCATCAGAATCGTTGGGGGATGGTTTAAAAGTTCCCTAGATGATGCTAGTATGCGGCCAGGGTTAGGATTCACTGGACTAAGGAGAGGAGGAGCCAAGGAGGGAAGACATGGGTGACCTCTCTCTCTGAGGTAGAAATGAGCTCAGAGCACTCCAAGGAGAGGGAGGAATAGTGTCACTGGAATGGAGTGAATGAATTGGGAGTGTGGGGTGGGGGGACCTGACGCAATAGAAAGCTAAGAAAAAAGCCAAAGTTCAGATCATGCTGCGAGCCTTAAAGGATTGTATAATAATTGTCTTTTCTTTATCCTAAGAGCAAAGGGAAGTCAATGAAAGATTGGAAGTGGCAAGCAAGGCTGGGGACCAGGTGACAAGGAAGAGGCTACTAGTCTAGTTAGAAGATGAAAGGGGCACAGGGCAGTGGCAGTGAAGATGCAGGAAGTAGACTCGGGGAGTATGTAGAAGGTAGCCTGGGGTGCGGATGGGTTGGATTTGGGGATGCAGGGAAGAAGAGAGGTAAAGGTCCAGGGTGACTCTCAAGTCTGGTTTGCACAGTTAGATGGATGATGGTGTGCTTAATATTTCAAACTTGGGGAGACAAGGAGAGGCAATGTGGAAGACCTCTTTACAAAGCTGAATGTGTTTTCTGCAGTTGGAAGACAAATTGGGGTCCTGAGGTTTGTTTTCCTAAGTCTTAGTGACTAAGAGAAAGCTGAAAATTCATCCAAGTGTTTTCCTCCCTACGGCTCAAATGTACTGTTGGACTTCTTTTGGTTTTATTTGGGTTGAGCAGGTTCTGTGATTGATTTTTAGTGAAGCAGGGTCACTTGTTTTAGGATGAGCTTAGAAATGAAAATTTGGTGACACCATAAAAAGGAAAAAAAAATGCTTGGGATGCTTGCAATATTGATTTGCAACCTAATGCATTCTTAAATAAAATCTCGTGTTATGTAATATTATGACCCCACTGTTGGTTAGAGTTTATCTCAATTTATATTCTATCACATTTGCACCTGAGACAGCACATGCTCTGCTCTGCACAAAAGAAGGTTTTAGATAAACTGGAAGTATTTCAAGGGAAAGCAGCCAAAGTAATTAGGAGCTGAAAGAATTGATTTATGAGCCCAGATTAGAAAAGGTAAATGCATTTTGTTTGGCTCAGTACAAATAAAAGTGGAGCAAAGTCAATCAGCAGTAAAAACAGAGGAAACAATTAGGTTTTGTATAGAACTATGAAAGAAATGTTCACCCTTTACTGGTTCTACTTCTCCTAAGCTCTCTTCATTCTTCAAATGTTAAGTAAATCCTGAGGAACCCTTTGTGAAGTGAAGCTAGAAGCATCTGATGTTAGAAGAAATTAAACAAATACTGAAGATCTCTAAGGTGCGCTGGGAATGTGTATGCTCTGACCAGTGGTTTGGTCGATAAAGTGCATTTTCCCATGGAGGATAGTTGTGCGAAGGCGAAGAAGCACTAGTACAGGGCCGTTCCTTATAAACCTTTTAGCGGCACATTATTTCAATAGCGATTGTCACAGTGGTGAACATTACGTGAGCTTAATAAAATTGCATTTTATTTGGGAATTTATAATTCATAGTTTGATAGGATTTGTCTTGTTTTATGTGGCTCCTGGTTTCCTAAATGGTTGATTCATTTTACCAACCTGTGCATTTCTCCTGGTCATCCTCACTGAGGACTTGGAGCCCCAGGCTGGAAGGAAGATCACACTAAATGGAAGATCAGAGAAGGGGGAGCAGCCCACGTGGGGTTGAGGCCCAGAGTAGGCGACTGGAAGTCCTCTGGCTCAAAGTTGTATCTTCCTCCATGTTACCAATGAGAATTTGCCAGCTATGTAACCTTGGAGAGTCATTTAATGCCTCAGCCTCAGTATCCTCAACTGTAAAATAAGAAAAGCAATTCCTACCTCTCGGGGCTGTTGCAAGGTTTAATTAAATGAACTAATGAGTATAAGAGGCATAACGCAGAACTGGGCAGTTGAACAAATGCCTCTTTCAAGAGGCAAGTCACTCTTGAGAGGAGCAGGTATCTTCCACAGTTTGGGGCGTCCACTGTAATTGGGATTACAGTTCTGCAGCTCTGGCATGTGGCTTCTTGCATCCATTTTAGATCTGGAAATAATATTTGAGGATTTGAGATAACTTTGGGCAGCCCAAGGACCGTGGGTGGACCAGAAGAGGCAGGAGGAAGAAAGAGATTCAAGAGGAAGCTGAGGTACCAACAGTGCCCAGCAGCTGTTTGCCAAGACCCAGTGTCACAGCCAGGATCCCTGTGGCAAGTGGCTAACGTGCCAGTGGTTTGAAAAAAGGCAGATTCTCTTTTTCATCCATTTGCTCACACTGGCCCAGGCTATACTCTCCCATTCACTATAGTTTCTTTACATTTTTTCCCATTGTGAGGGGGAGGAGAGGCAGGAGGAGAGGAGAGAAGAAACAGAACACGAAGAGACAAAGAAAAGACAAGTGGCCGCTCCTCTCCTCTCCCTCTCCTGCTCCTGGTTAATTGGGGAGGTGGTGCACATGTGATAAATTCTTATTCAGGAGTTGCACATTGTAGCCCCAGGAATTTCAATCTGCTGTAGTGTTTTTTTTTAATAAAATGGCCCTTTGACCATCATATCTTCAGTCTAGTAAGAAGACCATAAACAGTCTGTGTACTTATATAGCACATACATGTACTTGTAGCTATGAGTTATGCTCAGTTAAAGAAAATGTAGCAAATACTGAAAACAAAATTTAAGTGGAGGGAAATTAACACAACTTATAGTGATGCCACATAGAAACAGCCGCTGTCAACGTTTCGTCTTGGCTCAGTACTGCTTCGTTTTCACGCTAAGTGTCGTGTCGGTATGTTATCAAGGCTCCTATGAATCGTGTCTTGCTTCTCTCTCCCTGGTCATGTCCGCCACCCTCAGGACCCTTCTGGCATCCTCTCCAAGGCGACTGCCACATCTTTCTCCTGCCCTTGATTGCTCTTCAGTGCCCAGTCTGCATTGTTCAGTCTGCAAATACACCAGGTGGACATGTGCTCGGGCACCTCACACTCAGGATGTTCCACAGGGAGCTCATGCTCCCTCCAAATGCCAGACCGGCTCCCCTCCTGTGTCTCCTCCTCTGCCACCCTCTGAGTCATCCCAATCACACTGTGCTCAGGGGCTCCTGTCAGCCCTATGCACAGCCACTGCCCCACCTTCCTCCTCCGGAAGCCATCGCTGTGCACCGTCCCCTGTCATCTTAATTCTGCCCTTTCCCACTTTTCTGCTGAATTGTTGCCTCTTCCTCATGGGCCCCTCAGAGCTTCCTCAGAGCTTCCCCTGTGCTGTTGGCTGTTCTGAAAGCACAGGCTCTGGAGCTGATGACCTGGTTCCAATCCTGCCTTTGTCACTCGTGGCTGTGAGACTTTGGGCAAGTTATTTAATGGTGTTGTGTTCAGTTTCCTAAACTCTGGAATGGGGTCAACAATACTACCTGCCGCAGAGCTGGTGGGATGATTACACCAGTTAAAACACCTAGAACATCCGAATAGTTCCTGGCACATAATAAGCGCTCGCTACAGGTTAGATATTATTATCCTGTTGTCCTAATGCTAATTTCAAACCAAGCCTCTTCTGATCTCTGAGTTGATCTTACCCTCTGAATTCCCAGTAGTCTTTTGCCTGGATCTCTTCTAGGGAGCTTAGCAATTTTTACTTCCCTTTAGCATTTCCTATACTACCATTTATTATAGAAGTATACTTTCTACCTTTATTACAATGTGAGTATTTTATAATTATTTCTTCATATTTTCATCTCCCCCCTTAGACTATAAACACTCTGAGGGCAGAATCTTTGAATATTTAGACGTCCTCCGAGTGCCCTCAATTCGTGTAATGGCTTGCACGTGGTAGGCTTTTTTTGTTTTAGTAACAATTTTATTAATGTGTAATTCATATACAATACAATTCAGCCATTTAAAGTGTACCATTCAGTGGTGTTTAGTATATTCATAGAGTTGTGCAACCATCGCCACAATCAATTTTAGAACATTTTATCACCCCAAAAAGAAACCTTATATTCTTTAGCTATCACCCAACTCTCCACAACCTCTCCAGCCCTAGGCAACCACTACTCTACTTAGTGTCTCTATGGAATTGCCTCTTACGGATGTCTCATGTGAATGGAGTCATATAATATATGATCTTTTCTGATTGGCTTCTTTCGCTTAGCTTAATATTGTCAAGGCTCATTCATGTTGTGGCATGTATCAGAACTTTATTTCTTCTTATGGCCAAATAATATTCCATTGTATGCATATACCACACTTTGTTTATCCATTTATCAGTTGATAGACATTTGGGTGGTTTCCACTTTTTGGTTAGTATGGATAGTGCTGCTCTGAATATTCATATACACGTTTTTGTGTGGACATGTTTTCATTTCTTTTGATATATTCCTACGAGTAGAATTGTTGGGTCATGTGGTAACTCTACGTTTATCTCCCTGAGGAACTGCCAGACTGTTTTTCAAAGTGCTGCACCATTTTATTTGTGTTTCTACCACCATGTATCTAGTTTCCCCACATCCTGCAGGTGGTAGATTTTTAATATGGAAAGAATGGAAAGAATAATTCTTTAAGCTTGATTTTCTAGTTCAGTAGATATGAAAGAAGTACTTGCTTCTAACATTTTAATTAATAGCATTTTGTATTAGAAAAATCCTTTCATCCTCAACGGATGTTTGTGTCGCATAAGCAAGGTGAGAAGACTCATCTGCATTTAGATAAAAATACACAGCCTGATTAATTTTTCTTGGTATTGTCATTACAACAATAGGGATTTCTTAAGAGATGCAAATATGTATTGTTTTACATGAGTAAGTCAATGTTATCTAGAGGTAGAGACAAAGTACAGGATCTTGTACAAAAAGATTTTTGAGAGCAAAAGAATTGGAGTGAGGCCCAGTGATTTAAAAAAAAAAAAAGATCCATCTAAATAAGCAAGAAAAAGGAGGTATTAATAGAAGAGAGCTAGTATACCAGGTGGGACATAGAAGCACTTGGTATTTCTGGGGGGCTGTGGGGAGAGGGTGATGGGGGTGCAGTTGGAGGGACCTGAGAGAGAGGCTGGTGGCACCCCCTTCTGTGTTGTAACATGACCATGTTTCTAGTGGGGAGATAAGACAATGTATGAAAAATGGAAAAATTCCTAATTCTAAAGCAATAGTGAAAAGGCTTATGATGCCTCATGAGCTGAAGCTTATAAAGCACTTACCATGAGTCAAATACCATGTTAAGCACTTTATATACATCACTTCAATTTAATTTTCCTAACAACCCTATGGTTTAGGTACAATTACTGTCCTCACTTTGCAGATGAGGAATCAAAGGCACACGGATGTTAAGAAATTGCTGATGTCTGCACTCCCCTGTTTATTACAGCGTTATTAACAATAGCCAAGATATGGAAATGACCTAATGTTCCATCTATGGATGAATGAATAAAGGAAATGTGAGAATATATATATATATATATATTCATATATATATATATATATTTCAGCCATGAGAACAAAGGATATGCTGCATAGACAGACCTTGAAGGCATTGTGC
This sequence comes from Rhinolophus sinicus, assembly GCF_057876585.1. NCBI lineage: Eukaryota > Metazoa > Chordata > Mammalia > Chiroptera > Rhinolophidae > Rhinolophus > Rhinolophus sinicus. The sequence goes on from NC_142506.1 coordinate 27,353,120, forward strand.
TAAGTGCAATAAGTCAGAGAAAGACAAATAGTGTGTGATATCACTTATATAAGCAATCTATCTAAAAAACAAACAAACAAACTTATAGAAGCACAGAGTAGAATGGTGGTTACCTGGGGCTTGGGGTGGGGGGGAATGGGGAGCTATTGGTCAAGAGATAGAGATTTCTAGTTATAAGATTAATAAGTCCTGGGGATGTATGTAATACAGCATGGTGCCTAGAGTTAATAATTGAAAGTTGCTAAGCGAGTAAATCTTCAATGTTATCACCACACAAAAAAAGAAATAGTAATTATGTGAGGTGATGGAGGTGTTAACTAACTCTACAGTGATAATTTCACAATATAGAAGTTTATCAAGTCAACACATGTACAACTTAAACTTAAACTGTGTGATATGTCAATTATATCTCAATAAAGCTGGGGAAAAAAATAAAAGCATTCTTTTTTCTTCCATGCTCAGGAAAACTAGATATTAAAAAAGGAAATGGAATATAAAACATATAAAAAAGAAATAAAATATAGAATACATCAAAAGAAACAAGGAAGGAAGGAGGGCGGGAAGGAAGGAAGGAAGGAAGGAAAAAAGGAAGGAAAAAAGGAAGGGAGGAAAGAAAGAAGGGAGGAAGGAAGGGAGGAAACTGTTCAGGGTATCAAGTGTTGAATCTGAGCTTTGTGCCCTGGATCCAATAAGCCTCCGTGGCTGGGGCCCTCAACGACTACCTATGTTTGTTTTCTTCACCTATGTTATTTGAATACAACAGTTGAAAGCACATTAACCACTTTGTGATTTTAGTTTAAATAAAATCAATTTCAATAATTAGTCAAGACACTTGGTTTTAAAATTAATCGTAATGTAATGTAATATGCTAAGGAGAATATAAGAGTTGAGACAGATCTTGTAGGGCCTTGTGGACCATGCTAAAGAAGATTCAATTTTATTCCAGAGGCGGTGAGAAGCATTCAGTTTTAAGCTTTGGAGTCAAAGGGTCACATCCATGCTTAGGGACATCCCACTAGTTGCAACGAAGGGGTTTTTATTGGAGGCAGTGAGAATTAAACTGGAGATGTAAATACCAGGTGAGGGATGAGAAGAGTCTAAATGAAGACTAGAGCCTTGGGGATGGATTAGAGGGGTAGATGGGAATTAAGGAAAGATGGGGGGATCACCGGTTGGTTGTGGGGAATGAAGATGAAGTGGGAATCATGTTGAATCTTTCGGGATTCTGCACAGACCACAGTTGCGTTGGAAACACAAGTCACCAAGATTGATTCTAATAAAATGGGATTTTCAATAATGAATATAGTTTTCTAGAGAAGAAAAAAATTTGAATATTCACTTTTTCCATTTTAGTTTTTCTTTATTGTCCTCCCTCTGTTTTCTTGGGTCAAAGTCATTTTTATTTCATGAGACATGCCATTCTTTTTACAGAAGCAATTCCAGCAGTTTTAATACTTCAAACTTTAATTTATGCACTCGACTTGTGTCCCTCTGGGTTTTTAAAAGGCAGCATCTTTGTGCAATTTCCGGGACCCATCAAGTTTGACCAAGTGCTTGCAAATGCATTTTTTTTTCTCCTTCTCGGCCCCCCCCCCCCCCCCAAGCTGTTGTTTCTCAGTCTAGTTGTGTAGGACACAGATCCCTGGCCCATGCTGGTATTATGAGCCTTGCGCTCCCCTGGGCTGAGGCAGAGCCCTCCGCAGCTCAGCTCCAGGGAGAGCCGTTGTTCACAATCTTAGCTGTAGAGGGCGCAGCTCACTGGCCCATGTGGGGACCGAACTGGCAACCTCAGCGTTGGGACTCCTAACTACCTGAGCCACAGGTCTGGCCTGCAAATGCATATTGTTCAAGGAGATAAATGACTTACTAGGAAATGGATGGCTCACTTGTTGAAACCCCCTTGTGATTCCAGGCTGCCCTGGCAGGAGGCACCACCATGATCATCGATTTTGCCATTCCTCAGAAAGGCGGTTCCCTCATCCAGGCCTTCGAGACCTGGCGAAGCTGGGCTGATCCCAAAGTCTGCTGCGACTACAGCCTTCACGTGGCAGTGACATGGTGGAGTGACCAGGTGAACCACTTAGGGCTTCAATTTCTTCCACTTAGTCCCTAGTCCTTTCTCTGGACAAGATCAAGAAGCTGATAATGTCAAAACATAAGAAAGTGGGATGTTGGTTGCTTCCTGGATGACTGGAGTTCAGAATTGGAGGGAAGACTTTTCATTGCATGGTCTTTTGTACCTTTTGAATTTTGAATCCTGGGAACTATTTTTTAAAAATCATATATAGATGATAGCAAAAATCCTTCATAATTCACAACAGCCTTTTCTAATATTTAATTCATGGCGTGTAATTTTTAAAAGTACCTATCTCCCTTTTTCTCAATTTCCACATTTACAGACTTTTTTTTTTTAATTGGAGAATATTGGGGAACAGTGTGTTTCTCTAGGGCCCATCAGCTCCAAGTCGTTGTCCTTCAATCTAGTTTTGGAGGGAGCAGCTCAGCTCCAGGTCCAGTTGCCATTTTCAATCTTTAGTTGCAGGGAGCGCAGCCCACCATCCCATGTGGGAATTGAACCGGCAACCTTGTTGTTGAGAGCTCGCCCTCCAACCAACTGAGCCATCAGCCGCCCCTTCGGAAGCTCAGCGGCAGCTCATTGTCTTCAAACTAGTTGTGGAGGGCACAGCTCACTAGCCTATGTGGGAATCGAACCGGCGACCCTGTTGTTCAGACTTCGCCAGCTAACCAACTGAGCCATCCGGCTGCCCTCCAGACCCTTTTAAAATAGTATTTTCCAACAGATTAGAACTTCAATTAGAAATGTTTAATTTTGGGAGAAAAACCAAGGAAATTCCCATTAAAACTAGATGCGTCCATTTCCACTGTTAGCCATCTCCCCCCTCCCCCACCCCGCCTTTTTTCCCCTCCTGTGCACTTGAAAGAGGAAAGGACAGACTGGAAACGTTTTCAAGGCCTTCTTCTCTCATCTGTCTCCTAACCCGGTGCTCTTTCTACACTGTTCTGCTAATGTCACCACCTGGTCAAATCATTTCATAATGGAGCTCAAAGCAACCTTCCATGTCTGCTAATTACTTAGGCCATGGCACAAATGTTAACATGATTCAGATAAGAAAGATAGTTTTGAGAGATGTTAAAATGTGTTCTTTTCTCCCCCTATACATTTGTGTGTGTACTTTAGAAAAAATTTTTTACTTGTGATTTAAATCAACAACATGTTTTTCCACATTGGACTTAATTTAGAAATCTTTTTACCAGGAAGCATTCACAAGGTGACTTTATTTGAAGTTACCATGTAACTATGTCCCCACTTTGCCTGAAAATTGGGCTTTAGACACCAAGTTAATATAAAACAAGTAATCAATCTTTAACAGATAGTTCAGCAAATATAATAGCCAGGTTTATAGTCCACAGCTAAAGTTAATTTTTCTACAAAAATGTCATTCTAAGTGATGCGTCTGATCTCTTTGGTGCTTTTAGGGCCCTCCTGCCTTCCTTCTTTCCCCCCACCCTCCATTCCTCCCTCTCTTATTGTATAAGAAAGAGCAATCATGCTGATGTTTACCCTTACCAGTGCTTCTCACACGTAAATATGCAAATGTTACCTCGTCATTATTGTTAAAATACAGAGTTTTGCTTGGGCATCTGCAACAATGTGCCATAGACTGGGGGACTTAAACAATAGAAATGTATTGTCTCACAGTTCTAGAGACTAGAAGTCCAAGATCAAGGTGTGGGCAGGTTGGTTCCTTCAGAGTTCTGTGAGGGAGAATCTGTTCCGTGCCTCTGGTGGTTTACTGGCAATCTTCGGTGTTCCTTACTTTGCAGAATCACCCCATCTCTGCCTTCATCTTCTCGTGGTGTTCTCCCTGTGTGCATGTCTGTGTCTAAATTTCTCCTTTTAATAAGGACACTAGTCTTATTGGATTTGAGCCTACCCTAATGACCTCATCTTAACTAATTACATCTGCAATGCCCCTATTTTCAAATTAGGTCACATTTGGTACTGGGAGTTAGGGGATCAACATATGAATTTTGGGGGGACACAAGTCAACTCATAACAGTAGGTCTGGGTGGGGCCTGAGAAGCTGCATTTCAAGCAAGCTCCCAGGTGATGCTGATGGGGCTGGTTCAGGTACCACACTTTTGGAGCAAGGCTTAGGCTACTGTGCCGAGAGTCATATCATGGGACTTACTCACAGATGTGGATGAGAGGGGTGATGAACAAGGTCATCTTCAGAAAGGCTCTTCTACTCAGCAAGTAATAGGTATTTAATTTGAGCAATGCAGATTGTACATTCCTTTGGAAGCCCATCATGTGAATATGCTAATAATGTTCAAAGCATTTTTTTCTGACTATAAAAAGTAATATACCCATGGTAGAAAATTTGAAATTATAGAAAAGGTTTTTTAAAAAATGAGGCTCAATAACACTATTAACTCTTTCATGATTTAAAGTATTGTATCAGCAGCAATTCATAGGATGAAATGTGGGTCTAAAGTGGGGGAAAGATCAAGACTTTAATTACATTTTTTCTGGAATTAAACTGTTGTCCTTGTTTTCCTTAATTCTCTCGTGAATGCAATGTTTTAGAGAACGTTGAAATTGTCTTTAAGTGAAGCAGTGACGTTTTCTTATTGTTATTCCCTTTTAGGTTAAAGAAGAAATGAAAATCCTTACCCAAGAGAAAGGTGTGAACTCTTTCAAAATGTTTATGGCATATAAAGATCTGTATATGTTGAGAGATGCGGAGATGTACGCAGCCTTCTCTCAGTGCAAGGAAATTGGAGCAATTGCTCAGGTCCATGCAGAAAATGGAGACCTAATTGCAGAGGTAAGCAACTGCATTCCAAAGCTTCTCCAGAAATGAAAATGACCATAACTTAAGGTGAAGGCAATTGGCCCTAAGTAGGTAAACTCATGTAATGCACTGGAAGAAACGAATTTTCTGCGGTTTGGAACCACTTAGTTGGTTTCCTTGAGTCCCTGCTCTGAGTTTTATTCAGGTTACACATTTAAATGAGAATTTCCCCCTTTAAAACCAGCTACTAGATCTCAAACATGTTTTTTTGTAAAAACAAATATTTTTCTTTGTGTAGCCCAACACTATTTTTATTTATTTATTTTTTTTGGTAGCTCAGGCTGCTGGTTTGGAATTCCAAAATGTGGGCATCGGCTTCATCTGATGACTTAAGCAGTGTATTAGGTAGCTGTTAAAGTCCCACTCCTTTCAGAAACTGGGTATTAAAATGTGCTTTGGAGGAATCTAGATGCTATTTATTTCTCATATTAGTTCTATTATTAATACCTGAAGGCTGCACCATCTGCAAGATTTAAAGAGCTGTCTCTTATTCTTTATGTTAGCTGAATTTTTTCTCTCCCTAGGCTCATTTCCTATTAAAGTCAGTGAGACTGAGGCTTGACGGCTAGGAGGCAGTGGGGGATGAGAGGAGAACGTGAGCTGTAAACTCAAACAGACCAGGATTTACACTTGACTTCCTACTTCCTAGCTGTGTGACACAGGGCGAGTCATTTTCCACTTGGAGCCGTGACTTCCTGCTTTTCTTATAAGGAAGAAATAACCTTTCAGAGAGGGGAAATAACTGGTCCAATATCATTCAGTGGGTTGGGGGAGAGGACAGTGAAGACTGATTCAGTAAAAAGTAGCAATAACTACATAATATAATACAACGATTCACTTCAACAAGGATCCAGCATTGGAGATTAGCATATTTCATTTTATTTTGTTCGTTCTGAACCAATAAGTCTTAAATATAAACACTACTTTTCAAAGGATGTGAGTAGAACTAACCTATCTTTTTCACCTTTCAATCATGATAATTTGTCAAATATGTATAAGAAAATTTTACATATACTATCAGAGTATTAAATTTATTTTTACCTAATGCTTTGTACATACACACATTCGCACACACACCTATGCCTAACAGATCCAAAAGCCAGTCAGGGTATTTATTTTACGATACAATAATGGCATTTGTCAACCTTCCTTGCACGTGTTTATGTTCCTGCTGCCTTTTTAGGGAGCAAAGAAGATGCTGGCATTGGGGATAACAGGCCCCGAGGGCCATGAGCTGTGCCGCCCAGAAGCCGTGGAGGCAGAGGCCACACTGAGAGCTATCACCATTGCCAGCTCCGTGAACTGCCCTCTCTACATCGTGCACGTGATGAGCAAGTCTGCAGCAAAGGTGGTTGCAGACGCAAGGAGAAATGGTAATTCCTGAACTATCTCACCTCACTTGTAACTCCGTATTAGCTAAAGAGTCAGGTAAAATACCTGCAACCTCTCTTTTGCTTATGAGAAAGTTGCACATGAATTTCCACAACTGTTCTTCCTCCCTTATCGTCTTTTCTGTTTTCTTTCATCCTTATGCATGTCTGTTGTTGTTCTCTTTTTTGGCTCACCTTCATGACTGCTTCTCTTCCTTCAGGTTATTTCTTCGCCATCCTTAGACCCTCAAGACATTTTCTTCAGCCACAAGTCCCCACCCTTAATGCCACTAGCATCCATTTTCTAATCTGATGGTCAAGTGCAAACTCTCCAGTTAACTCTAAAGAAGCTTCTCTGTCTGTCTGTTAGGACCTCCACCATCCCTCCCAGTACCTGGATCAGGGTAGTGCAGGGCACAACAAATTTCTTTTGAATTGAATCAACTTGTCTCATAGCAACTTGGGTGTTGATGCGATTGAAGCAGTTATCCAAATCGTATTTTTATGACAATTATTTTAAGGTTTTTAAAACCAAAGTTATTTTTACTCCAATTGCCTAATTGCCTCAGTTCCTTAGTTCAATTTAATATGTAAGTAATCATTGTAAAAGAAAGAGAAAATCTTAAAAAAAAAAATTAAGGTAGGAGTTTATTTCTTCACACATAACCTTGGGCAGCCAAGACTTGGTACGACATCTACAATCACCATGTTTCTTCCATCTTGTTCCACGGGAAAAATCTGTTTTTGATTAGAATTGGATAGAAAAATAATTTCACTCATTTGCCAGTACTGGTAAAGGAAGGATGAAAAACGAGGTGAATTTTATTCCATGACGTAGACCCTCCTGGGATGTGCTAACTTTTAGGAGCCTGGATAATCAGAAATAGTCTTATAAAAATCATTCTGGTTGTTTGTTTGTGTAAACTGAAACTGGCTGAGTTTTTATGATATGGATTATAAAAACTATGAAAATAGATTTGGCATGTCTATAATTGACACTCAAATATTTTTTTTCAAAATTGGTTCTTGTAACATGAAGTTTCAATAAGGATTTTGTGCTAGCCAAATGCATTTTTAAAATGCAATCCATCAATATTTTGTGTTAAGAGTAAGCTCAGTTTCACACAGCAGCTAATAAGGTCTTACTGCCAACCATTTCTGGTTGCTTTCCCCCGACATATAATGTAATTTCAGTATGAAAGAGCACAACACTTCAAAAAGAAAATCCTGAAATTTTGAAGTTCTAGCATTACGTTTTGCCACCAGATGGCACTATTGCTAACTCTGTGAAATTGGTTGTTCTATAATTATGTGCTTTCTAAGTCATGTACCATGTCCCATAGCCTGTCAGTCAGATCCATAATGTCAGAATATGATTTAAGAAACGGTAAATTCAGCAGAAATGGTCAACCTAAACCTACCAGCAAGCTACAATTTTGACAGTTCTGTCAGGAAACAGGTTCTTGATCTTGGGTATTTAATTTGTACTGGGATAGAATTCCATTAGGAGCAGAGTAAAAGTCTAGGGAAAGTTTTAGAATGTAAATCATAGGCAGAAAACTTAGGAATGTATATTTTAATTTTATTTTAAATTATTTCTAAATTTTATTTTATTTTTTGAATATGCGAAACATTTACATGATACCAAAGTCAAAATCATATAGTAAGAATGTATTCTCAGAGAAATCTTGCTTCCTTCTCTAGCTCCTTCATTCCACACCCCAGGAGTAATTATTATTATTATTTTTCTTGTGTGTGGCCTATCTTTATAGTATTTCTCTTCACAAAAAATGAATATGTGTATGTATTGTTACTTCTTTCTTTCCCACATGAAAAGTAAAATACTATACATAGTGTCATCTATCTTGCTTTTTTTCCTACTCAAAATTATGTCCTAAAGCTCAGCTCACATCAAGTATAGAGACTTTCCTCATTCTTTTTTACAGGTTCAGCGCATGCCACTGTATTTGTTCAACTACTCCCTAATAATGGGTATTTGGGTTGTTTCCTATCTTCAGCCGTTATAAATAAAACAACAATGATGGCCTTATGTATATGCTGCTTCATATTTGTGGAACATGTATTAGTTTTCTATTACTGCTCTAACAAATTCCCACAAACTTAAAGCAACACAATTTTGTTATCTTATAGTTTTGGAGGTCAGAAGTCTGGTCTCAGTGGGCTGAAACCAAGGTATCAGCAGGGCTGTGTTTTTTCTGGAGGCTCTAAGGGAAGTCCCTTCCTTTGCCTTTTCTAGCTGCTAGAAACCACCCAAATTCCTTGGTTCAAGTCCCTCCCTCCATCTTCAAAGCCAGCAATGGTGGGTGGAGAACACTGCATTATTCTAACCTCCCTTTCTGCCTCTTTATTCTACTTTAAGGACCCTTGAACTACCTTGAGTCCACTTCATTGGTTCAGGATCACCTCTCTGTCTCCAGGTCCATAATTGAAGCACAACTGTGAAGTCCCTTTTGCCATGTAGGGTAATAGTCACAGATTATGGGGATTAGGACAGGGACATCTCTGGGGAGCCATTATGTGGCCTACCACAAAGTTCTGTCCTCAAGGAAGAGTCCCAGAAGTGGGACTGCTGGTTCAAAGGGTAAATGCATATGCACTTTGGGGATGTTGTTCAATTTCTTTCCAAAGGGATTATAAATATGGAATATTTAAAATGTCACCCCAAATATTCTTGTTGAGTCTGACTCATTGTAATCGTACTTGTGAGAAGTCTCTAATGCACAGTTGTCAAAGGGGCAGCAGGTCTCTCAAGAGTAAATTAGCAAGAAAGATTTCCCACCCTTGGCATGTGATACCCCTCATATGCCACCAAGGCATGTGATCAAACAGGAACCTGGAGGAAGCAGGGGAGGGTAAGACATAAACAACACCAAACCACCCAACCCAAGGGCAGATCCCTGGGGAGTACACAGTGACAAGACCACACTGACCTTGTACGGAAGATTCATTTGCCCTGTCTGCACTCATTTGTTACCTAGCATCATTTCTGAACATAAAAGAGCAATACAAATCGATTAATTGCTATCTTGTTTAAATAAGGAACAGATTTATAATATGAACATTTCCTCCTATAAATACATTTTCCAGGCCAACCTATCATCTAGGGACTTGCCACTCAAACTGTGGTCCCTGGGAGGCATCGTTAACATCCCCTGAGAGCTCGTTGGAAATGCACAGCCTTGGACCCCATCCCAGACCCACTGAATCAGAATATGCTAGAACCCTAGGTGATTCTTACGCATATTAAAGCTTCAGCATCACTGTTCCAGCCAGCACAAAAGATGTCCAATTATTAATTGTCTCTATTGTAGTTACCTGGAGATACAAATGCTATTAAGTTTGATTGTATTGTTGAGTTGCCAGCTATACACCCAGCAGATAGTAAGATGAGGATTAATGATTAGAACAACCAACATTGTTTGTGGAGTGCTTAATGTGTGCCTGGCACATATTTGAATAGCTTATCACATTTTGGGTTTTATTATATATTATCTCATCAATGTATTTTAATACAAATTATCATTTTTAATTGTCATAACAATGCTTCAAGCTAAATTTATCATTGTTTTGTGACTCATGAAATTGAGGCTGGGGAAAGTTCTGTAAGTTAAGCCTAAGATCACTTTATTAGTAAGTGCTAAACCTGGAATTCAAGCTGAAGTCCATCTGATCCCAAAGCCTAAACTTTTGGTTACTCTCCACTCTGTTCAAGAAGAAATTAGTTTACAAAGTTGGAAAGCTTGAACATCAAGTTTATATTTAATTGGTTTTCTTTTTGGGCCTTATATTTAAACTTTTAGCATCATTTTCTTATTTTTTATTATTATTAAAAGAAAAACACATGCTAGAGATGGAAATGATCAAGAATGTATTAAATGGAAAGTGTCTCCCTCAGCTCAGTCCTGGAACAAGCGATTTTAACCATATCTATCTTTAGTTTTCTGGTGGTTAACTCCAAAATTCTAAACCATAAATCTGTAAGTATTGACTTATAGTTTTGATAGTATCACTTGACTCTGAAATATGAAAAATGAACAATTTTGCTCACATAAATCTTACCTGCTGAGTTTTGTTAGTAATAAGTGTCACTTCAAATAGTATTAATTAAATTTATGTGTTTTGGGCCATAATTTTTAGTTATATCTCTTCATTCTCTACTAGGTTGAAAAGGAATTTAGAGACCCTGCATTACCCTCTCTGTTCCTCCTGACTTCTGTGAACTATATTATTATCTTTACATGGATGGCATTACAGTTGGCTCTAACTATTGTATAATTTGGTCTTCCATGCTTTGTCGATAGGTTAAGTCTAAAATTTAGAACTATTAGAACATAAGATTATTGAAATATTCTTCTCTGTGGTAACAATTAGTGAGAAGAGAATCTCAGAGAAATCAATACCACTAAGTTGAAGTGCAAACTCAAGTTATTAAAATTAGCTCTTGGAGAAGCAATTGCCAGTGTTAAGGTCAAGTGGATTTCCTTTCTTGCCCTCCAATAAGATTTAAAGCATGCCTTATTTTAGTTTGCTACACATTTAGACCATTGTTGTCTTGTTAAGTCTTTTTCCCTTGGAATTTTCACAATTAGCTCTTTTTAAAATAGGTTCAGAAAAGAAACATATGTTTTTATCGTAGCATGAAGATTTTGGCTTCTTCATCGCAACTTGTATTGAGTGAAATCAGCTCGTCTTGCATAGATTCTTTACAGGAGAAGAATCTTCTGATTTTCTGTTTTATTTTTAATAGTTTTTTTTTTTTTTTTTCAAGCCTTCTATAGAGATGTCATCCTAGGATTTCCTTTCACAGCATCTTAGACTGGATATACTGTTTCTTGATTCCCATATCTCCCCTTTTCTTGAATTACCTTGAAGGTTCTCAGGTAATTTTTCTTTTTTAATTTTATTGGGGAATATTGGGGGACAGTGTGTTTCACAGGGCCCATCAGCTCCAAGTCGTTGTCCTTCAATCTCGTTGTGGAGGGCGCAGCACAGCTCCAAGTCCAGTTGCCCTTTTCAATCTTTAGTTGCAGGGGGCGCAGCCCACCATCCCATGCAGGAATTGAACTGGCAACCTTGTTGTTGAGAGCTCACTCTCTAACCACCTGAGCCATCCAGCCGCCCCTCTCAGGTCACTTTTAAAGGAAGAGTGATGGAAGGTAAATTTTCTGATTCCTTGTCCTCAGGCTTGTTTGGCAACTTGAATGGGCATAGAATTCTAAGTTCAGAATTATTTTCTTCTGAATTGTAAGGGCACCACTTCATTCTCTTCTGGTGTCCAGTGTTACTGGTAAACAAGCAAATGCCAATAAAATTCTTGTCCTCTTGTCACTAACTTTATTCACCATCTGGAAGATTTTTGTATTTCCTCTTCATTTTAGAAGTCAAGAAACTTTAAGACTATATTTAGCAATAAGCCTTTTAAAAATTCACCTTCGTGTGCAGAGGCCTGTTTCAATCTGAAGACTGATCTTTGATTCGGAAAATTTTTTCTTCTATTATTTCTTTCATATTAATTTTCTCTGTTCCTTCTCTTGGACCCCCATCAGACCTCTTAAATAAATCCTTCATGTCCCTTAACTATTTTCACCTTAAAGTAAACAAACAAACAAAAACTTGAATTTTTGTTCTATATTTTAGGAAAGGATTTTGTTTACTTCTTCTGTCCTTCTAATAACTTTTTGTTTTGGTAATCATATTTTTATTTACAAGAAAACTTTCTTGTTTTCTGATAACTCTTTTTCCCCCCACAGTTGCTTCCTTTTCTATTGTTTGGTTCTAATGGATACATTATCTCCTTGATCTCTCTAAGACTACTAATGGAGATTAAAAAAAAAAAAGAAAATTCTTTTATTTTTCTGGATTGTCCCTGTTCTTTGCTGAGTCAATTTTTCATTTTTTTTTTTTTTTTTTAACATCTTGACCCTTCTTTTTGTTTGCTTTTCCTTCAATGTCTTGTGATCCTGGGCTATTCATACTCAAGCCTGGACAGTTCAGGTGATTAGAGTGGGGAGCGGGTGTGGACTTCGTCTGCTGCTGTACAGGTCTGTTTCTTGAGCAGGCCCAGCCCTAAATGAAAGCCCTGACCATGAGCAGTGTGACTGTAAGTAGGGCCTGGTCACTGGTGAGCTTCAATTTCAGGTGTGGGGGCTTTGCTCTGTAGCATCAATACCACCTTAGGAAGATTTTTTTCCTGGCAGAGTTCGGGGGTGGGCACTAACTGCTCCAACTCATCTCCTCCCCCTCACTTTAACTGTCCTTTGCTTCATGACCCCCTCTACTACTTTGAGTTCAGGCTGTGGCTTCCTCTACCTACCTTTATTAGCTATTGCCATCTCATCTGCTTTCTGACACCCTAAATTGTTTCAAAACTTCTGTTCAGCCAGGGTCCTCCTTCATTTTCAGCACAGCTGTGGTTTTTGTACATTTTCAGCAGGGTTTTGATGTGAACTGGAAAGGAAGAGACGGCAATGCATGTTTAGTCTACCAACTTTTATTCGAAGCTTGAAGTTTCCCTGTGTTCATATCTGGATATTTTGTTTTAGCATTCAGCACCTGTGATAAAAAGTGAAAGCAGGTTATAGGAAAAAGAATAAAGCTTTCACCTTCAAGCTATTGAAAACGGAGCTGCCTTTGCAAGGAATTTCAAATTCATGTTTATTTCAAGTCTTAGTTAACCTAAGTTGGGTAACTAGAACTAGGTTAGTTTCCATCCTTCTTTTGAGAAGCCACTTTTACAAAAATGAGGCAAGAGAATAAAAAGGCTGTCCCTTGGGTATTATCCTTTTCTTCCAGAAGCAGAATCTGCTCCTTTGCTCCATAGCCCACATATAAGATTGGACAAATCAGCTGTAATTGTGTCACATGTAGAAGTTCCAGTCTGCCCACCCCGGACTTCTTTCACTCAACATAGTCTAGTCTTTGTCCAAATAGTATATGTGTCAATATGTGCCATTGGCTTCAGTGACACTTTTTATTTTGGTTTGAGTGGTTTTGATTATACATGTCTCTTTTCTGCCACATATTGACATATGGAATTATTAATGGTCTTCTAAAAATATATTGTTCACCTCTCTTCCCCACCTCCTCATAGGACTTGCTCTTGAACAGATGATTCACTATTTTTCTGGTGCTTTGCTTAGAACGATGGTGATTTCTCTCAGTAACTTACCTGATGCTCTACTTGGCGTGTATCTGTTATATTTGTTTCCTAACTATGACTGAAATTTTCTATGCTTTTTTTTTTTAGTTTCCAGTTTAACTTATTTTAACTTGTCTGAATAAAATTCAACTCTATGTTGTTGTTTTTTTCCCCCATATTCCTGATTCTGGGATATAAATGTGACTTTCATTTGAACTTATTAATAAAATTTTTTCTTTATACTTTTTACTTTAAAAAGTTGTTGGACATCATATATATTGTAGACACCATGTTCCAGGCGTTGGATTTGCAAAGATGATTAAGATAATTTTAGTTCTCAAGTAGCTGACAGTGATTTGAGTTTTGGTTTTCCTTATTGTGAGGAGCTTTATTTTCCAGGCTTATTGATATAAAATACAAATCTCTCTTATGGAGAGATTTTAGATGTCCTATTTTGCATGTTATTTAAACTCTGCCCCCCATCTATTCCTCTTGTGTTTAGGGAATAAGGAGGAGAAAGATTCACACAGTGACCATTCTGTCCCCATGTGGTCATGTTGACCATGGCTTGTTAGTGCTGAATAACAGTAAACCAAATCTCATTTACATGAGTATGATGAGCTGATCCTTGGGAATTGATGCTATTCCTAAGAAAGGATTAATTGTGGCTGAGTCAAGGTGGATTTGAATGTCAGGTTTTCTCTTTTTCTTTCTTGAACATGTACATCTGAACACCCACTTGTCTTTTAAATTTAGAACAAGATGATTTAACTTCTGTCCAATTACAAAGCAGTTGAAAATGGGCCATTTGAAAACACTTTTCCTTTTAGAGTAGAATGGTGTAACCATAATGAAACTAACATTTGTGGAACTTAACTAGTTTGCTGGGGCTGCTGTAACGAAGTACCACTGGCTGGGTGGCTTAAAATATAGAAATTTATTTTCTCACAATTCTGGAGTCTAGAAGTCTGAGAGCAAAGTGTTGGCAGGGTTGGCTCTTTCTGAGGGCTGTGAAGAAAGGATGGGTTCCAGGCCTCTTTCCTTAGTTTGTGGATGACCGTCTTCTCCCTGTGTCTTTACATGGTTTTCCCTCTGCATTTGTCTATGTCCAAATTTCCTCTTCTTATAAGGACCCTCGTCATATTGGTTTAAGACTCACACTAATGATCTCATTTTAGCATAATTACCTCTATAAAGGACCCTTTCTCCAAATACAGTCACATTCTAAAATACTAGGGGTTAAGAGTTTAACATTTGGATTTGGCAAGGGACATAATTCAGTCCAAATCATAAAGTGACTCCATGGTCCTGGGAAGATGCTAGGTACTTTTATATCCATTAATTTATTTGATCCTCACAAAATTGCCATACTAGACAGATTTTGTGATCCCATTTCACAGATGAGAAAAACTGAGACTAAGAGCAAGCACTCATCTTTCACAAGGTCACCAACTAAAAAGTAGCAAAATCAGTGTTTGAACCTAGACCTGTGTGATCTACTCTACGAATATTATGCTGCTTCTATATATTTTCCTTCTCAATTATTTCCTTTCTTTGTAAATGCAATATTTTAAATCAAAACAGAACCCAGGAAAAATTATTTTTATAAATGTGTTTGGCTTACTGTTTGATAGTCAGTGCTTCCACTCCTGGACACCTATGTCAGCTTCTCTGCATCTCTCAACCTTTCCTAACAGGTCTCAGGACTTGATTAAATTCTGCTCCCCGGTCCAGACAAGGTGTTAACATCCGCTCTATCACTTTTATCCAATAAACGCGTTGTCTGGTCAGGAGGGAGTTTGAATTGTTTTGACATGTTTCATTATTTGGAAATCTTTAGATTCTCCCAGAGGGCAAAACTCCTTGAAGTGGGAGATTACATCATAAGTGCAGAGTTTCTTTTGATTTGGAGCCAAAGGATGGAGGAAGAAGGAGAGAATAGGTATGGGAAGACAGGATAGAACATGACGTGAAACTTGCTGAGATGGGGGGAGGAGATTAATGCTGAAGACGTACTATCTCGCAAGAGTTGTTGAAACCATCTGGTCTCAAATGTAATCAGGAGAGTACCAGACAAGGACAGATATAGCACTTTTCATTACCAACCTGCTAGCGTAGTAAATGAAACCAGTAAGGGAAATTGGAAAATTGCTCAGCCATTTCCACAAATAGCTTGTGGTTGACTTAAACATTTAAAAATACATGCTCTTTACCAAGAAATGAAAAAATTATACTTTTCTTAGTAACATAGTACCCATGCGTGATATGCTGGCAGAATACTAGGATTCTAATTCTGGTGTACCATTTTACTACCCCAGTGTCTTGGACATTTTAATTAGTCTCATTCAGCATCAGTTTCATCTGTCAAACCAGCATGAGGGTTGCCATGAAGGTCAGATGAGATATATGACCTTCAAGCTATATTTGCAAACTATAGAGTGCTACGCATATAAGATAGCTATTTTTATTATTACTTTATGTTTAGCCCAAATCTGACAGAACTCACAGTTATGATGAATTTTCCAGTTTGATTATCTAATTTGTGTATTATTCAGGCCCTTTGTTTTCTTTCCCCTTTTTACTGTTGCATGCTGTTTAGTCCTTTGAAAATGTCTTAGAACCATTATGAAATATGGGAAAGAGCAATTAGGAAGTTTTACTCTTTCATTTTCTAATTTTTTTGATATTTACAGATGCTCAGTGGAGAGACAGTTAAAAATAGCCCAATTAATGAAGAGCTTGTTGTGTATACAAAAAAGTGGCTGTCACATTTTAAAGGAGCGAGCCCTCCCAAGGAAATTACCTGTTATCTAGTTTCGAAACAGTCCTGGTAGATGCTGACACTTTTAATTTTGCCTGAGGGCTGTTAAAATTGTAGAACTTTTGGAACAGTGTTTCCCTATCACCTTGATAGGCCAAATGATTGAATAGGACATGTGATAAAGATCTTTCCTCTGTGAAGAGTGCAGCAGAAAATCTTGAGTTGGCAACTTGTAAAGTGACTGCAGGCCAGTCTCCTGAGTTCGTCATTGTCCAAGCACGAGTAAGAAGGTCTCTTAGAATAGGAAGGTCTCTTCGTTCCTGCAAATAAAATATCGCGTCTGTCCTGTTATCTCTCTAGCAAATAATACATTACTTCTTCGTTCATTTTAAAACTGATTGCTTTTTGTTCCACACCAGAGATACTAATGGTACTTCCCGTTTCTGGGTCTAAGACAATAAGAGACAGGAGGGGAGTGGGATTCACCTAGTGTGTGTGCATCAAGAAAGAGAAAGATTTTAGCAGTGGCTAAGTCCCTGGAGAGTAACTTTTATTGACCACAATCTGATCCGTCGTTACTTAAGAAGCAAAGATTGTTATGCTTCAGGAAGCCTTGCTTTCACGCTTTTTTAAATTCCTAGAGTAGCTTGAGGACAGTGGCTAGTTTGGGGGAGAAATGATCTGTGAGATAATAGGGTGCTACATTCCATTTTAGTATGACTCAGTCAGAGGGTGGTCATCCACTTTCAGTCCTCCCTGAGGAAATCAGTTAATTTCAGTTATATATCAGGATTTTAACTAAAATCTGCCATCTGATTAACCAGAGTGAACTAATTTGGTATGCCAACTCTCTTTCCTCTCTCCTTTATGACTGCTTGAATATGATCAGGTGGATGCCAGGGAATCTATTATTCTGACAAATGCTAATCAGAGACAGGATTCTGATTTTAAATTCAAATTCACTCCGCACTATTAACTTTCCTAACATTGAGTGTGCTTTTGATGGCCTCATTTGCATGATTTTTAAAATATGCATTTCTGGCTATAATTTTATCTGAGTGTTTTTTCATTTAATATGTTTTCAGAGGAAGTTTTTTTTTTTTTTAAGTGTGTGAAAAGATTATCAATCTATTTGTGACAGAGGTACGCTGCAGTTGAACTCCATGTGACTATATGATAATTGTCATCAGGGTAGTGTAACATAGAAGTTGGGGCTACTGGAGTCCAAATGCCTGGATTCAAATCCTACCTCCTCCACTCCATCTATATCGAATGCATGAAATGTAACTGTAGAGAAGTTTTTAATCCCGTAGGCTTTATCCTTATCTTTAATGGAAATAATAATAACATTTCCCAGACAGGGTTTTGAGACGATTCCATTAGAATGGCACATGTATCAGCCAGCGCTCGCTAGGTTACACTGCAGTAACAAATTCATCTAAAATAGTATTGGCTTAAAACTACAGAGATTCGTTTCTCATTCATACTCATGTCCGTCGTGGGTTGGCTCCGCCTCTGCTCCATATTCTCTTCATTTTGAGGCACCACTGAAGGAACAGCCTCTGCTGGTCTCATGACAGAGGGAAAAATGCAGATGGCAAAACTTATTGTGGTTTTAACAACCTCTGCTTGGAAGCAGCATGTGTCACTTCCATTCATATTGGCCAAAGTAAGCCACAAGGCCAAGTCTAATATCAGTGAGTGGGTACAATCATCAACCATAACATGCAGTGCCCATTGACACTAACATAGTAAATGCCCAATAAACAGTAGTTTTTCTTTTTAAATCCTGCTCACAAAAGATTCAGGATTCATATATTCTTTGCTAAGACAGAAAAGACTAATATTTATGTGTTTGTCAGATGATTCTTTAACAGCAAATTAAGGTGCTGAATGCTTCCTTTTAACTTTTCAGGGCAGGTGGTCTATGGAGAACCCATAGCGGCAAGTCTGGGCACAGATGGCACTCACTACTGGAATAAAGAATGGCACCATGCAGCCCACCATGTTATGGGTCCACCCTTGCGACCAGACCCTGCAACTCCTGACTACCTCATGAATCTATTGGCTAAGTAATCATTTTGCAGATGTTTGTGAAGTGTTTTGCCAAAATAAGATGTTTTATAAGTCTCAGGTTTGAGTGTAGGCGGTCTTGTCTTACTGTCCGACCTTCTAGTGACCTCCCAGTGTTCTATTCTACTTAATCTGACAGGCCCTGGGGACTGTCCCTCATCTTGAGACCAAAAAGCATTGACTTAATTACGTTATGATATAGTGTCAAAGTCTCTCCTGGACACAGAGAAATCAGATCATTTTAATTGGAATGTTACTCTCTTCTGATTTTTTCCTTGTCCTTTCTTAGTGCCTAGAGCCAGGTCTCTTCATTATGCTTTATTTTTATCATTCAGAATATTCTTGAATTTTTTTCTAGGCTGATATAACCTGGGAACCAGCTGTGCCTGTTGTACAACTACAATAGGTTATGATTGAGGGCAGAACCACTATAGGGGTGGAAAGGCAAAATCCGACCCTCGAGCAGGTTTCCCCATAAAAGTCCATCCAAACTATTTTCAAAGACGCTACTTTCTGGGATGTGAGGATCATTTTTCTTGAGAATTCCACCATTCATGGGCATCCTGACACTCCCCATTCGCAGATACTCAGGTACCAGTTAACAAAAATATTTACACAGTAGACTATACAAGAGTTCACCTGCCCCTTCCTTTCAGTCTCCTTCCTCCTTCATACTTCTACATCCCCAAGATTATTCACAAATCAAAGCCGGATTCCTGTTGCTGGTGACATCAGCATCATCAGCCAATGTCACATCTCTGCTCATCACATTGTTGCCATCTGGCCAGGGGCTTCCCTGGAGGACCTGCCTCTGTTCATGTGGATCACCATGGTTCATCTTTGCGTAGGTCTCTACTCACAAGGAATTTCCACTTGCGTTATTGCCAGTGATTCCGAAACAATTGTCACCAAGCACATATCATTATAAATTTCTAGATGAGAAACTGAGCATCAGACAAGCACCTAATGACAATGAAACTGAGCCTGGAACCCATCCTCATGCTTCTTGTAAGCGTGTTCTCCAAAGGTGCTTTCTAGAATAGGGATGGGAGTGGGTGAAATATATACTTGAAAAAGTTCCTCATTTTCCATTGCAGTTTTCTAACTTTCAGTTCAGAAGGGGGTCAGGAGATTAGGAAAGGTTAAGGTAGTTTCCTCCTGACCCATTTTATCTACTCACCTCCACTCTGGTGTGTTTTCCTTTTACAGTGATGATCTAACCACAACAGGGACTGACCACTGCACTTTCAACACCTGCCAGAAAGCCCTAGGGAAGGACGATTTTACTAAGATTCCCAATGGGGTAAACGGTGTTGAGGACCGGATGTCAGTAATATGGGAAAAAGGCGTGGTGAGTTTCACAAGATCCAGCCTGTTTTGCCTAACTCTTGGGCCAGGAGCTGGCCCATTTTCGGAGCAGTGTGAAAAAACCTTCATAGAGAAGTTTTTCAATTATGTTTACTAGAGTGGAGACTGGGAATGCAACACTACCACCACCACCCCATCCCCCAGGATAATAATAATTTCCTTCTCTGCGTGGTTTAGTTTGAGGGATGTGTTACACCATCTTGCTGGCATGAAGGGATGCATTTAGATTGGGTGCCAACGTAGATTCTTGATGTCTTTGAAATGTGATAACCCTTCTACTTGATTTCTCAGGTTCTTGAATCCCAGTTCCTTGTGTGTCACTGGTATAAATTCTTGGAATGACTGAAAATACATGAAGGATTTTTACTACGTTCATACCTCCTTTTCATAAAATCTTTGTAGATGTCCCTTTTTAAGAACCGTGGATGTCATATTTTAAAAACAGCCACATGAGGTCACATAAATAATAATTCCAAGTCTAGAAACAAGGTTTTTTAAATTCTCATGATTTAAAAATGTCTCCCTAAGAATGGAGAAGACTCAAACAGCTGAATGTTCATGTTAACCTGTCTAGCCCGTTGACATGCGTAGTTGTAAACATCAGCAAGGGACACCTGCCTGGTTAGACCTGAGGTCCCCATTGTCATGCCATTCTCACCCTCTCCTAGAAACCCTCCCTGAGATGACACATTAATCATGTCTCATTTCTCAGAATCCCCTACATGTACCATTCACTTCTAACTCTAATTATTTCCTAGATCTTGTTAATTTTATTTCCCAAATGCCTTCTTATTTCCACCTTCATGGCTATCACATTACTTTGAGGCCATTGAAGTTGTGTCCACAACTGGTGTCCATGCCTCCAATTTTAATTGCTACATTCTATTCTGCACTCCACCACCAGAGTCACCTTTCAAAAATGAAAAGCTTTTCATGCTACTTTCTTCTCTAAACGTCTTTAATTTTCTCCATGACTTACAGGATGATATTTGAACAATTAATTTACATTTAACGATCTTCAAAAACATCTCTATAGCCCTATTTTCTACTAATCATTCTCTTCACCTCCTTTTCCTCTACCCTAACCCTAGCCATCCCAGATTAGTTCTCCTCTCTTTCTCTTTTTTTAGATTTCATGATAACAGTCCAACCTTTCTCTTTGAACTTGTTTTATTACAAATGAGTATCCTCATTACAGCAGATTTTCATAACCTATTACAGTTCCCAAGTATATAAATGACTTTAAAGTGATTGAATATTTCTTAATAACATACAAGAAATGATTTTATTTTCTGAAACATTAAGACGGTTTACTTACGGGAATATCACTTTCAGGGCATAGTCCTTAATTTTTTTGAGACAGGGACTATTTGATAATGAAACAAAACTTAAGGATATTTTTATCATATAAATATATAGAGAGATAAGCTCTCAACGTTAAAAAAACAATTCTAGTCAGATCACATACTTCCAATGTCTGTCCATTTAAAAATGTCTAGCAATAGACTGTCCATGATTGTTGGTTCATGTAAAGTTTAATTGAGCAATATTGAACCTCTTGAGCTAATTCTTTAGTTTTCTAAAATTGTTGTAATCTGATTCCAAGGCCTATCTTACCTTAACTCTATAATATTCCATCTAATGTCTACATGACCACTCATAAATCTTGGGCCCGCAATAAATAAGCCAGATCATAAATGTAGTAGATGGTGGTAGTAAACTTTAAACAAGAAATGAAAATACCATTGTTAATATTTAGTTGTTATCTGTGTGGTTCTGGGAAGGATTAATGGGGGTACATTTTTAAGCTGATGTATTTTTGAAAAGTTACCTTCAGGCTTCTATATGTTACCCTGCCATCCCCATCATTATCATTACAATTGTTTGAGCATCCACAGTGTTTTCAGCTCCACAGCATAAGAAATTAGATACAGTTCTATTTGGTTCTAAGAGAGTCAAGTTTTGTACTTTTATTGATAAGAGACTTTAAAAATGTTTGATCATTAAAACAAATGCTTTTTTTCGTTGAATTGTTTTATAGCATAGTGGTAAAATGGACGAAAACCGATTTGTGGCAGTGACCAGCACAAATGCAGCTAAAATCTTTAATCTCTATCCAAGAAAAGGAAGAATAGCTGTCGGATCAGATGCTGACATTGTGATTTGGGACCCAAAAGCCACAAGGTAAATCTAAATTCTTGCATTCCTTGGCTTCACAATGGAGAAAAAGCCCTAACTTGCAAAGAAATTATTCATAGGTCTTAATTAGCCATTTCTTATTAGGTGATTTATTTAGCCATGCTCAGGTATTTTGAGCCTATGCACAGATAAAAAGTTTTGATGTACAAATATTCTTTTGTTTTTCTTGGCTTAGAGGATGCAAAAATTGTGTTGCTTACCATTCCCTAGAAATGGATATGTGTATAAAACCAATATGAATTTACCACTTCAGTGCTTCTCAAATGCCTCAATTCACATGAAGGAAAGGAACAGAGCAATGAAGAAAATAAAAGGCTTACTTTGAAAAAGGTTGAATTGAAAACTCGAAATAATTACAGCCCTTTTAAAGCTTTCAGATAGAAAAATTCCAGCACAAAGGATGTCACTTTTAGTTAGCCAAATTTTCCAGTTGAGTTCATCTTGAGTCTGTCATTCCCAGTAGACTCCAGCTTTTTGTTTCCAATTTCTATAATTCTATGTTAATATTGCAAGCCTGGCAAATTCCAACTCAGGAAAGCATTCAACAGAAGCTGCAGCTCTGTTCATTTCTCCTTACAGGATGTTGGCACAGACAACACCTGTATCCTGATTTGTGTTTTTCATAAATTTTGCAGTTGTAATGGAGCAAATTCCAAATATTGTAACATACAGTGTGTGTGTGTGTGCATGCATGCATTTGTAAACAGGGATATGATAAGACCTTCTACCTTCATTGTATAGGCACCTTTTCAAAGTCTATTAGGTTTTTCATTATAGTAAGCAAGTCTGTAGTTTCTTGGGGGCGATATTGTCGCAAATACCCAGTTTCAATTTAAGAGAGTGCTCCTGGGCTACCCTCTGCGGACAAAAGACCACCCAAGAAGCACTTGGCTACCATAGCTATGAGCTTAAAAACAAACCCCAAATATTCTCTTAGAAATACTTCACTTTTGGAGCCTGACCCTCTCCATTCACCTCTGGGCACTAGTCCTAACTCAGAGACCAGTTCACATAGCTGGCATTGCACGTAGCCTTTAGGGACCATGGATCACCTTGTTGCTGGGTTAGGATCCTTGCAGTGCAGGAAATGATGGTCTGCACATCTTATTTACGTAAGTGTCCTATGATACCAAGGCACAGCTCAGGGACTTTGTTATTATATGAACAAGGAACCATTGCCCACTTAGGAACTAAAAATCTGGTCAAATTTTCTAGTCCCCTCTCCCTGCACAAGAAAGGAAGACAAGTTCAGCCAAAAGCAGGCGGCTTCTCTACAAGGCTAGAAAAATTGTCCTTGGGAAGACAATGGGAAAAATTGCTTCGATTTGGATTGGGCGGTGGATGACCTGAGCATGCTGTGTTTAGAGAGCTCCTGATGTTTTAAATGTTACTCTACCGGGACTCTTGTACACTGCAGGGGCCTGCCCAAGGTCATTTCTGCTGCAATTCAAACAATTTAGGCTTCCCCAAGTACTGGGACCAGATTGGTCTTTTCAAACATAATAACTTGTGGCTTAAGGAGATCGTGACACTTAATCAGAAAACCTGGTACATTTCAAAAGGGAGAAAACGATCGCGTGGAGGAAAGGTTTGTGGAAAACGGTGTTTTCGAAGCATAGCATCTGGGAGAGTCATGACACTGATAATAATGAGTAATAATTTGCTTGTGTGCAGCTCTCAGTGGTTTTAAAAATGCTTTGGTATCCAGAATGTGATTTACAAGGTAAGACACATGTGATCACCTTAGGGCAATGAGAAAACTAGCCCAGCAGCATCTGGGGCAGGTTTGATAGGACAACCCTGATCCAGTGGCTTTGACTTTGCAAACTTGTACTCTTTTCATGAGATTCAGGATCATGCTATCTCCTGATATCAAAGCAGAGCCCTTGACGTCATACTTGATTGTTCATGGTCCATTTTTTCTTCCAATTAAGTAGGCCAGTAACCAAAAGCTTTATTTGGAAGGCAGGTATGCTCACCGCCATACCACCAACGCCGCACTCCAAAACCTTTTTTTGGATTTGATTCTCCTTTTTATTATTCCTTTTCAAAGATAAGGCAGAAATGAAACCCTATTGAGTGATGTGATTATCCAGCCTAATTCTTAATGCGGTGAGCCATGGCAGGCCATTCCCTGTGGTTCCTCTTTTTAACCCTACACAGGGGTTTCCCAGCCTTAAGTTCTCCTCGGCTGTTTTCATTTCTGAAGATGACACTGGCTCAGGTGGAAAGCATTGTCTTCCTTAGACAACTGGACAAAGAGAAATGACCTGAACCTAAGGTTATGCATAAGTCACTTACTTTATTTACCAGGTATAATTGTTGCTTGGAGGGTATTTATAGACTGTGATGTTGCTTCTTTGAGTCATGTTTTTCGACTATGTAAATTTAGGCTGCTGTCTCACAAGTGTTAGCTACTGATTTCTGTAACATTGTTTTGTCCTTCCTTTCATACTCAGTTGTTTCTGAATAGCAAGCACAGAATGATCCAAATGTTTTATTTTGTGTTTTCTTTTAACATCTATATATTACCTCCTTAATTTCCCACATTTCTAATCTAAGAATAAACTAATTTAAGGTCAAACTAAAAAGCTTCTGTGCTTTTAAGTTTATTTCTATCTCTTTCTCTCATCAGTTCTTTAATACTGTTATGTAGTACCTGTCCTCACCGTGTAACACTAATGATAGCAGAAAACTAAATATTTACATTTTCGTATATGTGTCTTTTGGGGTAGAGATACATGTTGGCATTTAATGATTAGCACTGAGCTTTCTTCATCTATGTCTGCTTGTTCTGTACCACCAGGTGCAGAAGGAAAACCAGCACAGCCCGAGAGCCTGCTGTGTCGGTTCTGGTCCCAGTTCCACCAGTGCCGACGGGCTGGGGGACCCACGCAGGTCACTTAAGGTCTCTAAATATCAACTCTCTTATATGTAAAATGAGATTATTATTAATAATAATTTTTATGCCAACCTCATAAGATTTTTTTTAGAATCACATGAGACAATATATGTGCAAATGCTTTGTAAACTAAGAAAGTGTTACACAAAGACAAGATAGGTATTATTATGGTTATTTTCTATTTATCTAGTTTGGCTGGTGTCTGTGCAGTACATTTTCATTTGTAAGTGTTCTCAGCTGTTTTGCTTGTGGTGACCAGGGAGGCAGCTGAACCATAAGGCTCTATTTCTCTGACCCTCAGATTCTTTTAAAAAACTGGGAACTTTTTTTTTTTTGAAAAATAAAGAAACATTATTCTTACTTGGCAGGATACATTGAAACGATGTAGCTCCTTTGGATGTCTTTTACTTATTCTGTATCTTGCTTCTCCAACCCTTTAATTTAAGAATTTTCTCTGAGCCACCATGAGAATTTTTCCACTATCATTATTCATGTTTTTCAGTGTGAAAATTGCAGGATGTAGGAAACAGGAGAGAAGGGGTGGTTGAAGAGGACGCTTCATAGGATAATGAATCTGAAAGAATATTTGAACAAGGACAAAATGCATTTATCATGGTTCATATTAAAAGAGGAAATTTTGTGCAAACTGTATGCTGGTTCCTTATCTAGTTCATTCATAGCATCAGCTTTCTCTATTCTTGGTTGTTATGAGAAAGTTGCTCATTTGGGCTGGCTATTCCTGACCAAAATTTATGCTGCTGACCTCAGCTAGGACCTTTCTGATGTGAAACAATATTTTTAGCCTTCTCTGACTGTACACACAGCATCCATAGCTCCCCATTGCCTTAGACACCACCCCACCACCGTCGCAGCCGCTTCCTCTCACCTTGCACACTGAGTTCTACTGACTCTGCACACCCACTCACAGTACTGTACCAATCTTTACTCACTGTCTTTCTCCTCCATTAACATTTTAAAAGTCTACTATTTTTTAAAGAAATAAATGTTTTATTTCAGAATTGTTTTATATTTACAGAAAAGTTGCAAAGATGGTACAGCGTTCCATATACCCCAAGCTCAGCTCCATTATTATTATCTTGCATTACTATGGTACGTTTGTTACAATTCATGAACCAATGTTGATATGTTACTATTTACTAGAGTCCACACTTTATTGGGATTTCTTCAGTTTTTACCTAATATTCTTTTTCCACTCCAGGATCCCACCCAGGTTGCGACATTACATTTAGTCGTCATGTTTCCTTTGGGGCTTATGGTCTGTGACAGTTTCTCTGACTTTCTTTGTTTTTGATGACCTTGACAGTTTGGAAGAGGGCTGGCCAGGCATTTTGTAGAAAGACACTTTATTGTGATTTTTCTGATTTTTTGCCCTCGTTGTTAGCCTGGGGTTATGGGTTTTAGGAGGAAGACTACAGAGGTAAAGAACTGTTTTTATCACATTCTTTCAAGGGTCCACGCTATCAACATGACTTATCACTGTTGATGTTGACCTTGATCAGCTGGCCGAGGTAGAGTTTGTCAGTTTTCTCCACTGTGGTGTTACTCATTTCTTCCCCTTTCCATACTATTGTGTAATACTTGTTAGAAGGTAGTCATTATGCAAAGCCCACAGTTAAAGAGGAGGGAATTATGCTCTAGTTTTATGTTTTAATTAATTCGATATCTTTAAGGCCTCGTCTAGTTCAGCCCAGAGTGAAAGCACAATAGATGTTGAATTGAGTGAGTGAGAAGGATACAGCCGTCCACACAGCATGGAAGATTGATGAGATAAAGAAATGACGTAAACTCTATTATGTACTTGAAAGTTGCTAAGAGAGTAAACCTTCAATGGTCTCATCACAAAAAAAGAAATAGTAATTATGTGACATGATGAAAGTGTTAGCTAGCTATGGTGGCAATTATTTTGCAATATATAAATGCATCAGATCAACACGTTGTACACTTTAAACTCACACACTATGTCAATTATACCTCAGTAAAACGGGAGAAAAATAAATGGCATAAAGGAAAATTGGAAAAGTTTTATTCAGCAACAATTACTGGCCCTGAGACTCAAGACTAAACATGGAGGCGTGATAAACTGAGGCACTGAAGGAAGAATCTGGGAGGAAGCAGTGAAGGCCAGGAATTA
This sequence comes from Rhinolophus sinicus, assembly GCF_057876585.1. Classification (NCBI taxonomy): domain Eukaryota; kingdom Metazoa; phylum Chordata; class Mammalia; order Chiroptera; family Rhinolophidae; genus Rhinolophus; species Rhinolophus sinicus. The sequence goes on from NC_142506.1 coordinate 27,379,984, forward strand.
TATGAGAGAGAACAAGTTCAGGCTTTGGAAGGGAGTGAGACGGTGAGGAGGTGGTGGGCTGCCTTTCTCCAGTTTTAGTTTTGTTTAGTACGATTTTGAATAGAGTTCATCTAGTGGAGAAGCATTATTTAATCAAATGAATAAATGGATATATCAATAGGGATCTTTTTTCTTGAAAGATATTCCCTTTTATTTTACCTACCTGATTTTAATATTAGCTGAAGGCTGGTAATGTGATGAATTTCTGTCTGACCACACCGTTAGAGGTTGGTCAAATTTTTGCTTCGAAATTTCCTGCAAGGTTTTAGCAAAAACAATTGCCCAGATGACTGGTAGTATCTCAAATGAGAGCAACACGCATTTCACCCAAGATCCTGAAGAGGGCGCCCACAGCCCATACTGAGCTCAGGGCCCCAACCAGCTGGTTATGAGCTGCTGGTTATGCAAGAAAAAGCCAGCCTCTGGAGAATGGATGCATTTGCTAATGATTTTTGGCTTTGTGATACATAGATGTTTTCATTTTGAAAAACTCTCATTACTTATTAATGGCATGTAGAAATAAGTATGCTTGCCACACAGTCTGTAGCCTTAAAAATGGACTGCATTGAAGTTACTGAGGGAGATGGGGGGAGGGGTAAAGAAAAGCCGTGTATCCCCGATCTTTTCCTTTTAAACCTGCTCAAAGATGGATGATCCCAGGGTGAGAAATCTGACATGTGGTGATGGATGGTGAGAGAGAATTGGGAGTGGGAGTCTATTGAGAAGGTTTGGATACCCTGATGAAAGACAACCTAAGACGTTACTAGCCTGTAAAAAGTTCCTGCAAAAATCAACTGCTATAGCTCTTACGTGTCATTGCAAAATAAAAAGAAACTGCGTTTGGTGCATATGGAGCATTCACCTTTTTCAGAAGTACAAAGAGTCTGCTGCTGTATTCAGCTGGACGGCTCATTGAGCCAGTGTCTACTGCTTGTGACTGAGGCATGTGGCCTAAATGCTTCACTACTTGGGTCAGAGCCTCAAATTTAAGGACACATTCCCTATCTATATGTGTGGCCCATTACAGTAGAATAGCTTGGTATGTATGTAGAGTCAAAGGTAAGAAATCAAGAGTATGATTTTCATGGGGTTTCAGGACAGAATCTTGTCGTGTCATGTGGGCAAGATAGAGGCTGGTCACATAGGCCAACTTGTTAAAAATCTTGTTAGACAGGATGGCATGTAAGTTGCTTGCAAGCCCATAGCAGCAGCAGTAACTCATGTTCTGGCAATTTAAGAGTATCCTATGAGCTTCAGTTCTTCAGGATTCATTAAATAGCACTTAGTTACCATGGCAACTGTCCCTTTTCAGTATTTATGAGCTCCAGGATATCTCACAGAATCTCAAGCACACAAACACACAGCTAACACATTGTGTGCACTGGAACATTTAATGAAGACTTCTAGCGAGACTCTTCTGCAGTGCGGGCACATTTTACTCACAGTTATTTTCGTTTATTTTTTTAAGCTCAATTATAGCAGGCTTTGACTTTGAAGGCACCATTCTTGAAGGCATTGTGCCATCTTTCCTGCTTAATTTCCTTCCTTTTCTCATTGAAGATAGAGATAAATGAATTTAACTTTATATTCCGTGAAGAGTAATGACTTGCAGCTTATGACAAAAGTGCCCCTCTGGATTCTAGGCGGAGCCTTGTGTGAGAGAGAAAGCAGGGGAGAAATGACTATTTCATCCTTGGGTCCTGGGATTGTGGGGTGTGGGGAAAAGGAAATAAAGAGGGAGGTGCCCTTTGGCAAATAGTGATGATTATGGCTCACTATTATACCTATATTATCAGTGACTATTTTACAGCAGCTACGAGGTATTTTCCCTTGAAGTTGCGCGCGCGTTGTGTTATTTGCCTAATTTGTACACTGTAAGCTTCCTCCTCCTCAAAAGAAGCATATGCACACATGCATGCTAGCACACTCTCACACACTTGCACATAAACCTAGCAATTGGGTTTCAGCTTGTAAATGTTGATCAGCCTGAAGCCTTCTTTCAATGCCTGTTTCTAGGAGTGTTTAATTCCTCCCTTAGTCCCCAAACCCACTCATCAAAATGCACATTGTGTGGTAGGAGACGGTGGGAGACCAGGCCTTGGACCAGGTGCCTAGGTGCAATGAAGATGATTTATGCCATGATTTTTATCTGTGTTGTCTCACACACACTCATGGAGATAGCATGACACCAGCTTGAGGTTGTCTAGGTTGTGATTTTGCACAGCTACAGGGGTACCTTTCACATAGTAGTCACCATAGATTTATAAAGTAATTATGACAATTTTCTGACACATGATGGCAAAGTAACTTTCACTGATCCACTCAAAATCTGGGGGCAGGAGCAGAATCATAGTGTAAAGAGAAAGGCTTTGGGGTTAAATTCCTATCCTGCCACTTGCTAACTGGATCTGACCTTGGGAATGTTTTTTCATTTTTCTGAATTTCAGTTTCTTTAGTTGTAGACAAGGGAAAATGATGATATTGATTTCATAGCATTGTTGTAAATGTTTAAGATCGTGTACATAAAATGCTTGATATAATAAAAGAAAAAACAAACAAAATAAAAGGTTTGGCTCATAACTAACGTTCAATAGTGCTTGGCACACAGTAGGTGCTCAGTTAGTAATAGTAGGTGGTCAATTTATCAAATAAGTGGGAGCTGTTATTAGCTATACTGGTGATTCAAAAGTCCTTGCTGTAATGACTTAATTCAGACATGGTCATAAGTTGCTAGAATTATATTTCATATAAAATCTCCATCTCTTGTGTTCTTTCACTCTTCAATTTTCACCAAGAATGACTAAAATTAAGAAACTTGGATGAATTTTTTTGGATGAGATAACCTGATTAAATCGGAACTCTTACATGCCCCCAGAGCTGACTCCTTTGAAAAATTATTTGCAGTGAAACTATTCCAACAAACGACCTAAGATTGCTTTTGTAGCCTTTAGAAGACATTTACTTTAAAAACAAAGTTTTGGACTATGTGTGAAAAAAAGCTTGCTTTGCTGATTACATATGGGTAAAATGTTAACCACTATCTATTCCAGGTTGTTTATTGAAACATGTTCTCATGCAACGGAAGGTTTTAAGTGAACTAGAAATGATTTCCAGAGACTTCGCTACTAATAGCTGTAAATTTTTTTTCAAATTATAAAAGGGAAGCAGCTTAGGAACAGATCACAGTAACCCATTCTATCATTGATCATTTGCCTTTGCCAAAGTAAGCACAGTTTATTTTAAGCATTAAGATTTGGGCAAAAAGTAAGCACGAAGGGGAGGTGGTTGTGGCATGGGCCTTTCTCACTAAGGACCTGCTATATATATTTCCCTACTTGACATATATATTTTTCTGTCTTTGGCATTTGCTTGTCTTAGTTACAGCTGTATCCCTGGGTTCCAAAACAGTGCCAGGTACACATGGGAACGCAATAATTATTTGTTGAGTGAATAAACCAGATACTAATAGTTTTGGGCCAGTGAACAAAGGTATGATTTAAAATTTTCGTCTGAGCTTTGTTTATCTGCTCCTGCAACTGGCTCAAGATCCAGGTTTTACATTTTTTTCCCTTTGAGTTAAAAAAAAAAAAAGAAAAAGAATTCTTGGCACTTCTGTCTTCTTTTTCGCCAAAGCAGCACTTGACAAAATGTATTCCAGAGTCAGTGGCCAATAGCATTGCCAGACCTGGCCCGTGAATGTGGCTTAAACCAGGTTGGATCATTTTGTGGGTCAAATAATTCAACAGAATTATTGGCCTCAGACTTACTCCTAATTCTGGCCAGTTACCTTTTTTGTTAATTTATTAACTAATTAATTTTTATTAGTTTCAGGTGTACAAAACAGTCTAATAGTTAGACATTTACACCTCTCACAAAGTGATAACCCCCCAATCTACTACCCCTCTGACATCGTATATAGCTGTTACAATTCCCCTGACTCTAACACCTATGCTGTACTCCACATCCCGTGACTATATATATATATATATATATAATTATAGTTGACATTCAATATTATTCAGCTTCACCTTCAGGTGTACAGTGCAGTGGTCAGGCATATACACCGTCCATGAAGTGGTCTCCCTGATAAGACAAGTGTCCATTGGATACCCTACAAAATCTAGATGGGAGGAGGGTGGGGTTGAGGGAGAAGGTGAGGGGATTAGAAAGCACAAATTGGTAGCCACAATAGTGCCACGGGGATATGAAAGACAGTTTGGGGAATATAATCAATAATGTTGTAAAGATTTTGTAGGGTGTCAGACTGGCCAGTTATCTTAAAGACATGGGCCATTGGTTGTGGAGGAAATAGGAGACAGAGTGAAATAAATCAAAGGAACTTCAATATCAGTACATGAAAAGAATCCTAGGGTCCTTATGTTCTTACAGCATAGCAAAGAGCCATAGCTTCCCACAAAGGCTTTTGGAGACAGCCTCAGTGAAAAGACGCCCTTCCCTTTGGAAGAAGATCATAATGGAAGTCTACTTGTAGGCAGTGAGTAATTCAGGAAAGGGCAATCTCGCTTAATGGCCTGTACAAAATACCAAAAAACTTCATTTCAGCTGATTTTTTTTTTTTTTAAGAGTAGCGGTTCTCAAAATATGGTCTTTGGACTACCAACATCAGCAGCCCCTGCGAATTTATTAGAAATGCAAATTCTCAGGCACCACTCCAGACCTATAGCCTAAGAAACCCTAGGGCTGGAGCCCAGCGATGGGGGTTTTAACAGGCTCTCCAGGGGATTCTGATGCACACTCAAGTTTGAGAACCTCTGGTCTAGAAAAGACTTTGGGACTCATCAAGTCCAGTTAACTCCCCAAACAGAGTTCTCTTTAGCCTTGCTTGATTACTACCAGGTTTAGGGAACTTACTACCATACCAAACCTTTCAGTCCTTTCTGGGATGGCTGTGATTGTTAGGATGTTCTTCCCTTGTTGCATTAAAGATGACCTCTTTCCAGCTCTTAACATGTCTGGCCGCTGGAGCTGTGCAGAATATATCTGCACTCTCATATGTCAGTCATTTCTTTCATTCATTCACTCACTCAAATATTTGAACAAAGTTACTGGTCCCCAATGAGCCGTTCCATCACCAGATAAGCATTCTCAGGTTCTTCAGCAAATTTGGGTCCAGGATTAGCAGAATCCCAATATTCTGACCACTCTCTGTTCACCCTTCTCTCGACACACATTTGTCCATGTCCTATGAACAGGTGCGTCTCAGAACCAGGTACGATTCTGCCTGTAATACCACCGGAGCAGGAATAGGTGAGGCTGATTAGTTTTATAAGTAAATGTAGAACTTTTCATTTCCTTTATTACGTTTTCCTAGGATGCACCTTACGAACTTGCCTTTTAACCTTGAATTTATAGGTTAAAAAAAACAAACAGTGAAATGTGGGCGATTGCATGAGGTTCTAAAATCACATTTGTTCATTCAATAATTTACGCACTTATGTTGGGTACTCTTCTCTGACGTTTATGTTACTATGACTAGGATTATACAAAATGGTTGCATTTTGGCATCACAACTTGTAAGTCCACTTGGGTAGAAAATAATTTACAATGTCCATAATTTAAAAAAGATGAAATATTTAATATAAACCAAAGTACTCCAATGCATTTCTGCATCTTTCTCTTTCTACTGTATGTAGGTGGATTCCCAAACCATATATATACATATACATATATGTATATATACACATATATATGTATATTCACATATATAAAATTTTGTGTATTTTTAGCTTTATATGAGTTGATTATACTATATGTATATTGTGCAACTTTCTCAATATTATGTTTGTGGGACTTAATCCATGTTGAAACATGTAAGCTTGTTTCATTTATTTTCACTGCTGTATAGTATTCTATTTTATGAGTATAGCACAATAGATTATATATTCTTTTGCTGGTAGATATTTAGGTTGTTTCCCATCTTTCACTATTTCAGACACTCTGTACATCCTTGTACACATGTGTAAGTATTTCTCTAGGACAGCCATCTAGTCCCTAATTTGTTTCACATGAAATGCTGTCAAATTTTTCCCAGTAGAAACATAAAATTGCTTGATTTTTCTTACTAAATGCAGAACTTTATTTGTCTCTATTACATTTTATCTTGTCCCACATTCATTTATGCAGTCATTAAAAACCATATATGGGGCCCCTGCCATGTGCCAGAGACCATAGCAGGGGGCCAAAGACAAAAATGAATATCACATAATCTCACTCTTTACCCAGGGTGGCAAGGGCAGGGCTGGTGGAGAGGTGGTGGCTCTTGCTTCTTGCTACCGTCCTTGGTTTTTGGATTGTGAATCTGATGCTGCAGGGATTAGCTCTCACTGCCAGAGTGAGATGAGGTGTGGAGCTAGGAAGTAGGTGGGAAGGAAGTGGAGTTAGACAACTTGGGCTCAGGACCCCTTCCTGGCCCCTGAACTGACACAGCAAATAGTCACCTGTAGACTTGGGTCTGTACCTATTTTGTTTTCTAACTGTATACCCAATTCTTCAAATATAGAATATTGGCACCCATGCAAGACACATGCATGTTCTCTATTAATCAGGGCCTCTGGTTACAGCCACACATATTTTGCACAAACATACATGTTGGCCCTTGATTTCCCAATTCTATCACATATAAACAGATTAAAAAATATACAGAGGGTGCCCAAAAAATGTATACACATTTTAAGAAGGGAAAACACTGTATTAAAATTGTAATACTCAGTATGTACCGATAACAAAAGATGAATAAAAAGTCATGTGTATACATTTTTTTGGCACCCCTGGTATATACAGGTTCACGTGGAGCAACATAAACTGGAGGTACTGAGCAAGCTGCCTGTGAGTTCAAGGTCAGAGCTTCCTTGCTGTGCTTCAGGGCAGCAGACTGCATGACCCGTCCTCTGGGACAAGTGTGCACTTGGCCGGCGTGTGGCATGGGTCCCTGTGAATCTGCCAGAGTTCCTGCACACACTTCCCAGCACTTCCTTCTGGCAGAAGGATTCCTTGGACACCAGAGGGCAGTTGGCGTTTCCCTTTAGGCGATGTCATGTGCCTGCAGGACACCTACTCAGCACCCTTCCAGCGGAGGCCCGTGGAGACCTGAGAGAGCTTGGGAAGGAGAGTCAGGGTCCATTAGGTTTATTTTGCATCTGCAGTTGGAGTCGCGTTAAATCTATTGCCTAATTTCCTTTGTCTAAGTTGATTTCCCTTTGGCCAGGAGGCAAATGGATCAATAATATTTTTTATGCCGACATTATGTTGCCTGAAGGAAAATTTCCATCGGCTCACTGTGCCTGTTGTCAGTCCTGTAACTGGGGCTGTGTGCTGTTTGGGCAACCAGGGACCTCTGCAGATGTGCACGTGAGGCCTAATATCTGCACAGAGCCCACGAGGGTGTGCTTCTAGGGGGGACAGTCAATAGGCTGCCCCCCCCACAGGGCCGAGCTGAGGATTTTGGCACATGTTGTTCTGTATATACTGTAAAATAGACAGCTTCGTTTCATTTTTCCTTTCTTGTGAAGCCCTTTTTCTCTATGTCCTTTTCTACATTTCGAAAGCTTTCTGCCTCTCCAAAATTTCTTAAAGATGCTTTCTTTACACTTCTGTTACAATATTTTCTTTCTGTCCCCCCTCACTCCCTCCCCTGCTGTGATTCTGCCCTTTTCCTATCACAGGGGAGGGATATGTTCACACTTTGCTCCCAGTTCTATTCTCCTACTGCTAGGCATTTAAAGAAAGCTAGGATTCTGGAGGCAGAATAATGAGAAGGCAATTTTCCACAAGAAAAAAAATTGGAGCATTTATCTATGTGGAAGGGTTGCTGAATTCCTCACATGGTGGGGGGGGAAAGACAGTATTACTCAGTTAGCTACAAACAGATATTTATCGCATGCTCACTCTGTATAAGAAATAGCATTGCTGAGTGCTGGGGGTTGGGGACATAAACATAAGGTGTAATACATGCCATCAAAGAGGCTGCATTCTGGTTGGACAGATGAGATATAAACATGGGAAAGGATAAATAACTCTTGGAAGAAGAAAATAATAACAGTTCAACACATTGATACAAGAGGTGGAGAGGGTGTCATGTGCTTGACTTCATGACAAATGAGTGGTCCAAATCATTGTCCTGACTTGAGGTCATCAAACTTTAAGAGAAAACTGGTTTGGGCTTGGGAAAGGGCCTTGAACTAACTGAATCCTTTGGGGTGTCTCTGCATAAGTAGAAAGGGGGCAGTAAAACTACCCAGATGGAGAAGTCAGGAGTAAATAAAGGAAAATGGGAAAGGTACATTCAAGGGGCAATCAAGAGTCGGAAAGGCGGGCGATCAGGATGGCAGGCAGTTGGAGATAAGATGAGTCCTGGCCAGACGGCCAAGTGTTTTACGTGTTGGTTTAAGTATAGATTTTTCTGTTAAGCAGCGTGAGCTATTGTATGTGTTTGAGTGAGAGTTTGAATTGATCTAAATCTGTGCTTTCCAATCTTCACATGGCACAAGTAGAAAATGATCTTATTTGTAGTGTACAGGGCAGTAATGAGAAGAGGATTTGGAGGCTGGGAGGAGAATGTTGCCTAAACAACTGGTCCTGATTTGCCCGGAACTTCCCCAGTTTTAGCAGTGAAAAGTCCTGTGTCCAGACAAATCCTTCAATCTGAAGCTGCACCAGGACTGCTTGTCACGTGGGGGGATGCTTTTGGTCAAAAGTGACTAGCCCACAGGCTCTGCCTACCTGGTCACCCTGGGGCCTGAGAGTTTGGGTCTGGGCCCATCAGTTGGGAAACTGATTAAATAGTATTTTAGGGTGTGTGCAGGATGGATTGGAGTCAGGGAGGATGGTCAGGAGTCTATTGGTGGAGTCGGCTTGAGAGGATAAGGACTCAGGCAAGATGATAGCATCAAAAAAAAAAAAAGAATTGATTTTTTTTTTTTTTGCTTTGGGAAGAAAAATCCTCCATGACAACTTGGTGAAAGATTGGAAATGGAGTGAGAGAGAGGAGTCAGAAGTGACTTTAAAACAACTGCAGCTTTGTTCATTTATGACCCAAGCATTTACTGAGTGCCAACTGGGTACAGTACATCGTCTTCAAAGCTGAGTGACAGATGTCTTCCCCTAATGTAACTTAGGATCTAACTGAACAGATACGACACACTCCAAATAATTAAAATAACTATAATATAAGGTGAAAGGTCAGGGTGTGTGGGCCAGTGGTTATGAGGCATGGGATTTAGAGCAGAACTGGGTCGCTGGATTCAGATCTTAGTTGTACCCATATGTGACCTTGGGCGAGTTATTCACCTCTTCGAGGCTCAGTTTCCTCAGCAAAATATAGATACACTAATAATTGTACTCTCTGAGGGGAAGGAGATAATATCTTCAGCCTGGTGCATGGCATATAGTAAAATTTTAAGAAACATTAATATCAATATTATCATTATCCTGTATAAAATGGTAAGACAATAGAGATTTACAAGCTAGCAGGTTATCAAGGGTACCAAGGAAATGGTATCAAAGGAAATGACTTTTATAATGTGGAATCCTAGGGGAAAATAGATTAAATAAATCAACAAGTCCCAGAATTCCAGTTGTTTTGTCAGTCATACTGTCCGTTTATACATATCCTCTTCCACGCATTTAGTTTGTAATTGGTGTGTCAGTGGGACACAATTGTCACTACAATTTCAGTAAAATATCCCTTACACATTGCACAGCGCTGTTAAAACAATTTTGGACATCTGACAGCATGTGACAGTACTTTGCAGGTAAGGCTCTCTGTGTAATTTCTTTGTGTTAGGTCTTTAATCTGGGTTGTATAGAGATGGCTAACTTCTACAGTTAAAAAATATATTTTGTTATTTTAAGTCCAAATTTCTGATTATTTCCATTGGATGGATACTAAAAGAGGAATTACTGTATCAAAGGGTATGTGTATTAAAGGATTCTGTATATGTTGTTATCACCTATTGGTTCCTTGACAGCTTTAGGCACAATCTTTTTTTTTTTGCTTTGACTTTTGTTATTTTTGCAGGTAAAAATTGTTAGTTTTCAGCTATAAATTGCATATATCTGAACACTAAGTAAGTTGAAAACTTTTTCATGTTTATTATTAATTGGGAGTTTTTTTCTTATAAAGAAATATCTGTTCATGCCCTTTGTTCATTTTTCTTTTGGTAGCATAATACTATTTGTCTCCTTATTTAAATGGTTTGTCATATTTCTTGCAAACTCCCCAAAGTTCTTTTGAGGAATACGTGCTATAGTTACATGAAACTATTTTGCATAAACTATAAAGCATTATATGTATATGTATGCATGTTATTATTATTGAAACATTGACTTTGTTCGTATGTTAGAATGATGTTATAACTAAGAGGTCCTTGCAAATTCAGAAATAGGTATGACTGGAGTGTCAGCTTCATTCGGGCAGGGGTTTTGTCTCTTTTATTCACTGTGGCATTCTCAGTACCTACAGCGGCGTATGAATGAGTATATGATAAACCCACAGATGGATAGGGATTGTCTACAATGTTCCATCAAGATGACTTCCTCATTTCATTTTCTTTTTTTGCCCCAAGCCAGAAGTGAATAGACTTGTATATAGCTGGGAGAACAGAGTTGTGAAAAAAATGGTCTTAAAATCCTGAATTTAGAAAATTTATTTCTTAGAACCTAACTTCCTTTACAGAAACACTGTAAACCTAATTAGTAATCCTACCTATTTATTTAAGTGATAAACCAGAGACAAGCAGATTTTAATGATGCAAGCATGGCTTTCAGCAATATGATAAAAGACCCAAATTGTTGCTTTGTTTTTAATATACAAGCATTTCTAACTCCTAAATATATGGGAAACCTCCTAGTCTTCCTGTGCCTCATTTGTTGTTTTCTGGACACCTATGAGAATAAATTGTACGCAAGGTCTAAAAGAAAACATGACAATATGTCTTAAAATTCATTCATTCTTTGGTTGCCTACTTTTGGGGAAAGGATTTGCATAGAAATTTATGCTGATAAGTATAATCTCCTATATAGACCTAAATTCAACTACCCACCAGTGCCTGGTACCATCTTCTTTTCTAAAGTTTTTCTGTCCTGTTGTTATCCCTAATTATCCTACTTTGCATTATGTTTTCCTTTTAAGGGGCTTTAGTATTTCTGGAAGAAGTTGATGTAAAATTTCATATAAATAAATGAGCATTTTACTCCAGTCTTGTGTTCTGGGGAGATCGCTGACAGTGGGAGGCAATATATGGTGGTTCATCAGTTAGTATTTGAGTCACAGAAACTCTTAACTATGATCTCAGGTGACTTAGCTTCCCTGAGCCTCAACTGCTTCATTTAAAATATCTGTAAATAGGTATTTTTTAAAACCCTGCTTCCATAGGGTGGTAAGGAAAATTAAGTAAAAGTATGAAAAGATTTAAGCACCGGGCTTGACATATGGCATGCAGTAAACGGAAGCTGCAACTGAATATCATTATTATTTACCATCATCGTGTTCATCATAGATGACCTGATCCTGACGTGCAGCCGCTGAGGAGCTGCTATTAGTAAATGTAAGAAAAGCAAGTGAAATGTCAGAGGTGAATGCTTGAAGAAAGAGAGATCCCTGCAAGAAACTATCCCAGAAGTAACTCACCAGGATATGTTAGTCAGGGTTCAAACAGAGAAGTAGAACCACTTGGAGATACAAATATAAATATAGGTATATGTATAGATATAGATATACATTTATATACACATATATACATACATGCATTTGTGTACACATACACACAAAAAGGTACATATACGTGTATATATGGATGTGTATGTATGTATACATATGCATATATGTATATAGACCCACATAGGTATACATATAAACATATACATATATGCACACATATGATTGACCTGCCACAATTCTAGGAGCTGGTTGTATAGTGTTTACAAGGCTTTCTATCTTTATGTCTGATGCTGGAGGTTGAAGTCCAGCGGGCAGGCCTTCAAGAAGGGACGATGGGGGTAAAATGGAAAGAGCAAGGACTAGGTGGAAGCACAAGCATAAGCTGGAGCCCCACAGGAACGGAGTGGAGCCTGCGCTGGATCTTGTCACCTCTGCCCTTGGTGGTGTGATGTGGGCGTCTGCCTTTGGTCATGGGACCCAACACACACCTGGCCCAGGAATCATAGCAGCTGAAGGAGGATTCAGGGTAAGGCAGAGGAGATGCGGCCTGATGGGTCCTCACACCAGGAGTTGAGCTTGCAGATAATTTGAGCTGCCAGTTGGTTGTTGCTTCACTTCCACCCTCCACCCTCCAAAGCATAGATGCCATTACCAATGTGAGGATCTGTTTTAAGGATGAAGACACTGAGGCTCAGAGAGGTCAGTCATTTGCCCAACTCCCAGAGCTGGAAAGGACACGGCTGGGATTCAGAGCTGGCATGGTTGCCACCAGTGTCTAATCCCTTAAACTTGTGAAGCATCCCAAAAGGGTAGGGGAGGACGGAAGAGGCCCCTACAGCACAGATGTTAAGACTTGGTCTCTGGAGCTAGACCTGTTCAATTCATAATCTGGCCTCTCCACTTACAGTGTAACCTGGGACAAGTTGCTTAACCTTGGTTTGCCTCAATTTTCCCATCTGTCAAATGGGCATAATTAGAATACCCATATCAAAGGCTGCTATGTAGAGTCAGAACGTTAAGATATGTAAATTCTTTGTAACAGTGCCCAGAGCTTTAAGCACCCTGTGAATGTTGGCAGTCATCACCCCAGTTTGCTCAAGTCAGCAAGATTTCTGCAGTGGCACATCGCTTGTCAGGCCCTCCTTGGGTGTCACTCCCTTTCCCGCCTCCATTATGGATGAGTCTGCCCTTAGGCGAGTTTGGTGGTGTAGCTGAGTCAGTTTCTCGGGCTGCATTTCTGCAGCTTTTCAGCATCGCCACCTTAGATTCTGAGCCTCATGCCTACTCCAGGCTGACAGGGGAGATGATGCAGTGACTATAGTAGCCCCAGCTCCTGCCTCTCACCCGCCAGTAGAGTCCTTCCTAGAAGCAGGTACCTTTTCAGTCTGGTCAAGTCAGAGCTAGACAACTTGATTGCTAATTGGGACTCAAAAACGCTCTATTTTAGGAGGACCCAGGAAATGCTGGAGTGTACCACGGCTGAAATGGATCATTAGCTGTCACTAATTCTTGCGCAGATGGAAAGCACATAATTGCTCAGTGTTAAAATTCCAAGTGTTCTGGTAACCTTTGTAATGAGTGAAGAATGTAGTGCTTTCATCCTGTGAGCAGGGGGATGGTCACTGGTGGCTGGGGTGTGGTGGAAGGAGAACGGAGTTGGGGGCCAGCCTGCTTGTGTGTTATTTCTGACCCTGCCGTTTACTTACCGGGCAACTTGAGCAAGTTACTCAATCCCTCTCAGTCTCCATTTGCTCATCTGTTAAACGGCGATAATAATGTGGGATGCTCAGAAATTAAGTGAGGCAATAACGCACACGGAAGTGCCTGGAATATGGCAGGGGCTTAATGACAGTGACCAGACCTGGAACTTGCTGGGATGGTCACCAGCGTCCCTCTGCCTCATAACTTGTTGGTTACCCGTCCCATCCTCCTTTGTGCTCTTTTCATTATTTCTTTGTTTTTCTTTACCCCGCCACCTTTTTGTCTCTGTTTCTCTCCTGGTCTTTTATTTTTTTTCTTTTTGTGGCTCTCTCCCTTTGTCGAGATTTCAGGTCTTCCAGTCCTCTCAAGAGCCTTGGGTTTTTTCGCTATTGCAGCATTTAGAGAAGGAGTCAACAAATTCCTTTTGTAAAGGGCCAGGTAATAAATGTGTTGGGCTTTATGGGCTGGAGGGTCTCTGTTGCTACTATATAACTCTGCCATTGTAGTACAAAAGCAGCCATAGGTAATATGTAAATGAAGAAACATGGCTGTGTTCCAATAAAGTATTATTTTCAAAAGCAGCCTGTGGAGCAGATTTGATCTGCAAGTCATAGTTTTCCAACCCCTGATTTAGAGTTTTGGAGATTACAGACTCCTCTCATTGAACATCCACGGTCAGCTCCTCTGATGGACATCCTGGATCTCCAGTTTCCTCCATGACACTGAGGAAGCCTTTGATGTCTCAGTGGCTCTTGTTCCCTGTATTTCCACAGCACAGTTGTTAGACAGTGGATCAAGAAGTTATTGGAAAGAGTTACTTTGGTATTCACAATGGAAGACCGTTTAAGTCTAGAAGATTCTAAAGAAATCCCATTTAGGCAATTGGATCATAAGTGATTCTATCAATTCAAAACTGACTGATGGGGGCCGGCCTGGTGGCTCATGCTGTTAGAGCTCCATGCTCCTAACTCCGAAGGCTGCCGGTTCAATTCCCACATGGGCCAGTGGGCTCTCAACCACAAGGTTGCCTGTTCAATTCCTCGAGTCCCACAAGGGATGGTGGGAAGCGCCCCCTGCAACTAAGATTGAATACGGCACCTTGAGCTGAGCTGCCGCTGAGCTCCCGGATGGCTCAGTTGGTTGGAATGTGTCCTCTCAACCACAAGGTTGCCGGTTTGACTCCTGCAAGGGATGGTGGGCTGTGCCCCCTGCAACTAGCAACTAGCAACGGCAACTGGACCTGGAGCTGAGCTGCGCCCTGCACAACTAAGACTGAAAGGACAACAACTTGACTTGGAAAAAAGTCCTGGAAGTACACACTGTTCCCCAATAGAGCCCTGTTCTACATCCCCAATAAAAATTAAAAAAAACAAAAACAAAAAACTGATTGATGGTATTTGAGAAGCCAGCATTAGGTAAAATTTGCTCATCATAGCAGAAATATCTAAACATGTTGTTGGTACTGTGCATGTTGCATATTTATCGACTAATCATCTCAGCCCACTTCCGAAGGAGCTTGTAGACCCTGTGCTGTGGTTAACGCAAGCTGCTCTTCATTATTAAAGGGAAAAATCCTTTTTACTTCACAGCCCTAAGTTCAAGATCTAGCTATGTCATGTGATAGCTATATCCTAGGTTATTTAACCTCATTCAGCCTCAGTTTTCCCATCCATAAAATCGTGATAACAGTCATTGATATCATAGGTTTACTGTGAGGATTAAATGAGATAATGTTTTTAATACCTATCACAGAGCAAGGCAGCCCATATGTTTTTGTTATGGTTTTTCATAAGAAAATGTTTTTGACAATTTTGGAGTTTCTGAGAGCCCCTTTGATTGTGACTTGGGAGGAGAATCATGCACTGTTAGGCTGGCCTCATCACCTCCTCGTGGTGCTGGGGCCAGCCCTCCATTCTTAGGAGGCCAGAGCTAGAAATTCTGACTTTTGACTGGTGCTGCAGCCCATCTTAAGCAGTCTGCATTCATGATTCTCTTACCTGGCCACAGATTTTGCTTCTCTCCTTCACTAACATACTTCACACCCTGGTTGTCAAGAAGTTATTTTTCAGTGTCAAACTACATTTCATCTGCCAGCATTTATGCTTACTACCTTTTTATTCTCCTCAGTAGGGATGGAGGGAAAATAGGTCATCTTCTTCCTTTCAAAAAAAGAGTAAAGTTAAAAGTCCCCCAGACATTTCTGTTGTCCAACTTTCTCTTTTTCACTCTTTTTCATCCCTTTAGTGGAGAACCCTACTGTCTTCCCTTCATAGTCCAGTCATTCTTTTTTCTTCTTAAAATATGGCATGATAATAAACAGAACATAATAATAAGCACCTAGCCTGGTCTGAACTTTTAGGCAGGATAGTGTGTGAATTTTACCCAGGGTGTTGCGGTATAGAAAACTGACATCTTTTTTCTGTCCAAGTTGCACCCATAGAGAGTCTGTCAAACAATGTCATCTTGCCAAGGGCAAGACAGCTCCCCAGGAAGGATAATGGTATAATTACAGGACCAAGTCCACACACCACCCCCAGGAAGTGATTTCTAAGTCTTATCAATATGTCAGGCCAACAGCTCACCTTCTAAAAGCTAATCATCATAACTCACCTATAAGCACCTACCTGTTTAATATTCATAGGACATACATCCTAGTATCATGCTAGTTTTTGCTGATTCACATTCAGTTCCTGTTCTTTTAAGACACTAAATTATTTTTAGTTCCCCACTTTCTGAAAACCAGTATATAGAACATGCAATATTTATGTTAAATAGTAATTCAGAAATTTGCTAATAACTTAATTTCGTATAAATAAATATGTATATAAAATGCCTCCTATTTGTTCAGTACTGTGTGAGGCACAGGGGGTGAAGAACGTGGTACCTACTTCCAAGGTCAGCTTTCCAGCATCTGAATCCCGTTTATCTCACCATGAGCTGCACCACCGTCCATGACCTACATGACAGCTCCAAGGACAAAGTAGCAGGGTTACCTGATCAGTTTATTTCTTGAAGTCGTAGTTTGCACAGCATTTTTATGAACCTGCATTAAATGTCTTGTCATCACTGAGCACCAATAGAGTTCCCAAGTTATTGTCCAATTTAGATTTAATAACGTGGCTGAAAGAACTCCCATTTTCTCTTCCGTGGGAGGTCAGTGTAGAAGTCTGAATACAGGGTGGAAGATTAATGGGTGCAGTGAATAGCAACTTTGCTTAATAACGACAATGTACTTGAAGTAGCACCATTTAGCATTTCCAGAGATGTGGCTGCTTTGCTTCCCATTTATATAACGTGTCACATCCAAGAAATGACAAGAGAGATAGTTTGAAATAGACAGTTGGAATTCACGTCAAAAAAAAAAAATCTTCTATGATGATCACATTGAGAATGACCAATTTCAGTTTAAGGAATTTTTAATAACACCCTAAATCCCTTGCTGCTAACAGAAAACAGCCTAAGAAACATTAGGAACTATGAGACAAGCTGTTTTCCATGTGCTTTCTGGTGGATGAAGAATGTCTTCATTGATTGAATGCTTTCCTGGTAGCTTCTCCTAGAGTTTTCAAGGGACAACATTGTATAGTGGTTAAGAGCCCACCATCTGTCTCACCTGAGCTCCATGAACTTAACTAGCTCTGACACATTGGGTGAGTAATTAATGTTTTGGTGTCTCATCATCCTCATCTATTACGAGGTAGTAAAAAGAGTACCTGTCCCATAGGGTTGTTGGAAAGATTTACTGACTATTGTTCTTTCGTGTTGAATATACAAAGCATCCTGTAGTACAATATAGAGAGATTAATTATATTTTTTAAGTGCCACTAATAGTCCTGACATGATCCTATTAACATTTTTTGGTTCTCATGGCAACCTACTGATAAGAATCTATCTGTGCCATGGACAAAATGACTGAGTAGGAGAAAATAAACAAAACACCTAAACACGTCATTTCCCTGAGATCAGGAAGACCCATATTGCTCTAAGAAATTTTTTTCCTCTCCACAGTGTTCTCTCTGAGTGCACATGGGCGGTGTTGCAGTCTCCTGCAGGCTTTGCTTCAGTGATTTTTCTCATCTATAAGAGCACGCGGCTCTTTGATTGAAAGCTATGTGCAAAGGAACAGACTGTTTTTCTGCAGCTGTGATCTGAGTGGTATCAAAGTTATTGACTAAGTTGGAAAATAGCTTAATGTTATCTTCGGGGCTTCTGCTTTCCTGTCGGCTTGGACCTTGGAGATGTGTATAATTGGGACTCAGTAAGACAACCTTGACACCCCTCTGCAGAGAGACGTGCCTGTTTGATACGGGCTCAAAGCAAACTTGACAAAGAGCAGCTTTTCCCTTGGGCAGAGTGACCGCTGAGAACACCCTTCCTGTGAATTTGCTAATGAAGAGTCAATGGCCTAGAACTCCAGCCTCACTGGCCACCCGGATGGGAAGGCTTTAATCATCCTTATCCCTCCTGTCACCACTGGGACAGGCCAACAGCCTGGCCGGCCAATCAGTAATTAGAGAAAAGGTATTTCTCGTAAATGCTACTCTCCTGAGCTGACACACATATTGTTAAATTTGAAAAATATTTGATAATGACTCTCGCAGCTCTTGGGTTTTGCTTACAAATGGAATCAGAGCATCGACCCACATTTGCCTGTGTTCTGCAGACAGATTTGGATAAAAATGGCTTTTAGTTCTTTCTGAGTCACAGACCTTTTGAACTCTGCCTCAGAGACATCCATAGGCTCTTCATTAAGGGAGTTACTACTCTCCAAAGGACAAGGTCATTACCAGTCAGGATCTTTGGCTACAAATCATACCGTATTTCCCCGAAAATAAGACCTAGCTGGACAATCAGCTCTAATGCGTCTTTTGGAGTAAAAATTAATATAAGACCTGGTATATAATATAACATAATATAATAATATAATTAATATAAGGTCTTATATTAATTTTTGCTTCAAAAGACTCATTAGAGTTGATTGTCAGACTAGGTCTTATTTTCGGGGAAACACGGTAATAACCAACTTGCTCTCACTTAAGCAACAACACACTCCATGGAAAGGCATGGGAATGTCACAGACAGAAGGAAGAGTCAGTGCCCCAGGCTTTGGAAAGGCAGTGGCCAGCATAGCCCTGGGCAGCCCGCAGCAGGAGTGGGTCTGTGTTCAGGGATGCACCCTCCAATCACATTTCATTTGTTTGTCGTTCTGCCAAAGATTCAAATTCCTGGGACACAAGAACACAATCGCCCATCTCTTGGTTAGGGAAGAACAGGGCACCAAGCCTAACAGTCTTGCCAGTTTATCTCCATTGGGAGAGAGAAGTTTCTTAAAGAAAAATTGGGGTGCTGACACCAGTGGAGGAGGAAACAAATGCCAAGAGACAAAATACAGCCTTTGCTACCCTGCATTCCTCAGTAGGTGGCCCCTTTATGAGCCGAAATGCCACTATGCAGATCCATGACACCTGCTCTAATTTATCCGACAGCGTTGTGTACCTTGTGATTTGTTAGTCCTTTGAATTACTCTTCCTTTTAGTCATAGCCTGGACATGTGTGTTCTTGCTGCCTTCCAACATAGTCTTCCAACATTCAAAGCCCTACCTGCTCGCCAGGTAACACCAGACCCACCAGCTCTGCCGAGGAGGTTGCATGAGTGACTTTGACTTTCACACCTGGACCTGTGTTGCCCTTTGAGCAACTTATGAAAACTTGGGAGATGTTTTGTTATTTTTCCATAAAGTTCTGAGAAAAATGGGTCTCACCCTTGTGCTGTATGACGATGGTCCCATTCAAAAGATGGTGCTTAACGCTCACCTCTGTCAGGGGCCTAACATTGGAACAAGGCCTAGGGGGCAGTTGGGCTCAGCCTTCATGCTTAAGAAAGGCCTCAAATTTGTACTTTGGAGATTATCACAAAAGGAGATTTTTCAGAAAGTTTTGGATATACTGCAAGCATTAAAGGAAACAGATGTATCAGGCAGGGTTCTTAGCTGCAACCAAGTGAAATCCACTCTGGGTAGTAAAAAGGTGGGATGGGGGGGGATGTATTAAGACAACTGATGGCTCAGAGAATCCCCAGGAGAGCCAGAGGCCCAGACTCAGAGGCTACACAGTCAGGAGCAAGGCTTCAGCTCTACCACAGGGCAATGGAGAGCCCCAGGCTGCCCCTGGGCACAAGTACCTTGGATCACTTCGCTGAGGTGGGGCTTGGACCCTACTGCTAAACCTCTGTCATGGCCAGTCCTAAAAGCAGGATGTGTCCATCTCCACCCTCACCCACTTGGATTCCTGTGACACCTGCTGCCTGAGTTACCAGCTTGCTGTGCAAAATCTGGTGCTAGGGCACCACTTTGGAGGAGGCCAGGTCACATAACTGGGCCCAGTTGCAAAGGAGGCTGGGAAGGCACTTTTCTGGCTTCTGCGTTGGAATAGAAGGCCTCTGCCTTGGAGGAAGTGTGTTCAAAGGAACAACAGGTGTTCTTACAAAGACAATTGTGTGACTTTAAACTTGTGTTCATTCCATTAATGGATCACATCTCCCATATGGTACTAGTAATGAATAGATTTTAAATACATTTTATAGTTTTATAAATCTTGTGTTGATGTTGCATTCAATTTTTGTTTAGAACAAATATTGAGAATGTACCACTTTTTTTTTTAACCTTCTTCTGGCAGGGTTACAGATATACCAGTATTCCCAAAAAGTGAAAGCAATTCTGACCTCTCTGAGGTTCATCTCATATCAAATTGTGTGAACTTTGGACAAACTCTTACACAGCTATTTCAGCATTATCACGTGACATGGGGTAACAATACTTAGGTGTATATTTATCAGTGTTGATAATCTTGGTATTGCTAGGTATTGATGAACAAGTGTTTCCTATAATTTGATAAAATGCAACTAAGAATGATAATTGTAACAATTTTACTTTAGTTATTTATTTATTACTAATGAACTTGTAGAGCTTACAAGAAATGTTAAGTACACAACAGACATTTGGGTGCTTACATCCTGTTTAATTTCGTGTTCTATTTCCAAAGCATAGTCACATCCCAGAGGACAGTGGAGGCAAGAAATAAACCCCTCAGGAGGAAAACGGTGCAATTCTTTTTTTGTTCATTTTATAAATATCTATTAAGCACCTACTGTGTGCTGGGGATAAAACAACATGGTCTCCTTTTTTTTTAGTAGCTGGGTTCTGTTTATTTTAAAATGTAAAACAAAGATACGGTTCTTTCATTATTAATTTTTTGAAGACTATAATATATTGAAGTAAAATTTGTTTCTTTGTAATTTCTCCTCGTTGGCCTTAGTTTTACTATGTGCATCATCAGGAAGTAAATACAATCCTTCTCAAAAATAAATATTCAAGTGTTTGGAGGCAATTATTTTTCTCCAGCTTAGATTTGTGTTTTGGAGGCAAGCACCCTAAGTTACTACCAGGGATCCTCTTGCAAGACACCCGTCCCACATTGTTACACTACAAACATGGTCTCTTTCTTAAAGTGTGCATTAAGTCGGAAAAGAGGGACTTATCAAGACATCCTCACAATGATTCAGATCATGCTAATCCACAGAGGAAAGATGCTCGTTATGCCCTGGGTCAGCAGGGTTGACTTCTAGGGACCAGGATTATTTTTTTTTTTTCCAGCTTTATTGAGATATAACAGACATGGAGCCAGAAGTCTTGAGGGGAGTCTTAGGGAAGGGAGGGGGGCGGACATGAGTGTGAGGAAGGCATTCAAGGGTAAAGCAGAAGCGTGAAAGCTCCTAAAAGTTGGAGATTTGCAGCTCTGGCTGGAAGGGGAAAATTGGGGAGGGATGGCACCCTGTCAGATGCCTTCAAATGTGAAAGTGGAAACACATTTTTTTTTTTTTTTTTTGGCTGCTTGTGATAAAGCCTAGAATTTACATTTTGTGTTAATTTGACCTCATTTACATAATGCCTATTATAAAGAATTGCTTAGATGTTGCCTAATTATCTTCTTTCTCTTGTTAACCCAAAGGCTGAGAAAGTCAAAGTAATGAATTACCTTTATTTGGCCAAGGCAGAGAAATCTGATTTGATATTTTGCTGTCATAGACCTTTTGCTTCCATATTTGTTTTTTTGCATATTCACTTTTTCGTAGCCCACAAAAATACTTTACTCTGTTACATTTCGTTTTGTATTTGTCCATATGCATGCATTTTCCTTATAGTGGACATATTTTCTATACCTTTTTTCATTTTATATTACATATATTTTTTTTTTTTTGCTTTCCCAGTGTATTCTTAATTCTAGTCTTTCATAGATGCCCAATATTCCATTGAATAGTCATTGGAAAACTGTTATGCTTGTTTTTCAATAGTTTAGGCAATCTTTGTGTGTAAAGCTAATTTCTTCTGTTAGATTATTTTCCTAAGAGCATCAGTAACTCTTAACTTCTCATTAGGAAAAATAAAGTTTTATGATTTAGGGGTTTCGCTTTTTCGCCTCTCATTCTTGTATGTCAATAACCATCTTTAGCATGCATTTTTATGCATCCTACCTTTTCTATATAGCAGCCTTACTACTGTACCAATCCAGACATGTTTATGGAACATTGTACAATACAAGCCAAGAGTTTCTGCCATCAGTGTTACTGGGATATGTAGGAAAGCAGCGACCCAGACTATGGAAATACTGTCACAAAGAGGTTGTGATGGTCATAAAATGTCTCTTTAACCTGCAGGTCTGAAGTTCCTCTATATTATTTCCTAGATTTTCTTTGAATTTGTGTCTTTCATCACCAACTCGTAACTCATCATAAATCATTCTATATTTAGTAGTTCTTTAGATAGTTTATTCATTTTCTTACATTAGTGGCATTACTTGCTATTTGATCAGTACCCTTCCTTCTTAGTATTTGAAATTATTGTTGTATTTGTACCTACCTCCTATTCATTAGTGATCTTTTAAACTTTTCTTTGTATCAGTCAGTTGGTTCTTAAGACCACTGCAAGCTCCAGCCATACGACCCAGTGATTCCATTTCTGGGTGTTTACACTAGAGAAGTATTCACAAAAAACATGCGCATGAATGTTTATAACAGCTTTATTCATCATCATTAAAAACTGGAAACAACCCACGTGCCCTTTAATAGATGAATGGATAAATATCACGTTGTATCCACACAATGGAATACTACTCAACAATGAAAAAGGAATGAGCTATTAATACACATAACAACTTGGATAAACCTCCAAATAGTCATACTGAATGAAAAAAGTCAATCTCAAAAGGTTATATACTCTACGATTCCATTTACATGACATCCTTTTTCTTTTTTTTTCCACAGTGAAAAATTTTTATATTTAGAATTAGCCAGCTGGACTCAGTTTAGATGATCCCAATTTTGTTGGCAACATCCAAAGCATCATAGTCGGAGCCAGTTGAACATATGCCTTCTTCTCTCCATGAGGCCTGATCAGGGTGTTGACCTTGGACTTGTCAATGTCACAGAGCTTCTTCACAGCCTGTTTGATCTGGTGCTTGTTGGCTTTGACATTCACAATGAACACAAGTGTATTATCGTGTTCTCTCTTCTTCATAGCTGATGCAGTAGTTAGGGGGAATTTGATTATGGCATAGTGGTCAAGCTTGTTTCTCCTGGGGACACTGTTCCAAGGATATTTGGGCTACCTTGAGCTGCAGTGTCTCGGGCTGTCAGAAGGTAGGTGGCATGCAGATCTCCATTTTGCTCTTTGGTTGGTTGCTTTTTTGTGGCTGTGGACGCCTACTGCTTTCTTTGCCGTCAAAGCCTTTGCTTTGGCTTTGGCTTTGGGAGGGGCGGTGGCTTCCTTCTTTGCTTTAGGCACCATTTTCATGGAAAAGCTATATGGTATCTTGAAAAGAGAAAGCTATAGTGATAAAGAAGAGATCAATGGTTTCTAGGAGTTACAGATGAAGGGAGAGTGTGACTACAAAGGGATAATATGTTAATTTAATTTAAAAATTAATGTTGATTTTAAAAATATAAAAATTCCCAGTTTCATCAAACTATGTAGTTATATGTCTTTTGACAATTTACTTAACCTCTCTAAATCTCAATTTCTTTAACCTGTAAAGTGTAGAAAATACTCTCTACCTTGAAGAAGTGTTGTAAAGATGAAATAAGATGTTATAAAGTATCTACTTGACATCTAAGAGGCTCCTTTTTTTCTTTTCTATGGTAATATTTTATTGGGAGCAGATTCTTTTTATTATTTTTATCGTCTATTTTTATTTGTTTATAGTTGTTTGGCTCTTGGGGAACAGATTGGAGCTATTGAGGGTTTCAAGCAGAAAGTGCCATGATCTGATTTTCATCTTAAAAAGATCATTTGAGCAGCTTTGTAGAGAGTGTTGAGGAGTGTAGGAGGGTAAGAATGGTAACAAAAAGGCCAGTGAGAGGTTTTGGGGTCGTCCAGATGAGAGATGGCAGTGGTGTGGAGCAATGGAGGGGAGAAAAGCGGGCAGGTTTGAGATTTATTTTTTGGGAGGTGGAACCAAGACTTAATGACAGTTTGGTGGGTGAGGCAACGTAGATGGTGGTGTCATTTACTGAAATGGCAAATTTAAGGGAGAAGCAAAGTTGAGTGGCTGGGTGGTGGTACTCATTGATAAAAGGATTTTGTTTGGACTTGTTAGGAGTGGAAAGCGAGTTAAGTAGCTGCATGTGGCATTCTGTGGCCAAGGACCTGGCCAGCAGTGTCACGTTCATTTCTAGGAGTGCAGCACACACAGCTGTAAATCTCGCAGCTCCATCCTTCCAGATTAGGTTTGGAGGAGCTTTTATCTGCTCTTCCTTTGAACCAGCCTTGGGATTTTTTTTTTTTTAATTTTTTTTTTTTTTTACAAAGCACTTCTTTTCAATGCATTTCTGAGAGGGCTTCTAGAAACTTCTACCAGAATTCAGATTATTCTCATATTATGTACTGCTGCCAGATCCCCCACCTCCACCCCACTCCTTTTCCATTTAATGACATTAATGTGATTTAGGGAAAGGAGACATCCAACATTTCCAAATATCCAACCTGAAAGTCATCATAAATTTTGTATACGATTTAAAGAACAATAGTGCCCCTTATGTGAGGGGAATATATTCCAAAACCCCTACTGGATGCCTGAAACCACAGATGATAGTACTAAATCCTATATATTCTATGTTTTTTCCTATACAAACTTACCTTTTCGCTTAAGAGAATCACTCTCTTTTGCATATCCGAATTACTAGTATTACTGCTTTTGTGCTTTGGGGCCATTATTAAGCAAAATCAGGGTTACGTGAACACAAGCACTGCGGTACTATGACAGTCGCTCTGATAACTGAGATGGCTACTAAGTGACTAATGGGGAGGTGGTATATATACAGCGTGGAAGTTCTGGACAAAGGGATGATTCACATCCTGGGTGCAATCGAGTAGGATGGTGTGACATTTCATCACGCTACTCAGAAAGGCACACAATTTAAAACTTATGATTGTTTTTTTCTGGAATTTTCCATTTAATATTTCTAAACTGTAGTCGATTGCAGGTAACTGAAACCACGGAAAGCGAAACCGTGGATAAGGGTGAACTATGTATTAAACTACTGAGAGTGATGATGGTATGCAAATGAATGGCATACAACATGCTAAGAGATTATATGCTAACATATTTTGTTATTTTTATTATCCTCAAATTTCCAGTTTTGCCACAGACGAGAGAATGAAATTCATGATATGATTTTCCTTGATAACTATGAAATTCAATTTGATAACTGTCACTTAGCGATTGCTTCTGTGAAGGGTGGAACAAGAATGGTATTTGGGGAGAGGTACTGGGAAGCCTCATAAAGACCTGTGAAAAGTTAAAATTCTGTAGAGCTGGATATTGAGTCAGTGTGTCCATCAGACTCCTCTGTGTTGGAAATGTTTTATAATTAATAGTTTTTTTCTTTAAACATATAAATAAAAACTGATTTAAAATTTTAAATATGAGAGAC
The DNA here is from genome assembly GCF_057876585.1 of Rhinolophus sinicus. Lineage (NCBI taxonomy): Eukaryota > Metazoa > Chordata > Mammalia > Chiroptera > Rhinolophidae > Rhinolophus > Rhinolophus sinicus. The sequence continues at coordinate 27,405,387 of NC_142506.1, forward strand.
AATGCCCTTCCTTCATCCATTTCATCCTCATTAATCACCATAAAGAATGATCTATTGGGTTTTTCTCTCAGAAAATGTAATTACGTTGTAATGAAATGTTAATGCTATGTTCTATTCTTAAAGTCGCTGTTCCAATGATGAAGCTATGTCTTAATAGAGTTGCTAAATTTTCTTCTAAGTCATTCTTTCAATATTTTATATTTGTCAGATGAGCTGGTGATGATCCAGCGCTTCTTTGTTTTTACAAACAGGACTATTTCAGCAAAAACTCATCACCAGGCTGTTAACTTCAACATCTTCGAAGGCATGGTGTGCCACGGGGTGCCCCTAGTGACTATTTCCAGAGGCAAAGTGGTATATGAAGCTGGAGTTTTCAGCGTCACAGCAGGACATGGGAAGTATATTCCTCGAAAACCATTTGCTGAATATATTTACAAACGGATCAAACAGCGAGACCAGGTGAGTTGTGTCTAAGTGGCTGTTGCGATAGGCTGGACTGTCACCCATTTCTGGATGTTGTTGTTGGTGTTGTCACATACACTCAATTTAACATATTCCTGGGATATCATGAGGTTCCTGACAAATGCCACGTTTCAAAGAAAGTATTATTTTTGCATTTTCCCTTATAGATTGGTGTCTATTAAGGGTTTCCTGATGGACCAAGTCAGGTTTACCCAGGCAAGTTCAGAACCTCTGGGGGCTTTGGGCAATCGGGTTAGTCAGGGTCCTCCGAGAAGCAGACACCCAGATAGATAAAGGTTTGACATTTTTTTAAGAGGAATGCCTGTGGGGAAAATGAGAAGGAGCCAGGAAAGGCTGGAAAAGCCGTCAGACTACAATTCCACTCTGACTCCAGTGAAAGAAAGGAGAGAAAAAGGGGTGGAAGCATCCTAGACTGCTATGCAGTCTAAGATGGGATGAGCAAGGCCTTCAGGCAGCTATTGGGCCAAGTCTCTTGTCAATCAACTATATAGTGTGCTGTCATTGTCTTGCAGCAGCTGTGGGAGGCGTGGCCTCATTCAAAGTTCGGGAGGAGTTCAGAACTTAGCAATGATCCCTTGAAAATTTATGCTGCTTGTAGTTAAATGTCTGAGGGTACATTCAATGAGCACCAGAGCAAAGGTGGCATTTTGGGGTCAGGTAGATCTAAATATGAATTCTGCCTTGCCCTTCCATTTACTAGCTGTGTGGCCAAGAGCACGTTTCTCTCTCATCTTTGGGCTCAGTTGCCTCATCTAAAAAATAGCAACGTTGCCTTCTTAGCAAATTGTAAGACTCAGTTTTAAAATGTCAGGCACATAGGTCAATAAATGTTAGTTCTATCTCTTTGCTTTCCTCTTTTGATTACCAAATTTATAATAAAGTTCTCCCAAGTTTTTGTTTGTCATAACTCTATCATTGTAAAAGAGATGTTTGTTTTTAACAATATCTTGGGCTTTCACATGTTTGTTTAGTTCATACAGCGTTTTAAACAGCCTAAAATTTTGCTTCACCGAATGCACTAACACATCAGAAAATTTCAGATTAAAACCATCTGAATTGCTGGATTTGGGGGTGGGGGAGGCAACCTGTGCCCTCAATCCCACATGGGGACAACAGGCCAGAGCCAGATGGTCAAGTTAGCAGAGGCTGCCTTTCTGATTTTCACCCAGCAGGCTTCACTCATCAATGTTTTTACCTGGCCATTAGTCATTAAAGTTTGCAACCCTTAGATTAGTTCTAAAACTTGTTTTCTTCTTTCCATTTTAAAACGTACTTCTCTTTTTCCATAGTTCTCTGGCTGGTTTTGATTCATTTCAATTGGGTCTTGTAGTCTATTTGATTTCTCCTCTAATGTCTTGTGAAATTTTTTTACTTATGGATTGTTAGAGTCTATTGTACAAGATTCATCCATGTTTTAAAACACTTCCTAAAGCTTTGACTAAGTAAACAATTTATCTAGAATGCTTTGAATTCTCAGGATGCTACAAGTCTTTATATACTGCATTTCAGTCAAAATACTTAAAGTTATAGCTCATTTTGTTGGGGATTAATTTGTAAATGTTGACACTGACAGGTGACAGGTAAGTAGTGACTATAAGAATCCTATGTGTTTCTAAACATTTATGCTAACATTTCCTGACTGCTTACTGAATGCAAGCCATGGTGCTAAGGGTTCTGTCACTGAAACAACCCTGTGAGGGAGGGAAGTATTATTTTCCCCATCTTAAAGATTTGGAAACTGAAGATTCAAGAAATTAAGAAACTTATCCAAGACACACAGCTAGTATATGCCACAGCCAAAACATAAGCTCTGATTATCTGACTCCAAAAACTGTATACTGAAGCAATAAATGATACTGTAAATCATAAAGTTTGAGTGAAATAATGGGAGACACAATACTCCGTACAAGGTTTGGAAAACAGTAGTCTCAAAACCTGAAATCGAACTGGAGGCATTGATGGCAGCTAGTTCGTTCATGAAGCTGTGGCAGTAATCCAAGAATGAACAAGAAGAGGTGAAAATCATAAGGAGGAAGAATCAACAGAACTGAGTGATAATGTGACACTTGAAGTGGATCCAAAGCAGGGCGGCTCCTGGCGGTCAGTTCCGGTGTTCACCAGCAGGGACGCCAGACTAACCAGGAACATCTGATAGACTGTATTTAAATAACTGACTTTGTCTAAGTCTTCCACTGGCGGGAAAAATGTTTGAGGCAGCAGAGAGCATCAAATGACTGACTTCATCAGTTCTCCTTTTCAAATTGATGTTTTCTGTTTTGTTGGCAAACATAATGTCAACTAACTTTTCTAAGCGTTCACTATCAATTTTGTGACTTATTTTAGTATTTAGTATCTAGTACTTATTGTTTTTGTGATAACAATAAGTAATAGCTGCTATTGCTATTATTATATGTTGTTCTGAGCACTTACTACCTGCCAGAAACTTTACTAGGTAGTTTATAGTAATTATTTTACTTAATCTGCATAATAATATCTACATGGTAGATATTATTATGCAGATTAAGTAAAAAAATAATATCTACATGGTAGATATTATCACCCCCATTTTACAAATAGAAAGCTGAGTCTCAGCAAGATTAAATAACTTTCCCTGGGCTAAGCAGTAAGTCAACGCAAGAGCCAGGCTTTGTGATAAAGCCTCTCTGATTGACACTGTTTCATGTGACCTCTGCAGAGCAAGAAAAAAGAAGAAAATGGTTGGGAAACTCATAGCATGGGGAAATGCATATTTGAAAAAGTGTTGATGTGGAAACAGTTTCAAATAAAATGGGTAAAGTGAGGTTTGGGGATTGTCTGGAGACATTTCAAACATTTTTTTTTTCTCTCCATTAAGCAAAGATAATGTTATAGAAGAAAAGTATCACACTAAGGTTAAGAAAAAAGTTGTTAGACATTCTTGATTTTAAATTCAGAGGAGATTATTAGAGCTCTTACTTTGGTTTACATTTAAAATATTGAGATTTTTTTGTGAGTGAGGAAAAGTGTTTGAAGGTAAGCAAGGACAGCTCACACCATTTCTCCTGCTCACCTCTTATCCTCCCAAGAAAATTAATCACTTACCATTCTGGACTCCCAGAGCACAGACTGTACAGACATCTCAGTGTTTGCCAGATCCAGAACTCGGCTGATCTCCTGGCTAGAGTGCTAATTCCTTGAGGGCAGCATCTTATATTTTGTGCTTGGTAGGTACATCGTAGGCATTTGATAAACAAACTGCAAATGAAAGGAGCAAAGACTATAGTTTCAGAGGTCACTGAAAGAAACTTAAATGAGTTACCTAGAAGATTGCCCCTGAGTCATTCCAAATAGTGGGGTTATCTGTGAGCTTGATTCTTGTCCATGATTTGATTACTTAATACAGTTTCTCAGCATCATGCCATGCAGCTATCACTGTTATCAAATATTGTGAGGAATTTTAAAGGAAAGATATGACATTTTTATCCAATTTGACAGCTTTGGGTAATTGTTACTTTACTTATTTTAACATTTAAGCAGCTGATCCTTATGGTAAAAGAATTAAATCAGAAGATGAGACATCAAACTTTATTTGATAAATATAACACAATAAAATACATATTTCAATTTTATGTAAAAATCACTTAAGGAAGAGTTTAGGTTATACAGGAAGGAAAAATAAAAGAAGAAAAAAGTAACAGCAAATTATATGTTCAAGACCATCTTGAAAAAACAAAATCAACTTACATACTATTAATTCTTTACCAAAAAATATAACTCTTTAAACTTATATGGATATTATTTCTAGAATTTTTATGGGTTTAGAGTGTTATAAATTTTACCAAAATTTGGAAGTACAGGCATTCTTTAAGTCATCTCTTTTCTCTTTTTTTCAGTAATAAGTAACCTAATCTATTCTGGAAAATAAGGGTCAAATTGCATTTAATAGAGAAATAGGAATAGTTTCATTGAGTAATGCATGGTTTCAGAATACTGTTACCAAAGCTTTTAAACTGAGTCATATCTTTGCAACTATAAGCCTAATTTGCCTTTTAGATGAGATAAAATTGAGTGGATGGCTGATCTCGTCCTTGAAATGGCTATTCTCCATTTCTGAAATGACAGTTTGTCAATGTCTTTCTCAATGTGGTAGCTCAGAGAAAATAATTTAAGACATGCCTTCAATTGCCATATAATCCTCATTTCCTCAAATTTTGCTAATAATTAAAAAAGGTGATACACATGTTGGAGCTAGCTCATTTTGGCTCATTAGAGACCCTTGTGTGTATCTCTTCTCAACTCAGTGATGTCACTTTGGTAGTTTGATATCAGTTGTGACGGGAGTATTTACACATCAGAAATAGGAAAATGCTTATTGTAAATCAGGGCTTTTGGGATGGTGAGAAGAGAGAAGATAGAACTGGTTGTTAACATTTACCGGCACACCACTGTGTACAGGGTCTGTCTAAATACCCCCTTTCCATGCTTTATCTAACCATTCAACATTCAATTCAGTAAATATTTATTGATGACCAATGATGTACCAGGCATAGTTGAATCCTTATAACAACCCGCTGAGGTAAGTAGTGGTATCCCTATTTTATAGAGTAAGAAATTGTGGCCTTGAGAAGTCCCATAGTCACTAAGTGACAACATTAGAACTCAAACTCAGATTTTTCTACTTCCAAAGCCAAGCCGTTTGACTTCAACCATTGCAGTGTACCAATCACAAAGTTTCATCCCTACTTAGACACATAGCCACCCACCTCCATCCTCAGGATATCACTTCTTCTGTCTCCCCTCCTGCACGTAGGGTTCAGTTACCTTCAGACTGGCGAACTTACCAGAGGAGCCAGCCCTGAAATGAATGGGTCCAGCTTTGTCAATTGTCTTGGAGAAATACCATACAGGGCATTTTCAGGATTAAAGGGAAACATTTGGTGGATTGCAAAACATTAGCAAAATGCAAATTTTCACTGTTAATAGACCATCTCTGTTGAACCTAGGGGTTACTAATGTCCTAGTTATTCACTGTCCCTGGAGAGCTCAGTTCAAGTGTACTGGGTATCTCTAAGTTCACCAGGCAGGTATGGATTTCATTCTCAGGAAGTCACTGTTCTATTGGACAGTTTGTTGTTGGGCCAGTGTCTGCTGTTTGGTAGTTGGAAATTCTGTTGTCTTTATTGATATTTTAGTGTCTGAGCCTCTGCGGGCAGCATGGTATCAATACCTCCTTCAGGGTCCAGGATTCTTCTCTGTTGGTCTTTCTAGTCTCAGAAAAATCTCTCATCCAGCACTCCACTCTGCAGACAACGCAGTTACATTTCCTATCAACTATTCAGCTAACCAAAAATGCATTTCTGCAATTCCACAGGTTTAGAATGATTGCAATTAATATTTATTCATAGCACTGTATATTATGCACTGTCTTTCTATAACTCATCACAATGACAATCATTATTAAATATTGTGAACACATATTGAACTCATTTACCAAAGTAAACTACAACATCCTAACAGGCAAGGTGCCATCTGTGTTTCCCATATTACTTAGGAGAGCTTCTCACATTGTTTTACCCACAAGCCATTTTATTTTATTGTGATATCATCAAGATAGAGAGAACTGTTAATGGGGTGAAATCACCTAATTTTGACCAGTCTGTACTGGAGGGAAAAGATGCCAGAACCCAGACCAGCTTTTCAAGAGTGTATTCTTAGGACACTAGTCTCTTGAGGTGCTCCTTGAGAAAGCTGTCAAATAATTTTAGATAATGCTGCCCTCAGGTAATTCTGTTGCCCAATATCATATAAAAAGTTCTGGGAAGTCATACAGTCAAGAAATCTTCTTTCACTTAACAGATGTTTGTTGAGTACCAGGCAGTAATCTAGGTCCTGGAGTTACAGGCATAAATTAGATAGCAATCATTGGACTCAAAGAGCTTAAATCCTATTTCTGTTTCAACTACAGTTTGTGGTGCTTAAGTTATAGTTCTGTTTGAGATCCTTATAACACCTCTCTGTAATAAGGTCAGTTAGCCACTTGGATAAAGGAATCTGGAGATTAAGAGAGATCATTGTTGGGCATAAAATTTAGAAATTATGGCATATAGATTTAAAACCATGAGTCTGAGGCCACCAAGTAGACTGTATAGACAGAGAAGAAAGGGCGCTTGAGATAGAGCTCTGAGGCTATCAACCTTCAGAGATTGAGGAGAGGAGGAGGGGAGGAACCAGCAAAGGAGCCTGAGAAAGCTGGCCGGTGAGGTAGGAAGAAAACCAGAACATGGAGAAGAGAAGGCGAGAAGAGAAGGCAACCTGCTTACTTTATTCTACCAGAACCCTCTGATGCTTCATCCTGGTCTTTCAGTATGTTTTATGCTGCATCAAAGTCCTCTAAGGATTAGGTATATATTTAGCTGGGAGCCTGGGAGTGGAGTCCCTGTTACTACTGTACTCAACTGGGATACCAGGGAAAGAAGCGCACTTTCTTTTGGCTCCAACCACTTGAATAACCTACGAGTACCTACGAATAACCTAAGCACTGGTCCCGCCAGATGCTGGCGCTGACGACAGGGCTGGGCACTTTATACTTCAGATGGAGATTTGTCATTGTCACTGAAGAGAAGTAGCAAGACTACTTTTCCTCAGACTTGTAGGTTAAGTCAATTTAGAAAACAAATGTGCAAGCGAACTTCTGAGTAACGCAGTGATGGCTTAAGATTCTGCCGCACAAGGGCTGTCACCTTTCCATTTTGTCATGGTGAACATCTATTGAGGTTCTAAAATATACATCGAGTGCAATGCTGGGGCATAGGCAGGACAAAAATGGACAAGATGCGAGTCTAGCATTAAAGAGCTTATGTAACCCACCTGTAAGGATAAGAGAATATTACAAGTTTAAGAGTACTGGGAAGCTCGAGCCCAGAAGTTACATGGCCTTTGATTTCTGTCAATATATCTATCAAAGGGGAGGATTATGAAGTATGGGACAGCAGAAGACTCCCTGGAGAGGGCTGGCTTATTTCTGAGGCTGCAGTGTGGGCAAGAGTCCCATGGCTATTCTGGCAGGAAACCAGCCCCCGCCCACCTAGAGCCCCTGAGGCAGAAGAGGAAGAAGACCATGTGCAGATGAGACGTGGCCAGTCGGGTCAGAGACATTTGATGGACAGTGTAACTAAAGTGACCATCCAGGCTAAGAGGTACCTGATGGCATTGCTAATTTGGTGACTAAGTAGCCAAAAAGAGGTTCTTAGATAACCTGCCTATAGGAAACAGCCAGCCAAAGAGAAGGTGAGGAGGCATGGAGAACAAATGAATGGTGAAGCACAGCTAAAGTTGATGAGTCGGCCCAGACCTGGACGACCCATCCAAAGAGGAGAGAAAGCTCAAATAGGGATCTCCTCCCCATCACATCCATAGTAGGAATTAATCAACTATTTATTGAGTACTTGTTATGGAGAAACAAAGCAGTACACTGGCCCCGAGCCTGCTGGAGGAGACAGACAAGTAAACAGTTAACGGAAAACTGTTGTAAGTAGGATAGTGGAGGTGGCAGGGAGGGCTAACGCTTCCCGGACTGATGACTGCCTGGGAAGAGTTATATTAATAGGAGATAAATCTGAGATATTCAGGCAAAAAGGAGGGTGGGCATTCCCCATGGTCAAAGACATGGTGCTGATAGAAAGGCAAAGGCAGGACGCCGATCTGCCTGATCTATGTCATGTACTTGAGAAAGTGGCTGCGGAAAACTCTGTTGATTGAACTGTAATATGCCACAGGTTTTGGCTGAGTGCAAATACCAAAAAGAAAAGAGAGAAAGGCAAGACCCTTTAGACTGTAGGCAAGAGTGGGGTTGAAGGAAGGTGAAAACATATCCTTGTTTGCTTGACCGGTCCTGGATTATGCCTGTTAATTACATTTAGTACCCTTTACACTCTTAGAAGTGTCCTAGTTTGGATGATAAATTATATGGTCACCCTAGGTTTGAAAAATACATCACATAGGCTGGCTTGAAAAGTAAACCAAGAGAGGAAAAAACAGAGACCAAAGACCTGAAAGCGAGGATGTGGTCATAGAGTGGGGTATTAAATGAGTTTAAAGTTTCAGGGTGGGTTGGTTCCAGGTAACCACAATGTCCAGGGGCTGGAGAGCAGAAATGGGAGTCTGGCACTTCGTTCCTCGGTATCAATGTTCCTCAAGATGATGACAAGTTCCAGGGTGAAGAAAAGGACTGAGTCGATAGTGAACAAGAGTGGAAGTTCTGCGAAGTATCTAATCAGACACGGAAAGTGGACTGACACTCAGATTCCTGAGCAGAGGGCAGGGGTCCTCTCCCCCTGACTGAGTGCACAGTATGTGCTGAGGCTGTGCTGCCAGTTCCATAGCTAGAGGGACAGTTTCTGTCTGTTTCTTTGCTTTATCCTCTGTGCCTGGGGCTGTGTGTTCTCACTAAATACCTATTGAATGAAGGAAGGAAGTGCTTTGTGTCTGGAATTCACAGGCATCTGGGAGAGGGGTTTTATTCCTTCCATTTCACAGATGAGAGAGTAGGCTCCCAGGGGTTTATTAGCTCACCAGTTGCCTACACCTAGTAAATGGCAGGGCTAGAATTCAAACTATCCTGGGATCTGTGTTACCCCAAAGCTCACATTATTGATTACTACACTATGTTAGTTTGGGTGGTCAAAATAAAACCCACGATAATTTGTTCTTGTGTGTGTGTGTGTGTGTGTGTGTGTGTGTGTATTTATTTAGTTGTAAAGAGCTTGTTATATGTTAGGCATTATTCTAAATGCTTTGTTCATATTTAATCCTCTCGTCATTTAATCCTCACAACCACCCTGTGAGGTAGGTGCTGTTATTATCCCCAGGTTTACAACTAAGCCCGGCAACCTGGTTCCAGAGCCCACACCCTTAATCACTGTGATTTGCTGCTTCTTGACTTCTCAATGAATTTGTGTGCATGTTTACAAACAGTATGATTTCGTTGCTTCTCGTGAATTCTTCTGTTTATAAAGTGCAGATTTCAAAACTCTCTTCAGGCGCTGAATTAATTCTACCTGAGTCCAGTGGAGAGTTCTGCAGCACAGCTGGTCACCAGAGAGTAATGGTTAGAGATGTGAGATTCTGTGGAAGGCCTGTTACATACAGCAGCAATCAGGCAAATAAGAAAAAAAGATTGCTAGAATCTGAACCAAAACGATGAGAGTCTTAGGGAAGGTACAACAAAGCACTTTGGGAATACAGATGTCTAGAATGTTTGAAAAGACAAGACGGTAATAGAACTCTGAAGGTGTGAGGCTATGTCCCCGGCCCCAGTGAAAGTTACAATGGAAAGAATAATCCTTCCCAAGTTTTCCCTGGGCCTTTGCCTGACACAGATTAACACCAGCAGAGTGGGGCAATGTAGGTACCTGACTTTGCTGAGAATTTCTGGGGAAGGGCAAGGAGGTGAGAAGCACATGATAAATTCACAAGATTCTTTTTTGCTCTAACACTTCATTAAGGAAGCGGCACTTAGCTTTGAATTCAAGAAGTCAATAAACAAACCACAAGAGGAAAATGAAATGTTCTTTTTCAGACTTGCACACCTACCCCCGTGGAGCGTGAACCTTATAAGGGAGAAGTCATCACACTGAAATCAAGAGGGACAAAAGAAGACTCTACAGCTGGGACCAGGAAATAGACCCACCCCTGATCTGGGTGCTGTTGGTAAGCGATAATGGACAAAGAAAATATTCCTTCATGACAACGTATAAATATAGCATCTCTCTCTTATAAGCATTTGAAGAGTCCAGGGTAAAGGTCAAAGGCTTCTAAGTGACATAAGACTCAAGTACAGTTTAGCTAAGGGAAGACTGATAAAACACCTCTTGACACAAAACAACACTTAGATGAACCTCCAAATTTATTCTCTGAGATGTTAGGAAACATTCAACAAGAGCCTTGGAGAATCAAATGTGCGCAAGAGGCAATAGGCTGGTAACACAGAGATTACTGAGGAAAGCTGGCACTGCTTAAAACAAGGAGTCAACTTCATGGTCAAAATTTATAAATTGATTAAGAATTTATCTGGAAAAATGAATTTTCATATTGTAAAAGCAACTGTATTCTAGAACTCAGAATGAATGAAAAATGAATCAAATGTAGCTTTTGGGGGATAATTTTTCAGGAAAATTATTGGATAGTATTTGGTGTACTTTATTTCACACTTGATTTTTGGAATACTATTATAGATGTGCCCATTTTTGAGTGCTTCATCCGTTTTCTCTTAGTATTTTGACATAGAGATCTTTCTTTCTTGAAGTACCTGTTATCTTCTTCCTTGTTAATTTTCTTTTTCTTTTTCTTTTTAAGTGTTTTCTGGTCCTGCGCCGCCAGATGCCTGTTTGACAGAGGCTTTGTTGTGATTTAAGCATCTCTCTAACTTCACTTCCACTGACTTCATGAAATCTATATGCTTTGTCAGTTTTGCAATGTCACTGGGCTCTAAGTTTTTTTAAATTTGGGATACATTTTCAGGTCTTTGCAGAGCAATCTGCAAAAAGCTTACATGAAAGGCTGACATGATGGATAGATGCTTGTGTTAATTAGAGGCACTGTTTGTTAGAGGACTCATGTTATACATACCCCGTTAGGCATTGCACATTTTCACATTACGATAACCTATGTTTTTCTCCATAAACTCCATGACCTGAATAACGAGGCTTTGGGCATTGTGTGCTGTGCTTTCTTTCATTAGTGAGAGTTGTGAGCCTTTATTCTATAGCCACAAGTTTCAGCTTCTTTGTCATTTCCTGACTATTGGAATTATTCTTGCAAACCAGGAAGATTGTGTTAAAAATTCAAAGGAAGATTAGCAAGAGGAAGAAATTCTATCGAATGCTCTAACATGCTTTTCACAGCATTTGCAGGAGCAGGATTAGTGTTTACTTTGATGATAGCATTTCTTGAAGGTTAGGCTTGAGTTCTGCCTCTGTTTGTTAGAATGTTACACCGAGTTCCTTTTATTCTGGGCAAAATCAAAGTCAGAGAAAAAGATGTTGCTGTTCCCATCACAGTTAAACGTTGTCAGCCATGGAGAAGCAGGCCTTACTTCAATTCCCCAAGATCCTTTTGAAAAAATAATCGCTCCAGGCCTCTTTGATTTCCTTTCAGAAGCAATTGCTGTCGTTCTCACTGTGACTTTGAGGCTGTGTGAGATTGAGGATATAAATGAATATTATTGTGTTGGAAAGTCTTTGTGAAAATTCATTGGTGATACTTTAAAATGTCATTTTTGCTTGTGCTAGATTTCTTTGAATTTTTAAAAATCAATCTTTTGGTTAAAGTTTTTTATTTTAATGGCTACATTTGTTTAAAATAGCAAACTCTGATTTTACGTTCTATTATAAATAATAAACATTTAGATCTTCATGTTATATCTTGTTATCTGAATTACATGTGTCTTCTAACTAGTAGCATTGGGACTCTGGGAGGTTGGTTGTGATTCAAAAGCATAATTTCCTGTGTGACATCTGCTTCAGCAACTCCTGGAAATCAGGTCCCTCAGCAAACCCCATGTCGTCAAATTAGATTCTCAACCTTAATATAACTCCAAGGCAAATTATCCAATCACACTGACAAGTGCAGGGTTGGAAGGAATTAAATGGAATCAGCGTGGCTGAAACATGTTGCAGTGACATCCTCTTTTCTGTGCTTCCTGGTCTCTACTGGGATCCTGCTGTGTGTGCAGAGAAGCTGAGCTTATATTTCTTCTCCTGGGTAATCAGGTCAAGAGGGATTTTTCAAATGTGGATCAAGTGAAACTCAGGGCAATTGTGCTCTCATTGCAGGTATATCTGCCCCTGACTAACTTAGATCGGGGGTATAGTCACACATTTCACAAAGGGTAGTAGGAATCCAGTTTACGCAATTGTAATTTGTATTGAACACACAGAAAACAGGACAGTGAACTACATCTAAAGAAGAACCACAGGTATTTTTTTCTCAGGTAAGAGATACCTTAAAATATTTTATGACTTTTACTTTTCTCCTCCGCTTTGGTTGACAATAGAAACTCCACAGTAAGATGACTGAATCGTCTGGGGAAAAAAATAATAAGCCACTTTTTTCTTTAGATGCCAAGTCTCACTCATCCTTTAGTATTTAACTGAAATATCACTCCCTCCCAGAGGCTTCCCAGGTCTAGCACGACAGGGTTAGGTCCCACTTTATGTTCCTCCACAGTACGGCGCGCCCTGTACCCCATCACAATACCATATCTTACTGCATGGTAATTACCTGCTTTACTTGTCTGTCTCCTCCAGCAAACTGCAAGCTCATGCAGGGGAGGGCCTGTCTGGTTCACTGTTATTTCCCTAGCGTTTAGCTTAGTGCCTGGCAATCGATAGGCATTCAATGGGTATTTCATTTCTAAATAAAGGAGGAGGTGAAGGAATTCCTTCTAAGTTCCTAGATTGATATAGATGAAGTTAGTGAGCAGTCTCAACAAAAATAGGAATAAATTTTGTGGTCAGGGTGTTTTAAGTGAATAATACAGATTCACTACCAATTTGATAGATCTATTTGAGAGGATGAAATAGCTATAAGATTCTGCATCAACAAAGTCATTTGAAATGATTAAAAGGACCCCTTTACTGCTTTTACTAGGCTTTGTGGCAAATATTTTGCAGAAACATAGTTCTAAATAACAATAAGATGATTGGAAAACATGACTCAAGCTATTAATATTTTTACCATGTTTTTGGGATTTCCACTGATATACAGAGTAAAATCCCTTCGTCACAAGACAATTGCATTTTCAAAGTCTGCACAAAGAATAGAGGTAATGAGTAGGCTTCCTTCTCTATATTCACCTTTCCTTGCGTCCTTCCTCCGATGGGCAGTGTGACGTACTGGGAAGAAAAAAAGTGTGAGCTCTAAACTTTTATTTACTAGCTATGAGGCCTTGAGTCATTTTTAAAATTAAAATATATTGTGAACTTATTACAACATACAAAAAGCAAAAAACAAAACAAAACAAAACAAAACAAACAAACAAAAAAAAAACCCCATAATCATACCTAGGTACCTATCATCCCACTTAAGAAATAAAACTTTACCAATACAGTTGAAGTGCCCTATTGTCCTCTCCTTTTCCTTTTCCTCTTCCTCCCCCAGGGGAACCAGTGTCCTGAATCTGGTGTTTCAGTCCCATGACACCTTTTAAACCTTTGCTATATATGTACATATGTCTAAGCACTATGTTGTCTGTGGTTAAATCTTATAAAAGTATTATATAGTGTGTATTGGTTTTTTTGTTAGTTTGTTGCTGTTGACTATGTATTGCTTTGATTCCTGCTTTTTTGCAGTAAAGGTGTTTGGGAGATGTTTTGATAGGTCTCGCTCTCATTAACCATGTTATTGCTACGTAATATTCCATCCTATAACCATACACAACCTATTTACCTAGTATTTTCCTGTTGATGGGCATTTAGATTGTTTGCATCGTCCTGTTGTCACAAACAATGCTACAGGAAGCATTTTTGTACAGGGTTCCGTGTATACACCCAGAGAGTCTCTAAGGTAACCGCCCTCAGGAGAGAGGAGTGAGAATGATGGGTCCTAAAATGTGCACATTCTTCTCTTACTTTGCTACCGGCAAGTTGTTCTCCTAAGTGGAAAGTTATGCCCTCAATAACACAGTGTAAGACTTGCCATTGCTCCACGTTCTCATCAACGTTAGCTATTGTCCAATTAATTACTTTTGCCAATCTGTTTAATAGAAAAGGCATCTTATTGGAGTTTTAATTAGCATTTTCCCAAGTGCTAATGAGGCTGAGCTCCTTTTCGTTGTGCATTTTAATTAGTCTCCCTAAGCCTCAGTTTCTTCATTTATAAGACAAGAATAATAATAGTATCAACCTAATCCATGAGTGTGCTGTAGGGTGACAAAGCCCGTACTGTCTGGTCAGCACATGCCAGCGAAGATTACTGTGCAGACAGCCATGTGATGAACTAATAAATGGTGTGCTACCCAGAGACGGCCAAAGTCTTGACTCTTCTCTTTCTGTGGGAAGCTCACCAGGCTTGGTAGTGCCAGCTCCTTTGGCAGCGCCAGAAATACAGAAGCCAAGACTGGAAGGGCAGAGGGAGAGCCGGCGTAGGATGAGAGTGTAGTGTGGGTCCAGAGAGGGCTGTGAGGTCAGTGGACACAGTGGTCCAGGGGCCTGGCACCATATCAGCAGTCTGAGCAGGAGCACCAGCTGAAATATGTGGAATGGGGAGAGCCTGGCTCTCAAATGCCACCTGTAGGTCCAGCAGGTCCCCATATCAGCATCTGCCAGCTACACCTGGGACCCTCTTCTCTCAGTGTTTTCTCTGCCCTCTGTTTGCCCACTGTACACGAGGCAGCATCCTACAGGGAAAAGATCATGGGGCCTGTCGCAGGCTTTAAAGTCACAAAAGCTGGTTTGGAACCAGTTGCATACGATACTTCTTGACTTCCCTGAGTCTGTTTCTCTATTGACAAAGTGGTTCTAAATAACACCTCCTTTGCAGAGTTTCATTGAAAGGATTCATTGAGATGATACATGTAAAGCCTCTGACTTCCCACCAATGGAGGGTCAGATTTGTCCTCTTCTCATTGCCCTGCTCCCACACTAGCTTTTCCTCTCTTCCTTTCCTTGTTTTTCCATCTACCCCCTGAAAACCTAAATAGGTTAATTCAATTTCTTTTTGTCAGACGCACTTTCTCCCTTTCCTTTTTTTTGGAGAATATCTGTGGACAAGTTAAAAAATAAAAATCAGTGGACCTATTGTTTGTTAAACACCTACTGTTTATGGAACATGGAACCACACCCCTTACAGTTGGCTACCACTCTCCCTCAAATGCAGTGAGTGGAACAGAGAAGGGCTTGATGAAACCTTTTTGAAGGAGTGAATTAATCTTAGGAATAGAAGATGATGATGAGGATGATGATAGAGAGAAATAATTCATGAACGAAAATAAACAGTAGAGCAAATCATTGTTTGCTCTAAAAGCAGGGGTCAGGACTGCATTTGTTTTAGGAGCTATCCATAGTGTGTCAGGAGACTTTGTAAAAATATAAATGACCAGTTTTGAAATATATTTGCCCGTGTTTTATCTCACCTATACAAATAATCTAACATGATAAAATAACTATTATACAGAGGGTGCCAAAAAAATGTATACACATTTTAAGAAAGGAAAAAAAACTATTAAAATTGTAATATAACGAATGATGCTAGCATTTAAGGGATTAACGCCATCTTTTGAGCGAACGTCATACTACACATTGCTACCATAATTCATTCAATTCAACTTTGAAAAGTAATACATAGATAACATGTCTTAAAAATGTGTACTTTTTTTTGGCACCCCTGGTATTTATTACGCAAAATAGTTGCAACTGCATTATAGTTGTAAATTCCTTGAGGGCAAGGGCAATTTCTTAATAGCTTGTGCCCCAAA
Organism: Rhinolophus sinicus; assembly: GCF_057876585.1. NCBI lineage: Eukaryota > Metazoa > Chordata > Mammalia > Chiroptera > Rhinolophidae > Rhinolophus > Rhinolophus sinicus. The sequence continues at coordinate 27,421,321 of NC_142506.1, forward strand.
CCACACCAGCACAATGGTTTACACAGGGTAGAACTTTACAATGGGCTTAGTGAATTGAAATTACAGGAAGACCCCCGCCCCTCCCTCCCATCCACAGCTTCACTTTCTGTGGTATCAGTTATGCATGGTCAACAGCAAAATAAAAATACTAAATGAAAAATTCCAGAAATAAACAATTCATAAGTTTTAGATTGTGCAATATCTGAGTGGCATGATGAAATCGTGTACCATCTTTCTCTGTCCTTCCTGGGCATGAATCATTCCTTTGTCCATCATCTCCATGCTGTATACACTCCCCACCCATTAGTCAACCATTTTAGTTATCAGATTAATTGTTGTACTACTGCAGTGCTTATGTTTAAGTAACCCTTATTTTACTTAATAATGCTACCACATTCACATAACTTTTATCACAGTACATTGTTATAATTGTTCTATTTTATTATCAGTTACTGTTGTTAATCTCCTACTGTGCCTAATTTATAAATTAAACATTGTCATAGGTGTGTGTGTATAGGAAAAAACATAGCATATACAGGATTCAGTACTATCTGACATTTCAGGCATCCACTGGGGTTCTTGGAACAGATCTCCCAAGGACAAAGGGGGACTACTATAATGTATCATGGCTGAGAGGATTTAGAGGAAAATGTCTGAATTTGGAAAGGTGTTCTGAAGGAAAAAATTTTTAAATCTTGCTTTATGATGATACCCAGGCCTGGCAGAAGAGCAAAAGAAATACATTTTAGGAAGGGGAATAGTACAACAAAAGTACAGGTCAGCTTCAGCCAGGGTCATCAGCCATAGAGGTTCACCAGGGACTGGCCATTGTGGCTCTGTGGGGTAATGGGGGTTTACGTAACAAGCTGTTGCAGTAAAGATGCATTAACAGGACTTTTCCAAGAATTGCTTAGAACAGGATGTAGGCTCCGCTAGAATACAGAACCTTCACCATTTTCTTTAATGAAGCCTGTAAATGTGCTCAATAGATTCTTAATATAACATTTATTAGGTATCTGGACTAGCATTAAGCTCTGTACAGACACTTATTTAATGCTCTCTGCAGCCCTATGAGATAGGTACTGTTATTATTCTGATTAGACAAGAAAACAAAGGCTAAGAGAAGGTAAGTAATTGCCCAAAGCCACTCATCTGGCCAGCAGGTGACCCAGATGTTAATCCTGGCGCATGTCACTCCACTTGATCACTCTAGTGAATTCAAGACTTTCAAAAGGACTCACTCTTGAATGATGAACATCATTAGAGCACAGGAAAAAAAAGTCATAGCAGCTAAGAGTCATTAAGAACTTACCACTATGAAGCCCCTACCTACTTTACAAGAATTAGTTCATGTCATTCTTTCAACAATACCAGGAGGTGGTGACCCCCATTTTATACATGGTGAAACTGAGGCATAGAGAGGTACATTATCTGTAACTTCTTAGATCCCAGATATTGTAAAGGACGACCTGGAAGAGGGTCTCCAAGACATATGGAGATTTTCAGTAAACGGTTTCTGAACCACCCAAGACAATCCCGGTGAAAGTGCATCACCTCGTCTCAACAGACTTGCTGGAAAGCTTTCTCTAACTAGTGATCTCTGTAACACAGGAAGAGCAGAAGACAGGATTTTCTGAAATCGATGTCAGTTCTCATGGAATTGATTCAATTCTTTCTAAGAAATCTGGCATTCAGGTAAGGATGTTTCTCTTAGAGGAGCCTGAAGCATGAGTTGTCTTCCTTTTATGCATTTTATTTAAGAGAATTGAAACCAGATTTGTTGTTTTCCCCCTTGCATCTTAAGTCAAGAACTCAGGTTGGAACTATGGGCTGGCGAGTGGTGGGTGGGATTGACTCAGAGGCAAATGGCCTCTGAGTGGGCTGATTCTCTAGGTGTGTGTCCCTCTGCTGCTGAGTCAGTGCCAGGGACCAGTGGGAGCCTGGTCGCCGCTGGTCCCTCCAGCCATCGAGGAAATGAACTTGAAGCAGTGTCAAGTCTAGTCCGGGGCTTTGTCACATCCATCAGTGCCTCTTGCCATGGGACACCCTGCATGATGCAGAGTGGGGTTGACTCCAGAAACCCGATGTCAGCCCAGCTCTGCACCATTTGCTTGTGTGGCTCCTGCAAGTCACAGCTCTGCTCTAAACCCCCACGTCTTCATCTTCTCAAGAAGGAGGTGTCATTGGCTGTGTAGGGAGGCACTCGAGCAGGGACTCTGGAGTCAAATTGACTGGATTCAAAACTTGCTTCTGTCACCACCTTTGTAACTTGGGCAAATTACTTAAACTCTCCCACCCTCGTATGTTCCATCTGTAAAATGGCAGAATAAAAATACCACCTAGGGTTTGGGGGAGAGTTAAATGGGATAAGGCATAAGTACTTAACACTGTGCTGAGCACAAAGTAAGCCCTCCATCAGCGTCAGCTACTGGCATTCCTTTGTGCTGGCCTGCTGTATTCTTCTATGTGGAGGCAGCATGAAGCCATCTAACGCCATCTTAGGAAGGGTCAGTCCCCTCTGGGTCACAGTTTATGGCCATTGTTGCTCATCAGTACAATTACAAAATTAAAACTCAAGCCAAAAGACACAACAAACCTTTCTGCAAAAGAGGTTCTAGGGTGACTGATTGACTATTATCTTCCTATTTACTTTTATTGTTTCCTTGATTTAAAAATTATCACATTATTTCCCTCCTAGGTGCAGGAAAGCACATCCTCTTGCCCCAGTCAACTGTGAAACCACTAGAGAAAAAGAAACCTTGCCGTTTTCTTTTCAAATCTCATGAACCAACTAAACATAAGTTTTTCAGTCTCATAAAATATAGTATTGTGTTATCGATGAATGAGATGTCAGTAGTAGATGGCATTAAAATATTTCTGCAACTAATTCTTCCCAAGTCACAAATGTTTCGAAATTTTATTTTCCCAGAAACCAAGCTTAAATCGTGGGTGTTTATGCCTCAAATGTTTGTTAGGAGAGAGAGAGAGAGATTTGCTGGATGAAGTCTTCATTACATTCTAATATGGATCAGACTTAAATTTCATTCACACAGGAAGTGAGAGGATCGTAGATTTGAGGCCAGAAATGTCTTTGAGCCCCACATAGACGAGATGAGGAAATGGAAACCCAGAGGCTGTGTGGCCCTGGGCTCCACCCCGGCTCCACTATTCCCTACTAGTCATGCCCTTGTACAGCTAATGTTTATTGAATGCTTACTATGTGCCAGGTATTAGCACCAGAGACAAAATTGTGAACTAAAGTTGATGTGATCCCTACTTGCCTGGGAAAAACAGATATCTATCAAATAATCACAAACCTGCCTAAATGTGTAACTACTTCAAGTGCTACAAAGAAGAGGTATACAATAAAATGAAAACCTGAGAGAAAAGATTTGATGATTTGGGGAATGGTCGGGGAGGGCTTCCCAGAGGAGGTAAGACCTGAAGAATGACTAGAAGATAACCAGGCAAAAGAGAGCAGGAAGAGTCTTCCTGCAGAGCAGTATGTGTGGCTGCGGATGCAGAGGGCAAGGGCCTGGAAATGTGAGTAAGGTAATGAAGTTTGGAGTAGCTGGTGAGGGAGAGAGGAGACAGGCAGAGAGGGTGTGGGGGGGGGGGGAGAGAAAGAGAGCGAGAGATTCTTTTTCTTAAACCTCACCAGGGAAGAGCTCTGGGTCTTTTATTCAAATAAGGAAAATGGGGAACAGAGAATGGGGAAGAAATCAAGGTCACAGGAAGGGCAGACTGGAACACCAGCCTCTGGGCTCATGGTCCAAAGCTCTCCTCTGTGGCTTGAGCTATAAAATAGGAGAGAATACATTCAGTCCTCTAACTGCAGAAAGCGTTGGTGTCTTTTGATGACATGTGCCAGGCACTGAGCTAGGTGCCGGGAATGTAGCAATGAAGGACCAGCTCAAAGTCCCTAAGACCAGACAGACGAGGAAATCAGTGGTTTCAGTACAGGGTGGTAAGGACTGTGGCAGTGGCAGGCTGCTTTGGAGCAGAGAGGAAGGATGCCAACCAAAGGTCCCTCTGCAACTCCAGTGACCTGTCTGGGTCTTCTTTGCTCACCTCCTTTCCTCTGCCCTCCCCCCTAAAGCTTCCTATAGCTCCTGCAGCAATTGTGTCACATTGAAGTTACAGTCGGCCCCACATCCAGAAGGAATACATGTATGGGTCATGGTGATTATTTTTCAAATAACTGACAGTAGATGTTCAAACAAAAATTCATACACAGGTATTTATAGTAGCATTATTCCTACTAACCAAAAGGTGGAAACAACTCCAATGTCCACCGCCATTGAATGCAAAATAAAAGGTGATCCATTTCCCCTGCTGTCCAAAAGTAGAGTGTTCCTATGAAAACGTTTGTAAGCTTAAATGGCATAGCGTGAAGAAGCAATGACCATTAATTTATATGGAAAATCTTTTGAGTGTTCCCAGACTCAAAAAAAACCCTACCAAATTATACCAAATAATGCATCAAACCTAGAAGAGCACTAACATACAGTAAAAGCAATGCCAGTCTTGCTGCTGAAAATGCATGTTGCCTCTACAATCGCTCACCGAAAACAACGCTGAATGCGAGTTTTGCTCACCATTTTTTTTTGGTAAAGGCAAAAATCCTCTTCAGTTTTCTTTTGGTTAATGAAAACAGGTACTAATGGAGGTCTTTTTTAAAAGTGAAGTGGCCTAATGCGAACTTTCAAGAAGTGGGGGATTCCTGTACATCCATATAATGGAATATTATTTAACTATGAAAAGGAATTGGCGTACAGATACATACTACAATACGAATGAACCTTGGAAACATGCTAAGCAAAAGAAGCCAGACACAAGACCATGTATGGTATGATTTCAGTTATATGAACTATCCAGAATAGGTAAACCCATAGAGACATAGAGCAGATTGGTAGTTGCCAGGGGCTCAGGGAAGAGAGAAATGGGGAGTGACTGCTTAATGGGTATGGGATTTCTTTGTGAGATAAGGAAAAGTGTTCGGAAATTAGAGAGTGGTGAAGGTTGTACAACATTGTGAATGTGTGAAAAGCTACTTTAAAATGGTTACACCAGTAAATTTTATGTTGTATGTGTACTTTACCACAATAAAAAAAAAATCCAAAACTTAAAAATAATAAAAGGCACACATAACTATTTTCAAGTAAGTTGGTTAATGTAAGTGAGGGATTTGGGAGTTTAAGCGGTTGGAAAGTTTGAAAGAAAGATGGCGAGAGGGAAGTTGAAAGGTGAGTATCTCCTAATGACAATAAAACATGTTCACACGGTCAGCTGCAGTGCCCCTCAGCTCTCTTCCCAAAGTTAAAAAGCCAAGTCCTTCTGATGATCAGAGAGGGACTGTGAAATGGGCAGAGACTAGGACTCAGCAATTGTCACTGTGAAAACACCATCAGAACCCTAGCTGGTTATGGAAACAGTTTTGTTATGCCAAGTTGTTATAACTGAGCATTTTCTTGAATCACTTTCATTTGTTAATTGAACGAGAGCGTCTGGATCACCAGTCTGTGCCAGTCATTGTACCCTGTGGGCTCCACCTTTACTGCCACTGAGGTCACCTACTTGTACGCTCCACCCACTCCTCACACTGAAACTCTGTGGGATGGGACCTCCAACAAGTGACTTTGCTCACGGTCATGAGACGTGACCACAGAGATCTGTGGTCAACAGGCTCCCGAGATCATGTCCAAGAGCCTGTGCTGTTTGCCGTCTTCTGCCCCTTTCTAAGCTGTGTGGCCTCAGGCAGCTCACTTAACCTCTCTTAGCTTCAATTTCCGGCATTAGAAGTGGTAACATCCACCCAGTCTAGTCCTAGGCTTATTGTGAGGCACACATGAGATAATAAAGTCTATAAAATTGGTTTGAAACTTATCAGATGCCGGAAAGAGTTAAGAGAGCGCATTTTTAGAGGGGGTAAAGGGTACAGGTTTTGGAGCCCAGCCACCAGCATCCTCTACCCAGCAGACCGTGGACTTAACCTCTCCGAGCTTCAGGTTCCTCCTCACTGGTCAATGGGGGCAGTAGCACCATCAGAAGTTCGTTGTGAGGTTCACATGAGATCAACGCGCACGAAGCAACCAGCACGAAGCTGGAAAGGAGTGAGTTATAGGTAACTGACAGTGACTGCACGCTTTCCAGCCAGCGCCATTTCCCTGAGTCACTGCAGGCCCCTGCAAAGGGACTGCAGGAAAACACGCTAGTCAGAGCCGCCTCCCACACACCTCGTGTTTGTGCCTGTCCTGTTCAGCAAGATCTGACTGGGCCTGTCACCAACTCGGGCCTGGTAGCTGCGTCCCCTACTGAGCTGCGCAGCCGTGAGGATGCGGCTGAAAGAGCTGCCGGGCGGTGGGCGGGGCACACGCTGATTTCAGCCGCTCCTGTCTTTCCCACACGCCTGGAGCTTTCTAGACTCCTCTCAGCACTACAGACAGACCAGACGTCATGGGAGTTGTTTGTTCTCCACTCCCCCACTTTCCCAAGGTTTGTGTTCTTTCCTTACGTGGTTTACAATATTCTGAGTTACTTTGCATCTTATGGGCGACTCACTGTAAATAATTATCCAGTCTTGGGAATTCTAGTAACAAGACCGCTTGTTTTCTCCATTCCAAAAAAACACACCCCATCCCTGCCAATCAATATTTACTGGCTTTGCCCAGGTTTACTGAACATCGAGAAGATGTAGACACAGCCCTTAGAGAGCTCATGATAAAAAGGTTACAGGGAAAGGAGTCTAAAAGTTACCAGGTTTCTTGGGAGTGTAGGCATGTGTACTATGCAGGAAGGGCTGAGATTTCAAGAGTTCCTGAAAAAAGGATTTTCTTGTTGTGTTTTATTTTTCATCCTTTTCTTTCCTTCTGTTCTTTTCTCTTCTTCTCTCTCTCTCTCTCTCTCTCTCTCAGCAACAAAGGAAAAATGCAGCTTCCTGAATCTTAATTGTAGGTTCCTAGAATCTACAATTATGCCACTGGATCTAATGGGAAAGGGAAAATGAAAGAAAGAGTTGGTGTTTCTGTTTATTGAAATTCTTTGAAAGACACTGGCTTTACACTAAAAAGGAAGCACCCTTAGAATAAGAGTGAGGCATGGTGTGGGCAAAGATTCAGAAGCCCAAAAGGCAGTGCCTCCTGCACCAAAGGACACATGACAGGCAAGGAGCCCAGAGCTTGGCATGAGAAGAGGGCTTTCATCACTTCTCAGTGTGTGGCCTGGGGAAAGTCACATAACCTCTCTGAATCCCAATTTCTTGATCCATGAAATGGAACTGATACTAGCCACCCTACTTACTTTACTGCATTGTCAAAAGAACCAAATGAAGTTTGTGCACAATAAAACAATATGCATGCAATGAGTAGAATATAATTATAATATCAATGTCATACTCAAAAAAAGTTACTCTGGGAAGTTAGTTTGTGGGAAAAAGAAAAAAAGAAGATTCAGAACCAGAGAGATTGTAAAGGCCACGGGAGATTTAAAAATAGATTGGTGAGATCACAGTAATAACAGAAGGGCAGTTTTGCAGGGAGAATGCCAAGAAATGGAGAGAATAACTGGGACCTGAACAGGAAGTTCAGCCTTGGTGACCCAGGAGAAGGAGGTGTTGCCAGGCTCCCCAGGAGGAAGCTGGAGGCTTTGTTCCATGATACGCTGAGGAATGGGGTTGGGGAAAAGCTAATGATGTGTTGTCTGTGAGTCACTGCACCATCCCTGTTGAAGGTCACATGCAAAACCCAGAGCCAGGAACACATGCCAGCCAAGGTCAGCACTGTGCTCAAGAACCTGTGGAGAAGATGCGCTGGGCCAGGAGGACCAGGACAGTGAAATGAGTTGGACATTCTAGGCAGGTTTGGAGAGAGCCCAGCAGGAGGCCGTGGAGGGAGGTCAGAACAAACATGCGGATGTCTGGGCAGAGGGGGCTGCCAGCAGGTGTAAGGACCCACCACGGGGATGGGGTTGGAGGCCAAGACCAGTTTGGAAGGAGCTGGAATCCTAAGCAGGGTGGCAAGGATGCTACTCCGCCAAGAAGGAAAGCTGGCAGGCCCCCTGGAATAGGACCAGAGTAGCAGGGCAAAGGGAATGGAGTTGATTTCCAGAAGTGAGACGCAAGGATCGTGTTCAGGTCTTGCTACTCCAGAGAGCCATAAAGGACGGTGGGCTCCTGTAGACCTGGAACCATGTCTCATTCCTCTCTGTAGCCTTATTGGCTGGTGTTCAGAAAGTAATCAGTGTTTGCTGGAATGAACCAATACATGATTCAAAATACCGAACACGCTTTGAATTTTATTCCCCTTTTTGTTGGCTTTTGACAGCCTTTGGTTTTCTTCCTAGTGCCAGATAGCCAATGTGGATACCACCCTCACTGTCGCCTCTGAGATCTCCTGACCGTCTAGCATGTGTCTGGCCCCTTCCCTCCTCTTCATACTGTGTATGCTCTGAGGATGGTTGTGTTTCCTTTAGTGGCTGGTTTCCGTGGCAACTTGTTCCTTCATTATGGCGCACCCAACCTGTTTGTAGTCACCAGGCATTGCCGTACTGTACCTTACTCAGTTCCCAGCCGTGTTTGCATCCTGTCCTGATACAGAATGTCTTTCATTAAGAGAACATTGCCTTCTCAGAAATTAACTTTAAAAATGCATTTACACACATTATGGCTTGATTGTTTTCAACTAGAAATATAACATTTCTCCACAACTTCCTTGCCAAGAAACAAGTTTCCCTGTCAGCTGTTTTCACTGACTCTTTGCACAACTTTTTTCTCCATGAATATTGTAAGCCAGCCCTGGGAAGAGTCTCCAGGAGAAGCATTTGGCTCCAAAAATAATGTCTCAGACTTTCGCCAACTTCTGTAGACTTTACCCCTTGATGGTCACAGTCATGTTCAGATAATCAGCAGTCTCGCCCTCAACACTGGAGAAGATATGAACACCATCTCAAGAAAACGTAGGCACAAGAGTCACGATGCGTATTTCATCTTATTGCACTGTGTTATTTTTATTAGACTGGTCCATTTGCATTTTTAAGTCTTCCAACATGGGTTTCATCACTTTAATGACATAGGACCTATCTGACCCATTCTTAGAATTCATCTTGTTCCATGCCTAGAGTGTCTCTTGACCATACTCTCTTTCTCAGCTATAAACTTGTGACACTTTTAGAAAACACTCAGACGGAGCCCACTAACGCCAGTTGAGGATCGTCTCATCTTTGCTTTTCAAGGTAGATATTCACACCGGCTGACAGAACTGTCTGCCACATAATTTCCCCTTGTAGCCAGAATAAATAGTCCCATCCTTGGTCCGGCAGCTAGTCCTGTCCATCACTTGGGGCCCTTCACCACCATTCCTTGCCTTCCAATAAAACACCATATTGATTCCCGCATTTGGTATCTCTCACTTATAAGGCATCTCATGGCTCAGATCACTATGTTGCTGAGGTCTTCCCTCTAGATCCTTTCCTCAATGCCCAGTGAGTCTCTACGTAGCAGATCATTATTTATTTATTTATTTATTCATTTATTAATTTTTTTAATAAGATCATTTATTTTTTATTTATTTATTCATTTATTTATTTATTTTTATTAGTTCCAGGTGCACAAAACAAAGTAATACTTAGATGTTTATCATTTATATCCCGCACACTGTGTCAACCCCTCTCTCCCCCCATCCACTCTCCCTCTGACATCGCACACAGCCATTACATTTCCACTAGCAGATCATTTATTGTGCCTAAGGTATAATTCCAAATTCCTTAGAACAAGTTTCCTCTGACTGTTCATCAAAAATTCAATTTTGATTTCTCCTGCTCTTTTCATGCCTGCAGTTAGAGCTAAGGTGCACCAGAAGGTATGTAGAGTTCATCCTAACTACGCAGCTATACTATGAACAACTTGTAAAGATATTTTCTAAAGAGTTGGGTTTGCCTACTATACAGGGGTAATTCATGTAGGGGAAAGTCTTTGCTGGTTGTTCACTATACTGGGTTGAATTGTGTCTCCCCCTGCACCCCCTTCCCCAAAATGTTCAAGTCCTAATCCCTCCTACCAGTGAATGTGACCTTATTTGGAAATAGTGTCTTTGCATATGTAATTAAGTAAAGGTGAGGTTATACAGAATTAGGGTGAGCCCTAATCCAACCACTGTTCTTATAGAAGGAAGACTGTCATGTGAAGATGAAGGCAGAAATTGGAGTTATACTGCCATAAACCACAGAATGCAAAGGATTGCCAGCAATCACCAGCAGGTAGAGAGACAGGGAAGGATCCTTCCCTACCTTCTAAAACTGTGAGAACATACGTTTCTATTGTTTTAAGGCACCTAGTTTGTGGTAATTAGTTATAGTAGTCCTAGGAAACCAATACTACATCCATTCACCAACTGGAAAACTAGACAAAGGTGAGAGGTTTTTGAATCTCTAGAATTTTGTCCTGCCTCCAGTGTTCAATGCATCCATGAATAAATGGAAAACTTCTCAATTTGTTTCTTGGAGGCTAACACTTTTTGTACTTTTGGATGTGAGAAAAAAATGGAGTTCTTCCTCAACTGACGGTGATAACATTATTATCCATAAGGTATTAGACCCTTACACTGGAGATACTACCTAAGTATTTACAGCTCCTCCTGGTGTACAAACGCCTGATATCCTGATGAGAGACTACTTGAGAGCCCTCTGACCCTGCCACACACCACTGGACCCTCCCTTCAGGCCCAATGAGTAAATTAAATATGACCATCTGAGTTAACTCATTAACTTCCAAGTGCAGCAGGCAACTGGGTGTTGGATGTAATAAGTAATGGGAATTATAAATGACCATTGTAAATTCTCTTCCGAGGAAAAGCTCTGAATAAAGTGCTCTTATAATTATTGTGTTGTTGTTTTTGGAGAAAGAGTTCTAGCACTGGGAGGCAACGGGGATGCTAAAATAGGGGTGGAAGCAAACGCATGGGTTTTGTTATTGGAAGAACAGCTCGATCCTTTTGCCCACACAGTAAAGAATTACAGATGAGCAAACATGAAGATGTAGAGTAAGGAAAGTTTATTAAAGTACGTTCTAAGGGAAGAACATGCCAAGTCAAGAGAAGCAATGGCGCAGAAGGGTTTGTTGCCTCTGAGCCAGCTCCGGTTGTGTGACAGATAGACTTGGGTCATTTGATTGACGTGTGTGGGTTATATAACCCATTCCTTTCTGCTCATGCCCTTACCCATAATGCACACGAAAACCCATGCAGGGGAGAGGCAGTTAAAACCACAATGCCAATTTATTGTAACTATATTATAATTAGGCTAAAGGTTAAACGAAGGGTAAGCTTTAACATTCTGTGCAGGTGTCAAAAACCAGATAATTCTGGATGGATTTTAATTCCCTCTTATCAGGATGTTCTAACCAAAAATTAGTCCCTAGAAGTTGGACCTGGGTGGTCCCTGGGGAGTGGACCTGGGCCTTGCAAGGCGCCATTACCTTATCACCCACCCCTCCTGTTGCTCATGCCTACCTTCTGCAAAACAGTTTGGTAAGGAAATGATGGTAACAGTCAACACTGGAAAAAAGGGAGCGTTAAGAGATGCTGTAGCAATAGAACTGGGTGGGTATTGACTAGAAGCAGACTTACAAATAAAGCTGACTCCTAAGCTGAGAAAATCTGAAAATATCTGTTTGGGTCACTGACTGTGGTGGGGAAATAATCTTTGGCATAAAGAAAGGGGGGAATGAGGATGAAGAGCTGTCCGACGCACAGGCTAATGGGGCTTCGTAGAGCCTTCAGAATCACTGACTCTACGTGCCACATTTTACGGGAGAGGAACGGAGGCCCTGAGAGGTGAAGCCACTCAACCACAGTTCCATGGCTTGCAAAAGGCAGAGCCAAAGTCCTAATCCTGTACTCTTTCCAAATTAGAAGTCAAGAACTGGAAAAAGAGGGAAGGCTGAGACCTAAGGATGTAGACTTTGTAGAACCCCACTTTATAACTGGTAACACACACATTTCCCAAACGGGAAGAGGCCACACACCGCAAGCTCATGGTGTGACAGCTACTCTACTTTTTAAAATTAATGCTGGTATTTATCTCTCACATTTAAAGATGAGGCAAGTTCCCATAAAAATCTGGGTGTCTGGCTGCTCTGGGAGAAGTCAGTCGATCTGTGAGAAACTGAGTAAGAGCTGCCCTCCCTTCAGATGGGGTGTGCACAGGATGTGTGGCCCCTCTGCCTAGCCAGCTTCACAATTTATATTAACTACATGGTCCCTGTCGGCCCTGGAGTTTGCAACCCCTGGAAGAGAGCAAGAAAGGGAAAGGCCCTGAGCCAGGGGCCAAGAGTTGAGACTGTAAATGTCAGGGGGGTAAAGAAGCCCTCCAAGGAACCTGGCGACAAGCAGAACCAGAAAGCCCAGGTCACAGAAACAAAGGGCTTGACCAAAAATTCAGGGAGAGAGTTTTCATCTGTTTTTAGCTAAAGTAACAGGATGTGGAAACCGAGAAAAAACGAGGTCAGTTCTCCGTACTGCACAATGGAAATGACTTATGCAAAACATCCTCTTTCCTATTTTTAACGAGATCACAGAAGCTTCATCAGAGGACTTCCTGCTGACTAACCCTGTTGAGGCACCTTTCTCTGAATTGCATAAATGCCATCTACATAGCCTCAAGAACATTTGAGAAGAAGAAAAACACCTCTGAAGACTACTGCACACAGAGCATTCTTATAAATAGTGTTCTGAGTGGGATCAGGGTGTTGTGGGCCACAGCTTTCTGGAAGGTGTCTAGGATTTCATGGCTGAGTGATGCAGAGGCTCAAAGAGAAATCATTTGTTTAAGCTGCATTAATGCTCCCGTGATATTTTTGCTCTCGAAAGTATAGTGAGGACTGATTTCTAGTGTAGATAACGCGGAGAATTAGGACAATTTTTCAGCAAAACTATTTTCTAGTTGTATAAATATCCCTGTAGCAGGAGTCGGCATTTTCTTTCTTTCTTTTTCTTTTTTTTTTTTTTTTTTTTGAGAAAAGGAATCAGGACTGAGAGCCAAGAATGCCTTATAGGCAAGAACCACGTTGTGACAATGGCAGGACGTGAATGTCAGCAGAGACCTCGGTGGTCAAGGAATGCGCCCTTTCTCATTTTACTGAGGGGGAAATGGAAGTATTGGGGTTGCTGGAGGGGTCCCCTCTAACCCCCTGGGTCTTACCACCTGAGTGCACCCCACTGACTCCCAACTGCCAATTTCTGCATCTCTTTGCCTGGGGACTTTTTTCAGAACTGAGGAAAGCCAGACATGCCAGGAAATGAATATCAGCCAGAAGCAGCAGCAGCCCAGAATCAGAAACTGGGAGGACGTGGTGTGTAAATCCCCTTGTCCTTCACCCCTCAGTGGGACGGTGCCCAGGCACGGTGTCTGCAGCGGTTTAGCACAGAGAGAGTAGGCTGCTGGCTTTGGCAGGCAACTATCTCGCTGGAAGTTAATCATGTAATAATGTTGTTTTGTTTCCTGTGTGTGTGTTATGTATAGTTTATACATGTAAAATGTATATACTGTGTGTATATTATATATGTGTGTAATATGGATATATAATAAATAATGTAGATATGTGTATGTATACATGTATATTATTTTTATTTATGGAAGGTGATACTGTTTTTCCATTTACAATGATGTTATCAAGTTTCCTTTTAAAATGACCTTACTTAAGTAAAAATGCTGAGTTCATTTAAAGAACGTTTAAGTAAATGATAGAGCTTGACCTATGCCAATGTGATAAAACATTATGGGGGTTGTGTATGAGTGACTGAAGTTAGCCTGACGTCTTCCTGCTTCATTCTGCAGATGTCTCAGGTGCCCCAGGAATTGCCAAGGTGGACAGGAGGAGGGAAAGCAGGCTCCAAGCCACCTACCTTTATTTCAAGCAGAGCGACTGTGTCTTTGCCGAGTTGGGAAGTGGTGAGCTAAAGACTGAAATAGAAGAAGGGGTCTGCTGCTTGAAAGAACAATAGTTAATACGTTTGAAAGTTTCAGATGGAGCCCAACACTCAGTTGATCAAGAAATTGAGGCCCAGAGAATTTAAATGCTACCTTCCAGTTCCCACAGGGAGGCTGTGACAGAGCCAGGACGAGGCCCCATTTATGTAACTCCCACCCGTGCTCTCCCCACTGTGCTCACTTTCTGAGGAGGCTGGATTCGGATAGGGCCGTGAAGGGTGGGAGGAGGTGAATGGGGAGAGAAGATGGGGAGCGCCTCACAGATGGGGGGCCCAGGAGAGCAAGGGTGTGAAGGAGAATGCAGGTGACTCTTCCAGGGCTCAGCCGGAAAGAGCTTTTTGACTAAAGGGAGTGTTTAGGCAGAGGAAGAGTAAGGAATAAAGTGAGGAAATAGGCTGGGATCAGATTGGAGGGGAGCTTGAATGCCTGCTGAGGGCAATGCTAACTCACCAGGACGTGTGGGTCCAGATCTCTGAGCTGGGAAATGACATGCAAACCGTGTTCTGGGAGGCAGCACAGTAGAGAGTAACTATGTTTGAATATTGTTTCTAGAGCACACTGTGCACAATATACTTAGCCTCTCAGTGCCTCAGGGTCCTCATCTATACAACAGCAATAGCATCAGAACCTCCGTCATGAGATTTTGGTAAAGATTAATGGAAATTAGACACCAAAAACAGTGTCTGGTACCCAGTAAGCACTCAGTGAATACATAATAGCTATTATGATGTTTTCTAGGAAAGACTGAATTGTGTCCAGAGAGGAAGTGCCTTGGCTATGCAAGTTAGTAGCAGAGCCAGAATTAGAAGTCAGTTCTTCTCCTTTCTAATTCAACACTTGTCTTTCATTACCTCCTGTTTGAAAACAATGTATTATTTATTTTCTCGTATGTATTAGCATTGCCACGTGCAAGACATAGCATCCTTCTTGTCTCAGTGCAGACATGCTTCCACAATGGTTCCCTTTCAGAAAACAATTTTGATCAATTTCTTTCACTCCTTAATTAATATATCACGTTTAGTGGGAGTGCACGGCTCCCTTTGAAAATGCAAGACTTTCAATTTTCAGGTCTTCAGCCACTGACATTGCAACCTGACTTTAAACCTTATGAAATTACCTATGACGTTTAGAATTTAATAAGTATTCTGATTGCTTCATTGTGTCTGTGGAGAAAATAACATTTATTTTGACCAAATCTTATCTTTTCCCTTTTTCATCAAATAAATCATACTTACGACCCAAGAGCTTCTGTTGTTTTTTATGATTCACTGATCAACCATGAAAGAACAAACAAATCAAGTGCTGAAACTTGGGTGACATCCTGTTGGAGATTGTCTCCAGGAGACTGCAGTCTCCCAGAGAATCATAGAATTTCATAGATGGCAGCTTCCTCAGAGATTCTGTGTTCCAGTTTTCCTCATCTTTATAGATGAGAAAATTAAGCTCAGAAAGATGAAGTGACTTTTGCAAAGTCATCCAGCTAGTTGGTGGTAAAGAGGAATTTTGAACCCACTTTTTTTCTGGCTTTGAGTCCCCATTACATCATATCCTGAATCAACTCATGGATTTCTATAAAGTCTTCCTGCATCATCAGGCAGGCCAAATTCAGCTTGCCACTTGTTTTTCCAAATAAAGTTTTACTGAAACACAGTCATGCTCATTCATTTACTTACTGCTTTTGGCTACTTTCTTGCTACAGTGGCAGAGGTGCATAGTTCCAGCAGAGACCACGTGGCTGCAAAGCCTAAAATAATTACTAACAATGGTCACCCCAATAAACTTTAATTTAAAAAAAATAATAATTACTGTCTGTCTTTTCACAGAAAAAGTTCATCAATCCGTGCTGTGCATATCAAGCCTGGTTGAAATTCTCTTTTTTGTCTCTACTCTTTTTGTAGCAGACCCTACTGTCAAAAGTTGAAGTAAGTGGGGTTGTGCAGGAAACAGTGGGAGAGGAAACAGAAGAAAGAGCTAACTTATTTATCTAATTTGGGGAGACATTTTATGTGTAATCTCAATTCTCAAAAAGATACGATCAGACTACTATTTTAAGCCCCATTTTATAAATAAGAAAACTGAGGCTCAGAGAGACAAGAGCTAAGTTGCCTAAGCTGATGTCACTAATAATTAGCAGAACTAGAATTTGAATCCAGCCTTCCTCATTCCAAAAATATGTTCTTTCTACTATACCATGTGACTGTCCTAGTCGAAGTTAAATTCTATTTTTTAAAAATGTGATATCCCATCCCCCAAATGGAAATAATATAATGAAAAAATAATATTGGGTGCCACATCATGTTCATTACTGGTTGAAATTGTCAAATTTATGATGCCGTCATCTGTTTTGTTTTTGCTTTGATGCTCATTTACGTAAGTGGGGGACTTAGACTGCAGGACAGTAGTTTTTGACAATTAGCATTTTGTACTATTGAAGAAATTTGACGGATTAATAGCTCTTTTAGCATCATGCTAAAGAATGGAAGTCCTGTGTGTATATCACACAACTAATTACATCGATACCATGTAGATGTGGGTATTTTTAATCAACAATCTCTCCTCTCCAAGGCTTGCTACAATTCTCTAAAGCAGCAGGTACCAAATTTGCCTGATTCCTCAATCAACCGTGAAGTCCCTTAAAACACAGATTCTGAGCACCCTCCCCCCTGCTCTCCAGTCAGTATATCTGGGTTGAGGTTTGGGAATCTGTCATTTTCTTTTCTTTTCTAACCTCTGAAGGTGATTCTGATGACCAGGCAGCTCTGAGAACCACTGCTCTGGGTAATGAGTGGATAGCCGTCTGCATCTTTGTCTCCATCCTTCCTGGTCCTCCTGTGTGTCTTCTAAGCCTGTCGTCTTCCTCAGCCCCAGGCTGTGGTCCATGGGCACAGTGTTCCCTGTCTTTGCTGAATGAGGCTGGCAGTGGGGGCACCTCACACACCACAGTGTGTATTTCCCTGGCATCCAGTAAAGTAGTACAAACACTTTCTGCCTTCATTGTAGTCACCGTGGCTAGTTATTGCTTTCATTTCTCTCCTTGCCTTTTCCGCTTTCCATTTGATTTGCACAAAAGCTTCAAATGACAAATCCACTCTGATTTCTTCTGCTTTCTGACTACAGAGGTGAGGTTTGTAGACACCCAGCATTTAGATGATAAAAGGCTATTATCCCGGGTATCCTGCTATTCGTCTCCTTTTCCTTGTCCGGCTTTTAAAAATGTCACTACAGCCATTAGTGATCCAAACCAAAAGGGACTTTGAACCCTGAAAGTTTGGTGGCCTGCCACACATTATTAAATCTTTCCTCCCTACTATGTGGCAGTTATATCAGCATAATATAACAGGCTTTTAAATATACATATATAACCACATTCAACCCACATTCCTTTTTCTAACCAGTTCCTCTCCCTTCCATAGTATAAGTTAAATAAAATAATTGACCTCAATGGTCTTTGTCACTATTACTGACTTTGGGTGAGAAAGCTAGTTCTTACTCCCTTAGGATGAGATATGTTTATTTTTTTCTTTCAGGTGAATTAAGACAAAAATACACGATGTGTAAAGACTTCAACATAATCCATATTATAATTAGGATTGATTAGGTTCTAACAGAGGAAGTAGCAGCCTATAGAATCTAAAAAGAAGAAAGACCATGTTTAACGTGCTGAGTAGAACAATGAAAGAGAAGGTATTTGGAATTACTGTATCTTACTGTCAGCGAGAAACACAGCTGACAACAGATATGGAGTCAATGAGGACATCAGAATGACACCTGAAAGACCTTAACAAAATATGGCCACCAAGTTGTGATTCATGAGATGAGAAATGGTGACTTAGCCTATAACACAATATACTTTTATAAGCCATTAAAATTAGTGGTGAAATGGGAAGCTCTATTACATTAGGGTGATATCTTTCTGCCTCTACAAGATTAACTGAGCACATTTCACAATAAATGTCTCAAGAAATTTAACTAACCATTCATTTAAATCTAAAGTGGATAAGCTGCAATTAAATAAGCATTTTATGTCCCAAGTTAGACTGGCCCTGATGAGGAAGCCTAAATCTTGTTTTCAATATCAAAATTGCCTTTTATGACAGCCCTCCTTGCCAGTCCATTTCCCCAACAGGGACAAGCACTTCAGAGTAAAGGCAAGCTTGCCTAGCAGACAAAGACAGCAAGACACTCTCCAGAAGACTTGTGAACTGTTTAAAGCCACCGTCTGTTGCAAACAGCAGAGATTATGCTACTTCGGAAACATAGTTTTAATTTCAAGGAAGTTAAGACCCCTTTACCAAACTCTCCAGCGCCCTTAAAGAGAAGAGGGGTAAACTGGGCATTCATAGGGGCTAAGGCAGAGAACCTGGCCATTGTTTCTAAAGGTACTGCCTGCTCAGTGCCTTCAGCACTTACCAAAAGCTACCATATATTGTTATTTATTGACTAAGCATCTGTCGGTCTTCCTGACTAGACTGGAAGCATGCCAATGGCAGGGACCATGGTGAGTTGTGTGGGCATCACCAACATTTCCTATGTGCCCTGTTCAAATGTTTGCTGTAGATATTGATAATGATTAGGTAGATAAATAAGTCAGTTAATTAGAAGAATTTAGAAAAGCAAAAGCATCCAATTTCTGCTAAAAATCGAGCAGTTGATTCTTTGTCTTACCTAATGTGGGGCAGATCCCTTCTCTGTAGGAAAAATAAATGCAAAATGAGTACAAAAATTCACACGCTGTATCAGTTTATTAATATATACATTTGTTTGTGTAGAAAACACAATAAAGCATAAAACTACCGGAATATTTCAATAAACCCAAACTATACATGCACATTCACTTTCTCTGATCCTGTTTTGGTTCAAAGTCATGCCAATTACATCAGCATTTGCCAGAGTACGGGCTGTAGAACTGGTGCTATGGAGTGACAATAGTTATTACAGATAAAATTGTTCCATGGTTTAGTAATTGGGGGAAATTCTGGGTGAAACAAGATTAAAAGAAATTTCTACGTTATACGGTTTCTCAAAGTTTTTAAATTATGCCAATGTGCTTTATGAATCTTCAAGTTTGGAAGGCAGATTGTATAGATGTACCAACATCCGGTAACTCATTTCATGGAACAACTAAGGGTCTAGCGGTCCAAGGCACACACCTTAGAACATGCTGAATCCGACACATTTCTAGTGTAGACTCCTTCTGTTAGAGAGATTTCACCATTGAAGACCTGAATCGAAAGACCTGCAATTCTGCAAAACTTCCTGGAATTATTGTTTTCAATCCTGGCTGCCCATTAGAATCATCTAGGAGCTTTAAACATGTCAGCGCCCAGGCTCCACTCCAGGCCAGCTAAGTCAGGGTCTCTGAGGGTAAGATGTCTTACGAAATGGAAATAATAATACCTACCGCACAGGGTTGTCATGAAACATAAATGATATAGTATGTGTAAATACCTATTCTGGTGCCTGAAACAAAGTTTCAGTCCTTGAGAACATGTTTTTTTCTGGAGATAATATAAAATTCCAATTAAGAAATGTAGAAGATAATCATTTTTTGGCCATCATGGTTTTGCATCCACAGATGCTAAAATTAGAGGGGAAAAGTGTGATGAGAAACAGGATGTTTTTATAGTCTCCAAGTATTTCTCCACAACATATTTATTGATTACAAAGGGGAAAATAGGAACTTTTTAACAGTGGAAGAATCTGGCACACCCATCTTAACTAAGTGATGAAAGGTAACCTCACCTGTTATGAGACACGTCACATCATGTGTCCCCTGATATCACACACTAAGAAGAATACATCATCACTTCTGTAGTATTCTTGCCAAAGATACATTATTTGGGTTTATTTACAAGGAACATCAGAAAAACCCACATCAAAGGACATTCTACAAAACAACTGGTCAGTATTCTTCAAAAGTGTCAAGATCATGAAAGAAAAACAAAGACTGAGAAATGATCCCTGGTTGGACCAGACCAAGGAACCATGACAGCTGAAACCACTGTGTGAGCCTGGATTGAATCAAGGATCAGAAAAGGGCTATTCGTGGAACAACGGATGAAAATTCAATAAACTCCATAGATTATACATTTTTCAATGTTATTTACCTGGTTTTGATAATTGTGCTACGCTTATGTAAGATGTTAACATTTGGGGATGATGGGTGAAGAGTAAATGGAATTCTGCACTATTTTGCAACTCTTTTGTATCTCTAAAAATTTTTGAAAATGAAATTTAAAAAATAAAAAGACACTAATGTTTCTTTATTTCTTACCCATTCTGGGACTTCAGAGATAATAGAATCAGTATTCAAGGGTTTTCCCCTCCTCCCTAAGTATTTAGAGTATAGGAGAAATAGGACCCTGTACTATATAATATATATTGAGTAAAAAAGAGGCCCAAGATGGGCATTTTAACAAACATTGCATATGATTTTGATAAATGTTGTCCCTAAATAAATATGGTTGGAATATTTGGTAGAAAAGGAAAAACAAGAGATCCAGGAAAGTAGGGATAAGAGCAGAAGTGGTGGTAAGAAGAAATTAGGAGCTGCTGGAGATAGGGTTTGGAAACAGTTCATGAATAAGGGGCCAGGGGGAAGAGAGACAGTTGTGGGGGTATGGAATAGCTATGGAAGATATTGAGAAGGGCAGAGAAGGGACAGAGGGGTTTAAAGATATTTTACTGGTATTATACATTTATGTTATCCTTGGCATTTGCTTATGAGCCTACAGTAGAGTTTTTTATTTTTTCTAATTTTTTTTCTTGGGATATTACTCTATGATGAAACTTACCCTCAACGGGCTTGGTATATTATAGTCCTGTTACATTGTGACACAGTCTAGATCCTGTGCCTTGTTTAGAAGACAAATGACATAACCATTTACCTGATAGCCCTTTGGCCTTATGAAGAAAAGTAGTTTGGCCCTGAAAGCTTAATCCCCTTAAGGACCGTGCATATACCATAGTTCTCTGCTGTTGCGCATAAACAGTGACCACCAACAGTAGACCTGAGGACAACTGCTGGTGTAATATGGCCAGGGAGCTACTTGGGTCTCTCATGGTTTGTCTCCACTTGCTGTGTCCATTTGTTTCTTCCTAACCATTTTCAGGACGGGAAGCCAGAAATGAATCTGAAGAGACAAAAAGTTAGATGAATGGGTATTAGAATGTCAAATGCCTATGACAGAAACTTTTTCTTGTGAGGCTACTAGTGTCAAGAAAAATTGCAAAAGACTTTGAAATTGCCAGAAAAGGTTATCCTTGTGGGTTATCTTGGTCTTTCATATTCTATGAGCTAGTTTCTAATTGTGTACATTGTAGATAGCTGATAGCAACAATGCAAGTGACTCTTGCCCATGGACTTGCAAATAAATTTTACTCCATAAGTACAATGGACGTTCCCATCTACCCTTGGGGAAGAAGCCAGTTTTGCAGCTATTAAAAAAATTAATTTTGGTATTCCTGGTGGCCTATATATGTGTGTACTTTGAATTGCTCTTTGAGTTGGTTGGAATTTCTTACTGTTCCCTCTTTAATTAATAAGTTAAACAAAATCTTCGACAAGCATTCATTTTATATGTGTGTGAAAGTCATTATGTTACCATATGTATCCATAAATATACATATATGCCATATATATTTTTTAATGCTGGAGAATAAGAAAACTCTTTGGAGTTTACCAAACCGGTAGTAGATATTTACCTCTCTGTTATTTATTTATCCTTGACCTAGTAAAGTAACTCCTTTTATTGTTTTGGTATTTAAAATTTTTTTCAAATACACTTGACGTTCAATATTGTTTTATATTAGTTTCAGGTGTACAGCATAGTGGTTAGAAATTTATACAATTTACGAGGTGATCCCACCAATAAGACTAGTACCCACGTGGCATCATCTGTAGGAGCTCTGACAATTAAGTTCACGAATTTGTTGCACCGATTTTGCTAAGCTTTTTTGATATCAGAGGGATTATTCATTATGAAGTTGTACCAACTGGACAAATAGTTAACCAAGTTTACTATTCGGAAGTGCTGAAATTGTTCATTGAAAAAGTTAGATGACCTGAACTGTTCACCAACAATTCATGGCTCTTGCATCACAACAATGCACCAGCTCACAGGACCCTGTCTGTGAGGGAGTTTTTAGCCAGTAAACAAATAACTGTATTGGAACACCCTCCCTACTCACCTGATCTGGCCCCCAATGACTTCTTTCTTTACCAGAAGATAAAGGAAATATTGAAAGGAAGATATTTTGATGACAGTCAGGACATCAAGGGTAATACAAGGACAGCTCTGATGGCCATTCCAGAAAAAGTTCCAAAATTGCTTTGAAGGGTGGACTAGATGCTGGCGTCGGTGCATAGCTTCCCAAGGGGAGTACTTAGAAGGTGACCATTGTGATATTCAGCAATGAGGTATCTAGCACTTTTTCTAGGATGAGTTCGCGAATTTAAATGTCTGACCTTGTAGTAATTATAATATTATTGATTATATTCCCTATGTTTTACTTTGCATCCCCATGACTATTTTGTAACTACCAAGTTGTACTTCTTAATCCCTTCCTTTAATAGTCATTACAGAGGGCCTTCCCAATAGCCTCTCTATGATAAGACTAAGTATACTCATTTGAAATCAATCTTTTGAAGGACATCTTGTAGTATCCTCTAGACCAGCATTCAAAATCACAAAGCTAAGAGCCATAGCCAGTTAATTCCCCCTCACCCTAGTGTCCCATCCATTGCTGAGGATATAACTCTAATGTGAGGCTGAAGAGGGCTTTGACATGCCATTTGCCCTTTAAACTCAAAATTTCCTTAATTCTAGGCTATACCCTCATCTTGGTCTTACCTTTGTAAAGTACAGATTGCATTTCCTTTTTACGTCTCCCACTGGCTGCTTTGATCTTTTCTTCAGTAGTTTCATGTGTAGGTGTTGGATGCGCTCCCTCTGCACGCTTGGGTAGAAGGATGCTGACACCAAGATTTTAAGTTGCATCAGGAAGGAAGACAACAGGCCTAGCATCACTAGTATCACAAGAATAATACTGAGAGGAATCCAGGTCTTAGACAGAAGGAGCTTTGGTTGAGGGATACAGTTGGATTCAAACAGAGATATATTAAAGGAGGAATTGTGGATGATGTTTTGAGTTCCTTGCTCCTAAAATGAAAGAATAAAATCACCAAGATGCATGCCATTACGTGTCATTCCTTGTCTTTCTCAATACTGCCCTGCAACAGAGCATTTATCTGAAAATATGCAGGGAGCTTTGGCTGAAAGAACTCTTGTGGCTCCTTTTGTGCCCTGTGATTGAAGTAAAGTCTTACCTGTAGTTATTGCAGTGTTTTCCAAACTATATTTGTGGACATACAGACTTCCTTACAAGAAAGGTATCAAATAAGTTTGTCTACTTGTCCCTTCTTTGGAGAGACACAATGCCCACAAGACTATTGAAGGCTCTGAGAAGAAGGTAGAGAAATCTGCTTAACTTCAGCCAGTGGTTATCCTAACAAATTTGACCACATAACCCATTTTTATGGAGCACCTGTTTCTACATTTTAGGGCATGTGGAACTAATTAAAAGTGGTTTTAGCTCAACTAGGGGTGAAGCTTTTTGGACCATAGCCCCTTAAGACCCAGTCAGATCCTCCCCATAAAACCACAAGGTCACAAAGATATAGAGTCATTAAGTTATATTCCAAGTCATCCTTGTAGAGCTTGGGAGAGGGGAAATTATGCTTAGTGTAAGAATACTAAGAATAGTATTTACTGAAGGTGGCTCTAAAATCCTATTTTTAGAGGTCTCGAAATAAGACATTTCTTATCTCTTGGATGCTCAGGAGAGGCTCATTCCTCCCTGCTTAAAGGCAAGAGAACAAATCAGTTGCCCTCAGCAAACTGACACAGAAGGCAGAAGGTAGCATCTAGTCACCCAGCCAAGCCACCAGCAAGAAGAGTGTATGCCGATTCAGCTCTTTCTTCTCCCTGACCTCAGAAAGTCATTTAGTCTCTTGTGGATTTGTTTTCTAATTTGGTAAAACAGGAAATAATGGACCAGATCCTGCCCGTGAATAAACTACTCCCAGTGTAAATTAAACACCATGGGGATGGAGCATTAACCTTATAGACTGGAGTACTAGTAAAGAAGGGGTAAATGACTTCTCAAAAAGAACCTAACCACACCCACAGAATACCATGCACGTTGGATCTACCCTAATGCTTGTGAAGACTCTGGAAATCCCAAAGCAGGGCCCTCTCTATACAAACATCAAGTGAGATCTGTAATTTCCCTAGCACTGTGGCTAAGCAGTGAAAGACATTTGTGTTGCCTCTCTTTTTCTCTTATTAAGACAGTTTGCTTACAATTAAATAGAGAGATTTTGATCCCCAGAGCAAAGGCATGCACTCTTTTTAATTCTATTGAAGAAACAAACACATCGATTGACTCAGTGATGAGAAATCTTGCAATAAGAAAGCAGCGGGTGTCTGGTCTGGGGAGAAGTTATTTAGTCTAGGAATCTAACTGGAGATTTTGCAGTTGGGAGGCAGGGCTTTGTAAAGGTTGAGTCAACATTTTTGTGCAGGGTTGGTGGAGGGTAATGTGGGAGACAAATGAACTCTCAAAACTCTAACAGTATACTAAATGGTACCCTGATGTTTTAAAATGTGTTTACCTCTCTTAAGTAAACAATTTGCCAAGAGGGCATTGAGTGATGGACAGAGGACTGGTATCAAACAGTACTGAAAAGTTAATGCAGACAAATGCTATGCACATAGTAGGTGTTCAATAAGTTGCAATATGGCTGTTTTTACTTACAATGCCCACCCATCCAGCTAGCTCAATTCAAGTCATTTCCGATCTTTCTTCTTTACTTAAAATCTTATGAAGGTGGGACAGAAATATTGGCAAAAGCTTGAACTGATGTTTCTCTTCCTGCTTGACTTCTCTTTTGTAAATCTACAGAAATGGAGAGACCAGGAGACGCCAAGAGCATCCTGGGGTAACAGCAGGGCACTGCCAGTCACGCAGAGGCTATTGGCAGCACAGTTTCCCAGGCACCACAAGAGAGAGTCTGAGAGGAGCTCCCACAGCAATCTCACACTCACATCTGCTCCAGCTGTCATTGTGAGTGCACACGGTGGCCTCCCCATCTAGGACGTGAGCCCCTCAGTGGCAGCCATCCAGGTCTAGACATCTTTGCATTCGCAGTACCCAGCAATGCCCCAAAACGCAATTGTCAAGACATTGTCATTGGACAGCTGCTAGGCCTGTTTTGAAAAGCAGGACTTACATTTTTTTCCCCTTCTGTCTAAAACGGTGAGAATTCACAAGGCAGGCATGGCTATTGACTGAGAGGAATAAATGAGAGAGATGCAAAAAGAGAAACAAGGTGAGGGAGAACAGAGCAGGGAAGATTTAAAAAAAAAAAACAAAACAGGAAGAGAATGGGTGGGGAAAGGGAAGAGAGAGGACTTTTTACCAGCCATCCCCCAGGATCAAGCATGACTGAAAATCTTGTGTGACTTTCATTTGAAACACTGCTTCCATTATCTACTCTGCTCCAGATATCTAGAGCAACAGGGTTCTTATAATTAACTGAATTCTTCAGGGGAAGCAGAGTGCTCAGAGTAATCAACTCTGAGGAGCAGCCCAGGATTAGGAGGGGTGGGAACCCAGACAGGACGGCTGTGCCAGAAGAAAAGGGGAGGGAAAGTGCGGATGCAGCAAGAGGAGCCCAGACCAAGATGAAGACAGAAATGGAAAGTGGGGCTTCAGAGGAGGGTTTTTGGACAATCGATCCCCTCTAAAATTTCCCCAGCAGCTGGCACAACCTATGCTAGATCTGCAGAGAGAAGGAAAAATCAGACATGTGGAAACCAGCCACTTGGGCTAGGGTACTCCATCCTAGCATGTGTGACACTCGCATACACGCATACACACACACACACACACACATTACACAAGCACATGCACACACAAGCACACATTATACACATGCACACACGCACGTCCACCTAGCTCAGGTTCACAACCTCTGGGTTAAAAAAAAAATAAGACAAGTGTCTGACGATATCCAGATCCTCTGAAATGTCCACATAATCACAAATTTCCACAGGGAAAAATGGAAAAGAGAAACGATGGGATACACAAAAACCCATTAGGACACAGCTGCCGAGAGAAGTGAGAATAGAGGAGAGAAAGGCAGATTCCTCAAGACTCAGAAGGCACAAACTCAAGGAAACACACTTTCTTGGCTAATTAATATTTTCCTGGATCTATCTGATGGCTCCAGTCTTTCAGTGGTGGCTTTAGAACAGTGGTTCTCAATCTTGGCCACACGTTAGAATTACTCAGGGAGTTTTTTACAAATCCCTCACCCAGACCTCACCCAGCCTGGGTGGATCTAAGGGGCCCGAGGAAGCATTGGGTTTGTTTGCTTGTTTGCTTTTTCGGCTCCGCAGTGATGACACGGTGCAGCCTCGTTGAGGACTGCTGGTTTAGAAGGTCTTTGTTTTCCAGCATCTGAGCAACCTGAGTTTCTCGATGTGTGGTCTATGGACCACCTGCTTTGAAATCACATGAAGTGCTTATTAAAAGAGCTCTCCTGTGTAAAAGAGGATCTCTGCAAATTGAGGCCTTAGACTCTACATCCACCTGAGGAAATTCTTAACACGTTGCGTACGGCGGGGTTTAAATCCCTCATACCCCTCTGTTCCAGCAGGTTTTTAAAAGAAACTACTTTAAAATGCACTCTTCTCTTTAAAGCGTAAATGCTTCGATGTCATTTATTATTTTTCTATAAATAATAGATTCTACAAATAAATTATTCTATAAATTATTCTATAAATAATTATTCTACAAATAATTCAATAAAATATGCAAAGTAAAAAGAGTTAACAGTAAAAACGAGAATTCTCGTTATCTGTCCTTAACGCATGGCTCAGAAAAAAACGAAGATTCTCGTGATCCGTGCGCAACGTGTTAACACGTACTTAAGGTTGAAACCACTGATGTAAGTTGTCTAGAAAACAAAAGTTAAGCTGTTTCCATTTTTTCCCTGGGTGCTACAGGGCTGCACCATCTGGTCACTGAGGAACCAAATGACTGCCCTATAAAACACTACGCTGAAGCATTAAGAGCCTCCTATGTTTGATAAGGACTCAGGATGCCAACAAAGGAAGTTCTCATTCAGAGAAAGTGCTCAAAGTCTACTGGCACAAGAAGTCTGGGAAGAGAGGGCATCAGGCCCTAAATCTGGCCTCTTAGGTTCATGCCAGATTCTCCTGCTTGAGAATCAACTTCGTGTCTCACATCAGAGGCCCCTATTCCCATGTTTCAGTGTTTGTTGACTAGAGGAGGCTGAAAAATGGCCCCCCAGAGATAGAAGACCCTAATATCCAAAACCTGTCAATGTTACTTTATTTGGGGGGGGGGAACGGACTCTGCAGATGTGACTCAGTTAAGGAGATGGAGATGGAGAAATGATCCTGGTGAGCTCTAACGCAATTGCCTGCATCCTTTAAAAGGGAGGCAGAGAGATTTTACATATATTGGGGAGAGGCGATGTGAAGATAGAACAAAGATGGAGTAACACAGCCACAAGCCAAGGAATGCCAAAGCCACCAGAAGCTGGAAGAAGCAAAGGGCGGATTCTCCCCTAGAGGTGGAAGAGACTGTGGCTCTGTCAACCCCACCTTGATTTCAGCCCAGTGATACTAATTTCAGAGTTCTTGCCCTTAGAACTACAAGAGAATAAATTTCTGTTGTTTTATGCCACTCTGTCTGTGGTAATTTGTTACTGTGGCCACAGGTAACCAACACAGTGACCCCAAGGTTTCAGAGTGATAGACTCTCACAGCGGGTCTTCAACTTAACCAACATTTGTTGAGCTCCTTCTATGTGCCAGGCACTGTAGTTCCCAAAGTGGGTAAGACACAGGCCCACCTGAGAGGTTCGTGATCTTTTGCAAATACAGCAAACAGCCAGGATACCCCATGTGCAGCGCCCATCAGCACCTACCTCCCTGTGCAGCTTCAGATGAAGCTCCAAGGCTGGCAAGCTTTGGAAATGTTTGCTCACTGAGGAAATGAGCTGATACAGCAGAAAATCAATGGCTGCAAACAGCATCCAGATGTAGAAGTGAGTAAATATGGGGAGGAAAAACAGCCCCAGGTTTTTCCTTTCTTTCAGAGTCAGCCAGAAAGATGGAATGACGACGTACTTTTTCCTTTCCTTCTTACTCAGCGGGAGGACACAGGGTCTCTGTTGATGCCTCTCCCTCTCGTCAAACTGAACAAACTGTCTTGTGATGTAGATGTTTTCAAACTTCCAACCACAAGGGTCCAAAAACCGCTTCATGAAGAGGCCAGTGCCAAGTAGCACCAGCAAAAGCCCTGCGAGGGCAAGTAGCTGCCGTCCCAGGGAGGACAACATCTCTGTCGCCGTCACCGTCTGGTAGAAGACCCCCAGGACTCTGCCTTTCGTGTCATTTAGCTGTGCCTCCAGGGATTGGCTGGGACTGGAAAGAGACACTGCCAGAGTCTGGTTCCAAGAAATAAGGTCATCAAATAGACTTAGGTGAGTGGCCAGACCGTAAAGCCAGTGAATCGCTTCGATATACTTTTGCAAAAGTGGAAAGTGTACGGAAAAGCTCTTTGCTCTTAGGTTGCAAGTCATACTGTCCAGGAGGTCTTTAAAGTTGTGAAAGATATTTTCCACGTGTCCACATATTACTATGCCTGTGCCAGCTGCCATCAAAGCATTCCTGCCTTCACGCAGGCCACAAGAGAGGAAGAAGAGAAGAATGAAACATCGCACATGCTTGGAGCAGCACAGGAGAACACACGTGATCATCCAGGAGGTGGCGAAGACTATGAATGAGGACAGAAACCAGGAGAAGGCCACAGAGAGAAGGCCCACTGAAATGAAAGCAACGAAACAGCAAACTCCCAAATGTTGGGTGAAGTTCATCCACCCAGGACTTCTTGGAGACACGTACGTTCCCCAAAGACTTGGGAAGATATTGGTGCCTGAGATCCAGACACCCATGCTCTCTGTTTCCCTGGAAATGAAAAAGAGACCAGGGTCAGCTGTTGCTTTTGAAATGTCCTCTGGCATTTTGTAAAGGGCACGGTGATAGATTGATTGCAGAAAATGGCCATAATTCTTTACCCTTTTCAATCTCCCCAACCCCTGGCAATGGGATTCTACAGCTTCTCCCATCAAGAGGTGAGAGAACTAGAATCCATCAAGAGGTGGGGTCTATTTCTCGAACACCTGAGTTTAGGATGCCCTTATGACATCCTTGGCCAATAGAATGTGGCAGAAGTGACAGTGCGTCAACCCTAAGTCTATGATTCACTCTTGCCTCTCTCTTGGAACCCTATTACAATGTTTTCAACAAGTCCACGTATATTAGTCTCCTATTGCTGCTGTAGCAAATTACCACAGACTTAGTGGCTTATAGAAACACATATTCTCCCACAGTTCTGGAGGTCAGAAGTGTAACATAGGTCCAGAAGGCAGCATTTCTCCTGGAGGGTCTAGGGGAGAATCCATTGCCTTCCCTTTTCCAGCTTCTAGAAGCTGCCTACGAGTATATTCCTTGGCTCATGCACTGTCCACCATCTCAAAGCTAGCAGTGTTGTATCTTCTTTTCTCTCTGACCTCTGCTTCCATCATTTTATCTTCTCTCTATGATGCCAATCCTCTGGCCTCCCTCTTATTAAGAGCCCTGTAATTATATTGGACCCACCCAGGTAATCCAGGAAAATCTCCCATCACAAGATCCTTAACGGAAGCACATATGTAGAGTACCTTTTATCATGAAATGTAACATTTTCACAGGTTCTGGGCATTAGGACATGGATATCCAGGGTGGGGTAAGTGGGGGAGCAGTATTCAGCCTATCATACCCAGGTTGGGCTGCCTGGTGACAAGGGACACATGACCAGTCTATTGCATCAACTCAGCCAATAGCCAGCCAGCTACCAGACGTGTGAAGGAGTCCATCCTAGACCGACCGGTCCCCAGCCAGCCCACCAGCTGATCACAGATACTTGAGCAATATTAAATGCTTATTGACCTTAAGCCACTGAATTCTATGCTGCTTTGCTAGGAAGTGATTCTTGCTTGATAAAAGCAGCAATGCAGTATTATGGGTCTTAAAAGTTAAAACAAACCCTGGGGGTTTATGGAAAAGCTAACATTTTAATAAACTATATAAAGATCACTTTTTGATAGTCATCTGTTTTCTTGTGCTCTAATTTTACAGACCACAAATCATGCTAAGGGACATCCAAATTTCAACGTGGCGTTGGATTGAGGCCATTGCATCTCTGCTCTGTAACCACTGCATCTTCCCTCTTCTCCCCTACCCTCCCAGTGCAATTCTCTCCTGAGACTCTTACAAGGAAAACAAGAATATTTT
Source organism: Rhinolophus sinicus (assembly GCF_057876585.1). NCBI lineage: Eukaryota > Metazoa > Chordata > Mammalia > Chiroptera > Rhinolophidae > Rhinolophus > Rhinolophus sinicus. The sequence continues at coordinate 27,451,733 of NC_142506.1, forward strand.
GTCACTGAGTTAATTATCGTTTCTTTTTTCCTGAGTTTGGCATAATTAAAATGGAGGTGCTACCAATTAAAATGGGGCTGCTACCATCCTGTCATGCAGATTTAGGTCTGTGATGAACTTGGGTTCATTTGGAACGGCATAAAATAAATTTGAGATGTTTCCTGATTAACATCAAAATAGCTAATGAGCATTATGCTGTATATATGGGATGTTAATGAAAACATCGATCAATGTTAAAACACTGTCAATAAATCTCTTCTCACATCAAATAGGGGCTAGATTTATAGGGTAGCTTCCTACTGTTTGAGCCAGCGAATTAATCTCCTAATGTTACAGAGGCGTTCAGCATCGGCTAGAGGGCGTGAACTGAACAACCTGAGGAGAGAAAATGATTCTCTTTCTCGGTTCAGGCTGAATGAGGTTAATGAAGAACAGAAATGAGATGGGGAAACAGGCAGGTTAGAAACAAACCTGTGGAAATTTCTCCAGCAATCGTAGAGAGGGTTTGCAGCTCCTGTCACTTAATCTGAATGGAAATGCTCAGCACAGAAAAGAGACACAGGGAGAAATTAAGTGTTGAAGAAAGGTCACTACCATGAGGGACTGGCCTTATCAGCAGTTCAAGATACTCCGTAAGAGAATGTTCTTACTCTATCAGGAGGAAAGGGAACTGGAACAGTCATTGGCACGGGGACCAGCAAAGGAATGTAGACCATTTTTCCTGCAAGTTTGCTTCCTTGCAGAATCGGAGGTCCGTTTAAAGGTTGGAGTGTTCCAGTGCACCGACCCCACTCCCTCACCTCTCTGAGCCCCGGAAATGAGTGATGAGCCCCTGTACCCCTGATCCTTCCTCAGCACTGCCAATCCAAGTGAGACCTGTCTCACTGCCTGAGCAGGACTCAGCAATCAGCGCTGAGCAGTGGGCAAAGGGCAGGACACTCAGCACCAGAGCAGGTCAGGAGGTGCTCTCTCTCCTCCTAGGTGTGTCCCCATTCGCTTTCTTTGTCATGGCTTTGGATTTGACCCCAAACCAGTATTTCACTAATTGATACACTAATAAGTATCCATTGTCTATTCTGTCCTAGGCACTTTACATAAAGCATCTCCCTGCAGCCTCTGAAGACAGATGCTCGTTCCATTTCACACAGTGGACACCGAGGCTCAGAGTGCTCCCTGAAATGTGTCAGCAATCACACAGAGACTAGGTGGCACCATGGGCTTCAGACCAGACCCGTCTGACTCCTGGCCAGCTCCCTGTCATCTGCAGTGTGCCCAGATTCCATGACTCTGGGTTATGTGACAGGATGCCCAGCTTACTGCTGGTAACCTATCACATCTTCTGCCAGTACCTATTCAAGAACTGACCTGTATATTATAAACCCATTTCTATCTGCTCATTTGTCCCCTCTCATCAAAATAGTTGACCCTTTAAGGATATGTCTCAAATCAGCAGATTTTTCTCTAAAGCAAATCGGAAATCCCAGCTGTTTCATTTTTTTCTGATGTCCTGTAAGTGCACCATGTTGTTTGCTTCCTAAAAAATTAACAGTGTACATTTTGGATTCATTTTTCCCTTCTCTTGTACAGTGTGTTCTTAATACAGATATTTCTCTGAAAATAAGAAACAGATTTATGGACACTTTAAAATTTTAACATTCAGCTATAAAATCTAATATCAATTAAATAAGATATATGACTGCAATTTTGTCCCGTAAGAGGTACGTGTTGTCTTAACAAGCAACAAATCTAACATTAATCCCTTCTGTTTTTGTGCTGAAAACAGCATGTCACCAAAAGACACCAAAACTTTCTGCAGTGTGAAGACGGAATGTATTCTCTCCTATTTAATAGCTCAAGCCACACAGAAGAGTTTTAGACCATGAGCCCAGAGGCCGGTGTTCCAGGCTGCCCTTCCTGTCACTGTTGAATGTCACCTTGACTGCTTCTCCAATATGCTCTTTATTTTTCCTACTTGAATAAAAGACCTTCTTAAGCTTCTTCCCAGTGAGGTTTAATGAGGGGAGCATTAGCAAGCACCTTAATACACCCTGGAAATAAGGTTCCCAGTAAATGCAATCCATTTCTTCTTGTTTCTTTGTTGCCACAAAAAATTGTGAACTTCCCTTCTCTGACAATATTTAGACAAGGATCAAATGCCCGGAGTTGACCAGGAGCTGGCTTCCGCCACCTTCCCCACACTGATGTTTACATGTGGCCTTCACACGTCTGCTGATTTCTTTCCTCTCACTCCCACGGAGGTATAATCATTCTGCTGGTCTTTCTTTAGAGAGCCCCTTTTAAGCAAATCAGTGAATCAGGATTTGGACAAGTTGGTTGTTTCTTTCTTTCTCAAAGACTTTGTTGAGGAGGTACCAGATTCATAAATTTTATTTTTAGAGCGGGAAGAAATTTAATAGATCAGAGCTTCTTAAACGTGAGTATATAGTCCCTGGGGTAACCTTGTCAAAATGCCAATTTTGATTCCGAAGGTCTAGAGTGGCACCTGAGATTGCACATTCCTGACAAGTGCCCAGCTGCTGCTGCTGCTGCTCGTGTGAGGACCAGACATTGGGTAGCAAGCTCTAGAATTCAGTACTGTCTGATGGCACTTGCTGTGATGATGGAATTGTTCTCTATCTGTGCTGACTACTGTGGTGGGCGTTAACCCTATGTGACGATTGAGCCCTTGAAATAGGGCTCGTGAAACCGAGGAGATGAATTTTTAACTTTCTTTAGTTTTAATTAATTTAAATTTAAGCAGTCACATGTGACTGGCATCTATGTATTAAACAGCACAGTTCTAGATGATTGACCCCTATGGCTGGTTTCCAGAGATGAGGAAGTGAAACATCCAAAGGGGCAAAGGGACTTGCCGAGGCCTCTTGGCATTGGAGGCAGAGCTGGCGTGAGGCCCCAGTTTTCCAACACGCAGTGACACATTTCCCAACACATCAACATCTCATCTCTGACTTTTCATGAACCTCGTTTTAAAATCCTTACCAGGGCTGTTCCTGAGTAATGGAGCTGACTTTCCCACATACCAAATTTGCTTTCGGGCACCACAAATTACATAATTAGAGAAGTGGACAACTTATAACCTGTGCCTCTATCCAAGAATTACCTAAATAGTAATAATAATAATAGACAGTTCTCAAGTTGTCAACCAAATGCCTGACCACTGTTTTAGCCTCAGGTACCCATGATCCTTAATCCTCACAAAAGCTCTGTATTTGTGTATCTGTACAGTTTGGATGACATACTGAGGCTTAGAGAGGTTTAACAACTTGTCTAAGGTCACGCACAGAGTAAGTGGAAGGAAGAGCCTGGATTCTAATCCGTGTTTAAGTGACACTGAGGGTTCAAGGTGGGCAGCTTCTCAGACCCTCTTTACCATGATCTTCTAAGAGCAGCTCCTACATTTAGTTGAAATATATTCCCAGCATCCCAATCACGCATGCATCCTGAAATGCAGACTCAACAATGCCAGTATAAGCTCTCCCTGCATTGTCATCTGCCCCTGACATCCGCCACCTCCTTTGCCAGCACAGCCCGAACCCTCCATGGCTGACTACAGGTCCCATCCTGGCGTCAGGCCTTTCATGGTCTGAGGCTCAGGTTGCAGAGCCCTCGCTCTCAGCTGAGCCCCCTCTCCCAGGATCAGAGGACGACAGGTGCCTTCGCTGTTGGCCTCAACTCTGTTGAGCTGGGGGTCAGGGTCAAGGCTAGAGAATCAGAGAAGTGTGGGCAGCACTCAGCATGTCAATGCCTACAGGGTTCAGACAGGCACTATAAAGAAAGAGTGAAGGAAATCAGTAGATACAGATACTTCTTGGGGGCAGGAAGTATGGGGCAATGGGCCCATACCCCAATTTAAGCTCCAGAAGCAGCAGATCCCAGGCAAATTTTCACCTAGGATGTATAAAGATAAGGCTGTAGAGTTACCAGATTTTCTGATTTTTTTTTCAAGAGAAGCCAGAAATCTAGATTTCTTGGGGTGACATCTCCTGATTTTTTTTTTAAGTGGGCTCAAATTATTTTTAAAGACTCTGACTGGCTGACTTTGTCCCCTGGTTGTCAGTTTGCAACCCTTGGTCTTTCAGGAATCCTCACATTACTTCCTCCTCTTCTCTCTGCTCTGCCTCCCTCCCCTCCTTATCCTTCCTCTTCTCTACTTATGTGAACTACCTTTCCTTGTTTTCATCCTCTGAACATTTGGAAATCATGTTGTACACCAGTTTCCGGTCTCATACATAAGAGTTTTTCTCTATGCCTTGGAAATGTTTATTTTTTGCACAAAGATCTCGAATTCTACTTTATTCTCTCCTCGTGTGCTACTGGATAGATCCCCTTCCTTTCTCCCTCCATTGTGTCTTCCAGTAGCTTCTAAAAGGTTAACCTGACCCCTTTAACTGCAATATCTCTGTATTTTGCCTCCATTATCAATAATATTTATATATGCCTGGCTCAACATCCTTGTATTCCCAGGACAGAGGACCTGCTTCTTGCTTTTACCAACAGCATATTGCAAAAGTAATGACAACTTTCCTGCCTTTATCTCTAACCTAGAGTTGGCATCACACCCCAGTCTGGGGTACCACAGCGGGAGTCCACAGGAGAGTATGATGAGCCCCATCTCTCTTTCACTGGGTTAACACAGTGGTTGTGTGTCTGGGTGGGAGGGAACAAGGAAAGGAACAGAGCTGGTCCAGGCCGGGAGCCATGCAGAATGTCTGGGTATCCAGCCTGAGCCCGCACTTATCTGCTTTCACGAAGAGCTGAGCTGTTGCCATGGGAAACAGAAGGGGTCAACCTTCTCCATCAATCCTGCACAAGCTAGCAGACACTGGCTTGGAGGTACCTACGCAGTGGATTCTGTTGTTTTCCCTGGGGTGGAGTGGAACGGTGGGTATGTAATGTTAGTGGCAGCAGCAAAGGCCCTGGAATGGAGAGCGTGGGCTGCCAGCGTGTACCCCACCCCCAAAGCCCTGTTCACCCACTTTGTTGGGGGGTCAAGGAGACCAACATTTCTGAGCACCTACCTCTGAACACAGATCAACTGTTAAGGTGCAAAGAACACATCCTTGCTTCAGATACAAGGCCCAGCCAGCAGCCGTCACAGAAGGAGCCATGAAATAATTACAGCCTCCAAACAAATGGCACATCCTAGAAACTTTCTAGCTCGGGGGATACAGAAGATACCTATCACCAGTGCCACCCTGTCACTGGCAAACGGAAACCCCTGGCTCACTGCTTCTTTGGGGAAGGACCTGGAGACAAAGACCTCGGGACTCGTCCTGGTGCTCCCCTCTCTTCCCATGTGAGGACCACCTACCTTGTCTGATGCCCAGACTTTACCATTCAGTGAGACCGGCTCCTTCTGACCCTGTTCCCCATGCACAAGACAATGGCTTATGCTCAACAAGCCCAGGTACAGTCTGCAGACACCCTGGGGAAAAGTAAACCCAGACAAACCATCCCTCTCTGCGTTCTGTACTCCTCCAGCCAGCTCTGCTGGTCTCCTGCAGGAACCTGGTCTGAACCCACCAGCCTCTATCACTGTCTTCAGGACTTGATGAGAATCTCATTTTAAAGGAAATTCAGATGAAGGGTAGAGTGAAATAGGAAAAGTGCACGGGCAGGGTGACGGGAGACCAGAGGCCTAGCCTGCCTCCACTCAGCGCGGGTGACCTTGCATAGGTCACCTCTCATGTTGGGACCGCGTCTCCCTTGGGCTAGCCCTGTTTTGTTTCCCAATCATCTCTGAAGTAGAGGCACAAAAAAGCAGCAGAGCTGCCTCTGGTTTGGGCATTTTATAGTAGTCCCGCACCTGGGACCACTGTAATTGGGACAAAAGAAGATGAAAGCGTTTCTTGTCTTTTCCTTTTTTTTTTTTTTTTTTTTTTTTTTTTTTTTTTTTTTTTTTTTAACTCATGCAAACTTGTGATTGGGTTTGGAACATACTGTTCCCTCCGCCTGCCAAAATACATCGAGCAGGCGCCGAGGTCTCCGTGTAAGGTAGAACGAATTCCTCATAATTTAGTTTTAATCATTCTTGCCTTGGGAAAGCCAGCAAATGCCTTTTTCTGTGAAAGCAACCTTCACCCAAGAAAGGCAAGATTAATGAAAGCTACCGGGTAAACAGAAGAGCGTGCATTTACGGAACAGCTCAGTCCGTCATCGTGCCCGGCGTTGTCAGCGAAGCCTGCCAGCCTCCCTGCAGCCGCAGCAGCAGGATGGGACCAGCCACGCTTCTCATCACCACTCAGAGGCTTGGCTGACACGGATTAATCCTTCAAAGGCTGAGAGAGGCTCCAGTCTACACGAGCCGCTCTGTTAAAGGGATATTCAAGTTCTCACCTGAGATGAGGGTATTCAGATCCCACAGGCCAACACGGACCAAGACTTCCTTTCTGATATTTCTTCACGTAAGAAAACCGTCAGGGGTAGAGAAAGGGGGATTCAAGTATATCCTCTGGTCTCAATCGTTTCTTCCAATTTACTAATATTTAATTTTTTTCTTTAAGAAAAGGCAATTTCAAAAACAAGATTATTTTGAAAGTTTACTTACAGGTTCCTCTCAGGTTCTTCTTTGTGTACAAAGAGGCCCTTCCCAAGGGCTCAGAGTCTTGATATAAGACAGGGAAAAAAGGAACCAGAGTGACAAGAGAGTCACATCACCATGAATCAACCTCTTTATTTCCCCATGAAGTGACTAAGTCATTTAATATTGACAAAGGGGATAATTGATGCAAAGGAATGACATTTTTTGTTTTTCTACTATTTTCCTCAGTACAGATGTTCCAAAAATCAACGTGGAACAAGATATTTTCAAACACTAGGGAGTAACTTATGAAACCTTGGATGGTTTCTTTCCCTCTTTTCTCTTTCCCCCTCACTCTCATTCCCCTCACCCCCACCCCCAGCAATGGGGCAATGACAAACATACACCATCCTCACTCCCATCCGTAGTCAAAGGAGCCACCTGTGCATTGATGACACAAGACGAGTGTAACAATCTGTGTCTATGTTGCACAGGACTCTCTCTCTTAGAAACTGAGCTGCGAAGTTATGAACCCCAGCTTACGTGGTTGTGGGGAACTAAGAAAGCATCCAAACCCATCCACAAAATTGTTCTTCACCTTTTGATTGAGACCCACAGTATAACTGCAAGAGCTTTAGTCTTAAAATTCATGGGTTCCTGCCAAAATGCAAATAGACCTGAGAAGGAGTCATATAAAGAAAAATACAAAATAAATAATTTTGTAGATGAGACTCTAAAAACTCATGTCAAACATTATGGTGAAGATACACAAATGTCTGATGTTTGGGAGACACAGCTATTGATCAATGAACAATAGGGATCCAGAGAATGTTGTGAGCAAATGAACGTTACAGAAAATCAGTGTGTATTTTTGGAGTGGGTTAGAGGGGGGTGAGTACAGTGACAGGAAGCTGATTTAGGAATTGGGACCAGTGTATTAGTCAGGGTTCTCCAGAGAAGCAGAACCAATTGCGAGAGAGAGAGAGAGAGAGAGAGAGAGAGAGAGAGAGAGAGAGGTTTGTTTTAAGGAATTGACTCAGATGATTGTGGGGGCTGGCAACTCCGAAATCTGCAGGGTGGACAGACAGGCGGGAGACCCGTGGAAGACCTGATGTTGCAAGTTGAGTCCAAAGGTGAATGGAAGGCAGAATTCCCTTTTCCTCGGGGGTCCTCAGTCTTTTTTCTGTTAAGGATTTCAACTGATTGGATGAGGCCCACCTACGTTGCGGAGGAAAATCAGCTTTCCTTAAAGTCTACTGAATTAAATGAAGAGCATGAGGGTTCATAGGGAATGTAACTGGAGAGATAAGGTCCCAGATAGATCTCCAAATAGAAATATCCATCCTGTGAACAGCCAGGCACATGGGCCTGGGCCTGGGAGCAGATGTGAGGTATAGACAGAGCTGAGAGTCAGATCGGTGCCTGCAGCTTAGCATCGGGGCACTTCTGTTGAATTGAGTTGCAAGTTGAAACTATGAAACCAAAGAGATTTTCAGAGAGAGATAGTGTGGGGAAAGAAAAGCAGAAGAATGAGACCTCTGTTTATTGGGTATGGGGCTGCAGGGTGCCTTTCTAGCACTCACAGTGCTGGGGCTGGGTCTGAATCATGGAGCTCATAGAATACCGGGCACAGCTGCCTCCAGGAGGCAGAGAGGCACGTCTTAGCCTGGAGGGGCGGGGAGAGGAGGGAGGCATTTCAGGTGGAGGAAACTGCAGGTGCAAATGCATGGAGACCCATGAGACAGTTGCAAAAGTCTGGATGTGACTGAAGTGTAAGGTGCTGGGGACAAGCGGTCACAAATGATGCAGGCAAGGCCGCCGGTCACATCCTTCACAGCCCTGCATGTCAGGAGGCCTAGTTAGGCATAAAGGTGAAGAGAGGCATTAAAGCAAGATGTTTTCATTCAAACAACAAGGTCCAGGAAGCAGAGTGGACGACTGACTGGGTAATCCAGATGCGATGCTGGGGATCCCAAGAAAGGGAAGAGTCAGGGAAAGGACAAGCAGGGGCAGACTGGGATGGTGAGAGAGGAAAGAAGAATGAGGCCCAGGCAATGGCCCTAGGCTTTGGGGATTAGGAGGTCACTGTGCTCCTGGAAGAGACATTTCACTAAGGGGGTTGAGAGTGAAGCACAGGTGGAGAGCAGAGGGGCAAGCCAACGGTTACTTTGTAGTAGTGTTGGGGGTGGAAATGGAGAGAAAGAAGGCGGTGGTAGAGAAGCAGTAGTTTGGTTTTTGAAAGAACAGAGAAAGTGTAGTGTATCAGCCTCACAAAGGAGAATGATCATAGGAGGAGACTGGTGAGGAGAAAAGTTGCTGGGGATGGTCTCAGCCCTCTTGGGGAGGAGGAGAGGGAGACATCTGCCCAAACAGAAGGGAGGGGAGACAGAGGCTGCTGGCTGTGGGAGAACAAGTCTGGGAGTATCTGCTCGAAGAAGCAATGGGAGGAGGAGGGCCCCCCCCCCCCCCCAGGGCCATCAAGGGAAGCCAGTGAGCCTAGTTTTGAAAAGCCCCAAACTTTGTAGTAGGAGAAAATGGCTAATTGGGTTTCGACCTTGGAGACTCCTAAAAGTAAGTGCAGCTTAAGGTTGAGGGGCTGGGATGCAGGCAGGTGAGATTCAGCTGTTGCTGCAAGATTTCTTCCTTAGACTTCCAGTGAACCTGGAGAGTGGAAGAGCTATGCTCAGCTGGGAATTTTAACCTGATTCAGCTCCAATGTTCCTTAATAGCTTGAAAGGCTGCAATTAGTGGGCTGGACTCTTTGAGAGTATCTGCACTCCTCAGATAAATAGCTTTAGAACAGCAATGGTTGAGAGGCCCTGATGTGTAGAAACCATCCTGATTCTAACACCAGGGCCTGATGGCCACCAGCCAACTAAACTTGGGACCTGAATTTCCAGGGCATCGCTAGGATTCTGCCTGAGGTGGCTGGTAAGGAGCAGCAGTAAGTCATGCTGAAATTTTACTGTGTGATCCTAGGGTCAGGAGCATCTTCCTGCCATCAGGAATCTCTGTCCCACAGAGGTGATTTTTGATTTGATAAAACATGGCTAAGTGAGGCGTGCTTCAGACCTGTGATTCATCCAGCTCAGGAATCCCTCTAGAGGACTGAGACAGGGAGAGGGTGTTTCAGAGGCTGCAAGGCCTGGCATATACAAATGTAGTCGTTTTGCCCATTTAGTAGCTTTTAACCCCTTACAATTGTAGTCTTTTCTTAACAACCTAATAGAGATAATATGTTTCATATGTTAAAGGAACCATGTGAGAATTCTGCCCCACGAGTCCAATTGTGCCGTCTCTGCTCTAAAACGCTCTCCTTCTAATTTCAGAGTGATAGTCCCAGTCTATGTTTTTTCTGAGATCATCTAAGTTACAGCCTTTACAATGACAGATCTTGATGATTTCTACTATTTCAATACTGAAGTTGTCCAGGGTTTTGCACTCACTTCTGTACTGACGCTGCTGCTCGGCCCCAGCCCCCAACCCCCTTTGCCTTTTTGTCCGGTTCCGTCAGCTTTTCCTATTGCTCAGGTCGAGTCTTCAGACATCACTATGCACCAGGCCTGGACTAGGCCTGACAGAGGCATGATCCCAGAAGCTCACATTTGGCTCTTAAGACAGATGCACACGTAAGAGAGTCTAGACAGAGAAACAATGAAGTTATACAGAAAGGCCCGTGGAAACACTGGTGAGGATTACTGAACCCTCTCAGGGGCAGAAGTGGGATAAGGGAGAGCCAGAGAGAAGGCAGAGGATGGGGCTGGGTTTGTCCATTGGACAAAGTGGGAGGGAAACAAGCAAAGCTGCAGGCCCTGAGGTGCCAGTGTCCGGCCCAGGTACGTGCTCACCTGGTAGCCCTCTCTCCTCCTTTTCCCCTGCATCCTTGTGATCAGACCTTGGGTATGTGACTCAACCCTGGCCCAGGGGAAATTAGGGGAAGGCTTTTAGGAGCTTGTGGGAAGATTTCCTCTCTCTTAAGAGACATGTATAGGAAGAAAGAAGTTCACCTTTACTAGACACGGTTGTGCCTGCATATGAGTTCTAGGAGACCTGCAACCACTTTTGTAAAATGAGGGGTGACAGAGCCAAAAGATGGGAAGCATCCAGGTCCTCAGTGGCATCTGTAGCCACTGAATAAACTCTTAATGCCCTCTGCCCCCAAGCCCCGGATAGGAGGCACAGATATCCCAATCATTCAAGCCACATTTTTCCCCATTATAGTAGCCACCTTTATTTATAAAAATCCTGATGGAAAATGTATTCTTTCAGTCATTCTGAGTATTCCTTCTTAGAAAAACAAAATGGCACATAAATGGCTTTCCCACTGTCATTCCCACAAGTGGAGGTTTGTCAGGCAGCCCTCTCCCCTCCCCACCTCAGGCCACGTGTTAAAAAAAAATAAACTTCATTGTTTAGAGCAGTTATAGGTTCATAGCAAAACTGAGCAGAAGGTGCAGCGATTTCCCATATATACCCTGTACCATACATGTCCAGCCTCCCCAACTATCAACCTTGCCTACCAGAGTGAACATTTGTTACAATTGATGAATCTACACTGATGCAGCAGAATCACCCAAAGTCCATGGTTTATACTGCAAACTACTGTTGATGGTGTACGTTCCATGGGCTTGGACGAACGCGTAATGACTTGTGTCCACAAGTATGATGGGTATTCAGTGATAGAGTAGTTTCACCGCCTTAAAAGGCCTCTGTGCTCTGCCTGTTGATGTCTCTCTCTCTCCTAATCCTTGGTAACCACTGATATTTTTACTGTTTTGTAGGCGGGACCATAGAGTATGTACTCTCTTCTTCATGTTGTCTGGAGTTTTTCATGTAGCATAATTATTTTGAGATTTGTCCATATTGTTGCAGGTATCAATATTTCATCCCTTTTTATTGCTGAGTCCATTGTATGGACACACTACAAATTGTTTATCCATACACCTGTTGATGAGCATTTGGGTTGTTTCCACCTTGGGGCAATTAAAAATAAAACTGTTATGAACATTTGAATGTAAGTCTTTGCATGGGCTCATGCTTTCCTTTCTTTTGGGAAAATACATAGGAGTGGAATGGCTGGATCACATGGTACATGGATGTTTATCTTTAAGAAATGGCCTAAGTTTTCTAACGTGGTTGTACCACTTTGCATTCCTTCTGGCAGAGTGTGAGTTTTAGTTGCTTCCTGTTCTCACAGGCACTTAGTATGGTCAGTCTTTTTCATTTAACCCAATCTAATAGGTGTGCAGTGGTCTGTCATTATAGTTTTAATTTATATTCGTTTACTGACTAATGATGTGGAAAGCATGCTTCCATGTAGGTATTTGCCATCTCTATGTCTTCTTTGGTGAAGTGCCCATACCTGTCTCTAATTCATTTTGTAATACAACTGCCACAGTAACAGAATTTCTTTCTGTTAAAATATGTATCTTCTTTATAAAAAAGTAATTGACATTTATTGTAGAAAATCACCCTTAACGTTACCATTCAAAGATAAAGCTCTGGCTATTTTATACACTTCAAATGTTTTTTTCCAGTTTGTAATTTGCACATTGCTTTGATTTATAAGGGTTTTTTTGTATTTAGAGGATTTTTAAAATGCTATTACTCTTTGTCCTTCAAGACATACTTATACAATTTTACTCTCTCCACAGTTTTTTGGTTTGTTTTGTTGTTGTGTGGATGATATTCCATTTAAATATTTAATCTAATATTTATTTGATAAATTATAAATCTATATTGGTTTCCTATAGGTACTGTAACAAATTGCCTCAAACTTAGTGGCTTAAAAACGACTCAAATTTATTCCCTTACAGTCCTGAAGTTCAGATGGGAACCATCTGGGTCCTCAGTGGCACCTGTAACCACTGAAAAGACCCTCAATGCCCTCTGTCCCTAGACTCCTGATATGAGAAACAATGAATATCCCAATTGTCCTGCAGGGTTAAAACCAAGATGTCAGCAGGGCTGGTTTGCCTGCTGGAGGCTCTAGAGAAAAATGTGCGTCCTTGCTTTGTGCAGCTTCCAGGGGCTGCACGTTCTTTGCCTAGAGTCTCCCTTGATCTTCACAGCCAAGAATTGTATCACTGCAACCTCAGCTTCCATCAGCACATTTTCTTCTCTGAACTTGAGCCTCCTGCCTCCCTCTTGCAACCCTTGTGACTACACTGGGGCTGCCATTATCCTGAATAAACCACGATAATCTCCCAATCTCGAAATCCTTAATTTCATCACATCCATTTGTCATTGTAAAGTGACACATTGACAGGTCCTGAGGATTAGGACCTGGACCGCTGGGCGGGGTGGCCATGGGGATTAGTCTATCACAGTGTCTCATACTGCTTTTTAGCCAAATGATTTACCAGTTGGCGCACTATTATTTATTAAATAATTAATCCATAATTTCTTTGCTGATTGGAAATGTGAGCTTCATCATATAAAAAATTTATGAGATGTATATTTATTTCAGAAATTTCTATTCTGTTCCTCAATGGAGCACACTTTCTAACGTGCATGTCTGGTCCTCATTGCTACAGGTCACAGTTCAAACTCATGGCTCTTGAGACCTCCACCACCCTCTAGCCAGGCCCAGGGGAGTCTGGTGATCTGATGACCTACCTAACCTGCAGTTGACACAACTGTGTAAGAGTACCACCTTCTAAAGGGACACCCAAGTGAAAATACAATAGCTATGAGATGTGCAAATGTAGGCTGCCACTCCACACTCTGTGAAGAACAATGAGCTATGTTTTGATGCTTCCCAGTTTCAGCTCAACAAATATTTGTTGAGAACAATGATACACCAAATGCCAAGCTAGCCACTAGGGCTATAGAAAGAATAAGCCACCATCTTTGACTTTTAGGCATTTCTAATCTGGCGGAGAACTCAAATAGGTAAAATGAGAATTTCAGTACAGAGAGATAGACGTCACGATAAAGGTATGTTTTAGCTCACCTACCACACACACAAGTTGCACACTTGTGTATTTTTCTTGATGTTTACATTATGTTAGCATTTATTAAGAACCATCATGTTCTTCATTTTATCAAATAACAGAATTTGTTAAAATTGCAGTGTCCTTACCAGCATTTGACTATAATGATAATATCTTACAGAGGCCATTGGTAAAATTACTCTAAATACCCTGAGCTCACATTGAGAGGCTGTCTGGAATTTGCTTCCTTAGCCACATCAGCTACTTGGTGGCATAATGTCCAGCAGCCAGGGTAGGAAATGCTATAATCATTTTTCTAGTCATTATAGAGATCTCTGCTACTGACTGTCAAGCTGTGTGTTTTCAAACAAGACACTGAACTTCTCTGTGCTTCTGTTTTTCATTTGCAATATGTCAGGGTAAAACCAGGTGACCTCTAGTGTGTTTTCTAGATTTAAAATTCTATTATACCAGATCTCATTCATTGCTGGCGGGAATGCAAAAATCATACAGCTACATTAGAAAACAATGTGGTAGTTTCTTACAAAACTACACATACTCTTATATAATCCAGTAATCACATTCCTTGGTATTTATCCAAAGGAGTTGAAAAACCTATGTTCACAGAAACACCTGCATATGGATATTTATAGCAGCTTTATTCATAATTACCAAAACCTGGAAGCAAACAAGATGTCCTTCAGTAGATGAATGGATAATTAAACTGTGGTCCATCCAGACAATGGGATATTAGTCAGGACTAAAAGGAAATGAGCTATCAAGTCATGGAGGAAGCTTAAATGCATATTACTAAGTGAAATCAGCCAATATGAAAATGCTATATGCATATGAGTCTAACTATGTGACCTTCTGGAAAAGGCATAGCCATGAAGATAGTAAAAGATCAGTTGGAGAAGGGAAGTATGAACAGGCAAAGCACAGAGGATTTTAGGGCAATGAAATGACTCTGTAGGATACTATGATGGTGGGTAAATGTCATTATACATTTGTCCAAACTCATTGAATGTACAACACCAAGAGTGATTTATAATGCAAACTATGGACTTTGGGTGATTATCATGTGTTAATATAGGTTCATTGATTATAACAAATCTTCCATTCTGGTGTGGGATGTTGATAGTGGGAGAGGCTGTACAGGTGTGGAGGCAGAAGAATATGGGAACTCTCTGTACTTTCCATTCAATTTTGCGGTGCACGTAAAACTGCTCTAAAGAAAACAAAACCTATTTAAAAAAATTCTGTTACACCATAATCCCCATTACTGAAAAATCATCAAATGTATGGCTCTGGGGGACATCAAAAGTTACAGCATTTCCCAATATCTTCTCCCTAAATTCCTAAACCTTTCAATCTCAAACCTCATTGACTCCTGAAACACGGACTTTACATATGACGGAATAACCTCAGAACTGCATCTTACTCACAGATGGAGATAGCGATGGACCCAATCCCATTGTGTGGGCCTAGGAGCCTTAGTTGCAGAAGGGGAGGATTACAGTTTGTGGAGTGGGCCAGACCGAGGCCAGTCAGGGACTTTGCCAAACAGCAGGTAATGTAGGGTCAGCCCTGGGGTCTACCACCCCCCATCACTGGTTATTCTCCAGCACCAACTTGTTCCCCAGCACCAGAAATTCACTCCATACTAGGAAATCGAGGTTCACAATGGAATGTTCAGTTAGATGGAAGATGGAACTTTTAAAATAAATACGTAAAACAGGAGAGTGGAAAAGCATTTGCCTCTTGAGATTAAAACATAATTTAATATGTTGTCTTCATACCATGGAGCTGTAAATAGAAATGAGGCGGCTCTTTACATATTGAAATGGAATGATCTCCAAGCAATGCTGATTGGAACAAAAAATGAGGAGCAGAATGATATGTATTGTACACACTATTCGTGTAAAAAGAATATACAGGCATGTTATTTTTATCTATCTCACTGTCTCTGAAAGGATACACAAGAAACGAATTAATTGTGGTTGTCTCTCAAGAAGGGCCTGGGTGACTGAAGGAGAAAGGCTGAGGAGGCAGACTTTTCACTGCATTCCTTTGGTATATTTCAAATTTTGAACCGCATGTAAATAACATGAAATCCTCAATAATAATAATAATAATAATAATAATAATAATAAGTCATTAACTACAAAATTGTAGTTTAGTGTATTATACAATTAAACAAATATATTAAAGTTCTACGTTAATTATATAAATACAGTTATATAAATGTGTAAGCCAATAACTTACTATAATATAAGTAGTGGAAATATAAGTGGTAATAGTGGAAAAATAAGTAAACAATAAAGCAGATCGACATGCATTTAAGCCAATTACTAGTTGTGTGGTCTTGGATGTGTAACTTACACTTTTTGAGGCTCTATTTTGTTCTGGGCACAATGACATCTATTATTATTGTGCAGATTAAACCGACAGGCTGTAAACTGTACGCACAGGAAGCTGGTGGCTGGTGTGTGTATCAGCTCTGGGACCGGCCACCAGAGGACATGGGCAGAGAACCAGAGGATAACAGAGTCTGATCCCCCTGGGGAGAGTAAAGCGTCCCTGAGACAGAAGTTCCTCCTTTGGGAAGCAGTCTTCTGGCTGAGAGGCAGAGGCGACTTTGTAACCATGGCCCGAAAGCGTGAGATGAAGGGTCTGTCCCCCTCTGGGGCTTTGTTAGTGCTTGGCCTCATCTTAGCCTCTGTTTCTTTGGGCCATCAACAGGATAACACTTAGCATTTACACAGTCCCCAGTCGCCTGCATGGACCAAGTCGCTTCCTGGCTTGGGCAGGCTACTGAGAAGCCAGAAAGGCTGCCTGCGCCCCTGACCCGTAGCCCGATTTCTCCTTCCCACAGTCTGGCGCCTCCCGCCGGCGCAGTGACCGCCAGCGCGCGTTTGGCACCCTGTCAGCGCCGTCCCTGCAGTTCTTCATTCGCAAGGAGGAGAGGGGCCGTGAATCAACTCGTGGGTCATCAGATAGGGAAGTGGCTTCTTGTTCCCTTACTTTTGATGGTGAGTGACACTGAAGCATCAAAAGCCTGAGTCACAAGGGCAGGGGAGGGAGGCTAGGCTGCAGGGAAATTCCTGCTCCCTCACCACCTCCACCCCACCCCCAGCTCAGCCTGAGTTCCTTGGTCTATTCAACTTCTCCCTGGCTTTTAGAAATCAAATTCTGTAAAAGGAAATGAAAGATTGAAACAAAGATTTCAATATAAGATTGAAATAAAAGATTACTTGTTTTTCAACTGGTCTCTGTAGGTTCCCCTTACCCCCAACACACACACACCGTTGTTATTTGCAGACACTAAATTGTGCCTTTATTTTTTACAAATAAGCAAAGAGAAAAAACCAGAAACGTCTTAATTTAGTTGTTCATTCTCTGTAGGCATCAGGGCTCACTCAGACTGGCCTCCCTTAGTGCCCTGAAAAGAGCCAGATTTAGAAGAAATATTACTTCAGCTCTCAAGATGGAAAAAAAATCTAGCCAGGAGGCAGAGACTTTGGAAAATTACTAATAAATTGTTACTGTCTGCTATTAAAAGGATCGATAAGATAAGGCCAGAAATGACTGATGCGAGGGCCTTGTGCTTTGAGTACTAATGGGGAAAGTGGCGCCTGACAGCTCAGAATGCGCTCTGGCTGGGGCGGTACAGGCCCATTCAAACCCTTCAGCAGAACCCTGGGCAGCTCCACTCATTACCCTGGAGATCAGTAGTTATTGATGGTATTTATGAATAATTAAATCAAATGGCATGTGGGAAATTCAGGTATCATGGAAATTGCCTGATTTATGTCTGTAGCATTGAAAATGCCCCAACATGCCTCTTCTGTGTTTTATTTGTGATGCTTTCATGGGAAAGAATTGAGGTAAGGGGAGCTGGTTGCTTGTGAGACAGGAAGGAGCCCAGGCAGACAGCTGGCTCAGCCTCCACTGCGGCCCTGTCCAGCTCTTGTATCTTGTTCCTTGAGAATTTCCCTTCCCTCTGCAGGCAGCCCTAAGGGAGGCAGCATAAGCCCCACAGCAGATGGGCACTCGTTGGACCAGGCTCTTCTGTGGGACCAACCTCTCTCCCAGCTGACAGACTTTTCAAGATCCAAGAGAATGAGTCCATGTATCCAACAGCCCGACCTTTCAGTCACATACATCTGCCCATCTTCTCACTTTTTCTGCTTGTCAACTGTGCCAGCAGAGAGGCCTGTGGTGGGATTTGGAAGTGCTCCAGGAGCCTTGTGAGCTGAAAGTTCTGCCTGCTCTCCCCGTCCACCTTTTTCCTTCCATAGGATTTCCAATCCTTAGAACCTCCAGAACGCCTTGAACAGACCACATCTTCTACCCACCATCCTCCCAACATGCAGAAGTGTTTCTGTATTCTCAGAAAGCAGCACAGGGAAGCAGCTGCCCCTGCAAAGAGCAAGGCCGTGAGGCAATGGGTCATGAATGGGCTGCAAAGTAGAGGTCCAGGGCTGTGGAAAGTGGGTGGGCGGGAAATTCCAGAATCTGGACTTGCCTGAGGATGAGCCATCTTTGGGCAAAACGGCAAAACAAGCAAGTCATTGGTGGTGCCTTTGCCATTTCCTCTCCATTTACTTTCCAAATGCCCTTCAATGCCTCTCTCTTCCTCTCGGGGGAGCTCTGGATTTTGTTGCTTTTGCAGTGGATGCCTAGGCTCAAGGCAACTCCCTTCCCTTTTCTCAGACTCAAATAAGCCCAGCCTCTTTTCTGCAGGGCCTCACACCCAACCAGCTGCCAACGCTTGCAGAGCAGCCTGGGTGTCATGGGTTTAATAGTAAATCATTCGGCAAGCAGCTAAGGAGTACTGAGTGTGTGTAATGTCCTGAGCTGCAGGGCTCCCTATGTTACTTGCTTACATAATGACAGTTAATGGAGCCATCAGTCTCCCTACTGTGCAGGGAGCCCACTGAGGAATAGAGTTGTCCCTTGTACAAGGCCACACAGCACTCAAGTTCTGGAGCCCAGAGCTGGCCCCAAAGCTGGGCTTTCTCCTTGACACCTCACCCCTTCTGTAGGGCTTAGGAAGATGGATCTCTTCACAGGGCCAGCAAAGGCTCCATAATGGCAGGGGTATGACGTAAGGGCCCAGATCTTTGACCTTTGCCAAAATTGACAGGCAAGGACTTCAAGAAAGCCAGGACCTGAGGACACTGTGGCTGGAAAATGACCAACACCAAGACCCTGGAAGCTTCTCAAATCTCTTGGGGCTGCCTGGTCTGCTGGGAACAATGCTGGTGTATCCTTGATCTAGGGAAATTCAGTCTAAAACAACCGGTCCCCAGACAATGTAACCAGAGCCTGAACAGAGCAAGAATCACAGGCAGTCAGAGGGCCTGGCCTCTTAGATGGGGGAGTCCAGGGCACGCAAGGCCCTAGGAAAGGTTGTGTGGCACGTTGCACACAGAGAGTCTGCCCTCTCCACAGCCTGAGCCCAGCCTTCAAGAGACCCACACTCCTGGGGTTCACTGGTCACTGCCCCGCTTGTCAGAGGCCAAGTGCATCCTGCAGCCCTGGGGTGCCCACGACTACCAGTCAGTATTTCTACACTGTGGAGCAATCACTAACTTAGGCAGCTGACAATGTGCCATAAAACAAGCGGAGAAAACTCAGAGGAATGGCCGACAGCTGCACGGCCTCCTGCCCGGGGACCTCATTTGGTGGGGGCAGAGGGTTCATCCTCATACTCCCAGAAGAGGGGCCACTTAGGTAGTCAGCAGGGCACAAGCTCTGGTTTGATGCTGAGCCTTTCGCCGTGGGCAGGGGCTCAGATTTGTGAGCTGTTGGGTCCCACAAGGGTCAAACTGATGGCTGAATATTTTCGGAAGAGGCTTTGTCATCCACACTCAGCCTGAAGGTGGCAGCTCATCCTGTGTCTGGAGAGGTCGGGAATTTCCTTCGTTGAAGCCTTCAAAGTAGGCCAGCTTCTCTCCCCTGGACTGTCTCCAACCTTTGGAGGTTATGAAACAGCCTCAACTCTGATTTCAGAGATTTGTTGGTGGACTCATCCACATACCACCTGGAATGGCAGAGGGCAGCCTCTGGCAAAGGGTCATCACCCCAAGGGGCCTCGTAGGTAACTGTGTCCTTGGGAGTCATGTCAATGTGCATGTAAACCACTGCAATGCCACTTCTAAGTCAAGTGACCCTGGCCCACTGACCGAACCCCTCTGAGGATGAGAATCAGAAGTCCTGTGTTTTTCTCCCTCCTGCCTGCCCTCCTCAAACAAGTTATAGCCAGGTGGGTTGGAGGGATAAAGATGTGAAGGGGTGGGAGCACCCCCTTGCCCATCTGAATCCAATATGTGGTTACCAGACAGTTGGCATCTGGTGGACCTGGCATTGACCGTCACCCCTTCACACATTGTGCCTCTAAGGTGCAGGGCGCACCCTGCTGGGCACACTGGGGACTGCAGATCCAACCTCTGCCTCCCGGACAGCTCCAGGAGGGATTAATAACAGTGATAATGATTAGACACAGTACCTGCTGCTGCTCACTGTGTGCCCAGAACTCTTTCAGACAATTTATATCTATTAACTCATTTAATACTAAAAACGGTCCAGTACTGTTGGTACTCAATTTTATAGATGATAAAACTAAGGCACAGAGAGGTTAAAGAATTTGTCCAAGATCACACAGCTTGTAAGTGGCAGTTCTGAGATTCAAACCCAAGGTGATCTCAGCTCTAGATAGTGCTTTTAACAGTCAGCACCGGTGTCGATGGAGGTCAGGCACAGAATCACGGAGGAAGAACAGTTTTCAGGGATCAGAGTCTGTCCATGCACAGAGCTCAGGGCTCTGTCACTCGGCCACCAGTTGTAGAATGGACGCTCCAGAGCCCAGGTGGCAGCCAGTAGAGCTAACGCTCAGCTCGTCTCTGGGTCCAGGAAAGAAGAAACCCTGGAGAGCTTATTCCCAGAGTGTTGGGCCCCTCCTCTCCCTGCATCAACACCTGAGCTCTTTAATTCTTCTCCAAACCCTGAAATAGAACAGCGCAGGCCCCTGACAAAACAACAAACCCTGGGGAGACTAACAGCAGAATTAGAATAACGAATGCCTCACACCGCGGCGGGAGCTACATAAACATTAGAATGGAAATTAAGTTGGAGAAGAGACAGCTCAGTGGACTTTGGGGACTGTTTTTGTTTCATTCCATAGATTGCCTTTCAAAGAGAAAATTACACACTAAACATCAAGCAAATGTTCAAGGGAAGAGGGATTCTGCTTTCCTGCTGGTTTGCCTCTGAGGCCATTAATCGTGATGCCCGGTGTGACGGCCTAGATGTCTCTGGCCACCTCTGCAGACACTGTGGGTGTGGGGGGTGATAAGGGCACATTTCTACATAACTAACCTTCAGCAGAGAGAATGGCAGCGGGGGCAGCCATAACGCCTCAGCTGAAACGATTAGAGCCACTAATTGCTGCCTGGGACGATGCAAGCTCTAACTGGGGCTTTTATGAACCTGCAGAATTCCCAGGGAGCCTGCCACTGCGGCATCCAGCATCCTCCTGCAGAGAAGCAGCAGCCATTGCACTAAGCAAGGCCCTCCGCCTGCTGTCCCTTCCCTCCCCACCTCCGTTCAGTTCCCAATGTCTTGCAGTCTTATTATTCTTGTGGTGGGGGATGTATGCAGAGGTTACACTCTCATAATTATATTAAAGCTTTTGACAGGACCAACCTTTCTGTCTTCTATTTCTGTCGTGTTGAAATTCTGTTGTGCTGCTTTAATGGTTGAAATAAATGTGAGGGGAAGGATCCATCAACCCTTTCTGGAACTACGGGAGACAGTGGAGTGTGTTGTATGCCCAGAATTCACATCCACAGGGAAATTTATGGCTTGTTCTTTAGACTGCCCAGACTTGGGGAGGGGTCAGTGGTTATCCCTGTGGTCTCACATAGAGTTAAATTTATTGCATTCAATTTTATGCCCACATCAAATCGTAATGTTGAAAGCAGCTCTCAGAGGGTATCTGGCTTACCTATCTCATGGGCCAGTTCTTTCCTTGCACCCCCCGCTCGTGTTTTGACTTGACCCATGGTAGTTTGCCTTATCAGGTATAAAAAGGTTAGCATTGGCAAAGTCGAGGCTGCTGGCCAGAACTTCAACTGGCATATTGGCCAAGGTCCTGACTGCCCTCCATCCCCAGCCACCTGCTTCTCTGACCTTAAGCAGAGTTAACAGTAGAAGAGTATAATGGCAGTCACAGTAGAACTCCTGCAGAGAGCAGTGGGGTTGGAAGCAAGATGGCCTTCTCTGTATGATAAAAGGTCAAGAGAAGCATCATAGACGGAGAACCACCTGCTGTTGCTAAAGTTTCTAACCACTAACATCATATGCCAGGTCCTGAGTTACACATATAACATGCCTTATCTAATTTAAATCTCGTGATACCATCATGAATTAAGCATGATTAGCCCATTGTATAGATGAAGAAGTAGAGGCTTAGATAGTTTAAGTAACTTATCCGTGTCTTATGAAGAGTCAGTTTCATGGTTGGAATTGTATTCATAACTGAGGTTTGAACCCAGACAATCTAAAGCCTACATTCTTAGCCTCTACATTAAATTGTCAATTATACAGCCAAATGATGGAGAGAGAGGGTGGAGGAGAAAGGAGGGTGTCAGACAGTCACCAATATCCCCCTATTTTTTGGTACCCCTGGGAAATATTTCTTGGGGTCTCCAACTTTGACTCTTGCTCTCCTTTCCATCCTGCTCAGGAAGATTTCCACCAGTGTTTGATGGGCTCTAGAGGGGTCACAGCGAGGAACCACAGCCCCTGAAAACTTCACTCCCTATAAGTCCATCCATTTCAGTTCATGTTTTATGCTTGCTCATTGTCTGCCCTTTACACATTTTACTTTGGGGAAATGAGACACCATATTTTCATGAGTCTAGTCATTCCACGAGTTTCGGATTCACACTCAAGAGTTTCATTCCTGGTGAATGCATGAATTCATATCTTAGTTCTTACCAATCAATAGATGTGACATGACCAGGGTATCACAAGGTATGCCTCATTCTCACTCATAAGGACCTGTATTAGTTGAGAGTATGTTGGGCTGCAAGTGACAGAAAACCAGACTTATAGAGGTTTATGCACAAAGGGGTATATTTTGTGCACATACTCGTAAGTCTTTGGCTAGGTAGCTGCTTGAGTTGGTCCAGTGACTCAGGAGTGTCAGGGCCAGCTACTCTTGGCCTTTCTTACAAGGTTGCAAGAGGGTTGATGCTACTGAAGGCACGTGGCCACATTAAACCAAGAGGTGAATCCAGCAGCAGCATCCCTCTCATAAGACAGAGCAAGGACCTCCACATCAGCTCCTAATGGACTTCTGCTGACATCCCACTCACAAGAACTGTGTCGCGATAACTTAACAGCGAATGAGAAAGGTAGCAATTGCCCTTTGTAATGAAGGTGCCAAGCATAAGGGAGTGGGACCATCTGTCAAATCCATCAACACGTATTATTTGTCAGAAAAACCATTCCCCTGTCTACAGCCAGGATTCCCACCCAGGTTCTGCCGCTTTCTAGGTACGTGTCCGCAGGAGAGTCCCTTTATTTAGGGAGCCTTAATTTCTTCACTTGTAAAATGGACATAATAGCAGCTACTCAACAAAGTTGTTTTGAGAGTTAAGTGATGTAATAAATGTGACTGTATCATCCTAACGCCTGGCACATACTGTCACGGCTGCATCCCAGTGAAACCAACGGGGACAGATGGCAGAGCTTATACCCACGCTGGTCTTCCCCACGCCCCTTACCCTTTTCCTGCCTGTCTTCGAGCTCTCCTGACTGCCATGTAGGGCAGCCCAGGCTTGATGAGCTCCTAAGATGAAAGTGGGGGAACCACTCGACAGGCAGTGGGGCACACTGGGGCATGCGCTCGTGGTCAGACAGGCCGAGGTTTGAAGCCTGCTTCAGCCCCTCACAGCTGTGTTCTGTGGGTAAGTTATTGAAGTTCCCAGAGCCCTGGCTTCCTGGAAGGGGAGTAACGTTGGTATTGATATGATTGGATTGTTATGAAAATGAATGCAATACCACTGGTTAAACACAAGGTCAGACGTATAGTAAAAGTTACTATTGGAGATGTGGCCTGGACTCCCCCATACTAGGCCACCTTTGGGCACTAATCCACCCCAATCTTAGCCTTGCTGAGCTGGAACAAAGTTCCGCAGAAAGAGTAGGCCTGGGTTCGAATCCTGAGTCTATCCAGTTGAGCTGCCCTTTAGTTGTTTGGGCCTGAATTCGTTTACCTGGGCAGTGAGGATAAACCCTTCCCTGTGGCTATCTAGAAGGATGAGAGAGAGCCCCGAAACAGCACCAAGCACAAGCCAGGCGCAGAGAAGCACCCAGTCCTAGCTGCGGCTCTTACTGCTGGACCACAGTCAGGCCTGCCAGGTTGTGAGGAGCATGGCTTGGGGTACAAAGGTGCTTACTAGCTCTTCTGGAAGATAGCCTAGAGATTTCTTTAGGATTCTTTGACAGGGCGCCTACTTTATGAAACTCGACAACACCGCAGCCCCTGGGGCTCAGCCACAGTCGTGGGCCTTAAGGAGAGAAGAATGGACATAGGCTGTCATGCCAGCCCTGCCCTTGGGGGCCATTGCTGGCATGGGAAGTGAGGCTGAGGATGCGGGGAGGTCCCTGTGGCCACACCAGCTCTAAAGCATCAGCAATTCACTTTATGAATCTTCCTGCAGCCGTGTGGGGCCTTTGTTGGTGAGGGAGGCAAGGAGCAAGATATCTTAGATTTCTCCGTGAATCTGTTTCTATACAAAGAAGCACTTTGTTCTATGGGTCAGGTGAATCTCGTTGTTCTTGTGATTTAAGGGACAAAACAATGGGGGGAAGGTAAGTGTTTTGCTCCATGTTGCCAGAAATAGCTTCATTACCAGGGCTCTGTGGAAGGATCCCTGTTGGGATTTCATAGGACAGCTCTGCCTGCTGCCGGGACAGGACATCAGAGGACCAAGGAGCCACCGGTCCAGGGATGGAGATGCAGATTTTGTTTGCAGAACATGGAAGCGAACGCTGATGCTATTTGATGCTACTTCCCGGAAGCATTATTTCTCAATTCACTAGTAGTTATAATAGGCCTTGCTTCACCAGCAGTTAAAATCGACATTGTTAATTTGTATGGCACTTATATAAACCAGAAGAGTTGACAAAAAAATCCCCCACATATATTTTCCCACCTAACACTTAAAAGAGTTGATTGGTTGTATGAAAATTGGAGACATGAAGAAACTGAGGCACAAAGAGTTATATTTCAGTGTTCCTAACGTCTCATGTAGGAAATTTCAGAAAGGGCTCCAACCCAGGTCCTTGCCCTTGGCTCCTTTTATTACGTCATTTTCCTTGGTTCATTAGCGAGTTTTGCACTCACGCATGAGCAAGTCACGGCTTCCTCATCGGGGGGCAGCATGAGCAGTGGATCTGGACTCAGGAAGCAGCTCTACCACTACACACTCTGTGACGTTGGCACTTCACAGAGTCTGCTGTTCTGTCATCCGGAGGGAGAAAGCACCTCGCACACAACCTTGTTACCAGGCACATAATAGATGCTCAATAAGTGGTGTCATTACTATTATTATTAATAATAATATTCTCTAGTTCAGTCTTATTTAATAGCTCAGCTCCAGCAATGGGGATGACCCTCTTGTACTTTATGTATTTACTTTTATTGATCTTTAGATATAGATGGTTATTTAATTCGAATATAAGCCTCAGTTCAGGGGTTCGCATAATTCTCTGTGACACCCAACCTCTCCCCTTTCCTCATCTCCACGGCACCTCCTTGTACATATTTTTCGATTAGACTTAAGTTAGGTGACAAAAGCGTTGAAAGTACTGATACATATGTGTATCAATACAATCAGTACAAGCAAATATCCCCTTATCACCCCACCCACCAAGAAAACCCACAAAAAGCTAGGTGAATTCATTCTAACAACTTTTGAGTAGAGAAAATGAGGAACAGTTTGGAAAGACGAGATCCACACTGGCTTTGACTTGCTGGTTCATCTTGGACTGGATGTTTGTCCTCAGGCAAAGCCAGCAACCAGGCCTGGCTGACTGTGTGCTCCTGGGTTCTACAGTTGTGTCCTTCGAAAGGGGAAGAGTTTACCCAGTAACCTGCCTCCTACTTGTAAAACAGGCAGGCACCTATTTAGGCAGGAAAGGGGACAACAAGCAAAAGTAGAGAAGTTCCTCTTTAAAGTGTACGCTGTCATGTTTAGCTCCTAGAAAATCAAAATCAGGTCTTGGAAAGAAACCTCATTGTGGCACAGATGGTCTCGCCTCATAATCCCAGACAGCCTTTGGAGTGAGAGTTGAGACAAACCTAAGGTAACAGGACTTTCCACCAAGGTGGATAAAAGGTTGTATTTAAAGGGGAAATGATGCTCTCGACTTGAATAGTCATACTCAAATCATTGGGTTCCCTTTATTTTCTTTTTTCTTCTATTAGATTCATTTTTCTAAGATCTGTAGCAATTTTCTCAAAAGAAAACTTAAAAATGCTGCCCCTTGCTTGTGATAATGAGGCAATAATTTTTTTTTTTTTTCTAAATTGAACCAACCATTTTATATTCTAGCCATCTCTCCTCTCCTTCTCTGGACATGTCCCTCTTTCCTCAGCTCTGGGACAGGCCCAGGGACAATTACCCCTATAAGAAGCCACCTTTGGGTCAGAATCACGGGCCCTGTCCCATTCTCATTAATCCATGTCAGTGATGGTGGGAAGAACTCGGGGCTGATTCACAAAGGCTACGGGTGAGGAAGTGCACTCAGATGCCTGGGT
Organism: Rhinolophus sinicus; assembly: GCF_057876585.1. Taxonomy (NCBI): domain Eukaryota; kingdom Metazoa; phylum Chordata; class Mammalia; order Chiroptera; family Rhinolophidae; genus Rhinolophus; species Rhinolophus sinicus. The sequence continues at coordinate 27,478,047 of NC_142506.1, forward strand.
TAGTATCCTGGCTGCCCACTTAGAGCTGCATGAGCTTGGGCAACTTACTTAACCTCTCTGAGCTTCAATTACCTCATTGGTCAAATGGTGATACCTCCTAAGGTTGTAATGAGAATTAGGAGAATTAAAACAAGCAAAGCACATGGGAAGTACTCGTGAGGGCCATCTATTATTAATAACCATTATTAGGCATGGATTCTATAATAATCTCATAGATCTTCCTACTCACATCATCCCAAGCACTGAGGTGTGTCCTGACTAGTGCCTGTGGTCATCTGGATTTAAGACCTTTGGGCACAAGAGCCAGACATCGCGCAGTACACCATATGTGCTCACCACACCCTGGAACCTTGAAGAGGGACTCACCCCAGAGGGGTGCCACATGAGAGGATCAGCACTAGAGGTCAGGTGGCCTCATTCTCAGGCTGGTGTTCATTAGCCACCTCAAGATTTTAAAATTTTGGCAAAGGAGGCAGAAGCACTCTCAAGATGCAAATCACATAAAACTGAGTCTGGGTGTATGTGTTGTGCGTAAATGAAGCAGCTTATGACGTGGGTATTCAATTTCTGTAATCTGTTCTAAATTTAAGCATGCAAAATGTCAACTTATCTCACTATTTCGCTTGGGTTGGAAAAAAAAAAAAAGATTTGCATTTATGGCTGGATGTTATAAGAACTGCTGCTTCATTTCAAATCCTGGCAAGCCCCTTAAAAGCAGCAATTGACCAAGAAGTCACTTCCTGAGCTGAAGGTCGGTGTGTTGGCCTTGGAATGAGCATCAGTGATAAAAGCCACACTTTCTCTCCTGCCATTTTGGGGTGGAGGTGGGGTGGGGGAGGTGTTGAGGCTCCAACTGCTCCTGGTACCACCTATGTTCCCCATATTGCTCTCTAAGCCCCTCCCCTGCACCCCTCCCACAAAGCGCTGCCGCAGAGCCCCACAGAGCACTCCTGCAAGACCTGGGCCCTCGGCCCCTTAGCAAAGGTGTGCCCTACCTGAAAGGGCTCCCCTGGACTTAGTGCTGGGGCCTAAGGGACAATGCCTAGCTTTGGGATCCCAAGTCACTTACCAGGGTAGGTTAAATATGTATCTTGGTTTTGTTTTCTTAGGTAACAGCCTTCTGTTTTCCTTATCAAAAGCCTGATAAGAAAGCTTTGTGAAGGCTAAAAATCCTCTCTGAAAAGACAAAGGACATGAGACCTGGTAGCACTTTTTATTCATTTTCTAACCAGGTCTAGTTACACCCTCTGGTATAGATAAGCAAATTTATTTCCTTTGTTGTAACTTGGAGCTAAGATGGCAGAACTCTGTGGGGTATCCTGTGGTTTCACAGCCTGATTAATAGTGTAGACATAGATCATAAATGGTCAATTACTCCTCATTGGCAAGAGGTACACCAAAGGCCACCGAGTCTAAGCCATCCCCTGACCAATTGCAATCTCCATTTCCCCATTTTAATTCTCAGTACATTACTCTCCAATAGTTTTCTAGTTTGTTTATCTTCAATCTCCGGCACACAATATAAACTCCTGAATTCAATCTCGGCCAGCTGTGTCCACAGAGCCCCAAATACTATGTGGTTCTGCACTGGAGGCTCTTTGCAGCGTTAACTTCTATTATGTAGGAAAGGCCAGGAAACAAGTGAAGAACCAGAAGAGGAAGGAGAGCCCCACTGGGTAAGGGGACATCTGGATATCCACCAAGGAAAGGAAGCGGTTTCCCAGAGAAATCCAAAGCCGGCGTGATAACGTGAAGGGAGAAGAGAGTTAGGATGCGTGGCTCCCTCCTTTTTCCATTGCTGGAGCTACAGGAATAAACAAGAATTTCAAGTCTCAACCAAGTTTTTCAGTGAAGCTTCTCCTTCAGCAATTTGCTTGCTCGATGTTCACATAACCCTCTTTTCCATTCTTTGTGCCCATGAATAGTTTCAAACCAGCTGCTGAATCCATCCCTCCCTCTGCTCCCATTGCCCTCATCACAGCTGCAGGTGCTGTGGCATCAAAGTCCACACTAGACAGCTGGTGGGAGCATAACAAACTCTCTGTTGGCGTCCATACCTACCTACCTAAACCAAGACTTCCCAAACTCACTGACTATATGTGGCTCTGTGGATGTCACACACTGACTTAGAGATGTCAGTCAAGAAAAATCCCCCCTGAGGGAAGAGGGAGTGAGGGTGGGGACAGTCCTCAGAAGTCCTCAGAAGCACTGCCATATGCAGAGGGGAGTGGCTTTGAGCAGTGAATTGACTTGCTCAGGTTACAGAACAAAATGCCACTACTTGGTGACTTGAACATTTTTTTTTTTCACAGTTCTGGAGGCTGGACGTCCAAGGCATCTGCAGGTTTGGTTTCTTCTGAGGCCTCTGTCCTTGGCTTGCAGATGGCCACCATCTCACTGTGTTCTCACAAGGTCTTTCCTCTGCGTGTACACATTCCTGGTGTCTCTCTGTGTGTCCAAATTTCCTCATTTTATGAAGCCACCAGAAATATCGGACTGCAGTCAACCCTAATGACCTCATGTTAACTTAATCACCTCTTTAAAGGCTCTGTCACCAAATACAGTCACATTCTGAAGGATGGCTTAGGACTTCAACATATGAATTTTGCAAGGGTGTAGTCCAGCCCATAATAAGCAGTGTAGAAGCACGAAACCATGGGTACCATTGGCTTTGGAGGTTTGAAAGGATGAGAAGTGGAAAGGAAAGAAGTAGAAATGTCGACTGAACAATAATATCAGCTACGTATTCCATCACCAAAAAGGATTTATTCAGGAAAAGGAAAAAGGAAATGGAAAAAGGGGCTGTAACTCAGCATGTGCAGACCCAGCAAGCCACACGCACATTCTGGCTTGTGCGCTAAGATGGAGGGTATTTAAGGCAGGGAGACAAGAAGTTAGAGCCATAGAGTTTTACGAAAAGGATTTTATGAAAAAGAAGTTAGGACCTTGGAGTTCAACCAGGTGGCCTTATGAACGTCCGTGAGGTCAGCTCCTGCCATAGACATTCCAGCCTGATCCGTTTCCTTGAAGTCCCGGTTCATCTTAGTCAGAACTGAGGGTGAAGTCTGGTGTTTAAAACAATTAATTAGAATGGGGATTGTGTCATGGGTTCAATTGTGCTCCCCTCCCCACCGCCAAAAAAAAAAAAAAAAATGTTGAAATCCTAATCTCAAGTACCTCAGAATGAGACCTCATTTGGAAATAGAGTCTTTACACAGGTAATGAAGTTAAAATGAGGTTTTTAAGGTGAGTCCTAATCAAATTTAACTGATGTCCTTATAAAAAGGGGAAATTTGGACACAGAGAGACAAACAGAGAAAGAAGATGTGAACGTGAAGGATTGGAGGGATGAATCTATGAGCCAGGAATGACAAAGATTGACAGTAAACCACTAGGAGATTCCCCTACAGTTTTCAGAGGGAGCTCTAGCTCTTTTTCGGACTTCACAATTTAGATATTATTTTTTAGAACATCAATGCTAGATTTTTCCAAATTTAGAATTTAAAAAAATTTAATTACCCCTTTTCCTGGATCTCAGACTTATCTCCTGGTATTTCTTTTCTCTTTATAGTGCAGCCTTTAGAATTTCCATTAGTGAGAGTTTGGAGATCAACTTCCTCAATATTTATCTGAAAATATCCTTATTTTGCCCATTTTCGAGAAGTACTTCCATTAAATATATCAATCAAGGTTGACAGTTCTCTTATCTCAGCATTTGGAATATATTCTCTCACTGTTTTGTGACTTCCATTGTTGCTGCTAAATCAGTTGTCAGTCTAATTGTCACTTGTTTGTAGTTATCTTTTCTTTCTCACTGGCTGTCTTAATTATGTCTTTGCCTCTGATTCTGCATGTTTATAAGGATGTGTCTAAGTACCTTCTTTTGTCTACCTTCTTTTTGTTTATTCTGCTTTTAAGTCATAGGACTTCATGAAGTTAGGATTTGTGTCTTCATGGTATTTGGGAGATTTCTTTTCTTTCTTTCTTTTTTTCTGCAGGGGGGTCTGGAACAGATTTTTTTATTTCAGAACAATTTTAGATATACAAAAGCACAAAGGTAGTGCACAGATACAGGATAGTATACATACCCCACACCCAATTTCCCATACTATTAACATTTTACATTAGTAGGGTACATTCTCATTCTTTTAAAAATTCTGCTTCTCACCAATTCTCTCTGTCCTCTTTTGTAACTCTGATCAGATGTATACTGGCATTTTTACTCTATCTGAAATGTTTTTTAACCACTCTTTCATTATTTTCCATCTCTTTTGAGCCCTGTCCTTCCATGTAATTTATTTAGACCTATCTTCCAGTTCATCAATTCTTTCTTCAGCTGTGTCTAAACTTATGTTTAACCCATATATTAATATTTTATATTTCATTTATTATAGTTTTGATTTCTATAAATTCTATTTTTTTAGACTAAAATTTGGATATTGCACTTTGATAGTCTGCTGTTCCTTACTTGTGTTTTAAATTCCCACTTTGTTTCTTTAAACATGTTATATTCTCTATTTGATAATCCCAAATCTGAAGTCTTTGTAGTCCTGTTGTTTACTTTCTATTCTGAATCTTATTCATGAAATATTGTCTCATTTTATGTTTCACAAGTTTTTTTTTCTTTATAAATGCATATTTGCTGCAATTTTATCAATAAAAATTACGGCCTGGGTTGAGAGTATAACTAGTGTTTGCTAATGCCAAATGGAGGTACTACAGACAAAAGTAACCTTAAATGACAATACTTGGGTTGGGAGAAGGGGTTACTTGGTCAAGTCCAAGACAGACAATTGTCCCTGTTGTCTGTCTATGAGTTTCTGTTTAATTTCAACTTTCTCTGTGAGTGTAATTCTTTTTAAAACCTAGAAATGCTTGTGATGGCCTTTGATCTGCCTCCCCACCTTGATTCCATTCCTTTGGGCACTGATGTTCTAGGCCAGTGGGATGCATACAATGCCCCCAGGGTTCACTTGCTCCTGCACGGTGCTGACTTACCTTCCTGGATCACTGAAGCTGTTTTGCACCAGGCTACCACCACAATGCTCTCTAAACCATGTATAATTTATATATTTTATATTTATTATGAAAAATTCCCTCAAATATATAATGATATAAATTATATGTGCATATTTAAATAACATATATGTACATTTTAATGAATCTGTATAAGTGAGCAATTATTAATGTTATGCTGAAGAGGTATGGAATGAGAAAGAAAGATGACTTTATTCAGACTATGGCAAGCAACAAGCAAAATAAGAGACACAAAGATTTGTCCAATATATTTCCACTAATGAGATGGGATCATGAGTGGGATACCTGTTTTAGCGTTCAACACCTTGTTAAGGTAAATAAGAGAAAACTTTCATTAAGAATTACAAATATGCCAGCAACAAATCTTGGCTGCCACGTTTTCCACACAAGGGAGGGTAGAGAAAGGCAGGGAGAAGTCAGGGCTGACTTTACCAGCACTTGAGTCTTGATAGGGAATTAATAAAAAGGTGATATTAGCAACCTTAGGCACACGACCAGCAACATTCCCAGTCAGTCCCTAACTCAATTCTTAGTTTTCTTTCCAGTTACACTTAGCAAAAGTTGCAACGTGACCTTTATAGCTAGTTATCTGAGTTACCATTGTTCCTGTTCCTCTCAAAGTCACTGTCTGATCCTTAGAATCTCTCTTCCAAGCTCTCCTAATAGCTGTTTTCACAGATATATAAATGGAATTCTCCTAGTTCTTCTTTGGGTCTGTGAGCACAGCCTACCAAAGCAGCCTATGGCTCTGGAAGTGGTCACCTAGCCCTGAAATGGGACCAGATAAGGAGAAAGCTGCTGACAGAACAAATGAGTGTGTTTGGGCCTCTGAATGCCTGGGGATACAAAAACATCGTAGCTTTATGTGTGCTGCAAATATATGTGATTTGAAGTCAGCTTGCCTTTGAATGAGGAAGATCTAAAATATCACTGTACTGAAATAAACTCTTTGTTTACTCTAAGCCACCAAGGACCATTTAGCTTATCACTGTCGAGAACGTGGGATCCTTGTGACAATCAAAGAGGGTTCACTGTTGGCAGTGACTGGGAGGCTCGGCCTTGGTGATGATGATCCGTGACTTTTATCTTCCGTTGATGGCTTCTCAAGGCTGAGACCCTGGTGATGTTTTCCTCTCGTTTCTAAGTCATAATGAGGAAACCTAGAGTCTAGATGACTACAAAGAGGTAAAATATCTCAAAAGGATCAGATTATTTACTTCTTTTTATAAGGTTTTTATCAGAGATAGTGCCTGCTTTTATGAAAAAACCATAACATGAATTTTGCTATGATAGACTCAAGCCAGACTAATTGCAACAAAAACAGAGGCTTACCTTAAGAGACAAAACTAAAGGTATCCCTGATTGGCTCTTTGTATTCTTCTGTAAATAATCTGTTTATGCCATTTTTTAAATCCTTTTTTTCTTTTAGATACCCTTTTGAAATTGTTTACCTTTCTTATTAATTTAGCTACTTGGTGGTTTTCTTTTTCTTTTTTTAATACCTTTTCTTTCTTTACTAGAGAAGTTTTTAATTTTATATAATCAAATCTGTCAATCTTTTTCCTTAAGACTTCTGGGTTTTGGGGTTTTACTTTGTCTTGTTTAGGAAAGCTTTTTTTTTTTTTAATCGCAAGATTACAGAGATATTCTAATTATCTAGGTTTGTTACCCCCCCCCCCCCATCTTTAATCCATTTGGAATTTATCTTTGTGTGTGGTATAAGGATCCAACTTAATTTTTTTCCTTTTATGATCATCCCTCATTGCTTCTTGTGGCCTATTTGGCTGTTTTGAAAGGATACGACTGGAAATGATCAGCCTACAATGTAGTCCTGAGATCAGCAGTAGGATTCTGTTCTGTTCTGTTCTGGCTGCATAAATGGTGGGGTTTCGTTCAAGTGGAAAAAGTGCAAGTGAAACCAACCAGGGGTACTTAGTTGTAACAAACATGAACAATTTGCTGTTTTTCTTTCAGAAGATGCTCTGACTGCTGCTCTCTATCACTTCAAATTAATTTCCTTTCAATTTCAAAAAGAATCATTATACATTTACTTGATACTCTGCACCTCCGGAATCAACACAAGATACAGCCCTGTGTTCAGAGTGCTCATAGTCTTATGGGAAAACCAGTTCATACATATATACACACACACATATACACAAAAACATACACATATGTAATTAACATATATATATATATATATATATATATATATATATATATATATATATATATACATACATACATGCAGATGAGGTGCATAAACACTCTAAGGCAGTATGTATTAGTGTACTATGACTGCTCTAATGACTGCCTGCCTCCCCTCCAAGTCTCCAAGAGGGAGGGATGGCGTCATTTTCATTTGCCTGGAACAAAGGAAGGGATTTGTAAATGTTAGTTGAATGTAAGTGAAATAATAGATAGTATAGGAACTGAAACAAGAGAGAAATCTTCATGGTTAATAAAGGTCAGAGGATGTTTCCAGAGGCAGCATTGGAAGGGTTTGCAGAGATGGAAAAGAGGAGGAGGGGCCGCCAGGCTCAGCTGCCCCTGAGTATAGAGTCTCTTGGAACCAATTTTCTCTGTTCTCACATATTCCTTCAGGTTGTCTGGGGGTGAGGGGTGGGGTGGGGGCAATTTAAAAACTGCAAAGAGGATGTTGATCTCCTTCAATCATCCATCTGTAAATGCTCCCAGAGCCCCGTAGCTTTTCAAACCCACAGAAATAATTTTCTGGGAGCAACTTCCCTGCTGACTGTCCTCTCTGCGGGAGCGCCCAGCCGAGCGTGAGGCGCGCGCCCAGAACCCATCTGTCACAGGGCATTAGCTCCGTGAGTACACACGGTGCTCACAGTGCGGAAGATACAAACACCCTCGGCGGTCTCCGCACCAGGTTGAGCCTGACCTCTCCTCTCAGAGCCACTTCTAGTGTCAGTCACCAAACAACAGCAGATTTTCCGCTCTCGGGGGTGACACAGCTGGCCGTGAAGATCCTGACCCCACAAGTCAGCACTGAGCGAGACAAAGAAAAAGTGCTGAAGACAAAAGAAAGGACCCCAGCCCATATCCTGACTCGGAGTGCCTTGAGTTTGCCTGGCGCACATTCCTGGGCGTCGGGACACTAGAACAAGGGCTGTGGCATTGCCGGGAGAACACAGGCCCATGTGGGTCAGGCTCCTCTGCGTCCTTCTCTGCTGAAGAGAACGGTGCGCCCAGCTCGCTGGAGCAGAAAGGTGGGAAATCGGACCCCCTCCTTTCCTCCCTGGCGAGAGAGCGGATACTCTGGGGCACACCAGCCTACCAAGTGTGTCCCTGACCCCAGCCAGCCCCGCAGGCAAAGGGTTTCATTTCCAAAATGACCACTCACAATTTCTTTTTAAATTAGTTTTAGCAGAGACACTTTTGATAATCACTGACCCTTTTCTGTTGTTTTCTCTTATAGGAAATTTGGAGGCTCAGTGAGGGGTGGCGTGAACGAGGCGATGGCTGTGCATGACGGTGGTTCTCTCATCCTTGCCCTTCTGCCCTGGTACTGAGTTGGGCTCGGAGTTCAATTTCCCTCCCTGACACAGGTAATGCAAGCAGCATTGGCCTTCCCTACCCTCTTGGCCCAAGATTTCCTCAAATTGCTGGCATATTAAAACAAAGCCACTGTAGGAAAGACCAAGCGGGGGATCAACAGCAAGTGACTTCGCTTGCCTGCCCCTTTCCTTGTCTCTCTACGTCACGCCCTCTGCCGGCTCCGCTCGGTATTGCTGGTGATCCTGTCCGACCGCGAGGAGTCCTTCCGCTCCCACCCTCCGCTGGTTTCTCGACTGCGACGGCTGCAGCCAATCTTCTACAGGCCACACTAGCCACTAGCAGCTCCAAACTAAACTCATCTGTAAAATGGGGATGCTACCCACCTCCAGGATAGTTTGCAGAACCTTGGAGACAAAATGACCGTAAAGCACTTTATCGGTTCACCCCACACATAGTGTGTGCCTAAAAAGTGCGTATTGGCTGTGGCCACTTTCCCGACCTTGTCATCCCATTTTGGCCTTTAAGATAATTTTTGGAATTTTTAAATTTATGTAAATCCAAACAATACATTCTAATCTTCTCTCAAAATGGAGAGAAGCTCCTCCTCCTTTGCATCCTGCAAGGAACACCCCATCTGGTTCTCCAAGGACTCAGAGTGGGGAGACCCACACCCCGGGGTCTCCAGTCTACTTCTCCGAGCGCAGGCTTTTCTCCAGACCTCAGACCTGGGATTTTTGAGGTCTACAGAACAGGTCCTGAGACCAGCTGTCACAGCTCACACAGGAACTTGGCTACCTTTAGGGCACTCCCCGACAGGAAGCCTTCCTTCCTGCCAGGGTCCCACAACAGGGAGAAGAAATGTTAAATTCTGCAGTAGTTACTGAGTGCCTCCTCCGTGTGGGGCACTGTTCTAGAAGCCGGAGCTACATCATTGCACAAAACAGATATTCCTGTCCTTATAGAGCTCATGTTACAGGAGGGGAGGGCAATAAACAAATAATTCTGAATAAATAGAAATAAGTTAACACAAATGAATCTTTTTGCAGCTTACACCAAATAAAATATATAGACTTTTTCCCAGTGCCAGTTTAATTCTGACCTAATGGCTGTAAGGACCTCTCTCATCTCCTAAGGCCACAGGAGCTGGTAATAGAGTTCTGCAGAGATTTGGTTTGAGCATCTCTTTCAAAAACCCACATAGATGGAAGAGTAGGCCTAGGAAAAGGGGCCCTACACCCACAGTGACATGTGAGAAAGTTCAAACTTGTCCAAATGTTTAACTACATTCTGCAAACCTGAAACTAGAGAGAATGCAAGTATAAAAGGCATTTCATGGTAAACCAGTAGAGCTGGTTCAAAATCTTTAAAAAGAAATAGCCTGCACAATATAAAACCCTGAGAGAGAATCTACCTCAGCAGATCTCTACCCTGCAGCAATCTTGCCCAAACAACTGAGGCTGGTGCTGTGGAAGGTTACCTGAAGGAGAAGTCACATGCTTCTAAACTAATTAATCCTGTGCATTGAAAAGTAAATTCCTTCTAGAACCTTCATTTACTGTAGTTATTCACACACACACACACACACACACACACACACACACACACAGCCATTTTAAATTTTCCTTCTAATCCTTATTTTCTATGAGAACTTGATCTTTCCATCAGCGCTTTCCATTCTACCTACCATGGAACACTCTAGCTCCAAATCTTTGCTTGGCTGATGTTTCTTGTTCTTTGGGAGTCAGCTTATTTGTCATCCCCTCCTGAGAAGGTTTTCCTGACGACTATGGTATCTACCATTCAGCCCACGCTCTTCACCCACCCAGTTACTTCCTTTCAGAAGGAAGGGAAGAACTTAATCTAATTTATTTAGTTTTATCAGAACTAAATATAATCTGAAATTATCTTTTTCAGTCATTCATTTATTTGCTCCCTTGTTTATTGTATGTCTGCCTCCACTAGAAGATAAGCTCCATGGGAACAGGAAATTTATCTTGCTCGTTCTCTTCCCAGCTCCTAAAACAGTGTTTGGCAAGAGTAAATGCTCAATAAATATTTGCTGACTGAACAAATGAAAATCTGTCAGATTTGACTTAGCAAAGCAGCTTTGATTTTGCTGCTACCTCAAGCAACCATCTTATTTGCCTTCCTTTTTTAACACAGTCCAGTGTGTTCTGTCTCCATTTTTGATCATTGCCTCATCAGTCTGGCTTTATATGTGGTCCTATCTCCTTTCTTATTCTTTTTTTTTTTTTTTTTTTAAAGATTTTATTGGGGAAGGGGAACAGGACTTTATTGGGGAACAGTGTGTACTTTCAGGACTTTTTTTTCCAAGTCAAGTTGTTGTCCTTTCAATCTTAGTTGTGGAGGGCACAGCTCAGCTCCAGGTCCAGTTGCCGTTGCTAGTTGCAGGGGGCACAGCCCACCATCCCTTGCAGGAGTCGAACTGGCAACCTTGTGGTTGAGAGGATGCATTCCAACCAACTGAGCCATCCGGGAGCTCAGCGGCAGCTCAGCTCAAGATGCCGTGTTCTTAGTTGCAGGGGGAGCTGCCCACCATCCCTTATGGGACTCGAGGAATTGAATTGACAACCTTGTGGTTGAGAGCACACTGGCCCATGTGGGAATCGAACAATCAGCCTTCGGAGTTAGGAACATGGAGCTCTAACTGCCTGAGCCACCGGGCCAGCCCCCCCCCCCCCCCCTACCCCACGTCTCCTTTCTGAAGCAGCTCTTTTGAAGGTCAACCACATCTCCTTCATGGTCAGACCCAAAAGCCTTTCCTTGGCCTCAGCTTCTCTGACTTATCTCTGGATTTGGCAGTGAGGAAGTTTCCTGAGATGCTTCTCACAGATGTGATCCTAGACAAAGCTGAGACCTTTGCTTTTCAATGTGTTTTAATTTTGTCTCCTTAAATATATGTTCTCCCTATAATAAGAGTGTTCCTTGAGGTTCTGTCCTTAGAGCTTTGCTTTTTCCCCTCTCTCTTCTTTACATCAAAGATTGTATTTACTGCTCTGTCTTCATCATCTCTCACCTGGATGATATAAGAGTCAGGGCAGAGTTTCATACATGGTAGTTCTTTAGTCCTAGGAGAATGTTGGATTATTTTTCTGCATTCACCCTAGTTCAGGCATGATCATGTGACTTGCTTTTGCCAATGAAATGTGAGCGAAAGTGTCATGTGTTACTCCAGGCAGCAGTTTTATGAGCCAGCCCTTGGTTTGCCATGCTCCTCTTTCCCAGTCTCTGTGATCACTGAGAATATGTTGAGATGGAGCCTCCATCAAATTGAGTCCCTGAGTAACTAGGATGAACAGAGTCTCCTTTCTAAACTGCAGTGGCTGTGGATTGTCAGTTAAAAATAAACCCATTGTTTCAAACCACAGGGATTTGTTTCAGGGATTTCAGTACAGCTTGTTATTGCAGCATAGCCTAGCCTATCCTGACTGATACAACAGCTCAGTTTGACTTTTTTTTCTCAAGCTCCATTTCTCCAACCACTATCAAGATTTCTATCTGGCTTTACTTAGAGAAGTATAAACCCAGCATATCTATATCTAGACTCATCATTTTCCTCCCCAACCCTTAAACATACCTCTCCCCCTGTCTTTTCTATTTTGGCAAATAACACCAACACTGTTCTAAACATAAACTTTGTACAATTAGTAACCACATTTTGTCCCAGCTTTACTTACAACTGTGCTTTGTTGTTCCCATGTGGGCCTTCTGGGTCTAGTCCAGTCTTAACCTTCATTCCTAGACTATTGCACCTCTTGAATCATCTCACTGCTTTCATTCTCTTCACTTTATAATCAACTATACTTCCTTTGTCATGGGCCCTTCATGAATGTGATAAAGGTAAATGCCTAGATCATACTATTCCTTTGTTCAGAAACCTCAGTGTGTCCCCATTGTCTACTGGATAAACTGCCAGTCCTTGATCTGGCATTTAGGAACCTGATCTTTTTTTCTCTCATTTCTAATCTCCTCTTCCATTCCTCCTTTGCGTGGATCTTCCATGAGCACTACACTACTTAACCCACTATTAATGAGATATATCCTGAGTTTTTAGAAATAATTCTCCATCCTTGCTTTTCTTCCCACATATGCCTGTCAAAACCCAAGTCCACTTTCATAATCCTGCTGAGATTCCACTTTCTTCACAGAACCTTCTCTGATCACTCCAACCCAAAGCGACTCCCCTCTCCTCTGACCCTGAGGGCACTTGCTCTGCTCTATGTCTTGCTGTCACAGTAATTTCTGCAGAAATCTCATCATCCTATTGAACAGTAAGCTTTTCTTTGGGAAGTCACCATATCCTGAATGTCTTTGGCTTCCCCACAGAGCATGGTTTCTAACTTTGCTTTTCCATAAACATTAATTGAGTGAAGAAGTACCAGGGCATGGTTCAATTCACAGAAAAGTGTGCGACTAAGTGAAGAGAATTCATGCAGGAATTTCCCATTTTGACAAAACAGAGCTCTATTAAGCTTAGGCAACAATTACTGTTATTATTGTTGACTTTTAGTTTTGTAAGTAATAAAAATGGGTCATCACTGGGTTATGAAATTTTATTTTATGTGAATTAGAGATGTACTCCTAGTGATAATAACCACCTAAATCTGAGAAATGTTTGTAGTTCACCATCATTAGTTTTTCCCAGTATAGTATATTAAAGAAATATTGCCAGACCCCAATTGTATACTTACGGCAGTTTATTCATAGCACAGTAAGCACTGGAGAAGTAATTGGAAACCCTCAAATCTCCCTGCTGTCACTTCTTCCAGGAAGAAAAAAATCATTATTAGTGAAGTGGCTCCTTTATAACCTTCTCCTTGCTCTTGGATATCAGCTTCCACACATTACCCATCTAACCCTGGGAATATGAATGACATAATGTTGTAAAGCAATGAGTGACCATGGAGCTGGTGACTCTCTAAAGGTGGGAAACAAATATAAACATGAACTTGTCTGAGAATTCTCCATATCAGTGGTTTGTAAAGTGTGTTCCCAGACCAGCAGCACTAGCAGCATCTGGACACATGTTGAAAATGTAAATTCTTAGACCTACCAAATCAGAAACTCTGGCAATAAGGCCTAGACAGGGCCTTCATGGTGATTCTGTAGCACACTCAAGTTTGAGAACCACTGTTCTGTATCATCAGTTAAGCCCTAAAGTTAAGAGAACTGAGTAAATTCCATCACCCAGTGTGGTCAGAAAATATCTCTGGGCTTCAGGTTGCTCATCTGTTCATAATACATTAGGCCTCTTTCTGCACTGATACCATGCTCATATTTGATGACAGGGTTGGTATCATGGCTTAACAAACACCTAAATTACAGATTATGATACAGCCTATCTCTTTGGTTAAAGAAACAGAGACCTACCACGGTAGCTTAAGTAAAGGTGAGGGGAGTGGGGAAGTAATATCAAGAATCATAGGAAGTGATTAGAATCCCTTGGATATATAAGAAACAGATATCTAAAACATGGTGGGTGGGGGGTTTTCAAACAACCTGTAGTTGAAGAATGGTTCTGAATTCAAGATTTGTCAAAACATCCTGGCAGAGTTTTAAAGCTACACCTTGGTTGTGATGTAATTACAGTCTTATGTGTCCGCCTTTTTTTTTTTTTTTTATCCTGCTACCATTAGCTTCTTTCTTTTAATCATGTTTCTGATCCTCCATAATTTTGAGTTGCAGGGCTAATTCTTTCAATGTTTTTCTCTTGAGATAAAGAGTATGATAGGTCTAGCTTATCTTTTGGGTGCCACATTATTGGTCATTTGTGGTGATAGTCAAGTATTTAATAACTGATACAACACAGACATCAACCAACCAGAATGGAGAATCAACCAATTAGAACAAGGTGCCAACCAATTAGAATAGGCATTGACTGTACACATCTGGCACAGCCATACCAAAGCATGCTGCAGAGTATCAGGCTGAAATAATGGCTGTGTAGCTTCTTCCCTTTAGAAGGGACTTTGGGCACAGAAAATAAAATCATATAGGCAGAAACTATAGGAGTTGGGGGGATTTGTTTGTTTGTTTGTTTTTTGCTCAACATCCCATCCACAGTGCCTGACACTCATTAAATGTTCAACAGGACATATTTTTGAAAACTACATTTCTAAATATTTAAATAACACCAATAATACAATTGAAACACAAGCTCTAAGTCAAATCTAATATTGTATTGCTTCCTTACAAATGGGCTTTGAGTCTCCTTGTCAATTCCTTTTGCCTTAACCCCTGCCTTACCAACATTCACATGAACCATTTCAATGACCTTCTAATTCATATTCCTGCCTCTTGAATCTTTCTTACTCATACAAATTCCGTACTCTCTCCAAAGCATCTCTGTATTCCAGTGTTTACGTATTTCAGTTACTTAGCCATTCTCCTGTATGAGAATATATGCATGAATAGGAAAAGTATAAAGATATGCATAAAAGTGATAAAACATAAATACAAGATAACGGTTGCCTCTACGAGTATGTGAGTATAAAGAGGAGTTAGAGAAGCAGAGCTGTCATCCTGTTGAGTTGAGGAATCAAGGAGATGAATTTAATTTATGGGCCAGAATACTCGAGAAAAGAGAGCTGTAGAGAACCTCGGGGTAACCTCAGAAGTCAGCATGAGAATTTACCTCAATTCCTTGGCTGAGACCCAGACCATGTGTGAAAGGGCTGGAATCCAAAGATCAAATATTTTGAGAATATTAGCTGAAAGATGATGCTAGGAGATGTTGGAATTCTAGACCAGCCAGAGTACAGACACCTCACTGAGTACTTTACACATTCAATTATGACTCCAGAGAGAGCATGCTTTAGGAAAGAGGGCCACGCTCTAAGACTAGGTTTGAAACTGAAATAGACTTGCCCTAATAGAGAATGAAACAAGCCTGACAGGACCAAAAGTATCCACCAATATCTTAAATTTAAATACAAAGAGAAGCACACCTAAGTACCATGTAGTCAAATTGCTGAAAACCAAAGAGGAAGAAAAAAATCTTAAAAGCAGCTATATACATAATTTTAAAAGTTACGAAAAGGGAAAGAAGCGTCTAAATAATGGCTGGCTTCTTATCATAAATAATGGAGGCCAGAAGCAGTGGAATGATCCTTTAAAGTTCTGCAAGAGGGGGTGAAAAACTCAACACAGAATTCTTTATCCAATAAAAATATACTTCAAAAATAGGAGTGAAATAAAGATATTTTCAGGGGCCAGCTTGGTGGCTTAGGCGGTTAGAGCTCCATGCTCCTAACTCCGAAGGCTGCCGGTTCGATTCCTACATGGGCCAGTGGGCTCTCAACCACAAGGTTGCTGGTTCGACTCCCTCAAGGGATGGTGGGCTGCGCCCCCTGCAACTAGAAATGGCAACTGGACCTGGAGCTCAGCTGCGTCCTCCACAACTAAGACTGAAAGGACAACAACTTGACTTGGAAAAAAGGCTTGGAAGTACACACTGTTCCCCAATAAAGTCCTGTTCCCCTCCCCCAGTAAAATCTTTAAAAAAAAAAATTCTGCTAAAGAAAAAAAGATATTTTCAGAACAATAAAAACCTAGAGAATTTGTTGACCGCGGACCTGCATTACAAGAAATGCTAAGGAACATTCCTCAGGCTACAAACAAATGGCACAAGACAGAAAACTGCATCTTGGGACGGAATGAGAACCAGAATTAGTAAATATTATTGGAAAATATAAAATAATATCTTTTTTTCTTGTAATTTCTTTGAAAGACAACTGATTATTTAATGCAAAAATAATGCACTGCTTTATGGTGTTTTACTACTTATGGAGACAAAAAAACCCACTAAGAATAGCAAAAAGGATAGGCAGGGTAACGAGATTTTTGCTGTTGTAAGGGTCTTACATTTTATGTGAACTAGTAAAATATTAACTTCACATTAACACTAATAAAATAATTTAAGGATTTATTTGTAATCTATCTAAAAGCAACCATAAAAAATCAGTGCAAAGCGAAGAGAGGAATTAAAATGGAGTATTTAAAAAATACATTAAAGACAGGAAAAGACAAGATAAAAGTGGATAGGATAATTTGGACACTTAAACTCAACCATATTAATAGTAGTACTACATGTAAATGAATTAAACATTACAATTAAAAGGAAGAAAATCAGACGCGATTAAAAAGCAAAAGCCAACCATATGCTGCCGGAAAGAGATGAAGACAAAATTTAAGTAAATTAAAAGCACAAACAGGTTAAGAGTAAAAGGCTAGAAACAGCAAGCATTAGAAATCTAGTGTATTTCAACACTAAGTAAAATTCCAGACAAAGAATATTACCAGTGATAAAAGGGTACTGCATGATGTAACAGTTTAATTCATCAGGAACATATAACACTCATATATATTATGCAATTAATAACAGAGGTTCAGAATATATGAAGGAAAAAAATGACAGAATTAAAGGGAGAGATTGACACAACTACATGTAGTTGTAGATTTTATTACTTCTCTCTTAGTAACTGATAGAACAACTAGGCAATCACTAAAGACATTGAAGATTTTAACAATAATATCAATCAACTTGATCTAATTAATATTTATAGAACACTAACACTAAAGGCAACTACTGCAGAATGCACATTCTTTTTAACATTTTGGAATGTTCACCAAGACAAGCAATATACTGAACAATAAAATATGTCCAAACAAATAGCAAAAGATCAAAATCTTGTAAGGTTTATTGTCTGGTCAAAATAGAATTAAATTAGAAATCAATAACAACAAGATACCTAGAAAATTCCCAAATATTTGGAATTAGTGCTCTTGTAAATAGCCCACGGATGCGAACAGCAATCACAAAGTATAATAAATATTTCAGCTGAATGATAATGAAAATATGTCAACATTTGGGTAGTTACAGCAGTGTTTAAAAGGAACTATAAGGATTATATTAGAAAAAAAAGAAAGGTTTAAAATCAAAGATCTAAGCTTCCACTTTAAGAAGCTAGAAAAATAACAAATCAAACTCAAAGTAATTAGATGGTAGGAAATAATAAAGAGCAGAAATCAATAAAACAGAGAACAAAGAATAGAGAAATATAATAAAGCTAAAAATTGTTATGTTGAAAAGATTAACAAAGTTAATAAACTACTAGCCAGTCTGATCAAGAAAGAGAGAAAATTATCAATATCAAGAGTAAAAAAGGGGTCTTTTTTTAGATTCTACAGAAATCGAAAGGATGATAAAAAGTATTACATTTATAATGATACAATTTGGAAACTTACATAAAATCAACAAATTCCTTGGAAAACATAGCCAAAATGACAGATAGCCTTTTATTTATTCAACAATTTTAATTTATAGTTAAAATTTTCCCACAAAGATAATTCCAGGCCTAGATGGTTTCACTGGTGAATTCTATCAAATATTTAAGAAAGAAATAGCACCAGTTTTATACACGATCATTCAGAAACTAATTTTTGTTAATGAGGTCGTCATAACCCAGATATCAACCTAACAAACACACTACAAAGAAAGAAATTAAAGACCAATATCTGAACATAGACACAGGAATCCTTAACAAAATAGTGTTAAATTGAATTCAGCAATATATACAGAAGATAATACAACATGATCAGGTTGGATTTCTTTCCAAATTTTCCAATGGCTTAACATTGGAAAATCAATCAACGTAACTCTTCATATTAACATAGTGTAGGAGAAAAACCATATAAACATCTGAAGAGAAGAAGAAAAGGCATTTGACAAAATTTAATGCCTTCATAACAAAAACTCTTAGCAAATTAAGAATAAAAGGGAACTTTCCCCAATACGAGAAGAGCATCTACAAGAACCCTACAGCTAGCATTGTACTTAGTGGTTACATATTGAACACTTCCGCCTAAGACTAGAAGTCTTGGGCTGCACTTCCAGGAAGCTTTAAAGATAGTTCCACACCTTGCTAATGCCCTTTGTTCTTCCTTTTTCCTCTTTTTTCATTCTTAGAATGTAGACATGATGGCAGGAGCAGCAGCTACCATCTTATAACCAGGAAATAACCTTGAATCAAAAATAAGCCTCGATGGTTTAAAGCTTTTCTTACTGGGGACTCTGTTACCTATGGTGAATGCAATTCCTGATTTACACAAGAAACAATTTGGGTTAAGTATTTGTTATTATGTTTCCCCGAAAATATGACCTAACCATAAAATAAGCCCTAGCATGATTTTTCAGGATAACATCCCCTGAACATAACCCCTAATGTATCTTTTGGAGCAAACCTTAATATAAGACCTGGTATTATTTTCGGGGAAACACAGTATATATACGGGGAAGTGTTGGATGTGGTCTTTTTTTTTTTTTTTTTTTTTTTCATCATTTAAACTCCCAAAGCCCTTTGAAATGGTCATGATGTGCCTCTGTTTACAGACGAGTAAACTGAAACAGAATAAGTGAACAGTAAACAGAAAAGCTCACCTCCTTCAGGCAACCTCCTTAAAGAAAATTAACCAATTCTGCCTTTGTGCTCCTATCTAGTATAAATCTTATCTAGCAACTGATGCATATTTGAGGTATGGAAACATACACTCTGGTCATATTCAGGGAGGCACTTTCCAGTCTGAAATCACGTCTTATTCACTACACATATATTTAAAACAATGAAATATAAAATTTAGGGGATATACTGTCTTGCTATATATTCTTCAGAACTGTCATTATTAAGACCAGTTATGTCGAGGAGACAAGAGCCAGTGACCATCAACGAGCATTTGGGAGACCACGGGGAGACTGAGAACCACCAAGTTCCTGCAGGGGGCAGTCTCCCGTCAGGACTGCTGCTGCTCACCCCTGCCCTCACTCCTTAGACCCCTGAGCCGTAGCCTGTGGTTCATGTCCTCCGATTCTGTTTCATTTGTGCAAAATGCTGTGTTTTAAATCTGGCCAATAAGCTGCCAGGCCCAACAGATAAGAAAAATACACAGGGCTGGGTGGGCTAATACTCTGATACTTACATATTAAAAAAAGAGAAAGGAAAGAGAACAGCTGCATATTTTGCAGCAGATAATTGCATCAAGTGAAAGGTAGTCCCATTGCTACTTCTGTGTTCCAAAGGGAAGACCTTTCCATTGCAGCGTCGTTGTGGTCCTGCTCTCCATTGGTGTGGTTTGTTCTCCCCCAAACTCAACTCTGCCCATAGGCGTGGGTGTCTCTTCTCTGACTGTCCTCTTAAAAGCCTTGACCCCTCTCCTTCCCATTCAAGGCACTCTCAGTTCTTCAGGAAGACCCTGGATGTAAGTATATCATTAAAAGGAGCCTTCAAGTGTTTGTTCCGGTTTCCAGTTTGTTTCTGGTTCTCACAAACACTTATCCACTCACCTGCCTCACTCTGAGCTACATGTGAGAAGACAGAGACCAAACTCCAGGTAGGGAACACAGACCAAACTCTAGCTAAGGGCTAGGTTGTTTTGAGACCCCTTCTTCTCTGGTCCCCTCCTTTCCCACACTCTTCTTCCCCTCTCCCTCCTTCTGCCCCCACTTCCTCTTTCATTCTATGGTTTGGGGTTTAGCTTTGAATGAATAGTCCATAGTATTTATACCTGAGGATCAAAATGTGATTTATTGTGCAACAGACAAGAAATAAGATAGGAAAGATGTGTCTATTAATACCTAGAGATGGCTATTGATGGAAGGCCTAGTGTGCTTGGAAGTAAAATGATTCCCCTATATTTTAAAAGTCTGTCTCTTAGATGGTTCTAAGACTTTAGGCTGTGTTTGTTGTACCCCATTGTTTCTCCTCTCTGGGAAGGCCCTTATGAACTAGATTTTTGGTTTTGTGATTTGGGGATTAAGTTCTCTAAGTCTTTAGGTACCAGATTTGTACCTAAAGTCAATTGGATTGTCAACCTTGAGTGTTCAGCACTCATCAAAACTCAGAACATGCAGGATGAGTCAGCCCCTCACCCTGCCCCCTCATACCACCAATCTGGGGTTTTTGTTTTTACTTTTGTTTGGTTGGTATTTTTACCATGTCACAAAGAACTTACATAAGCTGCATGGTATTAGCACACAAAGTTCCTGGCTACAACAAATCAAGAATGAGCTAGGCAACATATACCTTTTTCTACACTTCAAATATTTCTCATGCAAGAGCTGGAGATTTGCTAAGAAAAGCTTAAGGTTGTCTAACAGACAGTTTCTTGCTACCACGCTGTTCATCACTCCCACATAGGGCCCAAGTCATCAGTGGTTCAGGGTTTGAGTGCCCCAACATGTCGTCAGGGCCCTGCAGGGGCCCTGCTGTCCTTGTGTGGCCACCCAAGAAGTCAGTTGTCCTGGTAGCCCCCCAGTCAGACCTGCAATGGGGGTACGAGACTCTGGAGGTGAGAACCAGAGAAGAGCCTGCCCTATTTCTTGCTTAGGAAACAACCAGAGAAGCTGCATGGTAAGGAACTCAAGGATACGCCTACGAGGATTCTGAGGCTGCCTTGCTCTCTTGTTATTATCCAGGAGCTGCGACTTCCTCTCCCATCCTGGCTCTCCAGGGCACACTCCCTGGAGAACTCTCCCAGGGCATTCTTACAGTCCTATCTTTTGGATGGCTGCCCGGCTGTCTTGCCCAGCTGCTCCCTTCTGAGAAGGCTGAGCTGCCTTGCTGCTTAGATTCCTCTCTGGGGTCTTTCTTTTATGCAGCACTGATAGGAGACTGCTGAATCCACTGGGAGTACATTCACGTCCAGGGAAGATGAGACAAGGTTGGCTATCAGGGAGCTCAGCAGAACCACCTCCAAATCCAGCAGCTGCTGCCTCAGCTTGGCCCTGAATGTCCAAATGTCTATTTATTTCCTTAGGAGGATTTTTACCTCTGATGAGACGGGCAAGCAAGGAAAGAAATGGTTTTCAAGTCATTCTAATCAATTGCTTATGCTCATAATATTCATGATTGGCACTTGCCAGCACTTATTCTCTACTACTAATGGTGCTGTGTGTTCTATAAACATTATCTCATTTAAGCCCTGTGACAACCCAATGCATTGAGTTTTACCTTTCCCATTTTGCAGCTGTGTGTCGTGAGACTCAGAGAACACATATGACAGTGTCAAGACTGAACATTGAGTAAGGGGTGGAGCCAAGAACCAGCAACAGAATATAATTCTAAAAAAAAAAAAAAAAAAAAAAAGTCCTCTCCCTATCCCCAAAAACCTAAAACTGGTTTGTGATGTAGAAGTTAGTCACTTACACTCTTGGTAGTAAGTCACCATTTCATTTTATAGTCATATCGGTGAGGAAAGAAGATACTACAGACATGTGTCCCACAGTTTTTAACTGATGCATTGAAAAATCCAGAGGATATAAAGATGAATCCCTGGCAGGAGCAGTAATGGCCAAAGACACATGCAAAAGTCTAGAAAAAAATTATTCTAATATTCTAATAAGAAAAAGGGAAAGGCAGGCAAAACAGAAAGAAATGAAAAAATAGATAAAAGCAGTCTAATTACAGGCTCTACCGATGAACTCTGATGAGCAAAGGCGGAGGCGGGGGTCCGGAAGCGAGGACAAACAGCACCAGGTAGGTACCTATAGGAAGAGTGGCAGGAGATGGAAGTGAGGCTGGAAAACTGCTGAAGGTAATAATAAAAAATGGCTTTTTTAGTTCTTTTAGGGCCAAGGAGTTGTCAAAGAAGGGGCAGACACACTTCTCAGAGGTAATAGTGGAAAAAATGCTAAAGTATTTTCTAATTCTCTCGCTTTTCTTGTCTGCAACCGGGAGAAGAATATTCAACTGGATATGGAAAAACAAACAAACTAAAGAATAGGAGCTGATACCCATAATAAGAAAAAAGACTGTCACTAGTGACTACCCATTTTATGCCCATATCTGTGTTCTAGTCAAATCCCATAACTCAGAAAAGTAGGTATTATTATAACCAGCAACCCCTTTGCCCTCCCCGTCGCACCCCCTATGCTTTGAGAGCATCTCGAGTGCAATAGGAGGAAAACACAGTAAAGGTAGTAAATCTATGTTTCAGGAAGTCATTTGAGAAAGGCGCTAATGAAGTCACTGATGTTAAGATGGGAAAATCTGTGGTGGATGATGATGGTAAGATGAAGAGGTTTCCCAGTTGATTGAACAACCGATTTGCTTTCAGAGGTCCCAGGTTTACATATATGTCACTTATCAGTTGAGTGACCTTGCTCACATTATTTAACCCCCCTAAACTACAGCTTTCTTACCTGCAAAATAATGATACTACTACTTACCTCATAAGGCAGTCATAAGAATTAAGTTAGACCATGTATATTAAAGTCATTTTGCCAACTATAATGTATCACATGACAATAACTACAATTGATATGAATTAATAGTACCAGTAGAGGGTTACAAAGCATCGATCTTGACCCTATTTTTGTCAACATTAAAGATATGGATGAAGGTAGAGGAAACACACCACTATCAGATTTGCAGGTGACACAGAGCTGGCAGTGAAAGCTAATATATTTGATGAGTCTTAAGAATTCAGAGTTAATGCTAGAGTTAGGATGGTCATAGATTTTGGCGGGCTGGAATATTTGAAAAAAAAAAAAACACAACAAGAAAAAATTTAGCAAGAATTAACTTTTTTTTATCTGTGCTTGGCTAAAAGCAAAATTCAAGGACAGAATGAAGCAGCTATTCATATGAAGGAAGGTCTGGGAGATTTGGTCAACCTCCAGCCCGGTCTGAAAGGGCTATGTGAGGTGGCTACAGAAAAAAGCAACAGCATTATAGGTTGTGTTTACAGAAATAGGATCCATAGCATAGTACTCTTCTTGGGCCAGGACCCATCTGGAGTCATTTGCTTTATTCTGGAGAAGACATACAGAGGACAAGGAAGAGTTTTAGCAAGTGACAAATGGTTGAAGGGTTTAGAAGTGCCTGGGAAAGAGAAGAATAAATAGTGGTAGTAATAATTACAATTACTACCACCACAGCAATAGCTAATATTTATTGAGTACTTACGTGTCTAGAATTGTCCTTTATCTATGTTATCTCATCTACTCCTCTCAACAACCTTGTGAGGTAGGTAGCATTGTTATCCTGCTTCCCATTTTATAGATGATTTATCACTCACTCAAGGTTATATAGCTAGTAAATGAAGGAGCATGTATTTCAACTCAGGCATTCTTATCTAGAACAGTTACTTATAACTGATTTGCTGTGCTGTTTTCTAAGTGTTGGGGACAGTAAGACAGCCAACTTAAAATATTTGAAGGACTATCATGTGGAAGAGGGACCAGTCCTTTGCTACGTGGTTCTAGAATGTAGTGCGAGCCCCAGGAAATGTACAATTTGGGAGGGGAGATTTAAGCTGTTAGGAAGAAGAATCTAACTGTTAGAGACTATAGAATGGGCTGCACTGCAGAGTTTACTTCTCCAGCCCTTTGCCAAGCAGAGCTTAGATGGCCATCTCTTAGGGTTTCTCTTCATGGTATGCGATTGTCCTAGGTAACCTCAGTGACTCCTTGAAAATTCTACAGTTCCGTGAGTCTTGCCATTGGCCAAATATATTAATTAGGACTCATAACTTCAAGTAGCAGGAACCCAACTAACTATAGCTAGAACTCTCTTGGAAGAGTATGGGCTCTCTTGGAAGAGTAAGGATGAAGCTGATCCTGTCATAATGGAACCAGGAACATGACATCTAAAAGACTCCACTTCTTGCCTCTCCTTGGCTTTGTTGACTTGCTTCTCTCTTAATCCAACTTCCATCATATATCAGAAAGCATAGCCACTGGCAGCTCCTGACCTTTTTTTTCCCATCTAATAGTTTCTGTTATTAGAGATGGACTGCCTCTTTGGTATCAAGGCAAAACAAAACAAAAAATAAATCTTCACAGGCAAGGGTGCAAATTGACCTAATGTAAGACTCTGCACCCTCTATACTTCCATCAGTTGGAGCCAGGAGAATGGCATTAGTTAGAAAATGCAAGTCTCATGGGAACAATATGGATGGATCAGAAAAAGACACATAATAAATGAAATGGTCCCCTACCCAAAAGGAAAAGGACAGAAAGCTGGTACCCAAAGAACATTAAGAACACCACTTGTTTAAAGTCTTTTTGACTCAACCATATGCAAACTATGAACATAAATATTAGGACTCAGGAGTCTCCGTGTTGATAACAGTAATCTTTCTGAGAAGATTTGAAAGGGATATTCACTGTTAAGGCTGAGCGTGTGGCAGCTATAATGCGCACAGCACTGAGCTAGGCGCTGTGTTGGGTACAGAACTACAGGCCATGGTTTCTATGTTCAAAGACCTAAGAGTTGAATGGCATTAAGGGCTGAGTAGTATTCTGAGAACCACTTAAAATATAATTATATAGAAGATTATCCCTCATCAATGATCTCATTTACAAATAGATCTAACATTAAGTTTAAATTAAAATCAGCTTCTCAACAAAGCTCTCAATGATATAGAAATAGTTCAGGCTGCAGAAATCTGTATTCACTTGTTTGTTCATTCATTCATTCATTCATTCATTCATTCACTCACACTTCTTATATACTCACCATTGCTTTAAACACTCTATACAGTAATAAAAGTGGTAGAGTCACAGTTCCCTTCCCTCAAATTCCTTGCCTGGCATATTCTTCAGCTTACTCCCATCTCCCATTGCTATCATCTTTTATTTAACTCCTATCTATTGTTTTAGATACTTTCTTTGACTCTCTCGACTTGGTTAAAACACTTTGCTGTATGCTCTCATTGGATCCTAGGGGCTTCCTTTTTGGAAAGTTATCATACTTGTAATGTTTCTCCCCAACGTGTGTCTTTAGTAGACTGAAAGCCCATGAGGACAGGGCCATGCTTATTCTGTTCACCACAATGTCTAGAATAGTGTCTCAAAAATAGCAGAGATTAAATATTTATTAATTTGGTAGATATTTATTGAGCATCTATGTTAAGCATTGTTCTTGGCACTGAGTATAAAAAAGAGGAAGAAAATAGATGTGGTCCTTCCTTGAAGGAGTTTACATATTAGTCAAAGTGTTGATTTAATGATACAAGACTATCTAACTCAAACTCATCTCTCAGATGAAGAAATAAATGCCAGAGAAATTAAGTGCCTTCAGTAAACAATGTGGAGAATTTGAATAGCAGATTGTTGTTGTTTCTTACTTTTCCCTTACATACTGCTGTTTCTCAATGCACGCTTCACAAAGCAAAGGTGGGTGTGTGAACTTCCGTTATTCAGTCCATGAATGCCTGCAGGATGTTGAGGGCATCATGAGCTAAGGGAGTTGAGACAAACATGTAGAGAACATGATTTTTGTATGCACAGAATGTTAAAGGCTAAACCAGTACAGGCAGACAGCTTTGGTGATTTCTTTGGTGACCAATTCTCTGACAGCCCTTCTAAGAGTGATCATAATGTCCTTTATTGTTTCGGGGCCTTGGGAATCTGGAGCTCCTGGGAAAGTGTAGGTGTTGGATCAAAGGCAGCCATATTGTTAGGGTTTAGTCAGGAACTGCTGAAGAGCTGTCCTTAGGAGGAGTCGCAGGAAGGGACTAATATGGATTATTTTTGAGAAAGTAGAAGGGCTTTTCAAGAGATGGCATATAAGGCAAGCAGATTTTTATAATCGGAGTGTATACACAGCAAAGAAATAGCTTGGTGGAGTAGGTGGTGTATATTGAACAATGAAAAATAACATGGGGTTAGGTATGGGGGACTGGGCTGGAATGGAGTCCTTGCAAATGGAGAAATGACTGTTTCCAAGAATGAAGAGAGAACGAGGTTTATTTCAGTTGATTTCTAACTAATCAAACTAGCTCCTAAATTTAGAGCCAGGAAGGACTCCCACTGGAATACTGCTGGGATTCTTTCTCCCAGTATGAGGAACTGCCCTGGAAGGACACGGAGCAGTCCTCTCACCCACTCAACCCACACGATAAAAGCCAGTCTCCGGACAGGTTACCACACATCTCCTCAACTTAAAACGCACCCTCCAACCCCCACAAAGCTGAACTGACGTGTCAGTGGAAACACACAGTGGAAAGCCGACTTTTACCCTCGTCACCTTCACACAGGGAATGGCAGGGCCTGTGTTTAAGAGTCTATGACTCTGCAGCTGTATTGACTCAGATCTCACCCATTTCACTCATGAAATCTGCTAGCTGCTGAGTCATTGGATCAGAAAGCAACTCCATCCGGAATAACCTTTTTAAAAAGCAGCAACTGTTAATGATGTGAGCAGAAATCCTTTGGCACATTAAAGAAATGCCCTACTGAGGGCGACTTGCTAAGACCAGCAGTCTGCTTCTGGCATGGAGAGGTAGAAAAGATTATCTCTTTGTCTTTAAAGGAGGCGACTTCAGGAATGAGCTGCAGTGGCGTTGGGAAAGTGTGGGGAGAAGAGAAGTCAGAGAAAGCCGTGCATACAACGTCTGTAAAGAAAATGTTTTATTTAAAGTGTTAAATACCATCACCAGAATGAATTTGATTTACATTAGTTGGTGTTCATTACAGGACTAATCTGCCCCCCCCCCCTTTTTTCCCCCAACTGGAATTCCTTTTACTTTTAAAACATACTATGTACAGGGCAGCAATGGTCACTGGAATAGTGCTATTTACATGACTAAACCACAAGTTGAGGTGCAGGTAGGTGAAAATTAAAAAAAAGTACACCAACTTTTAAATAAATACTGCATAATGACAGGTATGTACAAATATTCCATACAGTCATGTCCTTCTTATTAAAATTAGAAATAATTTATATAGGAATATGCACAAAAGATTATGTGACTGCATCTTAGTATCAGGAAAATGGTAAACGTTTATTCTAAGGGAGAATATAGACACTCTAGGTCTATTAAATCAATTGTTTGCTGGTACACACGTGTCTAAGTTATTTCAATAAAGTTTTATTCATTCTTTGAGAAACTTTACCTGGGTCCATCCTAGATCTCAGAATGTCAAGACACAGTCTCAGTATAGTTCATATTGCACCACATAAAGAGAAGGCATTTTTAGTGATACTCATTTTAACTTTTGCACCATATCAAGCATGATAGTTTTTAATGGTCATCAGTGAATTTAAAAAGGAAAAAAAAAAAGAAAGCAATTTTTTGTGCATGGCCTTAAAGAAACGGTTATGTATGTGGATTTCAAGTTATTACAAGAAATTAAAATCAAACTATAGAATGTGTTACCAAACTATACATAAAAAAGCAGAAAGTATGGGTGGTTTATTACATTAACCAGTGACTTTTCCTCTGAATAGGGGAACTTAAGAGAAATTTGACCTTGCAGCACCACCCAATGGTAACAACTATCTGTAAAACCAAAAGCAGGGGTTTAATTTTTGGGGATTTACATGTAGACTTTTGGTGATGGCATCAAATAACTATTAATAGGTAGATTGACTTTCTTTGAGTCACCTAAAAATTAGAGCTTTAAAATTATTTGTTGCAAATTCATGTTTACTATATTTCTTTAGAAATATAATTTGTGAAAAATTGAATTTTACTACAGAAAAATGAATTAATAAATAGCCCCTGTGTTTCAGGGCTCCAAAGTTTTAGCAGTGTTTCTATTCACATAGTATATGGAAACTAGCTAAAGAAATTGCTTTAATTAATTAAAAAACAAAACCTAAAACATTCTAGAAATAATACTTTAACCCCTGTATGAATAATGCTGGTGCTAAAAACAAATTTATTAGACATTATAATGGCCACATGATTTTAGAATTTTCTTGTAAACTGAACTTTGAAGGTGAAAATAAAATTACCATGCACTATACAATAAATTGCAAAAGTTCAAATATCTTCTTTATCAAATACATGCTGACTTACTTTAATGTACTCCCAAGCCATGTTGCAAAATCCTTTTCAACATGCTTGAAATAAAGAAAGGTTTTAAATAGTTTTTTTTTTTTCCCTTGAGAAATTCATAGATTCAGAAGCATCTATAGCTCTGAATCAAACATGGGGTATAAGAGAGTAACAGGTCAAAAACTTGTTATTTTTTAGTATAATGTTCACTATGGTGGAGTGAAAGAAAAAAAGATTAAAAGAGGGAGATTAGAAGAGGAAAAGTGAGATAGAGAAAGAAAGATGTGAACAATTTGCACATATTGAACTTCATTAGATTTGTATATTTAACATGGAAATAAATTGAATATATACTTATTTGTCACATAAAGAGAATTTTAAGTATCTTCTAAAAAGTATTTTCATTTGTAATGTCTGCCAAAACACAGACTATGATTAGTTTAAAGAATAAACATGGTGTGTCTTTGTATCACCCTGCATTCTCTCCCCCTTTTAAAACCATGCACTAGTGAAATTTATTTTTAAAAATAATATAAATTGTTGAAAATGGCTGATTTTTATTTTTATTTTTTGCAAGTTGCAGCCCCAAGAAAATAATTTAAGTATTCAGCTAATCTGTGTCCATGCAAAAAAAGTTTCTTGAATTTCATTCAGTACGGTGTAGCCACAGAATTTTGTTTTTCAGCGTCCCACACATCTCGGCATTAGGGGATCACGTGCCTGCTGGAGCTCTGCAGTCTGCCACTGCTCACGTCGGACTGGCTGCTCCGGTCACCATCCAGAGGAGGGCTGACTTTTTGTCCTGGACCACTTCTTTGGTCTCCTGCTTTTCACCTGATACTTCCTAGGACTTCGCTCCTTGACTTGTAACATGGCTTAATGGCTGTATAGCTCCATTTCTGTGGCATAACAGGGCTTTGGGGTCAGAGAAATGAAGAAAAAGGAACGATAAAAATATAAAGGTGCCACTGAAAAGGGCTTTTGTTGCATGAAACTGACTGATTCTTTGAGATTAATCCATGGCTTCAGATTGGACCAAAACGTGAGTATTAATTGAACTCCAAACCTGATAATTCTTTGTAGTTCTGCTCTTTCACCTGAGGGCCTTCTTTAGGGCACAATGTGTGCAACTTCCTCTGAGAACACAGGATCGCTTTGTATCCCTAGAAACAGGCTCAGAAGACACAACATTAAGCATGCAGTGTTACCAGGGTTTGCGACCTGTGATTTTTATTTTTTTTTGTAACGCTGGTTGCTATGACAACAGTTTGACAGCTGCTATGAACGAGAGTAAGAAGGTCCGGTGGAACTTTCCAGAGATGATTGGGAAGCTCTTCTTGTCAGAGGGGCCAAGGTTGGATCTACTAGAGATGAAGGGGGGAAAAGTTTGAACCATCCAATCACCATATTGGATAGCTCCAGTTCATCTAAAAGTATCTGGGCCACTCCCATAAAAGATTTGTGATCCATGCGGCCGTAATCTCCCCAGACAATGATCTGTTGGCAAAATAAAAAGGAGAGTAATGTCAGTATAATCAGGTACATGAAAACTTGTAAAGTAAAATAAATGCAGTTAATGTGCTGACAGCAGACATCAAGTTGGTGGTATCTAATTCTATGATAGTTGTCTTTAACAACTAGACTCCAAAGGTGTATCAGGAAAACTGCATGGAGTGTGAGGACCATAAATGGTCCAGGGGACTCGAGTTTATGTGTGATGGGGGGTGGCAAGTCACTTGAAAGGAAACAACAGTGTCTATCGCTTCATAGCACTGGCCACTGCTTTGAAGTTTCCCAAGAATTTTCACTGTGAGGAATGCGATGAGAAAAGATATTGGGTACAAAGTTTGACTCCATGAAAATACTTTCTTAAGTAAGAGATAAACAATTCAGGAAATACCTGTAAAACCTTTCCTTGTGGACTTTCTTCGAAAGATAATAGCTGCTGGTAAAGGGGTTCCAGCGTTTTTCTTGCTACTTTTGTTTTCTTTTTGGCTATGCAGACTCCATTGTCTAATAGATACACCTTTACATACGGTGCTTGGGAAAGAAAACACAGAGGACAGTTAAGTGGTGAGCTATCACGGGTGAGATCTGCAACTGCTTCATCTTAGCTGAAAAAGCTAGCAGTCCAAAGTCACTGGCCTTTCCACATTACGTCAAAATCACTAGATAAACAATAGATAACTATCAGCCATTCAGGTAGTTTTAGGCAATGTTGACACAGCCTCTGAGTTGATTACTATTTTGCCATCTTCTGGTTATAAAGATCTGAACACTGCCTTAAATAAAGTAAAATGCTTCTAGTCCCTAACAGAGACGTCTTACTCAGACTCAGTCTTTCTTTTGTTAATACTTAAATCTAATTAAACACACTCGAAATCATATTGTTTTACACACCCATCCCTACAAATCACTTAGTTATCACTCAAAAGGGTTTATGTATTGATGGTGGTGTGGTACGTGTGGTTGGACGTAGTATGTTCAAATTAGCTGGGAAGAGGCAACTAATTATGAATTCCATGGCGTGAAATTTATCTGATAGACTCTTCATGTATGCATTTTCATGCATGTAGAAATTATGATATTCTATATAGCGGAATGGGTTGATTAGCTCCAAGACCTTTATAAACACACTTGCCTTAATCAACACTGTAAGGTTGTACAATAGGTCATATATATATAATAATTTAGATTTTCTGCAAGGATAGGAAAGTTAAGAGATTCAAAATTATATCCAGTCAGTGGAGGTGCTAAAATAAGAAACCAAGTTTCAGAATCCTCAGTAATTGTTCTATGCATCAGATCTGATGACCTATACATCTCTGCACAACACGCCTGGGGTCTGTGGCACTTTCTATGAAACAAGCACCTTCGTACGTACCTTCAGGACGCAATATGTGACATCACAATAAAAATTTATAATGCTGTCTCTTTTTCTTTATACACAACAGGAAGTAAAAGTCTTATAATGAGAATGTCCTGCATACACAGGCTTATGCTACTTTGGTGTCTGTATGTTGTTCTTATTCTAATTCAAGAACTCTAAGAATTTCCGAGGAGAATTTTAAAGCTCCAGATAAACTGAAGGATAACATAAAATACCAGCCAATGAGAAAAACACCTTTTTATGTACATGTTGTACAAAATAAATTATCTAAGTATGGTAGTTTTTATTTTGCAGTGGTTTAAACTACATACGAGTATGTATTTCTTTTAATAACTTATCCCCACCAGACCACTCTCACTGACGCTTACTCAGTATAAATACACAAACTATTACAGATAACTGACTCATTTGTTGGTATCCTTAATTGTCTAAAAACAAAGTTTTCAGCAGCTAATCAAAAACAAAGTCTCTGAATTGAAAAGTGTAGATTATGAACAGTAATGGAAGAATCTCTTCTGTTTTTACCTGGCAGTGTCTTGGAACCTGGTTTTACAACAAGGCCACGAGCCCGAATGATTTCCACCTCCAACTGTCCCTTTTTGTCCATCATTCC
This sequence comes from Rhinolophus sinicus, assembly GCF_057876585.1. NCBI lineage: Eukaryota > Metazoa > Chordata > Mammalia > Chiroptera > Rhinolophidae > Rhinolophus > Rhinolophus sinicus. Next base: position 27,509,912 of record NC_142506.1, read on the forward strand.
TACCTGAATGTCACCTAATGGTACATGAGGAAGAGACACACAGGATTTAATATACAAACGTAGTGAGAAAAATGCTTGTGCCAAAGAACTTGTTTTAACATCATTTCCCATTTATTTCCTAAATTTTTAAATTCCTATATATTTAAAATCTTATTAATAATATCTCACTTTTTAAAAGTAAATTTTATTAAACACAAAATGGGATAGTAAATTCACACTTGTTTCTGAGAAGTTGCAAAAAGAAAATATTATCAAAAATATAATCAATTTTTAACCAGAAATATTTTTTTAAATTTTTAAATGAATAAAATTTAATATGGTACTAAAAACAGAAATTAGAATAATGACATTAGTTACATGCTAGGTCAGTAATGGTATTACTATGTTTACAATATTTTTATTTATTTAAGTTAATATTTATACACCTACAATTTCACTCCACCCAAAAAAAACTTCTTCAATGATCTCACTTTTAAAAGCATGTAAATTAAATGGAAAAACATTAGTTGAAGATGTTTTAATTTTTAAGATCTAAGATACTCATTCCTGCCGAACAGTACTGTTAAAGAGCCTATGAAATTAGAGAATGTGATTTTCAATAATCTAAAAGAAGAACAAGGAAATCACGTGACAGAAATTCTTACCCATTGCAGGTGTAGCCAGAGTCTGGCGCCCCACTAGCTGGGCAGGTCCAAGTCCATCCAGAAAATCGCTGAACTGGCTATCAGAGGCCAAGCGAACACTAGGGAAAATCAGACTAAAAGCAAAATAACACATGAGATTAAACCCTGACCCCCTGTTTACGTTCAGGGAGCTCAGGTTTCCCTGTAGCCCCTCCCTGTGGCAGGGGCAGTAGGTGACACTGCTTTGCCACTTGTATTAATTGGATCCCAACACCCCATGCCACCTCCCATAGCTCTCCCTCCTTATTCTCTAGCAGCCCATGTATGTCACCAGAAGCACCTGTCATGCTGTACTGCAGGCTTCTGTTATGCCTCTTTCTTTTCCTTGTCTGGAGGGCATGGACTATGATTTCTATCACACATACCGCACTCAGTACATACGGAACACTTACTCCATGACCAGCAGTATCATACTTAATCATCTTAGCTGCACGAGACAGACTCTATTATTTAACCCTTTTTATATATGAAGAAACTTTTTTCAATCACCCCCACCAGCACACAGCATAGTTATTTCTTCCACCTTAAAAAAAAAAAAAAGAAAATCCCTTCCCTAACCCCACTTCCCTCTCCAGCTACTACCTTATTTCTCTCCTTGAAACTCCTTGAGGTGTCTCTATGTGCTCTCTTCAATTTCTTTCCTCTCATTCTCTCTTGAAACTCTAATCAGTTTTTCCTTGCTTTATTTTTCTCCACACCACTAAAATTCTCTAATCAATGTTACCTAATAGCCACAGGGATACTCTGCATTAATTAATACTACTTAATTAACATCAAGAATCAATGATGTTAATGTGTAACATATTAACATCACTTGACACAATGGATCCCCCATTCTTCCTTGAAACACTTTCTTCATTGGTTTCCCAGACTCTCTACTGTTCTGGTTTTCCTGTTTGGCCACTCTACCTCAGTCTCCTTTGCTAGTTCTGCCACTAAATATTAGGGGCTTGACCCTTTGACCTCTTATCTTTTCTATATGTCCCAATTCCTTTGGTAATCTCATCCAGTCTCATGGTTTTAAACACGATCTATGCTGATATTACCCTAGATTGACATCTCTGGCTCGGACCTCTCCCTTGGGAGGCATTCTAACTGCTTTATCAACATATCGGCTTGGATGTCTAATAGGCAACTGAAATATAACTTGTCCCAAACTGACTCCTAACCTCCAAACAAACAAAAAAACAAACTCTGTTCCCTTCAGAGGATCCCCATCCTCAATGGAACTTCATTCTTTCAATGGCTCCATCTTGGAGTCGTCTTTCGTCCTTGTTATGGACTGAATTGTGCCCTCCACCCCCATTCATATGTTGAAGCCTTAACCCTCAGTATGACTCTTTGGAGACAGAATCTTTAAAGAAGTAGTTAAGGTTAAATGAGGTCATAAGAGTGGGGCCTTAATCTTATATGACTGGTGTTCTTCTAAGAAGAGGAAGAGACACGGGGTACGCATGCACAGAGGAAAGACCATGTGAGGACACAGTGAGAAGGAGGCCATTTGCAAACAAAGAACAGAAGCCTCAGGAGAAACCAAACCTGCTGACACCTTGATCTTGGACTTCTAGCCCCCGGAACTGTGAGAAAATACATTTCTGTTGTTTAAACTCCCCATTCTGTGGCATTTTGTTAAGGCAGCCTTAGCAAACTAATACACCCTCTTTCTCTCATTAGTCACATCAAATGCTTCTATGAATCTTATCGGCTCTACTGTCAAAATCCATACAGAGCTTGACCTCACTAATGCAACCACTCTGATCCAAGCCATCATTTTCTATCTTCTGTATTACTGCAACAGCCTTCTGGTTGAGCTTCCATTGCCACCCTTATTCTCCACCCCCACAAGCAATCAGAATGATCTGTTAAAATTAAAGTCAGATGTCAGGTCTCTGCTCAAAATCCTCCATTGGTTCCTCATCCCTCTCAGAGTCAAAGCAAAGTCCTCACTATGATATGTAAAGACGACATAAACTGTCCAGCACTGCTCCTCACATCTTACTTCCCAGTCTGTTACTCCTCTTGCGCTTACTCCACAGTGTGGACACCAGCTAAGCTCCTGCCTCGGCCTCAGCCCTGCTTCAGCCTGGAATGTTCTCCCTCCCATAGCCACACGCTCACTAACTTCCTTCAGATCTTGACTCAAATGTGTCCTTTTTCCTGTCTGCCCTACATAAAGCCCTACCCATATTCTCTATCATCTCTCTCTTTCTTTATTTTTCACCTTAGCACTTACGCCACCTAATCTACTATATATTTTACTAATTTTTCTTGTTTAATGGCTATCTTGTCTATTAGACTGTAAGTTTGGTGAAGGTAGGTGTTTTTTTTTTTAAATATATTTTGTTCACTGATACATCTCTAGCACCTAGAACTATGCCTGGAATACTGTAAGCACTTAATGAATAATTATTAAATTCAATCAATTAATTAAAATGAAGCCTAGAAACTTGCCCAAGTTTCTACAGTATCAAAAAACCAGATGAGAACTTAAGCCTATATGATTCTAAAGCCCATGCTCCTAACCACCGATTTTGGCTCCCTTGTTTGGCTTGTATCCCCATAGCATAGTGTCTACAGTACTAGTTCTAGTGTCCTATTTGTGGGTTGAACTTAAGAGTATTCATCCCATTTCTCCAATAAGATTAAGGACATCTGGAGTGCAGGGGCCACAGTCAGTATCTAACGTAATGCTTTGCAATGATGAGTACTCAGTGCACATTTATATTTTACTTGATTCTCCATCTTTTAAGATATCCTTTGTCAACATCAAATCTGTTTCTTCCCCCAATCTTAATTCCCAAATATACAGTTAATCCAAACATTTTAATGTTGCCATAAGTATCCCATATAACCTTATTTATAAATGCATAGATACCATATACATCTCATATATATATACACATACATACATATATGTATGTATATATGTATGTATGTATGTATATACCAGGAGTGCCAAAAAAATGTATACAAGTGGACACTTTGGTCAATGTTGCTCAAGCAGCAGTTCGCCATAATCAGAAGGGTGTAGACGCTGATGGTAACCACTTCGAGCACCTCTTGTAATTGCAGAAGTCAAAAGTGACTTGTATTCATCATTTCTTATCGGTATATATTGAGTATTACAATTTTAATACAATTTTCCTTTCTTAAAATGTGTATATATTTTTTGGCACCCTCTGTGTGTGTGTGTATATATATATCTATATATATCTAGATATATAATTGTGTTAGACAAATGATCCTTAGGGCATATCATCAACACTCTGCCAGCAGCTCCTATGGCCTGCAATCTGTTAACTGGCTACATATATGTTGTCTAAACATCAGACGCTTCCATGAGATGACAGATTGAGGTCAGCAAACCCCACTTTCTTCTGTTAATGTCGTTTACACACCCATCTACGATCTGCAGTTGCTAATTACTGTTTATTTGTTGGTGACAAGGCTACACGATCTTTATAAATGTTTGAAAAATATCTCAGGTCCAGTTGATTCAAGGGGAAGCTACATGTCAACTACATATAGGAAAGGCTCACCAAGTGTCTGTGACATTTCTTTTTGGCTATTAACATTTGTCTGAATTGTTTGTGACTGCATGGAATTAAGTATGTATCAATATTCTATACTTTTTAGTAATAATTCCTAGAGAAAAGATTTTAAAAATTAGCATTGTTCATATGGCATGGCATGAGTGCTTATCATTTTTGTGCTTTTATTTATTATTTCAAATTAGGGCAAACTTTTATTTGCATGTATTGGGTAAGTCACATTTTAGCATCTTGTCATTAAAGCAAAACATTTTATCCTCCAAACTATTTCCCTTGATATAAAAAGCCAGAAATGTTAAATTTCTCAGTGTCAGGTGAGCAAAAATTCTCTCCACAGCAAATCAGCCCGTGAAAATTAAAATGGTGCTATAGCATGTGTGTTTATTTTTGTAAAAGCAGAGAGAGTGAGAGAGAGAAGATGGTCAGGGAAAGCATGGAAGAGATGCACTTCATAGCCATCTCACTTACTTTACTTCTGAGCTACAGCTGTTCATGCTGCCATCTGTAGACTCTCGGCTTGCCTGTCGAGTCATCCAGTTCCTCATTTCCACAGCCAGGCCTGTTTCTGTACTTCTTTGGACAGTGCTCCGTAGCTTCTTACCTCCTGCTTCTGCACAGACAGAAAACACAAGGGTGACAGCTTTGTCATCACCATCTGGTGACAAAAAGTATCAGCCAACGCTTTGAGGTCCTCAGATGAAAAGAACTGCATACATACAAAGCGCTTCTATTAAGGAGACAGAAAGAAAAGGTATTTCAGACAATGCCTTGTTGAGTGGGATGAAAATTTTCTGAAAATCTTCAAGTAGCACAAATATCATTGTTTTATTTGCATTTAAAACAGTGTTCAAACTGGTAACAAAAGAACAAAAGGATTCAACTTAAGGAAAATAAAATAAGCTTTGTTTTCATTATAATATTTGAGTGCAAGATTAACTTATACCTGTTGTTTTCTTTTTCCTTTCTTTTTGTCATTGTAAAAGAACTAAGCCTTCACATTATTTCCAAAGAACAGGTGGTGAGTAATCCTCAATTCTAACTGTAACTTTCACACAAAAACCTGGTTTTGCAGGGTGATTGATATTAGAAGGCAAAAAAAGCTATACAAAGGAGATGGTCCTGTTCGATAATAGTTTCACATCTGTGGGTAACTTTCAGAGAACTCCTCAAAGGGGTTACAAAAACCCAGCGGGGCCAGTGAAAAAAGCTTTGCAAGTTTTGGTCATGCATAGCTATGCCCTCAGGGATCTTCAGCAGCTTGGAGACAGGTTTACTGATAGAAGCCCTTTAGAAGACCAAATGGGAAACTGAGTCAAGTGCCACAGATGTGACAGAGGTAAGAAATGCTATCTGGAGAGGTCAGGGATGGGATGGAGGAGCTTCATAGAGGGAGTGGAATTTGAACCGAACTTGCAAAATGGGTAGCACGGAACCCAAGAAGAGGCAGAAGAGAGAGCTTTTGCCAAGGGAAAGGGCACGGACAAAGGTATGACGATAGGGTTGACCGTGTGCACTGGAGTCAGTGCCAATAACCAAAACCTATGGAGGAGTGGGGGTGGGGGGGTCAGACAAGAAACTGAGACCAAGTTATAAAGGGTCACGTTGGAGTGTGGGGTTGAGAGACTACTGAAGCTGGAACTACAGGGTGATAGTCCAAATTATCTGTATTAATTTAGTTCTTGTCAGGTCTAGATATTTATCCACAGTGACCATGCATATCATTAGCTTTTTGGGATTTGGTCAGCTCTATTAGTGCCTGGTGTTAATAATTTCATTTTAGATCAATACATATTTGCTGATATTGCCAGTGACTTGTTGAAATCCCTTTCACCAAACCTCTTAGAATATTTGCTCACCATTTTGAAACACTGCTTTAAATTTCATCTATTTTCCACTTCCAACTTTAATGTACATCAAAATGCTTTAATCAGTATGTATGAAATAGAAGTTATGACTGATCTACAACACAGTTCCATAATCTAAGGCTGACATTTTAGATAATTGATAATAAACATGTTGTACTGATATGAACTTAAGATGCTATAAAGCAGCCCCCACTGATGAGGGAGAGCTCTTTTTTTACAGAGGAATGTTAGTTGATAAACGTAAAAGGAATGATTAAAATTTAAAATTCTCAATTTGCAACCTCCAATGGAATAAATGAACCAAATAAGGCACATTAATGGATGCTAACACCATTGGATGAAAGGATCGTCATATGAGCCCAAATATCATTCCACAGCTTAGTTCTACTTATTAAAGGAAAACATACTTTAACACCAGAGGTCCTGGCTATCACCATCTTAATCCAGTAGTCAAACTTAGCAGCACTAACAGCAGGGAAGTCATATGTGCCTCCCGATATAAAATACACAGTTATCACCTATGCAGTTGTTCTGGACAAAAATATACAACTTGTCTCTCATCAGATCTTTGGAATCAACTTCTAGTTTTCAAAAAGGGAAGACAGAGTAACAAGATAAATGACACACACATACACAAAATCTCACAAACACAGAACATGGGACTTTGTTCAAGAGAATTGGCATAGTTTTTAAAAATAGTTATTATCATGAAAACAAACAAACAAGATAGGTGAATTGTTCCAGATTTAAAAATATCAGCGATATAACCATTAAATGCTATGAGTGTACCTTGACTGGTTTCAAGAAACCCTAAAAGCGAAACACTCTAAAAGTAATTCTGGGACAAGTAGGGAAACTTTGACAAGTAGGGAAACTTTGAATATAGATTGAATATCAGATGGGATAATAAAACGGTTAATTTTCCTAGGTAGATAATGGCATGTGTTATAAAAAATGTCCTTACCATCACAAAATATATGCGGCAGTATTTAGACCTAAAATGTTATATTACCTGCAATTTCAAATAGTATAGCAAAAATTCATAAAACAAAGAGGACGAAATGTTTTTTAAAAAAGGATGAAGAGTAGACCTTGGTATTCATAAATTTAATATTTATGATTTCATTTGAGAGTGATCCCCAAATGGCCACATCAGAAGTAATAAAATTTGTCCAGGTGTGAACTGGAATCATGGAAGGTGCGAGGCTGGAGTGAGGGAGCCAGGCCAAGGGCTAAGTCCTGGCCGCTGCTTGTAACTTTGCTGTTCACTTCTTGTGAGGAACACTTGTGTTAAAAATCACCATCAAGTGAGACATACAACTTCTGTGAAGTTTGAAAATGTGGAATGAGGATACGTTCAGGAAATAAAGGACTTTCAAAGGCAATGATTCCTAAAGGTCTCATGATACAGCCACTGCAATATCAAAGATCTAGTGTTTTTCATTTAATGTCTGATTCTACCACAGCGAAAGTGATGTGAAAATCTGCTATTCTAGGATAAGAACCGGCCACCATTTGTCAAATAAATCCTATATTGAGCATGTAATCCTTTTGTTTACAGATTGTTGTTGACATGGGTCCTCTTCAGAACAACTCTAAAAATCCCATTTTACAGATAGGCACCCAAGGGCCCCAGGAGGTTATGCAATTCCTTGAAGCCACATAGAAAAATGACAGAACCGGAGTGTGTGCACAGTTCCCAGATTCCAAATTCTCTGTTATTCATGGATCTGTTGTTAGAATATAGCCAATGGGAAGCTTGTGCAGCTGTCTATGGAGAGGCCCCTAAGCTAACTGTGTAACTGTGTAACTGACTTAGCCCTTGGCCTGGCTCCCTCCCTCCGGCCTAGCACCTTCCATGAAAGGCCATTAGAAGCTGCTGGGGGTGGGGGTGGGAGAGCAGAGCACAACGCTGATGGCAGGTCCTGCCTGCTGTTAGACTGTTTCTCCTTGAATTCCCACTCTACCATGTACATACACGCTGGGTGACACTGATTAAGTTACTTACCCTCTCTGTGACTCAGTTTTCTCATACTGTGAAATGGCAGTGATGACAACAATGTTTACCTCATAGAATATTTGTGAGGATTCAGGAAAATAATATATTTAAAGTGCTTAGGAGAGTGCCTGGCATGTAGAAAATCTTCAATGAATGGTATTGTTATTTCTATTACTACCAGATAGGGAATCAGTAAACATGTATTCTAGGCCAATCTCTACTACTAACAAGCTGGCTCTGTGGTCTCTCTCGTCAGAGTCATATTCCCTCTCTGAGTCTCTGGCTCCTCATTTATGAAAAAGACAGGGGAGAGGGGAGGGTGACAGAGAATCTCTGATCTCTTTTAGCTCTAAAGTCTATGAATTTGTGTCACTAATGTATGACCAAGACGGTGATTAACAGCATACATTGAGGAGATAATGCTACTCATCGTCACCTGACGGAATCAAAGAATTCTAGAACAATATGCTGAACATTTATAAGAGCTCTTTAAAATATGTCTTTCAAACGTACATTTATTTGATATATTGATAGACTTATTTGACAAGTAAATGTATTTTCAGTACCACAAATCCTTTGCATCACGTTCACAAAAGTAATTTAACCTAAATATAATTCATGATGGTGGTTCACATTTAGTGTTCCAAACGCTCTGTCATGTTAGTCCGCCTAAAAACTGAATCAATAGAATACTCAATGTCTATATAAGTAGAGTCGGCAGAATTCTAAGATGGCCACCATAATTACATTACTTACATGGCAAAAGGGATTTTGCAGATGTAATTAAGGTTACTAGTCAGTTGACTAACCAGATATGGAGATTATCTGAGTGGGCCTAATATACACACAAGGGTGCTTTCCCTGGTTGGTTCCAGAAGAGTCAATCGGGAAGCACAAAAAGGATTCAGTGTACCTTTGCCGGCTTGAAGATGGAGGAGGGGACTCTGTGGAAAGGACCTGAGAGTAACCTCCAGTGGCTGACAGCAATGCCTGGACAGTGATACCCTAAGCAGAAAACCCAGCCATGTCACGCCATGTGTGACCTACAGAACTGTGAACTAATAAACAGATGTTGTCTTAGGTTGCTAAATTTTTGATAATTGTTAAGCAGCAATAGGTCATTTTTTAGATAATTTTTTTTTTACCATAGAGAAAACTATGAAAATAATTTATTGTAACCATAGGAGTAGACCAACTGAAATTATTTGTAAGAACTCAATAGCCATGATAAAAATTGTGTCTGCATACATACACACATACAAATATATACCCTACATACATATACATGTATATGGGTATATATCAAGATGTTTAAAAATACTTAAGTAGCAAACTACAGAACTAAGGCCCAGATTATGTTTTAGAGCTCTTAAACCACTCACTCTTGTGTCAGGTATTTTAAATCAAAGTGCATTTGGAGAAGATGCCGGTAAGTAAAAAACAAATTCTTGAATTGCAAAAAATCACAGGCAGAAAGCTGAACACAGGAGGTGTCCCTGTTATTCTGCTCTGCTTAGTCTGATGACTCATTTACTTGGCACCCTCTACATTCAAAGAAAGCCACTTGATTAAATAAACAACCAAAGGGTCAGTTTCCCTAACAATATCTGAAAACCAGAAAACCCTGAGTGACTTAACAAAATCAAAAGGTCCTCTCTGCTACTAATTTGGAAACTCTCCTAAGCCCCAAGATGAGGCTCACAAGGAAATGCCAAACTTAATGTCACGGTGCCCTCTTCCAAATTTTGTATCCACAGAAGCCATTCCGGCTTGCTCTCAATTAGAAGGTGTCATCTCCCACTGCAGACAGACTTACTTTAGAGTCAGAATTTTCTTGATGTTAATATGGAAAATGATTTATGGAAACAGATTGGTAGATTCTGAAAACTGACTTTAATTTTTAGTTTTGACCATGATTTAAGTGCTTTGAGTTAATAAGGCACTAGTTTTGCATTTTATTCAAAATTCCCATTTTCCACAGTGAGTATAATTTAGAAAAGCCATTTTGTACTACATTTAAAGAATTTATAAAATGCATTAAAATTAGAATTTCTAAAATTACTGATTCATAGAATTTCAGAAGCTGGCTTAGGGATCCAGTGTACCTTTGTAGTTTATGTACTCCCTTATTGTAGCAATGAGAAAGCTGAGGTGCTGAGTGACTACTTCCTCTTTAGAAGATTTTCATCTTTAAAAACCAGTAATAATTTCAAATTGTACGTTAACTCTCTTACACCTTGTTCCTCTAGTTCCTCAAACTTTCAAGTAAAAGAATTGCCTAGAGCACTCTCCCCAACCTCCATGATGGCCAGTTGATATATAATACCATCAGTGGATTTTATATCGACTTGAAAGAAATTGATTTATTTACCTATTTGGTCTTGCAAGATCTTAATACGGGAACACTCATGAGTAGATTACTATAATTGCATATAAAAGCTGTACACTTATATTTATGTGTGTCAGAGCTTCTAGCTATAATATAATTCAAACCTCTGAAAGTGTAAACAAAATAGGGACAAATAGCTGACCATTTCTCCCGGGCTAATCCAGGATCTGCAGTGACAACTGAACTAAAATAAAATTAATAAAAATTCACAGTTGATTTTCAAAATTTTTTCAGAGTTTAACACAAATTCATTCCAACAGCTTTGTTACAACAATTAGGTTGGTGCAAAAGTAATTGCGGTTTAAAATGTTAAAAATAGTTGCGAAAACCGCAATTACTTTTGCACCAACCTAATATTATGAAAGTTATGTAGTTAATAGCTATAATACAGTTGACTACAAGCAGAGGTCATAATTATGGTAGATATTAGGGCTGTTTAACTATATTCACTTTTCTCCCCACCTCTAAAGCTATGTGATTTGCTTGGCCAATGAAATATGAACAAAACTGGCCCATATAACTTCCAGGCAGAAGCTTCAATAGCCACTGTGTGAATCACCGTGTTCCTCTTCCTATATGAAACAGCAACAGATGCCTTCATCGACCTGGGACCCTGAGTATAGCCACAAGCATGACTCTCACTGAACACGAAGATAGAGTGAGACATGAATTTTTTGTGCAAAGTCACTGATAATTTTGATGTTTATTATTACAGTGTAACCTAATCTAGTCTAACAGACACACAAACAATAGCCATAAGACAGTATTCCATTCTCTTGTAACTAAGAGGTTTTAAACTTTTGTAATTTTTTCCCCTTTTGTCAACATCATCAAAATATTGACCATTTTCAATAGTTAATAAAAACTCTGCATTAGATATTCTATTCTATAACTGTTTTCATAGCTTTTGTCTTATAAATATAAAGAAATTTTAATCATTGTTCTTAAACTTCAGACTCATATTTTTAAAAAAACTAAAATAATTTTAAATAAACTTTTGCTTTTAGAATAGTTTTAGATTTTGAAGGAAAATTTTGAAATGGTATAGAAAATTCCAATATACTCTATACCCAATTTCCTCTATTACTAATATCTTACTTGGCCATGGTATATTTGTCATAATTGATGAACTAAAATTGATACATGACATTTACTAAAGTCTATGCTTTATTTAAATTTCCTTAGGTTTTTTGTGTGATTTCTGATGTCACATTACATTTAGTTATTATGTCTCCTTAGGCTCCTCTTGGAGATAGGTTTTTTAATGTCTCTAATTCCTGACATTCTTTTATATTTGTAACTCCTTTTAGTCTGCTCTTTGTATGTGAAATTAATGTGCTTTATAATAATTCAATGTAGTATAAATATACTCATTGAAACCACTTATTTTTAGTAAAAATAATATGTAAGTTGAAAGTACCCATCTAAAGAAAAATAGAAAATATATCATGTCATAAGTGAAAAATGGCAAATGCATGAAAATGACTTATCAATACTGAATTAATTTACACTGTATGGCAAAATGTAAAAGAACAGATTTCATATCTTTTTAATAGTTAATATAATTTTAATGTTTTTAAATAGTTTATTAAAATAAGTTTAATTATGTGTCAAATAAAAATTCAATTAAAATCACCATTCCCAATGTAATAATTGATTCAATCAAGGATTAACACTGCACTTTAAAATCATTGGATGAAAAGTTTTTGGGAAACAGGATATTCATATGGTACCAAAGTATCATACCAGAGATTACTTAGTAATAATAAAAGGAAAGATCTATCTTTTCCATAGAGAAAAACTGGCAGACACCTTTTAACCAATGATCAAACTTAGCATGCCTAAGAATGAGAAACCTTAACATAGTGTGTCTAGTGATGGATGTATGAAGTTTACACCTCCTGTAACATTTATAAGAAGCGTTAAGAAATAGAGAAAAATAATCAGACAAATTCAGATTATTGGACATTCTAGAAAACAACTTTGGACTCTTTCAAATGGAGTTGCATGAAAAAAAGTCGAAGTACTGTTTTAGATTAAGCTGAACACTCAAATGCAATGAATGAGCCTTGACTAGACCCTGGATCAAGGAGAAAAACACCACCACAAAAAGCTATAAAAAACAGTTTTGAGACAATTGAAGAAAACTGAATATGGAAAGACTATTAGATGATAGAGTTTTGTTTTTTTTTTTTTTTTAATCTTATTGTTTATGTAGTTTTCTTAAATTAGGAGACATACTGAAGTACTTAAGGGTGAGGTATCATGATATCTGCAACTTACTTTACTCTCAAATGTTCAGCAAAAATACATACCATATGCATGTGTGTAAGTGTATATGTGTGTATGTGAGTAAAGGGAGGAGGAGGAAAGAGAGGAAAGATAAAGTCAACGGAAAATCGGTCAGTCTATATTGTGGATGTTCATCGTACTCCTTTTTTGTCTGTTTAAAATATTTCACAATAAAAGTTGGGAAAAAATCAATTACTAAATTCAAAACAAAGGAAGGAAAGAAAGAACTTCTGTATCTTGACTTACTACTTTGTGGAGATACTTTGTATATAATGTCTACCTATCTCTAGTCCCCATAACAGTGTTGTATGGTGGTTATTATTACTATCACTTTCTATATGGGGAAATTGCCTAAGTCACACAGCTGGCAAGTGACATTAAATGAGACTTGAACCAAAATCTTATCAGTGTCAAAGTCTATTCTATTTCTCAAAGCATGCTGGCTTCCATCTTCATTTAGTATTTTGGAGACTAATTTCTAATTCCAGAGTAATCAGTAGCTGAAAACCTCATCTCATGTACAAATAAACTTAAAATTGTTTTACAGACATTGCTGTGATATCATTCATGCTCTTTTGTTTTTTGCATGACAAATGGAAAAAAATGTCAATTTTATGGCTAAATTCTGACTTTGTGAACATGAGGGCAACATATATTTATAATAAAATTCAAAATAATGTGGTAGAAATAGCTATTCCCTATGACATACATATGCATTTCTATCTCTCAGCATGTCATCTTAGACCTGTTTGCGCCAAAAAGTGGAGATTTCATCATATGATGCCACAGCATTCAAACAGTACTAAATACACTGTGAAAAATTGTTAATTTGTTGGCCTGTGGAGTTGAGAAGGATCTTGATTCTCTGTCTTGACTCTCAGCAATAAAACAAAGGGGCCATTACATGAACAGAAAACTACAGACCAATATCTCCCATGAACACAGATGGAAAATACTCAACAAGATTAACAAATCAAATCCACTGAATAAAAAGAATTATGCACCACGATGAAGTGGGATTTATCCCAGTTATGCAATGCTGGTTCAACATTAAAACATCAGTTAACATAAGCCATGGTATCAACAGGCTAGATAAAAAAAATAACATGATCATATCAGGAGATGCAGAAAAAGCATTTTGACAAAATCCAACATCTATTCATAATTATAAGCTCTCAGTAAACTATGAATAAAGGAGAGCTTTTTCAACTTGATAAAGAATACTTACAAAAAAATTACAGCTAACATACTTAAATAGTGAAAAACTTGAAGCTTTCCCACCAAGATCGGATACAAAGCGAGAATGTTCCTTCTCACCATTCCTTTCAACATCATGATGGAAGTTCCAGTTAATGCAATAAGACAAGAAAAGGAAATAAAAGGTATACAGACCGAGGAAGAAGAAACAAAACCGTCTTTGTTTGCAGATGGCATAATTGTCTATGTAGAAATTCTGCAAGAACTGAGGTAAAAAACGAATAAGCAATTATAGCAAGGTTGTAGGGTACACGGTTATATACAAAAGCCAGCTGCTTTCCTATATAACAGCAATGAACAGGTGTAATTTGAAATTAAAAACATAATATCACTTACATTAACATCCCTCAAAAGTGAAATAGGTATAAATGTAACAAAATATGTACAAGATCTATATGAGGAAAACTATAAAACTCTGATGAATTAAATAAAAGAAGAACTAAATAAATGGAGAGCTATTTCACGTTTCTGGATAGGAAGACTCAATATTGTTGAGATGTCAGTTCTTCCCAACTCGATCTATAGATTCAATGCAGTGCCAACCAAAACCCTATCCAGTTTTTTTGTAGATATTGACAAGTTGATTCTAAAGTTTATATGGGGAGGCAAAAGACCCAAAATAGCCAACACAATTTTGAAAGAAAAGAATAAGGTTGGAGGATGGACATGACCCAATTTCAAGACTTAATGTAAAGCTATAGTAATCAAAACAGTGTGGTATCGGTGAGAAAAACAGACACATAGGTCAATGAAACAGAAGAGAGAGCCCAGATATAAGACCACATAAATATAGTCAAGTGATATTTGACAAAGGAGCAAAGGCAATACAATAAAGCAAAGACAGTCTCTTCAGCAAATGGTTCTAGAACAACTGGACATCCACATGCAAAAAAACCCCCAAAACAAAAGAAAATCTGGACACAGACCTTACATCCTTCACAAAAATTAACTCACAATGAATCACAGATCTAAATGCAAAACTATAAAACTCCTGCCAAGATAACATAGGAGAAAACCTAGATGGCCTTGGCTATGGCGATGGCTTTTTAGTTACAAGACCAAAAGCATGATCCATGAATGAAACAATTGATAAGCTGAACTTCATTAAAATTACAAAGTTTTGCTCTGTAAAAACACTGTCTGGATAATGAGAATACAAGTCACAGACTGGGAGAAAATATTTGTAAAAGACATATGAGGCAACAAACTGTTATCAAAAATATGCAAAGAACTCTTAAAACTTACCAATAAGAAAACAACTTGATTAAAAGATGAGCCAAATATTCTAACAGAACCTCTTCAAAGCAGCTATGCAGATGGCAAGTAAGCACATGAAAAGATGCTCTACACCATATGGCTTCAGGGAAATGCAAATTAAAACAGTGAGCTACGACTACACACCTATTACAATGGCCAAAATCCAGAACACTGACAACACCAAATGCTGGTGAGGATGTGGAGCAACAGGAACTTTAATTCAGTGCTGGTTGGAATAAAAAAATGGTACAGCCACTTTGGAAGATAAGTTTGGTGGTTTGTACAAAACAAAGGGGTTATACCGGAAGATTAGAACACCATGTTTCTATTGTGAGTACCTATAATTATTAATCCTGATTTTTAACAAGAAATAAAACCAAGCTTACCACTCTTTTGTAGTAAGATTATCCTATTTTTTTTTCCATAAAAGTTAAGGCTTATCATTTTGGTATTCTTAACACACTTAAATATAAGAAATTATAGCTCTCATTGTTATTCTTCTGGGATTTGTCATTTTTATGGTATTTTCTTATTCCTACTAGCTGATGTTGCTATTATGGCACTACGGGGGATCAAATCAAAGCCCATTAGAAAATAATCAAGTTAGATTATTTAGAAAATTGCCCTTTTTGCTTTTTTTTTTTAAACAGACAGATCTACTCTTGGTCATATACCAGTTCACTGATATTGGTGATTGTTTCTCTCCAGAATGGACATGAAATGCCACCAACCTCTTCTTATCAAATTAGCTATTTTGAGGCAGCATTTGTAGCGGGAAGAGCATGCTCCTTTAGAATATGATGGTATGAGTTCAAGTTCCTATTTGACAATTGTCAAACTCTGGGCAGGTAACTTACCTTTCTGAAGCTCAGAGTTCTTTTGCACAAACTTGAGATCATAGCGTATGTCACAGGATATATCACATGTGGTGGCATTTAACAAATAGTGATGAGTAAGGATCGGCTACTATAATCTGTATAACAGAGTTTTAAAAACTGTAAAATGCTATGCAAATCCTTATTTGAAAAATGACCGGAATAACGTGCAATTATCCAAAACTTGCAGGAAGAAAATTATGTAAAAGTAAGTGTGGCCTTGCCATACAAAGGGCAAAACTGGATCAAAAGGTTGCCTTCCTGCCCAAACCCACTGTTTTCTGATGATATCAAGGGGGGGCTGCCATGAAGTTGAGAGTAAAGGAAGTGGGCAGGGCACAGAGGCTAAAAAGTAAAAGAACAGAAACTTGAGGCTTAAAATATTTGTCAAGTGAAGTGTTTGGCTGGAGGTACTTACACTTGAAACTAACTAGAATCAAATAGTCTGGAAGCCTACTACATTTTTGAAGGACTTGTACAGAAAAAATAATTACTAGCCTACGTAAACAAGTCTGTTCAACCCCTAAAGTAACTACTGAGCTTCCCGACCTGCACTAGCAAGAAGCAGGCTATAAACTATGAAGCCTCCTCTTCAATGCAAACCTCTGTGGCCGTGAAGAATAAAGGACAAAGAAACACTTTCCACAAAACAGAACCAAGGTTGCCAGATGAGTAAGCCAAGAAATGTACTCTATTGTCAACCTTTGCCATTCCTTCTGAGTGGGATTTGATAACTCCTATGGATTACTGATTGTTTTGTGTTCCCTATACTCTCCTTTCAAAACGAGAATTTTTATTTTGGTTATTCTGTTGCTAATGTACCATTTAAATTGGATGTATTAGAGTGAGGTAACTTGTCTGTAGCTTTACTATAACATGAAAAGCCACATCTGGATGTGAGGGAGAGTACTACACATCCCTCAAAGATTCTAGATTTCAATCTCTATGCAGTAAATGTATGACATTTCAAGGTTGTCTTTCTGGGGAGGGATTGACTATGTTCTCTGTGTAAAATAAGAGTGCGCATGAATATTTGGGTGGCCAAATCTTCGGAAAAAGTTAAGAGGGCCATATTCTTTCTTGTAGCTTTCTTCTACAGATTTATTTTTCCTTTCCAGTCTGCTTACGCTTATTGAGCAAAGAGAAAAATAACCAATAGCAAGAACTAGTATTTTAAAAGTTGAAAATAGGTAATTAGACTGAGCTTAATTATTTCCCCCCACTGGCAATTATTTATTATTATTAAGTAGATATTTTTAATGTTTTTGGCTCACCAGCATTTGAACCCTCTTCTTATGTATGAGAAATATCCTACCTTTCAATTATAGAAGCTAAAATTGTCAGGTGTCATTTTTTCAGCCTCTTTGGCAATTAGCACATAAGCATGTGGCCAAGGTTCTGCTCATCAGACACCACTGTCCCAAACTTTAAATCTGAAGCTACTGAAGCAAAGAACCAGAGACACTACAGGCTCCCATTCCAATAAGGTAGTAGCCACCATATGTAATTTCTAGGAGGGGTTTATAACAGTGTAGTGATCCAACATCAGTGCTGACACTGGTGCATGCTGGGATGTCTGTACCAAGCAGAAGTGGTAGTTCAGCAAGACTAGTTCTGCAGTATGGTTTGGGGCAAACTTCCTGACCTCTGGCTAAGGCTCTCCAGACTTCCTATAGAGTCTGTGACCTATCCCATATCTCTTAGCAAATACCTTTTCCACCTAAATTGCTAGAATTGTTTGCTGTTGATTGCAACTAGGCACCCTAAATGAGACATATTGCATACACATTTCACTTATAATTTATAATAGAAAAATATGTCCCTAGTCTATATGGAGCTAAGTATACTCAACTTCTAGGTGTAGAACAAAAAACACATTACATTCAACTCTTGTACCTGTAAGAATGGAAACAGTTATTTAATCAATTTGGTCCCTTCCAGTTCTAATAGCTTCTTTCCATTCCATGATATGAATGCAAAAACCAACCAGACACTTGTTCATTTGTTTGCTCACTACATATTTATAAATACTTACTGGGTGTAAGGCACTTTGAGAGATAATAAATATATGTAACATTTGATCACGTAATTCCTTATTCTAGGCTCTTACAATTCAGCAGGTGAGCTAGAATAGTAAATAAACAGTGATAACCCAAGGCAATATATTCTAAGTGCTGTATGAGTGGTATTAAGTATCCAGCACTGTGCTGTGCAAGAACATGTTGTGTGAATGATGGAAATGCTCTATAATTCTGCACTCCCCAATAAGGTAGTCGCAGGCCACATGTAGCTACAGTGCACTTGAAATGTGGCTAAAGTTTGAATTTAATTTAATTTCAATTAATTTAAAATTATTTACTATTTAAATTTAAATTGTGACATGTGACTAGTGCCTCCTGTCCTGGACAGCATGGATTAGAGGTTCAGAACAAGGTAAAAATATTTTGAAATAGAATCATAAGGGAAAAATTACCATAATAACACAAATTCATAACATCTCCACGAGAAGTATATTATATGTAATTCTCATAAAAATGAGGACACTAAAGCTGAGAGAAATTAAATATCTTGCTTAGTTCACACAACTAGGAAGAAGGGGCATTACTATTTCAAATCCACGTCTAACTCTGTGTCCATTCGCTTTTCCCTCTGCCTACAGAAGCTGTAGAGCTTCTGTAGATGTCAGAGTGATGGAATATGAAGCGGAATTAGACATGAGGCACGTACAGTGGTAGACGAAGAATAGAAAGAAAGGCAGGAACAAAAATTTGGAGGAAAAGAGCAAGAAGACTTAGTTTTACTGAGTTACTGGGTCCCTAAGGGCCTTAGAGGGCAGGAATCTCTCTGTATGTGAGAACCAAATTGGTAACGACTTTGAATGTCAGGCTAACGGCTTTGTTTAGCAGGAGATGGGAATCTATCGAAGTTCTTAGAAGAGGAGCAGTGTCAAGATCAAGATGATGTTTAAGAGAATTGATACAGGGACAATGAAGTTAGACTGGAGTCAGGAGATCAGATTAGGAGACTCAGATGATTTCAAAAGTGAGCTAATGTGGACTTATGGTGATTATGAGAATGGGAAGGAAGACAGAAAACAGAAAAGTTGGGAGCTTTCCTTGGTAGAAGTTGCCAAGGTGGCATACATTTGGGTCACATTTGGTCAACAGGTATGTTTTGTTGGGCCCAAATAATGTTTAAATTTTTTTCCTTTAGGCGCCAACATTCTCAAATTTAAAGGTTTTAAGTAAACATCCAGATTTATAGCTTCTCTTAGGTAAAAAAGAAGAGTAAATTTGCCAACCTTGGGCGTATATTCAGCTTGGCATCCATTACCTAGAACTGAGTATTCACCATTCCTTTGTGGATGGGAAAGCTTTCTCCAGAGTTTCAGTCATCGCTTCTCACTTTTGTGTTACATCTGGACTATTTCCTGATATATGTTGCCTTCCTGGCCCATGATTTATAGGAATAATAAGGGAAAAACTGACCACTGAAATAGCTAAAAGAAATAGTCCTTTCATTTTAGTTTCATCAGGCAAAATCTAAATCTTAACTAATACTAGATAATATCAAAACTGGAATTGATACTATCATTTTTATAGTTTTTCTTCAATTGCTTAAATAATATTATATATACATAGCATTAGGTATGCCCCCTCCTCTCCAGTCAAACACCATTACAATACGAGCTAGAATGAATATGTAGAATGATTTTATATAATGGTACATTTTGATGGATAATAAGAGCCTACTTACAAACAGCAGAGAGCATTTACACTAAACCACAGGTTTTGGCAGCAATGGGATGCTGCTATTTCAACTTTCTAGTGGGTTTCTTTTGTAAGCCATTATACACAAGATGCTCCATAGGAAAGCTCGTCCCCATTACTAGTTTTGAATTTAGTGACATATTGAAAAAAATCATGGTTTAACTCGATTTTCGTTGTAAAGTTTTAAATTACTTCAAGGCTACTGTTTGGACACTTGGCAGTGAAAGAGTCTGAATCTTCAAAAGGTAATATTTGATAAGCACTCTGAATGGAACTATGCTTTCATTTATTTATTTTTTAATTCCAAAATCTTTTGCTTCACCTTCTCTGCCTAGAATGTAAATCTAATATAAAAACACTGTGCTATTGTTGAATATGGTATGCACTCGTTTATGAAATTATTTATTATATACAACCAAAATCTAGGAAAAATATCCTCCAAAAAAATGATATATATTTAGATTATAACTGTCTGTCCATGTCCTGTCCCCGATATTGGCATTCTGAAGATGTGTCAATCTATGATCACTGAATTTTAAAAAGTCTAGATTGCATATTATAATTTAAAGACAGTGTAATGAATAGCAGTCAGTTATGCTGATATTCAGCCTGTAAAGAATGGTAGGTCTACCTGTTGTTATTATTAATCGATACTTAATGGATACTTACTGTACTCGACATGATGTCTGTATTTAGGATTACCTTTAAGTGTATGGAGAATTTTTTTATTCCAGTGGAACATGAGCAAAGTTGAAGCTCCATTTTAATTAAATGGGAGTGCCTATTAAGAATTATGTGTATTATTTATCATACAGAAAGATTAGAATATGATAATGTCTTTTATACTCTTCTTATTGGTTGCACAGCCTCTTAAAAAGAGTGGAGAGAATTAAACAGGCCTGCTATTACAATCTGTTTAGCTCCTTTTATATTAATTTCTCATAGCTTCACTATTACACGCAAAGAAACTTTCGTCAGTTTTTCTGGTGATTTTCAAACTATTTTTGTTTCTTTAATGATTTTCTTGTAATTTAATTTTCAAGCTAGTGGCATGTAAAATAAATTAAATGAGTTAATTTATTCAGTTAAAGAGTATTAAGTTGATAGGATCTCTTCTGTATGATTGCCAAGTCATCTTTTAACTAAAGAAAGAAGGCCATAAAATCAAGCAAATCAAATTCAGTACAGATTATATGAACATAACTAAACAAGAATTGCTAGCCCAGAACCACAGATAATATTAAGACAGCCTCTGAGAAATCAGATCCACCAAGTACTAGGAAATGTGCCATTTTCCTACATTATATGACCATAACCATTTGCCCTTGGATCTATGGATGGAAAGTTGTGGGTTTCCTTCTCGTACTAAGACTGGTAGTTTCTTCTTGAAATGGTTCACTCTTTATTAGAATTACTTGTAATGTTTAAAACCTCTACATATAGTAATATTCTACATTAGGGAGGTAGACTCAATATTGGGTCCAAGTAGTTTATATAGTGCAGATAATATTTACTATATAGGGTTCAAAGATAAAATAAGTAAGCAATTTATAAACTGTTAAATAACATGTAAGATACTATTATTACTTTTACTTAAAAAAAAAGTACTCAGAGATTTGGAGAACAGTTACCCGAAATATATCCAAGAACAAAGAGGAAACAATAAATAAAATTAAAAAGAACTCAAACGTACAGAAAGATGCTACAGAGACCAGTCAACAATCGTATCTTATTTTGCTTATAGGAATGCCGTTTTCATTCTCATGGAAGTCAGCCCCACTGAGATTTACAATCCAAGGCCAAGTTGTTTAACTTCGCTAAATCTCAGTTTTCACACGTGTACAATGATGAAAACAATAACTTCCTTGAAGAACTATCATGAAATCAAAGAAACGTGGCAAATAGAAGGTGCTCAATGAATGGTAACAATTATTATTGTACTTGTTTTTCGAGAATACAGTATAGTATAAGAAAATCCAGTATAATAATAAAAAAACAATACACAGAGTAGTTAGGATTATAAACTCCAGAGCCAGATTATGGGTTTAGATCATAGGTTCAGTACTTACTAGCTGTGGACTCTGGGCAAGTTGTTTTCAAAGGGGTGTGGGAGGCACGTGAGAGACTGAGAACTATCACTGATGCCTGAATTCATTGGTTACTCTCACTTTCTCAGGACATCCTTCTCTAACTCCGAAATTAGGTTCTCTTATAATCTTTTATTGCACTCTGTACTTCACCTTTCTGACACTTGTCACAGTTATAATTACATAGTTATTCCTATTACTATCTATTGCCATTAGACTCGCAACTATAAGAAAGTAGGAAACATACCTTCCAAAATTTAGGGACTACCATAGCTATTGACACATAAAATAACTTCAGTAAATATTTCTGAATGAAAAGAATATGGTCTCAATAAACTCCTTAGCACTTCTTTTAGAGAATGGTAATGTCTGTATATACTATACAAGAATGAAATGAGGATATGCAACTGGGCAACTGGAAGAAGAGTACATTTGAGATTATTTAGCTATTGCACTATTTCTGAAAAGCCAAAAAAAAAAAAAAAAAAAAGACTAGCTTTAAAATCAGACTGGCTTACTGAACTGATTAACTAATTTAGTCAAATCACACTGGTTAGCAGACCACTGCTCTCTATTGACAAGTTGTTCTCAACCAGTGTGAAAACCATCTGTTGTGATGGATTTACTTTTCTTTATATATTAGAATGGGTTTCACAGTTATGACTATAGTAACATATTTCTTTATATATTAGAATGGGTTTCACAGTTATGACTATAGCTTCATGAGAGTATGTTATCCACATGAACTTCATGTGCCCGTGTGGGTGTCCCAATAGAAAAAAAAATTGTGGAGAAACACTGCTCCAGGCTTGTGATTTCTAACTTTCACAACTCTTCAGGATATGTTGAAATACCCTAAAAGATCTCATGACTTTCAAGGGTGGTAGGAGTATTTGCGAAATCAAAGAAGAAAGTTCAGATTTCTTCTCTTGGTTATAAAACAGCAGTATCTTCTCATTTATGGGAAGTGCTTCCTCTCTAGTTACCTGTAAAGAACTTGATGTTTCATTTTGGAAATGCTGGCTTCCTCATGGAACATTTTATCTTGGCCACTCAAGAAGCTATGTTATGAGACAGACAGAAATCTGTTCCAATTTCTCATGTGTAGATGGAGGAATTTCTTTTGGGATTAGTCTGTATGAGCCAAGGTTAAGTGAATGTACTTTAACTTTTGAAAAATCTCCACATTTGTATAAGCTTTTCTCATCTCAAAAAGGCTTTTAGAATGGTACTTTGTACTAAATCCAACAATTCTAGTTACAATTTAAGGAAGAATGATGATAGATTATCTGAAGCAAACTCAAAACTGAAGACCTGGTGTAAAAATTAAAAATTGAGAAGTGAGTCTAAAATAATGCTTTATTCAAATATGTATTTTCAGGCACACCTGGGTTTGAATTCTAGCTTCACCACTTACTAAGTATGTGATTGTAGCCAAATATGTGTAAATACTATAGTATAGCCTGGAGTTGAGTTCATAGGTTGTGTTGCTGACCCCCTGGGTTCAAAAACTAACTCTATCACATACTATCTGGGTGACCCGGGCAAGCTTCTGAAACTCTCTCTGCCTCAATTTCCTTATTTGTGAAATGGGGATAATAAAAATACCTCATAAGGTTGTTGTGGGCCTAAGAGAGTAAATATAAGGCTAGTTTTTAGACCAGTGCCTGACTAATGATAAATCCTGAAAAATTTACTATCATTATAATCATTCATTTACTCGAGTTGATTTTCTAATTTCTTGACTTCTTTACACTGCCTGAGATTTTTAAACACTTAACTGTAGAAAACAATGCACAAACAAGAACAGCAAAGTATTAGCAGGAAAATTAAGTCATGTTTAGGGAAGTATCCTACTATTAAACCTGTACTGATCTATAGAAAACTGATATTGCAGCAGTAAGCTAGAAGAAACTTGGATGGCTCTAAGTAGTGAATTATTTTAAGGATCGCTTTCAGACATATTACGAATCCTCTACCTTCCACTTCCCTGTTCCCCACTGGGAAAAATAGGGAAAAAAATTTATTTCTACCTGATCTTAAATCAGGTATTTTCTTCCAAATCACTACAGATTTCCTAAAATCAAGTCATTGATTCTCACAGACAAAAAGCAAAATAAATCCTACTACACACAGTAATAGTTAACATGATAGTAACTAACCTACTCTGAACATGGGGTCAAGATGAACACAGTTTGCAACTAGCATATCAATAAATTAACAAACAGTATCTCAAATGTTGGGATGCTATTATTCAGCAGTCAATTCTTACTTTGATATACAAATTATATTTTTAATGTTAGTTGTTAAATCTTATAGGCAAGCTCTTTGTGAAGAAAACATATTGTTATTCAAAACTTTATGACGGACTTGAAATTACTTGGTGAAAAGTTGAAAACAGTCCCCCTTCCCTCTTTTTCTCATTAGCTTAAGGACAAAGGCATCACTCAAACACCAGAGATAGACCACCAATGGTCACTGATAGTATCCTGCCCTGCAGCAAGGTTCCTAGTCTCCGCAGCACAAACCGCCTCAGTACTGCCAACCTTTGACCTGTCCATTGGATTCCCCCTTCCCCTCATCCAGATCTTGAGTTTTCACAGGCTGAGATTCCTGTTTTAAAGTTCTGCTGCTGCCTTTCCCTTTAATTTTGTGTATTTCTGTCCTCGAGGCCAAATGCTAATACCGAGCCTGCGGTAAACAACAAAAGAGTGGGGTGCACTCAACAGGCGTCGCCTGCCTCCCAGTAGCCTACATCCTCATTCAGCTTCCACACACTTGATAATTCAACTTCACTAGGGAAGCCGTTTCCCAAGTCGGCGCCCGCGGAGCTCTCCAAATCGCCTAGAACTTCTCCTAGGCTCAGCCGGCGCACGCTGGGGGTCTCCCGCCCGCAGCACAGTCCCCGAGAGGGGAGGGGACAGACCACGGCTACTCGGAGTTCTCTCCCCCTGCCAACCCTCCAACCCCTGACTCTACGAGACGCGAACTGTAAATAGAAAGGCCAACCACAAACAGCCTCACCTTCTTCTTCCTCCTCCAGGGAGTTCATGCAGGGAAAGTAGCCGGCCAGTGCCTCGAAGGAGGCGGAGAGGCTGCTGCGGCTCTGGGAGCGCTGCATGGAGCGCCCCGCAGCGCCGGCGCCCCCCAAGCCCTGCCGGCCCATCTTGGACGTAGACCCGCTTTTCCCGCGGTACAAGATACGAGGCGTCTTGGCGGCTGGGGCGCGGCGACCGCTGCGCTTCGGGGGTGTGGACGGTGCGGCGCGACCCTGGGGTACTGGCCCCTGCCTCCCTGGCCTGGTCCCGACCAGACGTGGCTTTCTTGGCTGCCCGGACTAGCACTTTGTTGGGGAGGGGCCAAGGAGGGGACCAAAGCGCTGGAGGGCGCAAATGCTGCCGCTTGTAGTCAGTGCCAGGTCTCGCAGGAGGGAGCTGAGGAGATCCCGAAGGCAGTGGCTGGTGGAGTCTCGCCGCCCTCTGCTCGTAGGGAGATGCTGCCGATGCTGTGGTCCCCGCCAATCAGCAGCCGGAGGGGGAGGCGGCGATCGCAGCACCTCGGCGGGCTGGCCGCTCCTGAGCCCGCACCGCTGGTTCTGGGCTACTCCGACCGCCAGTAGCTCTAGCTTTTCCCTCTCCCTCCTGGCGTCGTAAAGGCCAGAGAATGGTGTTTAATGATATGCAACTACCTTAGGCATCACGGATGGGTAACATAGCAGGCACATTTTTGGTAGTCACTTTCCCTTTCCCCAGTTTCACGTACAATTTGTTAACACTCCACAAGCATAGACCGGAAATACTGAAATTTTCTCCAAATCATTACACAAAGGCTCCCCAATTGTTAACAGGTTCCACAGAAGCCTAGAATTAAAGCTTTCTCTTTTACCTTTTCTTTATTGAAAAGATAAAACGTCAACAGATGGAAAAAAGTTTAGAAAATAATCAAGAGCCTGAAGAAGCAGCAACATTAAAAAGTACTATGATGTTTATCAACTTTGCTTTAATCTCAGGAATTTTTCATTTTCTTTCTCCAAATTAAATAATCCGCTACCCATTGTTGCTAAGAATGACTACAAACACTGTAATAGCTAAATAAAAAACAATATCCTCTTAACATAAATTTGGAAGCAACACAGACATACCAGAAACAAAAGTTTGCAAACTGCAAATCTCCATCCCAGAAAGCAAAGCAATGGTAATTCTGTTTTAATAGGAGTCAGAAGACTCCCTCCCTTTTTGGAACCTTAGACAAGTCACCCAACTTCTTGATTTCCCTGTCTAGGGGCTTGGGACGGTAGGGTACAATGATTCCAGTCTTAACCATAACACAGCTTGATTGTTGGTTATGTGTAATAGGGGATTTCAAAAGTGTTTTGTAAAACGTAAACTATACAATTTAAAATGGTTCTTTCATATATTTCCTGTATATACTACTCGTATGCACAAGTTCTTTCCTTGATATACTGATTCAAACACTCATTCAATTAATATGCCAGATTCCTTTGTAAACACTTAGGACACAATAGTGATCAAAGCAGATACAAATCCCTGGGAGCTTACATCCCATAGGAGGAGAGAGACACAATATAGTGTTAAAAGGGGTACAAATGGAAATGCAAGAAATTAAGTTAAGGGCTATGGGGCAGCCTGCAATTAAAAAAAGGGCTCTCGGGGTGGGCCTCATCGATAAGGTGACCATATTTGAACAGAGGATTGAAGAAGTTAAGGAAGTTAACCATTCAGGCGTATGAGGAAGAAAGTGAGTTTGAGGCCGAGAGTCTCTAGTGCAAAGGCACTAGTGTGTGACGTCTTGGTGTGTCCACGGACCAGGATTGATGGAGTATAATGAGTGGGAAGGAAAGGCGATCTGAGAGATAAGAGACAGAGAAGGAGACAGATCACACATGGCCTTCTAGGTATGTTGACATTGCCAATGGACAGCACAATTTAGAAGGTAAAACAAATTCATACAAATAATCCTTTCAAATCTCTATAGAAATTAGGAAACTTTCAGTACAAATAAGATTGCCCTCACATAACAATTGGTTGCTTAGACAATATCATTCAGGTTTTTTGCGTCTGTTTTTCTGATAGGCTTTGTCTTTTCTCTTTAATACTCCTACAACTCTCTTAGTTCAATTTCCTGTTTATTATTCGCCTTCCTAGAATATCAGCATTTCAATAGAACGCTGATAAAATTGAGAACTCTATGAGCACCTTTTCATACCATACTGCTTTTATTCAGAGAACAGAAAGTTTTTTTACTAAATAAAATTTTCATTATAAGAATAAGGAGAATCATAGAACTTTGGAAACTGAAAGGACTTCATTGAATGTCATCTAATTTTTTAAAAAGGTGTGGGTCAAAATTGTTAGTGAGTCATGAAAATAACTTACTCGGTTATAATCAGCATTTTAAAAAATAAAATGAAATTTCAGAGTGTAGTCCATGTAGCTATTGTATCAATTGTAGTATTGTTTCATGAATATGTACACGTACATGTGTATGTGTGTATCGAGTTGTGATTAAAAGGAAAGTATCGAGGAAGAGGGATTGAGTAGGGAAATCCTAGGAAAATAAATTGGCCAGGGAGGGAAAACTTTTATTTTGGCATCCAAGGACATCATAATGATGGTTGGAAGTCATTTTGGAAGGGAGTATCTTGAGTTTCTATTAGTGATTGCATGGGGACAGTGAATCTAAGAACTGAATCAGTGGTCATGCCTGAGTTGCTTGGGCCCTCCCTTCTGCTTTCATCTGACCTGGCTTTATACACCAAGAAGAGGTTCGCCTGGAAGAGTCCAGATGCATCTATTTCTACAAGAGCATCATTTCTCTTTTGTGGTTTCAGAACAAAGTTGTCCTGGGAAGCTTTTTGGTATTTTTTTCTATAGTTAGGATCTTAGAGATATTGATAAGTGATAGAAGAGTAGCAGAAGGAGAAGTAGAGAGAACTGGAGAAGAAAAAAGAAAATCACCTCATGTCAGGAAAGAGATTTAAGGAAAAAGAAGAGTGTTGGCACACAGGTACCAGAGAGACAAACCACAATAATGGCCAGAGACCTCTAGTCTTGAATGATAACTTGTGTAATATATTGAACTTATTGAGAAAATTTACAATTCTACTTCTGTGTCCTATGCTCGTTTTCATATACATATTAAATATTATATAAATAATATTTCTGGTTTATATATTTGTAACAAGTTTATTTATCATCCCTAATTCCATTGTAAGTACTACCACCCCCAAAGGAATTTTAAAATTTACATAAAAAATAAACTACTGATAAAAGATTGGAAATGTTATTCTTCTATACCAGAATAAACATTCAAATAGCTTTGCATGTAGTTCTCAAATGATGGGTCATTATATAGTCATTAAATAAAACTTAAGTGTAATTCCAGAATCAATATAATCCAGTATTCAAATTACTTTTAACTTTATTCCTCACTCGAAGATAAGAGAAAAACTGAGTCACAAATATACACAATAAGTTGCCTTCTAAAAGTAAAATATGGCCTTGAAGAAAGCTTCCACCATTAAGTATAAAAATCATCTTTTTGAAAAAAGGATATAGAGACAGCTTGCATGTACTATCATAGTATTCTATTTGATAAATATGAAACATATCACACCAATTATGCTATTTAATTACTACATCAATCCTGAGAGTGTTATCAGTATTTCTTCTTTATAAATGAGCTAATAAAGACTCAATATTAAATGACTTGCTTAACTAGAAAGTGGCAGAGCAGAACTCAAATTCAGATGGCCTGATGTCAGGTTCAGTGCCGTGTCTACTATATCACAGGTGTCTCATACCATACACACAAAGCAGAGAAGATAGATATAATATGAACTATACAATAAATTATTTAGTTCAAAATAAATAAAATATTGAAACTAAATCTTTACAACCATAATGTTCATTCTAACTATATATCAATGTTAAATTTATATTTGCCTGTTTTATCAAAATATACTAATATTACCTAGCCATATGTGTATTTCAGTCCATCAATTCTAACAGGGCTAAAAAAATTACATGTCATTTATGTATCAGTTTTTGTAATAGTTTCTCAAAAAAAAATAATTACTAAAATTTGATAGTGTGTTAAATTAGTTTATTCCTGAATTAGAGGCTTGGTCACTTAAGTGAATACATAAAAAAAAAGTCATTATGTGAAGTAGTTATATAGTGTCTAGACTACAGATTAGTTCAATCGGAAACATAGTTGTGCCTTTGGCAACCTTGCCGTTTTCTAGGCTAGAAATGATGTAAGTGATGATGAGAATGAAAATGACTAGCAAAGGGAAGGGAAAAGGAAGTAAGCTCCTCTGGGAAGTAGTAGAAAAAAACAGATAGTTAAGTCCTGAGGTGGATATGCTAAAAAGAAATAGAAAAACACTCTTGTTGCTACTCTGTCACTATTTAGTGTTTTTCAGTCAACCCAGAAATGGCTGGTTGCTGGAAGAGCTAGGAATTACTCATGGTAAGTTACAGAGCCACGCCGCAGACTGACCTAACCTCTTTCCTCTTGATATACATTTGTTCTCGGTAATATGGGGATTCATCTTCACCTCAGTCTTCATAAAGATGTCAATTACCTTTGCCACTTTGGACCATTCCTCTTTACAGCAAATAATTCTAGGCTAAATAAAAATGTTTGTGGATATGTTTTAGTTTGTTTTATTCAAAACCAAGTCTCAGAATCTTGTAACAAAATATTTTTGCCTTTCAGTCATGAGTGATAAAATCCACATAGACAACATTTTTATACTGACTTTAAATTGCTAAAAGTATTTAATAGTATTGGGCAACTACTGTTGACTTGAATATGAAATCCAAAATATATAGTCTTTTCTCCCACCCCCAGCTTAATATCAATATGACAGAAATAAACTGTAAGCCTTTGTGATTTTTAGTTTTCAAAAGTATTTTTGGTGTTGACACAGCAGATTTTAAAAGTGAATAGCTGGTGTTACACTTTAGCAGTTGGTCAACCCACAACTTTCACAAAGGTTGATGAAGTCAAAAGATGTTTAGGGTATGAGAAGATAGAAAAGAAAGAATAAATGATCAGCATTTTCATTATTTCTGTAATGAAATTTATAATAATACTTGAGTTTATCTTATAGAAAATGTCCATGGGAGTAAGCAAAATAATTTATTGATTTAGCTAAAAAACAATGGTAAGATTTGACTGAGGAATGAAGGGAAAAAAACTCTAAAGATTAAAATCATGAATCATAAAAGCAGAAGAGCTAGACACTACAGGGAAAGAACAAATATTTGAACTCTAATATTAATTATGGCCCCTTATGTATAACAATGAGGATGATAGTTAATGTTATATTCTTCATATATTTACCTCCTTTTATCTTTATAAACACCCTCTAAAGGTGGCTACTCTTATTATTCTCATTTCACAGACAAGAAAAGTGATGTACATGTATATTCATTCAGTAAATATATGTTGAGTGCCTTCCACATGCCAGGCACTAGTCTAGTCACTGGGGATAGAGCACTGAACAAAAATAGACAAAGAACACTACGCTCATGGAGCTCCCATTTCAGTGGAGTAATCTAACAGTTATAGTCCACTTACTATTAATACATGCCAGGCATTTTTCTGAACAACTTTACACACAAGCACAGCAACTCATTTTATAAACACACAACCCTATGAGGGAGATATTAGTATTAATATCTTCATTCTATAAATGAGAAAACCGAGGTACATGGAGGGTAAGTAACCTGCCCAAGGTCACATAGGTTATTAAGAAATAAAACCATGATTTAAGCCCATGAAGTTTGATGCACAATGTTATAAAGTAATTTGTCCAATGTTATAAGTAGCAAAAACAGGATTTAAATCCAGGCCTTATAATCCATATTCTTAACTACTAAGTAATACTGCTTAAGGGAATCCACTGATATCAACAATTATACAATGGGACTGTCAATAAGAACTGTTTTTCCATCTGTAACAAGGAACTTATAGCATGCTAGATCTTTTTACTTTTAGCATGGCTTTACTATATGGCACATTTATATAAATCTTCATTTAGCTATCACCAGGAATCCAAAACTTTTACTAATATCCTTAAGGAATTTTAGAAGTCAGTGTACAGATATGACTTCAGACAGCACCACATGAATTAAGCCAGCAGAGAAAATGGGAAATATACATTCATGAAATTTGTAATTTACTGGTACTTGGTCATTGCTGAAAGTATATTTCCCAAAATGAAATTGAGTCAATCATCATAAGCCAAACATTTTGGATAAACAATATGAAAATTTAGAAAAAGAATGTGTTCATACTTTCTACATACCATATATACAAGTTTAAAAACAGTCATGTAAAATACCATTTTCAAAGAAAACAAAAATATTCATATTAAAAGGAAATACTTTACTTCACTGATAAGATGAAGCATGATCCAATGATAAGTTAAAGATCTATAGATAGACTAGAAAGAGTGACATTTAGAGAAACTTCTTTAGGACCAGAGAAAAGGGAGGTGCATAAAATACCATTATGCTTCAGTCATTCAGATAGTTTATTTTCTAGCGTATGCTGGCCTTCACACTTTCCTTCATTTCCTCATTCATTCAGATATTTACTTAGCACCATATGCCAGACTCTCTACTAGGATCTTTGGGGAAGATATACACAAAACATGAGTTTGGCTCTCAGGAAGCTCAGTCTGGAGTGGGGGGTAGGGAGGATAATACAGAAAAGCAAAGCGAGTAAGTGTAATATAGTAGAATAAGTAGCATTATTTGTGATAGGTTTTAGGTACTCTGGTGATATAAAATAGGGAGTGACCAACTCTACTTAGACGGGCTAAAGGCCTCACAGAAGAAGAGATACCTGAGCTGCATCTTGAAGGACATTTGGTAGGAAGAAAATGGGGAGGAAGAAAACAGAAGTCCTTAACCTGACCGTAATAACTACTCTCTATGCCTTTTCTGGATCTTTGGAAATGGGTAAGAGTTGGGGCTCTCATGAGGCCTCTCTTTTCCCAGTCCTTTGGGTAGCAGTAGTGGCAAGGATCGTTGCCAAGTTTGAGAAACTCCCTGTTCCAGCATTCTGTTCCACTATTCCAGCCAATGCTCTGGCTTTGTGATAAATTTATACAGTCTTCATAGCAATGTTAGAGGAACATTCTCAAAGAACATTCTCAAACATTTGAGAAAAAAGAAAACATTTTTTTCTATTATAATGCTCTTGAAATTCTAGATGAATATCACCTAGCAACTTTGCGTATCATTATGAGATCAGTAGCATTTTAAGATTTTTGAGAGTAAACATTCTGCACAATATATATATAGCAAAAGCTAAAAATTTTATGTAAGTTTCAGGTATTAATGTCAATTACTATGCAATATTTATAAAATGTATGTGATTTAAACTGCCTTATCTATTCATTAATAATTTATCTATTCACTATTTATTTATTCATTATTCATTTACTCTTTACACCACAGTATGACGAGAATAACATTAGGGATGCACGGAAAACAGAGGGATTCCCTTCACCACAATGATGTCTAGTTCCACTAATTCCTGTTCCTTCTTTTTGTTTACTGGTTAAGCTTCACGTATTCACGTCAATATAAATGGCAGTAAAGACTTCCTTTGATTATCATTTTGTTTAAATGAATCATAAATTGGCTGGATATCAATGGTTATACATTATTTATACTGCTTGATACCATGCTAACACAAAAGAAGAAAATATAACATATTTCATAGATATCTTAACGGTGCAGTTGACTTTTAAATTGCAGGCTCCTTAATTATTTTTATTATACATAAAGGCATAAAATTTACAACAAAGTCAATTAAAGTTGTTAAAAACCAAAGGCAGTAGAGAAAAATGGGGATTCTGTCAAAACTATTAAAAAATCCTATTAAAAAGAAAACCCACAAAAAAACATTCATTTTATACAGATGCAGGACAGACATCAACTCAATTGGGCATAAGTGAGCTGCCTGAAGGTAGTTCTATTCATAGCGCAGTATATTTGGTACATTGTTAAGACTGTGTGCAAAGTGGCCAACTTAGAAAGCAAATTAAGCAACTCATCATCAGCTGACTCCCATTTATTTAAGAAACTCTGTTAAAAGATGTCTTTCGGTGACAGTTTGTCCTATGGATGTGAAAATTCATAATAGGAAGTAACAGTACAGATTAAACATATTTTCCTCCTAAAATTCAATTCAGAGGGTTCCCTCTAATATGCTCTGTTTATACTTCCACAATAAGGTCTAAAAAGACAGAGGACTTGCAAGAGAAAACAACTATTTGCCAGAGAAAACCTAAGAGGTAAATTTGTGGTGTCTTACAGAAACTCTCCAATAAATACAAATAATTATAAAGAGGCAAATCAATGTGTTCTAGTTAAGGGACTATTCTGTAATGCTTCTCCTTGACCACTGCTTAATAACTTGGATTCTTTTGTTTGGTAATTTCTTTTACAATGCAACCTCTTAACAGAGTAAGTAGCATTTCAAATCCCAACCTCCTTTCCCAAACTTGAAAACAAATTGTGAAAAGACATTTGGAGAGGATCCACAGTCTTGATGCATGATTTACAGTTAAAAAGAAACCGAATATGCAAATATGTATGTGTATATTTAAATTTTGGCAACACCATTCAAAAAGCTTTTCTCTAAAAATGTTTATTTATAGTCTAGCCACCATTTACCAGCATTTGGACATAGAAAAACTGGTGTAGAATTCTGAGTTCCTTTATTTTCTGTTATGCATTATTTATTTTTTATGATTATCTGGCATTGATCTAACGTCTAGAAAAGTCATTGCTTCCTAATTCATTGTTATAAGCTATTAATTTTATTTTAAATAATACTGTATTTAACACTATGAAGGCAGCATTTTACAAGTCCTCTGGGTGAGACAAAAATAAAACCTGTATTTATATCTTATTAAATCTTATATTGTTTCTGAATAAACACTGAAAGATACTTTTCAAGGAAAAATTAATATAAGACCCGGTCTTATTTTACTATAAGACCGGGTCTTATATAATATTTACTATATTTACTATTATAATATTTACTAATATTGCTATATCATATTTACTAAAAGACCGGGTCTTATATTAATATAATATAATATAATATAATATAATATAATATAATATAATATAATATAATAATACCGGGTCTTATATTAATTTTTGCTCCAAAAGATTGTCCAGCTAAGTCTTATTTTCGGGGAAACACGGTATCTAAGAAAAGGTCGGTACTAGCCCCATTTCATATGTGCTGAAGTAAAAGAAAGATAAAAAGCTACACATCCATTAGTGGTAAGATCTGGTGAAGCTTAGATAGTTAAACTGTGGGTTTAAAAACTTTGTACATTTCTGAACATTGAATAATTGTTTACAAAAATATATGTGAAGGGCCAATGAATATATTCCTATCAAAAGGTAATCTGTTGAAAGTGTCTAACAAAGACAACTGATTATTAGCTTAGTAGAACTGACTGACCATTAAACCATTCACTATTAAATACTATTTGACAAATATTTATTGAATGTCACCATGGGCCTGTATAGTGCTAAGCAGAAGTAGAAGATAGTATCATTAATAACTAACTAACCAGTGGTTAAATCTATTGTTTTCAATCACTAATTATTATTTGAACTGATAAGTATAAAACAGCTAAGGAAACAGATCAAGTAATACTATGTAATAAAAAATAAAGAGATGACAATAAACCAGCATGTATTTGGAACATGTGCATGCAGCTCAAAAGCATTTAAGTTACCAGCACCAAAGCAAAATGAAGACAACTTAAGTATTTCTATTTTGACCATAATAATGCCACACCTTCAAGATCATGGGACATTAACTTTACAAATCGTAGGATTATCACATTCTAACACACAATTTTGGAAAAGCACAGTATTGAACAGGAAAATGTAACTACAGGGGAAATCTGGAAATAAATTACTTCGGTTATCACACACACACAAAAGCATTAAATTATAGAGGTACAAAATGACTCAGAAAAGAATATAACAACAAAAATATGATAAATTGAAAACAAAACTGCTCTTTAGAAGGTTTGAAATGACCACCATGTCGGAGCTTTCCAATGGGGCTTTCAAACCCTCATCTTATTGGCCCCTGAGCAGCATTCCATAGAATGGACCACTCTCCCTCTTGGCTGCCTTCACCTATTCTATCAAATTTCTACCTTGAACATCTTTAACACATTCTTAGGGCTCAATCCTGGGCTTTCTTCTCTCATTATACTTTTCCCCTAGATGATCAGTTCCATTTCCAGTTTTAAAAACTATATGCATTCAAAATTTATTATTGAGTGGAGACCTCTTGTCTGAGTTTCTGAGATAATAACTGTCTATCAGACATCACGACTAGCATATCTCACAGACATCTCAAACTATACTCTTAATTTCTTTCCCACAGAAATCTGCTTTTCTCCTTATCTTCCCTCTCTTAATCAATATCATCAGCCAAATAGTTAGTTGCTCAACCAAAAATTTGGACATTCTCTTTTATTCCTTACTTTCCCTTACTGTATATCACCTCTCATTTAATCATTATCAAATTCTATTGATGCTATCTCTAAAATAAATCTATTATCTATCCATTTCTCTTAATCCTATTCCAAGCCACTTTCACTCTTATCCCCAATACATTCCCCACAAAACAGCCAGTATTATCTTTTAAAAATATATGTTGGATCATGTCACTACCCTCCTGAAAACCTTTCAATGTCTTCTGTGATTACAATAAAATACAAACATATAGCATGACCTTGAAGAGCTTGCATGTCTCTCTAATTTATTACAAGTCACACTTCCCAGTGATCACCAGGCTATAACCACACTGGTTTGTTCCTTAAAGAGGCCAAATTCTTTTCCACCTCATCATCTTTTGTCATGGCTGACATCTGATACCTTAGGACTCAGCCTAGAAGGCCTTTCCTGGCCATCCAATCTAGTAGGAGGCCATTTTTATTCTCTCACATGGTATCCTTTTCTACTTTTCATAATATTATTGCAGAGATATATTTATAAATGTATTTTACATTTTATTCTTTTCCTGTTCCTACTCAACTGAATCCTCTGTTAGAACAAAGATTATCTGTTGTATTCACTACTGTATACTCTCTCTCTCTCCCCCCAATGCCTAATCCTTAGGAGACATGTAATTTTGTTGAGTTAATGTAATAAAATAAAATAGATTTTGTTGTTAGTTTCCAGTTTTGAACTAGCATAAAATCTAGTTCCTCATTTTCAGTAGCATAATGTCAAACATCCAAGGGAGGGAATTTTAAGTTTTAAAGTCCATAATAGAAGCTTTATTTCAACAGACCTGTGATTGCAAAGTCAATCAATTTGCTACTGATCCAAAGAATGTCTATGCCAGAGCTGCATTTTGTGCATTTGAACTGAGCTCCTTCCAGGTTATTTAAAATATTAGGACATATGGCTTCAGGTGTACCAGTTGGCATGGGCCTTGACAGGTGAATTTTAGTGAAAGGAGTACAACTTGGAGTAGAAAAACAAAACGGGAAGCAGCCTGCTACTGTGCAAAGGCCAGATGGAAAGCCTGGTGTGCTGCATTTCCACACAACAACCCAAAGTCCATTGGCAAATGCGAGCATTCTGAATTTAATGGAAGGATTCCAGCAAAAAAAAAAAAAAAAAGAGAGATATGTGAATGTGGGGATCCAGAGAGGAATAAATCCTTTGCATAAAGTATCTACCATATTCAATTTTAAAAAATCCCCTTTAATTTTCCTCCAGGGTTCTCTTACTCATACTATAGGACCCTCATTCCAAAGGCCTAGTGAAATTCCAAAGTACAGTGGAGGTGATAGATATAATTTAACATTCTATGTAGTGCACAATTTCTCCCTGCAAACGCTCTGAACACTTCCAGTGATGGAGAACTACAGTCTTAGTTATTAAATAATTAGTTTTGCTATGATGTCAAAAACAGGCTCCAAATAGCAGTCCTAGTTGTACGTTCTGTAGTGGCACAGAACAAGCCTTTTTCACAGGGAAACCTTGAATTATTTACAAGACAGTTACTACCTTCTTTCGCAGCCTTCTGTTTTTTAGATCTAGTCTCTCTCTGTCTGTCTTTTTTTTCCCTTGTGGCTCTACCTATACTAAAAATCTGCAGGTCATTTGGACCTTTGGAGTTCCGGGTATTGTACTTAAGAATTCTACACCATTTCCCTTCATAATCTGCTGGCATCTTTCCTTGTACGTTCCTCCTTTTCTCCTTCATCCTTCGTTTGTCCCCGTTTGGCCCAAATCGTTTCTTATATATCCTCCCATCTCACTTTTTAAAGATTAGAATCAAGTCCATTTTTCTTATTGACTGTCAGAATTATATTTTTAAGCCTCTACTACTCTTCTTAAGTCTAATTATTGAGTCAGAATCAGTATAATTGTAACTTCAATGTATTACCAGTTTGTTGTGCCTTTCAGTTATATGTGCAAGGAATTTAATTCGTCTTCTCTGAGCTAGTCTTTCAGATATTTAATGTATTTAACAAATAGTTTTTAGGCACCTACTACCTTCAGTACCTCAGATGCATTTGTGTACAAAACAAAGACCCTTGTCTCCTCAAAGCTCACATTCTATCAGGGGGAGACATTAAAAAAACAATCAACATTCGAAATCAGTAAATTGTATAGTAAATTAAAAGATGATAAGTGTTATTGAAAATAAACAGTACAGCTCAGTAAGGGAGTAGAGTAAGGGTTGAAATCAAGGCTGGTGGGAGGTGACAGTCCGGTGGCCTTCAGCAAGAAGGTGATATATTTGAGCCAAGTCTCAAAGATAGTTCTCTTGTCCCTCTCAGCCTATTGCCTTCCCTTCCTTTATTTTATTACCATCTTGTTCTTATAGATTTATTTAGTACCTACAATGTGTGAGGCACTATCATGGGTCCTGGAAACTCAAAGACCCATGAGAGACACTATTTCTACTGTTAGCTCACAGTCTAGTGGGGGCAGAGCCATGAAACAGACATCTCTAAGTATTAAGTGTCATAATAAAGGTATGGCTACAAACCACACAACTAATTGGAAGATGACTGTTTTTGAACTCTAAGAAAATATGGTCTCCTTTTCCTAAGATTACTAATACTTGCTGTTCATCAATTCTTCTTTGCTGTTCAAACGAGTCCAGAATGGTAGTTAGGCTAATTATCCTGAAAAAGACTTCTATAAATGTTCAGATATTTGACGTTTTCTAACCACCCCATTTTACTTCTGTAATAGTTTTATGATGTGTTTTCAATAAATAATCTTATCCTCTAGACTGTATTAAATCTGAAAATGATATAATTTTTCCTTTCTGTTTCACGTAAAGGCTCTGTATTTGGCTTCCCTTGTCAAATTCATGGAATTTCAGGTCCATTTAAAAATATTTGCTTCAAAAAGCATCTCTTCCTCATTTTTCTTTCTATATTTGTTTATATTGAGAAAATGTAAATTAACTGATATTTCAGTCACAAATCTCATCCCTCTAAATTTCAGTTTTCCCTCTAAATTTATGAGCATATTTACCTCTTCACGTTCAAATTTCAGGGTTTCCTTGTTTATTATCCCAAAGGGCTTCTCTGTGGGATCCAGTTTCTGTTATTTACACTAACAAATCACTAAGCACCTTTCTCCATGTGTTTTTTCTCATTACTTGTACTTCATACTTATACCCGTAACAGAAAGTATTCTTCAATTTTAAACAGGCCTTTTTCTCCTTACATCTCATATTTCAGTTTAAAGAGAACTATATAAAGGTCAATCCTACCAAATATATTTTTCCAGGTCTCATGAAATGTACTGTATCTCTGGCCAAATTCTTTACAGCAGTATCATACATAATTCGGTGACCACTTAACACAACAATCACTTATTGGAAGAGGGCTTTAAAACTTACACCTGCCTCCCTGTTTATACAGTAACTGCTATAACTGATGAGAATATCACATTGCTACAATGAAAAAAAGTGGGGGTAGGTTCAGAACCTCAGGACCATGACACAGGCCATCAAATATTATTTATGATCATTATTTAATATTTAGTAACTTAATTTTCATATAATATTATTAGATTCCATCTACATAGCCTTTAGAAATACACAGACTTTTATAATTTAACGTTTTATTTTGAATTTCACTTCTCATGTGTCCTCCAGTAGAACCTGCCAGTCCATTTGCTAGCTCTGCTGCAGGACAAAGAACTCGGTTACCCATGAGGGAGGGAAGGGCTGGGTCTAACAGAAATGGCCAGGCAGGTCCAGGTCTTCCTCCTCTTCAAACAAGAGAAACTCTGTGACACTGAGCCTTCCTCCCTTCTTTTGGGCCCTTGGCAGACATTTCAAGTTTCAATTGTCAAAAAAGAAGTCTGTTTTTGTTCTGAGACTATCATTAACTAGCTGTCTCTTTAACAGATCTGTGATTTTAGTCAAGCCATTTTCTCTCTCTGTCCCTTGATTTCTTTTCTGAAGAGGTCAGATAACTTCTCAGTACTGTCTGTAGAACCGGTCACTGATCTCCCTTCCAGCTTTAATAGTTTGCAGTTTTAAACTTTCTGGTTTGTTCCCTACAGCACTACAGAAGGCCCTACTCACCATCTCCCCTTGCAAGGGACAGGAATACAACTGTCGGGAAGGTTTCTTCCTTACTTCCTGGGGCATCGCCAAATGGCCTGGTCAGATGTTTCTTACCCTCACTCAGGAGACACGAAGGCACAGTGGTGACGGTGTGAACTCTGAAATTAGACAGGCTCGGGTATACATCCCAATCCCTCTACTTCCTAGCTAAGTGACCTGGGGCAATTACTTAAACTCCCACGTCTCAGATTTACCATCTGTAAGGGGGAGATAATCATAGTAATGACCTTATAGGTTGTGGTGAGAATTATCTCATTTAATAGTAGATATTAAGCTCAGAAATTCCAAATCATCAGCTCCATATCCTCCTATCTCCAATTAAGAATCCTCTTTTTGAAGTAGTGCTAATGTCAGGCTGGTTTTGGGATGAAAATTTACTGGTGGAATGAATTTATCTTTCAGAGATATTTTCATTTTCAAAAAATACCTTTAACTAATTGGTGAAACTTCAGGCAGTATTAAAAATGATTTTTAAAAATATCTGAGCAAACTTATCAAGGGATTATAATATGGAAGTGGTAAATTTTATCATACAAACAAGCCTCTCCTAAAATTTTTTCCTCTGTCCAGTTCTCCTGAGTTCTAGCTTTGTTACAGCTTCTCCCGTTCCTCTGAAACCAAACACAGATTTGCTAAAAAGGCCAAGTGTTTTTTTTTTTTTAAATCAGGTGTTCTAGAGATTGAGATTCAGGGCTTAAGGCCTATTTTTCAGTCGACATTTGTATGTTAGAGAACTATATCTGTGCATATATTTTTAATCTATTCAAATTTCACTAATACTTTCCATAGAAATTTAACACCAGCCTCTGTGTAATACTCCTCTGAGGCAGAGGGAGAACACAAATATTATACATTAATATCACAGTATCATATTAGACAAGGAAGGTTCTTGATTATATCAAGCTTGATAAAGCAGCCAGCCATCTCAAGGTGATTAATTCAATTTTTAGGACATGTTTATCATCTAGTTTGCATTCTTCATGACTATAAGGTGAACATTACAAAGATTATTAAAATGTAACATGCATTTATAAAAGTTCTGAATTTTCCCCTAACATTCTATAGACAGTTTCACAATATAGGATAGTGTACAGTATATTTATGTATATTTTAATGTAAGTCTACATGTGAATAATCGATCACAGGTTTTATTTCATTCAAAAGATCAGATATGGACTCAGGATAAATTTATGTCCCCAAATGATTTTGCTGTGCTTAATCGAGTATTTTCATGTGAGGGAAAGGGGAGGCAGAGGGTCGTTCTGTATCAGCTACTTCTGCCATGTTGACTGTAGAGGAACTTTGTAGGTACAGGAAGTGTCAATTTTAAATATTCAAACTGTTGGCTTTGTCTATTCCCTTACTCAACTGAGACATAGCTACAGCCATTCTTTATATGAGTCACGAAAGCAAAAACTCGAAGTCTGAATGCTTCAGAAGTAGTTTCTAATGGATTAATTGCTTCAATATTTCCTTTAGTGTAATAAAATTAAAAGCAGTTTCTAGTTGCATGAAAAATAACTTCTACAACGTGTTAAAAATTCAATGCATTTTGCATCGTCCTAAGCTGCTCTCTTAACTTAGTTCATCTGATCATTTAAATAGTTTTCTGCATTTCAGTCTTAATGTATTTATGATATAATATAACAAACAGTTTAAGAAATTTACTATGTTTAAAACCCTTTAACACACCTTTTCTAATATAATTCTTTTCTGCATATAATAAAAGCCATACATCACATAATAAAATTTTGTGATATTAAATATTAAAAATTTTGTTGTATGTAATTTTCTATTCCCCAAATTAATTTGTTTCTGGTCAAAGAACTTGATAATTATATTAAGTGTGTTACTATTATAATTGTTTTGTAGTTTCTCAGCCTGGTAAATCATTTTATATTTGGGGGATTGGGAAGAATGACAATATCTTGAAGATTTGAAAATGTCTTGAGAAGGGGTGGGTATAATCTCTGTCCATAAGTACATTACACGAAGGCAATCAATTAAACTTCTCTTCAAAATATTTGGGAAAGATGCTTCGCAACATCCTGTACTTCCTGACATCAACTTTTACATTTCACTCCATATTTGTTCCTAGTAAATTGAATAAAACATATTGTGATTTATGTCTCTTATATGATATCACTTCACAGTGTTATGGCTGAATTGTGTTCCCTCAAAATTCCTATGTTGAAGTCCCAACAGCATGTAATTGTACTTGGAGATAGGTCTTTAATGAGTTGGTTAAGTTAAAAACAGGCTGTTAAGGGTGAGGTTCTAATCAAACGTGATTGATGTCCTTATAAAAATAAATTTGAATACATAAAGAGACACCAGGACTGTGCAGTGGCAAGAAAGACCTTGTGAATAGGCAGCAAGAGGTTGGTCATCTACAAGCCAAGGATGGAGGACTGCCAGCCTCCAAAACTGTGAGAAAACAATTGTTTGTTTAAGCCACCCCGTCGGCAGTATTTTATTACTGCAGCCCCAGCAAAATGATATAATATGCTTTGAGATAAATTGTCTCCTATAATCTTTAGCTTTACAGTGCTTTCAAACGCTTTCGCCAGTCTCCTCTCTAAAAATTTTACTTATTTACTTAGCATTTCTTAGATCTAGTCTACATTTTTTAAACATCTTCTACAATTTTATCGTCCCTGTAAACGATGTCTCTTTGTATCATAGAAGTTTAGCTGTAAAGTGAATTTCTATAAATCAAATGGTATTTTCTAATTACTTCTGTTTTAAAAATTGCTGTTTCTACACCAATGGTGGATATCATGCTTCCAGTTTAAACAAAGGTAAATTATTTACATAGTCTCTTAAAAAACACTCTTGTCACTACATTTTTATGTACATAAGACTTTAAGTTTACTAAGGACAGAAATAGTATTTTTTTGATAATATTAGAATTCCCAGGGCCTACCACAAAGTGCACTGCTTTGCTTCTAAAGATACTATTTTATCTAAATAAATTCTGATAAAGGAGCTGTTCATTATCAACAGGTATACTGTAATTCTTATTTGATTATTCTTATAAAGAAATATTTTAAAATTAAAGCTGCTAATATTAGCTTCCATGGTGAAAGTGAATGAATCATCCGACTACTATTACTGTGGATTGTGACTTTTGGAATTGATTTTTCTTCATTAGCATTCTAAATCACTATTCACAGATTACATTTTTTGGTATTTAAAACACTTTACAAAATGCAATTATAGCTTATTCAATTCACCAAAGCAAATGATGTCCTGAACACATCTTTATACCTCTACTTATTAGGAAGCAAATCAAAATGGCTCCCATTTTCATCACCTGAAGTGTTCAGTACGATAGGAGCCCACCTAATTTTTAAAGCACTGAATACATTAAAAATTAACTGTGTCACTTTCTAGCCACTTAATTATATATAAATGTAAAGTCTTGCATTTCTAAAATGTCTTAATCCAGTATCTTCATTTAAACCTGTAAAGTTGAATTCTTTATATCCCTTAATTGTTTACTTACTTTCATGACCACCTCCTTTTCCTAGATATCATTAATGATATATTAAATTGAAGTGAGTTAAACTTTATTTTGAGACTATTTTGAGCATTTTGTGATAGTTCTGGAAAAGTACAGAAACCCTAAGTGTTGCTACTAAATCAGCACTGGTTGCGCTGATCTACCTCGCAACTTAAAATTCCCATAAATCCAAGTGTGTATTTATGATCCTAATCCTATGATATATATTAAAAAATAAAACAAAGAAAATATATCTAATTATGTTCTTGAAATTATTTCAAAAATCAATTCTAACTCTAGGATTAAAAGTTTGTCTCAGTATATATACATTGGCACAGTTTT
Source organism: Rhinolophus sinicus (assembly GCF_057876585.1). NCBI lineage: Eukaryota > Metazoa > Chordata > Mammalia > Chiroptera > Rhinolophidae > Rhinolophus > Rhinolophus sinicus. Next base: position 27,553,487 of record NC_142506.1, read on the forward strand.
AAGATTAAAAATGACTATTGATACTAGTGCCAACTCAGATTCAAAAATACATATGGTAAATATTTCTCTTCTCAATTTCCAGCCCTCACGCCCTCGCCCAGCTGTCTTTACTTTGTGTGGATCCTTTTACAACCTGCTTGTTCACATTTCCTGCCGCCAGTCCCTCTCTTTCAATCCATCCTGGACACTTTTGCCAGGTTCATTTTCCTAGAATAGTTTTTTAAATCAAATCACTTTCTAAGAAAAGGAATAAATAAATGAATTCTTAATGAATTGACAGGATAAAATCTAATCTACCAATTTTGGAATTCAGGGCTTCCAACCAAAAGACCTTCACAATTTTATTCCCACTTTCCAAACATAAACAGCTTTAATCAAGCTTCACTACTCTATTTGCTGCCCCCTTGGCACTCCTCTTTGCTTCTCATGTCTTATTTCCCTCAGTTGGGCCCATCAGTAGGGTGTGGAATGCATCTTCTTGTCCAAGGCCTCCTGTCTGCTGTGCCAGAGTGAAGTACCATCCTGACTGTTCTTTTATCCTGGGGCTGTAAGCTATCTGAGGCTTCATACCCTTGGCCTCTGGACCCTAAGCACCATGATGTAGCTTCTAATCCAACCCTGAGTATTGCCATTTCTAGGTGATTTTTCTTGCATGCCCGTCCTCACTTGTTTTCACCGAGTAGGGCCCAGGTTCATCACATCCATGGTTACAGTGCACTGCAGACTGCGAGTTAGAGGCCTTAGGGAGAGGACCCAGCTCTACATTCCCAGCACCATCCAGTTCAAGCTTCCTCCCAACTGTAGGCTTATGAAGTCAAGGTCTCAGTAGCCTTGCAAATACAGAGCCTGTTCAAGACACTACGGTACATTGGTCACAGAATGCTTGCCTGCATCTCTGCTTATTGACATACTGCCCATCCTTTAAGATTCAGTCAAATTTCTCTTCAATCTGAGTACTTTCCAATCTATCCTTCATGAAGCAGGTGATCTATTTAAATAGCAAGTTAGTCCATGTCACTGCTTTGCTTAAAAAATGTTCAGTGGTTTCCCTTCCCTTGGCCTAAAAGGCAGGCCTACTATGCCTCTTTGCCTCTTGCTCCTTCCTCTCACTCCTAATTCAGCAATACTGGGTGTTGTGAGCTGCCCCGCATGTTCTAGAATACTTGAAGGTGGGGCACCTTCTTCCTTCCTTTTCCCTTATCGAGACATTTTCTCCATGTATATTCAAGTGTCTCCTAGGAATAATTCCTAATCACTTCAGGTTAGAGTAGATGCCCCCACTCTGAGATTCGATAGCATCTAGATCAGTGGTGTTAAAACTGAGGCCCGCGGGCCAACTGTGGTCGGCAATCCATTGTTAATTGGCCCGCAGCAAATTCCAAAAGTATATTTAGTTTACTTAAATAAACCAGGTGAGGCAATACATACTTCACCTCGAGTGAGTGGCCCGGCTGTTTGTGTATTTTACTGCATATGGCCCTTGGTAAAAAACGTTGAAAAAAGTTTTGACACCCCTGATCTAGAATCTATTTCTACCACACAGTATTCAAATTATAATATAATGATGTTCATTCATTCATTCATTGATTCATCAAATAGTTATTGATACTTGATCAATGTTAGTTATGATAGCTCAGGCACTTTTTGTGCCATATATTAGGTATTGCCAATGAATGAGTGAATATACCCAATTGAACTTTAAAAGGAATATTACTATGTTTTTTTTTCATTTATTTCCACTCACCATCATGTCCCCACTCTATAACAGTATTTTATATGTAGTGATAGCTCAAAAAATTTTTGTTTGATTTATTTTTATATTCAGACTTGATATAAAAATGTTTTTGAGAAAAAATTATTGCTATAAATCACCATTAAGATTGCGAAAAGTTATATGATCATATAGTACAAATAATGCCCAACAACATGTATGAACTCTGAAATCTTAACTGCTCATCATTTTGGTAAGCTATTTGCAGAAACCTTGCTCCAAAACATGAATTTTGGAGCCACAATATCTGAAGGTTACAGAGGAATCATATGCAATAAAGAATCAGAAACGAAAGTGGAATATTGGGGAATGTGGGCAATTTGAAAAAAGAAAACTCATAATATTGATATTTGCTGTGGAAATCTATTCTAAGCAGGCTGGAAAACAATGCAGCCACCATGAAGAAGGCCATTTAAAGATCTTTACAGGCTGTAGGCACTAAGTCTATACTGCCTGATGGTTAACAGTCTTGTTGTGAGAGGTTCTGGACTCCTGCAGATTTTACCCCACCACATTCATAATGAAAAAAGAAATCTTCCAGATAATAGATATGAAGAGTTGGGAGTATCTTAAACCAAAGAAAGGATTAACACTAGAAACCCTCGAAAACCAAAAAGTTATAGAAGCTCCAATAAAAAAATGAGTAAGATTAGGAACAGGCAATTTACATAAAAGCAAACAAAAATATTGATAGATATGAAAAGATTTTCAAACTCATTAATTAGAGAAATGCAAGTTAATGTGATGAGAAATCACTCGTTGCTAATATCACTCATGCTAATCAGCATTCATGCTAATATCAGAAATACTGATGATTTTAGTATGTTAAAAATTAGGAATTGATGCCCATTGTTGGCATGGCTGTTAGGCTATATAGACCCTTATGCACTGCAGGTGGGAAAGTAGAAAATCTGATGAAGAAGCTGGCAGAACCTGGCCACATTAATTAAACACACACTGAACAACTCGATAAATCTTGTTCTGGGTATGCATAGATAGATATATAAAAGAAATTCTCACCCAGGCTCATAAGGAGAGCTATATGAGGATATTCATTTCAGTGTTAGTTGTGGTTTCAGGGGTTGGAGTATATCTGGATGTCCAGCATTGGAAGAACAGAGAGGAAAAATGTGGTAAATGCCTACCATGGAGTACTGTGCAGCAATTAGAAATATAGGACTCAATGTACACCTGGATGCTCTGAAAACCATAATGGTCAATGAGACAAGTAAAAAAGAGAATGTACATTAAAAATGCATACATAAATACACACATGTATATAAAAAACAATAATGCACCTTTTACAAGAGCACATATATACACCAAAAGTACACATCAAACATATTAAAATAACCATTCTAACAGATGGAGGGAGGAAAATAGGGATTGAAGGGAATTAAGTAAGAAGAGAGAGAGGGGTGGGGAATCTCTTCTCTCAGTGTGGACCCGTGTGACCCTGTTTCTCTGAGTGTTTCCTTGTACTGCCTCCTTTCAACCATTCCACAGTGTAATTACACATTAAATGTCTCTACAGCTAGGTCATAATCCACGTGACAGTGGGTACCATGTATCTGTCTTATTCACTGCTGTATCCTTAGGTCCTGGTACTGTGCTTGCGCACAAGGTATTCAAAGAATATTTGTTGAAGGAATGAATGAATGCACAATTTTACAATGGGCTGGCTCATGCTAAAATAAGGAAAACCGAAAGCTAAACTTAAGGTCGTGAAAAAAAATTCCACATGGATCATTTCAGTGTTAAATTACAGGTTTCCTCTCAAGAAAGGTAAATTCTTATATTTCATTCAAGTGAAGTAGATAGAGCAACAATTTTATTTTCAGTGGTACTCATATGTGGCATTAGCCGAACCACATTTGTATTGGATAATACAGTTAAAATGGGGAGAATACAGATTTATATCTTCAACTTTTTTATATCAGAAGGCTAAAGAGATACTACTAGTCAAATAGCAAGAAGTATTTTCCTTTTAAAATTTAAAGTTATGCATAATTTTCCCATCAAAATAGGTTTTTATGCTTTCTTATATTGAAATTTCTTAGTCACAAATGTTATCAAGTGAGTTTTCCTTCTGCTTGTAATGTAACATTATAAAGTGTTTGGAATAGCACTATACCTATCCAACCACGCATCTTCCAAGTATTTCACTTAGAACTAAACAACGTACCACCAGAGAGATAATATATTGTACTGAACAAATGACTATAATTTCAGCGCAGATGCTCTTGATCCTTGATTTCTCCACCAGAATTTACAAATGCCTGTTTACTACTGCCTGCAATGGAAAGAACTCTTACCAATGAATTCACATGTCAAAAAAGAAAATCTTTTAACTCCATCCGCACCCTAGCCTCTCGTGCAGTAAAACTACATTTTTTTGGCTCATACATATTATAGTGAAACTTTTCATTAGGCGTAATTCTTCTGGGCACAAACACTTTTCTCACATAACTGCTCTTCTTGGGAAATTAATTTATTTTCCAGGACATAACATAATTTACATAAATAGAATTTTGACATAGAGCTATACTGATTAGCTCTAAACTAAACTTCATTGCACCATTTGATGGCTTATTAGTCACAGATTAGAAATAGCCAAATATTATAGGGTTAAAGACTGATTAATTTGCACTTAGATAACAGTTTCTTTGGAATGGCTAAAGCTTCTAAATAATCTCTTTTGGCTTTTAAGTCATGTGTAATTTTCAATGCACTTCCTTCTAAACCTCTATCTTTCAGTCTTAAACTCAACTGTTTCTTGGAGAAGCACAGAACTCTCTAGCATGCATAGTGCCTCTCTTCACTAAATCAGATCTTTACTGATCTGATAAACCAGAGTCCTGAGACCCAGAATAAATAGCTCAATTAGAAGATTACTTTTCACCACAATAGAATATGCTGGTTAGTAAAAATTTGAATTTACAAACAGCTATACTTTTTGAGGGTGTCTATTCATTTTTAGGCAGAAGCTGTGGTACAACCGCTATAAAAATAAGACTTAAAAAGGACAGGTTTCATTATTACCACCTTGAGTAGCCCACCATAAATTCCATAGGCATGGAGGCTATGTTTCTATTCACAGATTAAATCATTTTTTTTTAGTAGCAAATAATGACAATTAGATCCCATGAAAAGAGAAACTATTATACAAAAGGGCAAAATATTTTAGGTAACAAACTCTTTGTCTCCTCTTGTTCTTAAGATATGACTGCATATGTATCTTTGCTTGATCCTACTTATTAACACCTTTCCCTACTGTTTCCCACGCAAGAAGAGGAAGAGATTAAAACAAACTCACAAACAGGAAAGAGAGATTCAAGTAACATTCCTCAACTGTTTGAGAAAGGGAAATACTGGAGGAATATGCCTTTAAAATAGTTTCAACCCATAGAACAACTCAAAACCTGGCAGCAGCAACTGTATATTTCTTATTTTTGAAATTATCTATTAAATAGTAGGGCTGTTAAGTAGTTACCCAAAAAAGTCAATGTGCTCTTAGGCTGGCAAAATACCAGGTCAGACAATGAAGTTCATGAACTCATCCTAGAAAAGTGCTACATTCCTCATTGCTGAATATCACTATGGTCACCTTCGAAGTACTGCCCTTGGGAAGCTGTGCACTGACGCCAGCGCCTAGTCTACCCTTCAAAGCAATTTTGGAACTTCTTCTGTAATGACCATCAGAGCTGTCGTCGTATTACCCTTGATGTCCTGAATGTCATCAAAATGTCTTCCTCTCGATATTTCCTTTATCTTCGAGTAAAGAAAGAAGTCATTGGGGGCCACGTAAGGTGAGTAGGGAGGGTGCTCCAATACAGTTATTTGTTTACTGGCTAAAAACTCCCTCACAGACAGTGCTGTGTGAGCTGGTGCATTGTCATGATGCAAGAGCCATGAATTGTTGGCGAAAAGTTCAGGTTGTCTAACTTTTTCACACAGCCTCTTCAGCACTTTCAAACAGTAAACTTGGTTAATTGTTTGTCCAGTTGGTACAAATTTATAAGGAATAATCCCTCTGATATCAAAAAAGGTTAGCAACATCCTTGCAACAAAGTTCGAGAACTTAATTGTCCGACTCATAGATGCATCCTCTTAAATCTACAGAAAAGGTGATATCGCATTCTGCATCAATACAGTCACAGCACACGCAGACCCTTACTCACTTTCCAGTGCTACACTTAAGGAAAAATACACGCAAACTTGAATACATTTGAAACATTAGAATTGAAGTATTTGGAGACTTGAATAATAAAGAAAAAAAAAGACTAAAGACTAGAAAGGATACTCAGGCAGGACATTAGAACTTTCTTCAAAAAAAAGGAAAAACTGTCATAGAAGAGTAACGAGTCCAAAGAACAGAATAGACCAATGGATGGAAATCACAGTGAGACAGATACAGATCATAATTAAAGCTCTTGGAAAGATGGAGTAAGTACTCTCAAGTAGTGAATTCCCTGCCACTGGAGGTGTTTAGCATAGTAAAGTGACCCTTCAAGATGATAGAAGATTCAACCAACAAATGGGTAGTTGGATTAGATAGTCTCTTCCAATTCTGGTATAATGTGATTTCTGAAGCAAAGTGATTAATGACTTTTTTCTTTGTCTTCAGAGATACAGATTAAAACCTGGTTTGTTTCATAATTTAGTAATTCATAAAAGTATATTACCTCAAATTATAATCTTGCAGCCATTTTTCAGCATTTTTGGGAAAATGTATAAAATTTAAATGTATATATATATATTTGAAATACATATACATTTGGAATAAATATATTTAGAATATATATACTTGGTGTATACATTGGTATACGTATGCATACATATTTAGACTATATATTGAAATATATAAGTTTGAAATATATATCCATTCAGAATATACATTAGAAAAAATATATTTATTTCTTCTGGTAATTTCATTCTTTTGGACCTCTAGAGAAATAATATGTTGAGTTCAACAGTAGAGGGTATCAGATATCAGAAGCAAAGAGAAGCACCTAAGTGAGTGCACAGTTCTGTGTTATCCCCAGGTCAGGAAGAAGGCCCAATGACCACATGACAAAAGCCTAATGATTTATCCTCCACCAGAGACCTAAGCAGTTAGGTGCTGGAATGTGTCTCTAATGCCAAAGGCTTTAAATGTATTGAGGAGAAAGAAGATAATCTTTTCCATTTTCTTCTTTCTATTTCTTCTTTTGAAAACTCACTGGAGGTGAGTTTTCTTCTTTTTTTGTTTTTGTTTTGGATTCCCATAGAAACAGCTATCCTGTAAAGACAACTAATGGAAAAGTCTGGCTGTTTACTATTTTTAAAATAAGTAATTATTAAGCAGCCAATTCATAGTTTATTGTTTGAAAAAACATAATTTACAAAGAGCTATTAAAGTGAGGGAAATTTGAGTAATTTGCAGACATGGGTAAACCAGTGGAGGAATATTTATAAAAGGCCAATATTAGTAATTCACAGGCCTAATTATGCTCACTAGCAGTCTCAGTCCATACAACTGCTGTGTTTTCCTTTTAAGAATATAAAAGAATGTATAACTTAAAAAGTGTGATATGTTTATTGTAGAAAACCTGGAAAATACTAAAAAAATCTAATGAGAAACAAATGAAGAAAATTATATTTTGGTACATTTACTATTTGTAATTAAATACAATAAAAATTGAATCATACTCTATAATTTGTACCTTTTTTCTTTTTTTTAACACATTGTGAGCCCTTTCCCATGCATATAGAGCAAACTCTCCCTTAGATACCACAACGCCTACTAAAATGTTAACTATTACATTCCTCTCATATTATACACACATTATATCTCACTGACTCGATAGATTTTGAGTGCTTCATGCATAGGAAATTTATAAATCTTACTTATATTTGACTATCAGGACTTCTGTATTGCCTGGCACATAATGGCTCCTAGATAAGTTTTATTATTTACTCTTTCTGAATCTCTGATGATTAAAAGAAAAATCCTGAAATGAATACTGGGCATCCTGTGGAATTTTTAGTTCAGAATAGCTCTAGATAAAAAATTAGATAGTATCAACTCTATACTTAGATGATTTTGCACACATACACAGACACACACTCTCTATCTAAACAAACCACTCACAAGTCCTATTTCTTTAATGAAACCTTTCTGACAAATGGGGCACTCCAACTGAACGCTCCTTTCTGTAACTTTCATTACCAACCAGTAAGCATTGTCCGATCAAACACATGTAATGTATTAAGCTCCATCAATTCCAATCCTAGAAACACGATTATTTTTGATGACTCCTAGATCTCCTATTTTATATCTGCAGCCCAATCCAATCGCCTAAATTTCAGACTGGTGTATCAGCTGCCTCTTAGCTATCTCCACAGGGATTTCAAACAAACAAACAAACAAAAATCATCATTCCCAAGATGGAAATGGTATTTCTCTCCTTATCTGCATTCCCTATTTTGATAAATACTTCCACTGTCACTGTGGACTAAACTGCACCCCTCCCTTAAATTAATATGTTGAAGCACTAGCCCCCAATGTGATATTGCAATGGTATTGGGAGATGGGGCCTTTGGGAGATAATTATACTTAAATGAGGTCATAGGGTGAAGTCCTCATGCTGGCATTAGTGCCCTTATAAGAAAAGGAAAAGATCTCTCTCTCTCACACACACCAGAGGACATATTGAGAAGGCAGCTGTCTGTAAGCTAGGAAAAGAGCCCTCACCAGAGAGCCAAATCAGTCAACACCATGATCTTCGACTCCCAGTGTCCAGAACTACGAGAACTAAATTCATGTTGTTTAAGCCACCAGCATATGGTATTTTACTATGGCAGCCCAACTAGAAAAAGATGACTAAATCTATTATATAAGTCTCAAATATGGAAAACTTTCTAGACTTTCCCTCATATTCACTCACCACATCTAAGGTCTGTAGTATAGTTAACATTAGTGTACCAATTTAGATTTCCTGGTTTTGATATTTAATATATATGATATTACCATTGGGGGAAGCTGGATGAAAGATATACAAGACATTCTGTATTATTGTTGCAACTCCGTGTAAGTTCATAATTATATCACAATAAAAAAATATTTTTAAAACCCTTCTGTATCATTTCAATGTCTAGTAATAAGAATTTCTGACAAAGAAGTATGTGTGATGTTGGAATGTACTGACAGTTAAGGGAACCGATTTGTATTCAAGTGCAATCAGTTTTATTAAAGTGACCTTTTAAAGAGTCTGGCTGTACTTCCACAGAATCTCATGATTTCTAAATAATAAGTTCATATACCTAAAATATGATTACATTTTATTTCCTTAATTACTGACAAAATCATTTAAAACAATTTTTAAATACAGGAAATTAAAAAATCTTCAGCCAAACAAAATGGATTTCATGCTTCCAAATGAAACTTTAAGAAATACACAATGTCTTCCTTTTAAGCAAGAGATGTAATTTTCAAGTCGGTACATACCTAAATAAAAATAGTTACATTTCTATGCTAGATCTGAACATAGTGATAGAATAAAAGACTCCAGCTTTGAAATGTTTCACTTTCACTTACAGGTTTATTTTCTAAGGCTATTTTTAACTCTGCATTGGTATTTCACTAGCAGCAGGAAACGGTTCGCCTGTCACATCACTATGTTCCTTGAGATTTATTCTTAAACACACTATAGATTATCATCATTATATTGTTCATGTTATAAGAACTGAATAGAAATTCTCACAGTGAAGAGGAACTAATCCCAAACAACAAACTAAAGGACTAAGTGCCTACATTGAATTCTTTTAGAATTTACAAGAACATGTGTTTTCCACACTTATATTTCTGCAAAACGTTTGCCTCATTAAGTCTATGAAGGAAAAGGCAAGGGTCATATAATAACTTCTGCATAGATTACCTGTACTCCAAAGGCAACCATGTGATTTCCTCTAAGAGAAAGTATGTTAAAATCATCTAACTTGAGACTCGAGTTGAGTATTATGGCTTTGTTCCATTTCTCAGTCTGTCAATACTATTTCTTCCCAAGCTGTTCTTTTCCCCAGACCTCCCTGTGGAAATAGGTTCTTTCCTCTATTTTCCTTCAAGGTATTTTTTCCTTTGAATAATATCCATTCCTGTACTTTGGGAACACCAGCAGATTGCTGGAATCATGCTGCAGAATGACCTTTTAAGGCTCCAAGGGCTTTTGGATCCTGACTTAGTCCTGAAACAGATAAAAGGACAAGGGAATGGGAGGCTTAAATATTAATATGAAGGGCCCTTGGAATTCTGAGAATGGACTAATATCCGTCAGCCCTATAGACAAAGAGAATTACTAATTCTCCCCTACTTCTTCTGCACACCTTATTCCCCACCCTGGCAATGCTAGAAGCTAGAACCCTGTATGTAAAGAGTGACAGAAGTAATTATAACTAAGGAGCTATTTACTGAGGAAGAAAACAAAAAAACACTGAACCTTTAGATGTTGATTATACCATTTGGAGTCTTAATGACAAATCCCTTTAATTTTAATTTGTATCTCCATAGCTGAAGGCTCTCTTTTAGTATAATGTTTACTATTTTCATTAGTGCATTTTTTTAGGACTTTGGACTATAGATAACACTGATCCAGGCAAATGTAGAATGTTTCCAAGGACCTGTGGCTCTTGGAAACAACATCTATGTATTATTCAGTCATGTTGAATGGCTCTTCATTCTAACCATAAAATAAATGAAGACTTAAAATGACAGTTTTGAAAGGTTACAGAGATCAGGCATCCTTAAAAATTTATACATAACCCACTGTGTACAAGGAAGGAAAATCATAAAAGTTTAATGAATCAGTTTTGTTTACTATGAAATATAATCAATTATTGGTTTAAGCAAGATTTTATGCTTTATTTTCAGGGGTTTTTGAATTGAAATTATATTCCTCATATGAAATGTAAATGTAATTGGAGAAATTTAAACTCATTTTCATTTATTCATATGCATAAAAAGATATAATCAAGGCAATTATGCTTCACACAAACAGCGTTAACACTGAAAACATTTTACAACTCACCAGTCAGAACAGATGCTATTATAGCTAGTACTACTGGTATACCCCAAAAAAACAGAACTAAAACAAAAAACTCTCTACAGGTCATGAATTTTGTTTTGTTTTCTTTCATTCTCTATCATAAACTTCTGTAGAATCTGACTTCTTAGCATGATATGTATGTGTGTACATATATACTAAAAGGGTTCCTTAACACAGTGCTTTTCAAGGGAGGTGGATGAGTGTCAGCAGACTTGTTCTTTATTATTTCCACAATTCAATCTTTTGACTTACTAAGGACTTCTAGGAAGTACATAACATTATCTTACTCTTTTTTCTGAATCTTTTCGGGTTAACCAAAATAAAATATAATCAAAAGTCATTCAATAGCAACTATTAATAACCATTACAAATTCATTGATCTATTTGGAAACACATAAATATTAGACTACCTAAATATTACCTAAATATTAAAAGAGAAATCATACAGACTCAGGACTATAGTCAGTGAGAGCTTTCATCTTGATTCTATCAGAAAGAACATTTATGACCAAGCAAGAAATATATCTCTCACACTAGCCAATAAAGGTACTCTTTTAGATATCATGAGGTAGGTAAAAGAGTTATAATAAATGGTGTTTTCTCTCTAGGAGATTTTAATCTAGCTGGGACACTAGGTACTCAAATTGAACAAAAGATAATTACATATGCTGTTAAGTGTAGATGCTTTAAGAATAACAGTTTATAGAAAGATAAAGTCTTTGCACTTTAGAAGCACATAACCTAATTCACTATGAGCAATCTAAGGAGAGTCTAGACATGATGACCTTGAGAAAACAGGGCCTCAGAAATACTGTGTGCCTAAAAATTTCACGTCATAGTATTGCTACCTTGTTTTTCTCTGGTGCATAGATGACTTGTTTTAAAAAAAAAAATCACATTACATATGTTTTCTACATACCTGTGGTGGAGTACACGTTATGACACAGACAGCACACTGTTTGTTTCCTTTTTTTTTTTTGGGGACACTTTCCATGTTTTCATAATCTTTACAGGTCATGCTCATACCCCAAAAATACCAACTAAAGAAACAATAGTTTTCTCCTTGTAGATCCCATAATGTAAGACTGCTACTGAATGTTACAGGAAGTTTTATCAAAAATGTGTTCCTTTCACAGTTAACTCCAGTCTAGACTTTAAAAGATGTCTATATTTGCAGAACTTAGACCACTTACTGCTTTCCCTGAAGTCCTCTGATGGTGAAAATACAGATAATAAATGAGACTATCAAATACAGATTAGATTAAATTCCATTACACCTCATTAAATTTAGTTATGGTAAAAGTCATGGATTTTACCTCCAATAAAATCATATTCCTTTATATTTAATGAGATGTCCTGAATTAAATTTTTAAAGGAACACATATTGCATTTCCTAACAATTTTAGTTCTATATGCCTTGACAACTCAGATTTTTCTCTCTGTTAAAAAAGTCAATGGTTATTCAAAATAATTTTCATTTTTCATGGTATTCTGGAAACTTTGTGTTCTGTGTCAATGATATTTTAGTACTCAAAATTGTCTAATCTTCTTAACTTTAAAAATGTGTAAGAGAGCTTGACCTTTGTATTTATTTACATTACTGTTTTTACAAAATATATGAGTTTACTTAAGAAGGATAAATGGGAAAAAAAGGTAAAATAAAGTAGAAAAAAACATGAAAACTAATAAAATACAAACGAGTAGAAATATACTACTATAGAGTCCTACTTAATGTTATAGTTGAACTTCATATTTAACTTTGAACTTCTTGGCATGCAATGTCATAGCGAATTTAGAATTAAATTAGAAAAAATATATTAATTCTTCCATAGACAGCAATCCTTTTCGTAATTTAATTATTTGGAAAGCTAGTACATGAAAGGGTTTATATTGTTTAGCTGTTCTTCAACAGACAGAGTAGAATATAGAGCTGCAAAACAACTTCCAACATGGGGTAAAAGTTGTAGTTACTTCTATATTTTCATTGATTCATTTTTAGTGCCTTCATTTATTTCATTTTTTTCTGAGTCTTAAAGGAAGGCTGTGCTTTCAGCTGCATTTCTGGAACAGCTGTACCTGTTCCATGACTTAAAGTAAATAATCATTATTTTGTAAACAGTTCATAATTTGATCCTCATACTAACCCATTGAAATGAATATTATGTCCATTGTACACACGAGAAAGCCAAGGCTCAAAAGAGGCACATCTACAAAGTTGTATTGTCTAAACCTGTGCTGTCTGATATCGCGGCACAAGCCACATGTGATAACAGAGCACTTGAAATGTGGCTGGTCTGAATTGAGATGTGCTATAAATATAAAATACATACCAGATTTCAAATAGGTGGTACAAAAAATTAAACGTAAAATATCTCATTAATAATTTTTATTGATCACACATTGAAATAATATTTAGGCTATAGTGAGTAAAATAAAATAAATTTCACCTGCTTCCTTTTACTTTTTAAAATAGGGCTGCTAGAAAATTTAAATTATAGATGTGGCTCACATTATATTTCTTTTGGACACCTGTGTAAACTAAACCTCAGACTCCTATTTGATTCTTTCTCAATATCCTTTATCTTTAACATGAACATCAATAATTTTATTTTGTAAATAAATGATTCTTTTGGCAAAATATTCTCAATTATTGCCTTTGGTAGTTGCAGCTTTCATCATCTGTGGTTTAAATCTTACTCTATGTCCCTCAAATTTACACCTTCTTTCTACATAAACAGCATTCGGGATATTTGAAAATGATCACAATAATCATACTGTGTTTTATCATCATGATGTATTACAAATCTACAAATCCCATTAACACCACTGGTACCACTTTAGATTACAGCAATTCATCTCTGGCTAAATCACTGCACCTTTATCGCCACCCCCACTCCTTTTCTCTGTCATTACATCTTCTTCATGCTACCACACCTCTCACCTCGTGTATTACCACCCAACTAGCTCTGACCGTCTTCCTGATTTAGTTAAAGAATGGATCACAGATACTTAAAACAGCTGAGAAGGACATTTCAGTCCTTAGTCAATCCACTTACCAAAAAAGGCAACTAGAGAATCAGAGAAAAGTTTTTTGTCTTCTTCTTCTAATTCTGTTCTCTTAAAAACACATGCTACAATTTAAATTTGAAAATGTTTAAGTGTTTTTCAAAGTATTCCAAGGAATATTAATTTTGATGTATGCTTCATCGACAAAGGATTACTTGGTCAAAATGAGTCAAGGAGAAACAACATTTTCTACCTTTCTTTTGAAAAGTCACAAAGCACATAAACATAAAAAAAGACTTTATGAAGTCCTGCAATTAAAAGACCCCACATATTAAAATTGTTTAACCCACATTTTTTATACTTATTTGACCATGAAACAATACTTTCTGCTTAACATCTGTTGGCACCCAAAGACCTATTGTTCTGTGGGATACACTTTGGGAAATACTACTTTAGGTGAAAAAAATTTTCCATTTTCATCATGCCTGATATTGTCCATTTTAAACCAGAAACACATTTAAATAAAGAAAGCTAGAATGCAACAGGCATAAAAGCCCTTAGTACATATTACTTCCAATTACTTTTGCCCTTGTTCCTGTCACTTTGTTAATTTATTTTTAAAATTCATTTTTTCATGACTTTAAAAATATTGATAGCTGGAAATAGATCTTAGATTGGCAAAAGACCCAATGTCATATAAATACATTAAATAGTGCAGTGACCTTAAAAAGCAATGAATCATAGATTAAAGTTTATGCTTCAAAGTATTACAGAGGATACAGTAGAAAGGAAAACAATTTTATTTTTCTGTTTGACAACATGACTTATGTAATGTAGATTTGGGGTTGGGAAGGAAAAAAATATCACTTCTCCTTCCCTTTTTTAAAAAGAGCACAGTCATACTGATCCATTTTCTAAAGTAGCAGGGAACAAATGCAATATCATATCTGAACATATCTTGAGTCACTGCTCCAACTAAACTCTGACAGATTTGGGCAGACATACCTTGAAAACACACTTAAAGGAAGGGAGAAAATTATTATTTTCAGAAGATCTGAGGTTGTATTTAGAAAATCTAAATGAAAAGCTAGTAGAAATACTGAGAAGTATTAGAATCAACTAAAGTTCAGAAGGTGGCTTGATACAAGATTTAAAACACTATTTAAATAAATACAATTTTAATAAATAAATAACAAAAATAACCAGTTTTAAAATGTAATAGAAACAAAATATGGTATTTCCAATAGTAATATAAGTTACAAAATTCCTAGGAATAAAAGTAACAAGTATGTCCAGAAGACATACGATGAAAATTACAAAATGTTACCGAATGATATAAAAAATGGCCTAAATCAATGGAGAGACATCGTGACTCCAAATAGGAAGAATTAATATTACAAAGATGCCAATTCACCCTAAATTAGTCTAAATTTTAATGCAATTTTAACTTTACAGTTTGCCAAGAAAAGAAAATCTGAGTTTAGGCAAGAATTCTGAAGATGAATAATGAGGGTAGTCTGTACTTATGAGTTAGTAAAACAAATAATAAAGCTAAATTAGTATTTAAAACATTATGGTACTGTTTTAACTTCTCAAGTTGATAGAACAGAATAAAAAAAACCAAGAACAAAAATAAGGACAATTTAATATATACAAAATATTGAATTTTATATAAATAGATTAAGTTTGGGCTATTCAGTGAATTACCTAGGTCTAACTACTATCTATCTACTTGGAAAAAATAAATTTAGATCTCTACTTTTCAACATCTACAAAATAAATGCCAGGTGTATCAAAGATCTACTCATAAAAACCTTATACACATACGAGAATAAAACATAACATTTTCATAGTATTAGAGAGAGGAAGAGTTTACTAAATATGACACAAAACCAGGAAAATGGGCAAAGACTATGAATAAGAATTTCACAGGAAAAAAGAAATAAAAATGTTTAATAACCCAATAAGTACATGGAAATAGTTTTAACCTTACCAATAATCAAAGAATGTATTCAGTAAGTGTTTGTTAAGTACTGAAGAAAATGAAAAGTTTTACTAGACTGGCAAAGATGAAAAAAATTAACACTCATATAGTCAAGAGTGGGTAAAAAATGAGTCTCTTACATTCTCTTGAAAGAGATATAAATGATGCAGTACTTTTAAAGGGTTATTTGCAACATTTTTCAAAATTAAAAATGAGCACATCCTTTTAGCTAGTTATTCTACTTGCAGAAATGATCCCACAGATAAGTCATATGTACACTTTGAACAATATGAGGATGTTCATCGTATCATTGTATAGGAAAAGCCTAAATGTCCTTCAATGGGGCATTATGCTAAATTTATGAAATAGAAGGGTACTCAATAGAATTCTCTGCAACATGAGATGGTTCTATACATACTGTCATATAAAAACTCCAAAATATATTTTTAAGCAAAAAAAAAAGCAAATTTCAATAGAAAATGTGGAGTATATACTGGAATATGCATAAAGTTAGGAAGATTAGACAATGCAACAAAACGTTAACAGTGGTTATCTTTGGGAGGTGAATAAAGGGGAGGAGGTGGGTAAGTGAAGAAACAACTTCTATTTTCTGTTACAAGTGTTGGTATTGTTTCTTATATAAGAAAAGCAGATATTGGTTTTATTAATATAAATTAAAAAAACAGAAAAGCAAATGTTTTTGATGCATGTTTTCTTGGAAACACAAGATAATGATTACACTTAAAGAACAGATGTGTATTATCAGAGATTTACAATTGGAAAATAATTTGCTCTTATTTTATTACATTTTCCTAGCCAAGCCACTTACCTTCAGTGGCTCAGTTTACTTAGCAACAAAATAGATATTACACAAATTCCAAAGGAGAAAGTTTATATAATAAGTAGTAATTAGTGGTTACATAAAATTCTGCATAAAATACCATGTTTTATTTTATCATGTGAAAATTGACTCTCCTGTGTTATTGTCAGTAAGGATAAATCAAAACAAAGGAGAAGTCAAATTTTTCAGTACAAATGCAGAAAAAATTTTCTTAGAATCTACTTCAATAAAATAATAAAATGAGCACACTTGTTGTCCTTGAAATAAGAACATAACGAAGAGGACTCTGATTCTTAATTAGCAGGAGACATCTATTTTGGGTTTTTATAGATTAACCTGAGCTATTCTTATTGTTATGCCCGGGCTCCCCATATTTAATGACATATCAGCAAAATATAAAGTCCAATGTCTCTGATCATACCAGGAGTACGGTTCAACAATCAAGAGAGTCAATTTAGGTAAATATCTAAGAATCACTATTTATCTTAGTATTCTTTAGCAACTGCAAAAAGAGTCATTCTCCTTAATAACATAAAATCCCAGTTTTCCCAAACTGGCAACAGTGTAACGATTTCCACATGGAGGGGCATATCTTAAGTGTAGTTTCTCTTATTATCCAAGAACTTCTTTGAGATTTTTCTGCTGTTGTCATCTCTAACTCTGTTTTAAGTTTGTATGGCTGAGGGTACAACCTTTTACTTAACCCCCTAGAAGCATAATAGTGAGATGATTGGAACAGTTAATATGACCTCACTAAGGCTTGTATTATCAACAATAAAATCTATATTTTAATATGAAACTAGATAGTCTCATTTATAAAATATGGCTTACTGTTTCTGGGGTTTTGTGATAGGCAGAGTTCTAACAACGATCCCCCAAGATCCACATCCTGTGGTTATTCGAACATAACCTAGGTACTGATGTTAAAATTGGGAGATTGTCCTGGGTTATCCACATGGGCCAATGTAATTAAGTGAGCCCTTAAAAGCAGATGAAGAAGGCAGAACAGTCAGCTGTACAGCTGCACTGGAAGAGGGAAGCAGAGGAGAGATGAGGCAGATGGAGAGGTCACAGAGATTGGAAGGGTGACAAGGTCCTGACAGCTATTACTGGCTTTGGAAATGGAAGAAGGGACCCATGCACCAAGGAATGCAGGCTTTCTCTAGAAGCTGAGAATGATCCCCTGTTGACAATCAGCAAAGAAATGGGGACTTCAGTCCTACACCTGCATGCTTGCGAGAAGATTCACCCCCAGAGCCACTGGAAAGGAACATCGTCCTGCCAACACCTTGATTTTGTCCTTGTGAGACTCTAAGCAGGGAACCAGCTGAGCCACACTGTGTCTGAACTTCTACCTACAAAGTGTAGGTAGAAAGTGTGAGATCATAAATATGTATTGTTTTGAGCCTCTAAATGTGTGGTAATTTGTTACAGTAGCAAAAGAAAACATAATTTCTTAGATTCTAGCCCATCCTTGTTTCTCCCCTGCTTGCCCATGGTAGACGCCATAATCCTTCGAGTTCCTTATCTGCAGTTTTGATATCTCCCTTTAAGCCTAGAACCAAGGAAGCAAGGCCCAAAAAGAAATGTATCATGGAGACCCTGTTCCTAAATGTCACATTACCTCAGTCTATTACTACTTTATGAGTTCAATGTGTGATTCTTCCTTCTTTGCCTGTGTGACTAATTTGTAGAGATCACCTTTAAGCATGTAATATTTTACCTTTATAATCATTTATGTTAGGAAAATTTTTCAGTAGCACTTCATTTTAGTTGACATATAAAATCTAGAAATTGAGCATATATTTGTAAGATCTCATTAAGCAGTCAGCTTAGTTCTGAAAGTCAGCTTAGGTCTAAGTAAAGATATTACATACAAGATATATAAATTTGCCATCCTAATGTATTCTCTATGAAAAGAGCTCCTATACGGAATCTAGCTGAGAATTTAAAATGCTTTTCCTAGTACAATGGCAGCACGATTGCATTGATAAACAATGACCTAGGCTTTATCTTTGCTTCATTATTAATATTACTACAAGATCTCAAGAAAGTCACTTAATATTTTTACTTTGGTTTCACATTCATGAAATATTACCACCTGTCTTATTCTACTAATTGAGAAAAGTAATTCAAGTTTTAAAAAATGCTGTTATCTCCTTTAGATGCAAATGCAACACAGTATATTATTAATCATAATTACACTGAATGATATTTAAACATATTATCATTGACTAACTTACATTCTACAACTGTACTATGCACACGTATATACTGGCCTCCTATATTTCAACATAAAGTTACTTTTTGAGTTTGTCACATTTCTTATTTATGTCAAATAACCATACTGCTTGTAGTAAGTAAATATTTGTAAAGGTTGCTAATGATAAAATAGGAGAAATACATAAAACCATGTGCTGTTTCTGCCCTTCAGCTGTTAAGTTCAAAAGTATATGTAATTTCAATATAGTACAGAAATATTGAGAAAGCCTGGTGGAAGTGATGTGACTGTCCTCCAATTATTTCTGCTTAATTTTTTTTCTTTAAGAAAATTATCATATAATGTTTATGTATCTTTTCTTTATTATAGAAGGCTTACTTTTGTCTCTCTTTAGTTATAGAGATACTGTTACTGTTCCTATGAAAACAGTGTTTATAATTTCACAGCAAGGAGGACAGAATAAATAAACCAATAGCTTAAAGCACCAGAATTGAAGCCTGAGAGAATGGAATCATGCCCATTACTATCTAAAGCTAGGACAGGACTAGTGTGCAGAAACAGACTGGCAAGTGTGATGATGTTGGGGGTGGGAGTAATGGTGGTGGTGGGTGGTCAGGGTTATAAGCCAAACAGAGAGGGTTTCTACATGGTTCCTGATTCAGTGTATTACAATAAGAAGAGAAATATTCAGGGAATCTATCCATGACTTTAGTTCTTTGGATGAATTTAGAAAGGAAGACACGACAGGAAAAGAAGCCAGAGTTGGAGAGCTGGAGATATAGGTAAGGCCATGAATCAGTACTAGCCACGATGCCCGAAATTAGAGAGCTCATGTTGCCAGGGGTCAATGCAAGATAGAGCAGACGTAAGCAAATTAAAATAACAGATATGAAACAATGGGGCCAAGGACTCTTGAGATTGATATAAGTCCTGCCTCAGATAAAATTGTAAATAAAACAACATGAGAGAGAGAGACAGAGACACACACACAGAGAGAGAGAGAGAGAGAGAGAGAGAGAGAGAGAGAGAGAGAGAGAGAGAGAGAGAAAGAGAATGAGAGGGAGAGAATAAGAGAGAGAGAGAGAGAATGAATTTGCCATCCTCAGAAGCTGGACTGGTTTTGAAACAGATTTTATGCCTGTCTTGGGATGAAGAGAAGCATGCAGCTTGGCTCAGTTCTTTTGCTCTTTGAGGGAAAGAAGAGTGAAAGGAGAGAACATACATCAGCCACCCCTAAAAATCATGCCAGATTGATAGAAACTACTGGGCCTGCTCAGTGATACTTAAGATGTTGGTATTGCTTCAACCTCTACAAAAAGAACTTCTCCAAGGTGTGAAAAGTTTATATGAGTAATGACGATGCACTTTTCTCTATTTGCTTTTCCCCCTCTGGTATCTCTGCTCTTCAAAATCCATCTTTGTAAATAGTAAGTTTCAATGAGGTTTGGAGGACTTGATTTCCAATAATGTGAATAGAAAGGTCTCTGTGTTTGTTACTGTAACTAAAAATTACTGAAAAGTCATTATGCTAAAACAGTCCTTCCACAGGTAACATCTTTTCACTTAACAAAAATGGCAGCTCTTCAAAGGTGCACTTGGGAATGGAAAAGAAAGGAGATTATATAATAATTATGGGGATGATTTTGGAGATAGAAGACCTTTTGCCTCTCCACACTTCACTCTCCACTGTTGATGTCTGGGAATCCCCACCTTTACAGCTTCACTTTTTTTGTCCTTTCCAGTCCTGAAAATACAAATACTCGTTGAGGGTATTTAAGCATTTCCAGCTATTCTCTATTTTAATGGGAATGAGGTAGTCAATTATTTCCTGAGAAAAGAAAAAAGGTGAAAGAATCTGAAAAAACTTAAGGAGGATCAGCTATGGAAAGGAAGGGAGACCATTCAAAGAGGACAGAAAGTGGAGACGACCAGAGAAAATTCACCTGGTTCACAATTTTGAGCAGGACGTACTAAAAGCATTTATTGTTTTCTCTCCTTTGCACCTCCCCACATGGCCCTTTCAGTTTCCTCATATAAACAATTAGAAGTAGGGACCGTAATCCCTACTTCAAAGAGAGAATATGGTGACTAAGAGTTAATAAATTAGAACATGGCTGGCATAACAGTAAATGTCCATTCCTCTTTTGCTACATTTCCTGTGTCTGTTTCATTTGGCTAAAGAAAGAAAACACATTTTCTTCCATGAACAGGACAGTAAATAGACAGATAGCAAGAAGATATTTTCTGTAAAGGGCCAGATGGTAAATGTTTTAGGCTTTTTGGGTCATATGATTTTGACCACTCAGTTGAGCCACTGTAGCACAAAAGTAGCAATGCATAAACAAATGAGTTTCACTGTGTTCCAATAAAACTCCATCAAATAAAAAATTATTTATCAAAAAGAAAAAAAAGCAGCACTGTCAAATTTGGTCTGTGGTCCATAGTTTGCCAGTCCCTCAACTAGAGCCTTTTTCTTTTTGCTTCTTTATAGCTGGTACCTCCAATTTCCACCACCTATTTCCTTCTTAAGCCTTGATAATCTGGCCTTCTTCTTAAAAGCTAATATGTATTGAGATTAAGTAGTGCATTACAGATGATTACTAGATAATGCATTGAAGACAGTGCATCTGACACACTTAGTGCAGTGCCGGCATGTAGTAAGTATTAACACTAACACTCTTTTGTATTCCTCAGAGTAACATGGTTCTAACTGCTTCTCCTCTGGTTCCCCTCTCTCAATAAATAGCAAAAACACTTGTCTACCCAGTTGCCCAAGTCAAACTTTCAGAAATCAGCTTTGATTCCTCTCTTTCCCTCACCTGTCATCTACCATCTAGTCCTTTTCATTCTGTCTATCAAATCCATCCACCTCTCTCCATCCAGAGGACGACATTACTACCTGGTTGTCCAGGCCACTACTCTTTCTTGAAAAGAAAAAAGTCACTGCAAAACTCCCCAGCAGCTTCTCTCTGCCTCTAATCTTTCTCCCTTTAGCAAAACTGTCAGCAGTTTTAGGATAAAATTTAATATCCTGAACATGACTTTTAAGATATTCCATGATCTGTTCTCAGCCCAACTCTGCAGGCTTACAGCTCAACTCTGTCTCTTGTACTCTACACTTCAGGCACACTGCATGTAGTTTAGTTTCTTGAGTATGCCATGCTCCCCTCTGAACACCCTTACAGATTGTGTTGTCTGACTCTTCCAAATATTGAAAGGGTTCCACTGCTTAGAAAAAAGTTTGAAAACCAGTACTTTAGTCAAATGAGATCACTGATCTTTCTCTGATACGTATCTATGTTTTTCTGAACTTACCTACCAGTATACTACTAAAATTTCCTATGTTTGACGTGTACTTCTATATCATTTCATTAAAAGCCTATTTAATCTTCAAATTCTGGCTCAAATAATACACCTTCCAAGAAGCCATTTAAAATCTCATTCCAGTCAGAAATCATCTTTCTGAAATCTTAAAGTATTTTGTGTTACTGATATGCTACCTGATATATCTTCCCTAATGGATTTTAAGCTTTTGGAAAAGGTGTCTGCGATTTGTATAATTTTTGTATAATTTGTATAATTTTTAATAGTCCATAGTACCTGCACAACACCCTTTCTGTATTAGAAACACAGTTAATCATATTGATTATTTTAAATTTATAATACTTACAAAAACCTGTTTAGCGCGTGTTTGATAGTCTACTTAAAATTTTAAGCAATATTTAAATGCAACACAATTTTCACTGAGCTTAGTATATTAAAGTGTCTTATTGGAATTTGAATGAAATTTAATGAGGACTATTTTGAGAACAAAAAGAAAATTACACCAAGAGATAAAGAATGACTGAGCAACCATAAATGACCAAGAAGATAAAGCAAATTAAAACTAAATGAACTGAAACAGTTTTCTTATTCAGAAGGAAGCACACACACAAATATTCTATGAAAAAGCCAGAAAAAATAAGCATCTTTATATCCTTTTAACTTTTTCCAGTTTAAATTTCTACACATTAAGATAAATTCAAAATAAATAAACATGATTGAGAGGATTAAACACAGGAATAATACAGTATGCAAAATCTGTGAGGAAATTTTACTGAAGTTGAGATTGTGTAACTCAGAATAAGGCCAATCCATATCTAAATATATGAAACATCATTCAAATATACACTGAGTGTGAACCACTGGTCTTCATCACTATAAAATACAAAACAAAAAATATTTGATTGTAAGTGGGATTAAATTCTAGAACATGATTCAAAAAGAACCTCTACAGCTTTAAAATTGTACATTGTGCTCTATGGTTTGGAAGGAAGATATATTTCATTGAGGAAGGAAATAAACTTCAGTTTTCCATTTCCGTTAGAAATAACAAATGGATTTTCAAACATATATGTATTTAGGTGTATGATATGCCATCTTTCTCACATTTACTGTTTTGTTTTTAAAACATTGGTATTTCCACTTGGGTAAAGCCATTTTTATTGTCCTTATTTTGGGCGGGGGGGGGGGGGACTTTCCAAATGAAATAAGTCAAATGAATACAGGTTATTAAATAGTCTTTGTATTTTTTTTTAAAAGAGATCTGTTTTAACATATTGAAGTACAAGTCTATCAGAGTGTCATTTTCAGTAAAATAATTTTACAACTGACTGGTTAAATGAAGAACTTAGTCCGGATGACAGCAAGGCAGAAACCCGTGGTCATCCATCTTCCCTTTGACACACAGAGAGCTCAACTCCAGGATAAAACGACTGCTGGCAGAAGGAGGAGGAAGACCGAAAAAGGACAAGGAATTGGGATACTCCAAGTATCAGTGGGACTGGAAGGGATGCGACAGGAGGCTGCTGGCTGCTGTTCTCCTACCTCTGGGCACTGTGTTTCCTTTGGAAAGGAGGGTTTAATTGAAAGGGACTGATGTAGAAGTGCCTCGGTTATAAGCACAATCCCCTGGGGGTTCTCTGTGGTTTTCTGCAATTATCTCCCTGTCCCTGCACCTTTCTGTGCTTTCTTATACTTCTGCATTACATGTTGCCTCACCATCAATTTCCTCATGAGAATATTTCCCCAACTCATCATACTTCTCTATTAGCTCTTGTCCCACTCTTGTTTTCTTAGCAATCATGAAGCTTCAAGAAAAAAAGCAATACATTCCTTATATACTAGAACAAAAACCAAAAACGAACACAAAACCACTCTCTGGACTAAAAGCCACAGAAATTACCTCTCATGCTAGTGCCGAACTTCTAGAGAAGTATACTAGATCCATTTTCCCACTCTTTCAACTTCAAGTATATGTCTAGGTTAAACTAGAATCTATTGCCCCTCTGTCATAGTATACATAGTATACAAATTCGGATTTTTTACAGTTGAAATTAAATCCCTTTTCAAAAAGTCATTTTGGCTTTTAATTATTTTTTAATAGAAAACATATATACACACTGATCTCAGTGAATATGCCAACCATATTCGTAAGTACAGAAATTGCTAAACAAACCAAACACAAAGACAGAATGACACCATACACAACGTACAACATTCAATTCCATTCAACAAGCATTTATTGAAACCCTGCTGTGTGCAAAGTATCCAACAAGTGCTAGGATGGATGGATAAGAGCCAGGCCAGATTAGTATCTCCCGTGATACACTTTCACGCCTTTTGGTACTTTTCCATCAAGGTGAGCTTTGTAATTTTCATTAATTATTACTTTATTTGTTAAGGCCCATCTCTCTGCTGGAACATAAATACCAGAAGAGGAGGATCCCAGTTAATAACACCATGGTGTCTATTACAGAGTAGAAATTCAATAAATATTTACTGGGTAACAATATAATGTTATGTTAAAATGCTATAAGGTAGTGGATAAGAGTGTCAGTTAAAAAAGAAAAACTTTGTCTTACATTAAAAAGTCAACCCTCAGTTTTTTCTCTATGTCTCTGAGACTGTTTCTGATTATTTGATTCATTTATTATTTTCTTTAGATTCCACATATAAGTGAGATCATATCGTATTTGTCTTTCTCTAACTTATTTCACTTAACATAATGTTCTCTAGGAGTGGGGGTGGGGATAAGGGGGTAGGTGAGTGGATTAGAAAGCACAGTCTGTAACCACAAGATTGCCACGGGGATACGAAAGTCAATTTGGGGAGTGTAATCAATAATGTTGTAAAGATTTTGTAGGGCATCCCATGGACACTTGTCTCATTAGGGAGACCACCTCAGGGATGGTGTCGATGCCTGATCACTGCACTGTACACTTGAAGCTGAAGCTGAACAATAATGAGAGTCAACTACTATTTTATATATATACGTTTTATGTATATATACATTTTATGTGTATATATAAAATAGTAGTTGACACTCATTATTGTCATACATGTATGTATATATAATATATATAGTTACAAGAAGCGGAGTACAACATTAGGAATAGAGACAGTAGAAATGTAATGGCTGTGTGTGATGTCAGAGGGATAGTGGATGGGAGGAGGGGGATTATCACGGTATGAGGGATATAAATGATAAATGTCTAACTATTACATTGATTTGTGCACCTGAAACTAATAAAACATTAAAAAATAATAAATAAATAAATAAATAAGTAAAAAATGTCAGAAGGATTTGTCCACTTAGAGCAGCATCAGAGAGGAAAGATGGGTTCTATTCTGCTTCGTATTTTTCATTCTACAAAGCCTCAGTACCAAGTAGCTTTCAAAGCCCAGGGGAACAATGAGCCAACACTACTACCTTTTCCATATGCTGGAAGCATGAGTTCTATATTGCCAACCTAGGACTTTATTAAATTACTTATAAATACTGGAAGTCTTCCTAGTAGGTAACAGGAACAGGACTCAATTGAATAAAAAGCATCAAGTAGCTCCTCTTCAGAGTATATGGGAATTGCATTAAAAATGACTTTTACCTTAAAATTGCATTTCTGTTTATATACTGATACTAAAAAACCTTAAAGCATTTATTTTAATAAAATTAAAGACTTCTTTTGCTTAGACTGTATTTCTCAGCCTACAATTAAACTCTTTATGGTTTAGTGATTTACAGTTACTAGGTCTTTAGTGATTACTAGCATGTACGATGCCTTTGGCTATTTACATCTTAAATTTATGTCTAATTAAATTAAATAAAACCAATATTAAATTAAAAGTAATTCCCTGAGAAATTTTTATTTTGAAGAGAAAGTATTCCCCCCCTAATGATATGAAAAGAACTAATTATAAAAATACACTGTTAGCCACAGTGGGGTCATGTAAAGGATACCAGTTTTGGAGTGTATTTGTATACCATGAAACTTTTGAATCTGTTTGCTGATATGTGAAATGGGAATGATAATGCATACATATAAGGTTGTGAAAATTAAAATGAACAAATTCATGCTATTACTAATTACGTTCTTTTAATGACTGGTAAATTCTTTTCGAAATTTTATATTAAAAACCTTTTATCTTAATAACTGGTACATGTTCTTTAGTCAGGTTGTGCAAATTGTGAAGATTAACTTTTATTTCCATTTTGCATTTTCTCCTAGGAAGCATGTAGGATGTAAATAATAATTTTTATATAACATATCTACAATATTTCTTGATTCTTCTCAATTTTCCATCTCCTTCTGCTATTATCATTGTGGTAGGTAGAATGGTCCCCAAAAATGTCCATGCACTATTTTCTGGAATCTGAAATTATGTTAGATTACATGGTAAAAGGCACTTTGCAGCCGTAATTAAGGTTAAGGATGTTAAAACAGGGAGATTATCTTGGATCATCTCATGGGGCCAAACCTAATTATATGAGCCCTTGAAAGCAGAACACTCTCTTGAGCGGGATGGCAGAAGAAATACAGCAGAATGCATACTCAGAGAGACAAGAAATAGCCAATGTGCTTGAAGATGAAGGGGGACGTTTGTCAAAGAAAATGGGACATCATTCCTACAGAGGCAAGTAACGAAATTCTGCCAATAACCTGAATGACCTTGAAAATGGAGTCTTCCCTTGAGCCTTCAGATAAAAACTCCAACTTGATGACCTTTTGATTTTGGTCTTGCGAAACACAGGGCAGAGAAACCACCCAAACTTACCCAGACTTTTGAGAGAATGGTGAATTTGCCTTGCTTTAAGTTACTAAGTTTGTGGTAATTTGCTATGGCAGCAATAGAAAACTAGTATATGGGGATCAGGCCCTCATCACCTCTGCTCTAAACTAATACAATTCTTGATCTCTAGACTTACTTATTGACAAAATCTTTCTAGCTTTGGTTGTCATGACCTTGTTCCGAATCCTGCAATAATAGCTCCCTATTGTCAACTCTATGGTTCTAACTCCTTGGCCTGACATTAAGGTATTTGTAATCTGGCCCCAACCTCTATTGCTAGTCTTATTTCCCACTATGTGCCAAATACTCTCTGCTCTGTTCATACATAAACTGCATGTCTTTATCTCTGGGTCTAAGGTTGCCCATGCCTGAAATGTCTCAGCATCTTCACAGTTTAAACATCTATAATTCAAGGCTCAGATCAACTGTTACCTTGGTATCGGTGTTGAAAGAGACAATTTCCACTACTGCACTAATGATAAGAATAACAGCTACATTGATGTTAATAATAACATTAACAATAGCAGTTGCCATTTATTAAGAACTTAGTATATGTTCGACAATATTTTAAATGCTTTTATAAGTGATCATAACAATCGCGTGAGGTAAGAAGAGAGATTCCATTATTTTTACAGGTGAGGAAATGGAGGTTAGAGAGGTTTCATAACTTGTCCATGTAGCAGAGATGAGACCTAAAATCTTCTCTCTAGTCTGCTACACGTACAGAATATCTTGCTTGTCTTTATCATGTTCCACCTTGTGTTATATGTGCTCAAGCCTGCAACTCATTTCTCCTAGTAGGTTTTATGATCTTTGAGGATAAGAGCTAGGAGAGTGTACAAACTATATTTTGTCAAGTTTTGTCTTCCATAGCACTTACCAAAATGCCTTTTTAAATTAAGAGATGAAAAAATGTATGGTAAAGTTTATGCTTTAGGGAAATGATTAAAATGCCATAAGAATTCAGTAGCAAATTTTAAATAATTTGAATGAGTGTGATCTTTATGTTTGGATAGAGATAACGTAAGATAATTTGCATGTGTAAAATACATAGTTCCTTAACACTAGCTTTCAAGGGTTCTATTATTCTTTCTATAAATAACACTAGAATATGAGATGATAAGAAGTATTTGACATATAACTATATGATCATTTATAGATTTTAAAATTGCCACATACCAATTTAACATCTTGAGGAACAGTTTTAAGTTATCTTGTCTATAACAAATGTAAATCGAACTGTTCATTCATTCATTCATTCAAACAAATATTGAGTATTTAGTAGATATCAACTATTATCTTGGGTACCAGAGATATTAAAATGAATGTGATATAGTTCCTCCCTTCAAGGACTTTATAATCTAATGGTATTCAGACAAATACAAATAAATAATAATACAACATGTTATTAGTACACAGATGACACTTAAAAATCTGAAAAGCAGGCTTATATTTTCCCATTATAGAAAAGTTTTTTCAATTCAACAAAAAATAACTCAATTAGAAAATAGGCAAAGGACTTGAATAGACGTTTTCCCAAAGAGTTTATACAAACAGCCAATAAGTACATGAAAAGATGCTCAACATCACTCGTCATTAGGGAAATGCAAATCTAAACTACAATGAGGTATTCCCTCATACTCTTAGGATGACTATTATAAAAAAATAACAAGCGTTGGCAAGGATGTGGAGAAACTGAACCCCTTGTGTGCTGTTGGTAAGATTGTAAATGGTAGAGCTACTATGAGCAACAGTATGGCAGGTCCTCAAAAATTAAAAATAGGATTACCATATGATCCAGTTAATTCCACTGTGGACATATGCCCCCCCAAAATTGACAGCAGAGTCTCGAGGACATATTTGTATACCCATGTTCAAAACAACCTTGTTCACGATTGCTACAAAGTGGAAGTGACCCAAATGTCCATTGACAGATGAATGGTTAAAAAAAATGTGGTACATATATACAATAGGATATTAGTCAACCTTAAAAAGGAAAGAGATTATGACTCATACTACAATATGCATGCACCTTAAGGACATTAGGATACACGAAATAACCCGGTCATAAAGGACAAATACTGTATAATTCCACTTATATGAGGTATGTAGAGTAGTTAAATTCACAGAGACAGAAAATAAAATGGTGTTTTCCAGAAGCCAGAGGAAAAGGCGAATGGAGAGTTGTTGTTTAATGGATGCAGAGTTTCAGTTCCGCAAGATGAAAAGAGTTCTGGAGATGGATGGTGGTGATGGTTGCACAACAACGTGAACGTAACTCAATGCCACTAAACTGTACACTTAAAAATGGTTAAGGTGTTAAACTTTAAGTTATGTATGTCTTACTACAATAAAAATATATAAAATAAGGTTTTATTTTAAGACAAATAACATGAAATTCAATTAAAATTTAAATGCTAATTAATTTTACTGACAATAAAATTGCTATCTAGCTTGCTATAGAAGTACTTTAACACAATTCATAAGATGTTAATAATAGCTTCCACTTATAAGATTTTGTTTATTTCACCTATAATATTTGAATCACTTGAAATTATTAGCAAATGACAAA
Organism: Rhinolophus sinicus; assembly: GCF_057876585.1. Classification (NCBI taxonomy): domain Eukaryota; kingdom Metazoa; phylum Chordata; class Mammalia; order Chiroptera; family Rhinolophidae; genus Rhinolophus; species Rhinolophus sinicus. The sequence continues at coordinate 27,583,074 of NC_142506.1, forward strand.
TAGTACCATGACTATCAATACTTTTAATTAATAATGGCTGGTAGTGTTATTATAACTTCAAAAGTGAGAAATGTGCCTAAATTTAGTGTTAAAGGCACATTTTTTGTTAAATTCTTAATATGTTATATATCCTGTAGTGTTAGTCTGAGGTTTCTAATGACATGAAAGGACAACACTACTACTTAACATCTCCATTAGTCTTCATTATTACAGCGTTCTCTGTTAATAGACCTCTGAATTCAGCAAACATTCACTTAGAACTATTACATACTAGAGCAGTGGTTTTAAGCCTTATAAAATTACATACTAGATAAGCTGTTTTAAATCTTTTAAAACATCATTTCCCCTCCATTTCAGTAAAAAAAAATATTTATAAATGATAGACATATTCGATTATACTTTTATAATACATAAAACATATAAAATATTTTAAAAGATTAAAATGCAATAAATATTTGCAAATCATTATTTCTAATGGTAAGTAAGACTTTAAGCTCTCAGGAAAAATGTTGGAAGTAATGTGTGTTATAATTTTTAAACATATGGGTTTTCTTACCAAACCTGTTTTCTCTTTTTCCTGAGCACTCCCTAGACTATATTCCACAACCTTCCATTTTCCAGCACTCAGCTTTGTGACTGAGTGAAGTCAATGAAATATAAGCAGAAGTGACTTTACTGTTTCCACTTCTTGCTCATAAAAACTTCCCATGTGCTGATTGAATAGAGAGGGCTCCAAGGCCCTAAAGAGGGTAAAGCCACAGATGAACAGAGCCTCAAACCCTGTCTGACCAGATGGAAGGCCACCCGCCCAACTGGGAATAACTCCATTGAACTGATATTTGCTCAATAAATAAACTTCTTTTATATTAAGTTTTCAATTTATATACTATAGTAGCTGGAATTACACTAGCTGATAAATAGAGCAATTTGAAGGTCTCCTTCCAAATTCAATTTTCTCCTACTTAGTAGTGTTAATGGTGTTATAACTGAAAAAGAGATTTCACAAAGACATACCATAGACCATATAAAGTATAAACGCAGGGTAAGGTTCATTGTTAATAATAGTGGATATGAATCTATATTTTATTAGTCTTACTGATAACTTTAAATTTTTTGGTGAGCTTTTTGTCAGATCTTTGAGTGTCCCTGTATTTACTTCATCAACGGCTGTTGAAGATAGGAGTAGCTTTTTTGTGTAATTGCAATATTAGTATTACACTAGATTGACAATTTCATTGCAGGAATCTTTTTAAGCCACTTGCCCATTTTCTGATGGTTAACTAAATTAACTAACACCTCCAGAAAGGCATGCAAGACATGACATCCAGACCAAGTGAACCAACCTCTGATATCCAGATGAACTGAGAACACCAGGGTAGAGCTATATTTTAAATATTAGTAATGCTTAATATCTTTTTTGTCTTTAAAAAAAAAAGTTTACAAATTTCTTTCCATTTCCTAGAGAATTTAATCATGTACCCCAAGGAGTACATGGACCTTTCATTGAAGATCACTATATTTGAAACTACAATACACCAAACACGACACTCAGAAGGATATACAAAATAAGAAAGAGTTTAGCCAGGAGATAGACAAGTAAATAAATAATTAGTTACAAAGTGTTATAACTGGAGTAAATGTAAAGTACTGTGTGAGCTTAGAAATATTATAAGATGAAAAGAGCAGATTCCACAGGTCTTAACAGCTGATCTCCACTTCAGCTCTAGAACCAACGCCCTTTCACCTAGTCAGTTGTTCCCATAAGTATCCCCTCTTGCATTAAAAACATAAAACTCTTCTTTGACTCCATCTCCACCAAGTCCTATTTCTTTATTTACTTTTTTTCAAAAATCTCTCTTTCGAGTTGTTGTCATCTGTACTGTCCAATGTAGTCGCCAGTCACATGTGCCTATTTAAATTTAAATTAATTTAGTTAAAAAATTCAAATAAATAGATAGATAAATAAATAAATAAATAAATAAAACTTGTAGTCGCACCAGCCACATTTCAAGGGCTCGATAGCCACATGTGGCTATCACTACCATGTCATATTGGACAGTGCAGAGAGAGAACAATAATCATTGCCAAAAGTTCTATCGGACAGTGCTGGTCTAGACAGAATAATTTGGAGTGCAGCCTCTAGATCCATACTGCCTGGATTAAAATCCCAACTTCTACCCTTACTCGCTGGGTAAACTTGGGGAAGTCATTCCCACTCTGTCTACTTTGGTTTCCTCATCCGTAGATGAGGATAATAGTAATTAATTCCTGCTTCATAACATTGTTGTGAGGTTTAAATGATTTACAGGTAAAGTGCTTAGAATAGTGCCTCACACATAAAGAATGCTCAATAAATATTAGCTGTTCTTATTTTTATTCTTGAAATTATTCTCAAGACTCTACCTCACCTCCCATTTTCATTAACCTGCTCTAATCAGGCTTTGTCCACTACTGTAAGATTTGTCAAGATTTACCCAATTCCTTCATCTTGCCAAATCCAATGGTCAATTCTCAGTCTTCATCCTATTTGACTTTTCAGAAGCACTGGGCATAGGTGATCATCTTTCTTAAAATATTTTCTTCATTTGGTTTCCAAGATACCATATTCTTCTTTTCCTCTTCTTTAAGGACTGCTCTCTCTTAAGTCTCCTTTGATGGATTCTCTTCCTGACTTCTAAATGTTGGAGTATCCCCAGGGCTCAGTCTTTAGCTTTCTCCTTGATTCAAGTTACCCTAAGTAATCTTATCAGTGCCATGGCTTCAAATACTACCTGTTGATTCCTCCCAAATTACATCCCTAGTCTTGACCTACTCAGATCTAGACTCATATCCAACATAACAACTGCACTTATATGTCTAATGGTCATCTCAACATCACCATGTCTAAAACAGAATTCTTGATTCTCTCATGAGGCTGAATCGGCTATTGATGTCTCATCTCTACAAAGTGATTTTTAAGTTTTCAAAGCATTTTCTTATACATCTAAAAATGTTATCTTTATAAAAATCCTGTGGCACAGCAGGTGTTAATTCTCTGTGTCATATGAACACTCTATGACTCAGATATGTTGGGTGGGTTTTTAAAGAGGTCATAGTTGATATACAACCCAGAGTACGAAACAGAATTCAAGCCTCCTTATTTTCTCAATATGCTTTCTATTAGGTTATAACGCTTAGCAAGTCATAATTAATCTTTAGAAATGGTGACTTTAAAAGTGAGTTTACAATTAACAGGAAAAGCAGAATACAAAATAGCATGGCAGAAGAAAAGATGTATAATTTAGCTGCCACGTGTACTGGCCAATATACCTTTATATATGGTTTTCCCTTGCCAATTATTGTTTACATATGATTACTATGATATTATTGAGAATAATTTCACTATGTTTTAGAAAGATCTCATTTTCTCATTTTTCTATTCTTCAGGAGGCAAGGAAGCAGTCTTGTCTAGTTTAAAATCCATACTGGAGCAATGGTACTTATTTTTACAATAATAAAAACCGCCTTAAAAATTTGAAAACATTATTGTATATCATTCATTAAAAAATGACTCTGTAACTTAATTACATGCAGATCTCCATATAGATGCCAGGAAAATCAAGGGAATACTAAATGAATCTTAGAAAACGCAAACATGCTAGTTAAAAATGTATTTCTTGGTTTTAGGTAAGTTACTCCATACATTCTATGTATTTATGTAAGCTCCAACATCATAAAACAAATTCATTACTTTAGATGTTATCATATAATCAAATGGTTTAGATATTAAATTTGAAGATTTCAGTTTTAAATACTGTTGGAGCTTGTGATTGCAAGTTTTTTCTTAAAAGAAAACATAAAAATCTTACTTGAAACATACACATATATGCCCAAATACGGGAGTTAGAAATGCATCGAAAGTTTGGAGTCCAGTAATGAGAGATATTCTAATTCTATTGTTAATAGATCAAAACTATTAGGTAGGTAGGTAGAAATAATTGCTTGCACATTTTAAGCATGATTAAAATCTTAGCTGTTATGTCACTGAATATTAATGGAAACGACGACAGAAAGGAATACTTCATGCTATGCACTTTATGCTTTATGCTATAGATACAGAAAGGAGCTATATGATATAATAAGGAACAAGACTACATTTCTTAAATCTGCCACCATCACAATGCTGTTGATGGTTAAAAACCTGTAACAACTCATACATAAAAAACAAACCAATATTGTTACAGAATCTCAGTGGATAGATTCTTAATAGATACATACTTTTTCAATGAAAATACGTTCAAAGAAAGATATATTGGATATTTATGCCAAAACTGTAAAGTCATGAAATCGATCATTCGGAAACAGTGACCATTCTCTTCTTGAACTCTTCTATGCGACTCTTAGCTCTGTGACAGTACTCTCATAGTTTTTGTCTTTTCTTCATGATCATTCTTTCTCGGTCTCCTTCACGGGCTCAGGACTCATCCCTCTCCCTCTTCCCCCAACCTACTCCTTCTTTTATACTTCCAATATCCATTAATAGCACTACAACCGTCCACCCAGTGATGCAAGCCAGAAATACGGAACTCATCTTAGAATTCTCTCTCCTTCACCTCCCTATATCCAGTGAGTCACTAAATCGAATGATTGACTATTAACGTTGCTCTTTAAAATATCCCTAAAACTATCACCCTCGCTCTATCTCTATTACAATTGACTCAATTCAGATTCATTCAGGTTCTTACCTCTTATCTGAATTATTGTTCTGCTCTGCTAATTCATCCTAAAATACTTTTTATCAGGTGCTCACTCCAGTAGTTTACTTCTTTATTGCAGCCCCACTAGAATATAAACTCTTAAGAGAAGGATCTCTTGTCTTGTTCCTGGTTTACTTAGGATAGTCCCTGGCATACGGTAGATGCTCAAAAACTACTTGTTAGATAAATAACAGCCTGAATGTCCTAAAAATTATATATCATGTAAATCTTCCCATATAAATTCTCTATTGAAAACTTTTAAAAACTTCCTATAACCTATAAATTAATATGGTCTACAGAACTCTCTCTGATCTTGTCCCTTTTATCCATCAGCCTCATCTCTAGCCACATTCAGTCCAACATTTTATGGTAAAATTACACCTAATTGACTATCATTCCTGTACATATAATGCCTCCATGCCTTTGTACATTACAGTTTTTTATGGTTTTTATCTGGAACATCTTTCAAATTGTTCTTTACCTGGTTAGCAATTATTCTGCGTTCAGGCCTTAGATCAGGTATTATCTCCTCCTGGAATTCCAGGTTGGATCAGGTGTCCTTCTGTCCTTCTTCTAGTCATCCAGCACACTTTCTATGCAATTCTAGTTCTACCACTGACATACGACCTCGAAACAACCTGTTTAAGTACTTATTTTCTGCTAGATTATAAGCAACTCAGGTTATAAATGGTTTCTTATTCATCTTTGTTTTCCATGTGCCTGGAATATAGTAAATGCTTAATATTCATAAAAAATCCCAAAATAAATGGAATTAATTATTTAGTTTAATTCTACATATTCTCTAACATACAGTCTGTTTTAGGTTTTTAATTTTTTTAATTAATAGACATTTTTTTTTAGAGTAGTTTTTGGTTTATAGACATGTATAAGTTTTAAAGAGAAAACTGCAATAAATAACGCTCTAACTGCCAGACAAATATAGAAACATTTTCAAAAGGCCAACATTTATGGTATTAGCACAACACAGTTAATTATGTATAAATATTAGCAATTTAAAATCATTTAAATATCTGTATTCATCAATTAAATTTCTATTTCTATATTAAAATTAAAAATAACATTTTGATACACCAAATAAACAATTCTTATAACAATAATCACATTAAATATAGTGAGTTACAGCCAAGTTATAAGGAATACCATCAAATGACTATTTCAGTATAATATTATTATATAAGGCTCAAATTCCAGTATCTCTGTTATAGTTTGTAAAATCAAGATCGGCCGGGTCCAGGAATTAACGCATCTTTAAATTATTTCGTGTTGCACGTTTAAGTCTTGACTTTTGTGTACAAGAACCCTAGTATTCAAACATAAATGAGATTTAATCCATTTGCCTATAATTTATTTGCTGTAAAAGAAACACCATATTATATGCTTTTGTTTATTAGGTAAAGATATGCTATTATTTCCAAGACACCCAGGATTTAATGTTTAATTATCAACACCCATTTGAAGAAAGGCATTGCCTTGACTCACAAATTTCTTAATTGCTAACAGTGGCTTTTCTGAATAGGAGTGTTGGATCTAATTTATTTCTGCAGATGTGATTTAGCAACTGAATTTTAAATCAGTAAAGCTTTGCATATCTTCACTGTCAGCAGAAAATTCCTCCATCGCTGCTGCTGGAGGTTGCTTGAAGTTTTAACAAGGAAATAAAACTGCAGTGAGAAAATTGATACTACTGGCAAATGCTGCTTACAAACTGAAAAAGAAGTTAGGTTGTCAGCAATAAGAATATATTATTCAGACAAAATATGAGGTGTCATCTTCATCACCATAACTTGCTGGGAATAAAAATTAATTTGGCTGGTTCCAACTTGAGGACCTAAAGAAAAGCAAGCATCTCACAGAGCAGAGCACCTTTGTAAAGGATCAGCAATGGGCAATCTGGGGAACCACAGCTTAAGTCCTCCCTGAGGAAGAAGGACATTAAACACATTTCAAGAACAGTGGCCAAGATTTACTTTAAAGCAGGTTCATTCACCACTGGAAAACAAAGTTATTGTTATATTTTCAGAAAAGGTGACTCATTTAAAGTTCCCCTTTCCCTCTGGAACATGGGATCATCCACATATTACTGCAATAAAACGAGTAAGAGAAAAGAATATGCATTTTAATTACAACTCGGCTATGAAGTCAAAAGTAACAAAAAATGCCTACCCGTTTGGCTGAGCTGAGAAGCGCTGCGACTTTTCCGGGAGAGGCCAACAATAGCTACCATTTTGGCCCCGATGCTAGAGCGCCGCTTTTTGCTGCTGGTGCCCAGGGCGCCCACTGCGGTGTCAGACTGGCTGCCGTCATTCTTCTCCAGCGAGCACATATCTCCGCTGATGCTGGTGCTTTTAGTCATGTTCTTCCCTGAGATGCCCGTTTGTCTGCTTTGCATTTTGGATGTAAAGACACTGTAGGCCGATGGATCATTACAAGTGAAGACAAGAGTAAAAAGGAAAAGACAGAAAAGGTATTTTAGATGAAACATCTGGAATATAATTAAATTCTGTCATTTATGGGACATATTTTTAGGATTAAAAATTTTCAAATACCATGGTTTTGAATGGATCGTACTATTCAAGGCCAACCTTATCGCAACTATGGAAAACCAGACTTATTTCATTTCTGCTGTTGAAGAATACACTAGTTTGCATGGCCATAGGAAAAAAAAATATATTCATGAAAAATCACCGGGCTCATTGAGGAGAATATGTTGTCCTGCAAGTGCAAAAATGCTTTCAGGTAGCGGTATAATGTAAGGAAGAGGTTTCCAAAAGCATTCTTCTCCAATTTGCTTCACTACTGTCTTCAAGAAGAAATGAGATGAGTGGGAAAAATTTTACCAAAAATGGCAAAAATTATAGCATCCATTGCTGAGTGCCGTTTTAAAATAAGTTTTTTCATTATGTGAAAAACCAAATAAAGTTTATCTAATAATAGTTAAATTTTCTAACAGGGATTGATGTTTCCATTAGTTTTGAATTAAAAATAATTTATTTCACTTTATGTAAGTTCATATTTATGGACATATGTCTACATTCCAAACATAAAGAAAAGAAAGATTTTCCTTTTGCATTCATTTGAAAGAAAAATCCTTATCACTTTTCTAGACAATATGGTCAGAAAGCAATCAATGAGTCAATGAAGCATGTGAGCTGATTGATGAGCTACTGGGAGACTAACTCTGCGAATGGTAGTAATCAGAGAAAGGACCCTGGACTGTTCTGTGATTACTGGGCTGTGGTAGGAGGTAGAGCAGGGGTTGAAGAATCTGGAAGCAGGCTGTCCAGCCCCATAAACCTGGAAGAATGTGAAGGAAGCAGCCTGCTTTGCAGAAATAGGAAGATTCATGTATATATCACCAATTATTAACTCAGTGCATTAAAAAGTCATAGTTACTGCTTTAATTTGATTCTGATAATCTGAGTGTATAACGCATGATTATAGAAACAAAATAAAAGAATAAAATCTAAAAAATATTAGAAATGTATTCATACATCATTGAAAGGATGAGAGTAAGGAAACTGACCCACTGAGGTGAGCTCTTACCTCTAATTCAATTTCTTGGTCTTTTTTTTAAAAAAAATATTTTTTCTCTATCCTAGAGTAAAATCTGCAAAAAGGCTAGGACCACCCGTTAATTTAATTAATATCAACACACTTTCTCCCAGTATTTAAGAGGGAAAAGGCTCAATGTGAAATTTTAAAAAGATATAGTAAAGTGTACTATTTTATTCTTCACAGTAGTTTCAAGGAGAAATGAGGCATAAACCGGCTGATGGGGGTAGAGTGGGGGGATGGGGGTGGGGGGACAGAGAGAGAGAAGAGAGAAGTGTATATGCCCCAAATCGATCATAGTGTAGAAAAGTCAAAATTTGGTTGCGACTAAGGCTTTGAAAAATAATAACATATGCCAATAGCCACAGTAACCTGGTGCTCCTGTTATGTAGGAATTTTTACCCTAAACACATACTGGGGGAGCCAAAAAAATGTATACACATTTTAAGGAAAAAACTGTATTAAAATTGTAATACTCAATATATACCGACAACAAAAGATGAATACAAGTCACGTTTGACTCCTGCAATTATAAGAAGTGCTCAAAGTGGTTACTATCAGTGTAATTTTAATAGTCTTTTCTTTTCTTAAAATACAGTCTTTTCCTTTCTAAAAAAAAAAAAAAGCACCTAATCTATTACCTACCTACCAAGTAAAAGATAAATTCACAAAATATTGCTGACTGTACCTTCTGATATTTGCATTTTAATTTGTAAGGTTTAATACAAAGGGTGTAAAGAACTTGGCCAAAATCAAGCAGGATACAATAAAATACTAACTGGAACTGATAAGTTAATGTGTAGATAAATATTTTAATTACCATTTTGGTTTTAAAGAAATACACATCTCTTCACTTTATCTATGTAATGTAGATAATGCATTATCTACAAAAGGGTTCTCCTTGAAACATAGAGATCACCAGAGACGAATTTATAAATAGTTGCCCCAGGATGCTGTGTTTTGAGGGGAGGGAGACTGAGGCTAGGGTATCACTATTGGTTTCCTTTACTTTTCTCCCTGGATGTCACCTAAAACTACAAGCAAACAATGTTGTAAGTAAACAAACTATCAAACATAATTTTCAAAGTTTTGGGACTGTTGATTTGTAGAATACTTGTAGTAAAGACTCTGTAAACATACAGGATCATTTCAAATGCTTAAGAAAGCAAAGGCCCACTACAGTATCAATTACTTTAAAAGAAAAAAAAATGTGTAAGTCTGGTAATATGGTAAATTTCCAATATTGCTGGTGTTAAATTTCTGAAGGGCAATTTGGCAATATGTGTCAAAAGCCTTAAAAAAAAAGAAGACTACCTTTAACATATCAATTCTACTTTCAGGATTTATCCTAAGGGAAAACTTAGCAAGATTTAGTGCAGATTTAGTACAGATTAAGCAAGAATGAGATTCATTGCAGAATTGATCGTAATAGGAAAACACACAAGGGAAAACCCCATAAATGTCTAATAGTAGAGGGTGTTTAAATAAGTTATGTTCATCAATAAAAAAGAATGTACCTTTGAAAATGCTGTTGTAAATAAATATTTATTGACATAAAATACGTTCTTGACATGGGGGAAGGGAGAAAGGAAGCAGAGATTTGCAGCTTAGCTTTGGCTGGCACACATACTAAATATGGATTTAGCCAAATGCTGGGGGACACAGACAAATTCAAACACCAGAGGCTACTCACGTGCACGCTCACACACAAAACAAATAAACAAACAAACTCAAACCAGACAACAACACAACCAAAAGAAATTCACATAAAAAAAAAGATATCTCTTGTTAAACTAGGCAGTAGTTTGGGAAAGCTGGATTCATGATATGATCTACGAGTCACCTGTATAATTGGGGAATAAAGGGAATATATTTATCCCAGAAACAGACAGAATGTTTCTACATTTCTAAATATTGTTTTATACATGTTTTCTAATGTTTGGCTTTAGACAAACAATGAAAAACTATATCTTTGGTAGTGTCAAAGTAAAATACGTAAAATTGCCAATGCAAGCTATCTACTTTATGACATAATTACAGTTGTTGAAAGTTGTATCTTGAAAGGTTTTCAAAAAGGCAAATCTGGTATTGTCAGTCATTAGGAGAAAAGTGATGAAAGGCAAGTGAAATATTTGTAAATATTCCCTGCAAAGTCTTAAACAGCATATCAAAGGTTAAAGGAGTATGTGATTAAATTAAATGAAGGTTATAGGCCATAGGGCCAAAAGTATTAATTAAAGAATGACTAGCGCTAAGGGGGTGCCTATTAAGGTAAATAGCAAACACATGACAAAGATAAATTCTGAGTTTGTGAGAGTATGGGTTTAAGAGTAGCATTGTAAATAAAATACATGGTCATGTCAAAACATTTCATCATATTGAAAGCTAGGAAGGTGGTCAGAAGAGAACTTATCCAAGGAATTAGAGACTGGGTTGATTCAGAACTTTGTGGATAGAGATATACAGGGGCTAGCAGTTAACACAATGGAGTTTGAGAACTGCAGCACAGGAATAGAAAAGACACTTAAAGCTAGGAAGTGGACAAACAATTGTAGGAGTGGAAGTGTTAAAACATCTTGGGCTAGGACGTGGCGCTAGAGAGGGTTTGGAGAGCTCCAAAGTTAGAAGACAATAGTAATAATGACAGAGTAGAAAAAATCTAGTAAGATTGGCCAAGATCCCAAATATTATGGCACCTTGAAAGGTTTAAATTATTTTTCCTTCCCTCTGCTGTGTTTCTGGAGGCAGATGCCAAGAGCTAACCAAATGCCTATCACCAAGATAACTCATACTTGCTTGTACCAGTTGCCAGTCATTGGGCAGACGTCTGCATTTTAAAGTGTCAATTCCTGAATTCTGTATTCTTGTTGTGCATGTGTGCGTGTGTGTGTTTGTGTGTAGCAAATCCTGCTCCTGTCTCAAGTTCCCCTAATTAAAAAATTTATATTACTCTCCCTTTGCTAAAATGTTGAACTTGAAATTATTATCCTAATTTATGATTTAATAAGCTTTATTTTACTCACTCAAATGACCATCTACAAATTTAGGCTAATAAAGTGGTAATCATTTATTCAACCAAAGTTTACTGAACATCTATCCCTACAAATATGGGATACAAAAGTGATATGACACTGTTTGTTTTAATCAATTTACTGGCAAATAGCATGTAAAATGTAAATATTGCTGTATAAAAACATGGTCTTAGTTTATAAGTGAAATTCCAATGACCAACCCTAATGTCGAGAAACCCTTTAAGTTAAACATTAAGAAAACATCTCTCTCTAAAGAGTATGTAAAAACTGAGTTTCTTGTGCTAATTCTTTGATTTCTGGAGATAACAAATTTGAAACAGTACTTTTAACATCACTGCAGAGACTGTATATAAATATGTTCTATCAAGATACTATAACATATTAGGATAGTATCTAAACGTATTGGGGTGTGTGTGTGTGTGTGTGTGTGTGTGTGTGTGTGTGTGTGTCTATGCCACAAAGTTGATGTCCAGAGTTAGGAAGAAATATTTAGCTAATTAATAAAGTATTTTTAGTTAAAAACATCTGCCTTGATTACAGTCATTGGTAGCAAAGTTATGTTTAAGGTCCTTAGATCTTGGGTCTCATGGTTGGAAGCAGTGCCTTGATGGTTACAGAGGACATCGTGCTTAGTTAGGATAGTTTAAGGAGCACCAAGAAGGCCTGTAATGTCTAAAATTCCTTTCCCCACAGCTTGCTAGTGACAAAAATTCCACTATATTATCATAATTTCTAGATCAAAAACCTCATTACTAATGGCTTACCAGAAAAGTTTCTCTTACTCATTGGGCCTCATTTTCCTAACCTAATATATGAGGACGTTACAGATTATTGTACTTTTAACCTCCAACCTTTTATGACTGTAATACTTCTGTTAATTTATTTTTAAAAAATTAATTCCTTTCAAATCTTCATGGCTCTTTTTCTCTTTCTTTTTAATCCAGCTTTGCCTATTGTTCCCCACAATTTTCCTTAGCATATGATTTTTAAGCAACAACATCTCTCCTTTACAAATTTCCAGAATAACTTCATAATTTTTACTTTATAATACAATGTATGCATAATCCCCTTAAGTTTTTCTATTATTTCACCTGCATTTTTCAGCTAAACCTGATTATTTCTATATGTAAATATTTTAGGCAGGAGTAGACTTGCTTCTAACTCATTTTCATTTCAGCTTCTTCTGGTAATTACCACATAATTACATAGTATTTCCAGTAACATAAAAAGGACCTGACAAATTATCAGAAGGTATACTTGCTGGCTCACAACTTCAAGTATCAACTTACATGTTTCACCATTCTTCCTAATACCAAAGGAACACTAATAGTTAAGATTTTATGAAAATAAAAAAAAATAAAGCAAGGGCTTTGTTTATTCTTGCTAATCATCCAACTCTATAATCAATGTATCAAGTTTGTAGATTATTTGACAAATAATAACTATTTTACACTATTGAAATGATTACTCTAAATAAAAATTCACATTATGCCTCCAAAAATAACACTGAAAGCTAAACCATAATGTGAAAATATTCTTGGAGTATAACTTACCCATATAAAATAATATATTATGAAATTATGCTTGGACTGTAACTTTTGCCCATATACTCGTAAAATCACTAGATGTGTTTCAAAATATATAAAAATTTATAAATGGTTATATATTAAGGATATTAATTCCTCAGTCTATAAATTACAAAATACATTAGTCCCCTATTTTGAAAAATAGTGGATACTATTTTTTTTGAAAAATTGATACAGATCAAATTCAAATTTAAAATATCTCTATTTTTGTGTAGTCACATGGCATCATTTCAGAAACTGAGAACATGCCTTAAACTTATATATCTTGATAAAATCTAATTATTATCTACACAACTCCCATGTCTAATTAAAACCAATCTTTCAAACTCACATGGAAGAATTTACCCAAATTTTTAGAGTCTCATGGGATTAAAAAACAAAACTCATTCTAGAATGGTTTTTTTCAAGAGGCCAAATATATATTATTCCTTTGTATGCAGAAACAAAGATTATTGCAGTCTATGTTTTCCTTGTATTTGTCTGACAACAAATGAGCAAAGAGAAGTACATAAATAAGTCCTGTTTCCTAGCATCTGTTAGTCAGGTAAAATGATTTGTGGGACATAGAAATAACTCTCATTGTTTCAAATTCCTGGAATTTGTGGCATAATGTCACATATATTATATTGTTCTTCTTAGTGAACTTTACATTATTGCTCTTGTAATGGCTTTCTTACTGGAAAAGATAGACATTTTCACCATCTATCTTCTTTAACAGACAGCAAGGCTCAAGAGACAGGCCATGGGATTTGGAAATGGCAGTGAAGAAGAGCAGCACATAGTGTTTTTTGAGACAGCGTTTGTTATCAGGTCCCTTGCTTGCTGGGGGGGCGGGGTGGGGGTGGGGGTGGGAATTAGGGTTCTGGTCTTAGAAATAAAAAAAAACCAAGAAGAGGTCTTTCTGTCAGTAGTGTACATGGATAGACCAATGATTACAGATATTTTAAAACATTTAAACAACAAAGCTCCAAGTAAAGATTTTTTTTATATTTCTTAATTCAATTTTAGTGGGTATTAAAAAATTAATGTCTAAAGACTATATGTGTGTGCATGTGCACATGTATGTATGTGTATTGTTTATATTTTTTTATTTTCAGTTTATTATGATGTTTTGACACCTTAGAAAGCTTCCTGGCTAAGGAGAGATTGCCCTTCCCTGGGGCTAGCCAATCTCAGAGATAGCAAAGGGCTCAGCCAATGCATGACTTTGGATAAGAAAACTAACCAATCCAAAGTCATACCTCCTCCATCTGGCCCATTCACAGCAAGCCAACCCCCTCACCCCACCCCCAAATCATCCCAGGGCCCTTACCAGGCAACTAGATGCCGCCCCATAGACCAAAGCCCAGCCTGCAGGAATTATTCAAACCAGTAAATGTTGAACTATTTACTCTACCGGGCCTTGTGTTTCCCGTGGAACCTCCAATAAAGGCTCTGGCCTAGACCTACCCCTCACTCCTGCTTTCTGCCTCCTGACCATCCTGAGGCTTCCACACATGGCCCTGCGTGGTGTGGCATGCTCCCTGTTTCCTAGGACCTATTCACATAAGCTTTGTTTTTCTTAGCCTCTCCTGTCTCCTCCTGTGGCAGAATACTGACTGGCCATCATACAGAACTCAGAAAAAAAAATATATATATACACACACACAGACACACACACACACACAATGATGGTACTCTTTGTCAAAGACAATGGTTTATACTTCCAGTGAATAAATTTAGAAAAACAAAATAATAAATTGGAGAGGATATGAAGCAAAACTCACAGGGAGCTTTAATGTGTAAATTACTTTGTGAAGTATAGCATGGTGTCTAGGTTAAGACTTAAACTTGCATATTTTATATTGAATTTAGGCATTACATATGGAAAACAAAATACTTTTTATGATAGGCAATCTGAACTTGTTCTTTGTTAAAAATATACTTTCCTTGCCTTATTTGACAAATACTGGTAATTTCTCTTTGACTAAATCTCATGTTAATAAATACAATGTATTAAATTCCCACGGTTACCTCTTTATTCATCCATAAAGAAAATATTCTTTCATATAAAAGTATACGAATATCTGACTTAATTGAGAATATCTGCTTAGCCTGTAGTTGTGCAGTAGACAATGTTCAAGCGATTATCACCGAAGTATAAGTTTATTTCATGTCACTCAGAAATCACCATGAACAAAAGACAATAACCTCCTTCACTGATTATAATGACAGTGATATTTTTGACAAGATGTCCTTGGTCATACATACTGAATCTTCCTTGGAACCATTTCAAGGAAGGCCTTCAGCTTGTTAGAAATCTAATCATTTTTCTTGTCAGATTCCAAGGCAATCAGTCCTACAGAGATCATGAATCTGCTCTGGGATGACATCTCAGCATGCACGATGCTAGTCTTTCAAGGTTAGGAAGTCCCCTGGAATTGGAACTACTATAGGGAAGTTAGGGAAACCATTTTTCAGTCTAGTGCATGGTGTTTGGAGTTTTTCTACTATTATTTTAAATGTGAAAGATGTAAAGAATAACAAGCTAAAACCATGCATTATATAGGGAAAAAAATATTGCCAAGTTTTTCTGGAGCTTAAGTATACTTTTCCTAATGTTTAGAATTTCTAAGATACATGTGAGACATTAAGTATTGTGTATTTGGCCTCATTAAATAACAAACAAAGCAAAATATACAGTGAGAATGTTGAGACTAAAGCTATGCTTCTCTAACTATCAATATTTTTAATTTTCTTTGGTTGGAGTAATCAACAAATGATTTTATAGGTTTTGCTTACATTTTGTTTTCCCAAAAGACAGGTATTTTGAGAGAGTTACTGATCAACATGTTCAAAGAGAAACAAGTTAGATTTGAAATGAGCCTAATTCTTCATATTGGGGTAATGAGGTACAGGAGTTCCCCTTATCCATGGGGGATATGTCTCAAGACCCACAGTGGATGCCTGGAATCGTGGATAGTACTGAACCCTATATATATTAAGATTTTTCCTATATGTATATACCTTTTCATTTACAGGAAGCATTTTCCAGCTTCTCTTTATCTGAGCAGTCAGCCTGACTACTCTTGTGTTTTGGGACCATTATTTAGTAAAATAAGGGTTACCTGGACACAAGCACTGCAATACCATGACCATCACTATGATAACAGAGATGGGATGGCTGCTAAAGTGACTAATGGGCGGGTAGCAATACACAGCTTGGATATGCTAGACAAGAGGTAATTCGTGTCCTGGGCAGGACAGAGTGGGAAGGCAAAAGATTTCATCACACTACTCAGAATGACAAAGAATTTAAAACTTATACATTGCTTATTTCTGGAATTTTCCATTTAATATTTTCAGACCATAGTTGACTACAGGCTACTGAAACTGTGAAAGTGAAGCTGTGGGTAGGAGTGGGGATACTGTAATTCTTCTACTTTTCAGATTCTCTTAAGCTTATGGCATGGTCCTTCATAGGAAAAGTTTTATGCTTGATTCTTAGGCAGATACGTAGTTCAATATTACGAGATTTATTCAAGGCAACAAAATCTGATAATTTTATCAAGAGGTAAAACCTAAGTTTAGGTTCAAGTCACTCAGACATGGGTTTATGTTCTATTTCTACCATTTAATAGTTCATGACCTGAAGCATATTTCTTTACCTGTTCTGCGCTGAAGTTTTCTCACCTATTTATTATACACCTTTCCACTTGAATTTAAGCTTCATAGGGCAAGGACTTTGCCTCGTTGCTTCAGTGCTAAATCCCAGGCTTTAAATGAATGCCTGACACATGGTAAGTGTACAGTACATATTTGTTGAATAAATGAGTTAATTAACAAAAATAATAACTCACAAAGTTGTGATGATTAAATGAAATAACATATATAAGCACTTAGCACATGCTAAATGTTAGATATGTCACTGTAATAATTATATATGTTTACAATTATATGGGGACACTGAGGCTTTAGTGAGCACAGAAACTTAAACTTGCGAGATTTACTTGAAGCAGCTGTAATCATAAACAGAGAAGTTCTGTGGCCTTAAAGAATTGGTCCCTTAGACTTCATATAGGTAAATAATTCCCATCCCTTTGGTCATTTCAAACTTGAAAAGATGTATTCCAATGAAAATATTTATAAAGTTATGGATTTAAAAGATATGAGCATGTTACACAAGTGATTGATAATTAATAATGCATATACAGGTAAATTCTATTTAACAGACATGTATTCAGTATGTATAAAATGTCTCAAAAACTGGAGTTGGTACTGAATGAAAAGTTATACACTTTGGCATTAAATGAAATGCTACACACAATCCATGCAAATAAACTTACTCTTCCATGTTGTTCGTAAACAATGATTAAAATGAGAAATTGTCCTTATTCTATAGATCATCCTCCTGAAAACACTCCTAAATTCCAGAACTCAGACTTTTCCATAAACCCCTTTTTGCTAGAAAGAATGCCAATTTAAGTGCTGTATTAATGCCTTTAGCTAAATGTTATTAAGACTGGATGAAAATGCTCAGTGAGATTAGCGACGTAATGATAGCCCATGAAGAGCTTATCAAAAAGGAGTCACCACGATAACCTTGTGGCAAAGTGCTCACATGAAACATTAAAGTATTATTTTCTCAAGTTTGTGTTGAAAACTAACAGCAAAATTAATTGAAGGATATTAATACTTCCATTATAGTTAGCCACCTTATGAAAGTAATACATTTCCATTCTCAAATGAATTTTGAGATGCCAAAGGCTAGAAAATAGTGTACCTAATAAATATCTATGCATCATAATAAAATAATACAGATAAATAGAATTTAAGCAAATTGTAAATATCATGTCTCTAACATGCTTCCCGTAGTATATTTATAGGCTACTTCTGCTTTCACGGATATTTATCTATTTTAAGTTCTTTTTTTAAATGAACATACACGCCACTTCTCTTAAACTCATATTTGAATGAACGAATAATGACTATACAAAGGAAAATACAAATACAAGGTAATTTTCTTCACCTTCATGTTTTACAGTATTCAATTATAAGCATACAATAAGCATATGTGTTGATATTATATTTTATATTGCACTGAATATTTTATAATAGGATTTTGATCTAAAATGTTGAAACCAATAATGTTGCTAATGGACATTAAGTAGAAACCCTAAATTTTTAATTTAAAACATAACATTTATTAAATTCTACACAATTAAATGCTTATATTTTAAAATGCTTATATTCCAAAAGTAAAAATCATAGATCCTCAGAACTTTTTGAATGACTATGCTATAGATTATCATACAATGAAAGTATCAAATTGCCCAAGATTTATCATTAGTCATATAAAGTCAAATTTATGCAAAAACAATTATGCTAAAAATATATTTCTGCAAGTAGTCAGAAGTTTAATGAAAAAAATTACGGATTTAAAAGATAGGCTCACCAATCAAATTGTTATATTTAAGAAAGACCAGAACTTTGTACCAATTTGATAGTCTATTTACTTAAAAAACAAACAAACAAAAACTTAACTATCTTTTCTTTCTTCTGTCAACAAATATGTATCTTTCCTAACCAAGATTTCTTAAATTATGCTTCTCTCAGGAGAAATAGACCAAGAATTTGACTTTATTTGAGTATTTTACTTTGTTGAATTATACTTCATAAAGGCCCTAGATCTACACTGTCCTGCACTACAGGCACTACAGCTCATGTGGCTAAAGGACACTTGAAATGTGCCTCATCCAAAAAGAGATGAACTCAATTGTGTGTGTGTGATATACACACTGGTTTAGAAGTCTTAGTACATGCCCCCAAATAAAGAATAAAATATAGCATTAATCTTTTTATATAGATCATAATTTGAAATTTTTTGGATATACTGGGTTACATAAAATACATTATTAAACTAATTTCATTTCCTTTTTATTTTTTTAGTGTGCCTACCACAATATTTAAACTTAAAGTATGCGGTTCACATTATATTTTTATTGGACATGCTGCTCCAAATAATTGGTTTAAAATGGCATAGATAGAATCCAGCAAAAACATTTGACTTGAAATGCATTTTCCTATATAAACGATCATTTTCCTTTGATTCTGATTATGAAATTCGTGTTGTTTGTGAATAAAATGGACTAATGTGAAAACCTTATAAAGGCAATCAAATGATATCATCGAATAAACATGAAGTTTAATATTAAAAATAACTATAATGCAATTGACACTCAAATAAAACATAAAATAAATACATTGAAAGTGAAAATATAAAGCAGTAAAAGAACATTTTAGCAAATAAATATTACAAAGATAAGACAGACATATGCTCTACAATGAACAATTGATTTTTCTATTTTAATACTTATTTGGACATATGTATATCCACTCATTAAGGGTAATGATTCCTAATCTTGAACAAAGAATATCTGTGATTTGCATATCTAGTACGAAAAATAAGACAACTGAATTTATTCAGGAGACTCACATTCAAGATGAAGCTGCACTACTCACGCTGTAACTGAGTAATCAAAGCAGTTTGTGTCTCAGTTGCTCTATTACGTAAAATGGGGAAATACACCCCAACCTTATTCAGAAAGTTGCTAAGGCTTTCTATCTTTTTTCCTTCTAGCCCATTTAGCCAGGTATCCTTACCTTTCAACATTATGACTTCGATCCCCCCACTTTTTCTCCAATTATCAGCCCCTTATCTTTCTCATACTTAACTAACTTAGATTCCATAGCCCATCATTTCAATCACTCTTTTGCAAATACCCTCAACATTTTTAGTACCTCTCCTCAGATGGCATCCAACTGGCAGAACCCTTTGATGAATCCTACCATGTGCTTCTTCTATGCCCACAACTCAACATTTGAGCATTGTTGGAAAAAAAATTCAGCAGGACACATTGGTTCCAGTGTAATTCACTGTCATCAAAAGTTATTCCACACATGTGTTTCGTACTCCACAATAACCACTGTACTCTTTCCTCATGCTTCTCAAACCCTTCAACTTTTGCTTTACTCTGAGCAGATAATTTTTCCTTTTATTTCACAGAGAAAATGGAAGCTATCAGAAGAAATTCCCTTATCTTAAAAATAATATTTACACACCAATATTTATACCAATATATATAAACACACACACAATCATCTCTAAATTTGAAGTAGCTGACTACGCTTCTTTTCTGAACTCCAGAATTGTCTATCCAATCGCTTACTTATAATAACCACTCAGATACAGGATATCACAAATTTGATGTGTCCCAAAGTGAACCTAAACTTTTTTCTCAAATATACTGCTCTTTCAGTCTTCCCTGTTTCATTGGAAACTATTCATCTAGTTGCTTAAGATGGAAATCTAAGAGGCACCTTTGACTACTCCCTTCCCTTTATCCCCATACTTAATCTATCTATTAGGTCTTACAGATTCTACCTCTAAAATATATTCACATCCTTCCGTTTCTTCCCAACCTGACTTTTACCACTCATGTCCATGATACTCTCGTCTACTCTACTGCAATAGCATCCTAACTGTCCATGTTCCATTTTCTACATAGCAGCCAGTGTGATTTTTTTCTAAAACATAAATTGGGTTATGTCACTCTTCTGCTAAAGTTCTTCAATGTCTTTTCATTGTAATGGGGAAAAAACCAAGATCCATAAAATAGAATCTACCAGGAGAAACTTCCTTACTTTGCAAATATCAGTCTAGAAACCTAATTGCTTCTGTACACTATGTCTCTTTCTCCCTCCCATGACAACAACAGCAACAACAACAACAACAACAACAACAAAATGTCCCTCTGCAAATACAATTCCTCCACAGAAGCTCAGGAACCGACCCTCATTCTCCAAGGTTCTGCAAGAGTGCATGATTTGGCCCCTCTTTCTCTTTTACCTCATCTCATTTTTCTTTATCAACTATGTTTCAGCTTCGAAATTCCTGAAAAATGTCAAGCACTTTTCTGCCTCAGGACCTTCACACATATTGTACGCCACTGGAAATACTCCTCGGAATAAACTTATGAAATAGGAACTTGATATAAGAACAGAAGAAGAATGCAGAACGCAGAAGGTTATGAAGTTTGCCCAGCGTCTCATTGCTATTAAGTCCTGAAGCTGGCATTTGAATCCAGCAGTCTGATTCTAACTCATGCTCTTAGCCATCACGCTTTCCCAGTGTTGCAAGATGAAAACAAATTCCACTTAGTTTAGAGCAGGGGTTGACGAAGTTGAGACTGCATCAGAATAATCTGGAGATTTCTCTGACCCATTCCCAGTTTTTCATTCAGTAGGTTTGAAAATCTGCATTTCTAACAAGTTTCCAGGTGGCGCTGGTGCTGCAGATCCAGCAACCATATTAGGAGACTGCCTGGCTGAGACTTTTACAAGAGAACAGCTACCTCCTCTGTGAAAAGATGGTTAGGCCTTCATTTGCTGTTTGGTAAAAACATTCAAGTCACTCCTGTTTCGCTCAATCTTTTCAGATTTGCATTTACTACCTGCCGACAACTAGCTGCTACTCTATCTCACCTCATAGGCCTTTTGCTGCTTCCTTATGGTAACTGTGCTTCTCCATTCTGTTTGCCATAGTCAGCGGCTTTGACAATCCCACAGAGGTTTATTTCATCTCTGCCTATCCAGTCAACGTTTTTGCTTTCATGTCCTCCTTTAATACCATGTTTCCCCGAAAATAAGACCTAGCCAGACCATCAGCTCTAATGCGTCTTTTGGAGCAAAAATTAATAAGACCCAGTCTTATCTTACTATAAGACCTGGTATAATGTAATATAATATAATATAATATAATATAATATAATATAATATAATATAATATAATATAATATAATATAATATAATTAATATAATATAATATCGGGTCTTATATTAATTTTTGCTCCAAAAGACTCATTAGAGCTGATTGTCTGGCTAGGTCTTATTTTCGGGGAAACACGGTACTAAGTCAAGGAAAAGTTAGGATGGAAATTCAGGTATTTTGTCCATTAGATGGCAGTTCTATGCTTTTTAATTATTAGTGAAATTAGGTTAATGAATGAGAACATAGGTTTAGGAGACTGGAGTTCCGACTTTAGGACTAGGTAGCATATGCCCTTAGACAAATGACGTGAGCTCCCTGGCCTCAGTTCTTCAAGTGTAAAGTTAAGGGAATGGACATTATAGAGTACGATATAATTCTATTGCAAAAGACAGAAATTCTAAAATGACCCAGAGAAAATTTGCAAAGTGGAATGTTTTTTACTAAGGCTATTAAGCTTGGAGTAATACAGAACATAACTATTTCATCTAAGAAAATCACAAATATACTAAAATGCATTTATCTTAGTTCTAATTATATTAACATGCAAAATAGAAAATGAATAGCTTTCAAAATTATATGAATGGATATACAGATTTGATTGTCAAATTATGTACAAGACTCTAGCCTTGTCCCTCCAATCATTAATTATAGTAACATTAACACTAATACAATAGTACTAACAGCTACCACTTTCCTAATACTTACTTTGCAAAGTAGTTAACATAGTCTCTCTAACCCACATAACCCAAAGTACTATTATCTCTACTATTATCATTTTACAGACGAGAAAACTAGTTTTATAGTGATCTTTTACAAATAAAATTCCTGCAAAATTTTCATTAATGGCTATTTCCTCTATAGAATAAGATAGAAAGTCTGCTGCATGGCCTACAGAATGAGTAATGCTCTGACCCATGCCTAACATTCCAACTTCATTTCCTTCTTCCCTCTTCAAGTTTACACTCCAGAAATACACAACTACGTGTAGTTCCCTAGAATACCTACATACTTTCAGTTTTCTGTGCCTTGACATCTACTTTTCTCCTTTCTCATAAATACCCTTTTCCCCTAAGGCCACTTGGCAAACCATTATAATTCTTTTAAGTCTCTGCTTGAACAAGAGTTCCTCTGTGAAGACTTCCCCAATCTCCTTCCCGTCAGCTTGTATAACTTTGATGTGCTTTCCTTTAGATCAACTGTATAGACAGAAAAACCATACAAAACATATTCCATAATGGCATGAATTAGATATAACATGATTGCCAGTTTGCTCCCATCTTCTGCCTAGCACCTATTGGCAAACAGGTGTGGGTAAAAATTCTTATCGTCTGGGAGGGGGGTGTGGTAGAGATGGCAAGGCCTCAAGCCCATTTTAGGAAGCAGGGAAGTGTAAGGTTTGTCCCCCAATCCTTTGTGTGGACTGGGGGAACCACCCAAGAGACGCCCGGACTCTGCCGTTATACTGCAAGTCTCAGCCACAGGATTTACAATCATCGTCACTCTGGGTATTTTCACTAAAGTAAACAACTGCCGCCAGGTGGCACCAAATTGCAACTGGAATCTGGGGAGCGGGGCTCACGTAGCAAGACAGCTAGCTGTGCAGGTTCACCGGTATCTTTCATGAACCTAAAATATGGCAACACTATAGTGTTTTCTCAAGGTTTTATTATATCTCCATTATAGAAATTCTATTGCAATTGTTAGCTCTCTTCTCATGGACCTTGGACAGTTCATTTTGTCAATGTACTTCAGCAGTCGAGTACCTAATACTTGGCACTAAAGAGCTCTAAAGAATTTATTGAATAAGTGAATTAAATAAATTCATTATATGAATTAATGCTCCTAATAATGTAGGAATAATTAAATATTAATGTTTAAGCTGCATCTAGTATGTTTCAAATCATTTTGGTATTCAATAAATACCATGTTTCCCCGAAAATGAGGCCTAGCTGGACCATCAGCTCTAATGCGTCTTTTGGAGCAAAAATTAATATAAGATCGGGTCTTATATTATATGAGACCCGGTCTTATATTACATTAAAATAAGACCGGGTCTTATATCAATTTTTGCTGCAAAAGACACATTAGAAATGATAGTCCGGCTAGGTCTTATTTTCAGTGAAACACGGTATCTGCTGATAAGGAAAACAAAACGGCCTAATAACTATTTTAGAGATATACAGGTGTCAATCAATTAACAAATATTTATTTGTACACTGGAGTCAATGCTACGCCAATTATAAATATAAGACATGATATTTGTTCTAAAACCACTTTTAACCCAGTTTGCTAAACAAAGCATACAGAAAAATACAATCTAAGACAAAATGTGGTATCAAGTAAATGCTAAAGGCATCAAATAATAAAGAATTTCAGATAATACATTAAGAAACACCACTAACGTCCTTTGTCCCTTTGTACACTTCACAACAGGCCTCCCTCCCACGCAGACCATGCAGGGCCTGACGCTGCACTGTTTCGCTTCCAGGCTGATACCAAAGCATTGCACTAATTTGGAGTAGCTTCCTTCTTTCTTCCATTTAAGCTAATCCTTCTGTCTTCCGGGAGCCACACACTATTTTTAGGTTATACTTTCAATTCAGATGCAGACAGTCAAAGCATACAGTGAGATGTCAGCCAATGCTTTTATTGATTTGTTATAAAATCTTATTCTTAAGCTTCAGTTATGTCCCTATGTAAAAACAATCCAGTCTTAGAATGTATTACTTTCCTGTTCAGTTGCTTTTTAACGTAGGGATGAAAGGTGTAACTTAAGAAGTTGTATTTGAATCTAGTCTAACATTCAGGTCACACTTTAGCCCATCTAGTCCAAGATTCTATAAACAACAAATACTTTTTTCTCTCTTATAAATTGAAAACATTTAGCCATGCTATTTAAAACAGGTGAGACTATTTAAAATTAGTCTAGCATATCAAAGAAATCAAAATTTTAATTAAGTAGGCCACAGCTGGCTAAACAGCATTGCTTATTCTGTTATATGAGATAGATTATTTTATATAATTAACCTCTTTATATATTAATCCCTCAAAGACTAGAAGATAAAATGACTTATTTGAATATTAAAAATGTAGTCTTACAGACACATGCAAAAAGATGAAGCTGGATCACCTCCTTACACCACATACAAAAGTAAATTCAAAATGGCTTAAAGACTTAAATGTAAGATCTGGAACCATAAAATTCCTAGAAGAAGGTGTGGGAAGAAACTTCACAGACATTGCCTGGAGTGGGATTTTTGCTGATGTATCCCCTCGCGCGAGGGAAGTAGGAGAAAAAGTAAACGTGTGGGATTACATCAAACTAAAAGGCTTTTTTACAGCAAAGGAAACCATCAATGAGACAAAAAGGGATCTTACTGAATGGGAAAAGATATTTGCCAATCATATATCTAATAAGGGGTTAATCACAAATTTATGAAAAGCTCACTCAACTCAACTCCAAAGAAACAAACAACCCAATTAAAAAATGGGCAGAGGACATGAAGAGACATTTTTCTAAAAAGGACATACAGATGGCAAACAGACATATGAAGAGATGCTCAACCTCGCTAACCGTCGGAGAAATGCAGGTAAAAACCACAATGAGATACCACCTCACACCAGTCAAGATGGCTATCATCAATAAATCAACAAACAACAAGTGCTGGCATGGATGTGGAGAAAAGGGAACGCTTGTCACTGTTGGTGGGAATGCAGATTGGTGCAGCCACTGTGGAAAACAGTATGGAGATATCTCAAAAATCTGAAAATGGAACTACCTTATGGTCCAGCAATCCCACTCCCAGGTATCTATCCGGAGAAATCCAAAACTCCAATTCAAAAATATTTATGCACTCCTGTGTTTATTGCAGCACTATGCACAATGGCCAAGACATGGAAACAACCGATGCCCATCGGTAGATGACTGGATTAAGAAACTGGTACATTTATACAATGGAGTATTACGCAGCCATAAAGAAAGAAATCTTGCCATTTGCAACAGCATGGATGGACCTAGAGAACATTATGTTAAGTGAAATAAGTCAGACAGAGAGAGACAAATACCATATGATCTCACTTATATGCGGAATCTAAAGAAAAGAATGAGTGAATGAACTAATCAGAGACAGTTGTGGAAACATGGAGGAAAAACTGAGGGTTGCTGGAGGGGCAAGGGGGGGATGAGGGGAGGGTGAGAGGTTTGGAAGGTGGTCGGTGACCACGAGATGGCCACGGGGTTTTGAAGGTTGGTTTGGGGAACGTAATCAATAATGTAAAGATGTTGTAGGGTATCCGATGGACATGTGTCCCATTTTGGAGACCACCTCAGGGATGATGTGGATGCCTGATCTCTGCACAGTACACCTGAAGCTGAACAATACTGAATGACAACTATAATTTTATATAAATATATATATATAAATATACATATATATATATATATATATATATATATATATATATGTATATTTATATATTTGTATGTATATTGTTACAGGAAGCGGAGTACAGCGTTAGGAGTGGAGACAGTGGAAATGTGTTGGCTCTGTGCGAGGTCGGAGGGATGGTGGATGGGGGCAGGGGGGTTCACACAGTGTGAGGGATATAAATGATAAACATCTAAGTTTTGCTTTGTCTTGTGCACCTGAAACTAATAAAAAAAATAAATTAATTTAAAAAAATGTAGTCTTAGAGTAATGTTTTGAAAAGCCATTACCCTTGGAAATTGATACTCAGATATGCAACTCATCAGCACAGAGGAATGACTAAATACCCTCCATAAAGCTGGATAAACACCTTCTTACCCATGTTATCTGTATGACCCTGCTGATCAGATGGTAATTAAGGAGAATACAAACTTAGTGCTGGTTCATTCCCACTCCTATGACTGGAGCATCTAGGCATCCCCCCAGGTACAGGAGCGGTCATTCCATTACACTCAGAAGAGCCTCCCTGTTTCACCTGTTTTAAATATTAGGTTGGTGCAAAAGTAATTGTGGTTTTTGCAATTATTTTTAACCTTTTAAACTTCAATTACTTTTGCACCAACCTAATAGAGTGGCTAAATATCTTTTAAATTTATAAGAGAAAAATATTTATTCTTGCTTATAGAATCTTGGGCTAGATGGGCTAAGATGTGAGCTGAGGTATCAATGAGTGTTACTCCAGACTAGATTCAAATACCCTCTCCTTTCCTCAATCACCAATCTATAAGAAAAAGGCCTGCATATGAGAAACATGGGTAGAGGCAATATCAGTTGGCTACAGTTGAGTTACCAACCCAATCTTCATTCCTCTCAACTCAAAAATGTTGTACATGACTTTGTAAAATGATGGCATTTCACATATAGGTTGTACCTTTAAAGTTGTCATCAGTAATTCTTTTTTTATTGTGCTTATTATAGCAAATATTTACAAGTGCATACTACATGGTATAAATGTTTTGTTAGTTTTAATTTGTTTAATCCTCAAATAATCCAATGAGGAAACTATTGTTATAATCACAGTTTTATAGATGAGAAAACTGGGCACAAAGAAGCTAAGTAAATTGTCCAAGGTCACACATACATACACGATAGTAAGTGGGAGAGCCAGGATTCAAACCTAACTGTCTGGTTCCAGAACCTGCACTCTTAAATATAACATTATATTCTATACACATTATTCTTTCATTCTTTTACTCATTTGTCTATTCTTTCTAACAGTCAGTGTGCACTTACTATTGGGCATAGATGAGTAAGATATTCATACGTTTGTTGAATTAATGGTTTTACTTCACCTTTACTCCACTTTTGTGAATCCTTAGGTCACTTCTGAAGTAATTAGTATTTAAATTAAAACAAGTAGAACATTAACAGGCAATATTTTAGAATAGCCAAGGGCAGACACATTTATGGAAAAATTAATCTGAAATAAGTAAACGTTCTAGAGAGTTATCACAAAATTTAAATATATATGGTACTGTAAGGTAGGAACCTTTTACAAAAACCATTGAAATAACTTTTTCTTAATGACTAGGATAATAATTATAAATATCATTTATTATTCTGAGTTTCAGATCATTTGGAACTTAACACTGAATGGGCACTAGCTTCAGAGTGCCCATGATGAAAACTGATTTGAAAACTTGTACTTTCTCTTTGATCCCTTATCTCTGGAGGCAAACATAGCTGTATGCATTTCCTATTGACGAAATCAAAAGCAAAGGAGCTTTATTGAAGGATATTTCTTTCCCTTAAAAAAAAAAAATCCTAACTCTCACTAATGCCATCAATGTGCTTTGGGTTTCCCGTTCCATTCAAAATATCATCACACTACTTCAAAAATAGCTTCTAACTTTGTCTAACATATATTGAATGCTTACTCCATGCCGTTAGGTTAAGCACCTTACATATATCTTATCTCATTTCACATTCACCAGAATCTTTGAAGTAGGTAATTTATACCCATGCTGCTGATAAACTGATTATTTGGGAAGTAAGTTGTTCAAGGTCACAAGCTGATGAGTGGTTTTTATTTAAACCCAAGTTTACCTGGTTCTAGAGACCATTTGCTTGAGCACTGTATTATCCTGCAGGCCTGACGTATCCATCAACAAAACCTCAACACACTTCATTTCCCCATAGGTTCTTTTTCAAATCAATTTGTACCTTTCACTTGATTTCATTGGCACTATTTTCTATCTAGCCATCAAAGAGTTTTGATATCCTCCAAGTGAATTTGGAAATTGTGTTTCACTGAAGCTACAAAAAGGTAGAAGAGCCAATAAAACAGTATGCATTAGCTTACTTTTTTTTTGGTTTGGCTGACCTCTTATTTTGCATTTTGACAATAATTTCTCTGCTTCGATACTTATATTACTTTTCAATAAGTACATAAGGTTCGAGTGGACTTGCTTTGGTCAAGCCATAGCGAAACACAAGAAAAAGAATAAAAAATTGACCAAAATTCTAATTCCTCCCTACCAGGGCAGAAGGAGCCTGTGGATCTGGGGGTTTGGAGTACACAGAAGTTGGCATTTATTAGGAAAACACTGGTGTTACAGCACTGAAATAGATTTCACTGTCATCTAATCCACAACCTAGTTGTAAGCACAGGAACACCTGAATCAGCCAACACTAAACCTTGCTTCTGAAGAGAAGGAATTTTATAAACACAAAGAGCAGTGAAGATGAGCTTCTTATTACAATTTACGTCTCATAAAGACGTAAAGACATGGAAGAGAAGATCAACCGCTATTCTTTTACTCATCAAATCTTTTGAGGCTCCAGATGCTGTTGCTTACACACATAAAGGTTTTGCTTGCAGTTTTAGAATGTGTGACCTTTTGAAAGGTCTAGGATTATAATTTTCTGACACCAAGATGAACAGACATTTAGGAACAGATAGTCAATTTTTACTCATTTTCAATCTGGAGACACCTAATTTACTGACCTGTATCATGGTGAAAGTTGTCCATAATTATGTTTATAATAATATTTTTATCAATTCTCTAGGGTTGTTTCGATTTCCTGTGTTAATAGATGCACTATTTGCAATGCCACAGCATCTTTCCAAAGTTTTACGATATGCTGACATTTTACTTGTTATATAATTTTGTTTTATATTTGAATAATAACTGCTTATTATGTGCTTAGGCACTATTTTCGGTGCTTTACACATATTAACTAATTTAAACCTCACAGAGACTCCATGATGTAAGTATTATTATTATCCCAATTAACGATGAGAAAACTGAGCAGTCATAAAACTGGATGAAAATACTGGAGTCAGGGCTCAAACAAAGGCAGAATGGCTCGAGTTTGTGCTGCCTCTCCTGAAGTGATAAAGCTCACATTGCTCAGTTAATTGGCATTTTGAAGTATTTAGACTTTTAACTTGACCAGAAGATTTTTTTTTTTTCAACTTCAATCACTCCCAGAGATCATGGTCCCGATGTTGTGATTTACGTGTGTGCATAGACAGTGTGGTCCTTTACTATGGAGAGCACAACACAATTACATGGATTGTTTAGATTTCAGTCTTTCCTCTTGAGTGAGTCGGCTGTTTATACCACCTCCACTGTGTCTGCGCTGCTGCTGCAGCTTCTTACCACTCACCATCTTTTAATCCAATCTCTTCTCTTGTCACTTGTTTTTCATATTCAGTCACAAGACATTTATGGACATGACCAATAAGGCAAAGTGTTCCTTGTTCTCTATGGGGCAAACTGACAAACCACAGAATGCTGATTGTAATCTTTGATTTTCCGTGTCTTTAATTGTGGGTTGGACAAGTCTACTTCTCTTTTGGCAAAGCTTTTGGGGATAATTCCAGAAACTTGAAGATCCCCAAAGGCAGCTGGGCAAAGAGTCAAGCAGTAAATTTTGTCTTTGAATTATATCGTTCCATTGTAAGAGTATATGAAGTACACAATTTCCAGATGAACTAGAAGAGTAGTTCTCAAATGTTTGAACCACCAGAAGAGCTGTTCAAGAATATAGTCTGCAGCCTTAGCCTCGGGGATTCTATGTGCTACTTAGGGCATGAGAGTCAGGCATTTGCATTTTGAAGTTTCTCTGGTCATTCTAATGCAAGTGACATACAAAAATCCCATAAGAAAATGTGTTGTAGGCTAATAAAAAAATGACCTTATTCAAACATCTGAATTGGTTAGTTTTGCTTCTTAGCTTAGATAGAATTTTATGGTTAAATCTCTAAGTCTATCAATAAGCAGAAAGCAAATATTACTGGACTTTTCCAGCCATAGTTATCCACATTTTTGGAGCTATTTAGCTAAAGGATGATCTGCATTATATTTAATTAGTTCTTTCTTTATCTGGAATCATATTAGGTACTTCTTTGTGTTATTTTGATTAGCATACACTTAAGAATGATTTGGGGAAAAAACATTTTTTTCTCTCATGTAAAATGTGGTTGTATACCATTAATTTTTCTTTTTCTTTCTTTTTTACACTGGTTGATGTTAAATTTTGAGAAAAATAAAATGTTACTTTTGGTACGAAGGTTGGTACAGGTCCACTTTGGTTGATAATTTCACATATAAGAAAATTAACTTTGGAAATTTTTTCATGTGTTTATGTAGGAAAATTTTATTTGGAAATTAGTTAATTTTACTTTATTATGTATCATATTACATTTTTGACTTCATTATTCTTTTATTTTCCTGTAAGATTTAAAATAATTTTAATCACAGAAAATTTAAATCATTGGACCATTTGTATTTTGAGCTTTGAAAATTATTTTAAATCACTCGGAATTGTCCTTGGGCCTATAAATTAAAATTGTTTAAAGAATACAACAAGTTAACCGCCATTCACAATTTTTTTTTCCCCAACAATGTTTTACATTTGACTATATCCTATTCCTGCATGGAATGTATTTAAGAAATAACAGAAGGATGTACTTTGCACATCAAATATATGATTTAAAAAAAATCATCTACTGTTATACCTCAGCCTACTGTCCTCCCTTGATTCACTTAATAAAAATTTAGTGTAAATAATACCTGTTGTACTCATCAATTAAACACTATTTTATAACTAGTGTAAAATTTCATTTTTAGAGGTTTTTATTTTTAAACGGGAGAAATGCTGCCCAAGTAGAATGATCTGGGTATTTCATAATAAGTTAAG
Source organism: Rhinolophus sinicus (assembly GCF_057876585.1). Classification (NCBI taxonomy): domain Eukaryota; kingdom Metazoa; phylum Chordata; class Mammalia; order Chiroptera; family Rhinolophidae; genus Rhinolophus; species Rhinolophus sinicus. The sequence goes on from NC_142506.1 coordinate 27,614,445, forward strand.
AATATACATGATTTTTCTCTGACCCAATCTTTTCAAAATTATTGCCTAAGATAATTAGAATAAAAGCTTCTTAGAGTTGTTAAAATATCATAAGATCCCGTAATTTCCTATGGTTCTACATTAAAATCAAGAAATATACAGATTGAAAGTTAGCATTATAAAATAAACATATTTTCTAAAGGTAATTAAGTATCTTCTTTCAGATGGCAAAAATCTAGCCACTCTCATATTGAAATGCAGTATTTTCTTTGCTTAAAAATGTCACTGCACTTCATTCTAATTTATTGAACACTTCTGGAAGATCACATTATACAAAAATAACATGGCAACCAATGACCTTAGCAAACTGAAAATTAAGATACAAAAATATAGTGTGATTTGGTAAGCCATATATTCTTTCCTTTATTTATTCAGTAGTACATGAAATTTTATTTAAATTCATGTTTCTTGGGATTCTGAAAGGAAGAGTAATTTATTGATTGCCAAGTACTCTATTCAGAAAATATACAGGGTAATAGGAAATTTAAATGTCTGCCATGGAAATAGTTTACAATAATCTCAAGGTGGTATAATTAATGCCTTATTTTTATTACCATCCTTTTAAAAACTGAAGTTAAACATGAAGTTAATAAAATTTCAATAATAATAACGTGGATTATTCTTATTTCCTTTCACAGATTTTAACTATGTATCTAAATAGAAATATGCAGATCCAATTAACTTCAAGCCAATTTCATTCCTTATTTTTAAAACTTCAAAATTTAAAAATGTTTTACTCTTTATCTGCTCAGAATTCATGAAACTTTCACCTACCCAATTTTCCTTTCAACAGTTTTAGTTATCAAAAATAGAAACACTGAAGTTTTCTACCTGTTCCTTTCCCTTTGCTCCTCACATTCAGGTCAGATCATCTCTCCATTAGCATACGCCTGAAGGAAGTGGGCCTTCAGCTCTAATGCGTCTTTTGGAGCAAAAATTAATGTAAGACCCAGTCTTATTTCACTATAAGACTGGGTCTGTATCTGTAATGTAATGTAATGTAATGCAATAGTATAATATAATACCTGGTTTTATATTAAGTTTTGCTCTAAAAGACGCATTAGAGCTGATTGTCCGGCTAGGTCTTATTTTCGGGGAAACAGGCTACCTGTGCTCTGCTAAAAAACCTTGACTCTACCAAACACAGACTCACCTCAATTATCAGGTGCATTAATTTTGCACTTTAAAGTCTTCTCCATAAGCTCCGTGACAGCAGGAATTTTGTCTGTTAGCTCAATGCTGTATCTATCCCAAGAATACAGAATAGGGCCTGAAACTTAGTATTCACTCAATAAATATCTATTGAATAAATGAGTGAAGTAATTCAATAAATCATCAAAACTTACTGATTCATTCTTTATAATAGTCTTGTATTTTTCCCTTTTTTGTTCCTTCTTGCTATGTCTATTCCAGTACCTTATCAAAACCAAATTAAAATAAGAATTTTCAGATTAACTGGCATAGATACTAGTGCCCTGAAATGGTGTAGCATCTGCTGGAATATGGAGGAATCAGGAATGTGAATTTGTGCCTTGGAACTTAACTGGTATCTCCCAAGATTCCTTACACTATTTCCTTACATGAGGAAACTGAGGAATCATTGATTATTTAATATGTGTAACTACATAACATTTAACATATGTAACTATAAAATATTCTATTATTGAATATATCTTTATATTACCAATTTAGTTTAGTTATTGTAGTGTAATTATTTAAATGTCCAAGTCCTCCACTCACTGTGACCTCCTTAAAGCAACAACTGCTTTTCATACATCTCAGTATCTCTCTAGAAACTATCGCAATTGCCAAAATGTAGCAGCTGGAAAAATGGTTAGAGAAAGACAGAGAAGGAGAGAGGGAAAGAGAGAAGAGGATTGGGAAGAAAGAAGGAAAGGAGAAGGAAGTTAATATGTCAAACACTGCTAAGGAGAGAAGCCACTTAGTTAATTTAATCTACATTTTCATTTCTTTTATATTTCAGTGGTGACTAGAGGGAAAAGACTGGATCTTTTACACACCGATATATGGTGCTATATCCCCACAGTGTGATGGAATTAATTATATCTTGACACCAAAAAATGTGGTATTTTTTAAGTGTTTTCCTTTTTTCCTTATCCTTTTTGTAGTTTAGTTTTATAACACTGTTGCTGCCTGTTGTAAGGCTAATATCCTGATATTTTCTCTAGAAAACATTTTTTAAAAGTTTTAAATAAAAAAAATCATTGCTATTTGATTGTACACTGTATGGTATAAAACAAATGAAAATAGTGAATAAGAATAGTCTTTAATTTTTTTTAGCTAATGAGTTATTTAATTAATCTAAGGCAACACACAATTCTCAATGACAATGAATTACTTTGTGATTGATGGATACAGAAATGACTAACACATCGTCTTCACCCTCATCATGAACATCAGTCTAGAAACACATCTCAAAATTGTCCAATGGAGAAGGAAAATACAGAGGGAAAGGTTCCTAGATACTTTTTCAAGAAACAGTCAACAACTAACTTGAAGAATTAAGTAATAATAACTATAAATATACTTTATATCATTGGCTAAGAAGCAAAAAATGTTAAGCATTCATTTTTCAAAGTTATAAATTATTATCTAGCTCATATTTTTGGAGTTTAGATTAAATGTTAAATGTTACTTAAATGTTAAAACTATAATGATCTACATCTGAATTGTATAGGTGAAGGAGACTTGAAACTCATCTGGTTTGCTCTCTATAGGAGTGAGAAACCGAAGAAATAAAAATACTTGCCCCACATCTCACAGAGTGTTAACAGCCAAATGGAATTAGAATCTATCCAATTGAGTGCTGTTTCTGCTGTACCATAAGGAAATGTGCTAGGAAAATTATTGGGCATTAACTCTGCATATCACAATGTGTTCTATATTTGTCTAAAAACAAGAATTTTTACTATGCTTAAGTAAAAATAGAATTCTGAAATAATCTTTTATTTAACATGACAGAATAAATCTCAATCAAAATTTCTATCCATACATGCATTCTACTGTTCAAGCAACAGATAAGAGTGTGTCATTTCTATGGGCTCTAGGGCACTGTAAATTTTCAGTCACCATGGGTTTTATTTTAAGCTAGAATGCAGTAACGTGGCAGCAAGAGTGGTTAAAGTGCCCTTATTCAGCTTCAACCCGGAGCTTGATTCATAGGCACCAATCAAGTAGCAACTGATAGGAAACTGCCAGAATAGACATGATATATTCGTATTGTAAATTTTGTTTCAGAGAGAACACTGAGATACCAAATTTAGAAGTAAACAAAATGAATAACATAATTTTACACTTAAAATAATCTTTTTAAAATTACCATTTAGACAATTTTACTCTTTCTAACGAATAAGTGAATATTGGGACATTTTGAACTTATTTGAAAATTTTACTCTTCAAATTTATGGGCAAAGTGTACTTTGCTAAGCATTTTTCTTTAACTGCTATATACAGAGATTACAGTAAATCTGGATTTACAGCATGCATAAAGTACTGTAATCACATACAAATTTCTGGTTCTAACAATAATTGAAGAGAATATGTTGTATACACTAACCATGAAACTTTAGCCTAAACAATTTATAATTATCAACTAGAAATAGAATGAATCTTTTTATCAAGTTTTTTACTGTGACTTTCTTATAAACATCTTTCTTATGAAGTTCTTTCTTTATAGTACTAAGTATCTCTCACACTATATAATTTACAAAATTTTTATATTTCTTTTTTATCATAATTAACAGGTAAAATACAGTAAAAAAGGAAACTCTACTACCAGTGAAATAACTTTCTTGGTTATTGGAAGTATTTTTACTTTCTTCTCATAATGTATTTCCTCTGCTGAACTTTTCAGTACCCAGTGCCAATGGAAGGTCATAGTGTATTCTGTCCAGAACTGCTGCCCATTTGTGTTTATTGAGCCCTTGATTTGACCATAAACAATCTTTGTAATCATAATATAAATGTCCTAGTAACACACCAGTTCAAAGTCTTAAGAATTCCCTTAAACTATACATTTAAATACATAAATGTATACAGATATTGGGCAGCCTGAGGGTAACCAGAAATTTGATAAGTCTATGGTAGATATCTCAGAATTCAGTACAAGAGAGAAGACAAAATTTCCCAAATATTTATCTTAAGATATTGGGTTTTGTTGATGAAAGCAGAAGACAATGCTCCACACAACCAATCATGAGAAAATGTAAAGATTATTTTGCTGATAACTACATTCTTTAAAAATCCTCAGATAAATCATTTTTCAAAATATTTATGCCTACACAAATTTTAAAGTCTCATTACCACAAAACTTTAAGCCTGTTTGAATACATTAGATTATAAGATATCCATGAAATACAGAATATATGCCAATATACACATTGTATGCTCACATATATCATTTATATAATTTAAATATTAATAGGTACAGTGTGATAAATTTTGGACAAAGCTGAAATAAATTTGTATAGATAAATTTCTGAATAACTAGGTCAGAAAGAAGAAGGCAAAATGTGAGCAGATTTCCAAAGCATATTGCTGTAATTCGCTGTATATGCAATTTTTCCAAATTCATACAATACACTATTATACTTAGAGTGATATAAGAAAAGCTCTTCATCATTTAAAAACAAATGAGAAGCGTATTGTGACTACTATTTACACCTAAGTTAGGCTGACCAATAAAGGAAGGCTTTTTAAAAAGAAATCTTATCTAGCTTTACAAATAATAAAAATTACTATACTATAATTATAATAATTATAACAATGCCATGCTTGCTTGGTTTTAGACACATACTTGATCAGAGTTAAAAACAAAATTGATATCATTCTCTTTCATGGTAAATTAAATAGTATCTCCAAAATTCAAAAACGACAGCTGAGAGTATAAAATTCAATCTAACTCACTGTATATCATGTGAACAAACCCTAAACCAATCAATAGTATTTAATTTTGTATTTTAAAGAGCTGCTCTATTAAAACCATTTTTAGAACCAACTTAATGTTTTCTATGTTCTAGCAATCCCAATAAAGCTTAATATAATGTCTCCTTCATTTAGGTAGTCACATTACAAAATATAGAAAACAGTTTTCTACATGGGAGACATCATTTCTTTATACTTATTTAGCATTTCTATAATTAGCTCCACTCTTAGATACTTAAAGTCCGTCACAGCTCTTTTTGTATTTGTTAGGGCTTTATGGCATTCTACAGAACAATTCCATATAACGTTCTATTATTTTGCTTGTTACTGGAGGAAAATGAGGCAAAGAGCCAAAGTTTAATTAGTTTCTAACATCTATCTATCTATCTATCTATCTATCTATCTATCTATCTATCTAATCATCAATAAAATATTTTAGAAATGTAATATTCTGTCTGATTAATCTGTTTGAATTTACATTATTAAAGAATGTTCTAAAACATATGAACAGTTTTCATGCTAGGACAATATGAAGAAAACAATGTATTCCTGTTTTGATCACTTGGAACTTTTAGTAACTCGGTCATTATTTTAACAATTACTACTTCACCTGCAAACAGGTGGCCAACCCAGTGGATCTGGCCCACAGATATACTTTCTTGGGCCAGAAGAGTTGTTTACAAAGTAAACATAAGAATTGAGGTTTCGGTCTCCTGAAACATCAGATCTGGTGGTCTTGCCTTCATTCCTGTAGGGCAATGACTACCTGAAGCTGAGCAGCAGTTACCCATTAAAGGGAGCATGTGCTCTCCAGTTGGCCACAACTCCCAACATTATCTAGTCCTTAAACTTGATTTTAATCACTTATATTACCTGCTTGGCACCTTCAGGCCTTTGAGTCTGAGATGCCCAGACTAATATTAGAACACTGAAAATGTAGGAGTCATAGAAATTAAACAATAAGTCTGGAGAAAATTCTATGGAAGTTGCCTTTAGGACAAAGCTCAGTTATCTTGGTGTATGCAGTTTCTATGGTCACTTTCCTATTTCTGGTAAGCATGGGAGTAAAATATGGTTAATAATAATTCTACTATTCTATCTGGTCAAAACCAGATACACTGAACAATTATTTCTATAGAGTGAGGAGGAACAATTAAAGATTTTGTTCTAATTAAATTAAAAATCCTAGTCTTACTGAACCATCTAAAAGATCATTAAGGCATTTTTTTTTGCATGTGGTTTTCATTATAGATCTTAAGTGTGCTATTGTCAATCTAGCACTAAAGAAACTTAATCCTTGACTTGAACAAATACCTTCTTGAATAGACAATTATATCTGACATAAAAAGAGATGCAGGACAGCTATTATTCCTATTTACGCTATTTATTTTGCTAAAAGCTTAAGAATTTAATCACCATTGTTAGCATTATATTTTAGGATTTATAATAAATTAATGCAAATTTAAATACATTTATAGTCTTAGCTTTATAGCACTACTATTACTTTTTGTCACTGCAAAATAGTTTATAAATTATTATGTAGTAATATTCTGAGAATGCATTTAATTATTTTAAATTCATAAAGAAATATTGATTTACAGATGGTCTCATAGTTACTAAGGTTTAAAAATATGAAATCCTTAAATACAAACTAAAAAGCTATCAGGGCTAAAATGTTTTCTTATAAATTTAGGTAAATGACAATTTTAAATGATTTAAAAAAATTTGAACAAAAAAAGCATTGAAGGAATATTGAGTTTTAGTCTATCATTCTCCATAGCAACTCTGCTGATGATTAAGGTCTAGACATCTATTCCACCAATTCAGAAAAAAATGGAATTGTCAGATTTTTCAATGTAAATAATTTGGTTCTAGAGTCTTACTATGGCTAACAGGAATATTAGGTATTAACATTTATAAACAAAACTCTAAGGTGTTTAAATACTACTAGTGAGTAGATTTGATTTAATTCAAAAGATTATTAAAAAGGCTTTATAGCACAATTTATATATTTTTAAATAAAATATATTAACTAATCCTTTTACTATCTTTTTGTTCCCTCCTTCATCTTTTAACTTCTTTGTTTTTTTCATATCATTATTACAAACTTACAATGTTTTAACACACAGTGCAATATATAGACGTATTATAGAAATGTACACTTGAAACCTATACAATTTTACTAACCAATGTCACTGCAATAAACTTAATTAAAACATTTTTTAAAAATAAAATTGTGTTAAAGAGGTAAATTTTCACTATTTTGAAGTTATTTGTAACCTTTCTATACAAGATGTATGATGTATTGATTGAGTGTCAAACTGTATAATAAGCTCAAATGGAAAAAAAATTTGTATATACCAAGTTAAGTGCAGATATAATATAAATGTAGTAGAGATAATGGAATATGAAATAATATGATAATAAAATAAATACTATTTAGAACAGTAAGAAAGAATTTCTCTTATGTATGTGTTGCTTTTGTCTGAAAGTTAAAAAAAAAATTTAAAAATAACAATAATAATATTTTAAACACACTTGGAGAAAATGACTTTTCAGAAGTAAAATTTGACAAACTATAAATTCTAATGTTAGAACAATTTGTTTGCTGGATACAAATTCAGATTTTTAATAATCTAGATTATTATACCTAACTCTGAAACTACATAACAGAAAATATCTATAATAAATCATGAAATAACATTTTTCTTATTTGCCTTAGTTTTATCTTTTTTTATGCTGTTATTTCATTATTGTACATTACACTGTGGTAGAAAGACTAAGAATTGTAAATTAAAAAAAGATAACTGCATGGCTTAAAAACCTTGTAGTGGCCCTCAAAAAACCTCGATAGTGGGAGCACTTTATTCTATTGAAAAACACATAATTTTGAATCAGCAGTCTAGAATTGAAGCATAAAAGCTCTATGAAAAATAATCATGAAGAATTGCACAACTCAAAGAAGAGGAAAAAGGGGATCAAATATATGGTGATGGAAGGAGAACTAACCTGGGTGGTGAACACACAATGCAATATATGGATGATGTAATACAGAATTGTACACTTGAAACCTATATAATTTTACTAACCATTGTCTCTTCAATAAATTAAAAAAAAAAGATGTCTTGGCCAAGGCAAAAAATAAAGAATTATTATAAATATGTATATATTAACATATATTAAAAATGTATGCCATATGATATATATCACTATATATGTAACTATATATATAATTGTATATATAACCATATATGTATAACCATAAATCTCACTGGTGGGTTAAATATAACCTAGTTCAATTCTAAGATGATAGTCCCTAACACAACTCTCCTTTCCAATCCTGTCTTCATGTTCTTAAAGTTGTGAAATATATCATGAATACAAAGCAATGCATAAGACATATGTTCAATGAAAGGATACCTATAAACTGAATGCCTTTATAAACACTCTCCAGGTTAAGACATTGGAATTTCTTTCTTTCTTTGTATCTTTTTTTTAAGTTATAAGCAGGTAGGATTTGGCTCAATTGAGAAAAGTTTTTTTTTTCCTATTTTTTAATAAAAAGTTTTTAAAATTCTATTAAAGTATAGTTGATGTACAATCTTAAATAAGTTTTAGTTGTACAACATAAATATATAAATATTTGTATACCATATGAAGTGATCACTTAGTTCCAAATCTCCAAGAACATAATGGACTGCCTCATTAAGGTAGACAGCTCTGAATTTTTCAGGCAGATTGGACAATAAACTATCAGTGATATTGTATAGGGTTATGAATCGTCACATCTAGATATAATGGAATAGAATTCTCATATCAAGGGCAAAAAATTTATATTTTAAAATGCTCATCTTGGTTTGGGAATCACTGACATAGGAGGAGTCCTAACTTTAAGTCAGAATTAGAGAATTTCTAAAGCCCCTTCCCATAATGGTCTATGGCTTTCTGTGTACAATAGTCTAACTATGAGAGAGAAGTGCTACATTAAGATTTTAGGAGTGAATCATTATCAAGAAAAATTACAATCAAGAAGAGGGAATATGATGATTACAGTATTTCACAGCACCTAAAGGATTAGTGGAAAGGCACTCAATTTTGTCTAATAATTTGGCTTTAAAATCTTGAGTCTTTAGAATTATCTCTTATCCATTTCTAAGTTCAGCTATTTTAATAAAATTTTTTAAAATAAATAGCTGAAATAGGCATCCGTTCATTATTCAACACAAATTGGTTGAGCGCCTATGCTACACTTGGCATTGTTCTAGGCACTGGTGATACGACAGTGCCAGAACTGATAGAGAGTCTGCTCCCACGAAACTAACATTTCAGTACCCCCTAAATATTGTTTTCTGAGAGAAACCTACTTAAATCATAGGTTCTTTTTATTTCTGTAGTTATAACCACTTGTACAGATTGAACCTAAATTCTAATTTTATTTTTTTAGAGCAACATCAGAATCGTGATATATAAAATCAGTTTTCAACCAGTAAAGCATTCTATAATACAAAGATGATACTAACATTACTATTTATTAAAACAATGATAAAAATAAAGTGGTGAAGACTTTGAAAGTATAATAGGACAATAAAGTAAGTAGCTGTATATTAAGAAATGTCTATAAATAGCTCCCTTCTAAGATACACTCATTATGTTGACAGACTTTCATGAATATTTTATGTATCCTTAAACATAATGGAACTTGCTTGTTTCTTCTATAATATGTAGAATTCTTTTAATGAAGAGTGGGGTAGTCCAATGAATGGCAGAAATAAAGTTTAATGATGTGTTAAAATATTAGATATGGGAGTTATGGATATATAAATAACCATTAAATAAAAAACTAAAGCCAACTCTGGAAGTCTAGAAAATTAGAAATAAGAAGGCATCAAGTTAGAGGGAAACTGGGAAATGGAGATTCTTCTTCTACTAAGCATGTGCTTGATTAAAGCAAAGCATACACACACACACACACACACACACCACCACCACCACCACCACCAGAACCACCACCACCACCACCAGAACCACCACCACCACCACCAGAACCACCACCACCACCAACAACAACAACAACAACAACAACATAAATGGAACACTAGAGCTATAATCTCCTTTCATTTCAGCAACTACAGACCCCAAGCCAATGTGTTATTTAGAAGTACAGAAAAAGATAGAAAAGGGGCCACTCGTTAACAACATCCCTTCACATTGTGGTTTAATTGCTTTGTTTGAAGTGATTCCCTAAACAACAGTCACAGTGAATTAAGACATTTTAAAATATACAAATTTAAAAATATACATGAAAAGTCAGCAAAACTGGTAACTGTTCATGATATTTGCTGAATTATATAAGTCATTTTTATGTATCCCCTCTACTGGTGTTATTACTTGAAAGACAAATCTTATCTCATATTTCTTAGATAATATGTTTCTCCTCTTTGTCATATTTGCTAATTCCTATTTGATTTTACAATTCTTTTCCTAGTCCACGTGTCCTTTTAAGAACAAGATCCAACCCCATGGTAAATTTACTCAGCTCCTAAGATCTCTTCTGGGCAATCCCAAATTTTACATCACAATCCTATGCTTAAACTCAGCAATACAAAAAAATTTTATTTCACTGAGGGAATGGGGGCCAAAGTTAGAAATGGAAAATTAAAGTATGTCATTGAATTTCAAGCATGTTTCCCAGGACAAATTTTGAAAGTACTACACTAAAAGAGTCCATCATAAAGTTTGGGAAATGCTGAGTTAAACAAAACTTTATTACAGGACTTTTCAGATTGCTGATGTATGTTATGAATTTTGAAGGAAGAACAGTATGTATAGTAGTTCCCAAATTTATTGACATAAAACAATTTATTTTGAAGCATCAGCTCATGGGATTAATTTTCTAGAAATGCACTTGGAAAGCACTGATTTAAAAAGTTCAATTTTATACATTTAAGTATTCATACTTCATATTCTTACCTCATTGACTGCATTTAACCAGAGACCCTTTCAGATTTATAATGCAAGAAGATTTAAAAGAAACTAAACAGGAGTACCTAAGGGACCAAAGTGCAAAATAATATGTAATGTTTTAATTATTTTATTTTTTGGATTTTAAAAGTCTTATGCTTGGTTTACACAGAGCTAAGAGCAAGTGTTTGATAAAGCTCTAAAATATGTTCTTGAGCTATTAAATCAGAAAAAAAGACTTCTTAATGATTAGAGGCTATAGAAATCACGAGTTTTCTTCTGAGAATCTTTTCCTACCTGTACAATGCTGAAAGAGTCACTTGTCTCTTCTTGCTTGCCTCAGTTTATTGATTTCAAAGGAATTCTACAATGAACTAAGAGGAACACTGGAATTTGGTGTCAAAATATATGATTTCTATCACGACTTTGACACTTAAATATTTAATATTGGGCTTTTTAGATAACCTCTTATAACTTCAATTTTCCACGCACCTACACTTCAGTTAGTAGTAGAGAGCTTTAAATGATATAATTAAGTAGTTTATTAAAATGTTGTACCACAGGGAAGTGTTATTACTGAATCTGCACGTTACAATTACTTTTTATACTTTCACTCTATCTTGTAATCATTTATTTACTTCTCTATCTCCCCTCTGAACTCTAAGCAATTTGAGGAAAACATTAGGTTTTGTTAACCACAATTTCCCCTATTTTAGCACAGGATCTGGCATAAAAAATATTTGCTGAATAAATGAAGGCAATTTAAGAAATAAAATAATTTTAGTTTCAAGACCATTAAAGGTTAACCATATCAAACTATGAAACAAACCTTATAAATGTTTTCCAGAATCTCTAACATATTACTTTGTGACATTATCTTACAATGAATTGTTTTTGTTATTTTGGAAAATTATTTGTCTTGCAGAAATTGTAAGAAGGATCTATCTTATTCTGAATTGTCATGTGGCAAAGTGTTGTAGGAAAGTTTCTATGAAATATGCAGTTCTAAAAAGCCAAAAAAAGTCAGAATTACACAAATTTACTTTCTTCTTTCCTTTTCTTTCTTTATCAATCTTTACTATTCAAATACTTGTCATGTACCAGGAAAGGTGTTAAGAGTTTTAAAGATATAATCTCATTAAATTTTCATGACAACGCTGTGAGAAAGTTACTCTATTATTCCCGGAAAAACAGTTTTTATTTGCCCAAGTTTACATTGTTAGGAACTGGGAGAAGCAGGATTCAATCCGTGTTCTGTCTGAATCCAGAGTTAACATTTAACTATTATTCTATGTTACGTCTTATGCATATTTTAGAAGAAATAAGCATTATATATTGTAATACTAAAAATGAATTTTGAATGATGGTGATATTATGCTTATAATGAGTCAGAGTAACATGACATCAAGTTCATAGTCACAACTTTTCAAAGCAAGCCAGCCGAATCCCCAACATAAGGTAGTAATTCATACTCCATGATAAATAGTAAAATAAAGCTGATTAAGTCATAGAATGTCCTGAAAATTGCAGTTGTTGTTAGATAACTTCAATAGTAAGTTTTATATATCATTTATTCAAAATATTTTGAAAGAAAGTTTAAGAAGACTGATTTACAAATCTTCTTACTTTTGCCATCCCCAAATGATAATCATTATTTTATATGTAAAAATACTGTATGAAGTCTATCTAACAAGGGTGAAAGAAAACCATGTTAGAAAATATAACAAAAGGACTTATTAGGCAGTATTTAAAGATTAGACAAACTCATGCCAATCTAATGTTCCCCTAAAAGAATGGTGTAAAATGAATTCTAAAATCTTATTGAGAGGTGCAAAAATGAGAGAAATGATTCTTCGTCATACATCAAATCAGTCAACCAACCAACCAACCAACCAACCAACCAACCAACCAACCAACCAACCAATCCTATCTTTCCTAAATGGAATACAAGTGGGTCATAAAACAAATTCTTATGAAATAAACTCCATTGATTGCTGAAATAAAGAAGAGGTTTATATCCTTTGGAAAAAATATGACCTCCTTGACTATTTAAAAACTTTTGTCAAAGAAGATTGAGATAAACATATTGGGTGCTGCACTATGCTAGAAGTACTGTGGCAAGCTCTTCATGCCTCTAAATTTTCACTGCTTCATTATAACCTCATTTATTTATATATTCCAACAGGTGTGAGGTATTGTAGATATTAGCAGGTACGATAATAAATAGAAATGATAGATACCCTACCCTCAAAAGGCTAACTAATGGTCAACCATGGTAGATTAAACATATACTTCAATAACTACACTGCAGGGGAGAGAAAAGAGTGCCACAGAGATACCGTTATTGTAAAAGAATATTAGATAAATTGTGAAAAAAGAGAAGAGAGGTGTTTCTGGGATGAATTTATATTTGAGTTGGGTATTGAAAGATGGGTACGTACTTTACTCATAAAGAGAAAGAAAGAAACCATACTTTAGGCACAAAAATCAATGTAAGCATACACACAATAAAAGCAAAAGCCTGTAATGAGAAGGGTCAGCATGTGTGAAAGGCTGATAATATAAGGCTAAAAAAATAAAGACTGGAATTGTGTTGTTACAGTTCTAGAGTCTAAGGTCAGGTGTTGGTGGGTTTGGTTTTTTTCCTTGACTATTGCTTCCTCAAGATTAGACCCCATTTCTCCACACGGAGAATCAGAATTTGAAAAATGAAGCCATACGACAGTACCAGGCTATACTGCCTTACTGGTATCTACCACAATAATACTCATGCATGAAAACTGTTGGACTTCCAACTTGATCTTACTTTTATTATTTCTACAAAAACCAAACCTCTCTATGTTAAATTTATTCATCATGAACGATACTTGTAGATTTGTCTGAGTCACTGGTCAGAATACTGCATTTAGTTTAGAATAACAGCTGTAGATTAATTTCCCTATTGACTTGTAAAAGTAACTACTGAATATGATGGAAACTACTGCAGCAATTTTTCTCCTACCGTGATTATTTTCTATGGTAGAAGTCATTCCAATTTAATTATTTCTCTACTTTCAGACTAAATTTATTTTGATCTCTGACATACAACACGCGGGAAGAATGTTAGAAATAAATATTTAAAAGAAGCATAAAAATGAATTTTACCCATAATACAAGGCAAGAATATAGAGATATTATTAACCTATATATTGAACAGTAGTGGTAATGCCAGAAAACAGAAAAGTTCAATATATAAATGAATGCTAATGGGCATTTTAAATACATACAAACATAAATTGGTATTTTAGCCATAACAAAATCAATTCATCAGTAAAAATGAATCTGTGTAGACATCTCTGAATAAGACTTTCTGTGTGCTATAACAGGATAGAATAATAAGCCACCACAGAAACACAAATTAACAGAAATTGCTAATAATGATTACATTATAAGGTCAATTAAATTGTATATTTTAAAATTTATGTAAGATGTGGGAGTAAATTTTAACTAACACTGATCTCCAATTTCATATCAAAGAATATAGATATGGTATTGAAGTAGAAATATTACGAGTTTGCTGAAGAAACCACCCTGAAAATGTGATGATACCAATAGCAAAGCAAAAACACCAATTACAAACCTATAACCTTACTACTCATTCCTAATCCTTTTTACTTCAATGAAACACTCAATCTATATCTTGTCTTAACTAAAACCTGGTGCTTCCCTGAACACACTACTTCTCCCTAAAGTGCTATCTAGTGACAAATGCCTATTCTTGTTCAAAGTTGTAATATTTCTGACTACTGGCTACTTTTTCTTGAATATTTCTCTTCTACTTTTTACAGCTTATGATTGTTGGCTATGCCAAAATATACTTCTTCATTTTTTCCTTTTTTTTTCCCTATCATCTGATAACCTCATGGTCACTACCTCATTCACTTAAGTTTTTAGGGCCTGGTTTAGTCTTCCTTTTAATTCTCAATCTTACCACAATCCTATGAAACTTAAGCATTCATTAAAAAGACCTAAGCAAATACCTAATAAATCCAAAACTTACATATCTCCAGTTACCTTCATATTTATTCTTTTCATCTACCCTACACTCCAATGCTCATGACTTAGAATTTATCGACTAATGGAATAGTTCCACCACAAAAATCTTAAATTTCAATGCCACAGTCTAATAAAAACCCTCTTCCAGCACCCAAAACTTGCTTTTGTACTACATCATATAGTTTTTGAATTCTTAGATTTTTCTCTATATCCTCTCTATATCTCAGTTCCTGTCTGGAATTTTATTCTTTCTGGTCTACAACTGACATTTACACAAGCATCCTCAATTTCTTTCCACTGCTATTTTTCCAACAACCCCAAGTCCATCAAAACTCCCACCCCTCAACAAATGCTCCAGTTCGACTCCTGTTTCTACACTTAGATTGGCTGACTGCTGTTGGAAAAGACCACGCTGCTCTTACACATTGGTGTATCTTGGAATTGTTGGTCTCCAACCTTCAGCTAGATCTGCAGAACTATTCATTCGCCCTGTAGTTTGTCCTTGGTCAGCTACTTCTCCTATTTTCTTTGGTAATTACTCCTAATCCTCAAATCAAATCTCTAATTGAACTTCCAATCTCTTATATTCTTGCCTCTTATATGTTTGAGAACATTAAGGTCATCAGGTAGTGACAACCAACTTCCCAATTCCCTAATAACTGTCTATTTCCATATCTATCTGTCCCCTGGTTTGAGCCAATCCATCCACCTACGCTTCTGATCCCAACCCTTCCCTCCTGCTTCAGGTTCTTACTCTAGTAGCTGTATCTCCATAGTAGTCTATCTTCAAATGTTCCTTCTCTTCAGACTACATGCATGATCGAATCTGAAATCTCTCACTTTCAGTGATCTCATATGACGACTGTGAAGTCACAAGCACATTCTACCACTCATGGAAAATATAACAGAAAATCAACATTTAATCCAGTTATTTTCCTGATTTTTAAATGAGAATACTTTATTTAATCATAAACTGAGAACATTCAATAGATACAGAGTTCACAGTTTTAGGCCAATGATTATACTTATGGTCAAAGGACAAATTTTGGACTGTTCAAAATAGGAAAGAAACTGATCACCTTTTCTTAAGAAAAAGGTCTGTGTTTTATTCATCTTCAGCACCTTGGTGATGTTAAAAATGTAAGCAAGAATTGAAAAAAGAACGAGACTAATAAATGCTTTGGGGAAAGGTGGCTCTTAAAGGGTATTGGAATAGAATAAAAGATGTTTGACAAACTAAACCCTAAACAAAATACCATTTGCATTTTATCAACACTATTCCCATAATATTTATTGAAGAAGCAAATAAGATCCCCCCTCCCTTTTATTTTACAGAGCCTTTCTTTCTATCATTTTAAAGATATAATTCACATACTATAAAATTCACTCTTTTAAAGTATACAATTCATACATGAACTACTTCAGAAAAACTTTGACTATTCATTTTTTATGCTGTTGTCATTGAGCTAGGATTTATGGGTTATTATTTTTAAAGATAAGACTTTCCTACTAAACTACTGTGTTTCCCTGAAAATAAGACCTAGCTAGACTATCAGCTCTAATGCGTCTTTTGGAGCAAAAATTAATATAAGACCTGGTCTTATTTTACCATACGACCGGGTTAATATAATATAATATAATATAATATAATATAATATAATATAATATAATATAATAAATATAATATAATATAGTATAATACAATGTAATACTTACTACGTCTTATATTAATTTTTGTTCCAAAAGACGCATTAGAGCTGATTGTTTGGCTACGCCTTATTTTTGGGGAACAGGGTAATCTCCATAAAAAACACAGCTTAAACTGTGAAAGTAGAAATGGGGTTGGGAAAATAGACATATTTCAGAGTTAATTAAGCATTAGAATCAATAAGACTTGGTGACTGGAAAGAAGGAATTGTGCTCAGTGGAGAAGGACTAGTAAAGAGTGATGCCCACGTTTCTAGTTTGGGCAAGTATGAGGACATTCATGTTGAGATATTTGTTCTACTAGTAGTTAGTCACAGAATCAATTATCTCTTGAGTTCATGATTATAAAGGCAAATCATCAGCATAACAGAAGACGCTTACTTTCCTGGTTCCTGTGTTCTATATTCATCTAAACTCTGGAAGAGAGTATGAATTCCCATTCTCCTATTTCCAAGCAAAAAAGCCCAAACAGATAAAGTAGGTAGGTACATGTGACAGAGTCAGGATGAGAATCCAGATATCTTAGATTCCTAATCCACATTTATTTTCATGAGATACACTGTGTCCCTATAGAGGTATATAACATAGGCATACATATGCCATATCCATCAAATTATATTGTATGGTCAGAAATATGTGTTTTTACATGTTAATTCTGATCTAAAACTAATACATTAGCAGCAATAAATATTTCATTAACAATTATTCTGCTTCCCCTTCTAAAGATTATAAGAATTTTTCTCCAGATAATTTAGATGGCTTAAGTCTCATAAAAACAGCTATTCGTGAAAATTTGAACTGATGCCATCTTTTTCCTTTAAAAAGTTTCCCTATCTCAAGGACATTCTCTTAAAAAAGATAAATTGTAATTCCATAGAAATGTCTGAGAATTAATATTTATAGAGAATGAGTTTCTTGATTTTTTTACATTTGTTTTATGTCTCCAGAACAGAGCCTGGAAGAATGAGTCTAGTCTGATCACAAAACTATCAACATTGTTGGTTTTGACAGTGTTATGCTTCCCAGTATTTTTTTTTCTATCTTTCATTGCAGATTTAAGATCTCCCCTTTCTGTGCCAAATTCTTTTGTCAAATACCCTTGTGAATTTGTTCAGGTACCTTAATGTCATTTTTTGGATATGGAGCTACCCTTAAACATCTACCCACGCAAAGCTAAGAAACTGCTTCACTTTCAGGCTTAGAAGTTTAGAAATGTTTAATTATATTTCTGTCCCCAATTCTTAGTACAGTGCCTGAGAAATTTTCTAAATAAATATTGGTTGAATGAACTATTTCTCCTTACTCTTAACACCTTTTTTCTGGGCCAGATTACCACATATATTTGGTATATAATCAGCAAATGTAAATTGACATAAAATACACACATGTACACAGATAAAAATATTTTAAATGGCAAATATAATTTCATATTTTCTAGAGTTCACCATATCATCATCAATGGTACTGGGGTTTTTACTAGATCTATATACATGTGTGTAAATATAAATAGCTAAATACAAATGTATTATTAATCAACTTAGAAAAATATTAATGCAAATATTTCATTAACTTTTTGAATTTACTTTTTGCTATTCATTTTCTACTTGTACATTTAGAAGACACTCGATCATTTGACTTAATATAAAACAAACAATATAATTCTGTATCACAATGATATTTGATTACTGTAATGAAAACGGCAACTGCAATAGATTTTATTGTAGTCAGTGTTAATTGTAAGTACTAACGTTACTATAAATACTTAAATGCTGATGTCAGAATTTTTTGTTCATTTATGAAAGCTTGGATTGGAAGTGAAAGGCATAAAATGTCAATCTTATTATAGAATAAGATTATTTCCAATAATGTTGCATAAGCATGTAAATTGTTTTGATCATTTAACCAATCTGTAACTGTGTTTATCATCTACCAAAACAAAATTTCTCTGGGGGTACTCAGACATATTTTCTCTCAGAATAAAGAGTGTTAGTTTTATTCAAAGAAATAAAAGCAAATTCAAGATTCTATGTTGCAACAATTAATTAGGGTCACCAATATTTTCTTACAAAAATTGCAGTTGACACTGCTTGTCCTCTTATGGAATATATGTTTCGTGGAGAGAAATGCCTGACCTCCTTTAGTTTATAGTTGCAGAAATATTCTATAGTTATTTAAGCTGAGTACAGTGCCTCAGTGACTCATATTTCTAGGAATAGACCTCTTTCCCTTTTCCCTGTAAAAATGATGTGTTCTCTTCCTGAAGAACATGAAGAAAGAAATGTTAAAAATTGGGAATTTAATTATATACAGTATATACAAAATAAAGCATATTAGAGACTCATATTTTGCCGTTTTTGGAAGAAAGGGAACTATGTTTCTTTCCAAGGAAACCTTGGAAAGCTTTTCTCTCCGAATTAATGACAAAATGATCCTATGCCTAAATCAGAAAAATGATCTTCGCTAATAAACCAATGGAATTATCAAAAGTTAGACAAATAATGAAGACAGACAAACTAAAATTACTAGTTTAGACTCAAAGCACAAAATATTCCTAACTTAAGATTCATGTTTAGGTTTAATGTCTATTAGAAACTTTCAAAGAGCAGAGATACAGTTAAACATACCAATCTGAGACAAAAAGTGAAGTAACAGACTAAACCAGTGAATTGTATAAACCAAGGGGTAAATGTCTGTCCCGATTATGAGTTAATTATGAGTAAAGCAGAAACTGAGACTGGGTTTAGATATAATAATGCAAAATTTGGCTTATAATAGTGTATGCGTATCAAGCAGACTTTATACTAACACAAAATCAAATTCTGGACAGAATCTTAGAAACACCATTTCCTCCAAAATGTACATAATTTGCACTTCTCAGTCTCAGATAAATGCAATTAGAGAAATCTCATCTCCTCGGTAGAGGGATGAAGTGTTTCTGCATACTGTGCAGATCTGACCTTCAGTACGACACTGTAAAGATAGCTTCATATGGTACTTAGTGCCTTGTGTTATGAAAATGAAAACAGTTGCTTTATGCCTGTTGCTTGTGTTTTTTTCTCTTTGTCCCCTGTTTAAATTTCCTTCTCTGACAGTTTCTCTGGCTGAATGAATTTCAAGAGGGCCTAACCCAATATGTCTGCCTTCTAATAAGCTCTAGGACATCAAATCTTTTTTTATCAGAGTATCAAAGAGCACTGTCGCTGCTTTGCAGTCCTCATTAGGACTCAAAAACTACACTAGAACCCACTAGAAAACTAAGAAGCAAAGGAGCCAGAAACTGAATAAAGCTTACTTTTTGCTACTCATTTTAAAAATTAATTTCCAGTATGTAATATTTCTTACAGAGTAGGAGAAACATTTTCAGACATTTTAGAACCTCATTTTATGGGATTTATAGATGATGTAATACAGAATTGTACACCTGAAATCTATGTAATTTTACTAACAATTGTCACCTCAATAAATTTAATAATAATAAAAAAAAAGAACCTCATTTTAAAGGTTGTGACTCTACAAATGGGAAGGAGATAAAATAATTAATGCTAAAGAACTAAAGGGAAGTTTAAGTTTGATTCAGTTACGTAACTTGAAAACCAAATCAGATTCTCAGAGCTAGTGGATACAAATTAAAGACTGTTTAATAAATCAATCTATTTTATAATAATTTGCCGACATACTATTTAGTTGTATTAGAAGATATATAGATAAAACACAAGAAAAGAAACCAAATGCAAATGGCAAAACAGTTTTTAGGGGTAGGAAAAAGGACTACATAAAGGGAAACGTCTACAAAAATAAACATATTTTACCTGTCATCATCCTGTGAGAATCGCCTTTGCAAATCCTCTTTATTCCACTGTTCTTTTTCATTCCCTTGCTCAGGTATAGCTTGTGTTTTTTCCTCGCCTCCTGATTCTCTGCTTTTTTCATTATTACATATTTTTATAATTTCTTTCCCTTTCCCATTCTCATTAATTATTTCTTCCTTTACCTCCTGCTCCTCATGAACTATCTCTTCATGTTTATCCCCTTCTTTCCCTCCCTCTTCTATTCCCTTTGGCCTTTGAAAGCAACACAAATCGAAGGCATGAAAATAAACACAAAAAAGAAAGAGAAAGTAAGAAAAAATGCATACAAAATTAAACAGAAAGGTAATGAAAACTACTAAAACATAAATAAAAATTACATCTTTTAAGTGTTGAAACTTTTCCCCAGGTATACCAGAGAAGCATTGTGTAAAACACTTCATCATAATTGTTTTCAAATCATATTTTCCTGTTACAAAGTCGCATGGAAAAAAGTTGTGGTTTCTCCATTATAGATTTTTTTTTTTGATACAATAGAAGTAAAAAAATAATTTAGCTCAGGTACCCATAAAATCTATAGGTCAGGTGATGAACACAAATTATACTAACATGTATCTGACACAGAAATTTTGAGAAGCTATGGAGGTTTTCCACGCATTTATAAAAGTTTCAGGAGGATAAAGGAGCGTCATATTAAAAAAGGAATATTCTTATGTTTTCTGACTCACTGAAATATATTCACCTAGGAAAATAAAAACCTTCAAAATATTATTTTTCATATTTCTTAGAATATTTAAAAAATTCAAGGTTTCACAAAACTGTCACTTTAATTTCATAAAGACATAATAATAACAGAATTACTTCTTAAACAGCAGACATTAAAAAATAATTAATGATATTATTTCAAGTAATCTAGTAGGAAAATTGTTATAAGTTCTATAAAACTCTCTTGTGCAAGAAATTTGAAATGCAGACCAAAATATAAAAAGTAACATGTATAGAAGTTCTTACTGCCTTAACCTTTAGAAATAAAGACATTTATATTTATCCAAAGAAAAATAAGGAGCTTCTAGTATAAATTTAGAGTAGTTTCCTGCTCAAGTCCCCTTACCTGATTTTCTTGTTTCCTCTTGGTCGTTCTGATTGGACAGACATGTAGCTTGTGCTGCTGAAACGAGAAGCACTACTAGTCCTTGAAACCGCAGATATATCACTTACATCACTGTCCGAAGATTTAGTGGAAATATTATCTGCCCCTCTATGAGGATCCCATCCTGATCGATACTGTTAACACAGATTGACAAATACGCAGAAGTTGTCAGTATTACCACACAAAGCAATTATTAGCTTCTCCTATTTCAGCACTTTATTGTCCACAGAGGATACTGCAAAAACCCCCACTCAGTTGCATATAAAACAAAAGTGAATGGCTATTCTCCTAAAAGAAAAATTCAATTTATATGAAACCCTTGTTTTTAGCAAAGGCAATTAGAGCATTTTCACCACACCCCAATGAAGGCCATTACAATAGTTTCACAACAGCAATGGCCTCAGGGAAGAACATTAGGTAAAATCTGGGAAATAAACATTTGGCTTAATATAAGGGAGTAGAATTGTTTTTATTTCTGAATAAAATTTGAAAAAAGAGTATGATAAAGTTGCCATTGTAACTTATAAAATCCAATTTTGCAGCCATCAATTTTCTCTTTAATCCGTTATGTTTCATTGAAAACCTAGAGACAACACAAAATCTAATTATTAAAATACTGTTTTTAGAATAGCCAAGAGAAAAGAGAAAGTTTCATTTCTGAATGATGCTGGAATTTTGATGAATCCTAGAAATACTAGAAAAAGTCATTATTATTTACAATAGTTCAAACTTCCTGTAATTAAAATAATCAGTTATCTGGCACAGGCAGGGTGCAGGGTGTTCTGGGTGTTCAAATATTCTGGTAAATCGAAAACCGTCATAAATGCTTTACGTTAATGACATTGGGTTGTAAAAAACATAATAGACTTGGAGTCTGGAAAACCGGGAGTAAGGAAAACTCTTATTAACTGGGTAAACTGGAGCAAATTCCTTAACTTTTAAAAGCCTGTTTATAAAATAATAGGGATAATATCTTCTTTGCAGGGTTGTTTTGAAAACTATAAATACAGCAGACCCTTGAACAATACAAGGGTTAGGAAAGTTTATCCCCTGCACAATCGAAAATCAGTATATAACTTTCGACTCCTCTAAAACTTAACTACTAATCACCTACTGTTGACTGGATCTTTATCAATAACAAACAGTCAATTAACACGTTTTGTATGTTGTATGTATTATATACCGTACTCTTACAATAAAGCAAGCTAGAGAAAATAAAATGTTATTAAGAAAATAATAAGAGAGAAAATACATGTATAGTATTTGTTGAAAAAAATCCACATATAAGTGGATCTGCACAGTTCAAACCAGTGCTGTTCAAATGTAAATGTAATACATGTCTGGTACCTGGCATAATGTAAATAAATGCCAGTATTATTATTGTCCTGCCAGTTACTACTGGGGTAAGAGAATATCTGCTAATAGATTTTTCTTTATAGGCACTTCAAACATACTAGTGAAATATCCTTATCTAATCAATTTTGCAACGGAGCAAAACATAGAGTGTGGTAAATTTCACAAAGCCTTAGGAAGATGATTATCTTATATAAGCCATTTACTGTGACTTGAAGAATCATTACCTAATGGATCTATATGAATAACAATTCACTGCAAATATTAGATGTAAACATATTGGCTAAGATAAAATGAATTGTACTAGGGTGTAGTATAACCCTTAGCTCAGATTCAAAATGACCTGTTTTTTACCCCCAGGATCTTCCAGTATCTAGTTACATATTTTTGAGTTAACCTATCACTTTTCTTCAAATGTAAAATAAAGGGATTATTTCTAAGTTCCGTAACATTTTAATAATCAAATCCTTAATCTAGAAATATACATTCGAATTAGGTGAAATGTTGGCCTTTCTTATCCCATTTTAACGTTCCACTTTGCTGGGTAAATTCTCTATTACCACAAAGAATACAATTAAGTTCTTTAAAAAATCACTGCCTTTTGTTTCAGGAAATATCTATGTAAATAGAACTCTCATGTTTTATTTTAAAAGGAAGATTATTTATTTACAGTGGATTTATTTGCAGAACATTTAGTCCCTGATATTCTTTTTCAAACTAAAGTTATTTAAAATGATAAAAAACATGTTACGGTAAATGAAAATGTCTTCAGCCATTGACTAGAATAGCATTTTAATAAGTGAATCAACGTTATCTATTTTAGATATGCATATACATACTGGCTAACATAGATAATGTGTGTGTGTGTGTATATATATATATACACACACACACACATATATACACATAATACATATGTACACATATATATATACACACATAATATATATGTACACATAATATATGTTTCACCAAATTTATTAAAAGTAAATTTTAGTATCAAGTTGAGACATAAATGGGCAGTCTTTAATTTTATTTATATACTTTTTGGACATTTCAGTTATATGAAAAATGAATGTTTCAATAAAATTTTCAAAACTATTAAACTGTTCAATACATATTGTACTGTATTTGACAGACTTTATCTTTCGCATTCTTATAATTTATAATAAAAAAGAGAAGCAGCCTGCTATTATATCTTTTAAAACAATTTATCATTGCATAGATATGCAGTTTGGTATTACATTTTTTTCTTTGAAGCAGATTTGGTATTATATTTTTTCCTTCGCTTTTGTTCATGGGACTATAATATCATCCAAATTCAAGTCTCTATGAGGTAATAAGGAGATTATGTGATGATTAGGAGCATACACTCTGGAGTGAGCCTGACTCAGTCGTCTGAATCCTGGCTGCATAAATTATTAGGCTTGTGATCTTGGGCTAATTGTTTCTACGAGTTCCAGTTTTTTATCCAATGTAATGTGGATAACAATCATACCCATCTCCTGAACTTGCTGCAAGGATTAAATAAGATAATGTATGCAAAGCACTTAGCACAATATCTGACTCATAACAAGTGTTTCAGAAATGACAAAGGATGATGATGATGATGATAATGATTATATAGTAGCTAAAAGTTGGCTTGGTAGCAATTCTAGGAATATCTTTACTAAAATAAATATTAGGTTGAAACACCCAACAATAAATATATTATTTTAAGACTGCTCTATGCTGTAGGAAGGAAAAATATAACTATTTCTATATATACATATACCCAATAGATTTGTTTCAAAACTATGTTTATAGAGCTAAATTTAAATATTAAATGAAACTTTTTCACTAACTCCCAGTATGTCGTCAGGCCTCATCTTCCGCATTTGGCCAGGTTCATCTATGTCCCATCAACTTATAGGGAATTACTGATCCGCAACTGCAGGATGAGGAATAGCTCTATCTCAGCAGGAAATATATGACACCTCTTGGCTGACATAGAGATTCATTTAAAATTTTTGTTTCTCGTACTTTATCCTGATATCCAAAGCTCCCTGGTAATTGTTTATCCCATGTCTCCTGGACTGCTTGTCTGATTTGCTTTGCCTTCATTTCTAAAACATAACTGTATACCTGGCTTTTGAATTTCAGTAGTTAGGATTCTGACTTTGCATACTTTGGACTTTTTCTTTTCAGGTTGTCATGATTTTTGATCCTGTTGGTATGACTCACAGGCCAGCCTAAGGCTTAAGAATTTGTTTTTTTAAGACACACATGGTGTACATTGTACCTATCTTTGGCTGAGACCTCTCAGATAATCTAGTTTGCTGAGCTAAAATTTTGGATATGTAAAATTTAAGGAAATATAAGATTCTACATGCTATAGTTTGATGCCTTGTATATAATTCATCACACGATACCTCTTGTTATAGTTGTGTGTGTGTGTGTGTGTGTCTGTGTGTGTTCATGTTTAATTTTCAAACCCTCTATTTGAATATAAGATCCTAAAGTCCAGGACAATATTTTCCTTATCTTTGTAACTCTCTGAGCACGTAAGAGTCAAAGATTTAATTTAATTTGTACTCTGACATTTAGCTTTCATACCAGGAAGACAAGGATAAATCATCCCATTGTAAGGATTATCATGAGGAGTGAGAAATAAGATGCTCAAAATACCCACTAGTATGCTTGGCATACAGCAGATGCTCATCTCCAGTGCCTAAAGCAGGAGGTCACTAAATAAAAAAACAGAGTGGAACAATTTACATTAAAAAAAAAAAATTAGCCCAAATCTCTAGTCTGATGATGATTCTGCTATCTACTCAAGGCTTGCACCAAACACATTTTTCTGTCTAGTTCTAAGCAACTGAGCAAGTTTACCTTTGAGATACAGCTCAGGTGTGCATTACAAATAGACATACGATAAACAGAATGAGAAATTTGGAAAGTGAGAAATAATAAGAAAAATATATTTTTTAAGAAAAATATTTTCATACAGCTTCATATATACAGCTCATAAAAAAGCCCAGAAATCAAAGTAATAAATGACCTAACATTGGAGTTTACTTTTAAAATGGTTCTTTTTTTTCTCTTCCTAAATGGTTTCATGCTTGTCCTAAAGTATAATAAAAAGTTATATATTTTAACAGTGAGATAGAAGCAGCTAACTTATTATTATACCACAGTAATGAGTTATACATATGAATAAATAAGTTCACTTATTTAGGAAATAGTTGGTGTTGTTTTGGCACTATACAATAAACAACGTTTTGAAGAATTAGCATATATTAGTTGACAGCTGACAGCTGAACAATGAATAATATGTTCATCATTCTCTTTAACAGAACAAAAACAAAGAAGATTTATTGCATAGGATTATAAGGTCCCAGCTGAAAACTGTGCTCTGATTGGAGTTGATTAAAATCTTAGCATTAGTAAGACAGTGACAAAGCTTTCCCGACAATATTTTGATGTTTTGTACATTACTATCAAGCAAATCATGAACTAAAAAAAAATATTAACAGGAAATTATTATTCTTCAGCATGTTCCAGACTCTAAGGAGTTCCTAAGTGGCCTGGAAAAGTTAATGTTCTCCCTATTTCCCTAACATTAGCAGAATGTAACAGTATATCTGCAAAGCTCTACTGAAAGGAAAGTTTTAATTAAAATTTTAGAATAACAGTCCTGAGAGAAAAGTATATTTGAATTTTTAAAACATTTTCCTTTTCTCCAGTATACTCATCTGAGGTTCTTAGATTAGTTAATGTCCTAGTTTGATTTCTCTACAGCATCTCAGCAACTCAGGTTGTTTGAATTTTGTACATGAAATTCTCAGACAAAACGTGGGGGTGGAATTATGAGTTCTATTAAGCATTCCTAGTTTTCAATTTAATAAAACTCACCAGAAAACTGCAATTTGTTATCTAAAACTCTACTCCAAGGATAGGTGATAAATACTGGGCAGTAAGAAAGCCTAAGTTTGAAGAAAACCAAGTTTTATGCCATCAAGAAGTACTTGGGAAAAAAAGAGTCTACAATTTAAATAAAGTATATGATCAAAAAAAAAGAAGTACTTGGAGGAATATTCATATCATATTTTGACAGAAAACTCAATGAATAGATCAAAAATTAGGAAAAAATAAGGCTAAGATAATCTTTGGAAGAGAAAGGAGAGGCTGAATTCTGGGCAGGGCTTTGATATCAGTCTGGGGGAACAGAGGAGATAAGAACAGAGCAGATAGTCTTGGCACAGCAGTCAATTAACTAAGCATGTGAATAAGAAGATGCTCTCATTTTTCACCATTCTGTTTTCATTTCATATCTTAATTCAAAGAAAGTAGCTGGTGTTTTTTGATAGTACCACAATTGTAGGTACTGCATCGTTGAGGAGTTACTTCCAGGTGATTTTTTTCTCTGTCCGAGCCAGGGCTCTTATCAGTGCCTCATTTCAATGCTGAAATGCTGCACTATCAAAATTCTGTCAGAGATAATTTTGTTTAGATGGCACTCCTGAGGAGGGTATTGTGAGATAAGGTGTTTGCTTGGAAGGGAGAAGAGAGTGAAGAAAGGCCAAAGTAAATTGAGGGCTAATTTAAGATTTATTTAGCCTTGTAAACAATATTCTGCAGATAAAATCCCAGCTACAATAGTCTTCCTTTATTCCTTCAAGGAGAATTAATCACTGCCTTGATGGTTCTTAAACTGCTTTATTCATGCTTTTCTAATAGTTTTATCATATGTCTGTCTCCTATCTATCTATCTATCTATCTATCTATCTATCTATCTATCTATCTATCTATCTGTCATCTATCTATCATCTATCTAATGTATTGATCTATTCATCCATCCATCCTGCTAGATTATAAGCTCCCTGAGGATAACGATAAGGACTGTCTTTTTTATCTTAGTATTCCCATTATCAGGGCTTGGCACTTAGTAGGAACTCAATCAATGCTTAATGAATAAAAATGAATGGAATGTTTGTTTTATCTGGCCTATATGCTGGAGTGTTATCTCCAGTATAAAGTAATGAGTATAAAATACTGTAATAATAGCTGAATAGAGTTTAGTCACATAATTCTTTGATTCTCTGTGGTGGGTAGATGCAGTGGTGTGCGGGTATATATTTAACAACCAGCTATCCCAGGGGAAAAAAAGTTAATTTACAGAGTTTGCTGATTTCCAAGGAATAAATACTCCCACCATAGCTGATTTCAGGTTACTAAGCAGTCGCTGAATGCAGAGTTGGTGAACACCACTAGGCGTGGGGTTTAGGAATACATACATGCATTGTTTGTAGGACTCACCAAGGCTCCTTAGGAGAACACGAGTAAGGGATAATAACATATCATATCTGTAAATTGCCCATCCAGTGAAATTTTGTGAAAAATAAAACAGCAAGAACAGCTGAAGGTAAAAAAAAACATAATTGTAGAAAAGGTAGCCATTCACCTCAGACCAACACTTACTAAATGGCCAACTATTATCTTTTGGTCTGAAGGACATTTATAAAGTTAATCATTTTTCCTGGAGAATTTGTACAAGAAAAATGATTGCTAGTAGTCTATTATGACTTTCCCAAAGGCTTGGCTCAGTGGGAACTCTGCTTATTAGTAATCACTGTTTCTAGAGAAATATCATCCTTTACTTACTTCCATTGATTCCTCACAATTTTCAGAGATGGAAATGCCAGTTTTGCAATGGAATCCCAGATTTTAGGTAACTCAGAACTCATGCTTTTGCCTTTAACAAATGCATTTACCACTTTGCTCCTCAGAACCCACAACTCTTCGCCTATTCTAATCTATCATTTACTGACACTGTTCTCAAAAACAAACAAAAACCACCAAAACATCCTAATTTACCAGCCAGTAGAATGTTTTCAGTTTTCTTCTTTCTTGATTTTGTTATTACATCTAATGTCGTTAAAGTCCTTCTTGAAACTTTTTCGTAAGGGCAGCTCAGATAACGTCACTCACAGTTTCTCCCTTATCTCCTGGACCATTCTTAATCTCTTTTGCCTGCTTCGCTGTCCCTAACCTGATTTTAAATTATGTTTTCCCAAAATTTCAATCTTTAGCCCTATTTCCTTTTCACTATACACATTGCCCCAGGGGGACCTAATCCATTATCTATCATCCATTTTAATTATTAGGTTGGTGCAAAAGTAATTGCAGTTTAAAAGGTTAAATATATTTGCAAAAACCGCAATTAATTTTGCACCAACCTAATAAAATGTAGTGACTGCTAAATCCTTATCTTTTGCCCTCACCTTTCTCCCAACCTTCAGACTCATATTTCCGGATTCTAACGGGACATCGTCCATATATCATTTTGCAGGTACATCAAATTCAATATGGCCAAAACCAAATTTATTCTCTTTCACCCCAAGCCAGTTGTTCTTGTATCTCCTATATCCCCACTGTTATTTACTAGGCTCAATATCGAACTAAAACCTAGAAAATTTGTGAGTTGTCTTTGACTTCTCCAATATTCTCCATTCTAATCAGTCATGAATATGGCTCACTCATTTTATGGAAACAAATATCCCAATTTTTATTTATTTGGGGCTTATGAATGGGTCCTTGGTCTTTCATTGATGGTAATTAGAGTCTATTACACCTATTTATTTGTCACAGTTGCTCCTGAATGCCTATCAATATTCTTTTTTCCCTTCTTTCTTTAAAGAATCCAGATACATTTTGGTGATTTAACAACAACAACGACAACAAAACAACTTCACTTTCCAGGATCACTGTAGCGAGGGTGACCATTTCACTTGAGTCTGGCCTCTGAGATATAAGCAGGAATCTAGGGATTTGGAGAAAGCTATTACTTTTATGATTCCAGTGGGATGACGCATCGGTATGGCCATTTGCCTTTCTCTCTTCACTTTTCTTTCTGTTGGGAGGTTAATCATGAACCTAGGAGTGCAGTAGTCATTCTGTGACAATGGGGATGAATATCTTACTCTAACAGGGAGCAGCAAGACAGGGAGCTTGGCTCCTTAAATAGTAGTATCAGCCCTGCTATTTGGATTCCTTGTTTGTGAAAAATCAACAAAAAAATTCCTTATTTATTCAAATACTTTTGCAAGGTTTTTTGTTGTTATTTTGACATCTGAATGCATAAATCTGAAGGCAAACCTGAGTGATATACCACTCATCCTGTTCTGTGTCAGAAAAGTATTTTCTGACCACATGGTAAAAAGGAACAGTATTTACTCAGCAATATTGATGAAAACCATAATGTAGTCATCTAATTTTAATGATAAGAGGCAGTATATGATAATGACTACGAGATATAGAGTTGAAAGATATGAATGTGTAACTGTTCTTAGACTTACTGGGAACTATGTCATCTTGGGCAAGTCTCCTAATTGCTCTGAGACTCATGTGTTTTGAAAGAGATCATAGATCTTGACACATAGTACATAAATATTAATCATGATAATAATTAGTTATAATCCATGATGATTCTAAAGAAGCTCTAGGTTGTGATACTCAATTTTCATCATCATTTGTCTATAATCTCCAACATTTTATCTTGACTTGAAAAAAGCCATGAAAACTTTATAAGTTCCTAATTCCATCTCATTAAATAAGTAATTGTCCTTTGACATCAGATTCGCTTATTTACTTTGGGTAGGAAACACCAAACCTGACTTGGAAATTCAGGGTTTTTTTATTCTGAAAGCTGTTAACCTGGGTTAGTTTTTATAATTATGTTTATACTTGGCATCAAGAAAAGTTAGACCAAGGAATGTAACAATCCATGACCATAACACTAATAATGATTAAAATTTGAATAGTTCTTATAGTTTACAAACAACTTTCAAATATTTTCTATATCATTTTATTTTCCCAACATCTAAGACTATTATTTTTAAATTTACAGATGGGTATTAATATCTAGCCATTTATTGATTTAGATGCTATATAAGGTAAATAATTTTTTTTTAACAGCTTTAGTGAGACTTACATTTATTTCATGCCCTTTATTATTCAGTTATATCTCAAATAAATGTCATCTGAAATTTCTGCCTCAGTCAAGAAGTGTTCTCAAAGTCTGTTCTTCCCAGAATCTAAAATGTATTAATAACAGTATCTCATTCTGATATACATAATATTTCATTTATATCCAAGCCCAGTAGAACAGACTGTCTGCAGCTACCATGTTTCCCCGAAAATAAGACCTACCTGGACCATCAGCTCTAATGCGTCTTTTGGACCAAAAATTAATATAACACCCAGTCTTATTTTAATATAAGACCGGGTCTATTATAATATAATATAATAATATAATATAATATAATATAATATAATGTAATGTAATGTAATGCAATATAATATAATACTGGGTCTTATATAATATAATATAAAACCAGGTCTTATATTAATTTTTGCTCCAAAAGATTCATTAGAGCTGATGGTCCGGCTAGATCTTATTTTCGGGGAAACACGGTGGTCCAAACCAACATTATTTTTCCAGAAAAGAAATGAGTCACTCACTGTGAAAACACTTATACCATTATTATGACTAAATACTTCTCTAAGCCCTCAGATTAGAAACCTAGCAACAATTAAGAAATATCATAAAGAAACTCTCCTTAGTCATAAAAATTCCTGATACTTGGTCTTTTGTAAATATCTTTAAATGTTATATGGCTTATCATATGATTTTTGTATTTTTTAAAGAATATTTATATTTTTTATTAGGACATAGGGTAGAGATATTAGATATTGAGTGGTAAGCTATTCATTTCCAACAGAAATAAAACATGAGAATACAACGGTAGAATCAAGGTCCTGGGAAATTGAAGCAGGCAGAAAAACCACAAAAATTAATGGATTGGGAATATGAAGTGGGCTTCCCTTTCAAGTATTAACATTTTAGAAAGTAATAGAGTAACTCACGGTACTTGTATCTAAGAGAATTAGGGTAAAATAATAGCCTGACTAACCACATAGTGTTGAAAAACCTGAAAGGGACAGAGAATTTCACTGACCCATCAAATTCAGGCACAGAAATAATCACATTCTGTTGAAAAGCTAGAAGAGACCCACTACTCTTATTCCTGTGTGAAAAGACAGAGCAGCATCAGCTGGGTTTGCATTACAAAAATCGCTTGGGATGGAGCCAATTGTCAAAACATGGCAAGGAATAACAATTACGTCTTGCTTGGACTATAGCAATAGCCTCAGAATCGGACTCCTTGTCTTTAATCTCCTTTTCAAATGCATCTTAAGTATACCATTAGAGTTATCTTCTCAAAGCACAAGTTTGTTCATATTGGGGACTTCTTTAAAGCCCATGAGTATAAAGAACGTTCTAGATTTTAACTGAGTAATTGAAAGCCCCCACAATCATGTCTCTGTCAACTTTTCCATTACCTCCTCATATGTATCCCAAAGTGTTCTCTATTTCTGTTCTAAAGAACCACTAACTGTTCATAAATACGGCTTATACTCATATTTTTCTGTAATTTGCATAAACTCTCCCCTCTGCCTGATATGTCCTTCACTTCATGTTTATTCTACAATGTATTCCCAGATTTTTACAAGCCAAATGAATATTTCTCTTCTAATTCTTCCTTCGCAAGGTTTACTTTTATTATATCACTTAACACAGCCTATTTTGTATGAGTATTACTTATGTACATGTGTTCCCCTCATTTGATTATGAACTCTTAGACTGGAAGGATTATACCTCCCTTCTTCCCTCCCTCCTTCCTTTCCTCTCTCTCTACTTTTTTCATTTCTCCCTCCCTTCCTTTACCTCTTCCTCATTCACTCAGTTCGTTATTCTACTGTCATTCATTTGACTGTTTCTTTGGCATTTTTTTCTGTTAATGTTCCAGAACCAGAATCCAGGTTTAAAGTTGACCAGCTTCAGAGACACCCCAGAATGTAGTTCTGAGTTGCAGGAAAGAGAAAGTTACTAAATATCCCAAGATTGCAAGATATGCTCAGATATACAAAAGAGGACTCATATAACCACTCTTTGTCTAAGAAAAAAACCCAGGAAAGGTATTTGGTGCTGCAACATACTTTTAGCTATTCACTTATCAATGAGTCATTAAAAAAAATTACAATATTTTAAAGGTGAAAGTGACATCGGAGAGGATATAATCTAGCTTCCTCATTTTATAGATGACAAAACTGACGGAGAAGTTGAGTGAATTGACTAAGATTGTACAAGTATTAAATTCGTTCTATTTCTTTTCATTTAAAATTTTTTTGTGAACTATAATTTCACTTTTAATGGGATATGAGGCAAGCATATTTAGAATCTAAGCAATTTCTTTATAAGATATTCACATATTGTTTTCTTCAAGAATATACTTCTAAATAAAGATTTTCTTTTCTGACATTTTGACAATTCTATCTAAAATGATATGTATAATCAGAATACAAAACAGCATGAAAATAACACTACAACACTACTTATAACTGTAGTTGAATAGATTTTAAACAAGTGAAACTTTAAAATAATAAAAAACAATACCATATGAACTAACTTGAATAAAAAGATGTTTTATCTCCCACTAAAATAACTCTTTTATACTGCATTTAAAATTTAGCTAAATTTTTGTGTGTGTTAGGGGATAGAAAATGGGCTTACGTAAGAAGTAACATATTCTTATATGACTGTACCCTGAAGACTGTTAGCCTTGCTGTATTTCTAGTCATGAAAATGACCTGAAAAGGGCCAATTATAAAATCACAGTCATTTGCTCTGTTAGTTCAGAAGTTGTACCGAGCTGGTGGGTTTTGGTTCATCCATCAGAATGGAGTTCAACTGTCAGGTTTTTTTAAATTAAATTTTATTTTTTTGTTATCCCTACCTGACATGTTATAATAAATAATATATATAACTATCATTATTGGGCACCCCCATGTGCCAGGTCAAGTTCCATACTCTCTTATATGCAATATTTCTTCTCCCTGAAGTTCTTCCTCTCAATATATAGATATATTTCAAGGTTAGCAATCTTATTTCCACATTGGTATATTATTTTAGAATCTTTAAAACTGATGAAATAAAAACAATCAAAATTCCATGTTTAGGAAAACATCAGTAAATTTGTTTTGCTAATAAATAACACCTGCAACCTTTACAACTGAAGAAAAACTACAATATTTTTTTGTGCTCATGAATAAAGCTGTTACATAATGAAACTGTACATATGTTCAAGTTATAATTAGGCAAATTAAATTGAAATTATAAATGTGTATGGGTCCACACTGACTGATTGCCCTAACTGACTAACGTTTTGATTTAAGAGGTGATTCAAACTTAGCTATCAATTATTTCATGGAAGTAATAGACAAAAACATTATTCATATAAATTTATTCTCTAAATCAAATTATTATGCCATAGGTTAATTTAAAAATGTATAAATTCAATCGTTTGTGAGATTACATCTAGTAGAGAGCCTGACAATGATCAGAGATTACTGAATCAGTGAATGAGACATTAGATGAAGGAAATGAAATACAGAAATCTAGTTCAAACCTAATTTTAAAGATTAGGTTATCAGTTTAAATGATTTGCTTAATTAATGAGGTTGCCTGAAACCCAGGTGTCAGTAGTTTTTCAATGCAGCCTCCAAAGTACCATATATATGTGTGTTGCACTTTATAGATTATAGAATTCCTTCAGTTTGTACACAGAAAAATGTTGGGTTGTGAAGAACTACTGGGCAATTTATCAAAAAACTTATTCACTTAACTGGTAGAATCAAAATTAGAACCCAAATCTTCGAATTATTTCTCAGTATTCTCTCTATTATGATTAATTGGACAGAAACCAATAATCATATGCCCATTAGAAAACCTGCTTTTGACTCTTAGGCAGTAACCTACCCATACTTCCTCCTAAAGTTCATATCTTGTCCTTATCTTGGTAGAAGCTTAACAGTCACCTCCTCTAAAACTTTTCCAAACACATGCTACCCCTGCCATTCTAGCTTCCTCTAAGAGTCCATGTACATATTTATTTATACAAAACAAAAATCCCACTGAATATTTATTACAGCCGAAGCAAAATACTTGCTACTGGAGAGACTACAAAGATAAATAAAATATAGTCCCCATTCTGAAGAAGTATATGCTTTACTATAAAAGATAAGAAATAAGCAAATAATCACCATACAAAACAGAAGTATTTTAGGAGGTATAAATGCCATGCGTTCAGAACATATAAATTTTCACATCTCTATTGTTTTGAATATTCTTATTCTTTGTATGTCTATATGTTACCTTTTAGATTATATGAAATCTGAGTTGGAAAGAATGTTTCTGCCCTATTCATCACATTTTTTTCTTCTTTATTTCCCATATCCTCCTGATTCTATAAAGCAAGATCTCTCTCCCTTCGGTGACCAATATCATTCATCCTTACATCCTCTGCAGAGTATTCTAGTTGCTAGCAAGCCAGCAACTCTGGAGGCTTGATGAAAGCAATGGTGAATGCATAAATTTCCTTTTTTTGCTAGAGGTAAAAAAAAAAATGTTTCCCTTGTGTGTTCTTAACCAATGCACAGGAAGAAATTACGCTGTTGGTAATACCAGCTATTGTCCATAGATTAACCCTTTTAGCAGCAGGTAGTTAAATGTAACTTATTTAAAATTCTTTCTTGTGTCTATTTTAGTAACATTATATTTACTAAAACGGGAAAAATTAAAATTTCTTCTGTAATTTTATAGCATTCTATAACATTTATGTTGTTGTCTTAATAATCTCAAATGACTTCATAATTAATAAATGTCTTCTTTATATTTCCTGGCCTGATATGTGGTTATATAGCAGGAGGTAGCAATTCACAAATACATGTAAAGAAAAAGGACACATGCTTAAATGTTAGCATGAAATTATGGATAAGAAAACCATATTTATATTGAATGTGGTTCTATGACTAAGAAAAATAACTTAAAAAATGAACCTGCAAACACAAAGCTAAATATATTTCATCTGATAGGATGTGAGAAAGTAGTTTAAAAAAAATCAAAAGAGAAAAGTAATAACATTTTAAGAATTAAAAAGTTTGAAACAATATTAGCTAGGTACCTTAAAATCAGTTTTCACATTATAATCAAATATGCTTTCATAATGCATTAAAGTGATAATTTAAAACACCACTAATTACTTTGTAAAGATATGTTACGGCTGAACTGTGTACCCCCAAATTCATATGTTGAAGTCCTAATTCCTAGTACCTCAGAAGGTGACTACATTTGGAGAGGCAATTAAGGAAAAGTTAGATCCTGTGGGTGGCCCCAATCCAATATGACTGGTGTCTTTATAAGAACAGAAATCTGGACATAGACACACACAAAGGGATGCTCATGAGGACACAGCAAGTAGGTAGCACCTCCAAGCCAAGGACAGAAGTCTGGGAAGAACCCAAACCTGCCAACACTTTGATCTTGGCATTCTAGCCTCCAGAAATGTGAGAAAATTAATTTCTGTTTAGTCTACAACAATCTCTGGCATTTTGTTATGACAGCCTAGCAAACTAATATAAAATGTTAAGAAAAAAAAAACCCTAAAATTGGAAACTTTTAAATTCAAAGATTAATCACAGATAAAACTATAAAAAATTTAAATTCTGTGAAAATTGTTTACCATTAAGTTTTTAACTGGAGATCTTTAACATAAAGCAAGGTTCTTTGTACCTATGAGGCAAGAAATAATGAATAGTTGTTGCTTCCATCAGCTAAAATATGGAGGAGAGAAATTCTCCTTTGGCTCAGAGCTTTAGGATGTGTGTGTGTGTGTGTGTGTGTGTGTGTAGATATAGATAAATTATGTGAAATATTATTTTATCTCTCTCTTTATCTTTAAAATTGAAGTATGTCCAGCTTGCCAGGGAGTAGAAATGGTAAGAATAATAATTTTGGGTACATAAAAATTTGACTAAATTGGTAAAAATAAGACAACCCAAATAAACTTTAGACTTTAAAAATTATCATTAAGTTTTACACTTTTCTTCCCTTTCCATCCACATATTTTTAGGATTACCTTAAAGATATACTTATATTAATCTACTAGATTATTTATGGCAACAAATATAGACCTGAATCCCCAAGGATTTTGGTCAGAGCAAGTTATCTTTGTAAAAAGTTTTTCTTTTTCTCCTTTATCATCATCACCACCATCATCATCATCATCACCATCATCATATTACACTAACATTTAATTATTCCTTATTATATTCCAAATTCTACTTAAGATATATATGTATACATATACATATTATACATACATGTATAGACATATATATATATAGATAGATATATAGATATAGATATATATAGATATATATGTATGCTTATATTT
Organism: Rhinolophus sinicus; assembly: GCF_057876585.1. Lineage (NCBI taxonomy): Eukaryota > Metazoa > Chordata > Mammalia > Chiroptera > Rhinolophidae > Rhinolophus > Rhinolophus sinicus. The sequence goes on from NC_142506.1 coordinate 27,651,776, forward strand.
AATCTTGAAAAGAATCCTGTGAGGCAGGTACTACTATTAATTAGCACATCTTACAGAATAAGAAACCTAGGCACAAGGCTGTTAATTAACTTGCCCAAGGTCATACAAATAGCAAAAGAAGTAGGATCAGAACCCATGCAGTTTGGTTCTCGAGTCGACTTTTAATAAGACTTTCTGTTGTCTGTATTCAATCATAATCACTAAAAATAAATTGGAGAGTGGTTAGCAACTACCTAGATATCTCGTTCTTACTCTAATCAACACTTCAGAAGTTGTGCTGTGAATATGACTGCTCCTGTGGTTACAACAACGCACACCAACAGCAAGAAGTTGTATTTCCAACAGCTCCTCCTCCCTTGATATATTGATCATCCCTTCCGTTATCTTCAAGATAAAGGAAGAAATTATATAAATACATACAGAAAATTTTTACTTTCTTTAAAATTCTAGTTTCATGGATTTTAATAAAACATAAATGAGAAATTTACCTTACAAACATCAGTAAGGAAACAACCACAGATGAGAGAAAATAGGATATAAAGGCCTTTAAAATATGATTTTATCTGATTTCTTTTTCATTTAAATCTACCACTTTCTTTTAATGAGGCTATATAGCCATTTGTCGATTTTGCAGGTGGGACTGAAGATTTTTTAAATCAGGCCTTCATAAAGATTACCATTCTTATCTCTTGCACTTCTAGGGCCATATTGTATATTGCTGCTCTTACTTGCTAGTTTAATAAGCTAGATTTTAAAATCTAGTTCTCTCTTCATAAATACACTTAGTAAAGGAACAAGCATAGAGTGATGTAAAAACAGTACACAGCAGGTTACTAGTTAAATTTAGGCTTGGAGGTTGGCTGGCTGGCTTGGGTAAATAGCCAGTCTACAGAGGTGTGGCATGGTTTCAGGCCAGGAAACAATCTGAAATGTACAATGCTTCATCAAAATGTATCGTCAGATCTCGGGGGGTGACGTGGGGAATGTAAGAGGTGGCAGCAGCACCCAGGACTCAGCACACTTTTTCAGAGCCAAGTCTAGCAGTAAGAATGCTTCCTGCTAATGTAATTGGCCTTTTTTTTTTTTTCTCCCTATGTCCCCATAGCAGCAATTTTACCAAAGTTCTCTTGAGATTTTGCTATAGAACATGAAGCTATCTGATTGCAGGGTTATGTAGAAATAAACACAGAAATAGAAAAATTTGATAAAGTAGAAGTTTAGAGAAATGGTATGTTTTGTTGACGAAATCCAGGTGCAGCCACTGGCATTCTCTCTGGCATCTCCACCAGTAAGTGGTAAGATTTCTTGACCTGGTTTGGGATGGATACTATGAGTAGGTGATCTTAATTCTAATTTAAAAAAATGAAATCTTTCTGTTGGATATCTGGCTAGACTAAACCTAGCAGGAATTTTTTGAAAATCCAAATCTTGCCTCTGTTCACAAAACAGTAGACTGCTTATTCCAAGAAACGATGTTTTACTATTTCTATGGGACATGTTAACCTACTCCTGGAGGACTTTGCAGGGTAGAGACCGGGTTACTGAAATCACTCCTGTTAGAATTCTCCTGCTCTATTCATCAGATGATTCCATGTAATACTGGTACAGTGGTGTTTTATGTGAACACTGGGTTCTCTCGGTAGCTTGAGAACTGACGCTGCTGCAGCTCTTCCTGCAGTGGACACGAGGCCTAGCTAATTTACCATAAAGTTACTGGGCTGTTGTATGCTAGTAGCAACTGAACTTATCTGCTTAGGCAACAAAATAAAAAAATTAAAATAAAATAAAAAATTCAATCACTGCTGTAAACTTAAAATATCTTTCATTTCTTCACTTCTAATAAATAGTACCTGTATTTTCATGTATCTTCTTAGTAATTTGTACAAGGCCACCTAATCTACATATTAAAATTTGCTTTCCATAAACTTAGTCTTTCAGTTTTCAGATACGTTTATGACACACTGCTTTTAAGAAGTATTACTTTTTAAATACCCACACCCATATGTGTACCTGTTAATAACAGGCTCATTTAACGTCAACCTTGATAACATAATTTCTTAATTTCAGTAATTTAGTTTATAACATTATGTTCCAGTCTCCTTTTATTTTTTTTTAAATCTCCATATCCCTTGAAGAGTCACAAATTCTTTCCCCCTAAATTTGATTATTTCTTTTAGATCTCTACTGCTTGAATCTCCTTGAGAATAAAGGAAAATTCAATAATATTTGAGTTATACTAAAATCCTTTTCATTAGCGCAATTATTTCTTTTCAACCTCATCATATTCATTTCTGATGCCTATAATTACATTTACTATTGTTATAATTACAATGAATATTATCTGCACCACTTATTGAGCATTTTACTAAATGCTAAACCATTTATATACATCAGCTCATTTCATTCTAATCATTGCCCCATGAAATAGACCTCAAAGCTCTGTTTAATAAAGAAAAAAACTATGAATAAGAGGTCAACCTATCCAAAACCACCCAGGTCAAGTTTGCTTGCCTCCAAGCTGTGTTTCATCTGGCACACTATACTCGTAAGGCTGCCATGTTTTGATGATACTGGAGCCTTAAAGCACTCCTGACTTACAAATACCAGACTTATAAACAGCCAGTATATGGACACTGCTAATGAGCCCCAATCCGTCTCCCCTCTTCTGGTGGCCCTACTGCCTGTGTCTTCAAAGTCAATTTAAAACACGAAAGGTGGGTGTTTAATGTGTATTTCAGTGTTGAGAAGAGAGGAAGTTCTAATAAAGGGAAAATATCAAAAAAACTGTCTTTACCTATCTGAATTTTTTATATTGATTTGGTTTACAATTCAATCATGTGAGTTTTATTTCTATCTACAAGGCTTTTGTTAAAACATGAAACTATTTCTGTGTTTTATTGTTTATATTATAATGAAAATTACTGTAGTTTGACTGCTTTCCTCCTACTATGTCTCTTTGAAATTGGTGAATAGGTCCTTAAAAGACAAAAAGCCTGGGTGAAAAGGTGACATGTGCATAGGATGAGGCATGCACAATGAATGGAGGAGAACTCTTTCTTTTCCTTTCTTTTGCTGTATTGTCCTCTGATTCCACAATACTAACTCAATCTATTAGATTATGGGTTAAATGGATTTGTATGGACTTCTGGTCCACATTTGAAAAATTCTGAGCAATTTATGGTCTGCATTACTTAATTCTACAGAGACAAGTAAGAACACAGCTATAAATGCTATAACAAGGGTAAAATATTTTTGTGATGATTTTGTGGGAACATTACCACCATTTTAAAAAGTGCATTGTTTCCATAGAGAAATGAGCTTTGAGTTCCAAATAAATACAATACTGTATAAATGAACTGCAGAGCATTCTATGTTGAAATGTTATGGGTTATCCTTTTTAAAAATATCTTCTGGAATCATTTAAAAATATTAAATGAAGCTAATTTAAAAAATAAAGATCATATATTTAAATAAACATCAAATTCTACATATTAATTTTCAGATATAATATACACATTGTTTGATTTTCAATTATTGCTAATTATACTAATTAATCATTATAGAATTCTCAGAAGGGTAGTTGGTCTATGCTGCATTATAATTTGTACTGTTAAATTTAATAGACAAATCACATTTTTCTGAACAAATGAAGATATTGGTTTCATAGAAAAGAATAAAAGTTGATCCTTAAATTTTTGCCATGGGAAGAAGAGAGGAATCACATTTAAACTGGGATAGAGAGAACACAAATAGGTATGAAAGTTAAATTCTGTTTTGTTAAATTCTGTTTTGAGAGAAATCCCTCAAATTTTGTTTTGAGGGAAAAATAGTTAAATTCTGTTTTGAGGGAAAATCCCCAAGAAATCATCCACTGATTAAATAGGAATCGTGTCTGCACATGCCTTTTGTTACTCATTACATACAGATTCTCTGCTTTCAAATTTCCTAATATATTTTAAATATTCTTAGAAAGACAGTAACTTAATAGCCATGGCTCTACAGATGCTTTCAAAGTGAGTTATTAAAAATATTTTTGTTTTTAAATTAGTAAGAATTGTTCACAATTATTAGTGTAGAAGACTTGAGAAATTCAGGGAGGCAATGACTTTAAAATGTGGAATGTGTAGTTAAAAAAAAAATAACTTCAGTAATACTCAAGTAGATTCCATACTCAAGTAGATTCCATCAAAGTTTCTTAACAGCTTCACTGGTATTTCAGGAATACAGCTCAGAGGGACAGCATATGCTCCATATGTTTGATGCTTGAGATATAATCTCAGTTATCTCAAATTTGAAAACAAATTAGCTACAAATAATACTTTCCATGACTTAGTGGCTATGCAATTTTGGGTAGATTACTTAACCTTTCTATACCTTCGTTCCCTCATCTGTTAAATGATTCTTTTTTCTCAAGACATTAGTTCTAAAATATTAAATTATATAGCTCAATAGCAAACTTTTAATTGGCCCTTGCTATCAAAATAAGGAAGAGAAAATGAAAATATAAGCTAATTATCCCTAATTAAAAAGAGAGGGATGATGTTGAAAATTTTAATCCAAGGAACTGTTTGCATGGAAATTGATAACTAAATCTGCAAATCCCCTTGACTGATAAAGAATCCTCTACAATTTTCTCTTTGATCTCTGAGAGAGGAAGATCAAGGTAGGGATGATGGGGAGGTAGGTGACCAAGCAAAGATAGTTCCACACCAGCAAATAATCTGAAGTGGAACAAAACAGATAGATGTGTTGTGGACCCTTTTAAAAACTTGTTCCGTAATGACTTGATTACGTTTTTGGTTAAGGTGAATGCATAACTCTAGCAATAGAAAACAGAATAAGTATTTGATATCCAAGTGATAGGATTTGTTAGAAACTGTGAGAGGCCCTGCAAAGGAGTCAGTCAGATCATAAATTCTCAGTCTCCATTTTTTTAATGACATCATTCATCATTGGTTTCTAAGCTAAAATTGTAACTGTAGAAGTCAACTCATTCAGTTACCTTGTAAATTCTACGAGCAGCTCACCTTAGAGCAGTTCTCAAACTTGAGTCTACATCAGATCACCTGGTAGGCTTGTTGAAACACAGGGACCTCACCCCAAGAGTATTGCTCCAGTAGGTCTAGAGGAGGCCGGAGAATTGCATTCTAAAAGTCCTTAGGTGATATTGATACTACTGGTGGGAGCACACTTTGAACACTGCTGCCTTAGAGAATACCCAGGAAATTACATTGCTTAGTATAATTAATCCATTGCCAAGACTTAATTATTTTGTAACCTAAAAGTTTGAAGCCTCAGCATTCATTTATTTATGAATTAGAATGGAATCACAACGTGTTTTTCTAAAAAATAGTAGTCAATCCTCCTGTAAGAAATTTCTGTCATGTATCCATAAGCAGAATCATTGGTACTGTTTCTAAGGAACTTGTTTTTATTGTAGAAATTTTGTAAATCACACAACTGACCCAGTTTCCTTTTCTGCCTTTGCTGATTGTTAGGACGCTTATTGACAAAGTATATGCCCCACATGTAGCAGGGGTACAGGATCACATACTATGCATTTTATTCATAAACTTTACCTTGTTTTGTTGACTTCATTTTCCCTTAATTTCTTCATTGACAATATTAATGAGAGTATTATATGTACTTAAAAAAAATCATCTACATTCCTTCCTGAAATATAGTGGGATATAGATAAATAAAACAAATTTGTGTTCTCAAAGACGTGTTTACAGAAGTTTTAATATCCTATTTTATTAGGACTTTATGCCTAGGTCCTTGAAGAATAAATGAGAGATTGGAACATACTACATGCCACAAAACATCAGGCCTATCGATTTAGCCCTAGGCAGAAATACCAAAAAAGTAACTGGGAAGGCATGGATTTCATTTCTGACGTCAAGCTCAAAAAGTTAGGGAGGTATCTGAAATATTATAAAATTACAAAACTATTTTTTACAAAATTCACTGAGCCTATCTGAAATTATTTATATTTTCATTTTAGAGAAAGATTTCTAGAAGTTTAGAACCCGGTGAGTAAAGGCAAAGCTATTTTTGTTTTTCTTAAATTTACCTTTCTTTTGGCTTTAGCCTGTGCCATCTACAGTACACCGGAATTCTGTGATGAACAATCCTATATTCACCATGTCAGTGTTTATGTGATTTGGGGAAGAGACTGGTGTTTTGGAAGATGATGCAGATGTAAGAATCTCTGCCTCCTCTAGGATGTACAGTGGAGAAACTAGAAACCTGTGCTACCTATAACAGATGCATATCCAACACGGCTGGTTATGTTTTACTTAAGTCATGACTTTACCAAAGAAATGGAGTACAATGGAGAGAAACTGAAGGTTTAGTAGGAAAGAATAAAACAGACCAAGAAATCCAAACTTCTTTCTCTAACACACACATACACAGACCATAAATATTACATGATTACAATGATTAAATAACTAAGCCATAGAGCATGTAATAACTAATGTTAAGAGTAAGTTTTGCCATTGTCATTCTTTCATTAAAATTTAAATAGGTACATTACAGCAAAGTCTTTTCATGACTTTGGCAATGAATAATTTCATGAACCTAAAAATGTTTTGAAAATAGGAAGGCACTAAAGAGCAAGAGCAATGAAATAATACTTTTTCTTTTCTATCTTGGTAAACTTCATACCTCAACTTATTCCCAAAAAGTAGTTAGAAAAGATCCTCACTAAAAATACTTTTGACCTTACAACTCCTCATGAGTATATATATTCTGTTCCAGTAACTCATTAGTAAACTAGATTAAAATACTATAAAATAAAAAATAATTATATGTGTAGGAATACCATAAGAAGGTAACAGAAGTTCTTCCTAAACACTTTTGAAGGTTTTAAGGCCTTTATAGGTTTCATAAAATGAAAAGTTTCTAAAAGATTTGTTTTTCAGATCATTTATCTGCTATTATTATACGATAATTTTAAAAAACAGGGCAAATTCTATACCTAAAAGTTGGTATACAAATACATTATAAATTTTAGCATTTAATAATATCATGGGGCTACTGCATTATATGTGCATGTCTGAGTAATCTGTATTCACCTTTTTAAGAGAATCTAATGGTTTCATATGATTAACTGATTATCTTACAACTTTTAAAAAGAAAAATATCTTGCCTTCGAATGGTAATCTTGCTCCAGTCTGGGATCTGATCCGGCTACCTGTTTGTATTTGTTAATTTTCATTTGGCGATTTCTCTCCTCTATATCCATAGCACCTATCGAGTAGAAAAAAACCCATAAAATTAATGTTCAGTTCTTATTTCTGAGCCTTACTTACAGGATGTATAAAAGAAGAAATGCTAGGCTGATAAATTACTTTCATTCAAGGTAGTATGCACAACTTAAATGCACTATTTTTAGATTTACTTAAAGTATGCAATTTGGCAAATAAAAGCGTGATTATTAAATATGTAAAATAATTTTAACCTGAATAAAATGTAAATGAACTTAAACAGTAGACAGTAGACAACAAATCTTCACTAAAGAGAAAACACTTTGTGGTACATGTAGGTCAAGGAGAATATATTTGACAGCATATAAATTTGACAATAGTATTAATATAAGAACTTTGGCTTGCAATTCATCAAGGCTTCACTTATTTACTGGAGAGAAGTTACAAATTTAATTGTTTTCAAATACAATTTTACAATTGCATTTAGACACTATTATCATAAAATTAGCCCATGTTTAGAGTAGGTTGCCCCACATACATGTGAATGTAGTTATCAAAATTTTTTGACTCAAACTTTGTAGAACTAGAGTCAAGAAAGTGAAACGTAGAATAATAACCCTCAGAAGATACCATGCCAGTAAAGGCACAGAGTGTTACTGAAATCATTAAATAAAAATAAAAAAGAATGAACGGAGGCGAGAAAGTGAGATGGTAAGCCTATTACAAAATGAGATTAATGCTCTCTATAACAGGTGGCTACTTCAAAACACATCAATTACAGATATCAAGAGGGCTTTAAAACTTTGGTTAGGACAAGAACTAAATTCTGTTAGGAAATCTTAGCTAACATAAAAAATGCTCTAAAAGTATATTTATGATATTTATTAAAGAGATTTTATAGAAAAATTCCATTTCTCATAAATATGAGTAATGTAAAAACAAAATCTCAATTGTATACTAGAAGTCTACCAACAGAAAAATAACCATAGCTTAGTAGGCTCAAGTGGGTTTCTATAATAAAATGCTTTCATGTAAATTCACAAACACTGAGTGTAGGTAGGAATGTAAACATACACATACATACACCTTGCTTAAGATCATAACTTTAAAACTCCAGTAAAGATATCCAGATAAAACTGTGCTATGCAAAAATAGGTTTTAATACTTGAAAAAAATCTCATCATCTACCTGATAATTCTTGATAGTAACAAATCTATCAAATTCTTGATAGAAATCAATTAATTAAATAAGATAAACAGGGAAGAAAATGTTTTAAAGAGGAATAAGAAAATCTTGAATAAAATAATGTAGATCTTACATTAAATGACCTCTAAGTATAATGGCAAATTTATATCAACTATTCAATAAAGTGAGGCAATTGGTTCCTTTTAAGAGTCACATTTTAATAATGATTTGATTAATTAGTTATGTATCAAATTTTAAGACGGGGTATATATATGTCATGTTAATATAAATTGAATGATACATAAAATCAAGTGACTGCCTCTGTGTTTTCAATGTGGAATACTGTCAAGTATCATGTCTATTAGTCAATTAAAACACAATTTTGAAATTGTTTGCACCTCAAGAGATATTCTCAGATAAATATCTTTTGTTTATTTATATATAAATATATTTTGTTTTATTCTGAAAATTTTTTAAATGTTTATTTTCTCCAAGGGCAAGGGAACAAAAAAGCCATGTTGGCATCACACAATTATGTGTACTGAAATAATATTTTCTAAATTGAGAGTGTGGGAACTTTCTTTAAAAAATGTTTCATTTTGACATAATAATAGGAAAATAGTATTTCAAATATGAATAGCACCAACAGACAAAGATTAAACACACTATATATATATACATATATAATATATATATACACACACATACAGGTATATATGCATACATACATATGCATTTTCTAATATTTAGACTATTTTCTGCACATTAACTTCTTATGAAGCTACATTAAATTCTGTCTGATTAGTAGGTAGTGATAAGATATATACTGGCAGGAATTGGCAAACTTTTTCTGTAAAGGGCCCGACAATAAATATCCTAGGCTTTGCAGACCACATGGTCTCTGACAAAACTGCCATTATAACATAAAGGCAGCTACAGATAATGCATACACAAATGAGTATGACTGTACACTAATAAAACCTTATTTACAAAATGAGCAGTGGGCTGAATGTGGTCTGTGGGTCTGTTTGCCCACCCCTGTGTTAAAGCACACTGGTTTAATATTGCTTTGCAACAAAAGCCTGTCTCCTTAGTAATGGTTTAAAGATTTTGTACAATCAAGTTTATGATTCTCTTTCAGAATCATTTATGTTTAACAGGTAACTGGGGATGGGGAGTCTAAGAAGGATATTAATCTGTATTTGCTATAAGCAAACAAAGATGCAAATAGAATGATGTAACCATTTAAATAGTTATCAACTAAAATTCCAATCTCCAAACAAATGTCTCAACTCCAGGCTCAAACATTATCTACAAATAGTCTCTAAATGGAAAAATTCTTTGTTAGAGTCTTAACCAATGAAATCTCAAGGGACCACCTTAGTGAATATACAGTCAACAAACTTGGGTAGATATACTTTTACCTTAGAGCTTTAAATTCTCCTATGAGTTTAATCCTTAGGACAAACAGTAACCAGATATGACTCTCTCTAAAATTTTTTGACTCCTATGAAGTCTTCCATTACTTTCCTACATTTTTATCAACCTATTCTCATAAAGAAAACACTCCACAAACAATAATATCCTTAGAGAGGAAAGTATCCTATTGATAAAAAGATCCATCACAAAGGATTCTTTACCAGCAAGTTGATTTTTCTTTGCTGGTCCTTTTCTCCAATGAAAATAACCCAGAGATAATATTTTCAATAAAATTATTTTGATTTCAACCAAACTGAGTCTTCTTGTTTCTTTCCCCGAGGAATGAAAACCAATTTAGAGGAATCATTGCAATTAGAAAAGCTGTTCACTATCTGGTTGGGGAATGGAATATGTAATTTCTAAACTTTCAACTCTAATGTCCAATGCTATACTTCTATAAAAGGGAAATAAGTAAAAGTGTTAAAGAGGCAGATTTTTGCTCAATCCCCTCTCTTTCAGATTCACACTTCAAATTTGCATATAAAGCGTCCTGAAAGGTCTACAATAAAGAATAATCATTTGATCACAGAAATCTCACCCCACCTATTATCTGTTAATATTTTGTGATAAGAACCTCAAAATTACATTGTAGGAAATATTAGCTTAAAGGTTTAGAGGATACATTTACCTAAGAATTTCTAAAATTCATTTTCTTATATGTGACGATACTACACTTATCACAAAAGACATCTTAGTGGTTTGATTTGATTTTGTAATTTGAGCATGTTACAAATTTAGTCATTATGTGTTCAAAATCAAATTAAATATCAAAACATTTTCAAATTATAATTAAAAATGACTAATGGGACAATCAAACTTCTTGGACAAACACATTTACAAGAAAAGTTTGCATGTCTATTTATTGAGGAAATAATCTCTTTAAGTGTATTAAACTGTAAAAAACAAGTTGTCTCTTTCCCAATAATATATTTAAATTATACAATGCTTTGTTTTTTCCACTCTAAAAATTTTAAGGCAGAAAAAAAAAAAGTTAAATGCAGATGTGCTGGAATTCATACATATCTCAAAATGTGTTTTTCTCAGATTGGAAGCTCCTGGTCCATTCTCTGTCACATAATTTAAACAGTCCAATATTTTGTTGATCCTAATTGAATGTGTTTCCTAATATCATAGCACATATTTTGTAAGCCATTTATTTTTATATAAGCCACTTGAGAGTTTTACTTGTTCTTAAATCAATATGTCTAAGTCAGTCAAAGGTTATTTTGAACTTAAAAAGGACTATTTAATGTGTGCAGAAAGGTAAAGTCATAGTTGTAATGCTGGTAGGACAATCAAGTTAAAAAAGGTTACAGGTGGATTTTGTATCCAGAGATGAAGCTGAAAACGCCCAGATAGAAGGGCAGCAGCCAGTGATTGCTTGCTTAGGTTTCACTATTTACATGTGTGCTGCAATGACCATCAGTACACCTGTAGTGATTTCTGCAGTTCACTTCATGCAGTATTCGTTTTGCTTGCTTTTCCAAACACACACACACGTACACCCACTCTTAGGGTTCTAAAGCAGTTTCATACCCCAAACTTCTTTGAAGCTGGGACACAGATTTGGCAGTAATGCAATTCACAATGAAGCTAAACAGTAGTGATCAGAATATGGCAGGACTGCCGATTTGGTGATCTATCTTGTGACCTTAAATAAAATGTTCAAATCTGGGTATTTTAAGGAAAAAAACCTCTTAAGCCTACTATAAAAGCTGAAAGAAAGAACCCTGAAATTCAGGGAGAAAAAAAGAGAGAGAACCTAACATTACAGACATTAAGAAAGTCTAAGATTATTAATCTTATTTAACTACATCGGTTAGTACCCCAAATTCTTGTGGTTAATTTAATGATTTTTTTTTAAACATCCTTCCTCCACTCACCCCATCCTTTTCTCCTATTATTATATAATTTTTTGGCTTAAGGTTAAAAAAAAAAAGTCTTCCTTTAACTGAGATTTTAAAATTTAATTAAGTGGCTGTTTTATCAGGGTTTCTGATAAAAATATAATCATATCTGCAATTCCTTTTTCTTTGATTATTATATATCTTCACACAACTAAGATGTGCCTTCAAATAATCTGAGGTTACAAAACAAATTTATTAGTTCATTTTTTTAAACAAAAAATATATCAAGAAATTGTGCAATGATCATTAAACATTTGCGTTTTATAATTGGATTTATTCTGAATTTTTTCATTTTAAAAGGTACAGTTTAAATTTCTTTCCTACTTAAATTTAAGAATGAAAGACGTTTTGCAATATCAAGTTTTAATTAATAGTGAAGGATTCCCAACAAAAACTATTTTCTGTTGAACCAACCAAATAATTGATAATACGAAGTGTAGCTTTAATAATTCTAATTGATTTTCAAATATATATAGAAATAATAAATTTAACATGAACATAAAACTAAATATTACTGAAGCATTGTTCTGGTTGAAGCTAAAAAAGTATATTACTTATATGGTAGAAACATATTTTTAAAATTATCTATTTTTTACCAAACCATTGAGAGGAAAGAAATTACATTTGACTAACTATCCTATTGAATCTTAGTTTACAAACTTTTCTTCTAAGAAGATACAATGTAGACGAGGCACAGAACAAAAGATTTAAGACAATAGTGATGAGAGTGACAGAAATAATATTTCAAATGAAATATTAAAAGGGCCAAATTCATGTAATCACTATTTAGGTATGTACTAATCTAAAGGCAGTAAAAAAGGGTATAATCAGTGTGGAAACTATTTGCTCATCTTAAGGTGACATTTACACAGGATGTTTATTTTTTTGTGTTTATTTTCTAGACTCAGTAGGATAGTCTACAAAAACTACTTATCAATGTCTTCCAATAACCACAAGAATAAGAATAGAAATTGTTATAATGACTCAAGATAAATATGAATCTATAATATTTTGTCATGTTATAATTTTATTTTCAAAGGCAGTGCAATTCAAAAAGATTGTCCCTGATTTTACTGAATATTTTAACCATTTTTTCAATATCTGATAACTGAAAAAAATTTATTTTTCAGACTGATAGTCACACACTAGCTGTTAACAAAAAATTAGTGGTCATTTATACGAATGATCACTAAGTATCTGATGAACAATGATAAGAAGTAAAAAAAATAAAAATAAAAACAACATATTTGGTACTGTGTATCAAAGGCTTTACAATGGTCATATTTTTGAACCTGAAATTCCACTCCCCAGGGTCTTTCCTAAAGAAATAAATCAATGTGCAAAGATGTACATACAATTATATTCATTGCCTCACTGTTTGATAACCATGAAGGCCTGGGAAAAGAAACTCCAAATGTCCAACAATAGGGGGTTAACTGCATTTCTGGTGTATCTACAGAATGCTATGCATCCCCGCAAAATGATGAGTAGGGTGTGCATGTACATTCATAAAATTATACAAAATAAAGACACTGCAATTAGTAATTATAAAACAGATTTAATGGTAGATATAGTACTATAGTTTATAAACGATAATTTAAAAAACTATATATTCATAAAATATATACGCACATAACCTATACAAAAGATAGATGGAATGAAAAAGATTTAAGATTCATACACCAGAGTGTTAAAGTTATCACTGGTTATTAGAAGTATAGTACTATTGTGTTTTTACTTGGGTTAAGATAGAGTTTATAAAATATCCACAATGACTATACATTATTCAGAAGAAAACTGTTATTTAAAAAATAGCACAAAATGTTTGTGAGAAATAGGACAAATTATCCAGTTTGAAAACCTTATATTTTTTGTTATGATTTGATAAAAGTGCTTTGGAAATAAATGTTAAATAATTTTAAAAACGCAATCATTCATTACTTAATTTATCTTATGGACATATATTTATTTTTAAATAAAAGCATTTTGATGTATTAACTGAAACTGGTTTATAATAAGAAATCCTTCCAAATGTGAAAATTTGCAGATCTTTCCAGTTTTTATGAATATTAAAACAAAAAATGATCTGGCATGCTATAAAATTTTCCATATTAGTTTTTACAGTTGTGGAATTGAAGAAACTACACAACAAAAATTTTACAAGTTATTTTAAAGTGATTTCTTCACAATCACTTGCCTATAATGAATGTTTTGAAATTTTATACTAAATTGTATACTAGTACTTCATTAAAAGTATACTTTATTAGCTAAATTTTTTACTAAAAATAGATGTAATGCAGAGAATAACAAATATTGGAACAAGCTAAATTGAGAAAAAGTATGAAAGTATTTTGAAAAATTTATAAATTACGTACCAAATTACTTGTATATTAGTACTAGGGTAAACAGAAGCATTTTCTTTAAAAGTGTAAACAAAATCTTAACTGTGCAACTAAGATTCACAAGTTTTGAGGAATGCTTACTTCCAAATTAATCAATTTTGTGGATTTGTCTACTGTGCTCATTAGGAACTGACACATAACGGAATGAAAGAAAATATAATTTGATTTTGTTTATAATGTGTTTGCTTATAAGATGATCTTTGTTCCCAGGAATCTAGGAAAACTGAACTTCATATGTGCCCAAGTGAAACATGAAATTAAATGAAATATAAAAGATCTAGAAAGTCACAAACTTGTACTACCTTGAGGCTCAGTTATGAGCTATAGTCCTTTGAATTACGTTCTCAGCCTTGACAATCTATTTTAGATATTAAGGTTAACTGTTACTCTTTGCGGTCGTTTCTCTATTAACTCTTTGCCATATTCTTTAAACAATACTTCAAAGGAGATGCTATAGACAAATTTCATAGACTACTTTCACTATAGACAAAAGAAACATATTCAAACTACTTTAGGACCTTAGTTATTAAGCGTGATCTAGTGATCTAAGGAAATAGAGTCCCCAAATTTAGGGTAATGGGTACTTTTACAATAGATAGTATTAAAGAAAATCTTAAAAACAGCACTGGTTTAAAGATAGAGACAAAACTTGGGTTCGAGTCTTGATTTCACAAGCCCTGTAATTGTAAGCACTTCATTTCACATTTCTGAGCATAAAATTCATCACCTGTAAAGTGAATAGTTTTAAAACAGACACTCTTCATGATTCCTTCTGCTAAATAACTCTGGTTGGTTAATTTTGAAGGCAAATGATATTTAAGTGTTTGTTCTTTTATATTGTCATACCTATTTCATTAATGTAGATAATGAAATTGTACTAAAAATTCTTACTGTTTGCCCTGGTTTTCCTTACAAAATGTGTGTGTGTGTGTGTGTGTGTGTGTGTGTGTGTGTGTGTGTGTGTACAGAGACTGGGAGTGGAATAAGATGAAGGAAGAAGGGAGGGAAGGAGACTGACAAGAGGGAGGGAGAGAAGGGGGGGGAGAGAGAGAGAGAGAGAGAGAGAGAGAGAGAGAGAGAGAGAGACAGGTAGAGAGAATGCATGTGTCTGGGAGAGACAGAGAGATAGACACAGATTGTATTGAAAAGTTCATTAAAGCAGGATATTTGCCCAGGAAAAAGAATCATAAGTGTGATCTAATCTAGAACAATCTTTTAGACCAGCTAAAGTGTAATTGTTTTACCTATATACATTTTCTCCCAGGTGTACAGTGACATGCGTAGGAGAAAATGCTGGTAACTTTCTAACAACTTAGTTATTTTTAACTTGTTAAAAATATCTTTGAAAAAACCAAGGTATATTTTAGAGGATAACTACATTTAAAAATGAAAGTCCCTCACAGAAGAAATTCAATGCTTAGTATTAAAATTGCTTCTAAGAAAAAGTACAAAAACCATTTATAAAAGTAGAAACATGAATCAGATTCATTAGGTTAATAAACTAGTCCCCATATGTGTTAAGCTCTTTGGAATATTTCACCTTTTTCCTGATGGCTAAAATCTACATTAAGCTCCATCGAGTTGCACATATTATTACCCTGTGTATGTCTTGATCCCATCTATTATGGTTTAGTCTGATATAATTATCAAACACCACTATGTCCCACGTTTGGGTCCTAATTAACATAGCCGTATTTCAACACATTCACTATTACACGTATCACCAGATTTCATGAAAGGTTTGAAAGGATCATAATAAAGACATTCAAATGCATCTTTATATTCATGTTTGTTTAGAAATAGAAACTTAAATATACTTAGAAATGTTGACAATGTTGTTTAAAAATCACACACAAAAAATCCATCAGATAAAAACTGAGATAAGACCGATGCTGGAAAAGAGACCCATATAATTTTTCTTATGTACATTTCATACTTATAGTAGAGAATACTCATGCTGTAAATAAAAACATATCTGTTTGCCTTATGTAGCAATAGCATGATTAAAAGGAAAGATGTATTAACTTTTATTATATACTTGTAATTTTATCCATGTTGGCTAAATAAATATTTTACAAAATGCTACTAAAATTTTTCATTAAGTTAGGATTGCCATTAACTTGGGGTTATTTATAATGAGAGGAGGAAATACTTAGCTGCTTAAATATCAAGCTGTTCTTCTTTCTCCGAAGATGCTAATGATGATTGCTACTGGTCAAGGGTGCAAAAATGACTACAGAGTAACTAATGTCATACAGTCTAACACTTCCTCAGGATTCCAAGGAATGCATTCTAAATATTTCACTAATAGAATCAGCTCATGAAACCTTTCTACTCAATATTGGGAAGGGAGAGGAATAAAAATTAATTAGATGGGCTCACTCTGAGAAAAAGGAGGATGAGGATTAGATGAAGAGACTTTAGGAAAGACTAAACTAGAGACTGGACTGAATTTCATTCAACCTTCCCAATACCCACATGGCAATACTGGTTACACTGAGGATCCTGAATAAAACTGCAAACTAGATGGAATTGTTCTCCACTGACATTAAGTCTCCCTTTCTGAACTCTTCGCTTCCTGCTCTCCTCTTCCCAGACCTCTTGTGTTGTTTTTGGGTATTGTTCTCTCCAGACTTCAGCTCCTACCTTCCCTGTAAGCGTAAGATTCGCATTTCTAATTGTCTCCTTGCCATCCTCTCACAGATACCCCATCAGCTCGTAAACTCAGCTTGCTCAAAACAAGTTGGGATTACTGCTCATATATCTGTTTTTCTTCGTTTAATTACTGTCAGTGAATATCCAGAATCTATTTCTTTGTTAACTGCCTCGCCTATTCTTGAACTGTCAACCCTAAATACTTTTCTTGATCTTTCTTGGTTAACTGATTGCTGCTTTGGACTCAGACTCAACACTTTAGTCCTTCCCCCCCCCCCCCCCCCCCCCCGCTCATTCACTATAGTCTTCTCTCTGGGTTCCAAAGCTGTAGGCCAACCCCACCCATTACCACGCCCCCCCCCAACCTTATTTTGGGAGGGGACTTGGCTCTTAATTGCTTGGGAGGTGTTAGATTAAGTAAAGTTTTCTATGAGCATATAGTTAGTACTATTTGGGTAACATATAAAAACAATTCATTTTAATTTTGCGTATTTTCAATAATTTTTAAAGATTTATTGAGGCATAAGTTACATAAATTAAAATTCACACTATTTAGATGCAAAGTTCTATGATACTTGACAAATGTATTATATATAGTCATGCAATCTCGCCACAATCAAGATACTGAGCCTTTCTGTTACCCTAAAAATTTCCCTGGTGCTGCTTTGCTGTCAATCCTCTCCCTCCAGCCTAGAGAAACACTGATGAGATTTCTGTCTGGCTTTTATTTCTCTCCAATAATATTCTTAGACTAAAATTTTACTAGTTTGAGGCATAGAAAATGAAATGTAAGAAAGCTGTAAAAATTACACAGTTAAAATTCTGTGTCCTAGAACTTAATACTAATGGTCCTGAACAATTAAATTCTTAACAATAATACTTTGTACATGCCAGGAATTATGGTAAGAGCTTTGCATGTGTTATGATTATGTCACTTAATCAGCAAAATTGTATGTGAAGGGTCTTATTATTTTCTCACTAATACTTACTAGAAAATTTGTTCATGGTCATATAACTAGTAGGTAACTGAAAGTGGTCTGTCCTCCAAAATTTATAATCTGAAGTACTTCTTCATGAAATGACTCGTCACTTTTTTCTCTGTCTCTCTGTCACACACACACACACACACACACACACACACACACACACACACACAGCTCAACTCTTGCTTAATTGTTTTCTCTTTTTCCAATGTGCTCTTTTAACATTTTCCCCTTCTTTTTCAGTTGCATGTATTCTTTGGACTTTATTTTTGATAATGCTTCAGCTTATTTCCCTGAGTCCAACATTAGACTACAATATAATTATTTTTAATCTTTAATCTTCTTTTAGAGACTTAATCTTCTTTTTAGAGATTCCCTCTGATTCTCATTCCTTTACTCTGAATTGGCGCATCAACCTCCTTTATATTCTGTATGATCTGATAATCCATAACTGTATTCTCCCCATAAGTTATGTCACATAATTAATCAATTCAATTACTTTTCCTTATTACTGTCTTGATTTCAATTAAACTTTGCCTTTCCACTATTAGCTCCCTTCCTCATCCTTACTCTCAAATCCCATACCCCACCCCTTCAAGCGTTCATAAGGATGATAAAAAGCAACTCTGGATTTTCAAGTAACATGCTTTTCTTTAAAGTATAACCAAATTAAAATCCCCTTAGAATTATCTCCAATCTAGCATTATTCATGATAACTTACCCTCTTTCATATGAAACCCATATATGTTTCATTCCAATCTGTTTACATTACAATGTTGTTGTTGTTTTTAAAGATATAAAGGTATAGAGCTTCAAATGAAAAGACGTGATCTGAAAACAATCATAACATTTTTACCTAATGAATATTTAGTAAGTAGTGTGTACATGTTAATACTCACTAAAATAACTTGATTACTGACTTGGCTTTTGACATATGTACCCTTTCCTTTCAAGTCAAATGATTTTAAAAATGTATTTTTATCATAGCTATTATCCAGAGCTACACTTTATTCATCTCTCTGCAAATCTTATTTAAAACTCTCATTTGTCACCAACACTTAAATGTCTTTTCAGAAAAAATTTTTTACAGCAAAACTGATTCTCCTTTTCTGAACTTAAATGCCCTTACTTCTGTTTATTGATCTTAATTACATATGGTTCCTTTGCAGAGCTGGTTTCTCTGGTTTAGTTCAAATATCACCTCTTTGGACAAAACTTCCTAGATTATTCACCCCAGTTATACTAAGGATTTTTAACAGCACTTATAACTATATAAACTTGTTTAGTGATGATTTCCTTTCCCAAGAATATAATTTTTATTATGAAAAAGACCTTGTCTGTCTTAGTCAGTTATGCCTCCAGCATCGAGAATAAGGGCTGGTATATAATAAATATTTAGTAGATATTTGTCAAACAAATGCATTTTTAGGATGTAAAATACCTTTATGTCACTGGAATAAAAATTTCAGAAATAACCTAGCCTTAATATAAGCCAATAATGTTATATAATAGCTTAATATGTCATTATGATAACCGAGAATAATTTGAGTCTACTATAGTCAAATACAGATTATTTGGGTATCTTACAAGGATATTTAATAGTCTCTGCTTTGGATTTTTATCCCTATCTTAATAAAGACTCATTTTCATTATTTACACATTGAACCTAGAATTTACTATAATTCTGAGCACAAAATATATATTCAGGTGTTGGAAAATATTGAGAAAGAATTTGAATACTGAATAATTCATGATACGAATTAAAACCATTCTTTTGGCCATGTGCCAGACACTTTATGAAAAATTTCCCTCATCTTTAAAACAACCCTTTGGCCCTTAATGAGCTAAGTGGTAGCTCACAGTTTTTTGTTTATTTTCCCTTTTTCTTGGCATTTATTTTCTTACTCTGGAAATGGAAACTTTTTTATTTTGGCTGGTCATTGATTTTATTCTTCTTTTGATGGAAAGTAAACACACATACACACACACACACACACACACACACACACACACACACACACAATCAACTTTTTTACCGATGAGTAAACTGGAACTTGGAGAGATTAATATACCTAAGATCACATAGGCCTTTGAATTTCATACCTTACCTCTACACCAACATTGTTCTGTACAGGACCATAGAGAATAAAACACTACTTGTATTACTGTTCTTCAAAGGAAGCATGACTATTATTTTTTTAAAAGTACCTACTATTAAGTAGTTTGTCTTGTTTCTGGTGCTACAAACTGGTCAATAAGTATAGTCCAATGCCCAGCACTATGATTAAAATTGTTTTTTACTATTTTTAAACAATTCTAATGATGGGTATGTTACCTAAACCTCGTAGTAGTTCATTGTTTATAGATCATTGATATATTAAATTTAAATTCAATAGCCTACTGCAAAACATAGGATTTTGCTAAAAACAAGAATAAATTGTAAGTAAAGAACTAAATAAGATGTTCATTGCAGCTTTATTTACGGTGGACAAGATATGGAAACCAACGTGTCCCTCAATAGCTGATTGGATAAAGAAGATGTGGTATATATCCACAATGGAATATGACTCTGCCATAAGAAAAGATGAAATAGTGCCATTTGCAACAAAATGAACGGCTCTTGAGATTATTATGGTAAGCAAAATAAGTCAGACAGAAAAAGTCAAGAACCATATGATTTAACTGATATGTGGGACAAGACAAACAAAGAAACAAAGACTCATTGACACAGACAATAGTTTAGTGGTTACCAGAGGGGAAGGAGAGAAAGGGGGTGGTAGATGAGGGTAAACGGGGTCAAATATATGATAATGGAAGGAGAACTCGACTCTAGGTGATGAACAGAGAATGTAATGTATAGATGATGTATTATAGAAATGTACACTTGACGCCTATATAATTTTACTAACCACTGTCGCTCCAATAAATTTTAATTTTAAAAAAAGAGCTACATAAGTAGATCTGTCTGATAAAATCATCTTTTGGTATAATTTGTTTTAGCAGCATAATTAATAAGAGCTACCAGTTTTGTATTACCTAGTATGGACAAAGTCTGTGGTAAGTTCTTTTACAGATATTATCACTTTCAATTTTTTTCAAATTACAAAAAATATATAAGTAATTATTGGTAATTTCTGTTAATAAAATTATTTGATGAGATGGTTGTATATGTATCATATTATTTAGCCACTCCCTCATTATTTAACTTGCATGGTAGCATATTTTTCATTACTACAAATAATGCTTTATTAAAACTTTTGTACATGAGTACATTTTTATCTGAATCTCTATTTTCACCAGGTCCAAAGTCTCTGAATGTTTTTAAGGCTCTTGATTTATATTGAAAAATTGCTTTTTAGAAAAATTACATGATATTATGCTGCCAGTTTTCCTCTCTACTCTCACCAGCATTAAAATGTTGTTTTTTAAATAGGTAAAACATAGAATCGATTTTAGGAAAATGTCACATATTTGGTTATGATTCAAATAAATATTTTTATACTTACTGATCATTAAATTTCTTACTTAGTGAAATGCCTGTACATGTGTTTTGCCCATTTTTCTACTACGATTTTGTAGAATATATGTTTTTATTTGTCAAAGTGACTCAGGTGTTAAGACTCTGAATACTGGTTGAGTTGCTGCAAATATGTTTCCAGTTGGTTACTTGACTTATAATTTGTTTATGGCAATTTTCATATTCTGAAGTTTATATTTGTGACATTGTGGTCAAGTCTCCTTTTTAATTTTTTCATTGCTTTTATTCTTAGAAAGGCTTTCTTTTTTCAGAGAAAAGTTCTTTCATGCTTTCATTAAAACATAATTAACCCCTTAATCTAATTGGAGTTTATTTTGTTCAATAGGAAGAGTTAAGCAAGCAGGCCAAAGTCACATCCCTGGTGGAGACAGAACCTGGATTAAAATGTAGACCTATCTGATTTCAAAGTTCTTGCTGTTTCTATGCAACTCTGTTGCCTCAGAAATGCTAAAGCTCAACAGTACAGGTGCAGCAGTACTCATGCAGCTTTGTATGACAGCTACCTCCTCAACTGTCAGCCACAAACCAGTATAAGATATTTATAATGCAGATAACAAAAATAATTAATTCTATATCATAGAATGCCTACACATCAAAATGCATAGCTATAATACAGTTGATCCAAAATAAAAATAGTTTTTTTAAGTATTTTGTAAATAAAAATACCTTCACTTATATATGCTTAGTATGCACCAGACACTGTTTTTAGGTGAGTTACATATTGTATATTAACTAATTTAATCCTTACAATAACTCTTTGAGGTAGTAGTATTACTATCCTTGTTTTACAGATGAGGAATCTGAGGCACTGGGAGAAAGTAACTTTCTCCCAGGAAGTAAGTGTAAGTGGTGGGACTCATCAGGCAGTCTGGTTCCCGAGTCTGTGCTCTAATATTGCTTCTCAGACTAACACTTCTTACAGGAACAAATATTTTGCCCCTTAGTTGACATTTTTAGGAAAGAGAGGTAAGGTAGACAATAGGCCTAGATAATATTGAATGTTATAGTATTACCAGCACATGAATAATGTTTAGAGAATTTAATAGTTATGCTTTAGATTCAGGATGCATCTTCTAACAGGAATGGAATTTTGTATTCATAAAGAATTAAAAAACAATGCATTCCAAATCCTCATTTTAAATATGAGATAGTGAACCCAAAGACATTAAATTATGTGTCTAGGATCACATACCTCAATAGCAAGATTAGGGCTAAAATGAGGTCTCTTAATAATCTTTCCAATTTCCTCCGCACCACCCACACAAGAAAGAAATGCTCAAGGCCATATTTATTCCATGTTCAGGTATTCCTACTATTTCAAGTTCCCAAAACTTTCTTAATTCTCTTCTCTTATATTTCAGTATTAATTGACTTTAGAGAATTAAGCTTAAGTATTTTACTTTACCAATAGGAGCTTTCCTCTAAGATGTGATATGTTTTTATATATAAGAACACATATATTTCATTTGTGATTTTTTTGGTTGAAATATCAAAATATTACTTAAAATGTTAAGCTTATACTTATATAAAATATTCTTCTAAGCTACTGTGTCTCTTGTAACATCTAAGCTATCTGGCACAGTACAGAACATAGAATTAACATCTCATACCTTCTTATGAGCTGAGATTTATATCTTCTAGTAAGAATTCCATGTATTAGGGTTATGATCATCAAGCAACTCTGAGTATCTGTGTTTTTAGACTTTCACCAATAAGATTGGGTTTATTAAATATTGCATGTAATCAATGTACAGAGAATATCTCTAACATGGGTAAAATGTGTGATATGATTCATAATAAAATCAATACCTGAAAGATGTTGGGAAATTTCAGTAATAGCTTATCTGTGCATTTATATGTGTACATATATACACACGTTAAATTTCCCCTAAAATGAACCTTAGTTCTCATTGCCTTTTAGAATGTAACACAAGTAGAACAAAATGTCAAGTGAAAGCACATCGCACTCAAAATATGGTATATATGTCAAGCAAATCTGGTAAGAATTGAAGTGCAAGTTTGAAATAATACATGTCAATGGTCAATATTCAGAATAATCAGAGAAATAAAACAAAAAGAGGAACTGTTTTCATGCTAAAAAGA
Source organism: Rhinolophus sinicus (assembly GCF_057876585.1). Classification (NCBI taxonomy): domain Eukaryota; kingdom Metazoa; phylum Chordata; class Mammalia; order Chiroptera; family Rhinolophidae; genus Rhinolophus; species Rhinolophus sinicus. The sequence goes on from NC_142506.1 coordinate 27,675,239, forward strand.
ATACTGCAATAGTACTAATTTTGAAAATTTTCCTTTACAGGAAAAATTCCTTAACAGGAAGCGAAGTAATAATTTTCTTAAGAATTCTATGCTGTTAACTAAACTTATTGTGGTAATCACTTCACAATATATACATATTCAAATCATTATGTTGCGTACCTTAAACTAATACAATGTTGTATGTCAATTATAACTATAAAAGCTGGAAAATTTTTTTTAAATGTAAAAACATTTTTAAAGAATTAGAATTACAACACAAAATATAAGTTACTTATTCCTAATTGTATTTTAATTAAGCAGTCTTTGAAATCTTAAGCTTTGAATTGTTAAGCTTTTCAAATTAATGTTAGTACATGGTAGACCAATGGACGAGTCTAAAAAGTAATTTTTTAACATATTTTATAAAACTCTTGATGTAGCACAGATTCAACTGTGATAATAATGTAATAATTAGTTAACATTATAATATAATTGGTATTATAACATACTAATAATTTAATCTAAGAAATTAGTAAAAAAGTATTGCTCACAAAAATCTTTTGTTTTTGAGATCTCCTTATGAATAAGACTTATATATTACACAGCATTAAGATCATCAGATGCTTTAGCCCAGGTCTGGAAGTAATTTTGAAAACATTTGTAGTTGAAACTTGAACTCAAAAACATGAACAGATTTTGTTTTATGAAACTTACCAAACAGTGTTTTTAAAATCTCTTTTGTATCATTAGCTCCTTTCAAATGGTCTCTAAGACTTGTTTTACAATTATCTAAAAAAATAAAATTGTCATATGCAATTTCATAAGAGTAAGAAGAAAACGTGTAAATCTTTTATTTTTAAATATTCTAATATAGTATGCATTTTAAAGAACATCTACATAATATTTGAGGAATAGAATACAGAAAGTAACAGTAATATGCAGATCTTCTTCAGTTGTTATCAGAGGGAAGTGGAAATAATTTTGCCCTCTCTATGTAGAGAAGGGAAAAATCTTTATTTTGATTTTCTTCCTTTCTTTCTCTATGAGGTTTACTCAGGAGGTTCTCATGTTCCACTCTTCCTAATTTTAATCAAGTATTCATTTGTGGTAGTTATTCTCACAGCTACATATTTTTCAAGTGTTTGGAACTGGTAGGAAACTGGAAGGTTGAGAAGGAGATTCAGAATGTAAGTTCAGAGATTTGTAAGCTTAATTTTGGTAATAAGAAGGAATAACCTCCGGAAAACTATAAATCTTAATAAAACTCACTACTTCTCATTTAAAAGAAACCTGATTATGATTTGCCAGAGATGAAATAAATGGTTTTTTTTGCTCCTTCAAAATGTGTGATCAACTCCATTCCTCCATTCATTGTGTAGAATTATGTTGCAGTGACTACACTTGGACCTATTAACACAAATGAAGGTTCTATGATTGTGATATAAAACATTAACATACACTTCTAATATGTCAGGGAAATGATAAGCCTTATAAAATTACTTTTCCATCACATTTTGGGTTGAGTTATTAATAGGTGGTGCTGATAAAGTAAAATGCCAACTTACATATTCATATTAGAGATATGAATGACAGGTTAATAAAGATATTACATTTTATTGGTTGCATACTCCAGTAAGTTTTTGAAAAGCCTTAACTTCAATTTAACTTTTATTAATCTAGTGAAATCCATCCTGAATTGCTTGTTACAAAATTTACTGTTTTCTCTTCAACTATTATTTCCATTTTCTCTGAAGCTTTTTATTACCTTCTCTATCCTTCTCTCTTTACTCTTATTTCCTTTGAAACGGAATGCGTTAGTCTTCATTTGTCTCTACGCTTAAGATAGGGTGTGGAATCCTAAGCTCAGTGCTAGTTAATACAGACCACGTCTCAACCTACAGTATTAGGGGTCTACAACTAGAACTGAGCAAATTCACTCTTCAGCCTCCTCACACCTGGAGGAAAGAAAGTGTTACGGAGTTATAGCTACAACTGCAGTTTTAAAGTGTACACTAAGAAAAACTTCAAATTATGTTTAGTTAATAATTAGAAGTAATTTAGGACCTAATATTTGAATACAATAAAATTCTCTTCCCTCCATAAATTTAACCATTTCACATATGTCCTAGATATCATTTATGTTTTTCTCAAGAAAGGTTGCTTCCATGATTAATCTTCTCTTCCCAATCTTCAAACTCCCTTAACTAAGTACCTTCCCTTTGCCTTTTTTGAAAATTAAATTTATTGGGTGACATTGGTTAGTAAAATTACATAGGTTTCAAGTGTACGATTCTATAATACATCATCTATATATTGCCGTATGTGTTCACCACCCAGAGTCAGTTCTTCTACCATCTCCCTGCCTCCCTTACCCTCTGGTAACCACTCAACTGTTGTCCCTTTGCCTTTATGCATATCATGAAGATTCCTTTGTTCAGACTGCGGAGTTCACTCTCCCCAAGCTAAGCTTAAATTTCTTATGTTTCTCCTTGTTTTCTCCTATAGCAAATTAAGTAGTTGATTCCTCCCCCTTCCTAGCACCTATTATTTTTTTTAAATCACTCCATCAACTGTATCTATCCCGAGCTTCTTTCTCTAATGTTTCCCACATTGCTTAGAGACATCCTAGTCTTTTCCATGTGGATTCTGAAACCTGATTCCTTTTACTTATATCTTAAACATCCTCAACATCATCACAGCATGTTCATTTCATCTCAGCTTGAATGAAAAGTTGACCTTCCACAAGAATATTAACTCCCTCAGAAACGTTTTCAGTGGCAACTGCTCAAAATCCTATATTTGAAATACTACAGAAGCCTGAAAGTGGTATCAGCATTTTTCTAGGTCTGCGTTGCTATTCCCACATGCTTACTTTTCAAATTTCATGCAAAATCTACTCATTTTATGTCCATACCAGTATACTTCCTTGTTATTTTCTACTTCCCAGGCAATTTTCTTCATCCATTTTCTATCAACTTTACGTTTTTAGTGACTTCATGTATAAAAATCCTAGCATCAAAGTATGTTGCTTTCCTTGCTTTCCCACATACTATTCTCCATCTCAGAAACCCACTCCCAGGGACAAACCCTGAATCTTTACATTATTTGGGATTGTCTAACACCTGAAAATTCTAAACATTGTTAAATCAATCTCTGAAAATAACTTTCCCACCGGCTTCCATTAGCTTTCAATATCTCCAAAAGTTCCAGTTCTTTCATTGAAGCCCTTCTCTCCCAGTTCATGAAAAACTGAATCTAAACATGATTTAACTAGACCGTATGATTTAATGTGACTAGCATCTTCCCTAAACTATCTTGGACATCACTTCAATCACTTTCCTTGCCAGCCACACTCAGCAGCCTTATCCTCTGCTTCTTACCACTGTGACTGCCCACAAACTTCCACCCTTAGATCCTGGCATCACAAATTTAAGCCCTTCATGTAAACTGTCACCATTCTATGCATCTCTGGTGAGCTTCCTCTCCCATCCCCCATGGTAACTACTCTTAAGTTCATAGTTTTTCAAGGCATCAAGAAGCTTGTTCACATTCATCTTCATTTTTTAAAAAATTAAAGTTTATTGGGGTGACAATTGTTAGTGAAGTTACATAGGTTCATCATCTATATATCACATTGTGTGCTCACCACCCAGAGTCAGTTCTCTTCCCATCACCATATATTTGACCCCATTTATTCTCATCTACCACAACCCCCTCTCCGCTTACCCTCTGCTAAACCACTAAACTATTGTCTGTGTCTATGAGTTTTTGTTTCTTCATTTGTCTGTCTTGTTCTTTTATTATTTTCAGTTTTATATACCACATATCAGTGAAATCATATGGTTCTCGACTTTCTCTATCTGACTTATTTCGCTTAGCATAATAATCTCAAGATCGATCCTATTTATTTATTTACTTATTTATTTATTTTATTTCTTTTTTTCCTTTTAGATTTCATTTACCTTCTCTTCAAAGTGGCTTTCACCATCCACAACTTCACTGAAACCAATCAGGCATAGATCGTTATTGATTAGTGTTATCATTTGACAACGAATTATTCTTTCTATGGAATTTTTCTCTGTTGAGTATACCTTCCTCAAAACACTTTCCTTCCTTGAATTCTGCTTTTTTCTGGATATTTTACTGCCTTTGAATGGTTCTTTCCAACATTGTTTTCTGGCTCTTGTTCTCCCATACACTCTTTAAATGTAAATAAATGTTGGTGGTCTCAGAATTCTGATGCTTGGCACTCTGTGTGTTCTTCATTGATTCTGGCAATTTCATTCATTCCTATGTAACCAGTTAAATGCTGATACTCAAATCTATATTTCTAGTTCAGATTTCTCTCCTGAATTCCAGATCCATATATTAGATACCAATTTCTAATAAATATCACCTTTATTAGTTACACCTGAATTTCCCAAAGGAACCTTAAACTCAACCCATTCCCCAATCTGAACTTATTTTTTGCCCTAAAACTTGTTCAACATATATTCCCTATCTTGATAAAATGTACCACTATGTATTCAAACACGTCACCAGATATTATCTTATTCCTTTTCCTGCATTGATAATATTCAATCAGTAACTAAATCTTATAGATTCTACACCTTTAAATAACTTCTCATGTACCAATTGCTTCCATTGATACCATAATTCAGCCCATCATCACCTTTTAACTGATTGATGCAACATCCTCGTAAATGATATTTCTGCTTGTATTGTTCCAGTACATTTTTTACAGAGCTTCTAAGTAATCTTTCCAGAAACAAATATCTGCTCTTGTTCCTCACTTAGTTTACATGTTCAATAATCTACACCATCTTCAGAAACACTGCACTGCCTACTTTTGCCTAAACTTGTTTGAATCATTTTGTCTATATTGTTTTCTCTACCTGAAATGCTCTCTACACATGAGGCCTCTTTCTAGTTTTTAACATTCAATTTAAGGGTCATATTTACTATGAAGTGTTTCTTGAAATAATGTTAACCCTTCTCAGGTGGAAAACAATCATACCCTCCTTTGTGATTCCATTGTATTCTGTATGTATAGATTTCTAATAGTACCTGTAATATTATTGTGTTTACTTGTAAGACCCACACTAGAAAAAGCCCACAAGGATAGAGGGCTATTTTGTATTTTTTATTATTTCCAGCACCTAGAACAGTCCCACACAGCATGTGCTTAATAAATGAGCGTTGAATGAATGTTCATGTTTTACTTCTTCCATGAAGCCTTTTCTGGCCATCTAGTTAAAATAATTTTACTTAACTTTATAGCTTTGTGAAACATATTGCTAGCCATACATATTGGCACATAAACATAACATGTTACCCACATATTTTAATTCCTCGGTGATATTGATAACTTGTTTAGGGCACGTATTAGTTCTTTAGTATTTTCCAGAGTCCAGTACATTGCTGAACCCATGATAGAAATAGAAGTTTTTGAATTATGTAAAAAAACAGTTGAAAACAAGTTTTAAGTCTAAAATAAGTTGAAAAACAAATTATAATTAATTTAATATAATCTAGCAAATATATATATATATATATATATATATATATATATATATATATATGCTCTGAACTTAGTTACCTGGTTATGGAAAAAATTATACACATACAAATTATATAATAATTAATCATTTTATATTTATCCATCTAATTGCAGCAGTTGCTATTAAAAGTTGAATGTAAAATTGCCTAAAATGAAAATACCTGCAAGTTTAACATTTTGTTATATTAGAGGAGAATGAAAAATTATGAAATAAATAAAAAGAGTAAAAATTTTCTAAGACAAGTTAGATAAATGAAAAAGTAACAAAGAAAAGCAGTAGAAGAGACAGACCTGCATGTCTTCTCCTTGTGGTGTCCACTTCTTCTGTGATCACATCGTATAATGGACAGACATAGACAAAGGAGATGGGTGTGAGTGGATGTACTCAAAAGGTAAAAAGTGACACTGAAGGAAAGGGCCCCAAATCATTTTGAGAAAGAATCCTGTGCATAGTGGTAGGGAAAATATAATCAAATACACACCATATTAAAAAAAAAAAAAGAAGAAGAATACAGAAGAACTGATGGTGAATTGGTTAAGATATCATGGGTTAGCAGAATCAGAAAAATAAAGTTAGTATAGGAAAAAAAGAGGATTCAGAAGTTTACAATTATTTGTAGACAGCCAATCCTGAACATGCTGAAGAAAGATATCATTAGTAAAAACCTTGTTACTTGTATGACCATGTTTTTCAAGACATCACTGAGTCCATCTAACATGTGTTAAATGCTTTCAGAATTTTTCAGTTATCATCTAAAGAAAATAATTTAATTGAAACATCTTCAAAAGAAGCAATAAAAGTAGTTCCAACATTTCCTTTTAAGCTTCAGTGCATGTAAGAAAATAAAGTATGGCCATCAGGCCAATATTTCATTGAATCACTTCAGTACAGCAAAATATTAGCATAAAAATATTATGGAGAGTAACAAAATAATAAAATTCATTATAAGGAGAGTAGCTGAAATATATGGCTTTATTTAAATATTAAAAATTCAAATTAACCTTCAATTTAGGCAAATTGTCTTTGATTGCATTCCTTATAATGTTTATTTATTAAGAAAGTTCTTACAGACGCCACATGATGTTTCTATCAAATGTGCCCATCCAAATCCAACATCTGCTGTGACAGGTATGGCACACATTTTGGAAACACTTCTTTCCTCATTGCCATTAGAAAAGTTCAATAGACATGTTATAAAGTGATTGAAAGCAGGAAATATCTGCTAAACTCAGGATTCAAAGAAAGAATTTCTTCCAAAGATATGAGTTAGTATTAGTATGACTGACACAGGTTAACAATGTAACACAAAACCAAAAATCCTATTTTAATTACCTACTTAGCATTGAATCCGGTACCACAAAATATATAAATGAAAACACCACATTCACTTCTGCAATGGTTGTATCACAGTTTTTGAATGATTTATAGAAAGACATATTATTATCTCAAACTACACTTGGAATATTGACATATGGAAATTATAACTCTTGAGAACATTCTTTCCTGTAACAACAAATTTATCTCTTTTCCTGAGTAGTGAGAAAATGAAATCTTGCCATTAGGAAAAAAGTGCTAATATGACCAAACTTTTTTGTTAGGAAAAAGAGAAATCCTAGTATGAATTCTAGAGAATTGAAAAAGTTATGTATGAGCCATTTTGAAACTTAACAATGTCATTTTGATTATTATACAAGCACATCTTTGACCTATTCAAAATCAGACACTAAATCTCATCATAATTATACCACCAACCAGACTGCTAATAGAATTGACCACTAGAAAAGTACTGTGCTCCTGAATGGATTCATACATTTGCCATATTTTCTTTTCCCTTCCCAGTCCACCCATTTCTCAAAGAAAAGACAGAAAAGTCAGAGTATATTAATATCGTAGGTAAGGTGAATTGCATCATATTTGCATTATTCATTCTATGCAAAATTTCCTTATATATGTTTATCATACTGCTAAAATAGTTTCCTTGCATGTTAAAAAGAAATCAGTACACATTGAATTAAAAAACTACTTAAGTATATTCCATCTCTAAGAAAACACTTAATTTTTTTTGCAGAAAACATAAAAACAAACAAATGACGCTTTTTCTTTACTTAGTATTTTCCCGTATCTTAGATTATTTTATAATGGCATTGCGGCAAGTTTTTCATGTTATACAGATTCAAAACTCTTCTTAAACCCATTCATTAATTTATTATAGAGACTAACTGAGACACATAGAGTTCAAGTGACTTACCCAAGGTCACACAACAAGTTCAGTGGCAGAACCAGAAATAGAACATAGGTCTCCTGATTGATTACCAGGTCAATTTTCGTTTTACTAGATGCTAAATGACCCAATAAAAACATGTGAAATAAAAAGTCAAACAAGGAAAAACCAAAGAATCTTCTTTTGGTGACACCTAACTGGATATATCTATTATATAGTACTTAACTAGAATTTTTTTTAAAGAGTATGTGGCAAAATGATGCAAGTATTATAGTTCAGTAATGCTTTTACTTTTGTTAGAAATATGGTAACACTTGTCTTAGCACCAATAATTTAATATTTTTAAAGAAAATTATACAAAATTTATATTACATAAGGATAAAAATGAAAGATTTTGGCAATGATCTCACTACTAAGTGCCATTAAATCATTTTTCCATCATTTCTTTGAATGTGAGCCATTAAAAAATAGATCATAACTAGTATTATATAAAAATCATTTAACTTTAATTATAAGACAGAATTTTCATTTAAATAATAAAATCTCAATGTGTAACTTACAGTTTTACCATACATATTTAAAAATTTTTTTTTTGGCTTTCTTGTCTTCCTTGTTACTGTTTTTTATTATATATGATTTGTTTTAAAACAGCCTCATGCCTCATTTTGAAAGAGAAACAAATATCATTTAAACAGCCATGTCTTATTTAAATGGTAATAAACTATAAATTCTTATTTCACAGATATTATAATGGATTGCAGACTTCAGTGCACCTTTAAGAAGCTAAGAGTACCCCTTCCACTCTTCCTATCTCCCTACTTTTCCTTTAATCATTACTTTGCCACAAATATTCTACTTTGCAGTGCTGTTAATGGCAGTTCTAACGAGAACTCTTTCCAATGGTTCATTTAACCAATAACCAGTAAGAGTGATTAAGGATAGTAAAAGTATACCGTCTCTTAGGTGTCCATACTGTCACAATTATGGCTGAATCTTAAAATTATAAAGAGAATGTACAGTATTTTTTTAGTTCATTCCCTCATTTGAACAAAAAAGAAATAAAATATTTTCATATATTGCACTGTAATAGATGACATTTATAAAACATAATGAATAGAAATTATTTTTCAACAAATATTTTTAAATTTAAGGTACGAACAAGGTACAAACTATAAAAAGAATGGGCTTTTAATCAAGCAAAATAGTACTATACATATATAGTTGTCTGTATTGGTTTTTAAAATAAAAAATCTACTGAAGATAAATAGTTACATAAAATAATCACTTACATTAACGTATTTGGTAGAAAAAGTAAGTTCATGAGAATGAATATTATGTCAGATTTTATGTAATATTTTGTACAAATCAAAAAGTTTTCCCTTGCCAATATAAATAGTATTAACTATTATATTTAAACCAAACACATCTAAAGCTCAAACAAAACAATAATCTGTAATCACATCAATTAAAAAAGGCATACACCTGGGGCCTGTTTACCCATGAATGCAGTTTTTAACAAAGGTGTATAATATCGATTTGAAACTTTGTTGATTACCTAATGTTCTCATTTATCAACATTATGACAGATACAATATTGGTCCTATTATCAGATTTAATTGTACTTGAGTAAACATATGTTCTATAGACGTAAGCATTTTGTTTAAAAGGTTCCTGACAATGAAAGAGAGGTCTCAAAACTTTAAGTGTATACTTAAACTTCTACATAATTAAAAGCTGATCATATTATGAACGCTTTTTAAAGGTCATAGGAGTCTTAGAATGTTTACTTTGGGAACAGGAGAGATACCTTTCAAAATGAAGCCTAAATAAGCATCTACTTAGTAAAAGTCTCAATGATATAAAGATTTGGCTAGACCTAGAATATAAAAATAAAATGCTTTCCAAGTTTGCTGATTTCAAACTAAAACTTCTCCACTGACAAAAATCTGTTGAAAAATATCTCAATTCAAGTGATTTGAATTTATTTTTAAAACTAATTATTACTCTCCATACTTTTGTCAACACTGTAAAATTACTGAACTCTTAGAATAAATTCTACCTATTAACATAGGTAAAGGGAGAAATCTCTAAAAAAATTTCACTATTTTTAATGCTCACCAAGAAATGTTAATTTTTCAAACGTGTTCTTTCTTATTCACAGCTGTGTTTTGCTGATTCTATCCTTGAAGTCTGATACGAAATGCAATTTTAAATGCAGAAGAAAAGTATACTTACAGTACGTATTGAGTCAATTTAAAATAATGCATTTTCAAATTATAGCAGGCTATCATAAAAAAGACAGTCACTTAAGTACAGTCTCGACCTCATAAACTTAAATGTATGTTCAGAGGTAACTGAACTAATTTTAAGTGAGCAATTAAACGCATAAATCATGAATTTCCCCTTATTTACAGGAAAGCATGCTTGTTAACAAAGAATGCTGTATTTACGTCCTAGGGTGACAGTAGTATTAAACTACAAAATTTCATCAGTTGATTTGTGTTGTATAAAATATTTACTTGTTTTACATCACCTTTTTTTCTGTCAAAAATAAAAATTCATTCTACAACAAATCAGAAATAGTTAGAAATTACCAACTGGCTAATATTGAACAAGAACAACCCTAATTCTTTTTTCCAGACTAGATGAATTTGATTAGCATCTAATTAGAAGACTAATTTAAAATATTGATTTAGACTGAAATAATTGTTTCTAATTTTAAGATATATCAAAGTATTCAAGAATAAAAGAAAACAAAAGTCCATCACATCAAAAAACTCAAGAAAAAAATTTAAAGTATAAAATTCACTAACAAAATCATCTTCGAATATTTACTTTTTCTTTAAGATAAGTTTGACAAAGCATAATTTCAAAGGTACAACTAAGGAACATTATCCCTACCTTCATCACAATTACAGATCCATAAAGAATACAACATGGAAATGTCCATGTTGGAAAAAAATTAAAGGTCAATATATTAACTAAATAATATAATGGTAAAACTAGGCACTTATGCACACAAGGTGTTATAGTAAGTGGTAAAACATAACTTGTTACTTCGAATATTTTCAATTTCTAAATACCTGACAATCATACAGTAACCCAGGAAAATGTTTCATTGCCCTCAATTTTCCAGAAAAACGTATTTTCCAGATAAGATACAGCAAGGTAAGTAACATTGTCATGGTTTTAGGGTAAATACAATAAGGATAGTTAAGTCAATTCAAGATTTTCCTAGATATAATACAACTTACACTTAGAAAATAACAAATCAAGGCAGATAATCCTTTCATAAATATAATCAATTAATTATTAAACACATTGGAAATCATTTAAATTAATCTGAAAGTAGATTCTGAAGTATTTAATTCTAAGAGTTTCTCATTTTAGAGGAACTGAGAAAATGTATCAATTCTAAACATTCATTCAGTCTAACTGAAGTTAGCTTTCTCACCAGACGTTTTTTGGGACGAGTTTAAGGAAAATATGAGATAAAATAATTTATGTACAAATATGCTCTTTTCTGATATATTTCTATTACTATAAGAACAGAAAACTCACAAATTCATAATTATAATAAAGTTCAATAGATTAAAGTTTGTTTGCAATGTTTAACATAATTGAAATTTAATAACTGCATTATTATATACCGTAGTATTCTAGGTTAGAATCAGATTGCTCATTGGAAAAAAATGAACAACAGACTTTCCCTGCCTATATATCCTTGATTTGCATTAAGAATGTTTTCTTAACTTTATAGCCTAAACAAAATCTAATCTACAGTTCACATGAGGAAGACATTTAGTGATTTACTCCAAACATTATCTATAAAACTTGTGATGTAAAATCACTTGATTTTAAAGAAGTGTATATTTTACATTCACACCAAAGATATTAATATGAGAAATATTATTTTCCCTGGTGATCTTCATCTATACTTCTGTGAATTAAGTTAGAGATACTGAAAACAAATCACCCCTTTTACTGATAATCCTCTTAGGACAGCCTAATTCAGAGATGTCAAGAATTTTCTTTAAAAAAAACACCTAGTCCAAAACCTATAAAGCTCATACAAGCATTTAACTCATTTTCTAGTCCATATAATGGCACTTAGCCCTTCAGTTCTACAATCTTATATTTAAAATAAAAATTTCAAGCGATAGTTTTTATTGTTAGTATACATACTAAAAATGGCAAAATTCCCAGGTATTGTTCTTGCACACACTTTCATTTAAAAGATAACAATGTACGCTATTGATACACAGCCAACTTTTCATCTCAGGTTTGGGTTTAAGTCCACCCAAATGTTGTCTAATACCACAAGTTTACTACAGTAATCCTCTGATGAAAATCTTTGACAATTAATGAAAGATAATCTCTTAGGTCTAGTGAATAAAAATTATGTGTTAAAAACTGATGACAGTTAATAGATTATTAATATCATAGATGTACTTAGGTATAAAATAATGACTCTAAACATGTCTCTGTAAAGCCCAAGCTCATAAACATGTTATTAAAATGTTATTACCCCCACCTCATATCTTACTATTTTCGTCTCATTTTATCACTTCAAAGTTTCAATAATTAAAAATGTTCTCTACATATCCTACCTTTTTTTTAGAAAAAACAAAAATATTTATGGAAAACTGAAATTTAACATAGCATTCACTGCCTTAGCACATTGCATACTTACTCATGATATTTGGGGTTTGAATATCCAGAAATTTCCTAGTATATAGAAAAATGCACAATTGCCAAAATAGAAAAATGTATTAACATTTTAAACCATGACATTAAGGCACTCTAATTGCATTAATCTTCCTCTATTAAACACATAGTTTATATTCAATTAGAGGGTTTAGGCGATAAAAAAATATATGCTACATACAAGAATACACAAATTAACCAAATTTAAAGATCTTTAAGATTTTGTTTGTGAGATTTTAAAATATTTTTAGCCGCATTGCATTGGTTCATGATTTTAATATACAATATAATTCATTTACATATATATATATGGCCACAAATATGTTCACATAATCAGACATGAGGGCAAAAAAGACAAATAAATAATAGTTTATGACCAAAGATAATCCACATCACACAGTATAGAAGGGCAGATTATCACAGTGATAGTATTTGTTATATAAATCATAACATAAAACTAATTTTATACATACTATTTACTTTTTAAAATCCCCTTAAATATACTAACATATAATCATAATATACCATTACTTCCCAAATGAACTAAGTGATTCTTAATCAAAGATTTGAAAAAACACGTAAGATCTTTTTTTACAACTTCATGAATATATTTAAAATCCCAATATGAAATACAATTTATTTTGATTACATTTTAGTATATAACTGTTTTACTAAAAGAGAATTCACAGACTATGCCATTTGCACTATGGCATTTGTCCTTGCTCTTCAGACTTACGTAATGCAATACACTTTTCTCAAAGCACCCTATTCTCCTTAATAGCACCATCACAACTGTAATAACTCAGTCATCAGTATAATTATGTTTAAGTTGTGCATATTTGTCAGAATGTAAGCTTGCTCTATGAGGGCAATCGCTGCATCTATCTTATTCACACCTATAACTCAGGGTCAACCACACTGCCTGGCATACAACAGGATAGCAATGAATACTTGTTAATAGTTTAATTTATACATTGATGTATTTTAAAATATTGGTTTTAGAGATCTAACAGGAAATGAGTCAGCACATAAAAATACATTAACACTCTAACTATAGACACACATCCATTTAAAAGATATTATCAAAAACTCTATTTGTATTTTAAAATTTTGAATACAATTTTCAATGTACTCTCATTCAATTACTGATTAAAAGTAGTACTGATTATTCAGTTAATTGATTATCTTTGTACTTTGTTTCTCTTCCTTTTACTCCTGGTTCAAGTTTTTGTCTTCTACTTAATCATTTCTCTCCAAAAAAGAGAAGAAAGAGAGTGGAAAATAAAACCATTTCATTTCAACTCATTGGTGAAATTAATAGTCTGAAGAGACTCTTTATTGAAATCACATACTATGCTTTCATTCCTTGTTTTTGTTGGCAATATTTTTAGCTTCAGAAATTGTAAATAAATAATTACCAGTATATGGTATAATACCTCAATAGCATTTGCAATGAAAAACAAGGAATGACCTACAAACACAAACTTTAAATAATATATTGATGTTTCTATAGTACGTTTTAGGAAAGCAAGTACCTCTTCATTAAAAAACTAATTTGAGTTAAAACAACCAAACATACAAATGATCATTTGTGCTTATATTACTCAATTGTTTTCCTAAAGAAGTAATCTTAATAATAAAATAATTGTTCTTATTTCCAAAATATGTAGAATTAGTTTTCTAAATAAATCTTGAAATAAAGTGTTCACCACTCTAATTTAAATAGGCTTTGCACACTATAAAGTTCACACCAAAATGAGAAAAATGAGGTACAACAAGCACACACGTATTTAAAAAGCATGAAATGCAATGCTTATCGTCTCATGCTTTCAGTGGTTTTCCAAACCCTGACAAACCTGGCTCAGATTGGTGTTTCTTTTTCGGCAATGGTATGTCATCAATTATTGTACCATTCACCTTTTTCTGTTGGTCTTCCCATGTAACTTCTAGTATAAATAAAAAAAAAGACAATAATAATCAGAGCTTCTCAGAAACATTAGATCATGTTCATAATGAGAACTTGAAAGTACTATATTTCAGGGGTGCCTCTCTCTCTCTCTCTCTCTCTCAATAAGATTATTTTCCCCTAAATTCTCCCATAAATTTTCAGTAATAAATAATTAATGTTTTAAATATAGGAATGTGATATTTGAATTTTTAAAAATAGATCTCAAAAATCCAAAGCACTAAAACTCACTGCCGGTAAATTCCAAAATTTATTATCAATAAAATGAATGGGGCCACAGTATGTATGACCGAAATGATAATTCAAATGGTTTGACAACTAAGTTTTTCCTTAGTCGCTATCAAATAATATTAATTTGTTTTAGAAATAAACATTTTGTTAAGCATTGTTTTTTAGCGGTGAAATGAAATATCTAAGTGAAATCAAAATATAGAATTGTTATACATATCAAGAGAAAATCCATAATTAGATATTAATAATATGATAAGATAAAATGGCTATTTATTTTACTACATATTTAGTACTTTTATTAAAGGACAGAAAGATTTATGTGCTATGAGATATGATTTCAATAAGAATTAGTAACAGTTTGGTATCATTGAATATGAGTTACCTGGCTTATCTAACATTATTAGAATTATCTGTAGTGTGGTATCATATTGATTCATTCAACAAATATATATTTATTGCCTATCGTAATCTAGGGATATCTAGGAACTGGGGATGTAATAACAAACAAAACAGACAACAACCCATGCTCTCATTAAGTTTATAGTCTAGTGTGAAAAATAGACTATAAACAAGATAAATGAGAAAAATATTTTGTGACTTAGATATTGATTCAGTGCTAAGAAGACAAACATGAAGTAAGAAAGAAATAAAATGCCCAGTGTGATGAAAGTTTCAAAACGGCAGTCATGGAAACGCTCACTAAGAAGGAAAATTTGAGTAAAGAAGTTAAGGAAGTATGGGAGTTAGCCATATGTTTATTTGGGGAGAGAGCATTACAAGCAGAAGAACAGTATTTGCATATGGCCTGAGGTGGGAGCATTCTGACATGTTCTGGAAACGCATGGAGGTCTCTATGGCTAAAGCAGAGTGAACAAAGAGGAAAGTGGTAGAAAATGAGGTTAAAGAGGCAATGGAAAGGAAGAGTGTTGGGAATACAGATCACGTAGGGCCCTGTAGGACACATATCAAAAAAATTTACTGGTCACCATTTAATCTTAATCTCACAGTAGCATTCATAAACACTTAAGTATAAACTTGCCTTTCTTTTTATTCACGTTTCTAAAGCTACACTAGAAGACAAGTAGATAATTACTATCTATGTACATTTTACTCTCTGACGCCTTATCCACCCCTTTGGCCATAAGTAGTAAAATACTAACATTTAATAATATTAAGCTAAGCAAAACATAACTAGTAAGATGAAATCACTGCCAAAAATGGAAAAAACATATGATAAATCCCTTGTTATTTTAAAGAATCCCTGATTTGCTTTTAGACTAATTTTGGTCAAACAGTCATTCATCTAAGTTGGCAGGGAATGTTGTATTTAAGAAGTATCAATTAATGCCACTATAATATCCATTCCAATTCAGATATTAATCAAATTTGTAAAGTAGGCACAGGAACTGGCACTTTCCTCATGCTAGAAGCATTCATGAGAATAGAGAGGCAGCAAAACAAAGCGTGTACACATCCTGTCATCCTAAACAGTATCCAACTCCTAGAATGCCTATAGAAGCAAGCATCCATTACGAAGAGTAATCAAAATTACTTTATTTCTGTTGGTTCCTTTATAATCTGTTTTCTTCTTCTTCCTCCCTCCCTCCCTTCCTTTCTTTCTTATTTATAAAGTTATCTATATTTGAATTAATGTTGGCAACTATACATTGAGGCTCAAAGGAACAAAATATTTTTCCTTCAGTCTCGTTATGTATCTTTAGAAATGTGACTGTTAAAGTAGTAGTACGGTAGGGTTCAGTCTATAATCCCAACAGTGAGTGACTCACTAACAGCAAACAAAATTAATAAAGGATAATAACAACATAAACAATAAATCGGAAACAAAACTATTTGAGACTTCAGACATTATCAGCCACATTCCCCAAAACATGAGGTTGTGTTAAAATTCGTATGGGATACTTTCTTAGAGCAAAGGAAACTGAGTTCCAAAGAAATTAAAAGCCTTGCCAGAAGTCATAATCAGGAGTAAAACTGAACTTATGACCCAAGTATTGACACCCAGTGGAATTCTCTAGACACTTTGAAAGTCCTAACGACTTAACCAGTTCTCTGACTTAGAGAAAAGTATTCTAAGTATTTTCATATTGATTTTTACACACACACTGAAATATGTACAATTGTATTAGCACATAATGCAGTAACTTAAATTGCAATCACATCCGATTTATTTCCCCTTGGTATTGTTTCTTACACAAGTTATTTGATCAAGAGTACTAACTTGCTAAAAACTACTAAAAATATGTATTGAATACTTGGTTCTGGGTGATGATCATAATCAGGCTTAATTTGACTTTAAATCTAAAGTTTTCAGATTGTGTTCTGAAAATTCAAAAAGATAGGAAGACATTCCTAAGAAATAATAGTAATGATAGCTCATACTTATATAGTACTATTATGTGACAAGTACTGCTCTAAGCAATTTAAATGTATCAAATTATTTTAAAAAGTAAACTTAGAACATATCTATACAACAAGTAATGTTATTTAGAATAAACTTGGGCTAGTCCTTGGGCCTAGTTTGCCACTGTCCTACTTCCAAGGTACCCAGTGCTCTACCACATTTTTCAGCATCACTCTCCCCGTATCTAACTTTCTCTATTCACAGGCTCTAACTTGCTTCCCATAAAAACATCTGTAATAATAGCTCAAGTCTGTCCCCTCAGGAATATTTAAATTTCATTGTTCTGGTAAGCCTAAAGCTTTATACTATTAAAATAATTAAGCAACTAGAGAATAGCAGAATATAAAGTACTATAACAAGTAATGGGAGAAATATTTTGGGCTGAAAACCTACCCAGACCTCCTCAAAACTTACCTGTTCTTTACAAAGCCGACTCTGACTATGTATCATAATCATAAGACACTTCATGTATATAACATGCTATAGAATAATTTTACCAGCTATGTTTCATTTGTTGTTATCAATATATTATTATTGTTTTTTTCTCGTGAGCTCCCCCAAAGCAGGGAATATATCTTATTCATCATTCCATCCTCATTTTCAACCTAGAAAATAGCAGATAATGGTTGAATCAAACTAAACCATTAGTTAATATCTAAAATAAATGGGGAATGCCACTTATCTGAAGAGGCCTGGTATATAAACGCATGAGGTTGGGAGTCAATACTAGAGATGGAACAGAGGGAGTTAATTGTCCTCTAGAACTCTGCCCTTTGTCAGTAAAGGAAAGCAGTGTTATTAAAAGATTTATGAGGCTCCTTCCAAATCTAAAAGTCTTGATTCTAAATCCAGGAGCTAAGCCACAGAACACTGATTGATATCTTCATAAACTATAGGCAGAGGGCTCCGAGCTGGATGGCTCTACACAGTAAACTGGCAGATCTGAATTTAGAAGGCAAAGACTGAACACAAAGTTTCCGCCATGTATGCTGTTCTCCTGGCCTCTCCCCTCAACTCTAGATTCTTATTTTTTTTCTTCCCTTTACAGCCAAACTCTTTCAAAGGTGTCTGTCCTCACTGTCTCCATTTCTCTCTTCTTCTTTCAAATCCACTCTTAATAGGCCTTTTGCCTGCTCTGACGCCACTGAAACTGCTTCAAGCAGGTTAACACGATGATTTCCTATTTATTAAAACTAGTGATCATGTCACACTTCTGATAATTCTCTCCTGCTTTAAGTACGTTCTTTCCTTCCATTCAAAATCACTATACTTGATGGTTTCCCTCCTATCTCGCTCCCTTTACATTTTAAATAAAAAGAGGATGGTGGTAAGACCACCATTCAACCCAATACTTTGACATTGCTAACACATGGCTACAGCTGAAATTCAGTTATTTATTTATTTATTTATTTATTTATTTATTTATTTATTTTATTGTTATTATTTTTTTAAAACTCTGAATATATAAGTAGAAGCAGGAACATCCCTTTAACCCCTGGAAACTTACTCATGAACCTTACTGTGAAATCTAAAATAAACAATAAATTTGTCTCTCCCAAAGAAAACAGCAAGAGGATATGTTAGGTACCTTAATTATAGGTAGATCTTAATTATAGGTAGATCATCAAAAGATTAAACTAAATAAAAACAAGAGTGTGTTTGCCTATGTAAAATAGACTGAGTTCTCATCTTTCAAATTTTTATTCATTACCTTCTATTTAGGTCCAACTATACTTACATAGGGTTGGTCTATATAATAGGGATGTTTTACAGTGGAAAGGATTTGTATGCAAATAATAAAAAATAAATTAATAATAAGCGCTAGTGACCAAAGTCCCAAAAAACATTGCCAGTAGAATCTTTACATGCAAGATCAAAGGAAATAATAAAAAAGCAGACCAGTCTGGAGGTGAAAGATTTAACAATATTCAGGGCCAACTAGAGTTCAGAAAACCAATAAAACCTGCTGAGAGTACTTCATTAGTTAAAATCATTAACTTAGTGACTTCATTTGAGGCAGATACTATCTTGATACATTTAATAGAACATAAATGCAAAATGGCATTAAATGTTCTTAAAACTTGTTGCACCCTAATAATTGACTGAACAGTTAAGAAGATACATTTACTCTTTCAGATCACTGACATATATTTAAGTACATATGAATATATTCTTTCATAGGTGCTAAGCAAAATTCATGGGAGTCAAGAAACAGATAACAATGACAAATATATAAATACACATCGAGAGCTCATTTAAATTTTCATTGTTTTATGGAGAATGCTCATAGTTTATAATATTTGATTTAATTTTATTTATTTTGTTATATTGTTTTGCTTTTTTATATTAATAATATCCTAACACATTTTAAGAATTTTATACATGGAGTGGAGTTAATGAATAATTAACACTCCACAGTAAGAAAAATTATAGAATTATTTTAGGGCTAATTAGATCTTACATGTACATCGTAGACATTATTTACAAAAGATGAAAACCAGGAAGAAAGAATATATTCAAGACTAAAGGACATTTCAACTATATTACTGAAGCATAAAATTATTCATTTCTTAGTGTGGCTGAATAACAAGAGCAAATTGTTATGAAATAGAGAAATTTTAGAATATTGATTTTTTTTATGTACTTTTAAGATGCTGACATTCTAAATCAATAAGTGTAGCTATATTTCATTATCAATTATTACAAAACATACAGTCCTATTTTGAAAGAACTTAGTTGTGGTGGGTTACAGCATTAAGTCCCCAATAGTTCTAAGAAAACTAAATATAGTATTAATTTCAATCATCCTCTGTTACTCACCTACACAATATCTGTGAAATATCTGGAAATGTTATAAATGTTCGTTTAACATTATTGAACTCATTAAGTTCATTTCACTTTACAACTCTAAAATTCTGCTTTATGCTTTAAAATATTATTAAAATAGTTCAATTTTTAAATAATTTCTGGATTGAACAGTATCTATGTTGTATTTTCCTAAATGGATGACTACTACTATTTTCATCAGAATCTTATTCCCTAACATGACCAACAAAACACAACTTCTGATTTTAATGCTATAAATTTCAATAGACTAAGATTTTACCAGAATCCAATAATAAAATAAGTAATTTAAAGACAAATTTCATATTCAGAAGTATATTTTTAAAAGAGCAGACACATTAAATATTGGATAACTTAAATTGGGACTAATACTTCTATTTATGCTTATTTAATTTAAGAAAGCACATTCATGTACATCACAATTTCAATACTGAGTGTCTAATATATAGAAAGGAACTATTCACTTTATATTAGACTTGCCTTTTTTCCCATTATTAGGTGGGCTTGGTGTTTCTCCCTCATTGTCTTTACAACATTGAAAACAGACAATAGTGATTAATTATTAATGTCATTAACAACCCAAATAAAAACCAAGCACATACACCACAAAAGATGACATCACACACTGGGGAAACAAATCCATGCACTAAATATGACACCTCACATTAACGAACCGAAGGGTAAAGACTATCCTTCCTAGCTTCTAAGAAAAGTAATAAAAATAAAAATAAAAATAAAATGAGGACTAGTAAGTCATTTATAAAGTTAGGAAGATTACAGCTATGTTTTTATGCTAATTTAAGAATTGAGGTAATTCACGTAACTTAATTTTGAGAATAAAAAGCATAAGCAAGAAACTGGTTAAACAAATGGGCTTCTTTTCTTAATGAAGTTTAAAAAAAGGTGATATGCCAACTGTAACTAAAAAAAAGAAATTAGAAAATAAAGTGACAATTTTTTTTTAAAGGGTGATATTAACTACTGTTGAAGTCCCCAAACTAACAATATCCTAAAAAATGCCTTTACTGTGAAAGCTAATCATAAACAGTGTGAAAGCCTTTCACTATTCATATGGACTAGTACTGGTATGATATATATAGGAATGGTCAGTAGAAAACAACTGCACAGCTAAATTAAAATAAAATTCATTCATACAGCAACACAAAAAAATAAATAACATAAAAATGATATTCCTATATCATGATAGGAAAATGGAAGGTATGTGACATTCTCGTAGTTAGTATCCTAGAAATCCAGAACAGTATAGTTATATATTTCTATAAATATGCATTTAACTTGCCTTTGTTTTCACTATCAGATGTACTTTCATGATTTTTCTCATCTGTATGACATTAAAAATAGTTACTCGTAATTAGCAACTTCAGCTTAAGAAATCTTTTGCCTTAAACTACAAACAACACTGAAAGAATGCATCCATGAAAATATATCTCATGCACAAGTTACATAATGTGACTGTTTTCACACAATGGTAAAAGAGAGAATATAAGGCACATAAGTACACTCCACTACTCATGAATAAAAATTGATGATGAGTCAAACATGATAAAATTAGATCTAAAGTTATCTTGTACTGTTCAAAGAAATTTTAAAAAAAAATTTAAAGCTGACAGCTTAGATAAAATTAGGATTCAATTCTGAATTTCAAATAAAAATACTGAAAATTAGATAAAAGAAGTATATAAATATATTTACTGATTATATAAAATTTTAAGTTTTAACATCCTTTCAGGAACATTTTTATAAAGAAAGTGGCAAAAATTATGTTATGTAAATATAATAGGGACTTAAAAACACCAAAATGAAGTTGTCTCTATAAGCATTTAGAAAGAGGACTCTTTGGGGACAAATTATGATGGTTAATAAATATTAAAGCAATATTGAGCTGCGATGAAGAAATGGAACCTATAGTTAATTGTTCTTATTTTAGAAAAAAATATGGATAAAATGATGATAGCCTCTGAAAGCTTTAAGAATTAAAATTTTGGAATTTATATTCTGCTCTTATTTACTTGTAATTTGCCTCTACAAAATAAAAAATCTTGAGAGAAGAGGCTGGGACTTCAGTGTACCTTTACTTAGTGTAACACATGGTAAAATACAGTGTTTTAGCAGGTACTCAATAAACATTTTTAATAAATAAATGAACTGAAGGTAAGATGGGGTAAAAGATAAGTGTAAACTATGGTCTGAGGCATTGTCTATAATATTAGTTTGATTTAAAGATTTAGGAAAATGTTCAGATTGGTAAATTAAATATTCAGCTGTGTTACTGAGATAGCTTATATAATATCTCTCCATTTAAAATTAGGTAATTCATTTCAAAATTAGTACTGAAAACCAATCTGTTCTTTATTGTAAATTTATTAATTTAAAGCTCAAAGTCTTACGCAAAATTGAAAAGCCATTCTTCTAAAACACTCAATTATTTAGACACACAGACAGACCTGCCTTGACCTCTTCACCCTGCTTTTCTCCCCCCTGCTCTTCCAAATGCCCAGTTTCTTCATTATCTTCTGTATTTGCACAAGTAAAAGTAAAAAAAAGATAAGACCAGATATGTATATTTGTACTCTTAAGCGAAACAATAGACTTAAAATTTTTCATGACATAGTAGTAATTATAAAAATACTAACAGTATTTTTAACAATTTTTTAACATGCTATGGAAACAAGTAAGTATACTGGTAATAAATGATCACATTGTCTCCTTTTATAATGACTTTGATTTGTAAAAGAGAAATTGTGGCCCCTAAGACATTTATAATATGTGATGACTGTATAAAGCAGGGAAAATAGAAAATACTTGTCTATAAACTTAGTATATTCTTATAAAAATAATATTATAGAACTTTTTTCTAGAGAAACAAAAATGATATTATAAACTATCATTTATTTTTATAAAATACCAGTACACAAAAATTAGGGAAAATTTTTAAAAAATTAGTAATACCTTACAGTTGTTTAGTACACTATACTTTCATTATATTGCTATTTTCTCTGGTTCTCAAAGAAGATGACTAATGCTGTAGTACCATCAAGGCCAACATATATAACGTTTTAAACTAATTTAATTAACAGACAGAAATGTAACCAAAATCAAAAGGAATTAAATTAGGACTTGCTCATTTTTTTGCTGTTGAATAGGATTAGAAAATAAACTCCAAAATAATGCCATTCAATTACAACTTCTTAGAGATAATCCAAACATAATTTGATTCAGACCATCAGTTGATAGTTTATTTTGGGTTAAGTACCTTTAACTTCAGTTAGAAGTTGAAAGCTTCTAAAAGATATATACCGACTTTAAAGGTAAAGAAACTTGCACAATCATGTATCTACTGAAGTCTTCATATCAAAAATTAATAAACACACTGTTAAAATCATTAATACTTTTAAGCAAAACAAAACAAAAACCAAATAATCCTTTTATTTCATACTGGAAAGCATAAGGAAGGTTTCGGCTCTCTTTTATGCATAAAAATGGAAGGGTCACAATCGGGGTCACTAAAGAAAAATGGGATTTTAATAGATTCTATTGGACGAAAAACAGTAAATAATATGTTTGAGGACAAGCCCATTAAAAACTTCCTCAACCCTGATTTTCAGTAACAATTTATGTCAGTTTTCTGCTAAATTTATCACTACAAAGAATGGAGCTACTCACATCTTAATAGACGATCGGTATAAAATATGTTAAAATCGAACTTTTAAAACAGTGTGACAAACTATGTTTCTGACTTCATATGCCAACAAATGACAAAACTTGAGAGATAAGTACCATATGTACTACAGAACTTAACTAATGGAAATTACTTTTAAAATTATATACCCCATTCTTATGCAACTGAGAATTGTAGAAATGCTGCTGAAATCTTTTCATCAGGCAGCGTAACAGACCATTAGTCACAACAGCACTGAGTTGTTTAAAATCATGGTACATAGTAAATAGGAAGGACCACAAAATAGAAGTGGGTAATCATTCAATTACAACAAACAAGAACAAAACTCATTCCAAGTTATATAAGGCAATGCAAGTATTGCTGCCCAAATGCAATGCAGTTGAAAATTTGTTACAAATAGGTTATAGAATATGAATTTTTACATAAATACATAAAGAATGACAAGATTATTTTAGTGGTCGTTTATACACGATTTAAAGTAGCTTTTCAGTTTTTAAATAAATATTTCATGCATTCATTCAACAAATATTTATTGAGGGCTTATAATGTGCCAGGCATTATTCTATGTGCTGGAGATTATTCAGTAAATAAAATAGTTAACAATTCTTTAAAGTCACAAAGTCCATTTCAGACTTCTATAATTAGCAAAGAAACTTTTATTGTTCTAGTACATGTATGCCACTCCATATATCACGACTCAATATTTTCTCTTGAGTCATAATATACTATGACAATAAATCTGTAGGTATTTATCTTTGATATACTGTAAGCAGTCTTGCTACAACATGAAAAATGATGTAGGAAATACAGACCACAAACACTATCTAATTCAACAACTTTCTCTTCTAGAAAGCCAAATTTAATAATTAAAAGATCATAAATACAAATGAAATATATGATGACAACTATAACTAGACTAGGTGTACATCCTCAGTGACATAAACACAGACTGCAATTGATATCTTTGGTTAAAGTCTTGCACAAAACATAGAATTCTGCTTAAAAGGCAAATTAAATTTGTTAAAAAGAGGGGAATCTCATCTTGTCATTTAAAAGAAGTTAAACTCTTTGCACTTTTACTTGATTGAATCAAAGAAATTTAATTCCTTGGTATAATTTCCAAGTAAACCAATAGAATATTTTACTAGAAATCATAAAACAAAATAATTTTCCTGTATCTAAAAGCCTATTCAATGGAGGGACACCGATTGCAGTTGGGTTTATTTTTGCTTACAGAGCCCCCCACAAAGGCTGTCAGCACAAAACAAACCCTCCTTTATGTACAGACCTTCATAAGGTTCTATCTCCTTGACTCCATTGTCTAGGAAAAACAAAATAAAAACAAAACAAAAGAGGGAACCAAAGCACAGGGGTTAAAAACAACAGAAATTTCCAAAGGCACAGAATGTATCATCTATTAAAAAAAAGTCAAATGGTGACTTAAAAAAATTTTTTTTGGCACAGCACATCCAGTTACTATATAAATGGACCATTTAAAAAATGATTAAAAATTATTATATTCTATCATCTCATGCTTTTAGAGGTCCTTTATCCAAGAATTTATAGATGTTTGGGGAGTATGTTCATTTGTGTGTAAAGCAAATAATGCTTCTTATGCAAAAATTTGAAAGTATTAAAAATATCAGTACAACATGCATCTTTCTTTGTATAGTCATGATTACCTTTTTCTGGTACTCCAGTTTTGAGAAGGATCATCATTGTTGTGCATCAGCTAACCAGTCCTTTGCAGTGTGTGAAAATTGATTTGGCTAGTTACTAATAAACTTTATGTAACTATCAACAATTACATAAACTTAGTTGTAGCAAAGAAATATCATCCAACTGCTTATTTAAGAGCATTAAGGTTACTTTTTAAAATGCATTAATTCAAATTTGGAAAATGTGCAAGAGTAGTAATAGTAGGTTATTTTACCTCCAAATATTACAAATGGTAAATGCAAAATATGTAATATTGAACTATTAGCAAATGCAGCTAAGGCATTCAATTAACAAAAGAAGAAAACTAATGCAAAGTTAGTAAAAAAAAAATCTTGATTCACCTTAGCTTCCTTGTGTATTTCCTATATGACATGATTAGAAATAAAACTTACTTCTCTCCAATGTTCCCTTTGGTGGAAGTTGTGGAAGTTGTCGACCCCTTCGTCCTGCCACTGGAGTACTTGATGGGCTTGTTTGGACAGACCCAGTACGAGGATGAGACCTACAAGATACACCATTAATATGCATTTTCAATAAAATGAGTTAAATACTTTTAATACATTTGGTTCATATGATAGCTGTACAAATGCAATTTTAAAAGAGGTTTGTTTAGCTGCTGATTAAAAGGTTAAGAAAGTAGGACACAATATGGATATCTGAATAATTACCTAAATAGCCACAGATGTTTACATTTTTGTGTAATATGCATACATACACAGATACATGCACAGAAAAATCCTACAGTAAAATCCATGGAATTAAATGTAAATTAGTATTTTATCCATATGAAAGCAAGAGGAAAATTCTGCAGCTCAAAAAATAAAAGGTAATGCTTTACATTTCTTTCTACCAGAGATCAAACTTTTAGCTCAACCCTCTCTCGCTTGATCCAAAGAGATTTTTACTCAGGCTTATATTAGATATCCATCCCTTCATTAGAAAATAGCTGATGAAACTATAAATAAAACCCTGAACAATTGAAAATTCAGCTAAAGAAGATATTAGTCAATACATTACATTAGTATTGATAGAAAGAAACTAAAAATTTAGTTTTATTTATTGTCGTTATGATGATTAGTCCAAAAGTGATGCCTAATGAACACAAAAATTTCTCATTCTGTAGGAGAAGAACATGAGAGTTATGAGGTGCATTATGTGGGGATTTACCCAGGACTCCTGATAAATGAGAAATCACAAAACAAATGCAGTCAGGACACTTACTAAACAAATTACAATGGTAGCCACACACTATTATATTCACTGAATATAAATAGTGTGCTTACACTGAAAGGGTTAGTATCGATTGTTATTAGTGATCAGCCAAGGATGATGGAGAGACTGTTTAGCTGCTGGGAAAATAAAATGGTGTGCTGGTGGGGCAAAGGGGGAGTTAGTCTGATTGATTTATCTTTCACCTCGATAAGGCAGGTGAAGGAGGGGCAGATCTTCCCGTCATTAATGAAGGCATCGACCTCATGAGGTTTGCGTCAGGACGCTCAGTGGATCTGGAGCGGGTGGTGGTCCGCTCTGGGAGAGGCCGTTGTTCTGCTGATCGGGATCTGTGATATGGCTGTCTATCTGCTGCTTCACACACCCTGAAACGTTAGTCAAAAAGCAGCTCAGTTGATCTTTAGTGCCCTTCTGCTATTTGGTTATGATGCATCAAACTGATTTTGAAAAAGGTAATTGTTTAAAATTATGTAAAGAAAAATGTCTCTTCGGCAACATATTCTGAGTAAATTTTCATTAAACTTTAAGAATTTTTAAGGAACCAAAATCTACCGTTCATAGCAATTCTCAGTGAAGGTAATAGGAGTTGCTGTTATAATCAGTGACAAACAAAACTGCCTGCTTTCCAAAGTGAATTCCCTTTGGAACATGTGAAGTATTCTATTTTAAAAGAATTCAATGACTTTTCCTAACATTTTCAAAAGAGTAAAGAAAACCGTAGAAGCACTATGCTCAAACCCCTAAGGCTGTTTATTATACCAAGGTATAAAAGGCTTCAACACCATCATAGAATACTGAATACAACTGAACATCAAACAGAAGAATCAAAATGTTATAAGAAAACAGTGCTACTTTGCAGTCTGTAGCCATATTTAAACATGATCCACAAGAAAAATCACTGTGTATAAAACTGTTTAATCAGCCATCTATGCCATCTATCTCAGTGCACTTAAGTGATGCCAGCCAATACACGTCCAAGAGCATATTCATTGGTTGAAATAATAATGGTTCTGAAAAATGTGAAATCTCTTTGACCACAAATAAACCAATACCAATACTAATCCTTGTTGAAAGAAATATACTTAAATATAAGTAACCTATCATTATTGATTTTTTTAATCCTTGGATTCTAGCATAATGCTTTTAACACCTAACATTTGCTCAATAAGTGTTTTCTAACACCCACTTCATTATCTATGAGACAACCCTAAAAATATTACCAGCTTTGATTCTAGAACTCCAAAGTAATACATACTCCAAAGTACACATCAGACCAAACTATTACCTCCCCATGCAGTTGTAATCACAGAAATGGAAATGCTTATATATTATAGATAGTAAGCACGCATTAGTTTTCCTCCAGACTAGTGTATCAAGGACTTTCACTTAACCTGTAAATTCTCTCAATCTTATTTTTAATAATAAAAAATGCAAGCAATTAAAGAAAAATAAAAAAAGAAATGACGCAATTCCCCATATGTAATTAATTATACAGCATATAATTTTGGACCAGTAGACATTAGATTAGATGACTTTAGGAAACGAATACTGGGTTTGTTCTATAACATACCTTGTGATATATCAACATTTTAAATTCAGAGGGAACATATAAGTCAAATAATTTTTAAATATCTTTAAGTCCATATATCATAACATGATTGATTTCCTAAAATAATTTTAGTATTTTTATACAGTGTAACCAGAATATGTCAAAAAACCTAAGATTAAATGTAAATGCATATACAATATTCAATTACTTGCCAAAGAGAGGGAAAAAGGGCAACCTGATGCTTTAAAAAAATCATAATTCTTTTTCTGTTCCTGAAAAACTATTTAAGAGAGAACACTTATCTTTAGAAATATGCTCAATAATTTGCTAAATGTTTTCAGGGTACATATCTTTGTATATCTTCATCAGAATAGATAACCAGAATCAAAGGGATATACATATCTTAGAATCCTTAAAACCTATTTTTCAGAGTATCAATATTTACATTATTTTCAGACTTTCTATTTTCTTAAGTTAATAATAAACTTATTTCATTATATACTATATAGTAACAAAACTTGGTGGAATATCTAACACTACCTAAACAGAAAAGTAGGCTAATATTTCATTTATTTATGCAAATTTTGATTTATTCTGATTCTATCAAGCAATTTTTCCAAGTGTAAAGTGAAAGGTTAGAATATACACTTTCACTTCTTTGACAGTATTTTT
Source organism: Rhinolophus sinicus (assembly GCF_057876585.1). Classification (NCBI taxonomy): domain Eukaryota; kingdom Metazoa; phylum Chordata; class Mammalia; order Chiroptera; family Rhinolophidae; genus Rhinolophus; species Rhinolophus sinicus. The sequence goes on from NC_142506.1 coordinate 27,704,040, forward strand.
TAATAATTGAAATACATAATTGTGAGCAAAATACATTTCAAATGTGAGAATCATTTCAAATGTGCTGCTATGTTTTATGTCCTCAAAAGGGTATTGTTACTTATAAAGCAAACAGATCAATTCTTAGGAAACATACCTTTAAAATTACATCTCTTTAGTAAAAAAGTTGTTTGAAGACTATAGTGAGTTTTAAATTTTACTTATATTTTCTCTCCATATCATAAGTAATATAAATTATATGACTTCCAGAATGTGAAATGAAAAATCTGTCAGTAGGTAAAACATCAAAAGAACAGCAGAAGAAAGTAGAAATTTCATGAAATGCTCCACCACAGTTAAGGGGAATGGAAAGCTACCATGTTTGAACTTTGATAACACAATGGAAGGTCAAGATAGTTCCTGATCCCACAGTTGGGTGATAGATAATAGGTCTTACTAGGAAAGAACTAAGATAATCGCTGAGAAAACTGAAAGGAGCAAAGCCTAAGTAAGTTTCATATGTAACACCCAGTCTCATAGCAAGTTCTTTAAGGGGCTAATATAAAACTTGAGAACTTCCACCTAAATTCTTGGTGAATTTTAATATTAAGACAAGAACTTATAAATAATTAATTTTGAATAGTAGCAACTGAGTAGCAGGAAATAATAGATAACACTTAGCAAGGCATAAAATATTTTAGTGCCTACCTGGGGTTTTTAGCTTGGGGTCTGTATTTCAATATAAGTAGTTTCCTTGGTAACCCTACTTATTTACTTTACTTTATGCATTATAAAACATTCCAAAACAGTGGCTATAGGTTTTACAAGATTTCCAAAGGGTAAGCCATTTAAATGGTTAGGAACCACTAAACTATAAATTCAAATCTTTCTTAGAAAAATAATTTGGTTGTCTTTAAAAAAGTGATTTAATATATGTCATAGTTCTATTTTTAATAAATAGCTTACATTTTCTAATATATGTTTAAATTAATTCACTTTTCGTATGTGTCATTTACCTGGACAGATAGAGATTACTGCTCTGTCATATTTAGTGGCCGCTATTCCAAACTGCAAGCATTTGGAGAGGTACGGTTAAATAGCCCCTCAACAAATACAGCTAATTCATACTGACTGACAGTATTGTAACAAGAGCCACTATTTGTTATTCTCAGCTTTAAAAACATACGATAGCATATGCAGATTTTGAGATGAGGATTTCTAAAGGAAAAATAATTTTATAATCATCTAGCGAAGTTCATTTTGAGTCATGTTTCCTCTCCGCAGTTATTCTTAAAAATTTTTTAAATGTTCTAAGTATCTGGCACAGCTTCCTGATTATTTCATCATTTTTGCTACTTACCCTATTTGCAACCAAAGTACAAGGAAGTTATGCAGCATAACAGGGAAAGAGGCCAATGTGCATTCTTTTCTATAACACTTATATTCACATAATGACACGATTCCAGATCAACATAAGCTCAATGTAGACTATCTTTCTAGATATGATAGAAGAATACTAGGAATACTCAAAAAACAAAATTAAAAACAACCAGCACAATGCAAAGTTTCAATATACTATTCAGATATATCAATGAAAAGTGTCCTAGAATATAACTCAGACCCTATAGCCTTACAGTCTACACTCTATCAGATGTTTTATTTCATGTTTATATTGTAAAGATGCCATAGTAAATGTAATAGGTTTTCTTGAAAAATAAACCTGTAAAAAGTAAAGCTGTTTAGGAATTATTTTTCTTTCTATAAGGAAATTATTTCTTTATAAAGCAGAAATCTTAAATTAAAAAAACAAAACTGGATGTATATCTGAAGGACAAGAAGTATAATCTCAGGCTTGGGGCAAGAAAGGCCTTCCCTGTCCCCATATTGTGTAATATAGTAAGGTGATTAACAGCAGAAGCTTTAGAGAAAATATCTTGAATATCTAGAGAATTTCTGAGCATTAACTGCATAATAGAAGAAATAAATATATAATAGAATTTTAAAATGAGACATTTCAGGGTAATTAATATACCATCTATGTTTGTATAATTTAAAGTAATTATATGACTCAACCATATAATTTCCACATTCATCATAATGTGCAAGGTACAAATTTAACTTTTTTAAAATTCTAGTTTATATTAGTTTAGCATTGCTTCCAAAGTTAAAAGAATTGCAGGACAAAACACCATGAAAATCATGGTAAATAAGTATTGTGTACAAATAGGACCATTTTATTATTTTGGTGGAAGATACATTATTTATCCTTGGGAATGATACCATTTCTCTGCAGAACATTAGTGCTCAGTTAAACATAAATTCTGTATGTTTGTTAAAAGTAAACAAGCTTATTAAAAAATAACAGCAATATCTAGTCAGCCAAAATAATAACAAACTAAACGTTAAAATGGTTAAAAAAAAAGTAATAAAACATATATTGATGAGAGAAAGCAAGACAGGTTTAATGTAGAAAAACATATTACTAATACCCATAAGCCTATTTTATTATAAAAAAGAGAAGTAAAGTGTTCTCATGTCTGGAGGTATTTTTTTTTTTAAATAGTCATTATTGGAAACAGCAAGAAGAAATGATTAAATATCCCAATTTCCTCAAGAAAATTAGGCAAAATAGAATACTGAACAATAAAGATATATAAAATGTAAATGTCTTGAGAATATTTTGAGTAATTTATTAAATATTTATAATTATTATTGTTATTTAATTTTTACTTCAAAAAATAACAGAAACAAAACCATAAGCAGGATTATTTACCCAGCAACAATTAACATGCAGCAAGTTAATATATCTTTAAAATATACATTTTCAAAGTTATATAACTACCACCTTCTATCTATAAAATTTTTATTATACTAAATAAAAAATTTCCAGTTTCAGTGGATGTTAAAGTTTAATAAAGTCTGTCAGCTGTAAGAAATTCAAGTTATTCCACCAAGGTATTGGCCCTAGGTTTTCCCTTCCCAAGTCCTCCAAGATTCCATAAAATAAACATTTTAAAGATGTATCTCTAAAGGACTGAATTATGCATTGTTATTGTATTATATGAGTAAATGTGATGAGGCATGGTCCACACAGTAGGATATCTGAGTTTTATGTTCAACAGTTTCACTGATCAACTTTGACAAATTCACTAGTCTTTGTTTTGTTATCTTTACATGGTTAGTGGAATGGGTATAGTGCAAATTGCTCATATACACTGCTGCCTGCTACCCTTAGCTGTCACTTCATGATATCAGCCAAATAACATAGTCAGAGGTAACAGTCTGAGGATTGATTAATCTCCCCTAAACACACACACACACACACACACACAAACACTCTAACAAAACAAGAAGTGTACACATTTTCAGGCATAAATGCTATCTGCTTCAGTTACTACTGACTACATGATGTCTGTCATTAAAAAAATACCAAAGAGGGAGAAAAATAGGGTGCAATGTCAAGAGGCAAAGCAAAAAACAGAGTCAGACTCAGAGATGATGCAAATACTGTAACTATCAGATAGAGAATTTAAAATAAGTATGACTGATATGTTAAAGACTGTAATAGAAAAGGTGGACAACATGCCGGAACAGCTAGAGAAATTTCAGCAGATAGTTGGAGACCACAAGAGTCAAATGCAAGGTCTGTGGTAGAGAAGATGCAATGTGCTGAAGGGATCTGGGCCAGAGCAGACAGTGGGTGGGATGGAGGTGACTTCAGAGCAGCACTTGGGGGAAACAATGAAAAAACTGCCCATTGTTGGAGTCCTATGCCCTGTGCACAGATTCACGAGGACTTCATCTGGGCTGTGTGGGGTCCTGTCAGATGAGCATGCGAGAACTGCTCTATGTAGTCTAGCAAATAGCCAAGCTAACCTCTGACCCCACTGATAGTCCTGTGGTGTGTCCAGAATCATATAATGGAAATGTTACTATCCAGAAACACAATGGCATCACAGTAGCAGTGCACAAAACGGCCTCTTGATGTTTTGTGTCAGTTCTCCAGCAGTCTCACATTGGGACGTGATCCTCTCCATGGTAATTATCTTAAAGGGCTATTAAAGTTCAAATAGTTAGGCCATTCACTTCATGTGCATTGGGTACTTTCCTACTAATTTTAGAGTACACTGCTTTTTGACACTCTGTAGATTGACTTATCAAAATATTAGTATGAAAGGTCATGTTTTAAAGCAGCGGGTCCAGGTCGCTTTGTATATAGAATTTTGTTATATTCAATAAATCTGAGTGGAGGGGGGAAAAAGTCAAGTGGAAATGCTAGAAATAACAGAATATGGCAAAATGTTAGTTAGAAAATGAGCTTGGAATCATTTTATGGAGATCTTAAACGCCTAGTTAAGAGGTTTAAACATTTCATTTAATTAAATGAAAATTAAATCCATTTATTTTTCAATTAGAGTGACCAAAAGCTTCTGAGCAAAGGTAATTTTTAAGGAATGAATTAAGAAGATTAATTCAGCAGTAGTATATAGAATTAATTACAGTAGGAAAAGACTGACTTGTACTAAGAGGGGTAGAAGCAGAGAAGAAGATATGGATGACAAATATTATATATCACAATGTACAAAACATACAATATACAGTAAGAATATACACAAAATACAGAATTATACAAACAGAATGTTAGAGTTAGAAAGAATCTCAGAAGTCATATAAGCCAATCTCTGTCATTTTTAGAAATAAGCAAACTAAGGCTCACAGAAATTTGGACAAAGCCACACAATCAGATGTTTTCTGAGCCGGAACTTAAATTGACCTTTCTTGATTCTAAAGCCTGTTAACTTCTTTGATAACAAAATTGCTGTTTTCCGTCTCTCAATGTTTGACACAGCACCATATGAATTAAATATAGAAATGAATAAACCAAAAAAAAATAAAAAACACCCTGAAATGCCCAGCCTCCAAAATAAAATGATGATCTATTATCAGAAATAGAAAAAATTCTTGAGAGGAAATGATAGGAACTTAAATATTCTTGTACAGATGTCAATTAGATGGAGAAATCAGAGAGCTTGAAACGTCACTGTATAGTATTAATATTTCACTATTCATTGATTCATTCATTCTTTCAATACTATTTATTATGTTCATATTATGTGCCAGGCATATATTAAGTATCAGAGATTTTGGTGAAAACCATAGCAATGATAGGATATAGGATAACATACGGTCAAAAGTTGAGGACATGAGAAATAGTAAAGAAGTTAAGGAGACAGAAAAATAGTCAAAGGGTAAAATGAGAATCAGAATAGTACTGCATTAGAGACACTAAAAAAAAATAAGTGATGAATAATGGCAAATGCAATGAGGCAATAAGGAAAAATATGTGTAAAAGATGTGGTAAGTAATAACCACGGAGAAAATAATTTAAAATAAAGTGCTGGAGACAAAGGTCAAACTGTAGAGGGAGTAAAGGAGGCACACGTAAAAATACACACCCAAGAAACATGACCTATGAGAGAGAGAGAGAGAGAGAGAGAGAGAGAGAGAGAGAGACAGAGAGAGACAGAGACAGAGACAGAGAGACAGAGAGAGAGAGAGAGAGACAGAGAGACAGAGAGACAGAGAGAGAGAGAAATGGATCATTCTCAAGGTAGCCTGAAGGTACAGCGAAATAGAAGATATTATATTAAGGAGCCTTCAACAATAATTTGAGGAGAAACAAAATCATTAAAGTAATAGAAATTGAAATGCAAGAGAAACAACAAATAATTAAATGAAGGAAAATTCCAGGGAAATTAAGAGAGGTTACAGTCAGAAACACAAACGGAAGATTAGCTGTGATAGAAAAGAAAATACTTGTAGGGGGAAAGGAGAAGAGTGGTAATAATGAAGTAAGGCAAAAAGGAGGGTAGCTCAAACGTGAGCTCCTTGAATCTGATCACATTTATTAAAGGCTCTCAGTACTCCTTCCCACATAGGGTATCTACAGTCCACACAGGAATCTCATCCTCCTGTGACTCCACTTAGCTTTGTCAGAATCCTTTCTCTACTCAGGGTCCTGGCCATGGCCCCAAATACTTGGAGATAAGACCATTCAGTGCCTCCTTCAAACTCTGTGGCATCCCTCAGCACTACTCTAGGCTGAGGTCAGACACTTTCCAGAACCTTACTCAATTCTAGCACCAAAACAATTCCCAGTTCTGGCACCAAAACAACTTATGATAAACAGGATATTTGAGATATATTCAAACATCTTATCTCTGTAATTCTTAATTATCAGGTAAAGGGTAAAGCCAATTTGTCCCCTGCTCTTCTCTCTAAATTCTTCATCTCCTGTACTCTCTTCTGTATCATTTTAATGTTCTCTAATTCTTAGCTGTTATTTGGAAGAATCCTTATCCAGTATTAACAAACTTCCTTATATCACCAACCTCGCTGCAGAATGGTTTGTGCATATCCCTACCTTAAGTAACATTTAGCTCAACATTGCAGACTCTGCTTACAGAGCAGCTCTCATCTGCAAAGCTGCTTATTCTTTCACATTTCATAGTCCATGGATCCAGGAGAATGGCTCTCTAGAGACACATGGGCCATTACGCTCCCATCATAATGTACATGTCCTTATTTCTATTAAGTATGCCACTTAGCTGTTAATTCCATTATTAATTCACATTGCTAATATCTATTCAACTTCCAATCACTATCCCTTAGTCACTAGCAATTTGGGGAATTGGTTATCTTTACCCCAATTCTTGTGTTAATGCCAGGACATTTCAACACAGATGCAGAAAACTGTTCAATAATCTTGAACCACAAGATCTTCAAACTTCAGTAATCCTCACTTTTTTCCCTGTGTTAACCTCCTTAACACACACACACACACACACACACACAAACTTTTGGGGAAATACTATGGATCTTACCATTCAATGAAACTACTCAAACTCAGAAATATTAAAGTCCAATTATCTCAAATTCTTAATTACAAACATTAATTTTATCAGGTGCCTCATCATCTCACTCCCACTTTACTCAAACTTCATTTGATACTTTTCATTCCTCGGTCCCGAATTCCTGCCAGTATATATCACTGTCTTAGCCTTTTTTCCTTCCTTACCCATCCCGGACTCTATGCCTGATCATCTAACCCACTCTTGTACCACCATTCAGATTCCCTTCTAACACAAACATAATCTTCCAAACATTTATCAGAACCCTAAAAACAGGTTCAATGCCATAATCTGATTTCTCTACATCTAGGCAACTGGGTATTGCTTAATACATTCACACAGGTTGGCACATTACAAATTTATGGTTTCCAACTTCCTCTGTGCTGCCATCATGAATAATCTTTTCACTTACACTTAATCAGTTACCATTACTTTTTACCCAACAACTATTTTAAACTTTTTCATTTTGCAACCAAACATCATATTCAACCTCTAGGCCTCCACCCTCAGGAATTTGTCTCAAAAACAACCTTCATAATCTATCTGAATTATAGCAACAACGAAATTGAGGTTATCAAACATAACTACCTTTAATATAATATTCTTTTTTTAAAAACTTACCTATTTACAACTCGTTGATGTATTTTCTTCTTGTCTCAATGATAAATAAGAGCTTCTTTCTGTTTACAAACACCATCTATATGTTTAGTCCAATACCCTGCCCCTAAGACTTTTCTTCCAGTAATCCTGTTTCTTTCTGTATTTGCAACCTATCTTTTCCTAAAGGATCCTTTAGCCCAGCCTATAAACACACGATGTATTCTCTATTCTAAAACAAAGACACCCTAATTTTATATTACATACCCTTATCCAGTATTTCTCCTCCAGACTCTCTTGGTATGTTTATATTCTTATCTCCCAGTCACGCCTCAGGACACTGAATCTGCTTTTGTTTCCTTCAACACCCCTTTAAAATCACCTTAGCTAAAGTCACCAATGACTCCTCACTTGACATACCTAATAGGCATTTATTATTTATGATATTTTACTGTTGACATTATCTCCTCCTTCTTAAAAATATTTTTTTTACCTCTATTCTTCTTACTCTTCTCATACTTCTTTCTCTATGTCCTTCAAAGTTTCTCTTCTTCTGTCTACCACTGAAATGTTAATATTTCCCAGGGTAGAAGAAAACTCCTTGTCCTCATGTCATGGGTTGTTTCTCTGGCTAATGTCACTTTCGTTTTTGTGGTTACTTCCCATTAATAGGAATCAACTTTCAAAATGCTCTATGTAGCCTAAACTTCTTATTTAAAATTAATTTTTTTTTTTTCCTTGCTAGAGTTTCCCTCAACCCTCTCAATTCCAAAACTGAACTTGTCCGTACCTAATGGATTCCTCCCCTAACATCTCCTACCTCCACCTTTGTTAAGGTACCACATGCACCCAATTACCCAAGCTACAAGATTGGGAATGGTTCTTGACTCTTTGCTCCCCCTCAATATCCAAATCGCATTATTTACCAAGTATTATGGACTTTAATTGATTAAATTTCTCATCTTTTCTGTATCTCTTCATCCACTATCTTACCTAGTTCAGGCCCTCAATGAGTTTCTGTTGTCCTAGACCAAGCCAAATACCTTATACATGACTTTCTTTTCCATACCTTTTTACCTCAAATCATCCATCTAGAGTCTCAAGAGTAATTATTCTAAGTAAATAAATATAGCCATTCCCTAATTAAAACTCTTCAAAGTACCTCTATTACTTATAGTCTTAGATCTATGTTTCTTAATACAGCACCCAAGGTTATTCATAATTGGGGACCATCTCTATCATTTCACATTCATATTTCTTGCTGTTCCTCGTCTTTTGGATAATGTTCTAACAGCTCTAAAAAATGGTGTTTTTTACTTTAGTGACTTTACTCATACGTTTCTTTAAAATTCCACTGACATCTTACCATACCTCCATATAAACCTAAATAACTCTAATTCCTCCTCTAAGATGTGACCTAGTTGTTGTCTCCTCCATAACATCTTTACATAAAGTCCACCATCACACTGCTCAACATTAATGTCAGTGATTCCTTAATGTGCTCTGTATAGTTTTAAGTAGAGATAAATACTACGAAAAAAAGTAGGGTATGGGGCAAATTTTAAAATACAAAAGTATTTATGAAAATGAATTTTGTATCTTAATAAAGGGGTATTAATAAAAGGTAACATAATATCCATTCTAAACATGTTTGTTTAAATGTTGACTGTGTTTTAAAATACACAATGAATCAGAGATAATTTTGTATTGGTCAGCATAACATGGCCACAAGAAAAAGAGTTCTGATTCCTAATATTAGTTAATATTTGTCTTCTGAAATAAAAGAAGTTTAGAAAACATTATTTAAGCCTCTATCCATCTGTTCCAAAGAGATAGCACTGATAATTTTTCATTTTACAGTCTTTGGGTAGAGAAATTAGTGATTCTGATTCTTAACAGACCAGGGGTGCCATGTTGAGTTTACTACATTCATTCCATTCAGAAAATTCCAGGTTTCATATAGCCAAACTACAGTTTGAGTGGAGCTTTTAACACATATTTATTCCCGAAAGGGGAACTTTCAGGCCATGATAATAAATACCACCTTGAAATCTGGCTGGCAAATTGGACACCTACAGAGTTGGTGCCACTTTTGTTTTTCACCACCCTCAGTAAAGGGGTCACTTCTCCTTTAAATGTTCAGTTATTTTGACTCAAGTAGGTGAGTTAGGGAGAATTTGAATAATTTCGTTCAAAGCCATTCTTCAAGAAAAAGAGACTGATCTAGTTTTGAACTTTTCCAAAATAGATTCTTCCAAAGAAGAATAATGTAGCAAGGGAACTGAGGATATTTCTGAGAATAGATTCAACCTCTGGATTATAAGTACAGAAAAGTGGAAGCTAATAATGAAAAAATAAAGGGTCAAGAGAGTGGAGTTCTCTATTAAGATAAAAGAACTAGTGAGGTAGAAGTAACTTGATGAAAGAATAAGAAGGAACCACATGGAGTTCTTGTCTAAGAGTGGAGTACTTGAATTAAGATTTCAAAGGTAGAAGAATTTCTAGTGATGACAAGATTTCAGAGTGAGGCCATGGGAGTGACAGATTGAAGTAAAATTGGGGGCAAAAGTTCACCGCCTCCAATGTGAGACAATCAAGGAAATAAGTGGGTGCTAAATAGATTATTCAGGTGAATGTTAACATCACTCATGCTGATGGCAGAAATTGTAATTAAGAGCAAGACTAAAGCCAGGTACTAAAACTTTCAGTGAATAAAATGGCACAAGTAAGAGGTCAACAGATGATAACATGGAACAGTCAGGGGTGGTTTTGCTCATTTACATTACATACAAAGTTAAAGACAAGAAGCATAGAACATTATAATTAATATAGGAGAATGAATAGATGACGAGATACATTTTCATATCTTTAACAATCCCAGAATCTCATAGTGGATTGAAATAGGGGCCAAAGGGACTGAGTAACTCAGAAAGTCAGTAGAATGAAAACCAATGATCAAAATCACTTCTAAAAAAATGCAAAGGAAGGGAATGTTAAAATTAAAATTCAGTATAGAGTTGACTACTTCTGTGGAAGAAGCACACGGATGCAATAGGCAAGGACCATACAGGTAGATGCATGATATATAAACATATATTCTGGTTCTCAGTTTGGGTAGTATATTCATGGATGTTCATTTTATCATTATACTTTGAAATGTATACACATTCTTTTCTATGTATTAAACTGATAATGATGATAAAGGTAATTTTAAAAAAAACTAGTAAAGAACTTCATTTTTATAAAAGCTACCCAATTTGTCTTGAAGTAGGTATACACTAGACTCACAAATCTGAATCATTTAAATGACAGCAAATCTTACAGTAAGATGTTTGATAACTTGTTTCTAAAACTGATTTTCCTATCTGTGTTTTACTTTAGTGCAAATATTGATGATATTGTGTTTCCTGACCATAAACCAAATCAATGTAGAAATGACAATTCAGAAACATCCCCTTCAAAATAGGCCAGCTAGGCTGAGGTTGAGAATTTGGTATTATGAAATTAATAACCAACCTTGAGCTGATCAAGAACAGATTCTATCCATGTTCGTTTGTTCAGAGAATAAATAATATGAAGCAGATAATCTACTTATTGATAATTAAAATGAAAATGTAGAATATAAAAAACCAAATGTGGTGCATGATTTTAACTCGCATTGAAATGAAGAGATACCAAAGTAAGTAGAATAAGCAATCAGGAATCAGGAATGTCTCATTCGTGCCACCCACCTTAAGACAGGTCTTGGCCAATTACCAGGACAATTACATAACTACTTCTTCATATTTTTGTAAGGTTAATGTGTAACCATTGCAACCAAAAAATAGTCTGAATGTCATATACAGCAATAGTAAAAATAAAAGACATAACAACAAAGAAGAATTATTTAGTATTGAAGCAAAATAACAGAAAAGAAACTGAGAAAATACAAAAGAAAATTTAATATAGTAATACCCACTACCATATAATAAACTGAAAGGCACTAAAGTTCAATTACATTTACTGAAAGAAATCACAAAACTTGAATTATTAGGAATTTCTTGTTGATGCTATCTGTTATGTTTCCTTCCACATTTATCTACATCAATTCACTGTTCAGGAAATTACTCATTGGTTTCAAATATTTTTTTCCTAAAATCTTTTATTAACTCTTAACTATTAATTAAATTAATAGGATAAAAGTGGTCACACATAACCCAAATCACTTTGAAACAACAGAGTACAGCATCAAATTCCTTAGCTATACTAGCTGAACCCACACTATCACTACCATCCTCTTCTCTGCTTACAAGGTTTCAAAAGTTGTCACTGAAATGGCTCACCTCCCTAACGCTACATATAGGCCTTCTTTCCCTTTTTTCTAGTTAATCCTCCTTTCTGTTAAATACCAGGTAATTGATATGTCCTTTCAACATAAGGGGAATGGTGGTAGAGTAGAAATAAACAAGGATTTTTCCACAGACTCAGAATTCTTCACGGATCCAAAAACCATCTACCATGATGACCAAGAAGTAGATCACAGTCACCTTTGACAGGGTAACCATAAGCCAATCAGTTCAACCTAAGTACTTCCAATCACTGACTCTTCAATGGTAGAGGGAGGTGGGGAAGTGGGCTGTCAAGATATGTACAAATCAACCAGTGCTGTCTAAATAGCTAATTAGGAACCCTGCAGAGGAAGGTAGGCAGTTAACTGCAATTAATATTTAAAAAATAGTGTTATTCTATCCTTCTAGGTAATCAAGAGTTAACTGTAATTCCTGGAGAACTAAATTTTTAGCATTATCAAAGAGATGATCCTAGCTCTTTAAAAAAGCTGTATTTTTGGTATCCTACTACAATGAAAGTGTTTATCTATGCTTTATTTTCTACTATTTTATAAGGGTATGTCTATATTTCATTAATAACTATATATGTATATAGAAAAAACAGAAATAGAAGTGAATTATATCACATCAGTAGACAGGCACATGCAATTCTACAAACAGACTCAATTGTAAGAAAAATATACCTGCCATCCCTTTGATGACGTTCAATGGTCTGACTGTATCTGGAGCGAGGTAGAGTAAGAAAATGACTGCAAGCATGCAGAAACAAGAATATAAATGAGACTCAGGAAAGAAATGAAAAGGAGTAGTTTAATTTTTAAAAGTAAGATTAAAAAAGATAAGCAGATAGTAAGCAAAGCAAATGAAAATTGTTACTGGAAAGCTTGTTTCTTCCTCCCAATGTCCATAACAATATATCAGTGTTAAAGGTTAAAATATTCTAAGTATTCTAAAGTAAAACACAAAAAAATGTAACAAATTGAGATTTAAACAAATTATGTCCCAAAATAAATTCTTAACAATTATCACTCAAACATCAAGCACCATATATAAAATGTTATATAATACAGATGCTTTCCTATTCTTTAGGAGGAAAGGTAAGAAAAGAAAAATGATAAACTAATCAGATGTTTTAAAAAGAAAATAATAAAAGGTAATTTTTAATACTTATCATACTTAGGAGATTTTATAACTTAATTATTTCTTCTTCAATCATTAACAATTAAAAATAACTAAAAGGGCTTTATAAATTCCTGTGAGGAAGGGACAAAGTGGTTCAAATTATTTCTGATTATTAATTTTATTAAATTTATTGGGTACTATCCATTTATCCATTCACTACATTTATTATTTTTATTACATGCTATTGGCTCTGCTGCATTTCATGCCTCATGACTACCACAAGCTTGATCAAAGCAGCACACTGACCTTTTGGCCCATCTGCAGTGAATTCTTTTAAGGCACAGCACTAATTTAAAATTTTTCTATCTTCATGAAAGCTTTATTGCCAAAACACTTAATTTTGGCAGATGATCATTATATTTCTTTCAGTAAAAAATGGAAACCAACCTTACACTCTCTCAACTTCCATTTTTCTACCACTAAATATAAAGGAAACACACATTTATATCTTCACTTGTACTTTTCTTCTTCACCAAAGGGAGAAATTCCTCTGCTCGTAATTCTACTTCCCACATGACCTTGCTTCATTCATTTTGTCTCCTGCTTAACTTTCCTCAAGTGCACTTAATCCTAAAAATAAAACCTTCACTAAACTTGCCTTCCTCTCAAGCCGTTGAATCTTTCTGACTTTCTTTCACCATAAAACATCTTAAAAAACATCTATAATTCTTGCCAGTACTCCCTCACTTCTCATTCATGCTTTAAGCTTACTGTAATTTGACTTCTGCCTCTGCCATTCTCTTGAAGCTATCCTGTGAATGTTATCTGCTAAATCCTAAAAAATCCTTTAATCTCCGCTTGATCTTCATCATACTACATTCATCTATGGTATTAGATAGACATTGATTTTCAATCTCCATTTCTTGACACTCTCTTGGTTTCTGAAATATTATCTTTTTCTGGCTATAAAAATAGTGTTTATTTAATACTTAAGTATGCGCCAAGTGCCCCATTAAAATTTTATCTACTTTAACTCACTTTACTTCTCATAACAACTCTTGAGGTAGGTTCTAGTATTGTCACAGACAGAGACATGGAGGCTCTGAGTGCTTGTCCCCAGCCATATATTAAGTAGCAGGACTGGGTTTCAAATTCAGGGCTTTCTGAATCCTAAATTCAGGATCGGACTATCTAACTGCTTCTTTATCCATTTCCTTTACTGGATTCCCTTCCTGTGTTTTCTTTAGAAGCAGTGGTTTCCCAGGATTTGTTCCTGACCTTCTTTATATCCCAACACATTCTTTCTGGATAATACTATTTTTTTGTATAAAGTAAACTCTCACATTGCATTAGCCTTGCTTTTTCTTTGTGTTTCACAGCATATTTCCAGTTGTTTTCTGGGCTTCCCATGGCTGCTTGAGTGCCACAGAGACACTTCAGAAAAACACATGTTAACCGTGAGGTTTGAGCAAGACATTTGCTTATTTAGACATCTGGTGATGCATTTGTGAAATGAGGGGGCTAGAGTAGTAGTTTTCAAATTTTCTTTTTGAGCAGAAGACCACTTGCTTTTCCAAACAAAATTTTATGTAAAACAAATATACTCATATATAAATGCATTAAAATCAGAAGGACTCTGGGTAAACAGAAAATGAGAAGCCTAGATCCTACCCATTTGGCTTCATCCTTACTTACAACAGCAGTCCTTCAGGTACCTCGTCAGAAGCTAGGACTCCATGATCTCTAAAGGCCCTTCTAGTTTCAAATGTAATTTTTAAATCCTCCTTTGGCACTTAATATAATACTTCAGTTATTCCTCTTCTTGTAATCCAAGTTTCAACTAAGGATTTAAAAATTTACTTACTAAACCAAGTTTTCAAATCTCAGAATTTAACTCCTCCATTTTCTTTATTTTCCACATTCAATGATTTATAAACCTTGCTGGTTCTAATCCCTAAATAACTCAGATTTATCCCTTCTTTTCCTTTTCTTCTGTCACTGTTGTAAATCAGGCTTACCATGTTTATTAAATACCTTTCATTAGGTCTCCCTTTCTTTAAATCCAAACCCTATCCTGGGCCAATTCATTTTCCACCCTGTCTAGGGAGTATATTTGCAATTACGTTTCTGATCATGTAGGTACCTTGTTCAAAATCTTTCAATGGCTTCCCATATTAAAAACCAAATACATATTCCTTTAAATGGCACGCCAATTGAGTTCTAAACTACTTTGGATCATCATCTCCTATCACTTCCCATCTCCCATACCGTAACTTTTTATTTAGTTACGCAAGACTACCTAAGATTCTCTAAACATATTCCGTACATTCCGGACTCCAAGACTTTGTTCATGCTCATCATTCTGCCAAGAATGCCCATCATCCCCCCTCTGCCTGTACTTCATTAACTTTCAAAATTCTACTCAATTTTTAAAGTCCAATTTCTTTTTAAAACTTTTCCAATAGGCCTAAGCAAGTAATTTTCTTTCCAATCTGTTCCAATAGTATTATGCTTCTGCTTCAGTCTTCTGTGTTTTATAATTAGATGGCATAGTGTATAATTAGTTGGTATATATTATTTATAATTAGTTGCATCATTTATTTAGACCAGGACAATGTCTATTTTAAATCTGTGCACAATGGCTAACCCACTCAATAAATGCATTTTGGATTGAACTAAAAATAAAAACAGAATTGCACTATTTTTATGGTGAACTTATTCTCCAAAGAGAGCAGTGGTTTGCATAATCATGGAAACATTCTGGGAATGCAAACAGAAGATTATAAACCTATGTAGCATAAGGATACAAGGAAAACAATTTTTTCAAAAAAGGCACCCCTGGCTTTACAAAGAGTAGAAATAATACCCCAATAGCTGTGATGTTGAGATTTACTGCATTAAAAAGGAATAGATTTTCTCTGAAAATTATTTAAGAGTAATGAAAATATGTAAACTTCAAAGCCTGTTAAAAATTTTCAAATTCAGTAGAATATATATATCATCCAATTTCTAATATTTTCCTTGAAGAGACTTACAATTAATTGTGTCTCTATAAAGCCAGAGAAAATATTAAGCAAGAATCACCTTCATCAAGCATCAGTTTATTTCCCTTGTGTTAGTTAATTTTATGCATCAACTTAACTAGCCAAGGGGTGCCCACATTAAACATTACTTCTAGGTGTCTCTGTGAGAGTGTTTCCAGATGAGACTAGGATTTGAATCAGTGGACTCAGGAGACCGCCCTCCTCACTGTAGGTGGGTATCATGCAATCTGGTGAGGGCCTAAATATCACAGCAGTGGGAAGAAGAAGGAATTCCTCCCTTTTTCCCTGCTTCACTTTTGAACTGGACATCTCCTATCTCTCTGGCCCTCAGACTGCGATTTACACCATCAGCTACCCTGGTTCTCAGACCTTTGGACTTGAACTGAATTACACCACCATTTCAAGTGTCTCCAGATTGCAGGCAGCAGATCTCAGGACTTTTCAGCCTCCATAATCGTGTGAGCCAATTCCTCACTATCATCGATCTATCTGTCTGTCTGTCTATCATCTGTCTATTCTATTGGTTCTGTTTTCTGGAGAACCCTTACTATATGCTTTTCCATAGTCATACTATACGTCTTAACATAATCTGGTCATGAGCCCCCTTGAGATTCTGCTGAAACTATAAAAATGCATCTGTGAATAGTATACAAAATTAACCATGTTGCTTAACCAAAATACACGCACGATCCAGAGATGCATCCAAGGTCCTTTGCTGTATCCATTTGGTACAACTGAATAAACACTTTATTTACACTTCCCCATTAAATTATGCTTATTCTGCTTCCAAAATTAATAGTCACTGTAAAATTTAAGCAATGAATAGTCACGAATATACACAATGAGTTAAACAAATAAGTTACATTAAAAATTGCATTTAATTCAGTCTGTTTGAAATTTCTTAAAAAATTGAGCAGAGCAGTAATTCAACATAAAAGACAAAAACGAAAAAATAAAAAAATTACATTTTAAAAAGAAAAAAATGAAGTTAGACATTCTAAAATCTTAATAAAAAATATCGCTATTCAAAGAATTGCACTAGATTACTGATCCAATTTCTAGATATACTTTGATTCTTATTAAGTAATATAATCTGTAAAGACAGAACAAAACTATATTTATAATTATCCTTCACTTATATTAAATTAGCCTGAATGTCCCCTTTTAGAAATTACCAGATACACAAAAAGGATTGCAAAAGAAGATAAAATATCACATCCTTAATTAACCAATAGTTCTTGAAAGCTAAGTTTCCAACAATCTCAACTTTATACAAAACTTTCTACTGTCTTTAATATTGTTAATGTTTTGCAACTTTATAGTTCGTAAAATACACTCAGTATGATTTAAGTATGTTAAAATATATTCCTGAAATATAATAAATAAAATATATTATCTTTGTAAAGTGAATTCTTTCATTTACTTTATGTTTTCAAACTTTCAGAGATGTGTTTTCTCTCATAATTGATAACTGAAAGGACTAAAAAGACTATAAATGTTTATGGATGTATTTGATACTTTCTGCTAGCTAGTTTGCCTAATAAAGAATAGAGAAATGGCATAAATGTGTGAGGTATCTCGGGTATCTATATAATAGGGCATTTTTCTTTTAGAATATAAATGTATTAAAAGAATGCACAGAAGAAGAACGTTTATGAAGTAACATATTTTCTACCAAAGCTGATTATATTTTTTTCTTATCATGCTAAAAGTATTGACAAAAGAAAAATTCTGAGATGGCCTACATTAAATTACAGCAGGCTGGAGAATGAAAGAGACAAGAGAATTTCACCAGTTAATAGCCGTGGGCCAACTAACAATAGACTGCTCACATTCTTGAACGTATGTTATAGCTTGAATGAACTTCTGTAGGGACCACCAGACAGGACAGCAGCCTGCCTATGCATGAACTTTCAAGACTATTTCCCACAGTCAAAAGTAGTAAATCTCTAGCTTACTGACTGCGCCTATCCTAGAACTGCCCCCACTTCACCTTTTCCTGCCTTCTTTATTTTTAGCCAATAAAACAACTTATATCTTTCTTCCCTAAAACATAATGTATAAAAGTGCCCACGTTTGTTTTTCCTCTGTAGCCCTGTTGCCGGTCGTTTAGACTTCATGCCCATGACCTGGTCCTTTTCCGGCTAGCGTTTGGCTCTATAAACCCTTCATTTTAGAAAAGCTGTCAGCCGTGAAAGGTTTTTAACAACACACTCCATGCACCCAATATATTTTATCCTCTAGAACAGAAATAAAAATTCCTACTGCAGAATATCTCTGACATGTTACAGGAATATTATCTAGTACTCTATACTTCTTCCAATAGTAAATTAAGTCATATAAACAAATAAGCTTTTGAAATGACTTCTAATACTAAAGCCACACAGTTTGCTCCAGGAAAATTATGTTCCCAGTTATAGCAATTACCAGAACTTACCAGAGAAACAATCATACAAAAAGGAAGGGGGGAAGCAGAGAGGAAGATGAAAGATACCCTTTGCAATCCATCATTTTAGCTAATATCCCTGCACCCGAGTTTCTATATTACATTTAAAGAACCTATTCTCTTTCAAAACAAAATATAACTTTGACTAATGATAAGAGTGAGATGTACAGAAAAATAAAGATCTGATCAAATTTTGATATATAATTATTTTTATATTACCTATAAGAAATGGACATGAATAAATGTATCTCCTTTTTATATCACTTAAGTTTAACCAAGTACTATAAATTAATGTCAAATACCAGTAAAACCAATGTAAAAGCCATTATCTTCATGCATAACTTTCCAGTATGTCCCCAAGTCCTTCATCCTTTGTAGTAGGGCTTTCTGATGTATATGTGTGTTCTGCCTCTGTATCTTTGCCCTTGTTCTTGCCTGAATAAATATGCTCATTTTTCAAGGTCCAACTCATGTCCTACATTCTCTACGAAGCTTTTGAAAACACATCTGAATTGACTGAGTTCTCTTTATTCTGCTTAACTGATAAGCACATTAAAATGTAAATTGTTCATAAGGTGAAAGATCCTTTAAAAAAGTTAAGGGTGTGGCACATGTTTTGAGTACATCCTATGCAAATGGAGGGACTGTGTCATTCACTGCACTCAACAATGCTATAAAGTTGGTACTAATATTATAATTTTATAGATAAGGAAATCAAGTGCCAAAGAAGTTAATTTTCCCAAAGATATGTGGTCAGAAAAGGGGCCATATATTAAAACTGACAAGCTCAGGAGACTGAAAATAACCACATAAGATGGCGTGAGCACAAAAAATTTCATAACTAAGTGGACCATGGCAGGAAGTCACATCTTTAGCTTCCTTCATAAAGTTGATCTGTGCCTTTAAGTGGGCCTGTCTATTGTCTTTTTGCACCTAAAATGACATCGTTGGAATGTCAGTAATCCCTTTTTCCGAACCAGAACAGGAAAGTACAGAATCCCTCATTATTATTCTTGTTCCTTGATTAACATCTCTATGAGAACTATTAACTATCCTGTACCCACCTATGTGTACCTGTCTCTCCAATTTCCTTTTATCCAATCCCAGAGATTTCCCTGTTTTGCTTTCTCCCACCCGCTTAATCTATTACCAGTGGATTTCAGGTAACCCTCCTCCTTTGATTCTATGTAAAAAATTGGCTGCAAACTGCCATTTTGCAGAGCATTTTGTCAATCCGTTGCGATTTTGCATCCCGGCAATTGTCATCAGTTTGGCTCAAATAAACTCTTATAAGCTTTCTCTTAGGCTGGATGTTTTTTGTCGACAGATACATAGCTAGCAAGTGGTAAAAAGCCTAAATTCAAACCCAATGCCATTTGGTTCCAAATCCTATGAAAAAGAGTACTTTCAATAAAATACTACTCTAATATAGGGCATTAATTCTTACTGACAAGAAAGGTTAATGCACCATTCAAAATACCTAAATTTTGATTACTGTTTCAAAGGAAAGTTTATTTTAGGCTTTTTAATCAACATTATTATTGATTAACTATAAAGTGCTGTTCCTGAAAAGTAACTGTAGAGTTCTAGAGTTATAATACTACTTAAAATACTACTTAAATACTACTTAAAAATTACAGTACTTTCATAGATATTCTATTATTGAAAATCTTTTAGAATATTAGGATAAAATAGAAATTAAGAACACATTGCTTAATAATGTGATGGATTACATGAATAATACTGTACTTTTTGATTCTTCATATTAATGATTACACAGATAACTCAAAAATAATACAGAAATGGTTTTATAGGCTTATTTAAATGAAATTCTGCTTAACTTATTTCAAAAAAGATTTAAAACAGTTCACAATTAAGAGTAATTATGATCTGGTAATCGATAGCACTCTTTAAAAGAGTAATGAACCACATGGATAAATTTCCCCCAAAATTTCTGAATTACTTGAACAGTTTTGCTAAAGTAAAAGATTTACAAAGTTATAAAGTAAATAAGAAAAATATGACATTTCAATTATGACTATAGCAGATAATACCAAGGATTAATTAGTCACCAAGGATTTAATAGCAAATTTTTTGTCATTAACCCTAGGGCCATTTGCCTTAAAATATTGATAAAATATTATGTATTTGATATGACAGTGACAATTTTTGTTTTTGAGTATAATTCTAGAGGTTATTTTTATTTTGCAAGATTAGACTGTATTACCTTCAGAGAAAATATGAAGTCCATTTTTCATTAAAAGAAAAACTTTACATAAACTTGAAGGTTTTAAAACCATTTCAGACTTTCCTGTCTCATCATTTCCTTAACAAATCTTCAAGAAACAATAATTTTATGAATTACTATACAGAATAATTTCCAGAAATAATCAAATTCATTAAAATTCTATTAGGTATTAGGTTGGTGCACAGGTAATTGCGTTTTTTGCAATTATTTTTAATCTTTTAAACCGCAATTACTTTTGCACCAACCTAATAATAAAAGTACTCATTCACACACCTTAATATGACCTTCTAACTCCTAATTATGCCAACATACTATTTTCTTTCACTTTTACTGTACTTGATAAGCATAAATTTTTATAGGTGCATGCCTATAATTACCCCAAAAGACTTAAAAAACTATGAAAGTCAAAAAATTAAAAATAAATAAAATACTACATTATTTTTTGTTCAACATTAATAAAGACATTACTTTAATCATTTCCTAATTTCTTCTTAGACCTCAGATACAAAAGACAATACTTGTTTGACACTATTAAAGACCAAGGTATTCCCTGTCTTTTCTTTTGAAAGTGTGTGCTAAAACACAACGAAATTATGAGCATGAATTGAGTATAATCTTAGATTCAGAATAATTAAATTTACAAATATTGACAGCAACATCTCATATCAGTTGATTTAAAATTCCCCCAAGAATTTTAATAAAATTACTTTATGATGCATAGAAAGGGACTTCTGAGTCCTCTTGTTATTTTATTATAGTATTCTCTGAATAGCAAATTAAGCTTTCTTTCCTAATCCTTACCTCAAACCCATTTGATCGTTTGGGGGAAATATCGTTTTATTTTTCATTTTACATACATTCAAACCATGAATTAGAGAGTTAATCAATTTGCTTAATTTAAAAATTAGTAGCAATTAATGTATGTATTGAAACATACCATGTTACTTCCAAGTATATTATATTTAATGGAACAAATTCAGAGAAATCTTCAAAATACAGCAATCAACAGTATAATTCTTTAAGATGCTTAAATGGTTTACTGAAAGCCATGAGGAAAAACCTCTTCATGAATCAGTTTTTGTGTTTGTTTCCTAAAGAAACCAGACTTGTCTCAATATTTTTATATATAAACAGTCACATTGATTTCCATGATGAATGTAAAAATCTATTGTCTCATGAAAATATTTTCATATATAATAATTGGTTACGTTAAGGTAAAATAATAAAACATCTTGTTTTCATTATGACTATCATTAATAACCTCATGTGCATATTCACTCACTTTGCTGGTTTGATTTAACAAAAGACCAAAACTACAAGAGCAAGATGATTTATTTTTTTTCTTACCAAAGAAAAGGTTGTTTTTGCTTTGTTTAATGTTTTTTCTTTAAATGACATAGTGGTCATAAGAATGGTCATAGTGGTCATAAGGAAACATAACAGTTTTAGAAACTAAGATAAGAAAAACCCAAGTTCAGGATGAAAATATTTTATGGTAACACCTTTTTCCTGAAGGCAGTGATTATAATAAGGTTTAATAGGAGTTAGTCATATTTACCTGTCTCTATCTGGAGAATAATGGTCATGGTCATCCACGACACGATGTCTATCCATTCGGCTAATTGTATTATAATGTCCAGTAGTAGAGCGTGGCCCTCGAAGACCCTGTTCCACATTCCGACTGAAATAGCAAGAGCTATTAAATATCTTAATAAACCACAATCATATATTATATTAAGAAATGAGGTTTATTAATAAAGATAGTAGAAAAAGACAAAAATCACTATAATGTCAAGTCCAAGTTTCTTGTTTTGTTTAATGAATTGCACCTCTGGCTAATGGTATAACTATCCATTGGACGTTGATGGCAAACTTAGGAGGCTAGTGCTATAACAGAGATATAACACAAAATTAAGCTAATATCAATAGAGGTAGAGATAAAGACTATCAAACTATTAATAGATGACTTCCAGGTCTCTACTGGTGTTACTCAATGATATATGAAATATAGTAGAAGGAATAGATTTGTGTGGTAAAATGAGGTCAGCATGTTTATAGACAACATAATGCTGGATCCTACTCTACGGACAATGATTATTTGTTTTTTAAAATCTAAACTGAAGTCTTTATAATTGATCAATGATGATTTTTTTAAGCCACTGTTCTTGGCCTGGATTGTCTACTTACATACTTCCTTTTCATGACAGAATAAACCTTTTAAGCTCCTGCTATGTTTTTATTATGCACAACTGAATATAATCTAAAACCTAAGTCTTTTTCTATTGGCATGTTCAAAAATTCATTTCCTGATAAAAGTCAAATATTCTTTTCCTTTCTTTTTTTTTTTAATGAGGTGAGGCTTAGTTTACTAAACTTACAAATTCAAAATTTTCTTCTCTCTTAAACTTTAAATTTCAGATTACAAATCTTAGCTAATATATTACATTTTCTTTTTAATTTTTTCAATTGTCTAAATTAAGTAAACAGTTTTTAAGCACTTAATACTCTTATATATTAAATAAATTAAATTTATAAATACAATGGATCTCAAGTTCTCTTAGATGGACCAAGACCATGCATAAAATTAAGATTATAATGAAAAATTCTAAGTCTAAAACTAACTCAATTAGTCACTTAAAATAGGAGTTATAAGGTTACCATTCTAAGAGTTCAAATTTCATTAACATTTCAACTATATACAATGTGAATAATGAACATATTTTTTTATTAGCAAACATATTATTTCCATGGCTCTTACTCCATTAAGCCTTTCTGTACTTAACTGGATTGATCAAAGTTTTCCACTAGGTATCAGACCTGGAGTTAGATTTTCTGAGCCTCCCACTACCTATACCTGCCTTTTTATTCTTTGTATGACTGTTCCTAATGTTAAAGCACTATCAGATGTTTATTTTTTCCTGTGTCTTAAATTATCAGAATTTATATCATTCGTGAGTATAGCTAGTTGGTTCTATTGATATGTGATTCAAAACTGGATCTTCTTTGTAACTTTGAACTCTTACCCAAAGTTATAAAGTAGCCTATATTTGATATTACTCTCATTATACAGGTTATTGAGCAGCATCTTTGTTTTTCCTTAAGTAACTGTTTTCCACAAGAATTTATTATCTTTAGAGATCATTAATGATACTTTATGATAAACAGGCTTGTATTAGGTTGGTGCAAAAGTCATTGCGGTTTTTACAATTATTTTTAACTTTTTAAACCGCAATGACTTTTGCACCGACCTAATAATAGCATCCTATAAATAAAATGTGTGTGCCATCTTACCTTTGCGGAGGAGGGACACTAGGTGACCATGATCTAGTCCTTCCTATGACATCTACTCGGTGAGGAGACCCTGATGGTGAACAATGGTTTGATGACATTACTTGTTCTGGCACTGATAGTGTTGAGCTTTGAAGATCTCGACCATTGTGTTGATAATCTAAAGGTGAAAAGATTAAGATTATAGCTACCTACACTGTAAGTTCTTTTATATTTTGTACTTTACTGAAAAACATAAAATATTGGTGAAGTTGAAAGGCTTTGCATACATTAAATGTAAACATTATGAATAAAGCATACTAAGACAAAGTAATATTTTATAAACACATAAAAAGGAATGACAAACATTCAAATACATAGATAGCTGCAATGTCCAAGGCACTGTGGGAGGCAGAGTAATATTTATACATACAATTAATTATCTTCAATAAAACAATCAAGTTTATTCTAAAAACATTTCCATCTCTTCAATGATCTAGGAGACCTTCAACTACTTCTCAACAGTTAAATATTTAAATTATGAACTTCACAAAAGTTCCTAAAAGTCTATAGTTATTTCCTTAAGAGATGAACAGTATTAGAAAGCATTCTAAATACTATTTGAAGTACCTATGCAAGCTGCTTTTCTTATAGTGTTTGACAGGGCTGAGATAAAATAGAAGTCTGAGAATAAAAATATGACAAATTGGAGGAGGGAAATAGCCCAGTGATTTGTGACACTTAGACAACAATATATTAGAAGTGATATTACTCAAATGAGTCCTAGAAAGGGACTGACATTTAACAGAGAGGGAGAAAAGTAGAAGGAATTCTAAGCTGGTAGAAAAACAGCAATTCAATGTGGGGCAGCAGTGGGGAAATAAGCACCAACGGTTAAGTTTGATTCAAGTTGTGTATAACTAAAATGTCATGAGGTTTGTAATGGAAAGAGCCTGAAAATTCCTGGGCAGAAAGTGATATTACCACCACCACCATCTTCATCATGCTCATCATGGCTACTATTAACTGGCCTTTTACTAGGAATTCTGCCAGGAATTTTGCCAGGTACTCTATGAAGTGTTCTGCTTCAACACCTGTTTCAGAAATAAACTCAGAAAAAGTATTGGTTCATATTTTTCAAAACATGTTAATGTTTTCCAGCATTATTTTAGGTAGGATTCCCTAGAAACAGAGCAGGAGCTAAAGATTCAGGCACACATGAATAACGAAAGGCGCGCTCTCAGGAGAAAGGAATTACAAGAGCAGAAGAGGACGCGAGAAGAAACTGAGCCAAGATGTGGTCTCACCCTGATCCCATTGGAGGCTCTCAAACACAAATTGCACCAGAATTGCTTTGAATTTGAGGCAAGGGCCTGGACTTCAGTACTCCTGTGTCAGCCAGTCACTGGCTGAAGACTGCCAGAGGGAAGTAGGTGAGGTGATAAACCTCCTGTGTGATGTGGTTTTTCTTTGTCTAAGGCCAATTCTCTGGAGAAGAGGGCAGCTGTGAGTAGTTAGCAACCAACATTCACAGTAGCTGGGGACGAATGAACCAGCTGAGGTAAAGAGGATATGGATGGGGAACCAACAGTGTCCAATATAACTACCAAATAATAGCAGCTGAATTCAAAGCACTCTGACACAGCTGGATGCAGCAAACCAGAGAAATAACAGAACTATATATGATGCTTGTGCAACCCACGTTCTTCCTCTTGGCTCACAGTGGTCCCAAGCTCTGCTTAGAGGTACTTACTGCATGGGCTCTTCCTGGTGTTTGTATTCCCTTGACACCCTAACGTTCCAGACTTATCCTCCTTTCCATCTAGATATATTCCTTCCAGAGATATTTTCATTTTATTTTAAAGTCCTATATGTAAAGTCCCATGCTTAAAACTTAACACGACTTTTGAATTGTGCTTGTATTTTCAATGTGTTGATTACAAAGCTACATGGGTTTTGAAAGGTCTTATCTAAACTTTTTTTTCCTAGACACCATGTTGTTTTCAGCCCATGGTTTTGCAGAGCACAGTTTTCTTTCAGGAATACGTAGACTATGTAATAGAAGCAACTCTGCACACAAGGTTTTATCCCCATTTTACAGCTAAGAAACTGAAATTTACACTAAGTATCATACTAGGGCTGGGATTTAAAACAGGATCTACCTGACTCTAATGCTCCCACTGTGTTCTAATTACTTGTGATTTAAGTAATAATTTAGGAAGATGACACTGACAGCAGTATACAATTCAAACTAAATGTTAGAGAGATTGCAGCAAGATTAATGGCTCTTCTAAAACTTAGAACTGCATTGTCCAACAGAACTCTCTGAAATGATAGAAATGTCCAATATGGTAGTGTCGACTGGCAAAACTAACTCGCCTGAAAATCCACCAAAAGAGCAGTTTATTCGGGAAAAGGAAAAAGAAGCAAAAACCACCACCACTGCAGTGCGGAAAAGCACACCTCCAACGCTGGGCTCCAACCGGCTGCCCATGTGAAGAAGAATAGCCCCGGTTCCAAGATGGCTATTCTATGCATACACATCCCTCCCCCAGTAGTTACCACAAAGTCCAACAGGAAGGCAGGACCAGAGAATCAACAAGGGGCCCAGCTCCACCCATAGTCCTCCCAGCTCTATGGTTAAACATCGTAAGATGCCAGTTCATTTTTATCAGTAGCCACTGGACATATATGACTATTGAGCACTTGAAATCTGGCTAAAGAACTGAATTTTTTAATGTATTTATTTTAAATCAATTTTAATTTAATAGCCACATGTAGCTAGTGATACAACTTTGGAATATGACACTTATTAATGGCAACAAACTACACAGAAAGAATCAATATATTCACTCATTCAACAAATATTTATGTGTATATGCATTCAGATGTTACTTTATGTGCTACAATGAGCAAAACAAAAAGCCTTGCCTTTGTGGAGCTTAAACATTAGTTGAAGAGTGACAGAGACAATTAAAAGCTCAATATATCATTATGTATATTTGAATGTGATTAGGTGCTATGAGGAAATTATAACAAGGCAAAGGGAGATAAAAAAACATCAGAATAGGGGGGCATTTGCTATCTTATATAGGGTGGTCAGGGGATAAATTATATATATATATATGTATCAATATCACTGAGATGTTGACACTTCAGAAAGATTTGAAGGAGTGAAATGTTTTGCCTATTGGATAAACAGAGAGGAGAGTGCAAAGACAAGTAGAAAGGTCCCAAAATAGGAGCGGATGGGACAGGTTCACAGAACAGCAACGAGAAAGGGTGCTTGGAGTGGAGCAAGTGATGCAGAGAAGAAATCAGAAATTTGGGGAAAGAAGAAAGATGATGCAGGGCCTTGTATTTTATCATAAAGATTTTGGGCTTTTAATCTGAGTGATTTTAACCCATCAGAGGATTTTCAGCAGAAATTGGACATGATCTATCTTTTCCTTAAATAGGATGACTTTGATTGCTATGCTGAGAATAGACTGAAAGGAGACAGGACAATAAATCGGGCAAGAGGTAACAGTGGTTTGAATCAGGATAACAGTAATGGAGATGATGGAAAGCAGTTCGATTCTGCATATATTTTATAGGTTAGAGCCATCAGGATGATTTTGTGAAAGGTTAGATGTTGGGCATAAGAAGAGGAGAAAGGGACAAGAACAAATCTAAAATTTTAATTCAAATAAATAAAAGAATGGAGTTGCCATCAAAAGACATGGTTTGGTGGGAAAGATCAGGAGTTTAATCTTGGACATATTAGGTTGAAGATAATCGAGCACATTTCCACGTGGAGATGTCAAGTGGATAGTAGAAAATAAAAATTAGAATACAAATAAGTGGTGTTGACTGGACATTTGGGAGTCTTAGCAAACAGAAGGTATTTAAAAACATGGGACTTGAAATAGAGGAGATCACCAGGGGAGTGAGTGTAGATAGAGAATTCTAAGCCCAAGGATGGAGTCTAGGACACTCTAATATGAATCAATAACATTTTAACATTTTATAATTACATATAGGAGCAAAAAAAAAAAAGGAAGAAATAAATGAGTCTTAATTTTTGATAAGTCCATCAGGAAGTTAAGAGTATGCCACAATGACTAAGAGGCATATTACAAGGTTTACCAGGTTGGAGATAGGGAGATAATAGTATTTCAGGTGTACAGGCAGGCACACAATTACGTATATGGGAAAGAATCTTTGGAAAGGCATTAGGACCGTTGATAAAAATTTAAGAGTCATTTATAGTATATATAGAATACATATACAGAGAAAATAGATTTGACTACGGAGTTTAAGTGAGACTATTGAGAAAAGGAGGAAGAGTTACTACAAGAAAATATAAATAATGCGGTCACGTGATGATTAAAAAGAAATAGAGTTTTAAGACAATATTCATGATTAATAATGTAAAACTCTACTCGTGAGTGATTAAAAAATTAGCAATGGAAAGAAATAATTGACTTAGGAAATCAGAAGATTATAAGTGACTTTTATCGAAGAGCTAATTATCAAAACATCTCTGTACCTTTCCAATGGAAAATAAGTTTTTACATTTGTATATTGTTTTAGGTCAGGCTGGTAACTACTACTAAAATTCTATGTGGCTTTGATTAATATTATATATGTATTCCATTTATTCACATTGTAGGGTAAATCAACTGGTTCAAAGAATAGTTGGTTTATAACTATTCCCATTTCCCTTACTCAGTATACGTTGGTGGGGGGTGGCAGGCGGGCAGCAAAAATCCATGGCTGGAATTGCTTCCCTGAGAAACTTAAATGTCAGTCAAAATTTCAATTTATGTTGAAGAATAATATTAGCAATGCAAATGTCAAAATTACTTCTGACAAGTTAATCAGAATTAATAAAATAAAGAGTACACGGAAAATATTACTTCTAGAATAGTTAATTTTCAAGACATCTGCTTTGTAAACCTGGACAAATTGAATAAAGCAGCCAAAACTGTTCACTTTTGAGGAAAGACTGACATATTAGGTTAGAAAAGGGTTATGAATGGTTATAACTGATGCTGTAAATTTGACAGATATGCAGTCTGCAATTGGCAACAAATCTCTGCATATGGGCAACAAAGTATTAACAGATTTGCAGGTATACTGACTTTTACTATTTCCTTAAAATGCTAGTTAACATCTGGGGAGGAGGATAGGTGGTACTGTGTAATGTACATATGTAATTTGCATTTGAAATGCCTTAAGAACAATTGCACAGAGAATACAGAATTATTTACTTGATCCTGTAGTCATTATTTGATAAGCTACTGATTGAAGAATTTATTCTCTATTGAAACTAGTTTTAATGATGGAGCTTTAAACAAAGAGGACATAAAAGAAAATGTAAAAAAATTAATAGCAGAATCAACAGATGTTTAGTCTTAGTTATGATACTTACGTAAGTGTAATTGGTGCATCATTTAATAAAGTTTTGAGCCTATGAAAGATAACATTTCAGAAACTACAATACCATACTCCTGATTTGATATTCATAGAAAGAATATAGAGATGGTTTCAAATTTCTAATAGTGACAGAATCCTAAAAGTTCAAGTCTTCTATCTCCGTATACTTTCTATGATCAAAATCAGGATTATGGTATTGTAATTTCTGAAATGTTATCTTTCAAATATATTATTAAAGTATAGTAGTATATGATGAAAAATTATGTCGCAAAATAACACGATATTTCAAAATAGCAAAATATAGAATATTACACAACAGTCTTTTCTCAATGGATTATTAAATGATTCACTATACAGTCTCTACATAGGCAAAAATAATAATGTTGAAACAAGAAAGAATGATCTGTCATGATGTTGAAAAACAATGAGCTCAGGATAAACATTTTGAATTACACAATCTTTCTAAATACTATTCTGTAGTAGAAAAAAAAAAATTCCAGCAGGCTGTATTAACCCAAATAATGAAAGATTCCTATAAAGTTTTTTCAAAATATATAATTCCTTTAAAAGAATGGAAAAATAATAAAATCATATTTTTCCATCCTTTAAAGACGAAAGAATTTAGATGTGCCAGAAATAGCATAAAGATGAAGAACTTTAATGACCTGAAGGAAAATACTTTGGATAAAGAACACCTGATGTCACTAGATATTTAGTAAAGAGAAAAAGTGGAAAAGTCAATTATCAAAGGAAAAGAATACAAATAGCAAAAAAAATTGTAGTGATCTCCAAGTAAAAGACCATGGAAAATATTTTTCAAAACCACTTTATTGAGGTTTAATTCACAAACCATAAAACATGAAAATTATTTTTTGTAGTCTGAGTATATTAATACATTGTTCACCCTTAGTACAAAAAAATAAAGGCTAAAAGATAGTCACTGGGTTTTTAAAAAGTAGTACCCTATAGCACGCTAATTGATCCAACTCTAACAAAAATTGTCAAACAAAAATTTTTATCAATCATCGATGCAGCTGTAGCATGTTTTACATACAACAGAACATATTTTGTTCAAGGTAAAATTAGTCATACACTTAAAATTTGTTAGACTAATTAATTTTCAAGAAGAAGAAAAACATTTTTTATATTAAAAGCATAATGTGCATATATATAAACCTTTTTTCAGAATTTATTTTTTTAAATGGCTACTTACCTAAATTTTAAATCATCAGGTAATTTATAATCATAAATTAGCAAATATTTTAAATGACAATACCATAATTTCAAAATGTAGCAGTACTTGATACTTAATCAATATAAGAACAATGAAAAAAATTTTTAAAAAGCTCATTAAAATATTTGACATTTTGGGTAGGATGGTGATGTCAAAAGGATTTTTTTTTTTCCCACACTGTTAGTGCAGTAGGTTTCAATTATACAATATTATGCCTCAAATTTATAGTGAAATCATTATTTAGTAGGTTAAAATAGAAAACTTATATTCACTTAGGAACAATAGGAACACTCAATCTAACAATCTAACACAAGGAGGCAAGTTATTACTTTCTCATTTTATTTATCTATCTATATATTTATCTATCGGTAAATAATGATGAATTACACGTCCTTCTTAGTACTATAAAATAATCCAGACATTCTTACCTGATACTACACCAATTCCATCATCACAGTCATAGTCAGAGACTTCACTATCACTTATTCTCTTTGACCCTAAGAAACAAACGACACAATAATTAAAATTGCTGATTCCTAAGGAGAAAAAAAACACCTCACCAATCTGAAAAACAAATGAAAGGATTTTGAAAGGAGTAAGAAATATAGAGAGAAGGAAAGTCGTGTAAGTGATTTCATGCTGATTGATAAAAATCTACTGGACAAAAAGCTAAGTCAGTTTTAGATGCTTTTAGACCAAGGCACTTAAGTCTAGGTAAATTTCAAAACACAAACATGTTATTTCAAAAACATTCACATGTCTTTTCCTAATTTACATAACTAATAAATTCAATGACAAAGTATACCCAATTATTTATTTTTTATATTCCTGGAGAGAAACATAATTTAAGATATCTTGAACATTCTTCTTTTACTATTAGTTTAGCTGTTTCTCTATTACTTTGGGAAGAAAATGAGAAAGAAATCATCCACAAACTGACAAATACATCTAAATTTTGAATTGCGTTGTTTTCTAAGAAATAGTCTAAAACAGAACAGTAAATATTATTATAATTCAAGAGGTCCATGTGTGTGTTTTTATAGCAAAACAAATCTGTAAGAAAAAATTTAGAATGTTAATCATGCTTCGGCAAAAACAGCATTGAACTGAATGAAGTAGAACTTTGATGGCTAAAGCAGATTATGTCTTTGCACTTAATTAGGAAATATATCACATATATAAATAAAAATGTTATACTTCGTTTTTTAATATCTTTTCTCTACATGTGTTTCAGCAATAGGCACACTATACAATAGAATCCTAATTGTATTAAAGCATTTTCCCTTCCTTAATAATAAATGAAATGTTGCTATTTCAAAAAATGACTACTTTTGTCTACTTACACTATATATTATTCATTAAACAGACTAAACTCAGTTATCAGAAAATAAATGCTTTCCTGGAGGTTTATAAAACAGAGCTCACACGTGTATCTAAAGTAGTAATATTGAAATGTTCTAGGAATGCCCGCCGATATTAAAAATACCCTATACACTTTTTTCTTTTTTTAATTTTATTAAAGTTTATTGGGGTGACATTGGTTAGTAAAATTATATAGGCTTCAAGTGTACAGTTCTGTAATACATCATCTATATATTGCATTGTATGTTCACCACCCAGAGTTAGTTCTCCTGTACACATTTTTCTATTTTTGTTTATTGTTTTAATCTGCTCCGTTGGGAAAGGGAAAGTCTTCTTTGTCAGGAACTATATTCTTATTTTTCTGCTTTTAATAGGTAGAAGAAACCTGTCTGATTTGATCATGTGGTCCCAATGAGTGAATGCACTGTTTTCCTTCTAAATCCTTATATCATAAAACTTGAGTCCCAATCAAATCTGAGGCTCTTATAGCCCCAATTGATATAGAAACTACAATTATCTGACAACATCCCAACAGACTGGGCAAAGTACAAAGGTTTCTAGAATTAGGACATGTACTCTAAACAGACTGGGGAAGAGAGAAGGGATAACAGATGAAGCTAATGAGAGATTTAAGAATTGTTACTTACCTTGCAAATACTCAGGAACAGGGTAATGATTAGTTTAATATGCCAGGTACACTACAGAGCATAAATATTACATACTTTTGGTATTGGTCAAGAATCAGATCTGCCTCTGGTGTAAAATAATAATGACACCAGCAAAAAATGAAGTTCATTTTATCAGACTTTGTGAGTGGTCGTGTGTGTGTGTGTGTGTGTGTGTGTGTGTGTGTGTGTTTGCACGCATGGGGGTTGGGGTTATGTGTGGTTTGTAAATGTTTCTTCTTTTCAAATCTTATTGATTACTCTCTGGATGGAAGTCTTTATCTATTTTGCTATTAATTCTATAGAGGTTAAGTATATTGCAATTATTTGCTATTTGTATCTAGCTATTTCATATTCTGATGAATTCAGGAACTTAAGTTTAATGTCATTGAATGTACTGATCTTCTTTTTCAAAGTAGTATTTTCAGTGTCTTGTTTAAGAAATTTTTCCTGAGCTTATGATCAGAGAGATAGTCTCTTATATTCTCTACTGAAAGTTTAAATTTTGCTTTTAGCATTTACATCCTCATCCATCTTGAAAATGAGTGAGTTTATATATGGTATAAGAAATGATTCAACTTCCCTTTTTCCATATGGACAACGCATCTCAGCATTCTTCATTAAATATTTCCACCTTTCCCCAATGACCTGTAATATCACCTCTGTGATAAATAAATGTATCCTATCTGCTAGCATCTGTTTGGTACTCTATTTTATTTTTCCTTGCACAGGCTGTCTATCCATAAACCAATAACTCATGGTTTTTGTTATTACAACATTACATATTGTAATGCAAATTCTTCATATCTTGGATCTTTCCCCTTTGCTCTTCCATATCAATTTTAGATTAGACTATCAAATTGCACATAAACATCCTATCAGGATTTTGATTTTGATTTTAACACCAATTTAGAGAAATTTCGTATGTCTTATAGCATTGTTTTATTAACCACTAGCATGGCATTCTTACCAGTTAAATTACTGGAAAATTTTAATTTTGGCCAAATTTTCCACATTTGTTGGATTATCCTTTGTATTTTATAACTGCCACTGCTACAAGAAATACTGTTAAAACTACATTTTTCTAACTGAATTTCTCATATACAGAAATACAATTTTATTATAAAATAATGGTAACCTACCACCTTGTTAAAGTCTGTCTCTTTCTCTCTCTTTTCTTTTACTTCTAATAAATGTATGGTAATTTAATTTGTATTTTTCTATGTAGACAATCTTTCTTACCAATCTTAATGCCTGTTTTGTTTTTCTTGTCTTTCTATACTTAAAACACAATGCTGGAAATAAGCAGAGAAAATTTACATTCCTTTTTAAATTATGATTTTAAACAGAATGTTTCCAATATTTCCCCATTAAAAACTGTATCTGCTGAAGTTACATTTTATGAAGTTGAGGAAGGTCTCTTAACATGTATTTATGATAAAATGTCTCAGCAAATTCAGTGATATTTCATTAAGGATTTTGCGTTTTTATTTACAAGTGATTCTGGCCTATTCAGTTCCGTTTCTTAAAATCAAGGTTACACTGACCCAACAAATTATTGAGAATTCATCTTTTTTAAAATTCTCTGGGAGAATTTGTGTAAAATTATAAAAATATCTGTTCTTTGAAATTTTGATGGAACCCATCCCAAACTACCATGGTCTGGTGTTTCTTTTGTGGGAATACTTTCAATTACTTATTCCAATTTTCAGTATGTGTAGAATGACATATTGAGTCAAGGTTTATTAAGTTATAAGGATTTTTCACTCTTTCTAAATTTTTGAAGGTTTACTACAATAATCAGAATTTTGTCTTATGTATTTATTTTCTGATATATCGATTATGTCTCCACTTGAATACTGTACCTTCTTTTTATTCCCTGAATAAATATCCCTAAAGGTTTATTTTGTTATTCATTTCAAAGGATTGACTTTTTGGCTCCATAATCCTATCATTTAGAAATTTATTTCTCATTTTAATGATTTCTGCTCTTATTTTTATGATTTCTTTCCTTCTACTTTGAATTTATTTCACTATTGTTTTCCTAAACTCTTAAACTGGATGAGTATACCATAATTTTCAGCCTTTTATCTTTATTAACATAAGCATTCCCCCTCTAAATACTTCTTTGCATAACTCAAACATTTACATGTAATATATTTACTGAAGTTCAGTCCTAGATTTTTTCTTGAGTTTATATTTGCCACACATCATTAAATCTAAGATATCACTGAATGAATAATGCATGACAATTGCAGAAATAATAGATCTTTAAAAAAATGTTCATTCGAGTAGAAGTATCTTTTTAAAATTTTCAAACACATGAATGTAACTTACCATTTTTTAAAAATTGATATAGTAACACACTAGTTGAAGAAATAGCCTATATTATGTCAATTACTTGAAATTTGTCAAAAAATGAATTATTGAATAGTATATTAATAATTCTTACAAATGTTTCATGGATATAACAAAGGACTATGAATTGATAGCTGTAGAGTTGTTTATTTGACTATGAGATTAAACTTGTTAATTGCGCAGTTTGATTCTTCTGTGTCTTCCCTAAAGTTTTGTTTGCTTGACCTAGCGATGATTGAGAAAGAATTGTATAGAAATGTCTTTCACGGGTGGTAAATTTGATTTTTCTCTCTAGTTTTACTTTATGTATAATGGAGTACTTCCACTTATGCAGGCAAGTTTAAAATTATTTCAATAGATGTAGAAAAATCATTTGAAAAAGTTTAATACCCATCCATTATAAAATCCTCAAATTTATAAAAGGCATCTACAAAAATCTTACAGCTAGTAATGCATTTCCCCTAAGACAAAGAATTAAGCCAAGGTTGTCTACTCCAACCCCTTCTGTTCAAAACTGTACTTGCATGACAGAAAATACAGCAAGGAAAGTAAATGAAAGCTATACAGATTAGAAAACAAGAAGTAACAAGACCATGAAATTTAAAATCTTAGGGAAACTATAAAAATTTAGGACTAACAAGTGAATTTAGCAAATTGCAGGCTACAGAGTCAACACACAAAAAGGGATTTTATTTCTTAGAGAACAGCAATGAATAATTGGAAAATTAATGTCAAAACCACTATCATTTACAAGAATATCTAAACACATGAAATATCTAGAATTACATATAACAAAAAATGTGTAAAACATGTATGCCCCAAACCACAAAACACTGCTGTATTAGTTTCCTAGGGCTACTGTAATTAATTAAGCACCAAAAACTGGATAGGTTAGAACAACATAAAGTTATTGTCTCACATTCTGGAGGGCAGATGTCCAAACTTAGGGTGTCAAAAGTACCATACTCTTTTTGATCACTCTAGGATAGAATCCTTCCTTGTCTCTTCTAGCTTCTGGTGTTTGTCCTCAATGCTTGGCCTTCTTTCACTTGGAGATGCATCACTCGTCTGCCATCTTCTGCCTGAATGTCTTCATATTGTCTTCCCTCTGTGTATGTCCATCTGTGTCTAAATTTCCACTTTATATAAGGACACCAGTCATACTGGATTAAGGCCTACCCTAATTATCTCAAAAATGAAAACCTGATTACCTCTGTAAAGATTCTATTTCCAAATAATGTCACATCCCAAGGCACTGGGGTTTAGGACTGCAATATATTAGGTTGGTGCAAAAGTAATTGTGGTGTTTGAAGTTATTTTTAAACTTTTAAACAGCAATTACTTTTGTACCAACCTAATACATTTTTGGGGGGAGAAGGGAAGGGGAGCACACAATTCAACTCATAACAACTGTTAACAAATGAAAGAAAATTTAAATAAATGGAGATTTTTTTGCAAAGTTGGAAACCAGATATTAGAATAACATGGTCAGCGTGCTGAGAGAAAATAAAAGTCATTCTAGAATTTTATATACTCGTATAGCTAAACATTCCATCAGGAATGAACACAATGACAATAATTATAATAATTACCAATTTGGAGGGAGAGGTAAAATTCTAGTAGAAATAGGTTAAATGATAGGGGTGAGGGTATGAGTCAGATTTAAAATTTTTTATATTACATGGCTTGGAAAAAAAGGTAGAGATGTTAATGTTACCTTGTTAAGTGCACAGGTTATAATTTCAATAGTAACCATTAAAGAATAGAGATAAAAAGTAAAAAACAGAGTGCACGGAATTATGATAGGACACTATGTTAGAAAAAAAGAACTCTCTCTATACATTTGTTTATATGCATAGAATATCATTTTGTTCTTTCAGAGTTTGTTTAGATTTACCTGGATTTTGCCAAATGCTTTTTCTGAATCTCTTGAGATAATGATTTGTTTTCCCATTTTAATTTAATATGGTGAATAACATTACATTGATTTTCAAAAGTTAAACATTGCATTCCTGGGAAAAACCCCAATTGGTTACACTATATTACCCTTTCTGTATTGTAGGGTTCAATTTGCTAAATCATTCTAAATTCAATTTGCTAAATTGGCTAAAATTTCTATACGGTCTATAGATTTCTTTCTTTTACTATCTTTGTCAGGTAGTGGTATCTGGATAATATTTGCGTCATCAAATGACTTGGGAAATATTCCCACCTTTACAATTTTCCGGAAGAGTATAGTCATTATTGTAGTTATTATATCTTCCTTAACTGTTTGGTAGCTTCATTGGTGAAGTCTCCTGGATCTTGTATTTTCTTTATGGGGAAGTTTTTAACCACACGTTCAATTTCTTACATGTATATACGTACATGTATATATATATATGGCTATTAAAGTTATTTCTTCTTTAGTGAGCCTCTAGTTTCTCTCTTTCAAGGCAATTTTCTATTTCATCTAAATTGTCAAATACATCAGCATAAACTTATTCATAATTGTCCCTTACTATCCTTTTTATATTTATAGAGTCTGTAGTGATGTCAGCTGTCCATTTCCCGATATTGGTAATTCCTGTCTTCTCTCTTTATTTACTGATCATTATTCCTAAAAGTTATCAATTTTATTGAAACCACAATCTTTGGTTTCAATAATTTTCTTGATTGCTTTTCTGTTTTTATTTCATTGATTTCTGTTCTGACTTTTATTACTCCTTGTCTTTTATTTAATTTAGATTTAATTTGCTCTCTTTTTTATGTTTTGTTAAGTTGAAAATAGGTCACTGATTTGAGACTTTTTTTTAATATATGTGTTCACTGTTATTAATTTCCTTCTAAGTTCTGTTTTGTTTGCATCCCATGAATTTTGATATGTTGTTTTCATTTCATTCAGTTCAAAATACATTTTAATTTCCCTTTTAACTTCTTTGACTCATGGTTATTTAGAAGTGTGTTATTTAGCTTCTACCTATTTGAAGATTTTCAAGAGATGTTTCTGTTATTGATTTCTAATTTAATTCTACTGTGGTTAGATAACAAACTTTGCATTACTTGAATCCTTTTAAATTTAATGAGATTATTTGGCCAGGAAATGGTCTACCTTGGTAAATGTTCTGAATGCACTTGTAAAGAATGTACATTTTGCTGTTGTTGTGTGTAATGCTTTATAAATGTTAATTAGGTCAAGTTGGTTGATAGTGTTGTTCCAAGTCTTCTACAGTATTATTGATTTTCTGTATACTTGTTCTATGATTATTTAAGGGAAGAGTATTAAAATCTCTGTAATTGAGGTTCTATCTCTTCCGTAGTTTTATCGTTGTATTTTAATTAAATATAATTTATAAGAAATTTGAGTGAACAATTCAATAATTTTTAGTAAATTTTAAGAATTGTGTAAATGTCACTACAATCCAAGTTTGGAACATTTCCATCATTTCAAAAAGATTCTGTACATCAACCTGCAGTGACTCTCCACTCCTACCCCCCACCAGACACCTATTAATCTACCATCTCTAGAGATTTATCTTTTCTGTATGATATATAAATGGAATCACACAACGGCTTTTGAATCCGGCACTTTGTAGCATAATATTCTTGAGGTTCAACCACGTTGTAAAACTTTGTTCCCAGTTATTTATAGTAATTTACTGTATGAATATCACATTTTTATGTATCTATTTGCCAGTTGATGGATATTTGGACTACATCCACATTGAACTATTATGAATAATGATGCTGTAAACATTCATGTACAAGTCTTTGAGCGGATATTCACTTTCATTTTACAAGGGTATATACCGATGAGTGAATTACTGGGTCCTGCGGTAAACTTATTTTTAATGTTTAACAAACCACCAAACTGTTTTCCAAAGAGCTATACAATGTCACATTTTCATTGGCAAATATATGAGGGTTCCAACTTCTCAATATCCTTGCCAAAATTTCCTATTGTCTGTCTTTTTTTCTTTATTATATTCATTATAATAGATGTGAAGTGATAATCTCACTATAGCT
Organism: Rhinolophus sinicus; assembly: GCF_057876585.1. Classification (NCBI taxonomy): domain Eukaryota; kingdom Metazoa; phylum Chordata; class Mammalia; order Chiroptera; family Rhinolophidae; genus Rhinolophus; species Rhinolophus sinicus. Next base: position 27,743,027 of record NC_142506.1, read on the forward strand.
ATAATTTGCATTTCACCAATGACTAACGATGTTGGGCATCCTTTCAGGTGCTTATTTGCCATCCATGTATCTTCTTCAGTGAAATAATTATTCAAATTTTTGCTCACATTTTGATTGCATTATTTGTCTTCTTATTGAGTTTTAAGCGTTCTTTATATACTGTAGGTACAAGTCTTTTGTCAAATATATGATTTGCAAATATTTCCTCCCAATCTGTGGCTCATCTTATCACCTTCTTAATGGTGTCCTTTTTACATATTGCTGGATTCAATTTACTCATATTTTGTTGAAGACTTCTGTGTTTATCGTCATGATGGATATTCGTCTGCAGTTTTCTTTCCTTGTGATCTGTTTGTCAGGCTTTGGTATCTGGATAATATTGGCCTCAAAATAAATTGGAGAGTATTTCCTTCTGTTGTGTTTTTCAATCCTCTTTTCTATTTATGCTTTATTTTGGATAGTTTCTATTGCTGTATCTTCAAGTTCACTAATGTTTTTCGCTGCAATATTTAATGTTGTTAATCCCATCCATTATGTTTTCATTTCAGATGTTGTAGTTTGCATTTCTAAATGTTTGATTTAGATCCGTTTTTATCTTCCGTGTCTCTACTTACCATTTTGAACATGTAGAATATACTTCTATAACTGTTTAATTCCCTTGTGTACTAATTATAATATCTGTACCAGTTCTTGTTTAGTTTTGATTGATTTATACACTTTTTAAAGGTCATTTTTGTTTCCTTTTTGCCTGCCTGGTATTCTTTTATTAGACACAAGCCATTGTGAATTGTACATTGATGTACAGAATATTTCTGTATATCTGTAAGTATTCTTGAGATTTCTTCTGCATGTAGTTGTCTTACTTAGAAACATTTGACCCTTTCAAGTCTCGCTTTTAAGACGTTTTAATGTGATACTATGTTCAGAAAAGGGCTGATTATTCTCCACTACTGAGGTCAGACACTTCTGTGTACTTGACACAATATCCCTAGAAACGTGGTATTTTCCAATATCACTGAAAAAAAAATCACTATTATTAGGTACCAATCCTTTTGGATAGTTGTTTCTTCAGACTTGGGTAGACTCCTATATTCAGGCAATGATCAATACTCAGCTAAACACTTGAGAGGGACCCTCCACAGATCTCTGCAGTGTTCTCTCTGCATACTCTTTCCAGTAGTATGCATGTGAATTCTAGTCACTTTGGTCTCCCTGAACTCTCAGCTCTATTTCCTTAACTCAAGGACTCCACATAGGCTTTATCTGGGTTCTCTCCCCCTGTGCTGTTTGCAAGAAACAGTGGTAGGTAAGGGCAATGATAGGGTTCAACTCATTTGTTTCCTTTGTCTTAGTAATTACTGTCCTTAGTTGCCTGATATCCAGTGTTATTGAAACAATTATTTCATTTATTTGTCCATTTTTGCTGTTTGAGGTAAGAAGTTAAGTCCATTCCCTCTTACTCCATCTTGGTCGAAAGTATTAATAGTAGCCTTCCTCAGTAAATCTGAAACTTTAGTTTGCCATTACTGAGGCTTTTTGCAATTACTTCCTAATACTATTTAAGAAGATAATTTTTTAACATATAAAGGTTCAGTAGACTAATATATTTTAAAATATTTTCCAATTAAAATTGGAAAAGAAGATACATCATATCTGAATTAGTAAAAAAAAAATCAAATTATAAATGTTCCTAGTAACTTTGATTCAATAATTATAATCTAATAGGAAAGCACAAATAATAAGAGAAGGTACATAAAATCAAAATTAATAATAGACCTGCCCTGGATACTAATGGTTATCAATACGTGGTTATATAACATACCAGGTAATGTAAGAGATAACTGTTACACACAGAAATTCAGCATACAAGAAGCAACTAATGCATTTAAATAAAAATAATCTTATAAAAACATCATTAATTTTGGAATCCCTAATTTTGGAAAAAGTACATTTTAAAACTAATTTCTTGTTGGAAGTGGAAAACTTAAAAAATCTATTGGGAACAAGTTATTTTAATATTCTTGCTTGATAAAAAATATATATATGAAATCATTACAAGTAAGTTAGCAGAATACAAATGAGTTAGATTTTTCTTTGTATAACTATTTACAATGTTTTACAACATAGCAAAATATTAATAAATTGTTTTCACATCAAAAGATGAGTAAATTACCCTCTGGTAACCACTAAACTATTGTCTATGGTTATCAGTTTTCATTTCTTCGTTTGCTTGTCTTGTTCCTTTGTTGTTTTCAGTTTTATATCCCACATATCAGTGAAATCATATGGTTCTCGACTTTTTCTGTCTGACTTACTTCGCTTAGCATAATAATCTCAAGATCCATCCATGTTGTCGAAAATGGCACTATTTCATCTTTTCTTATGGCAGAATAGAAGGCAAGGGGGAGGGGAGTGGTAGATGAGGGTAAACAGGATTAAATGTATGGTGAGAGAAGGAGAACTGATTCTGGGTGGTGAACACACAATCTGACATATAGATGATGTATTATAGAACTGTACACTTGAAACCTATGTAACTTTACTAACCATTGTCACCCCAATAAACCTTAATTTAAAAAAAAAAAAGGTGAGTAAATTACCATCTGAATATACATTGGAAATTTAAAGGAATGTATGAGCCAACATGCAGCAAAAATAACCAAGCAGTACAAGAAGCCATTATACCCGGGAAAACATAAATATTTATCCTGACACACCTAGGTTGTTTGCCAAAAGATAATAAATTACAGGCAAATAGAATAATAGGGTTACAAGTTATATAGAAACTTAGTTCCTAATGTTCAATTAAAAATTTTTAAATTTGAAAGACATGATTCTGAACTTAACAAAGAGAAGTAGCATGTTTGTTATTATTTTACATAGTTGGATCTGTCCTATTAGTTATCTACGCACTGGTGAAATTATATAAAGTATTTTGAGGGAAAATAAACAACTTTATTCTGGCCACTATATAGAAATTTCATAAGAACATAAGTATAAAATTGCAGAAATTAGAAAAAATACTAGATTCGAATAATTTTATAAGTATTATAACATTTTATCCAGGACATATTTTCATAAATTAAAGATAAAATGAATCAACTACATAAAACTAGGATTTTTAAAAAATTAACCCAAACTCTAATTCATTTGATCAACACTTACTCTTATCATCCGGTTCCAAACGTACCTTATATTTTCATTTAAAATAGATTTTATATACTCACTATATATTTTAAAAATCTATTGATACTCTTCTTTGAGTTTCCTTCCATTGCTTTCATACAGAGCTTGATTAAATAATCACTTATGTTTTCTAGCCATTTAACATTTTAACTTTTTAGATTTAAATTTTGTTAAATCCGAAATTAATGTTGGTATATCATATAAGGCAGTCCTGTGCTGGTAAAGGTTTAACAACTATCTTTCTGGGGAAAAAGAAGCTTTAATTTATAACATTTGCCAGTTTTCATTAGGTAAATACTCCCATACAACCAATTTCAAGCTACCAATCTTACTGAATGTGAAAGAAAGAGAAGTACATACTTGGCTCTAGCTCCATCATACCATTGGATAAAATTTTTGACAATATGCACACTGAAATTAAAATATATTATAATAGCAAATAATGGTCCTAGTGAACGTTATAAAGATAAACTTAAAGTAAAAAGATTAATGACACTTCAAAATGTCAAAAACTCTTGTTATATCACAAAGTAAAAGAAAACTGAGTAGCAATAATGAAGAATCTCATTATCCAAAAATAAAGACAATGAAAATAACCAAAGTAGAGACAAAAAAAGTTACAACAATCCTTCTTAACTAGGAAAAAAAAAAGGCAGACGACAAAAGTAATATAGAGGAAGAAAACTTGTACAATCAATAGTATATAATTGATACTACAAAATTGTCATATACAGAAGTGATCACAAGGTATGCAGCAAAAAATTGTAGGAAATAATGTACATATTTTGGACTAAGCAATGAGGTTAAAAATTGTTGAAAGGGATTTTGATGAAGGAGGAAGAGAATTATTAACATATTGTGACATTTACCAATTAGAGACCATTATGGTCATTGCCTGTAATCTAAATGCAAGTAGTTAGAGGAAAGCCATTTCCCATGCCGAATTCATCCACTGTAGTTTGCTGCTTTCTTTAATATTTATTGCATTTAACTTTCTCCACTTCCAAAATATTGAGGTTTCATTTATTTATAAGAAACGTAGGCATTTATTTACATGGTATAATGAAAAGAAACGCATCCCTTCAAAGCAATTTTTTCCCCTCAGTTTGCACATCAAGGAGAAATAATATATCATGTTAAGATGTTATTGTGCTATTTTTTTCAGACTTCTACCTTTAGATGCTATTTAAAAATGGTAACTCTCCAAATTCTTACCCTGGTGTTCACCACTTTGTGTAAAGTTTCATGATACTATTTAAATGTTATCGCATATCCTCCCAAACTTACTATGTATTTACCTCCGTTTATTGAAATCCTATTTATTCTTTCAGGTCTAGCTAAAACGCTTGTACTATTCTCTCATACCTCTAAATTACCACAGCACTCCACATAAGCTTGCAATTTCAGTTTTCACAACTCTCCTTTCTATACATGATTTTTAAAAATTGTACAAAGTTAAAGACTAAGTATGGCATGATTGTGTACTATAATATAAATTATGTATTATTAGCCTTATATTTTCCCTCCCACATTTTAGAGAGGTAGCAAGACTTCTGTGTTACTGTGAATTAGGGAAACTTTAAGTTTCAGGACTGAAAGCAAAGTGAGATGTAGATATTTTAATTTCCATTCTCTAGGCTTACAAATGAGATGATAGAGGAAAGTAGTGTAGAGAAGGTAGAAAGAGAAGACAATCCCCATTAATGGTCAAGATTCCTCAGAATTAGCAAGGAGATAATAGTTAGACAGCCTTGTGTAATAATAGGAACCCAGCCTCTAGGACTGCTCCAGAGTCCAGTGATATTTTAAGATTCCAGGATAGTATCTCCATGATACAGCTTGGAAGGCTGGATGCTAAGCACCAAAGCAGTCAGCATTAGTAAAAATTGTTTTTGGCAGAGTTAGCTTCAAGTAACCATTGCTCACTTGGACATGTCAGGGAAGCTCTATAAGGATAAAAAATCAGTGAGTTTTTCCTCAATGTTGTCCTTTTTTAGAATCTCCCAGAACCTCTGTTGAGAGGTGGGAGTAAGTAAGAAGAAGTAATAATGACTGATATTTGACTGGGAATAAAGGTCCCTAAGAGTCACATTAAATATGATGTTTGGGGAGCCGGGGATTGGGGAGGAGGGGCACAGAAGAGTATATTTCACATGCAAGTTTGTGAATAAGAGTTTTACTTGCTACTTAAGTATAACGTTTCTTTGGATCAATCACAATATCAAAGCCATAAACATAACTGGTAACCAAAGATTTGTTCATGTAATTCAAATAATGTGGATTTCAAAAGAAAGCAAGGAGAAAAAAGGATAAACCAAAACTAAATACTACGTAAAATATTAAACAAAATTTATAAGAAATTACATAAAACGCAAATGTATGAATTATCCCAATAAAACATAAATCTTGTCAGAATGAATTTAAGAGTAACTTTACATTCTTTTCAGAAGACAAACCTGAAATACAAGGAGAGAGGCAGAAAGTAAAAGGATTGAGAAAGCTATATTATACAAAAAAAGTTCACCAATAAAAGCAGCTACAGCAATAATAACATAAAACAAAGTAGATCGTAAGGAAAAAGCATTCCTAGATATAAAGAAAGATGTAATGCTACAATTATTAGGAAAATTACAACAACTCTAGATTTGTATACCCCTAATAACGTAACGTCAAAATATATAGAGCAGACAGTCACAAAATTAAAAGGTAAGTCCACAATCATACACAGAGATTTTACCATACCTCTCTCAATAACTGACAGAATAATCAGATGAAAAATCAGCAAAAAGAGATATAAACAATAAAATTAATAAGCCTAACTTGACATATGTAGAACATGTACTCAACAAAATAAACATGTTTTCAAGAACATTTACCAAAACTGAGTACATACAACCACATAAAGCAAATTACTAATTTTAAAGATTCCAAATTATTCATTCAGAGTATATACTCTGGCAAAAGGGAAATTATTATAATTCTGCTAAATCTATATTAAAGAAAATAAAACACTCTACAGTTTGAAAATCTCTGGTTTGTAAATTTAACAATACATTCCTAAATAATGTACAGGTAAATGAAAGCACCACATTAAATATTAACTAAGTAGCCTTCTGAGTAAATGAGAAACAAATCAATCCTAAAGAAAGTAAAAGAGAAAAATAATAAGAATAAAGCCATTTAGGGAATAGGAAACAAACATACAACCTGGAAAGTAAACAAAAAAAAAGTTTACTGTTTGAAAAGATTAGTAAAATTGATAGATCATTAGCAAGTCTGACCAAGAACATAAAAATGAGAAGAACAAACTTCCTATATTGGGGGAAAGAGGACATCACTATACACCAATAGATATTAAATAAGATGTTATTATGAAAAATTTTATGCAAATATTTTTTAAAAACTAGAAGAAATGTTCATATTCCAAGAACAATCCAACTTAACAAATGTGACACAAGAAGGCATAAAATTCTGAAGAGTTCCAAATCCAATAAAGAAACTGAAATTTTAATTTAAAACCTACACACATAAAGTACACCAACCCTGATGACTTAAAAGGTGACTACTTCTAAACACTTAAAGAAGGAGTAATACCAATAATATGCACATCCCTTCAAATGGTAGACAATTAAGGTATACTTCCAAACGCTTTTTATGAGGTCAGCATAAATCTGAAACCAAATCTTGACAAAGATATTACAAGAAGGGAAAACAGAAGACATCAAATGGAAAATGAAGGCCACTTCCTAATTCTTTTTATAAAGCCAGTAGATCACTGATATCAAAAGCTAATGTTACCAAAAAAGGAGAAAATAAATGACAACCTCTATTTCTCATGAATATAGATGAAAAAATTCTATACATATGAGCAAACTGAATTCAAAGACAGATAAAATAATAATGCATCATCAGGAATGCAATTTATTACAGGAATGCAAGGTAATTCTAACATTTGAAAATCAATGCAACTTACCACATTAATAGACTAAAAGAGAAATATTATATGGTTCTATCCATATGTACAGAACAAAGTTGATCCAATTCAACACCCATTCATGATTAAAAACTTTCTTCAAACTAGGAATAAGACAGACCTTTATGAATCTCTTAGAGTAACACAAAAATATTACAGCAAATACAAATATAATGAGGAAATAATTAAAACTTTTCCTAAGGAATGGGGAACAAAATATAGATGCCAATTGTTAGTCAACAATGTCACTTTCACTCAGTATTTTATTATAGGACCTAAGCAAAGCATTAACCAAGAAAAAGAAAAGTAAGGTATAGCAACTTGACAGAAAGAGGAAAACTTGTCATTATTCACAGATGACATAATATTGTAAATCAAAATTCAAACTAGTGTATGGAAAAGTTGTTAGGATTAATTTAATACAAATAAATAACTTTTATTTCTGTACACTAACATCAATTTAAATCAAATTCCTACTTATAGGTCTAATAAACAAAAACTCTACATTGAAATCTATTAAAATATCATTTAAAGATATACCCTACTTATGAAGTATAATAGAATTCTCCTCACTCTAGGAAGAGATTTCAGCTCTCCCCAAATTGATCAATGTAATTTGAATCAAAACCCAGAAGAGTATTTGTGCAAAATCATCATTTGATACTCAATTTGTTTCAAAATGCAAAACATTAAGATGTTATTCTTGAATAATCTTGAAGATGAAGAACAAAGATGGGTTAAGGACATTACTGATATCACAGTTTATTATACAGCTAAAGTAATTAAGACAATTTGGTATTGACACAGGAAGAGAAAAATTATCTAATGGAAAGGAATAGAGTTCAGAAACTTAACCACATGTACATAGTCTTTTTTATAAATGTGATGGATCAATGGATATCCATAGGATTAAGAATTTGATCCCTACCTCACACAATATATAAAAATCAATTCCAAATTACAGATCTAATGAGCAGAACAAAGTACTATTCTAGTAGAAAACACAGCAACATATCATTACGATCTCCAAGACGATAAATATTTTTTTACAGATCACACCAAAAAAAGCATCAACCTAAAGAAAAAATTGAGAACTAAAATACATTAACATTTAAAAATTCTGTTCATAAAAAGATCCCATTAAAGAGGGGAGAAAACATTTGTAATACATTTATCCTATCAAGAATTCAAAAATTAAAAAAAGAAAGTACTCATAAATCAATTAAAAAGACAGAACCCAAAGAAAAATAGTCAAGAAATTTGACTAAGCTCTCCATAAAAGAGAATATATGAATGTGCAATCAGCCTATAAAAAGATTATTAGAGAAATGCAAATTAAAGTCACAATGAGATAATACTGCACATAAACCTGAATGGGTAGATAAAAAGCATTAAAAATACCAAATATAAAGTTAGGATATAGAGAAACTCAAACCTTCATTCACTGCTACAGGAAGTATAAATTGGTACAATTGTGGGAAATTATTTAACAATACCTACTGTAATTGAATCTATACATAGCCTATTACCTACCTATTCAACTATTAGACACATTCCAGCATATTGAACACATATGATTACCAAAAAGGCACGTACAAGAATGTTCACAGAAGCACTCTCAGGAATAGCCAAAATCTAAAAGCAAACTAATAAGCAACTGTATATTTTTAAAAATTAATTAAATTCCCAAGGCTAGTGATTTCAGCTACTTTCCCATTAGAATCTTCTTAGAAGACTGCTAATAAACACTATGTCAAAATTTGTAAACAGTTTAGTTCAGACTTGAATCCAAAATAAGCAACTCCTTTGTATAGTTATTACCTCTGAATAAGGCATAAGAATTCACGTGGACAAACAACTTTCATAACCTACCTAAAAAAAGATAAATTGTTGTATATTTATAGAAAGAAACTGTATATAGCAATGACAATAAATTGCTATTATACATAACAATACTGATGTTATACATAACAATACTGATGAATCTCAAAGAAGTACTGGTAATGAAAAAAAGCCAGATGTGAAAGAGTAATATATTGTGTAATCCCATTTCTATAAAATTCATATATGTGTGTGAATATTCCACTTACATTAAGCTAAATAATAAGCAAAACTATTTTATGGTATTTGAAGTCAGCATAATTGTTACTTTGGTAAGGCAAATAATTATGAGAAGAGAGCTGGTGGGATGCTGGTGATGTTCTATTTTGTGACATGGGTGCTACCATGTTTCCCGAAAAATAAGACTGGGCCTTATATTAATTTTTGCTCCAAAAGATGCATTAGGGCTTATGTTCAGGGGATGTCACCCTGAAAAATCATGCTCGGGCTTATTTTCCGGTTAGGTCTTATTATCTGGGAAACACGGTACTTACATGGTATAGTTACTTTGTGAAAATTCACCCAGGTGTGTGTGTGTGTGTGTGTGTGTGTAATTATATATATATACTGCAGAGGGAAAAACAAGAAACCCAACGGAAAGCCACAGCTGAAAGGCTAAAAGCTGCAAGGAGATTTCAGCAACTTCCCGATACACAGGATACAGAGTTAGGAGTTAAAGTCCCATTATATTATAGGATTATGGCCAACATCTTGGATTTTCCTAGAAAGTTCACACTTCAGAAATAAGAATCACAAACCACACTAGGGTGTCTTGGGACGGTTTTTTCCTGCGAGCACAGCCGCTAGGAGCTTTCTGTCCCCCTCCTCCTCTGATATCTTATCGGAGCAGTTTTCCTGCAAGCACAGCAGTTAGAGGCTTTCCTGTCAAAACGGTATTGTGATCACAGCTGTTAGGGACGGACCTCCCTGGCACCCCAGTCAGATTTAACCAATCCCTAGCGCCACAATAACAATGGTGCGAATCCCCCCAAACCCGGAGGCTTAACCCTATAAAACAAAGCGCCCGGCCCCAGTAAGTGCTCAGTCTTTGGGAACAATCCTGCTGAGCCTGCTGGCGTAATAAAGTTGTGTTCTCCCTGATAGCTGCGTGCCGCTTGAGTCTCTCGGTCCTCGCCGCTTTTCCACAACAGGTGTATGCCTTAGAACTATGGAAAGAACCAAAATAGAACTACCCTAACATATCTTCCATAGGCTTTAAGCAATCCTTCAGGAATTTGACTGCTAGATGTTTCAAAATCCAGTCTTTCTAAAATGTATTAAACACAATGTCCAATACACAATAAAAATTAATAGATATATAACAAAAACACAATGTGATCCATATTCAAAAGGAAGAAAGAAATATAAGTAGACCCACAGAAAACTAAAATGTTAGAATTAGTAGACTTCAAAAAATATATAAATACATATGAAACTATATGTGTGTATGCATACACAGACACATATATTAAAAGAAGGGGAATTTCAGGAAGAATATAGAAACTCCCAAGAAAACCAAATGTAATACTTAAAATGAAATATACAGTATTCTTAATAAGATAATTCATAGTATGGTTTTCACAGAAAATTGGACACTGTAGAAGAAAATAGCAGTCAATTTGAAGAGAGATAAATAAAAATAATCAAAACTGAGGAAGAGAGAAAAAAATATTTTAAAAAATAAACAGATATTACATTGTTTTGTACACCTGAAACTAATTTTTAAAAAGGGCAAAAAATAAAAAAATAAAAAAATAAACAGAGACTCAATAACCTGTGGAACAATGTCAAGAGGTCTGCCTGAGTATATTTTATTGCTGTCCAAGAGAAAAAGAAGTCAGTCAATTGGGTAGAGAATTAGAAGAAATATTGATGCAGAATCTCCCGAAATAGTTGAAACTTAATTATGGAGTCATGTCTCTTATATCTTACAGCTCTCAACAGCATCATTTTGGTTTTGTCTCAATGATTTGCTTCCATTCACTTTCCTTTGAAGACTTATGGTCATGGGCTGAATGGAAGTATAACAGGTATGATATGTCTATTTTAAAAAGTGAAAGGGGTGATAATATTACATTTTACTAAGTAAAGAATTAACATTTGAGAATTTAAAGAGCCTGGTTGATATGAGAATTTAAGAACCTGATTGCTATGAGACAAAGAATGAAGGATCAAATCAAAGAAAATTCTGATTGGATCTTTATATTATAGTTCAATGTGATGAGAGTGGTTAATATCAAGTAAAAAATAAATTTCTAAATAACTTCTGTCATGTTAAAAGGAAAATTTTTTCCCTTAAGATACAATACAACTTTAACTGGAAACAGTAAAGAATATAAAACAATAAAAACCCAAACATCAAAATACACTTTCCACAACAATCTCTTTATCTGACAGGAAGGTAATGAATAATATTACTCATCAATGAATCAAAAATAAAATTATGTGAATATGGTAGATATTTCAACCATCTAAAAAAGCAAGCTCACTTCTCTTTGATGCATTTTAATTATTTGAACTAATAGCTGCAGTCTTCCTCATACATTTTCAAAAATGCTTAATCAATCACTCATTGAAATATGCAGTGTTCCTCCCATTCTTTGAAAATGTCAAAATAACATCTGGGAAGGAAGTAAGCAAGAGTAGCCTGAAAAAAAATGTTGTAGGAAATGTTACTTCCTCATTAAAATCTTAATTTCTCATAGCCTATCTTTCAGACTTTTGAGCAATGATCATTTCTACAGATGTTTAAATACATACAACCTTCTTATTTTGACGCATGCAGACATACCAATATAAGAAGTCATCTATTTCATACACTTTAGCAATCCCTTTATGTGGGAAATCATTGAAAGCTCATAATCAAAGTTGCCTGCTTTCCCATCTCAAAAAGGTTTTTAAAAAATATTTAAGTTAACTCAAAGATATACAAAACAACTATTCTAAGAATGGTTATTAAATAATTTTTCATGTTAATAAAATGATAAATTACTAATGTCCATACATATGAAGTTCTGCTTTGAGTCATGTGAATCTACAAATTTAAAAAAGGAAATCATGAGTGGAAAAAAGAGAATTCCACTATTACCATTTAATCATTTTTATATCCATACACACTCAACAAAGTCATAGCCTCAGAGTGATATTCATAGTCTCAGAGATTAAATTACAAAAGCATCTTATTATTTAGATGTAGGGAATAAGTGAGGGCTTATTACACATTTTTAATGATAATTGTTCAGGCACATATATTCCATCAAATATGTAAACCATCATGATCTTTGACAATACTAAACATACTTATAAATAAATATAATATTTACTCTCTCTATGAAGAAAAATCATAAAGGCGGTTATGGTCATCAATGAATCTTTAAAATACTACATTTATTTATTCATACCCAAACTAAACCTGCCAGTGATGAGCAATAAATCCTTAGCCAATGTTAATGTTCTTAAATTTTTGACTATTCCTAAGTGTTATTTCCTAATTTTCATTTCTTTTATGCATATGTATGCATGTTTCTAACCTATCTTCAGGCCTACACATTACCATGTTTCCCAGAAAATAAGACCGCATCTTACACCATATTTCCCCGAAAATAAGACCGGGTCTTATATTACTCTTTGCTCCAAAAGACACATTAGGGCGTATTTTCAGGGGATGTCTTATTTTTTTCATGTATAACAATCTACATTTATTCAAATACAGTCATGTCATCTTCTTCTAGAACACCGTCATAACGTACTAAATGTGGCTGTCTGGCTGACGATCTTAACTAGGGCTTATTTTCAGGGAAACATGGTACTAATAAATTATGATAACATTTTAGATGTAAAGCACCAAATCTAGCCATATGAATATGTTCAAATATTGAGAATTAATTTTATTAGAGGTTAGTTGGTAGTTAGTAACCAGACTGTCAAGGTACAATATGCAGCTATTATATTATCCATGGGTAAATTTAGTATCGTTAATGATTAAGTAACAATAGAATCATTTTGAAGACAGAAAATATTAAAAGCTGCAAAACTGATTAAATTAATGACATGAAAATCCATTATACATACAGCTAATTAGAAAGTACTTTATTCTCATTGTCCCTCACATACACTATTCTTAATCAGCTAGGGAGGAAAAAATAATGGAAATTGATGGTAAATTTAAGTTTCAGATATTGAGAGTTGTCAAACTCAACCTTGTTGCAATAAAAACAAAAGTAAATGGAAAAAGGACAATCCTGTAGGAAAGGGTAATGGTGGCTAGCATTAGTAGCCTATAACTTAAACTATAAAAATTAGTACATAATGAATTATATTAATAACTTTCCTATAGTAACCTATCATCCTACACTGTGATTTAGAGAGAATCTTACTGAACAGATTATAGTGGCCAGAAAGAGTAGACACTCTAAAATTAATACCCTTAAAATTCATGGAAATGTAACTATTAAATTATTACAACAAATGATGTTGTAATGGCACTGCAAATAAGGATGGGTGTTTATTCTGTGGGGAGGTTGACAAAAGTGAGTGTTGTAGTACTAGTGATCAATTAATACCATCCAAGTGTAAAATACTATATCTAATGAAAATAAAATTCTAGTCATTAGTGAGAACATTTTTAAAAAGAGGGAAGATAATTCTCTAGGATTTCCTGACTGAATATCCCACAGGACCAATCCTTCGCTCTAATTCTCTATTCATCTAATAGGGTTCTGAATATATAATTTAGTCCTGTATTCAGCAGGAAGAATGTGAACCATATAGACAACATTTATTATGTTGCCAAGTCTATTTCCTATAATTGATAAATGTTATGGCCTTCATGCTTATAATTTACACTTCTGATATTTGGGTAATGTCAAGCAGTTCTCCATTACTTGACAAAAATGTTGCTACACCTGGAACATGCTGACTCCATGAAGATAAAATTATTCCATGAATAGTATCCAAAGTGAAAGCCCCCACTTCACCTTTCAATAATAGAATTATCGGGGGGGGAAAGGTTCAGTTGTAGAAGCAACAAGCCAACAGTTTTCAACTAGAAAACATTCTGAGTTTCCTTTAAGATTTTCTGGGTTAGTCTAATTCTATTTTATGGTATAATTCAGGGTAAAATGCAAATAATGATAATAATAATAACAATAATAATATCAGTTTATTTTCCTGAGATTAACTCTTATAACCATACTATAGTATAGGCATTATTATTTCCATTTTCTAAATGAGAAAATAGAAAGGTGACCTACCTTGAGTCATACTGGTCTTAAGTGAGAGAATCAAAATTTAAACTCTAGTTTGTCTGAACAACATTCATGGTCATGGTTTCAACCACTATGAAACATTTGCTGTCTTACATACTCATAAAATTCTTGGCATAATGAAGGTGGAAATCATAATTTCAAGTATTTACAGCTCCATTACTAAATGCTACTATATTAGCTATTTCATTTCTTATTTAAGATTCTAAGCTAAAATTAAAACATAATTATGTTTCATTTGGGGTTATACTGTAAATAGTGAATGCTGTGGGCATAGCCTCATGTTAGTTTATCAAACAATTTAAAAGATTCTATAATAGCTATGAAAACACCAAGAGATACTTGTTAATACCCATAATGGTATCATCCAATTCTATGTCATATATATCACTCGAGATAATTCAATAATGATATAAATTTTACTGAAAACTTACTTTGCAACCTCCGTGTTGGACTCTCTCCATGGAGTTGTCGTCGTGGCATATACGGAGAAGGATGGGGAAGTGGCAAAGAAGAGACATCATGGGTCTGAAGTTTGTACCAATGTGGCTCATCATCTAATAATGCTGTTTCTAATTCAATTAAAATCTACAAAGTCAAGAGACAAAGAACTGCTATATACCAATAGTATAAAAATTCTCTTAAATGGTCTCATAACTTATATAATAATGATAGTAGGAATATTGTTAGATCAGAAGGAAGGTCATGTTGCAAAATATTTCATATGTTTGGAAAATAACAAAAGATAAATATTTATAACTATTAATGATTTAATAGTTTTAAATATCTAAGACATTTATTTTGTGGACCCTTCACCATCCACCACATTAAGGACACTTAATTTGCTGTTACAGAAATAACACTTATTACTAAAAGTCTGTAATAATAACTAATATATGTACTCATATATCATATTATAATTTAAAAAGCATTTTCATTCATTAATTTTACCTTTACAAAAACTCTAAATGGGGAGAGAAAAACCAATCAGAAGTGCTTAATGGGTATTTCAAATCATAGCATATGTTATCTTAATTTTCATTAAAATAACTACTAGTTTGGTCTTATTATTCAACTTGATAGATAAGGATATCAAGGCTGAAAAAGATTAAAAGAACTTCTCTAAGCTTACATCAGCTGGTAAGCAAAACAGTTGTAATATGAATCAAAGTCTGTCTCACTTAAAACTCTGTGTTCATGCTGCTAAGGATTCAAAACAGGAAAGAAAAAAATGGATTTTTAAAATGAAACATTTTATAATACGAATATTTAATAAATTTACAAAGAAAATCAGTCCATAGAAGTAGGTAACACTTTTTATTTTCTTTTAGGGTCATGTGCAAACATGACAGTGTGCTTAGACACATGAGAACTGCTATATAATGATAATCACTATTTAGCAATGGGAGGTAAAGAAGCACAACAGCTAAGTTCATTCTTCCTAAATTTTCACTGGTTGTTTTCAAATTTACAGACACTGTATTCCAAATGTCTACACACACACACACACACACACACACACACACACATACACACACACATACATGC
The DNA here is from genome assembly GCF_057876585.1 of Rhinolophus sinicus. NCBI lineage: Eukaryota > Metazoa > Chordata > Mammalia > Chiroptera > Rhinolophidae > Rhinolophus > Rhinolophus sinicus. The sequence goes on from NC_142506.1 coordinate 27,758,879, forward strand.
ACAAGGATGACATGTATAGTCTAAGTTTTAAAATAATTTCAAATACCTCTCCTAAGAATTCACTTTCTTCCTCTCTAACTCGAGCTTGATCCCAAAGAGTAATCTCCAGCATTCGTTCCCGAAATTCTCTTCGGTGGACTGGAGAGTAAATGAAAGTTTGGTTCCACTTGGGTTCCAATGTTTTCTTTACAGTTTTAGTTCTTCTTTTGTTTTTATCACTATAAAAAAATGAGAATATATGAACTTATAAACCTTTTTTTAAGTTTTGCCATAAAAATTATTAGTGTAAAATTTCTCAGGAAAAAAGTGAAGTTTTGCCACAACTTTATCATACATTATAAATATTATAATCTTTAAAATTACTATTAAAATCTATAAGGTATATAATTTTATTGCTTTATAATAGCAATATTTCAATAAATCTGAAATTTTTCAATGATAGATATTTAAAAAGTTAATCTTTCTTAAAATCTAAATAAAACCAGACTATAGAATCTTATTTCTAAATTAAAAAATATATATATTGCCGTATTGGAAACCACCTAATTGCTAATAACCAGTAACATTACATATACTATTCACCTAAACTACGGAAATCTCATTGTACAAAAAATCTAGTAAATTGTGATGTTCACAACCTTACATCCATGTAATTTAGCTAATGAGTAATTGTAATTATATTTTATCAAGTTACTTTCTTACAAGACAAGAAATACTACTTGCCTATTTGACATTTATCGGTTCTCTTAAAAATTGTAAAATTATTTCTATGTGAGGTAGCCACTAAATGTGGGCTAGAAATGGAAGACTGCCGTGATGATGAACGGGACTTCCACCTCAGAGGCTTCCACACTTTTGCTAATTGCATATGTCTATCAAGTGAATGCTTTCAAATATGCATCCTACTATAGGCACATGTATTTATGAATTATATACATGGATTACTATACTGTTGTACTAACATATTGTATACATTGGTAAACATGAAAAATAGAAATTAAAGATAAAAATAAATAAAAATTCATATATTTCTTTTTTTAAAACTTTTACTTATTTTAAATGTGTTTTTCCAGGACCCATCAGCTCCAGGTCAAGTAGTTTCAATCTAGTTTTGGAGGGCGCAGCTCACAGTGGCCCATGTGGGGAATCGAACCAGCAACCTTGTTGTTAAGAGCATCACGCTCTGACCTACTGAGCTAACTGGCTGCCCCTTTCTCGGGATTGTCTTATACATCCCCTGGGTACATACATTCTTTATGGAGATCATAACTTTAGCTTATTAGGATCAACGTCTGAATAGAAATAAAGAAAATTGTCTAGGATAGGAATGCTAAGCTATCTAGACAGCCTATTTGAAGTAAGAAGTGGACAATGAACTCCAAGTGGAACTGTATTAACTGCTACAAATTTTCTCATCAGAGCACAGTTCTAAGAATGCTGGGATATAGGAAGCAGAGAGAACTAAGGAAGGATAGAGTATCTCTGAATTGAGGTGGCTATGCAACTTTTCCCAGGTGAATATAGGGCTTAATGTTTAATATAGATTTGACTTAAATAAACAAGAACACATTGTTTCCAGAGCATATAAACTTAATGGGGCAGAAAGCCACCTTAAAACAACATATCTTTATTAGTTTTTAAGGCTTTGGAAGGAAAATAACTTTGGAAACCCATATAGGAGGTTTTAGCTCTATTCAAATTTATGGAAAAGAAGTGTTATTATAAATTAATAACTAAATAAATAATAGAAATAATAACAAGGACTACAATATGAGTTTTCTCCCTCCCTTCTTCTAAAATTTTAACAAATGTTTTTAAGGATCTACTTATATTCCATCCATTAAAGAATGAATTATCAGACCTTGTCAAGAGATAAAGTTCTTTCCATGAAGGCCACAGAGAAAGAATTAGGGAGCCTTGATGTCTAATTCCAGAATAGTTTATACCGCAATATGAAAGGAAATAGAAAAATAAGCCTTAACTTCCTCTTAAGGAGTGAAACAAGTTCTCAAAGAATGACTATTTTAGAAGGAATTTCTATACTGGGTGGGAGGAAGACTAGATAATCTCTGAAGTTCTTTGCAAACCTACCATATATGATTATAATTTAATAAGGCCATTTATTGTGCACAGAAATACCAATCCATGAAAAGAACTTGAAAAATTATCTGCAGAAGTTAAAAAAAATGAGTTTTATCTTTTCTAAGATATAACTAAGGCCTTCTAAATCATGCTGTATGAGGGAAACACTGAGAAGTTGCTAAAAGTACTTAAAAACGAAGATCAATAAGCATACTATACATATTTTTGAAATAGCAGCCTAACAATAATAAATCATAGATCTCTGACAGCATCATTTAATTGTTGAGAATGTAGTTAATATTTTTTTTAAAAGAAAATCTAGCCTAAAGCTTTTTCCATTTATTTTCATGTTACCAGTGCTTTTGGTTTCCATTTAGTTTAACTTAGTAACAGAATGTAAAGACTTGATGTTTTAATTCAAAATGAAAGAAAATATATTTTGACTGGTAGGCAGCTTTACTTCAAGATATAAAAAAGAACGCCCAGCTATTGTTTACAGTACACCGTAATTTTATAGAAAATAATGTTTTGAATGGTGTAACTGACATACTGACATTCTAGAATAAATCTCTTCTATATAGCATCACTTGCCCCCTCAGAATTTATTATCAATAAAAAGGCATCAATTATTTTCTATGTTTACATATTCAAGTAGTTTTTCTCCCAGAAAAATTGTCAAGAAAAATGAAATAATTCATACCAAACCATAAGTAGTGTTTTATTCACAAGTAAAAACTTCTGTCAACAGCAAAAAAAAAAAAAAGTTGAGATGATAATGTAGCTGTTCCTGAGTTAACCAGTGCATTATTTTCTCCATTAAAGATAAAACCCTGACACAACTCTATCAATAAACGACAAACTTGCCTAAATACTTCTCAAATTCCTATTAATTGACAAGAAAACTCAGCTGAGAAATAATCTTGGAAGTAAACGTTCAAATGTTTCTCACATTCTTTGGTGTTGAGAAAAGATAAAAATACTACATCTGGAATGTTAAAAAGTGGTAAAGGGGATCTTCCCTTCCATTTTAGCTCTATCTGCTCAGAAAGTTGGATGGGGATACGGAAAGTAAAATAAAAATAAAAAAATACAATAAGTACATTCCATAATTTGAGAGACTTTATTACTTTATCATCATAAAAAGTATTTTTCTTCAAAGGTTTAACTAAGTAGAAACTTGTTATGTGTTCCCTTCGATGGGAACGCGGCATTTTCTGCAGGTTTTAATGATGACATTCTAAGGATGTTTAGACTAGTAAATCATGTGTGCTCTAAAAGGCTAAGTGACTTAATCTCCAGTATGGTAGGGTAATACGACTGTGACAACTGCCATCCAACTGAAGTTAAAGCTAGATTTAACAGCTCCAGTTATGGATGTCCTCTTCCTCCCTTGCAGTTCAAAGTATATCCCTGTCCAAAAGACAACCTAAGTTGTTAGAGAACAATCATCTTCAAACAAACTTGGCAAGATAAATTTATATAGCAAACAATTTCTAATTTAGATGCTGTGCCACTTTTACATGTTTTCTGAGAAATTTTTAACTTTCATTTCAAAATATATATCAAGTAAAATTTAAGGCCTTTGTTAATTGTCTACTTCTTTCCTTTCATCCTTTTCTTTGCTGAAATTGTTCTTCAGATGATACTTTGGCACTCAAATCAACCAGGATGACTTTCAACTTAGACTAAGTAAATAAGGGTCCAAATGTGTATAAACATATTTAAGATCACATCTGTGCCCAGCCACTTCCAACCTGAGAAAAAAAAATGACCAGATTTTGAAAACACCTTGCCCTGAACACCAGGGATGAAAAATAACTGTGGAAAGGGTAAATGGTGCCATTCTTTCTTTTTTCCAGATGCTTATTGAATAATCTCTTTTATTTTTTATGTGCCTGAAATTAAGAGTGATTAGATAATTTTTGATAAATTATTTCTGCAATCTTAATTTCTCTATTTAAATCAGGGTAGAACAATATTTATGTTGATTAGAAAGGACACAAAGCAAGTTATACTTAAAGAAGCCAATTCTGGCCCAGTGTCAAATTTCTTTGATGATATAGGGTGATGATAGAAAAAAAAGAAAAAAAAGCACTAATTAATTTTACAGATTTTAGAGAAATAATATCTTAGTAAGAGAAGGTAGAAACTGTAGAGGAATATGGGTGCTTTTGGTACCACTTCCATATTTTTGCCTCTGTAATTTGTGCTAAAAATACATTTGACTTAAAGAAGCATAATTTTTAATGATTTTTGATAAATGAAAATAATACATTAAGAAATAATCCACATGACTTAAAATAAATATGCAATAAAATAACCTATATCATAAACATTTGATAAACTTTAAAACAATCTCAAAGCATTTACTGTCACTAGTTTGATTCCTAAGAATCATTATGATTATGTTATACTTCGTAAGTATCTGACTGGTATGATATATACAAATAAATGATACAGAATCGAAACACCTACTGCTATTACATTTCTTACTTAGTTTCAAGAACATTTACTTTTGTTTTATATCCCTACCTTCTGTCTGGAAGAAAGTAAATTTTAACATAAGGATTCCTTGGCCTCCCATCTTCCCTGGAAGGGAGATCCTTTGCTCCCAAAATTGTAACTATTAATTGATGACCAACCTTGTCAAACCATAGTTTTATCTGAAAAGCAAAAATATTCATTCATCAGCTCAAGCATTTACTACCATAACATATTTACATTCCCAATCTTTGCCCTATTTCCATACACTAATACTAGCACAGAATATAAATTTCACTTAATAAATTGTGTTTAGTTAAAATAAAAGGATATGCTTTAATAACTTCAATGACTACAGGGATTAATTCAAATATTTTGGTTTGATAAATCACTTTGACTTTTGTTAAACTAATTTGATTGCTTATTAACATGTACATAGTAATTATACTACCATAACAACTTTATATACAATGACTGCTGCATGTCGATCTTTATGCAAGAATCACTGTAGTTCATTTTGGCTCCTCTATACTAGTGAGTTCAGAATAAATGCTCGAAATGCATTGAACAGACAGTAACTTGTTTATATGGCATTTATAGGGAATTTTTAAGTAAATGTTTCATGCTATTCCACAGCAAAAGACATTTCAAAGATTATAAGCAACGGGGAATTACTAGCAGCTTTAGTCAATAGACTCCTTAAGTTTGTATTTAAACTATAATAAATTCATTTTTTAAAATTTTTCTTATACAGACATAAAATCTCTTCTATTTGATATGCAAATGCATCACATCCTTAGAATAAGGATATCCTTTATAATTTGAGATGAGAAAAAGTGAATAATTTCCCTATGTCATAATTAGAGATGGAACTTCACATCCAGCTGCTGAATTCATTTGATTTAACAACTGTCACTTCCCACACGCATACCTCACACTCCCACACCTAGCTAGCTGATTCTACCATGTCAGGATCTATGATAATTGTAGCTCTGATCCACATTTTGGTTCAGAACTCAGCACATCTCTGATTGTTATCTTGAAACTGAAATTAAATAAAAAATTTGGAATTTGGGGAAAAATTTTATTTATATAATTATATTTTTATGGTTTATATGATTTATGGTGTATATATATATATGTATATATATATGTTAATTTTTAAATGTTTCCTTAAATTTGAATGTATAATATTTGTAGCAGTTTAAAAAATTTAAATATACATCTCATGTCAGTGCTTCTACTCCTCTCCAAAGTGGACAGTCAGGTCTGGGCCAGGCTCTGGTATATATAAATGTATTTATATACGTTATAAAAATAATAGCAAGAAATATCAAAATATTTAAAATTATAATTACTACTCTTTTTGTTGTGTTAAGTCTTTATGTTTAATGCTGATATTATATTACTGTTGAGTCATAAAAAGTTTTCCTAATAGCGCTGCTAAGTACAAATAGACTAAAAAAGTGTTTCTTAAACTGTGGTTCACAAACCTCCTACATCAATGTTATCTGGTTTATTTGTTAAGAAGCTACAAATTCCTGTGGCCCACTTCTCACCTCCTATATCAGAATGGGGCCCAGGAATTATCATCTGAACAGTCTTTTCCAGGTGACTCCCCTGGGCATTAAAGTTTGAAAACCACTGCTTTAGTCTAGGGGATCAACCTGAAAAAAAAGCCTCTAACATTTGAAATAAAAGTTTAAATATTTGCTTGCCTAACAATATTAGAACATAGATGCAGATGAGAATAAGTGAAAAAAAGAGAACTAAACTATTCTGGCAAAAGACATGACGGGAAAACAAAATAAAAACTAAGGTAAGAAATACAAGAGTGTCTTGTATATGAGATGAAACAGAGATGTCAGATAGCATCATGTTTCCTAAAAAACGTATGACCAAACCAGACTAATTTCTGATCTTTTCTGTTGTCTATAGAAATAAAAAACCTTATGGCTTTATTTTTTCATTATATTAAAACTCCTTCTCTGAGGATCATGACATGAATACCGAACACCTCAAAGAGAAAAACTGAAAGGCTAAAACTTTTTTCCAATAAACTTTAAACTTGAAAAATAAAGAAACAATAATTATCATTATTAAACGAGGCTCATAATTATTAGAACAAGTTATTGATTTCAGTGAGCTTTTTTTTTTTTTTTTGAGAGATTGGGACTAAACATTTGAGACATATATTTCAAATGTTTGATAAAGAGTATTCTTTTTAGATTTTCTTATGCCATGGAAAACCAAAAATATCACTTATTAGTAATATTCATTTCTTATACAAACAGATAGGCATATGATTTTCATATATCATAATACTTAACAGTTTATTAAATTACACTTTACAAACATGTAATTGTTAATATATATAAGATAGGCACATTTTAATTTTACCAACTTTTCCATCAAAATCAAACTTTTTAATAAACTGTCTTAAACTGGGGAGTTTGAGCAATAGCCTTAATGTTCATTCTATATTACAGGATTTGCATTGAAGTTTTTAACAGATATCCAGTTCACATTATCAAAACATAATCATTTTATTAGCTAGATTATTTTATCACATTTCTAAATTCTTTATCTGTGCTTTTTAAGTGAATGGATAATATATCCATTGATTTCCCAAAACATAACAAGTGTATTTTCACAATTCTAGATATGACATATTTCTTATTTTGCCTCAATATCACTAACAGAAATCTTGATATCATTTTAATTGTTTTAACATAATTATCATTCCAGCTTTACCTTGAAACCATTTTTAAATTTCCTAAGCAGAATCTGAACAGCACAAGTAGTAAATATTTTACATTGTATAATATCAATTAAAACAATTTTAATTTTTAAAATTTAAACTAAAGTAGTATTATTCAAAACCAACAATGACAAAAAAACATGCAGCAAAGCAAGGAAAGCATAATACTATTATTAAAAAAAACACTATATTGACATTACTTTACCATATAGAGGTTTCCTAATGAAAAGAGGCAAACAATTTGTACCCAAGTAGTATAGAAAATTAAATGGAATTACAATTACAAAACATAAATAAAATAAACTCAACATATTTTATTTGGATTGTGATTGTGTTCTTTGAAAGTAATACACTTCCCAAAAGTGGAACTTTAATATAATATGCATAAAATTGATGTTTTAGATAAGGTACAAATTTATTTACCAATCTCCTCACAAGTTATTGGTTGGAAAATGCAAGAGAATGTAGATGTTAAGTGATATAATGACTGATTTAAAGAGACAGCAGCCTTGTGCAATAAAGAAAAATTATCAAAAGTATAAAATTAGCTACTGATTTCAATGTTACATACATAAGTAGAATATATATTAATTGCAACTCTGAAACCTATGAGTTTTAGTCTTTAGTTCATCATATAAAATCACTAACCAAGATTGTCTCTTTAAATTTTTGTTGTATTTCAATCCCCATGCATAGTATTTCAAGCTGGCTCATAAAATGATTTGAAAGTCAATAATATGGCTTGGAGCAACATACCAAAAAAAGTTTTCCTACTACGCATTTTCCAAAAACATACAAATAAGGGTTAAAACACAACTTTAGTTTCTATCAGGCAGACAAGGCCTTTACCTGAACCCTAGGAACAAAAGGCGTTGTTCTTCTACTAAGGCTTTGGCTCTGGTAAGCAAAATTAAAGAAAAAAGCAATAAAACAAAACCAAAAGGACAACACGCTGGAACTCAAACCAAAAGTAAAAACAAACACATACAACTGTCCCTTAAATATAACTTTTCCATGACAATATGTATCTAAATTAAGTACTTCAATGTAATGAATAAAGTAATTTTGCCAAAATGTTAAGATATATAAAAACTATATAAAATCTCAGAATTTTTCAATGTAATCAACATAACAGGAATTAAGAATGAATGTAAAATAACACATTTGGGCTCGTATGTTCTGAACGAATGAGTGTAAACACAACCCAAGATCCATGAAATTTAAGGTTTCACCCTTAAACACCCTATACCAAAAAAGAAAAATCAAAGTCCAAAAAGAAGTTAGATGAAAATGCATTATAAAATTATTAGTGAACAGACATCTGTAGAAGTAATCGTGTGACTTTTCCAAAATAATATGTCTAACAGAAATCTAAAAAACATTAGCTAAATTGACTTTACTATTTCTTGAAAGAATAAACACATTAAGATAAAAGTATGCCGAAATGACTGCATTAATTAGTTAATTCATACTGTAAGAAACTATACTAGATTCTACTATTTCAACACCATTCTGACAATTATTTTGTACCCCATGTGATACCATTGTTTACTGCTAATCATACCTATTAATGAAACTATCTTGTTTCTCTTTATTTATACATTTCTTTATATTTTTCAAGACTTAAATGACAGTTTATTGCTGCCAACAACACTAAGGGGTAGTTACCATTATCTCCAATTTGTGGATGAAGAAACAGAAACCAAAAAAACCAAAAAATTAGAAGTTCAAACAAAAAGTAAGATAGTATAAAGGTATAGAATGGAGCCCAGTTTTTATTAGATCACTATTTCATATTCTTAGAGTTAAAATCAAAATTTCTTTTCTCTTCTGACTACTTTGTTTTCATTTAAAATAGTTGCCAAAAGACACCACAATAATCAGAATTTTGTGCCTTTATTAAAGCATGTCAACAGTTAAATCAGGAACAAAATCAGATCTCTCTCTCTGGATTTGGGAATGGATTTCAAGGCATTTAATTTTTCTTCTTTCACCAAAATTCCATTCTGTTCCTCATGGATGTCTGTCTTGTCTAATTCAAAGAGTCCTAAATATTAATGGCTTCAGACTTTCCCACTGATACATGGAAACAGTTAATAGCTACTAGGAGGACTGTTGCCCAATTCAACTATCCTCAGACAGGTACTTTTTAAGACATAAATCTAAGACCCAAAGGAAAGGAAAGCAGACCTTAAAAGTAGGCTATCATTGAATCATATTAATCATCTTTCTTTCTCTCCAAAAACCACGGAAGTCTCAAGTCTAAGCTGTCTTCCTTTTTGTGGAGACATTTCCAAAGGAAGAAAGAAATGTTTATATATGGAGTGTGTTACTGATATCTGCATAATCCTAGTTGGATAATTCTCTAGCAAATGGGGAAGGGGTATGTGAAATTCATGCAGATTAGTTAGACATGCTGAACGAAGACACTAACGAGGTACTCTATTTAGAAATACATTTTATTTTCCTTGCCCTCTCACTTGTTCTACCTGTTTTAAACCACAAATATCAAGGTAATGCAAGTAAATATTACTTCAAGAAACAAAAGATTTACTTTAAAAGGAATAGTACTTTGAAATAAATTAATCCTTTACGGTAAGTATTTTCAATCTTTAAAGTGATCTCAAAAAAGTAACAGATTTCTATAATCAATTGTCTAAATCTATGGCAATTTAAACCTAATCTTTACCCATGCTTATACATTAAATTTGGCTATAAAAGCGTATTTTTGTCTTATTAGTTTTTCAATTGAGGTGAGATTCAAATAACACACAATAAACCATTTTAAAATGTACAATGCAGTGGCATTTAGTGTTTTCACAATGCTGTGCAATCACCACCTCCCTTTAGTTTCAAAACTTTTTCATCACCCCAGAAGAATACCCTGTACCTATTAAATCATCACTCCCCATTCCCCCATCACCCCAGTTCCTGGAAACTACTAAAATTTATTCTGTCTCTATGGATTCTGGATATTTCACATAGGAATGGTAAAGTACTATGTATCTCATTAAAATTTGTAATTAATATGACTTCATTTATTTTAGGCATGAAATATATGATATCTATAACAATTCAGCCTCATTCAAATGAATTTGAATTTGCACATCACAATTTATTTTGCATTTTTAATGTCACTTCCTACTATTGCATTACCATCTTTAGGACATTCCTTTTAAGCAATGCTTCTGGAATAATAAGGCTAAGATATGAAAAGATAAAAGCTCAAAGAAAAATACTTTCATTTACAGAAAGTTTTTCAAAGGCTATAGTTTCTAAGGTGTTATAAAGGATACATACCAACTCTTCAGTTACTTATTCCCTTTAAATGGACATATAAAATTGTATGTACAATATTTACAAACTCATCACTAAAAATAGAGTCAGAAAAATATTAAAACAAAGTAACTTAGGGAAACATTACAACCATGAAGCAAAGTAGAATAGAACTGCCAATAATAATCAGTGTATTCCTATAGAAAAGACTAATGAGCCATTTCTCATTTTTAAAAGAGTTGAAGGCGTATTTTACCTTAACTCTCTATCAAAACAACTAGCCAAAGACTGCAAATTAATTTTAATTTACTGAGGAAATTATAAAAGTAATCCTCAGAAGAAGGAAACTATATTATAGAAGAGCACAAATTTAAAAAAGAATCAAACTAAGGGAGTGCTGACACTGAAGAGATTAACATATAGTCCAGGCGTCATAAACATGAGCTCATATTGGTTTTCTCACCAAACACATTAATGGCACTTTCATAGTTATGCCCTATAATAATCACAAGCAGCACCACAATTCAAGCATGGAGAGGAAATACACTACATATATTTTTTTAAATCATCAACAGCTTTGAGCATGAAAGTTTAAACAAAAATTTGCATTACATGTATATTTTTCTATTTGAGAAAATCAGTCCATGAAGTGACATATATATATTAGGACAGTCAGCTCGCATACTATACAAATTATCTTTGTTCTCAGGCATCGGCAATGTCATGATGTCGTAAGTGAATTATGCACCCAGGTAAAACCTGACCAAAATCAAAAATGCCCAAAGGTAAAGTAGAAGGATATAGAAATTTTAATGTTGCCTTGTAACTTCTCAGAGGTTTTTCTGAGGGGTGATATATGTGGACACATATTTTCCCAACCTCTACATCATTAGATCAAATTAAAATTGTCTTTTGTTGGTAGTAATAGGATTAAACATAAAGGGAAATACTATATCCAAAAGGGTATCTTGCTTATGTTTTTGTGCATGCAAAAAATGAATATAAAATTGTTTCATGAGGGTAAAATTCATGTCTATCTTGTTCACTGTTGTATTCCAGCTACTAGTATTATGGCTGAACTGGGGTCAGACTTTAATATATATTTCTTGAATAGATGATTGGAGTTTAATTTGATAAAAACTTTTTGGAGGAAAATTTGGGCAACAGATTTCAAGAATCATACCATTTTCTTTTCCTTCCATATTGTAATTTTACTTCTGAAAAGTTATCCTGACAAAATAATTTTCTCCTAACAAAATAATCAAGGTTTATTCTAAAAGATTTCCATGGCATCATTATTTATACTATAAATTAGAAACAAGCAAGGTATCCTATAGTAAAAATGGAGTAATAGCTATTAAAATCATTTTAAAAGGAATTTTTAAAAGTTTAAAGCAAAAAGTGCACAATATATTAGTAAGTTTAAAAGCAACCTTCAAAATAGTATACACAGATTTATTACAGTTTATTTAAAAATGTATATTTATGTGAATCGTTACATTTTAGTGGCAAGATTATAGGTGATTTTTATTTTTTATTTATTTATCAATACTTTCTAGATTTACCACAACAAATATCATTATACTTACAAACATTATCTTACTGGAACATACTCCTTCCAAGTCATAAGAAAATGATAAAATGGTACACATTTTAAATTATAATTGCATGGATTTAAACCAACATCATTTATAAATCTAAATACTATAACTTTGTACCATTATATATACATTTATAAGTAAAACTTTTAAGTTTACATTTTCCCCAAATATGTAACAGTGTAAACTTTCTACCATATTAATTTTGAACAATGAGGAAAAATTGTGGAATTTGAAATTTGTCTAAGCGCCTGCACTATGCTCCTCACCCTTCCCGGCTACTCCAATTTGTAACAGGGCCTTGGGATTTCAAACGAGATTAACAAATTGGTACTTACTTATCATGGGAGTATAACTTCCACTCCCTCCTCCTCCACCAACTGAAGCCACCTACACACTCCACCCCCCCCACACACACACACACTTACTTACATACTGTCATCAGCCACAGACCCAGAGGATTATTTAAAGAGGAACTATTTGACTCTAGCCATAAAAACAAACAATCAAACAAAAAAGAAAAAAAAACCCAGCTAACATTTATTACCACTTTCTAAAATGGTGACAAAAAATACATGTACATTTGTAACCATAAATGACATCTGTGCTGTCAATTTATGTAGAGAATAAGAAGAAAGATGCTACTTATGTGGAAAAACGAAAAAATATCATTATCCTCAAATGAAAAGTTCATTCTGTTTATGAAAGAGAAAGGAAAAGAAAATAACAAAGAGAGGAAATTTATTTTAATAAGATATTTACAATCTGCAAACAGTATTTTGTTTCTTGCACACTTTTTGTAATTGTTACCTTTGTGATCAAAATAATCCCAGAACAGACATGTCTAGTGGCTTTTCCAATAAATTTTAATATGTTAATTTTGTTTATATTTCCTATATCTCCTTTTAATTAATGAAAATTCTTCGGTAAAAATAAAAACCTCGCCTCCCCCCCAAAAAAAATAAAGTAGATATGTTACAGGTGATTTAACAAAAAGTTTTTCTGTTGCTCTTACAGTATCACCCCAATAACAGTTTAGTTTTTAATTATAATTTTTTATGCAAAACCTAGTGTCTGAATTTTGAGAACCTAACAGCTCTTAATACTCATAAAATTTCAAGTTTAGTAACTTTTCAGCATTATTGTCAATATTAACCAGTTTTTCTAAAACATAACTGGATAAATTTTAACATTTCTAACGGTTTTAAAAGGGAATGAAAACCGAAGAAGTGAATATAAAGAGGGTTCAAATTTGCAAAGCTCTTCTAATATGGACATAAAACACATAACTGAATTTTAAACTTTCACTAGAAAATGTTCAAATTAGGGATCACTTCATATGAAATCACCTGGTGTACTCAGTAATCTATTACATACTTACCCATTTACTTAGTTTTGTCTGTTGACAAAAACATCTCAAGTATTATATTTCAAAACAATATTCATATCCCAATAATACAATGAAATTTTCCCCAAATTTCCTTACGGTTGAATACCAGGGAAGAATACATAAATATTTCCTTTTATCTTAAATATATCATCCTTGTATAGTACAAAATTTTTATTTCAAGTATATGATAGATTATAGTCATTTTACGGCATTGAGCAAAACTAATAACCTTAAATTTTGGAATAATATCACTAAGGTGAAAAAGGTTTTAGATATCGTCTCAAATTCTAACTCTCAGTGAATTCCAGGATACCTAACTCTAAAAAAAGAAGTATTATGGTAATAATTAAAACTGAATTTCAATTAATTAAAATTACTAAGAATGAGAAAGTTGATGGTTAAAAGGACAAATACATTCTAATAAAAAATCGGTTTACAGAAAACTAGCAACATATAATAAAAACTACTAGATATTCCAAAAAGAGAAATTAATTTAGTGATTACATACTGAAAGTTGTCCAGATAAGAACTGTGGAACATCCCTCAACATGCCAGGACTCATGGGAGAGGTAACGGAAATAGAAGGACGATCCATTTTCTGAGATTCGAATGAGCTAGAACCTAAAATTATAATTATACATAAAAATAATAACAATGGCTCTTAATTAGCATTTAATAATCTTTACCTTCTATCTCTTAAATTTTCTAATGTTCACAGAATGTCACTATATAGACCATTTTCTTAGCCAGTGTTCCAAGTACACTTAGAGGGTTTCACTGATGCATAAATGAAACTTAGGGATTCTCTTAAGACCAAGGGTGAACAATTTTCTGTGCCAATTATAGTAGAGAGAGACCTCTACATCAAGACTTATTTATTTGTCTGTTATGTGTACTGAATTCATATTTACAATTACATATTAGGAAAATTTTTAAATGGAAACTTAGGTAGGAAATACCAAAACCTAAATCAGTAAAGAAACTTGAAAATTATCTAAACTTGAAATGCTAAAAACATACTAGAATGTTAATTATAAAATGTTTTCAGGAAGTGACTTCTTGTAACTATACCTGGAAGAATATAATAAATTACATGGGCATAAAGGGCATATCAGAAAAAGCAGAACCATAAGTACCCAGAAGTTACATGTGTGAATTTATTTCTATGGAGGGGAAGAGACAAATTGGAAAGTGGAAAAAAAATGGGGCTAATGGGATACTGGGGGGATTAAGTGGCTGGACTTCTGTGTTACACATTTTGGATGCTAATAAAGCTCCCATCCATGCTAAGCTCTTACGAGTGAAGTAATAAAAATTGCATTTGAGGAAGGTGACTTTACCACTTTTTTAAAATGTAGATTCAATTGAGTGAGATGGAAAACAGAATCAAGTAGATTCAATAAAATGGTAATAGGAAAGGTTGTGATAATGGAATAGAAAGAATTCAGGAGATATCATAAATGAGAAAAGGAGGACTTGGAAATGAATTAGATATGAGTTACAAAGAAAAGAGAGGGGGGAAAACATTAATATTTCAAGTCTTATAACCAGCTATGGGGTCAAGAAAGTCCCCTGGGTGTCTGTCTTGTTCTCTGCACAGGACCATGCTGACAATCCCTGGGATATGGAACACTGGAGAAGTCCTGTGTTTAAGGGAATGGGTAGGAAAGTTAGTTTGAAACAGTGACCTTGTGACACCTCTGACATATCCAAGAGATGAAAAGAAGGTAACTAAATACATGTATGGAACCAAGTATTGAGTAGACGTTGTTGGTTTTGGAAATTAAACTGTAAAGTGTCTCCCTAATCAGAGGCACAAATGGATTAAATTCACCTCTGCAGAGCGTATAGTGTAAAGTGAAGGGGGTGACTGCAAGCCTTGGGATCAGAAGTAATGGGATACTTTTTATAATATTTAGAAGTGGAAAGAATGTTGACTTTATAGTAAGAAATAAGCTCAGTCTTCTACATGTTAAGCTTCAAGGAACAGGAAGACACTTAACGGAACATATCCTTTAAACAATCAAGGATAAAGACACAATGATAGATCCTTTTGATAATATAAACTTAGGAGTCAGATGGCAATAAAATCATATGAAGATAAGAATTTACTGAGGAACTAAAGACAGGAGGTTAAGAATTGGGCTAGGGGAAACCTATACTTCAGCATTTAATGAATAAAGGACTAAATCTAATTTGAGAAGGACCCCTGTCTCCTCAGGAACAATTTTGGAATTGTTCCACACTGCTCACACAATAGCTGAGTGAAGTAATATAAGTAAATAAAAATTTACCTACTTCTAAGGATTGTTGTAAGAACTAAGTGTGATAATGTACACACAACATCCAGCACAGTTCCTGGAACTCAGTAAAATGGGAGCAATGATGATGATAATATTATATGTAATAATTATTATTACCATTATATTAGTATTAATTTATTATAGCATAGCTTCATATGATTATGACACTATTTTGGATGAAATCACAACCTAGCCAAAGGTACTAAATCAAATAGGTCAGATGAGCATATTTCAAAGAATAGAGCTATGCCATTCACTCCAAAGGGATTTCACCTATCTGGTAGAGATTTTTAGAGAAATTTATATTCATAATTGTAATATAAAATTAAAAATACCTCTATTTCAATATGGTATTCTCAACTATTGTGTGTTTAGAGAATCCAACCACTTCTCACTACCTTTATTGCTACCACCTCTAAGTTACCATCATCTCATCACTAAAATACCAGAACAGTCCTCTCACGGTCTCTCTTCTTTCACCCTTAACTCCACTTAATCTATTTTCTTCCTTTTTTTTTAAAATTAAATTTGATAGGGTGAAATGGTTAGTAAAGTTACATAGGTTTCAGGTGTAAAATTCTGTAATACGTCATCTATATATGTCACATTGTGTGCTCACCACCCAGAGTCACTTCTCCTTCCATCACCATTTACCCTCATCTACTACCCGTCCTCCCCACTTACCCTCTGGTAACCACTAAACTATTGTCTGTGTCTATGAGTTTTTGTTTCTTTATTTGTTTGTCTTGTTCCTTTGCACTTAATCTATTTTCAACAGAGTAGCCAGAATTTAAAACATAAGTCTCTCCTCAAAACCATCCTATGAAAGTCTTGATTTCCCTCAGAGTAAAAGCCAATGTCATTACAGTAGCTTATAAAGTCTGCAATTTAACTGCCCATTACTCTTCTATCCTCTTTCCTATTATTCTCCCCTTGCTCACTTTGTTGCAGCCAAACTGGCCTCCTTGCCTCTCCTTAAATGCATCTTAGGCTTTTCTGCTTCAGAGACATTGCATGTCTGGTCCCTGTACCTGGAAAGCGTTCTCCAGGATAGCCACGCTTTCAAATCTTTGCTTAGATCCTTCCTTCCCAATGTGGTCTACCCTGATCTACTTATTTCAAATTGCAAGCCTCCTCTCTTCATTCACAGTATCACTTATTCTACTGTCAATCAATAAAGGAACTTAGTTCATTGGAAAAAAAATTCTAGTTACACATCTGAAATAGAACTCAAACACAAATAATAAAACGTATTTATGTGTTTAACATTATTTAAAATAGACTTATTTAATATACCTATTGTTCCATTACTACTCTGATGTTAAACAGAAGTATCTCATTTTCTAAAAATATAAATGAGAATATCTATGATTATTCTCTAAATTGTCCCAAGCATTCCCCCATTTACTGAGAACTAAGTTATTAAGTAGTAAATTTTTAAAATTAGGGAAAATTTGCTGGAGAGGACAGGGAGTGATGATGTGTCCATTATTTTGTATTGTGATGATGGTTTCACATGTATGTCAAAACTTATCTAACTGTACATTTTTAACATGTACCGTTTATTGTAATGCACCTTAACAAAGCGGCCTAAAAATACATACTAGTTAAGACAGTATAGTTTAAAAAACTATCTTAAAGTATTATAGACTTTTGTACTTTTTCCAACAATGACACGAAATAACACTAAATTTTACATATTTATATGGTTATATACTTGGTAACAAGATTATTATATTTCTTATTTTGTATAATAGATTAAATACTTCATTTGATCTATGATGAATGACATTATTAGTAACATTTTCTTTCAGCATAAATGAAACTTACTGGACTCCAGTTGTGCATGTGTGCTATCAGGTATTCTAGGTATATCTCTGAAATGATAGAAAAAGAAAATAAAAGATTGTTTCAACAATTAATGCTACTGGTATTTTGATGATATCAACCTGTAATAGGATAGTATAAAACTAACAAAATTGTATATGACAGTAGAATTATATAAATAATGAGAAAACAATCTGCAGTCCTCTATTGCTAATAAAAGTATTCTGGGCTAACTAACCCCAACTACTTAAAATTTATACACATTTATAGCAGATTTGTAAAAGCATATACTTTACTTTCTATGTGCCTCATTACACAATTGTCCATTCTAAAAAATTTCTGTATTTAAGTTTTATAGATATATTTTAATTGTATTCTACTCTTTATTTTTACTTGCTGTTGTTCTAAATCAGTAACATTAAAATATAAATAATACATAACCAAATCAAAAATTAAATTATTCAGATTGCGATTGAAATTTTTAAATATAGTAACTCCTCAGAGAAAAATGCAACTATGTTTCTTACTGGGACTTACAAAATTACCTTGTAACTACATTTACACCAAAAAAATATATAAAAATATTTAAGATATTAAACAAAAATATTTAAAGTATCTTTTAATACCAAGAAATATATTTCATAGTATACTAAGTTGATGCAGTGTAGTTTTACCAAAATACAAAACTTTGAAAAGACAAAATGAAAAATAGATACAATTTCATGTGCCAGATTATTACTTTTGAAAGGAACATTTCAAAACTAAGCTACCAACATAAGTCATTTTCTACAGCATAAAAAGAGATCAAAATAATATAGTCCAATCATTTTCAAATGAATCAAATTGGGCATTAGTATTATACAACAAAGAATAATTCCTATTGCCTCTATACTCGAATGCTCTTTCTTACCCTGAACATGCATTTAATAATTCACTGTCAGTTTATAATTTTTAATTGATTTTTCTAGTTATAGGTGTATCTTTTACAATCACTTATAAGTTTCTATAAAGAAAATGTTGTTGTGATAGTTAATGAGTAATTCTCAAAATAAGGTGCAAAGGACTGTATTTACTGCCAACTTTTCGAAATTGTCAATTTAATCTACAGGTAACAAATTATAAAAGCCAAAGAGTATTAGGCATTTGCTTATATTTTACCTCTTTCCTTAAAGATGTTATGTGTTTCCTTAAATTGTTCCTTGTATCTGGGAACAGCAAGTCCCTTGTATCTGGGAATAGCAACTCTTAGACCCTCTCTTTCCTATGTTGAAATCTCCTTTTTGAAAAAATTACGGAAAATTCATAGAATATAGTTGATGCTCATTTTTACAATGCAGAGGACCATAGTTCAAAAAACCTTCCTTTAAAAGTAGGTGTTACTATAGTCCTCTTCTACTAATACCGTTAGCCATCTATTAAGCTACTAAAATAATAAAAATAACAGACACCTAAATCATTCCTCTTCCTGCACAATCTAGCATGATCAGATAAAGAGATGTCATGATTTTTGGTGAGCAGTTTTTAGTAAAATAATAAAAACGTCCTCAGAATAATTTACTTTTATAAAGAATCAGACATTTTTGGATTGCACACTACAAATTGTTTAATAGTAGTCTACTGTTGCCATGCAGCAGCCTACCCTGTCTGTCTCCTCGTACCTGCCCCTAAAGAAAGGAGAGCCTGTGAGACGGATCCTCTCAGGGACATTGCTTCACCTTTGTGATTGCACCTTATGTCTCCCTATTTGGCCCCAAAAAGATGGCTGCTCAGCCAATGACGAGTAAGATTCCCCACGGGGGGGGGGGGGGGAACAACTCAAGCCAGGCGCAGTCGAGTGGGGACCAACAGAAGAACCCACGGGGTTCATAGAGGTGGGAACAGAACCCCCACCTTCCCCCAGCTAAGGAGAGCCTCTGCCTCTGTGGCTGCGTTCCTTCCCACAACCTGCAAGGGAAGGGATTCAATGGTATGCTCTCCATCTATTCATATGCATATAGGTTTTTGTCCCTTGGGGAAGTACACACATCCTGAGACTTACGGTTCAGCTGCCTGCAGGCAAGGGTGATTGGCTTGAATCAGTTTCCTATTATGATATATAGGATTCACAGATCTTGAGATTGACAAGCTCTATCTCCATTACTTCCCCACCTAACTAATAAAAGCCAATGCTAGGCCGATTAGGTGCCCAGCCCAGTCCTTGAGGCTGCTGGTCCCTTGGCCCCGCTTAAACTCTATTCCTGGCTACTGTCTTTATTCTTAACCCTGCCCTCCTCACTCCCTACAACCCTTGTCGCACGGACTCAACAGTCTACTCTATATATGTGCAAAGTACTCAAACCAACTTACCCAATAGGCCTTGAAACAACAAGCTCCACTTGTGGTTCAGGTTTGGATTCCAGAATGATGTTATATACTTCTTCAAATGTGGCTCCTTGCAATAGCCTCCCATTCCATTCCAACACTTCATCACCTATTGCGCGTGTCAGTAATAATAATCTTAGAAAGAAAATCTAATCCAATAAAACGTACTCAGAACAAAACAATCTTAAGCTTCAATGAACTTGATAGAATAAAATCACCAGTATGGAATAAGAAACAAACTGAGCACAGCTCCAGTGGCATAAAATTTGATGACCAGGATGATGAGTGTATTTTACCCCAAAGAACAAGGGTCAGAAAACAAATTACATAAAAGTTATCTCTGATTTTCTCAGTGGTGTTCTGTCCATGAATAGTTAGTTGTTAGTTCTTTTTGAGAGGGGGAGCTAAGTCAGGAGAGACCTGTCAATATCTTGGTGACGTCACTCCTGTCTCTGATTTCTTCATAGAAATTCTAATTCTAGAAACCTTTAAGATCAGTTGCCTCTTTGTAGATTTCATGACTCTGCGTTCTAGGTTTTTCAAAATACATCAGCTAGGCACCTTGTCTAAACTCTCTTGTAAAAAGATTAGTATCTAACATCTTATCTAATCATGTCCAAGGCACTCAAGGATCTCTCCTATAACATCCATTAACAAAGAGATAAGGAATGACACATTTCAGGAAATATGTATTGATCCATTAAGTTTGTTTCCTAAACTACGCTGGAATTTCTTCAAAAGAAAAATAAAGGCTTATGGGAAACAAAATAGGTTATACAAGGTACAGACTAGGAAAGTCTATCACCAAATAAAATTTAAAAAATCAGTACATACAAAAATCTTTTTATCCAACATCACTCTCAAGAAATAATAGTACAACTTTCCATTAATGAGTACATTTATATTTAAGTTAAATGAGCTCTTTATTACTGGTCACATCACTTATAAATGGGCATAACTTTTTCATAACTACTCAAGTTTAACATTTTAAATGTAAATAATCAAAGAGAAACCTACCGGGTCTAAGATGTCCTACAGTATCAGCTAAACTTCCTTTTTTTACTTTGGTAATAAATGCACAGAGCCGACCTGATTCAGTCATCTTTCCTCCTACAACCTATTTAAAAGAGGAAAGTGTTAAGAGACATACCGCTCCAATGAACATGGTTGAAGATTGAAGTAAAAAATAACTAGACAATTTGCAGCTTTTAAAACTATAATTTAATATACTAAAAATAATTTTTAAATAATATAGTGCTGTTATCAGGAACTGAGCACATGTCATAAAAATAAGCTCTTTACATATTCACGATGTTTTACAATTTAATCCATTATTTGTTAAAAACGTTGCATACCTTAGAAACAATTTGTAATTTCTGTCTTTATTACAGGGTTCTTATTTTCATAATTTCTAAAAACATGTTATTTCAGTACTGTGTAATTATGTTATCTAGTTATAGATTTCAAATATTGCAATAATAGTATTTACTTGATACTTTTGCTATAATTGTGATATGCTACCAAAATTTCATTAGTAATCTTTTAGGCACATTGATAATATGCATGATATATTTTTCCTGAGAAAATTACAAAACTTACTTAATCTTATAAGAATTAATGAAACTTTAGACCATTTGCATCCCAGTTTTCCTATTTTTATGTTTCTATTAATATATGTTTCATGAAAAGAAAAACAACTGTTAGCAATAATGCTGTGGAGTCATATATGTACTTGAAAGAGGAGACTCATAAAATTAATGCTGTGCTTCTCATCAACTGCTATTCAGTCAATATATCAACTTTATAGCAAATTAAGTAACTAACTTAATTGACTAAAGTAGTTTTTTTCTCTTCTAAATTGAGTGAAAGATATCTGAATTCAGAAAACACTGATTTACCTTATTCCATGTATTTATTCCCAAACTGCAGTGAATTACAATCTGTTGCAGTTAATACTAATTATTCCTATATTTAATTCTGAAAATTAAATGTATAGATATTTAGGACATATCTTTATGTTAATTTCTAAAAATGTCCTTGGCTTGATAAATATTAATAGTAATAATTAATATTACTGACTAGAATTATTATTATTGAAATCTTATAAAGTGTCAGACACTGTACTAAAAGTTTAGATATTGATTCATTCAATGGGATTACAACATTCAGTAAGCATTATTATCTCCATTGTACAGAGGAGCAGTCTAAGGCTGACAGAAGTCTGGTTGACCAAAGTCGTGTACCTAGCAATTGCTATAACTAGAAATCAAGCCAACACTTCCTAACCTCTATACTATACTGCTCTAACAACACAATAGGCAGATCTGGATTTAAATCCCACCTTCATCACCACCTTGTGTCCAGGGGCAAGTTATGACACCTCTCTAAGCTTATTTTTTTATCTGTTGTGAATATTACATAAAATTATAAATATAAAATGCTCAGGTGAGTGCCAGCCACATGGCAGCCACCCAATAAATGTTAGCTGCTGAACTCCACTACACCCAAATTTTCTGATATCTCTCACTTATTAGATTCTATACAACTTCTGTAGCAATGGCTTAACCAAACCATTCTCTCATTTTTCATTTCAGTTTTTAATTCACCATACAGATATATATTTTTAAAAAACCAGAGCTCTATTTGTTACAATTACTAAGTATCTGTTATTTCACAGTAAAATATAAATCAATATTTATATTAAATTTCCTAACATATTTTTGAGTTTCCAGATTTCAAACAGTATTCTCTCTGTTTCTCACATACACACACATACACACAAATATAAATGCATATATTTTGATACACTAATACAAAAATTATATTCCTGTGTAATACATATATTACAGTTCCCAAGTTTGCATATTTAGTAATTGAATAAAGCTATCATTTTAATGGAATATAAACACAGATATAGACTTAAAGGACAAACTATATAAGTAAAATAAGTTTGAGCACTACATTTAGGATTTACGTATATAACTTTAGTTGTATTTTCCAAAATTATATACACAAGTGTTATTATAGAAAATGGCAACTTCTTAAATAAAACTTGGAAAACAAAAAAATGCACAATGAAGGCAAATATTTGGGAATTCATGAAAATGGGGAAAAAAATTCACTAAATTGATATAGGTAGAAAGAGGTACTATATCTTTTGCTTTCCTGATAATTCTGTAAAGGAGTATAGAGCCAAAATCTCAAATACTTTCATCACATACCTTCAAGCCAAGCATTGCTCCTGAATCTCGAGGTACACTTCCATCTTTTAGACGTTTATTTAGTAAAATGCGACCAATTAAACGATCTCCATCTTTAGATGGTTGCCATGTCACAGGGTGCTGATATATTGTATAAACAAACAAAGAAAATTAATGTTCTTTTTACAACAAATGACCCCTTATTTTACAATCTCTCTACATTTCAGATTTCGAAAGTGTCATGATTACACAAACCAGTTTGCATTCAAAACTTCAATCAAAAGGGCTTACTATATTATGCTTATAACCTCAATCTTATAATCTCAAGTTCTGCCCAAATCCAATTACTTCAGATTCTTAAAGTGGTCTGACACAATACTGAAATTATGTAGTTCTACAAAAATCTGAGAAAAGTTGAAAATATATTCAAACTCTAATTTAATAGAGAGGGTGTCAAAAAATGTATACACATTTTAAGAAAGGAAAACTGTATTAAAGTTGTAATACTCAATATATACTGAAAACAAAAGATGAATACAAGTCACATTTGACTTGTGCAATTACAAGAGGTGCTCAAAATGGTTACCATCAGCTTCCAGACACTTCTGATTACTGCGAACTACTGCTTGAGCAACGTCGGCCAGAGTATCTACTTGTATACATTTTTTTGGCACCCCCGGTATATATGCTAAAGATGAATAAATTCACAGGCAGAAAAGATGCATTGATATTCCATGTAATTAAACTAAATTAAAAATGAGAAGTTAATCTTCAAACACTTTTGGAAGACTTTGAGTGACCTTATTACAGTAAAAGTTAAAAGGTCAAATTATATTAAAACACAAAATTCAAACCTATGATGAGGGCTTTCTTGAAACAGGTTTCTAGATTAAAATTATAAAAAAAAAAATACACGAGCCCCAATGACTTTCCAATTGAATCTTCATAGGTGAAACAGGCCTGATTCAAAAGTGATTACATTTTTCACTTTTTGGAGGTTCACTGATTCTTTCAAGTCTTTGATCTACTTAGTAAATTAATTTTATTGTATAATTCAATGGTATCCATTGCTAAATATGTTCAAATATTAGGAGCACATCTCTTTCTCAGGGCAGACCAAGCCCTGTACAAATCATAACACCATTCCATTATGAATTATATGTCAAATAACAAAGTAAATGATTTGTGTAATCACAGTTTCACAGTTATCTTAAAGTAACATGCACACCTTCATGCAAAATTTAGCAAGCAAAAGACAAGTTCCAGTCAATCACATCTATATAGTAGTAAGATTTCAAAAGTCTCACTTCACTAAAAGCAAAAATAATAAATACCAAAGCAGATGGCAATGGTTCTAATACTAATTAATACTACATTAAAATGCTATGACAATAAAACAAAAGAGCAAAATGACAGTGAAAGGGAAAAAAGAAAAACAACTTTTTCTGTGCAAACAGACCCAATTATCTCCCTTTTGCCTGGGATTCAAACTATTAATAATTTAATTTTCATCCCAAGG
This sequence comes from Rhinolophus sinicus, assembly GCF_057876585.1. NCBI lineage: Eukaryota > Metazoa > Chordata > Mammalia > Chiroptera > Rhinolophidae > Rhinolophus > Rhinolophus sinicus. The sequence goes on from NC_142506.1 coordinate 27,783,677, forward strand.
AAAATATATGTAAGCAATCAAATAAGCCAATCAAAAAAATTCTTTATATTTGTGGTTTATAATAACATTACAAAGTTCTCTCAAGCGACCGTAGACAAAACATTCCTTTGTTCCTAATTTTTTATTTCATTTGCTTATTTTTTGGTATGCCGTCAAACAACAAAAACAGCAAAGCAAGCAAGAAGTATTTTGATTTGTTTGTTTTGGTTTTGTTTTTCTTTTCTGCACCTTAAGAAATGCTACATTGACCCTTGCAATGCCCTGTCCTTTTATTATGTTCTGTTTGAATGAGTGACAGAGAGCAAACGAAGACCAAATGAGCAGGTTAAAAGGCAGGCTCCACAATCTCAGTACCTTATCACTATGGCTATGCTCCTCGTTAAGGGTTGTGCTACTACACGTATCTACCCCAGAGTCCTTAATCTGAGGCTCAGACCATTCCAAATCCTCTTCCAAAGAGTGGCCACCAAAGTACATCATTTTCTTTTGTCTCTCAGACCTGGTGTTAGAGTCCGACAAAACTGCCTGCTCACTAGTTTTTCTTTTTCCCTTTTGACTGTCCCCTACAGGTGTGGGATAAAAAATAAAAAAAAGATACAAAAAAGAAAACATGCAAAGGTGTAAATAAAAAAAGGAAAAGTGAAATGATAACGGAAATTAAATAGTAAGGCTCCACATGTCTCACCAAAGACATTGGGGATGCCTCACTGCTATGCCAAGACGTATGGTCCAACCAGTTGTAATCCATGTCTCCTGTGAGAGTCAGACAGACAAGAGTGCAGTAAAGGAGACCGTGAAAGAAAGGACAGACAAAGACATTATAAACATTTTAAACTGTGTTATACTGTCTGGTTTCAAGAACTTTGTCTGTAGCACTCACTATATATACCAAGAGAAACCTAAGATTCCAAATGAGTAAAATTTACAGAACATAAAATATAAATCTATAGACAGACCCTACAGAACAAAAGTCCTGCAAGGAGAGAAAAGTCTAATAATAAACAGTAATAGAAATGAAAAAATTATATATTCTTAAAAACAAAAAAAGAAGACTGTCAACTATGTCTGTTATTCATCTATTATTTTTTTCATGCTGGCCTACAGACATGAGTTCTACTCTCCAAAGATTAAAGAATATTTTAAAAATTATACAGTGGTTTGCCAATAACCACTATAATGAAAAGCCAAGTAATTAAATGTTGTTCCTGGAATGTAGTATGATTCTTTATAATGCTGAAACCTCCTACAAAATTTGAATGGTAAAAAAAACAGAATTGGTTATACAAAGTAATAATTTCGTATGAAAATGAAAAAAACAAATTCACTCAATTTCTATTAGTGAAAATAAACTTTCTTAAATATAAGTTACCTATTATTTTGCAACTTTTTTCAACTTTTTCAGAAATTGCATTCTCATAAAAAGTAAATTTTCTTTTAATATATTTTTGTCAGATAATTTGTGTAATTGGCAACTAAGAATGAATATCCATTTCCCAAACATAGTTGCACTATATTTGCCTTACATTTCAAAAAGAATTTCTCACTATGCTTGGAATACCAAGCCTATTATTCTCTGACCACAATGCTTTCAAATTGGAGATCAATCAAAAAAAAAAAAAAAAGAAAGAAAGAAAAAGAAAAAAGAAAAAAAACACAAACATGTGCAGATTAAACAACATGCTACTAAAAAACAACTGGGTCAAAGAAGAAATAAAAATATAGGAACAAATGAGAATGAAAATCCACTGTATCAAAATTACTGGGAGGCTGGGAAAGTAGTATTAAGAGGGAAATTTATATCATTACAGGAATATCTCAAGAAACAAGAAAAATCTCAAATAAAACACCTAACATTACATTTTACAGAACTAGAAAAAGGAGAACAAATGAATCACAAAGTCAGCAGAAGGAAGAAAATAATAAAAAATAGAGCATAATTAAATGAAACAGAGAACAAAAAGACAATATAAAAAAATACAACAAAAAGTTGGTTCTTTGAAAAGATTAAAAACATTGTCAAACCCCTGGCTAGACCCACTAAGGAAAAAAGAAAAAAGAAACAAATAAAATCAGAAATGAAAGAGAAGAAGTTATGATGGATACCACAGAAATACAAACAATCATACAATAATACTATGGAGAACTATATGCCACCACACTCAATAACGTAGAAGAAATGGACAAGTTCTTAGAAATATATAACCTTCCTAGACTGAATCACAAAGAACTGGAAAATCTTACTAGACTGATGAATAGTAAAGAAATGGAAAAATCATCCACACCTCCCTCAAAACAAAAGTACAGGACCAGATGGCTTTACTAGTGAATTCTACCAAACAGTCAAAGATGATTTAATACTTGTCTTCCTCAAACTCTTCCAAAAAATTCAAGAAGGAGCAATACTTCCTAACTTATTTTATAAGGCCAACATTACTGATACCAAAAGCTGATAAGGATAACACACACACACAAAGAAAAGTACAGACCAATATCTCTGGTGAATACAAATGCAAAAATCCTAAATGAAATACTAGTAAATAGAATACAACAATATATCAAAATAATCAAGTGAGGTTCACTCAAGGGTCACAAGGATGGTTCAACATACACAAACTGATCAATGTGATTGATATACCACAAAAACAAAATAAAATATAAATATCATATGGACACATCAATAGATGCATAAAATGCACGTGACAAGATACAACATTCCTTTATGATTGAAACACTTAATAATATGGGTATAAAAGGAAAGTACCTCAACATAATAAAGGCCATAAATGACAAATCCTCAACTAATATCACATTAATGATGAAAAACTGAAAGCTTTTCCTCTATGTTCAGGAAGAAGACAGGGATGTCCCCTGTCATCACTGTTATTCAATATATATTGGAAATCCTAGCCACAGCAAGCAGGGAAGAGAAAGAAATAAAAGGCATCCAAATTGGGAATGAAGAAGTTAAATTGTCACTTTTTGCAGATGACATGATTCTTCATATAGAAAACTCTAAAGACTCCACTAAAACACTATTAGAAACAATAAACAAATACAGTAAAATTGCAAGATACAAAATCAATGTACAAAAATCCATTGCATTCCTATTTACTAACAATGAATTTTCAGATAAAGACATGAAACAAAAAAATTCCTTTTGCAATTGCAACAAAAAGAATAAAATACCTCAGAATAAACCTAACCAAGGGTGTGAAAGACCCATACACTGAAAACTATAAAACATTATTAAAAGAAATTGAAGAACACAGCAAGAAATGGAAAGATATTCCATGCTCATGAATTGAAAGAATCAACAGTTAAAATGACCATATTACCCAAAGCCATACACAGACTTAATGCAATCCCTATCAAAATCCTAATGGCATTTTTTAAAGAAACAGAACGAAAAATCATCAAAAGATCCCAAATAGCCAAAGCAATCCTAAGGAAGGAAAAAAAAACACAAGGCTTGAGGTATCACATTGCTTAACTTCAATTCATACTACAAAGCAACAGTAATCAAAACAGTATGGTAGTGGTAGAAAAACAGACACTCAGAATAGAATTGAGGACCCAGAAATAACCCCAAATATATATGGGCAGTTAATTTTCAACATAAGAACCGAAAACATACAATGAAGAAGAAAGCCTCTTCAATAAATGGTGCTGGGAAAATTGGAACGCCAAGGCGTAAAAGATTGAAACTAGACTGCTATCTGTCACCATATACCAAAATTAAGTCAAAATAGATCAAAGACTTGGACTTACTTGCTAATGGACTAACTCGCTCTAAGCTCTAGCACTGAGGCAGTAGCTCAAAAGATGACAGGGACACATGTGGAAGAACTGAATTGTCTAGCTCAGGGTGAGGGCTGGAGGGGCAGCTTTATTCCGGAGGGAGGAATTGGTAGAAGCCATTATTTCTTTGTTAAGCCCTCCGATTTCCTGCAAGCAGACTCACGCAGATGCCATATCTGAGTCTCCATCAAACAGGCTAACACCTTTCATCTGCCCCACCCTAGTTATTGCCTCAGACCCCACCCCACCTATCTGTCAGTCACACCCAACCCACATCAAGTGGTTTTTCCATATAAAAAGCCTGCTTTGGTTTATGCTTCAAACCTTCCTAAAATCCCTCAAAGGTTCACAAAACTGAAACAAGCAGCAGTTGGTTTCAGCATGCCGTGTAATTGGCTGAGCAGCCCTAAACCCAGCACTAGCAACAGCCAGCCTTGATTTGTGGCTTGGGCTCTCAAAGCACCTCCAAGCACAGCACAGGTAGCAGCTATCTCAGCAGCTCAAGTCAGGTGGCCCTGGGTAGGGCACAGACTGAAGCTGAACTAGACCTGCAGCAGGTCTCCTCCCAGGAGGCCCCAGGGCTGGCAGACCCAGTAGCCAGCTTCAGAATGAGCCAGAGCATCACCCAGCCACCTCCAATGACGACACACCCAAAGGGCAGACTGGGCAAGCACCAAAGCCTTGCTAAAGTGAACTCTGCTCTATAGGGTCAGTCCTTGTATACACAGTTCCTCCACTGTAGTCACGGACAGTCCTCACAGTCAATCAGCCTTAGGGGCAATCCCTCGCACTGATGTGCAAACAGCAATCAAGGGTCAATTGCAGCGTGAGGGCACACACAACCCACACCTGAAGCACCTGGCTCTGGTGACCAGGGAGACTGCACCTTTGGGTCCCACAGGACACCTACTAAGTCCACTCTACTAAGACTGGGAGGCATAGTAGCCCTACTGAATATATAGAAACAAACACAGGGAGGCAACCAAAATGGGGAGACAAAGAAACATCCCAAATAACAGAACAGAACCGAGCTCCAGAAAAAGAACTAAACAAAATGGACACAAGTAATCTACCAGACACAGAGTTCCAAACACTGGTTAAAAGGATGCTCAGTGATCTCAGTAAGAACTTCAACAAACAGATAGGAACTTGAAAATGGAGATAGAAAACATAAAAAGAATGAGTCAGAAATAAAGAATATCAATAATTGAAATGAAGACTACATTAGAAATAATCAACAGATTAGATGAAGCAGAAGATCAAATCAGCAATTTAGAAAATAAAGTAGCAGAAAACACCCAATTAGAATAGCAAAAAGAAAAAAAAAGTCCAAAAATATGAGGCGAGTTTAAGGGGCCTCTGGGAAAACATCAAGTGTACCAACATTTGCATCATAAAGGTACCAAAAGGAGAAGAGCGAGAGCAAGTAATTGAAAACCAATTTGAAGAAATAATGACTGAAAACTACCCTAACCAAGCCCATGTAGGGAAGATGTTAAGAAAATTTACCGTAATTGGCTGATGTTGGCTTTTTTTTTTTTTTTTTTTTTTTTTTGTCTGTTTGTCTGTTTCCCTCATGTGGGGCGATGTTAGTCTCCTCCCAGGTGAGGTAGCTGGTCAGATTAAGGTTAGTTTTTGTTTCCTCACGTGAGAGACTGCATTTGAGGTATCAGTTAGCTTTTAGTTAGCTTTTTTGTTCCTCCACATGAGAGACTGCATGTGGGGTTCCCTTCCATGAGAGACTACACGTGAGGTATTGGTTTATTTAGGGTTAAAAGAATTTTCCCTGAGATGCTGCTTTCTGTCTGTTTTACCCACATCAGCAGATACCAAAAGTAACTAAGTTATATCAGAATGATGTGACAGGCACGTTGCCAGGCTTTGGAAGGCCTTGGGCTGATGGTCCCAAGCAGGAACAGTAGATATTGCCTGTCCAGATGAACTAGCCCTTCAGCTAGATAAGCAATATTTTTATCAGTTACTGCAGAACCCTCCAGGAACTGCCTATTCCCTGAGGGGGAGGCAGGAACAAGGAGCTTGGCTCTAAGGTACATTTGAAAATATATATATAAGACAGACTTCAGTTGAAAGAAAGAGAGATTGAAATGGAGAGAGATTCTTCAGTGATTTCTTCATCATTCTGGCATTCTTGGGAACTAGCAAGCAGCAGTGGGAGACATCTGAGTTTTTCTCAGCTGCAGACCTGGCAAGGTTTTGATTCCTGACTGTTCCAGTGCTGTTTTTCCTACACTTTGGTGAGCTTCTTTGGCATATTTTAGTCTTAACTACCTTTACTCTGTCATTAGCATATTCCATTAAATGCCTTTGTCTTTTGTTATTACATATTGCTAAATAAATTGATTAGATATTGCTAAATAAATTCATTAATCCCACTCTAGCATGTCCTCCCCTTTCTTTTCCCAGTAGGGTCAGAGAGTCCCAAACCAGATGAACCGAGACAGGCCCACACCAAGACGCATCATAATTAAAGTGCCAAAGGTTAAAGACAAAGACAGAATCTTAAAAGCAGCAAGAGAAAGGCAGTTAGTTACCTACAAGGGAGCTCCCATAAGACTGTCAGCTGATTTCTCAACAGAACTTTGCAGGCCAGAAAAGATTGGCAGGATATATTCAAAGTGATGAACAGCAAGGACCTACAACCAACATTATTCTACCCAGCAAAGCTATCATTTAGAATCAAAGGATTGGCTAAAGAGTTTCTCAGACAAGAAAAAGTTAAAGGAGTTTCTCACCACCAAACCAGGATTACAAGAAATCTTAGAGTGACTTCTTTAATAATAAAAATATATTAGATACTTGGCACTAACCACATATCTATCAACAATTACTTTCAATGTATATGGATTAAAAGCTCCAATCAAAAGATAGGGTGGCTGAATGGATAAGAAAACAAGACCCTTACATATGTTGCCTACAAGACACTAACTTCAGATCAAAAGACACACACAGACTCAAAGTGAAGGATTGGGAAAAGATGTTTCATGAAAATGGAAACAACAAAAAGCTGTGATAACAATACTTATACCAGACGAAATAGACTTTAAAACAAAGGTGATAACGAGTGTCAAAGAAAGACCCAGTAATTCCATTTCTGGATATTTATCTGGAGAAAATTAAAATGCTACTTTGAGGGGACGTGTGCATCCATATGTTCATTGCAGCATTGTTTACAATGGCCAAGATGTGGAGGCAGCCTGGGTGTCCTTCAATGGATGAATGGATACAGAGTAGATGGTGCATATATACAATGGAATATTGCTTGGCCATGGAAAGAAATGGGTTCTTGCCATCTGTGGTGGCATAGATGGACCTGCAGGGTATTATGCTGAGTGGAGTGTCAGACAGAGAAAGACAGATGCAATGCAATTTTGCTTATATGTGTTAAAGAATAAAATAAACAAACAAAACAGAAACAAACTCATAGATACAGAGAACATTTTGATGATTGCCAGATGGGAGGAGGATTGGGAATAGGTGAAAAAGGGAAGGGATTAAGTACAAATTGGTTGTTACAAAGTAGTCATGGGGCTATAGGTTATAAATAAGGAATATAGTTAATAAAATTGTAATAACTATGTATGGTGTCAGATGGGTACTAGATTTATTGGTGTGATTGATGGGAAGGAATTTGAGGAACAGGGTGAAAAAGGTGAAGGCATTAAGAAGTACAAATTAGTAGTTACAAAATAGTCACAAGGATATAAAGTAAAGCACAGGGAATACAGTCAATAATAGGGTAATAACAATGTATAATGCCAGGTGGGTACTAGTCAGGGGGATCATTTCTTAAATTATATAAATGTATAACCACTATGCTGTACAACTGAAATTAATATAAAATAATATTGTCTGTCAACGGTAATTGAAAATTTTTTAAAGGGGGTAAAATCTAAAGGGGAATGAGGTTTAAATTTCCAGGTAAAAAACAAATAACTCCTGAGGATGTAGTGTACAGCATAGGGAATATAGTCAATAATATTGTGATAACATTGTATGGTGTCAGATGCTTGCTAGACTTATCATGGTGATGATTTCTTTAGGTATATAAATGTTGAATAATTATTGTATACACCTGAAACTAATAAATATTTTATGTTAGCTATGTTTTAATAAAAATCTTAAAAAATAAATAAATAAAATGATTTTTAAAAAGACTGTCACAAGTTAAAGGAGAAAAATCACATGATCTGGGCCGGCCCAGTGACTCAGGCGGTTAGAGCTCCATGGCTCCTAAATCCAAAGGCTGCCGGTTCGATTCCCACATGGGCCAGTGGGCTCTTAACCACAAGTTTGCTGGTTCAATTCCTTGAGTCCCATAAGGGATGGTGGGCTCCACCCCCTGCAACTAAAATTGAACACGGCACCTTGAGCTGAGCTGCCTCCTGGATGGCTTAGTTGTTGGTTGGAGTGCGGGCTCTCAACCACAAGGTTGCCAGTTCGATTCCTCGACTCCCGTAAGGGATGGTGGGCAGCACCCCCTTCAACTAAGATTGAATACAGCACCTTGAGCTGAGCTGTTGCTGCGCTCCCGGATGGCTCAGTTGGTTGGAGTGCATCCTCTCAACCACAAGGTTGCCGGTTCAACTCCCTCAAGGGATGGTGGGCTGCGCCCCCTGCAACTAGCAATGGCAACTGGACCTGGAGCTGAACTGTGCCCTCCACAACTAAGACTGAAAGGACAACAACTTGACTTGGAAAAAAGTCCTGGAAGTACACACTGTTTCCCAATAAAAAGTCCTGTTCCCCTTCCCCAGTAAAAATAAACAAACAAACAAACAAACAAACAAACAAACAAACAACATGATCTATTCATTAATGCAGAAAAATACATTCATGACAAAAAGCAAAACAAAACAAAAAACACAAAACAAATATAACCCTCAAAGGATAGAGAACTTGCTCAAGTAAATAAAGGACATCTACCAAAAACCTACAGCTAAAATCATACTTAGTAGTAAAAGGCTGAATGCTTTATACGAAGAGAAATTTCACCAAAAAAGTATCTTTATTTGTAATAGCCAAAAAGTAGAAACAACCAAAATGTCCTTCATTATGTACACAACTAAACAAACTAGTATAACCATACCATGGAATACTACTCAGTAACAAAAAGAAAAACAGCTATTGATACGTAAAATAGATGGACCTCAAGGGCAATATGCTGAATGAAAAAAAATATCACAAAATGTCACCATATTTCATTCATACAACAGTCTCTACACAATAAAATTATAGAGATTGAGAATAAATTAATGCTTAGCAGAGCTTAGGGGTGGGGGAGGAGGAAGGTGTTACTACAAAGAGGTAGCCTAAGAAAGATCTTTGTGGTGGTATACGATGTTTCCTCGAAAATAAGACCTAACCAGAAAATAAGCCCTAGCATGATTTTTCAGGAGAACATCCCCTGAACATAAGCCCTAATGTGTCTTTTGGAACAAAACTTAATATAAAACCTGGTCTTATTTTCAGGGAAACACGGTAGTAGTTCTGTATCTTTCTACTAGAGTGGTTACATGGCCCCAGATATGTGATGTCACAGAACTATTATGTCAATTTCCTGGTTTGCTCTTGTACTGTAGTTATACAAGATATAACATTGGGGGAAACTGGGTGAAGGGTACATGGAATCTCTCTGTACTATCTTTGTAACTTCCCACAAATCTGTAATTACTTCAAATTTTAAAATATGGGTTGCTGCCTCATAGCTATTGATCATTCTATCACTGGAAGTGTTCAAAGAAAAGGCTAGAGTACCACTTTCAGTATTATGTAGAGAAGATCAGGGCTGCAGTTAGGAAGTTACACTAAAAGCATTATATCTTCTGCATAGGTGATATTCACTGACTTTATTAGTGAAAGTTAAACATGTTTAAATATGAAACCTGGTTAAAATAATCAAAAGATTAATGTCTTAGGCTAAGATTTCCTCCTTCACTCACCTCTACTGTAAATTACAAACTAACCCAATAGTGTCTGTTTGTGGTGTTGGTGTGTTGTGTGTTTGCTACGTAAAGAAAAAATGTTCAGATAGTCTGTTTATAACCGTTTTTCTACAGTCCTTAAATGAATACAAGAGTTTCTTAACTGTTTTATGTCATTGTGTTTCATTACTTTAGGTTAATTAAGGTTTTGCAATTAAATCCCATATTATAAAAAGAAAAAGGTATTCTTCAACATTCTCATTTTTAACTTAACCATGTTTGTAAAGTCACAGCATGCTGGGACAGAAAGAGTTTTACAGCTGGAGCCATAAAACCTATGTTAAAGTATTGGCTCCACACATTAATTTTATTCACTCATCTGTATAAAAAGATTAATTGTGACAGCTCACATTGTTGAGAGGTTTAAATAAGATAATGGTCATGATAAATATATGATTTCACTTACAGCAGAATCTGAAAACAAAATAAATGAACAAACAAAACAGAAACAAGCTCATAGATAGAACAAATTGATGGTTGACAGATGAGAGGTGGGTCAGGGGGATAGGTGAAAAACATAGAAGGGATTAAGAAGTACAAATCGCCAGTTATGAAAATAGTCAGAAAGCGGTAAAATACAGCATAAGGATTACAGTCAATAATATTGTTAATAACTATGTATGGTGTCAGATGGGTACTAGACTTAATAAGATAATCACTTCGTAAGGTACATAAATGTCTAATCACTGTGTTGTATACCTGAAACTACTATAATATTGTGTGTCAACTGAAATTGAAAAATAAATTTAAAGAAATGGTTAAGATGGTAAAAAAAAGAAAGAACAATAGTTACGAAAGTACTTTGTAAATTGTATTGTCATCTCAATTTTTGATGGTATTATCATTTTTAACATTATTAAAATAAAATAATCATAACTTTCATTCTAAATGGGAAAATGCATCTATGCCCCTTTTACTTTTCCTCTCATTTCTCTTTTTGGTATTTTACCATCCTCTTTAACCTGTCAGGCTACATATGTTGGCATTTCCCAACAACAAATACTAATTCTGCAAAATGTTAATAGGTTGATCCTGCTCAAATCTAACCCATGGTTTTTTTTGCCTCTCTATTTTGAAGTAATTTGTAGAACGAGAATATGCACTCTACATGGTATCTCACTCAACCCTCAAAATAACCGTTTGAGCTAGGTAACAATGTTATTCATTTGGCAGGTGAGGAAAGTAAAACTGAAAACTTAAAATAACTTGCCCAATGCCACATCCTTACGACATAATGGAGCCAGGATTAAAAACCCATGTAGTCTGTCTCCAAAATCCACAACCTTAAATCCTGCGTTAAAAATAAACTCTATGGAATTATTATCCTACAGAACTGATCGTATTCAGTAAATCAAAGCACACATAATCTAAATCAGCCTTTAATTATTTGTGATATTAAAAATGATTCTTGACTAAGTAATACATTTGCAATGGATTTTAAATAATTTTAAGAGCCACCTAAGAATGGCTATAAATCAAATTAATCTAACAACAGTCAGCAGGAATAAAACCTATTAGCAAATCCATTATTTGTGTTTAAATAAATATCCCTCTTATCAAGTAGAATCAATTTAATCCGAATTGAGATAGCCTGGACCTTTCAAAATAAGGAAAATAAGTACGTGAGAATGTGCTCTCATAAGTATATGGGAAGTCTACTTACTGTTTTCACAAATAGTCCTCTTTTTAACATAGTAGCTCTTCATTTATTTTATATAGTGTTATTTAGTATACTCTGAGTTTTATAACTAAAGCAAACAAATTTTCTTAAGCTAACTTAATAAAACTGACATAAATCATACAATGTTAGAGCAAAAAGAAATCCTAAAAAATTGTTTTATTTATTTATCCATTCATTCAAACAATATTTGTTGAGAGCCTATTATGTGCCAGTTCTCAGCCTAATTTCTGGGCTACAGTAGTGAAGGACATAGATAAGATCCCTATCTTCAAGGAGGTTACAGTCTAAGAGGAAAGAAAGGCAATTAAGAAGCTCATTCCCGATAGTATCCTAATTTAAATAACTTCTAACACACGGGCCTCCTAACTGTTCTCCCTGCATCCATCTTGGACCCTCTCAAGCCTATTTTCAACGTACTATCAAGAGCGATTCTCAAAAGGTAAATCAGATCAAGTTATTTGTTGTTATTCAAATCTTCCAATGACTTCTCATCTCACTTACAATGAAAGCCAAAGTTCTTGCAATGACTTACAAAACCCTACATGATCTGGCCTCTTGCTACATTTTGACATCAGGAAATTTGCCAGTGTTTCTTTTCAAACTATTATAACCTCTGGAATACAGCAGTGCCTAGAACATAAATATTAACTGAATAAATTAATTGATTAATTAAAATATCATCTAGTCATTTTCATACTTTCTTATGCAATAGGGCCTCTTTCCTAAGAGAACCCCCAAATATAAAACTGGTTAAGAGCAAAGATTGGTTGAAAGAAAGTGGAATAACCAGATGCTCACCCCCTTGGCTGAGCCCTCGGACCATCTTCAGCAGCTCCAGAAACAATGCCACAGAAATCTGGTGCTCCACTGAGCACAGGTTTAAAATATTGAATTAGCCTATTTTTCTCATTTCTGAGAGGAAATTGAAGCCCAGAAAATTAAATAACCTTCCTAAGATAACAATGGGAGTCACTGGCAGAGCATACAATAGAACCTGGTGTATGTATTTCCAATCCATTGCTCTTTCTAAGATACCACACTGCCTCACTATTGCAAAAAGATTTTAATAAAACTATCAACCACACTGGCTCCTTAATGGCTTAAAAATGTCTTAAGGAAAGGGAATGTGTCTTTTTTCATCTTTGTGTATGCCCCAATCCCACTCTTAATGCCAAGCAGTGTCTTGCAAATAATAAGTACTCCATGAAAGTTGTTCCTACTGGCATAATGCTTAGATTTCACTGTGTAGAATGACCCTCTATACTCATACCACATCTGCTTGTTCTAGAATGGAAAATTCTATTCAACCTTCAAAACCCAAGGCACATAGGAATTCTGTAAAGTCTTCCTTGATAAGTCAAGATAGAATTATCCTTACCTTCTCTGAATCATGTCTTCTCTAGGTCTATGTCCCATATTGAACTACTTTCATATCCATCACATTGTATTGCCCTTGTTTGCTTATATGCTTATCTCCCAAGCAGGGATCATGCTATATTCATATTACACTCAGCACAAAATGGCATGCAATATTTTTTTTCTATCTTGAATTAAATTGTATTAAACAGAATTTGAAAATAGGGGTTGAGAGAATATTGGTTTTACAATGCTCGGTTTCAATGAAAGTTAAACAGAAATTTGTTTTCTTCCAACATCAGTGTATGTTCTGTCAGTTAAACTACATTCTTATAAACCTCATCTGAAACCTAATAGTTATTGCTCTTTAATGATGTCTTACATTATTGATTAATTCTAAATTTCCTTTCCCTCTGCTAATCTTTAGTTGGCACTTACCATTTAAATATTAATTGTTTGATTTGGGTCCTCACTCTTACAAATATTTTCTAAATCATATTTATACAATTTTTAACTATCGGAAACTATTACAAAGTAGAATAAAAGTAAAAAACCTTAGGATGGGTGAAAAAGGTGAAGGGATTAAGAACAACAAATTGCCAGTTATAAAAAACAGTCATGGGGATGGAAAGTACAGCATAAGGAATATAGTCAATAATATTGTAATAACTATGTATAGTATCAGATGGGTACTAGACTTATTGGGGTGATCACTTCACAACTCATATAAATGTCTAATCATTATGTTGTAAACCTGAAATTAATATAATATTATATGCCAACTGTCATTGAAAATTTAGAAAAAATTAAACCTTAATAAGAAAAAACATTAATAAATTGTTAAGTATAGTTTCCTAAATCAATATATTTTCATTAATAAGACAATAATGAATTTTAATAGGCTCTAACAGCTATAATTCATAGAACTAAATACTTATGTTATACTTTTTTTCCCTGAACAAATTAAAACATTTTCAACAACTAATGCATTCTAGGCTATAATTGAGAAATACCATGTAAATTCAAACATAGAAAATGACATTATATACTTTCAACTAGTTACTTAATGTAATTAAAATGATGTGAAGTAATCAAACTGATGTGAAATGTCTTGCATGATGAGGACATTCACATTTAAATTTAAAATTTGAATCCAATCTTAATTTCACAGAAAGTCTACCAAAAAGGAATTTGCATGGGGCAGGGGTGGAAGGGAATGGGCATTTGGTCATATAACAATGATCCCTTTTCACTCTCATTCTCAAGGGAGCCTAGTATTAAACAAAAATTACCTACACTGTCCTTTCTAACTTTCTAGTATTGGAAGTATTTCATTAAGAAAACCTTTTCCTCACTATGTGGTTTACAGAAAATATTTCAAAGCAGAGAGGCAGACAAACAGAGACAGAGAACATGGTGCAGAGCATCTGCAAATTACAATCACTGAACCAATTCAGAAATAGGGTGATGAAAGAAAGTTCAATGAAAGAAATCTTTCAAAATATAGTTAAGTATAATTGGATCACGGAAATGATTCCAGTTGCCTCAAAATAAATTTAGGTGAAGACTATTTAGAGTACATTTAGTTTTTGGTTTACTATTTCATTTGAATAATTCTTTAAAAGTGAATGTTAACCTTTTCAATTATGAGTGAAACTAACAATGGTCAGAACACCCTATCTGTGTTTGAATATACTTGCCCAACCTGTAATTCAGAATTAAGATTGTCTTATTTAAAGATGATATGTTTTTTCACCACAAATGTACGTATTCCAATATGGCAGTTTGGTAATACCAGCATTACAAATGCATTCCTTTGAGTTTTAAATAAACAAAAAAGGGAAACATTTTATTTAGCATACCTAAAAAACCATTTATTTTTTTATATACTATTTGCATACTAATATTTGAATCAGAGATCTTAATTCATTTTTGATGTTAACCTTTTGAAAATGGAAAGTTTTATTTTCAAAGCTTAATTTTGTGCTAATGGCTATTTCATAATATAATGAAATCTCTCTTTTGTACAGAGTAGCACTGCATATGATAGGCAATAAAGATAAATCAAGTAGGAAACTGCTTGCTATACTTTGATATCAACATTTTAAAAAAAAACAATAGGTGCTTTACACCTATTGGATATAGTAATTACTTATGCAGCCTGTTGAAAGTTTTCTAAAGGAATGAGATACTGCCCTATTAGATTCCATATCAATGTTAGTCTTCAAATTTCCTAAAAAGACATGTGTTAAGTGCTCATTGACAACTTGTAAAAGATCCTGAAAAGGTATATGATCTGGGTAAGTCATTCATAGCAAAAGATAATAAATTAATGACTAGTTTAATTTTATCCGAATTGTAATGCAAATATAAGCAAATATGAAGCATAAACCATAAAGAAAACTTCAACACCCTAGGACATGATGAGGTTGTAAGAGAAATGTTACGGAGAGATGAAGTATTTTTTACATTTTTTTAGGTGTTAAGCATGACCTACCTAATGCACAACATTATATTTACAATATTTTTTTGATATGTATTTGGAAAGTGCACAGGATCGGGAAAATAGTCACTAAAAATGGAATACAGCGAGACAATTTAATCAACAGTTTCCTCTTTTCATTTTTATTACACAAACATTATAGCCACATGAATGAAATTGTATATTAAATTGTTCCTACTAACTATTGCCCCAACAATTAAAACTTCTAATTTATCCTTATTTCTTCCTAGTTCTATATGCACATGTCATTTTAACATAGCAGATGTAACATTCAACTTAGTTACTAAAAACGTTTACATTATATCCTAGACAATTTTTCTTGTTACCATAGCTTCCATAGTTATCAAAACTTCAAATAAACATTAGTGGTAGAGTGATTGAAGTTTAACAACCAGTTTTCTTGGTGGCGGGGAGGGTGCGATGTGGAACAGGCCCTGTTTTATAATATTTGTTTATTTCCATGGTGTAAATTCTTCCACTTCAACCGATTTTGAGCTACCAACACTATGCCACTGAAAGTGGAGTTGGGAAAAAATGAACTCAATTGGTTCTCACAAGCTGATACAAGCCAGCTCCAAACTATTTTTTTACATCTGAGTTGTTTCCCGTTTTGCACTATTATAACCCTTGCAATGAATTTCTTTGGCAAGCCCATTTGGTTCTCTATCCAACAGTCACTGCCTATCTCCTTAGGATCGTGAACTCTAATCCAGTCTTGATAATTCTAGCTCCATTGCTAGTGCATAGTGAGGAGCTGGCATAAGTAGCAATTACGGCCACAAAAAGAAAGCAAAAGAAAAAAAAGGAGTCTACAGAGGAGGCTTCTAGAAAATTTTCCCTCAATTTCAAAAGGAGATCGAGTAAAGGATGCCTAGAATAGTTATATCCCTATTATAAAACTAAAGGGACAATTATAAAAATAAAATCTTAGTGGATGTTGTATACTACCTATATGAACCCCTAAAAGCTGTGTTCATTCCTCAATCCACTCCAAATAGTGCAAGCTCACCGCTTATATCTGAGTCCTTCGCCCAAGAAATGTACTCAGGACAAGAGGTGCCTTGCCCTTTGTTTTGCACACCTGAAACTAATGGGGAAAAAAAAAAAGAGTTGCCTTGCCCAAAGTTACACTCCCTCCCCAGGGGGCCAGCCATATCCAGCCCTTCTGGCCCCCAGACTCAATTAGGTCATCTCTAAAGAGATGACCCCAGATTCAAGCTCCTGTGGGTTTCGTGGATGCATCTGTTCACAGTTTAACTTCTCCTTCTTCCAGTCTTCCTGCCCTTATTCCTCACAAGCGTTGTTAGCAAGTCCAGGCTGTATTGCAGGCAGCCATGCCACTTGGCCGTATTGTGCAACAGATTGAACGGTACTAGAAGCATCATTGGTTGGAAAAGATGCCATGTGAAATTTATGGCAAGCCTCAATAGGGGAATCACAATATACACTCCTAGGTTTCTGGATCAAGGCCATGTAGTCTGCAGTGGGGAATTATATACTATTTGAAAAACTACACCTGGTATGTGCCTAGCCCAAGTAAGGAAGAAACTGTCAAAAACAACAAGTGCATGATTCTGGAAATCAAACAAAGGCCCATAAAAAATTCAGAAAAACTGCTAGAGCTTCAGATAAGAACAACAGAAATCTGTTACCGCCTTACATGGGGTTACTCGCATAACCTTCTCTGGCACAGTACATACAAGACAAGGGTTCTACAGAAAGGATCAATAGTTTTAGCAGTGCAGTGCTAGCTGAGAAAATCAGCAGTTTTGCTACTTGATGGGGTGGATATGAAAACCCATGGCTTTCTCAGCTAAAGAGGCAAACTCAATAGGAAACAAGGACAGAAAAATCAGCAGTTTCCTAACGTAAGATTTCAGTCCCACACAGGGTGAATGGCAGACCAGCCAGAAATTTGATAGAGAAACCTTGGAAATGAGAGGCCCACAGATAAAAGATAAACTCTCCACACGTATCAGGCTGACTAGAAAACTACACCATGTTCAGGGGAAATCCTGAGAGAGACTGGTAGAAAGTAAAAACCAAGAGTGACTTGAGAACTGGCTGAACTTGGAATGCATCCCCAATGATACACAGATTGACTGGCAGAGGGTGGAAGCCATACAAGCTCAAAATGTTTTAGCACAACTTCCGCCCAAATATTTGGCTGACAATTAAGCTATGCAGACACAGGAGTGACCCATAAGAAGTTGGAGATGTATACTTGAATAAAAGAAACTCAGCAGAGATGTCAATGGATGTATACCACAGCAGGGACAGAGTCCACACTCTAAGTCCAGGTAAGTTATTGGGAGAGAGAGAGAGAGAGAGAGAGAGAGAGAGAGAGAGAGAGAGAGAGAGAGAGAGAGAGAGAGAGAGAGAGAGAGAGAGAAAAGAAAAAGGAAAGACAAGACAATGCTCAGGAAAATAAATAAGAAACCAGAGCTATCAAATATATCATCTAAAATGTCCAGTTTTCAGCCAAGAAATTATGAAACATGCAAAGAAAGATGAAAATGTGACTCATAACCAGGAAAAAAGTTAGTCAAAGAAATGTTAGTTGATGTCATATTTAGCAGCAATTATCAAGATTTTAAAGCAGCTATTATAAATATGTTTGAAAAATGAAGAAAACCAAGTCAAAGAATAACAGGAAAATATGATGACAATGACAATAAACAGAGACTCTCAACAGAGAAATAACTGTAAAAGGAAAGAAATGACAATTCTACAGTTGAAAAATACAACAGCCAAAATGAAATCTTCACTAAATGAACTCAACAGCAGATTTAAGATGGCAGATGAACTATCAGTACACTCTAATAGAGAGTAATAGAAATTATCCACTCTGAAGAACAAAGAGGAAAAAATACTGGGGTGGGGGGGGAAGAAAAGAACCTGAGAGACATGTGGGCAAATATCAAACATATGAACATACATGTAATGGGATTCTTGGGAGAAAAAGAGGCAGCAAAGGAGTTGAAGAAATAATGGCTACAAATTTCCCAAATTTAAGGAAAAATATTAATCTACAGATCCATGCTCAATGATCCCTAATTAAAATATATACAAGAGAACTAAACCTAGATACGTGACAGTCAAACTGCTGAAACCCGAAGACAAAAATAATATATTGAGAACAGCAAGAGATAACACTCATCCCTAAGAAAAAATGGAACGTCACATACAATGTGCTGAAAGAGGAAAAAAATCCTGTCAACCCAAATTTCTATATCTGAAGACATTATCCTCCAAAAATGAAGGTGAAGTAAAACATTGCCTTTTACACCAAAGGATCCAAGTATCTGACTGAGTGACTAGAACTGGCTCCTCAAATTTGCAGAATCAAATGAATAAAAAGGTATAATTTATTGTAATTTATAACATTATTTCTTTGAGAAAACACATCTAAAGTTCAAAATCAGAAACACATATTTCCTGTTTCCTCAGTAAAATTTGCAGTTGCCCCTTCTACTATCTCAAGAATAGGATGAAATCCAAATTCTAGGTTAAGAAAACCCTAGATATCCTTAATTATAAAGCAAAGGTCAGTTGTCCCATGGGAAATTTTTTTTTCCTTTAAAAAATTCCCAGCTTGTACAGAGCAGGATGTGCTGAAATAAAGGGGCTTATACAATCATCTGTAAGAATAAAATTTAAAACTTGATTTGCTGGCTATTTCAACATGGTACACGCACATGCACACACACACACACACACACACACACACACACTTCTGAATATGTGTATTGTCATGTAAAATGTAATCGTACGTAAAATGTATTTGATTTGAAGAGTCTACAAAGTATTCCATTCATACTCATTATTCTCAACCCAGAATTTTAACATCATTTTATTCCCTACTAGTTATATATTTCTGCTTTTGATGTCCTCCTTCTTACACATACTGTAACTTGCTTTCATCATCTTGGTCATTCATTAAAGCTCATGATTTTCATAGATCCGATTATTATTTTACTATTCAACATTCCATTCCACAAATTAACAATTATTATTTCGAGATTTGGAGAAAAGGTGTCAGGAGCATCTTACATTCCTATGAAATTAAACACTTACTTGTATTTCGTTAGCTCCTTTGTTAAAAGATTTAACATCAGTCTTATACTATAGGAGCCCATGCTTGAACTTAACTATGTCAGGCTGACTTTATTTGCTCTTGAAAGCATTCTTAATTAACCAAACTATGCCCGACAAGGAGAGGTAGACAGGCAGTTTCAGGGAGAATGGGATTATGTACGGCAATAATTGGAGCTGCCCTTCACTTTAAAACATACCTCCTCCCCTCATCCCCAATATTTCCTCAAAATCCCTTCCCATGAATACATCCTAAAAGGAAAACAGAGAGTTTCCAGCACAAGCCAAAAAAAAAGGAAAGCCCATCCCATGTACAATTTTCTTGGATGAGTCAGCTAGCATAAATGCAGTCAAATTACAGCACAAAATCTTACTTGTGTTCCACAAAGGTGCAACTCTGTGGTGATAACAGATGCCTTCGTATTTCATGTTTCATACTCTAGTACTAGAGATTATTGACATTTAATATATTTTAGTTGAATGAAATAAAGAATGAATCAATGAATCTAGAGTATACTGCTTGAAATTTTGAATTAATCTTAGACTCAACTTTTCTGCCATTTCAGTGCTTTTTTAACTTGAATATAATAGGCTTGTACAGCATTTGTAACACCTTTAGGATATTTGCTCTGATATGCCTCCTCTCAATTAATAACAATATGTTCATCTCAAAGCTTTATATTTTTGTATCCATTGAACATGTTTCAGCATCAAATATTTAAAGCTATACAAAATATCAATATCTAGGCATCACCTAATGAATTCTAGTTCAACTTAACAGAAACTTCATCTTAAGTTAAAAATTAACATTTTCTATATTCTAAACTAACTTCATCAACAGGTCTATAATTTAATTTTGCTTTTAATTTTACATTCAACTACCTAAGAACCCTCTCAAATATCCCACAAACTGAAACCTGCAAGATTTTTTCTTTTGTTTTTTTTTAAATTTATTGGGGTGACAATTGTTAGTGAAATTACATAGATTTCAGGTGTACAATTCTGTATTACATCATCTATAAATCCCATTGTGTGTTCACCACCCAGAGTCAGTTCTCCTTCCATCACCATATATGTAAGTTTTTTTCTTAATATCTACTTGGAACTTAGGAACTAAGTTTTCCATTAAAAACAATTTTTTTTCTTTAGGCTTAACATACTGTTTCATCCATAATTAACAAGAAAATATTTTTGCAAAAGGAAAGAATTACCATCTTAAACATCTTAAGTGCTGCAATTTACCAGGAAACAAAAATTTCTCCTTTACTCCCATTTGTAAATCTACCTTCTAGCTATGCACTTTAAAAATTACTTTGAGTTAGTTTAGTTTCTTAATCTGCTTACACTTGTGTTATATAATTTCAAGCCTGAAATAAGCTGTGTAACATGTATTTGCAACTGAGTTTTCATAGGATGAAAAGTACCCTAGTTTTAGAAAATACATGATGAAATAATTTCAAGTTGCCTAAGGTAGCAACAGAGTAATTACTTATGTCCATGTAAATTTTATGCAATGAAGTTCTTTTATTCCATAGTGAAGCTCTAAGACTCATGCTATGATTGGAATCATTATTTAGCATAAAATTATTTTACCAATTGATGGAATGAATCAGTCTTTGACTCAAGAATTTTTACTTGAGAAAATCTTAGGAATAAAATAGCTAATTGAAAAATGTTTAAATATTCCCATTACTACAAAAAAATTTTAGTCCATTTGGTTCAGAATTCCTTACCTGTTTAATTGGTCTTAAATACCATAAATCAGGATGTTCCTCAAATCCTTAGTGTATATTGCCTATCGCTTCAACAGCCTATTTTCTTTATAATGTATATAGTAAATTAATTACTTACAAATTACAATAAATTTGAGATCATACAAGGGGATAAATTTCACTATTAATAATGACACCTAAACTCAGACATATATAAAGCTGATGTCTTTAGGGTTTGTCTTTAATATTTTAAGACCCATGATTCTATCTGGAGATTTGCAATCTATCTTCTTGTATTCCTATTCTTGGCCTGTTTTCCAAATTGTTCCACCTTCTCACTTCCATTCACCCTCTCCCAAAATTAAATGCAAGGAAGCAGTGTGTTGTGCTACTATCAAGAATATAATAACTGAATCAAACATTCCACAATTTATACATTAGGGGATTGCCATACACATGTATTCTTGCATTTACTAGTACAGAGAAATGAGACCTGTAACAGGCAAGTAAAAATCAGTCATGTTAGGACCTGGAAAACAGGGGAAACAAAAACTCCCCACAGTTGATTTAAAAAAGATCAAACTGGATATCTTTAGTGCAGTTGCACAAATGGTTGACAACATGGTTATGTAATTAAAGTGAAAAAAATGTTGCATTATAATATTAAGATTAAAATGTATAAAATTGGAAAAAGTATACTGTCTACAATATATGAATTAGCCACTGAACATCATCTCTAGACCTTTTTCCAGGTACAGAAGAAGACGGGGGAGACAGGGAACACTAGTATCAAGTGAGTCACAAAATTCTAATATAATAGAGTAGCTTTAAAACATTTTTGACCATGATCTACAGTAAGAAATATTTTATATTGTGAGCCTATGGAGTATACACACAACACTAAAAAAAAATGTTTTACAGATTAATTACCCTTACTCAGTAACCTTCACTCTGATGTTTTCTACTCTATCCTATTGCAGTCTCCCTCATTTTAAAAATACTGCTATGACTCACAGTTGCTTCTGAAAGTGAGGAGGGAAGGAGAATAAGTGGAGGGGCTACAGGTGGAGGGTGGGGAGCCGTGATGGGGGACTTTGCCCCAGAAGGAATATTTGGAAATGGCTGTAGATGTTTGGGGTTATTACAATTTGGGGTGGGGATGCTACTGGCATCTAGTGGGTAGAGGTCAAGGCTGCTGCTAAACATCTTGCACAAGACAGTCCCACAAAACAATTTTTCAGCCCCAAATGTCAATAGTGCTGAGAATGAAAAACTGCTCTGGATTATTTAATAAGGAAATCATAGATAAAATTGGAAAGTCAATAGTACTTTTAAAGCTTGTGAAAAATATATTTTAAACTTTGGGAGATGTCCAACATTTAATTCCGAGATACTATGGCATCAACAATCTAAGACTTATTTCCTCCCATAATATAAAGGTAGAAAAGAAAATTGCAATTTTCTAACCCAATACAACATATAGGAAAGCAATCAATATAATATGTGAAAAACAAACTATATAATAATGAGGGAAGAGACTAGTGTCACAAAATATGCAAATCATACAAAATCAGACATGGCCAATGCCCCTCTCTTCTGAAATCCCATAGTACCTATAGTACAGTGAGATTATATTGCTATTTATTTTAGACTCTCAATTTTTTTAGAGTAGAAACAATGTCTTATTTATCTTTATATTCTCTTCTAGTTCCAATCCAACACTTTGCAAATAGTAGGCACTAAAAAAGTACTGGACAGAAAAAGGAGTAAACACGTGTCTAGTATTTAGTGAGATATTGGATTACATCTCAAATGATATCTCAAGTTAAAAGTATATTATTCTTCCTAGCCTGGAAATACAAGCCTAGTTCAGTATGAAGCAGATACTGGAAGAGGCGAAACTGACACAAATGCATTTTATTATTTAAAGATCAGAGAAGATCCTGATATGTAGCAGAAGCTATACTGTAACATATAAGGGCCTGCAAAGAATCCTCCTGCAATAATAATGTTGCTGGGTGCTATTTATACAGTATTGGTTAACATTTTAGATTATCTGATCCAAATTTGCTTTGCACATTTTTGAAAGATTTTGCATAACAAGGAAAAGAGATAGAAACGTAAAAGACAATGAGAAAGCTATCTCACCTGTAAACCATACTCTTTAGTTATTTAACTAGGTATAATAAAGCAAAGGGATGACTATCTGTTAAAAGTTGGTTGATTCTCATGAGAATGATGTACCCACATCCAAATATGCAGGAAAAATATCACTAATAACATTTTTGTAATTATTGGGAAGAAGTTTCAAACAGTTAACTACCAAGGATGGCTATGAATTACAATGTCAGCTATCTTTAAAAGTAGCTTCTTCCCAAATCGGACTGACATTTTTTCAAAAAATAATAAAAAATGCTACCCTAATGATGAAAAGTCAAGACATGACACATTTTAATCTTTTTCCCATATTATTCCAGTCTCTGACCAGCTACTTCTCATCAATGAATACTATTGGGGGTAATAGCAAACAGGAAAAGGTTATTTTATTTAGATTTCTTACTTCAGAGGAATTAAAATATGATTGTCCACTGGAAATACATGTTGGCAGAAACCATACTCCATGAAACAACTTATTAGACAGATGAGAAGGAGGACCATCTCTAAGAGTATCTACTAAGAACTCAGGTTGGGGGACAGCACAGATGTGAGTGACTTGTAGTTTTCTTTCCATAGTTCACAAATGTTTTAGTTCTGCTAAATAGTATTATAAAGGATTTTAATTTAACTCATATATAGCTTTTTATTTATGTGAGATTTTTTATAAGTGTTTACTTCAAAATCCTGAAACAAACTATAAGCCCTTAAAAGGGATGCCATATATAAAAAGCTTTCAACTATTAGATTGATGCATTTCTGGTTTGGGGGGAGGGTGAAAAGTGAAAGCATTATGTGGTAAAAGTGAAAGCATTACTTTAGCAAAGAATAATAAAAGTATGTAACAGAATCTAAACCAAACCATTAAGAATAACAAAACTATCTTTTTCTTATCTTTTAGTATTTTGATACACTCAGGCAAATACAAAAAACAATTAAACTTAAGATTATTAAATATACTTAAGAAAGTATTGTAGCTTCTGGGAAATATCTATGTGCTCTATGATACTATGAAGATCTACACTTTCTTTTTATAGATCTTTGTATTTCAACAAATACAATTTTCTTATTTATAACTAAAATGCAACTTGTATGAAATGAGGCTCTAACTTGACTTTTTTTCACATATGTGCATTTTCCCCAAGCCCATTTGTTGAATCACGTATCTCTTCACTCTTGGTTTGTGGTAATTTCTTTTTTTTTTTAACTTGGTTTGTGGTAATGTCTTTTTTTTTTTATCACTTATTTGTTTTAATATGCCACGTAGCAAAAGGATTATTTTGTACTGACAGCAATTGAGCAGAAGCAAACACAAGAAAAGCTCTGCCCTCCCCCTATTTGCCGAAAAGCTGGACATACATTTGCAAAGGTGACCCATTCTCTATCAGAAAGGACAGAAGTTAACCAGAGATAACTCTGGAGATAACTCTGGACCCTGGTAAGCACCAAAGGAATTTAAAACAAACCTTACTAAAACTAGCCCTTATTTTCCATTGTTTCCCCATATACTTGCCTTCCCACAACTGGCCACCCCTAGAAGCTCAGAGTCCCTTTCCTTTGTCTTGTCACCTCTATAAAAATGTACTGTTCTTTTGTTAAACTGCTCTATAAACCCAAATTCTTACCACCCCTTTTAGTATCTCATAGCTGACTGCTCTTATTTGTATGCACATGATATAAAATGTCAGTTTGTTTTTCTCTTGTTAATCTGTCTTTTGTCAGTCTAATTTACAGGCCCCAGCTGATGAACCTAAAATGCACAGAAGGAAAAAAAAGAGTTAAAATTTTCCTCCTCTACACTTTCCACATTAACTTTATAAATAGCATACTTCAATGAACCAATTGGGATTATGACTAAAATGTTATTAACTCCAAGAGATGATTTGAAAGGAACATGAAATGAATCTCTACTCACATCTTCCTTGTGTTACTCAGGAAAGTTTTATAACTTTCTTCATGTAGGACCCTCACTTCTTATTATTTTAAAATCACCTTTTCTGTTTTTAGTTCAAAATAGGAACTGCCTTTTATTTACATTTCCTAACTAATTATTTTTTGTACAGCATAAAATGATTCTGGATTAGGGGTGGCCGGTTCCCTCAATTGGTTAGAGCGCGGAGCTCTTAACAACAAGGTTGCCAGTTCAATCCCCACATGGGCCACTATGAGCTGCGTCCTCCAAAACTAGATTGAAACAACTACCTGACTTGGAGCTGATGGGTCCTGGAAAAACCCAAAATAAATTAATTTAAAAAAAAAGATTCTATATTAATTTCACATCTAGTTGCCTTCTTGAATTCCATTATTGATTTCCATGCATTCTTATGAACAAGAAATCAATTATTCCTCAAATAGTGTCATAAAATTGTGTGTAGAGGAGTTTGGTACAAGGAATTCATATTAGATAATCCCCTATCTGATTTATTTTGTCATACACCAAAATAAATCACAGAAAGATTAAAAAGTTAAAGTTTAAAAAAATAAATAATAAAAACATGAGAAAATATACAGTTAAATATTTAACTGATTTGGGGATGAATAAAGCTTCTGAGAATAAAAGGAATAGAAAAAAATCACCAAAGATGCAAAGAATTAGCTATCTTAAATTGAATATTTCCAAATAACCAAAAAAATATGTAGATAAACGTCACAATGAGAAATACATTTGGAACAGATGACAGTCTAATCGGTAAAATCCTAATCATGTGAAAAGCTCTCATAAATCAGTAAGACAGAAAAGCTCTTATAAATCAATAAGACTATAATTAATACCCCATAGGAGCATGGGAAGAAGAAATAAAAAGAATGAATAGATAATTCACAGAAGATACCAAACACCAATAAACATACAAAATCAAATTCAAATTAAAATGACAAAGAGATAGCATTTTTTTGTGGTCAGTTCAACAGGCAGAGACTTGGTTCATCTAGCCTGAAAGCTCAAGCATATCTGCTTCATGAAAGCATATGAAAGGCACATGGAGTGTTATAACCTTTTTGGAAAGCAGGTTGGTAATCTGAATTAAAAACTTTAAAAAAATCAAATCACGAATACGTATTTGTGAAATACTCAGAGATATAGGCAAAAAAAATATGTATAAAGATAACCATTATAATATTATTTATACTAACAGTTAGAAGCAACTGCAATGCCCCCATATAAAGGAAGAGTTAGTTTGTGGTATGTCCTTACAATAGAACATTAATGTAGCCCTTTAAAACATATTTCTGAAGAATATTTAATGGCTTGAAAAAAGCTAATGATATGACATCAATTAAAAAAATTGGAACACAAAATTATATACATATATAGTATGATATCAATTTTATAAATATGTAAAATATGAATGCAGGAAAAGGGGAAGAAAATACAACAAAATGTTAATAATGGTTATATTTGGGGGAAAAGATTATGGACAGCTTGTATTTCATTCTTTTACACTTTGAGGAATTTTTCAGATATTCTACAGTAAACATATTGTTACTTTAAAAAGGAAACACAAAAATGTTATTTTTACAACTATAGCTAAAAGGTTTTTAAAAATATGCCACCAAGTGGGGCAAGAAAATTTTTAGAAACAAAGCAAAATTTTTTTTTAAATCAGCAGACTTACAGAGAAAATTCACTTTTTATAACTTAAAATTTTCATCACATAACCAACACCATTAAAAGACTTTTAAAATAAAGTATAATAAATATGACTACCAATATCTAACGTTTAAACGTTTACTCAGAAATACAACCTGAAAAGAAAACCCCTTATCTACTCAATTACAGGGAATTGTGATTAGAATAGAGTAGCTTACCTTTTTCACTGACACTCTCACTTTCAATCTCAACATCATCACAACTCGTATATTCAGGTGTGGAAGCTAATTCCTCCTCTGAACTGCTCAATGAAACCTGGCGCATTTTACCTCCTTTCTTCGATTTATGAGGCTTTGGTGGTGGTGGTCTTACTGACTCTGACTGGTCAGAACTGAGAGAATCATTCCTTAGCATGGTTTCCATTTTTTCCCGTTTTGTTTTCCTCACAGCAGAGCTAGGATCTAAGTGGTGTTGTTTCCTCAGTGAGTCAGTACGTCTCATGTCTTGTCTATCGATGGGGATTGGACTCCTCCGGGGGGTAGGAGGGCTATGGTTTGTGGTCCTTTGTGGATAAGAACTTGGTCCCTGAGCCTCTCGAGTTCTTTCCATTGAGTAAGATCGCTGACTTTCCATGGCAGCTCTACGTTCAGATATAGATCTTTGCCTTGATGGTCGTTCCATCCTTAGCATAGACATCCTAGAATCTTCCAGTTCCGCATTTGCCAAAGAAACATCGCTGTGCCTTCTCTCGTGCCGCGCTCTGGACACTTCCGCATGGATACGCATTTGCTCTTCGTAGGGCTGTGGCTTGACTGGGTAGCGGGCCAGATTCGGGTCACTGCGGTAGCGCGCCTGGTACTCCTCCTCTCGCCTTTGTCTCTCATATTCGTCTCGACTCTCCACATCCTCATCATCTACAATATATTCTTTGGAATGCCTATGACTTCTCCTATTGGAGTCCCTATAATTTATATGATCAGACTCTTCATAAAACTGAGGTTCGGGTTGAGACCGCCTCTCAGCATAATCTGACGGAGACCTAGGCATGGCGCTATCCGAAGTGGCATACTGTGAATATTCCTCTCTTTCTTCCCTTTGGTCGTATCTTCTATTCTGATCTCTGGACACTGAGGGACTTCTTTTCCTAAGTAACCAAAGAAAAAGAATGATGAAGAGCAACATTCTAATAATTTTACCTTTTGCTGATTCACTGGCAGGTGGACGGATAAATTCAAATAGTTCTTTTGCTTTCTTTTTTTAATTTCATTTTAAAGTCATGCCATAACAAAAGATTTACTTATATTCATTTCATTCAGTTCAAATAGGAAATTGTAATGGTACTTTTGATGTGGTTATTGAGTGCGTGATACACTAGATAAAAATATACTTATGCCCTGAAATTAGGTAACCACCATATTCTGCTGCTACAAAGTAGACTTTATTCCAATTTCTTTGCTCGGTTCAATATACTTCAGCTATCTCCCAACTGTTATTCAGAGGCTTAAAAAAAAAATAATTCCCCTTTCCATTCTCTCTATTCCTGACACCTTGGTATGAAAGTTACCTGAAAACATAATGAAGCCAAACTGACTTGGCTAAAGAGTTGAATACCAAATATATGGTGATGTAAGGAGAGCTGACTCTGGGTGGTGAACATACAGTGTGATATATACATGATGTATCACACCTGAAACCTATGTAACTTAACTAACCACTGTCACCCCGATAAACTTTAATTTAAATAAAAAGTTGAATACTTTTTGTCTAAAACTCTTGGCTCTTAAAATTCACCACTCATTCATGCAGATCACGCCTAGTATTGGTTCATCGAAATCTTCATCTTATCATTATATCTCCAACCCTTCCTTACTGCTCTAATTTGAGATAAGCAATCTAAATAAATACCAACAATACTGATTTATTCATCACAAAACCCCTAGAAGTGAGAAAGCCCTGCTATTCATTCCATCTTCATTAAGATTCAGGCCAGCTCCATGACACTTGTGTTCTCTGTCTTCATATCTGACTCCTCATATTTCCTTACAGTCTCAGAAGATACTGTGTATTGTTCTCAACCTGCTCCTCTAACACTGGTACGACCTGGTGGGCCTGGCAATCACACTTAGTATTAATACTCTTTGTCAACAAAAATATTCACAGATGCCTCTTCTCTGGCAAGAACTCAGATAATGTCAACCATTAGCCATGACCATTAGCAATGGTACTAGAATCCTGAAGAAGACAGGAAAGGTGTAGAATAACTGTTAATGGTGATTTTGTCTGAACACATGAAGAACTGACAGTGAAATAGTGGGCTCAGTTGAATTTAAAGATGACCAACATTAGACAGCTCAGCTTAGACAATATTATTTTGGGCCCAAATGCAAGAGCAAAGAAATTCTGCAACCCAGCACATCATCACTGTCCTCTAAAGTCTCCTCTGTGTCCCCGAATCCTTTTCCCCCATATCTGGAATACAGTCTGCCAATGTATCAATTAGGGTTCATTAAGGAAAACAGAAGTCACTCTAGGTTTTCCAGGTAGGAAGGGTTTTAATACAGGAATCAGAAGCTATACAATTATTGAACAAGATAGGGGAATGAAGTCCAGAGAAGTTAATACTGCTGTTCTTAACCTGAAAAATAGAAGCAATGGTTCTCAAAATGGTCATTAGGAAGTGGCTGTGAATCTCAAGAGTTTTTGGGAATTTGCCACCAATTATCTAGGAGGCCTACTCATCAGGGTGGTCAATTAACAGGAGTTTGCCCAGGAGCCACTAAGACTTTCACCTCTGCCCATCTGCCAGCCAACAACTGCTGCTTGACAATAATGGATTCTGTATCTCTTCCATCTGTCAAATCTCACACAAATGCATTAGCAAGTTAGACTCTAACCTGGAACCACAAAGGGAAAAGTATCATAATAAATGCTCCCCTAAATGTTTTATGATTAAGCAAGTGGATGTGATCTTTTTTTTTTTTTTACATTGACATTCTTATATTTACAAATAAATATAAAACATTTAGGACTTAATTACAAATCTTTTAGGTTACAATTGTTACATAAAATATATTCCTACAGTTTAAAATATACAATCAAAACAGAGCACTCGAAATAATTTTTATGGTATTAACCCACATAATATCCAAATATGTGTGTCTGTTATGCAGAATTCATTTTAATTTTTGTCATTATTTGTATACATATGACTAAAGACAAAAATGCATTAGCATGGCAGCAATGTATCATGAAAAGAACACTGGAATTGAGGGATCTGGGTTTCTTAGTCCTACTTTTGCCATTAACCAGTTATTTGAACTATATGGTCATTTATGCTTTGAGAGTGTATGTTTTAAAGTGAGAGACAGCTTATACACTTTAACTTATATATCATTTTAATAAATATGTATTATTAGGCTGGTGCAAAAGTAATTGCAGTTTTTGCAATTATTTTTAATTGTTTAAACTGTGATTACTTTTGCACCCACCTAAGAGTTAAGAAGTAAATGCCACACACTACAATATAGAGTGGAAATACAGAAATTAGTAAGAATCCCTTGATTTTGAGAGGCTAAATGATTCTAAAACCCTCTTCCATTTCTTAGGGACTATGATCTTATAATATTGATACCCCACTTCATCAAGTTAATATGTCTAAATGAAAGCTTAAAATATAGCAAGAAACAATAAGGATAGTCCTGTCAAGATGTAATTAACTGAGTGATGCCAATTTTCAACATATTCACATCTCATTAACTGGCTATTGATTTATATCTACTTACTTTACTAAAATACTGGGATAATTAAGGAACCCTACAGAATCAGTTCCTTCTTAAAGTGACCACCTAACCTCCATTTGATACAGACTTTATGTTAGGAATTCAAATATATTTTGGTATGTTAAAACTAACATAATAATTATTTGCATGTAAGTTAATAAAGATATTTGTCTCTAAAAACATAAGTTATTCATAGGCTTATTTAACACCAAGAAATTGATACTGTTCTAAGAGTAAATTTCAGTGTTTCACAGCTTTATACGGGGTACATAAGGAATTTTTTTTTATTTCATTCAGTGATTATTTAATGAAATTCTAATTTCCATAAAACTCAATATGGGCTGAATAGGAAATTATATAGCTATCTATAAATACATGAATTTAGGAGACATAGAAATGGAAGAAAAGTGTGATTTCTAAAATAAAGAATATTACTGCATTAGCATGGACCAGTAAGATGAGCTCATTAGCTAAAGCTCACTTTTGTGCCTTTATATTTCCTCAACTTAATACTACTCATCTTATTTACAATTAACTAATTAGTGCCCTGTGCTGTCCTCTAGACTTTAAAACCTTGAACCAGAAAAGACGGTGTCTAATATACCTTTGTATCTCTATTACTTATTCATTCACTCAACAAACATTTATTTAGGATTTACTATGTGCCAGGTTTGATTCTAGTTGTTGGAAATAAAACAGAGAAAAGATAAGGTCGCAGCTCTAAAGAAGCTTTCGTTCTAGTAGGGGAGACAGGTAGTAAACATAAAAATAAATACATTAAGTTTATATAGTGATAAACACTACAAAAAATTGAAACATTAAAAACAAACCAGTGACTAAGGGAAGCTACTTTCTGTATAGAAGGTCTTTCTGAAAAGATACATTTGAACTAAGACCTGAATAGATACTGAGGGTGCCAAAAAAATGTACACACATTTTAAGATAACATGTATACAGTTTTTTTGGCACCCCCGGTAGTTATACTAAATATAGCCTATTTATATAAAATATACAACTCCACTGAAAATGTTTTGTTTCTCATTAAGTTGTTATTATTTTCTTAAAGATTTTTTACTCAAAGCTCTTATAACATATAAATCTACTGAATTCTTAATTGCTACTTTATTAAATCAAGGATTTTCCAAGGTAGTTGTAGTTGATCTCTAGAATCCACCTCAAGGCAGCCCACTAAGCCTTTTTCACACACCCCTCCCCTTTCAAAAGAGTTCATGCTCCCAAACTGGGTAAATTCCAATTTCCCATTATACCTGACCTGAATTGAAAGTCAAAAGTAAAACAAGCAAATTAAATCAAAATGAATAAATATAGTTTTATCATACTATGAAAATTACTTAAATGCTTTAAGTTTGTTAATACAAATTAATCGCTGAAATGTGAAAAAATAAGGCCATACAAGAAGGAGAAGTAAAAAATTTCAGAAAACGTTAAGGGGGAAATTGGATATTTTGAACGCAATTCAACATAATGGTGACCTTCCTCCTCACTGCACTTTTTCCCTAGGTAATCTTATCCATTTCTATCCAGGTATATCTCTAATACCCGTAAAATGTTACGTTTCATGAAGACTGGCAACCAGGATCTAAGGAGGCTGGCATATAGCAGGTGCTCAATAAACATCTGATGAATTAAATAATTAATTAATTCTCCCCTAAATCATCTCTACTTTTCATGGCTTGCTCTTTTTTCCTATACTGAAACCCTCTGATTTGCTAAAATAGTCCAGTTCTTCTCTTTCTCCTACTACTCCCATGGTAGTAATGGCACCTCAAGTGAAAGGAAGAAAGTACTTATATTAGTAATGGAATTTAGCTCTATTCTATGTTAACTGAGTTTTTTTTGTTGAGTTTCAGAAACCAACTGTTGTTTGTAAAATGACTTCTTTGGCAAAATGTATTTTGAGTATCAATCACTTTACAATCAAACATTTAGAAAATAAAAACCTCTTTGTAAATTAGTGATTTTTAGTAATATACGTATTTAACATCACATTGGGTATTATAGGACAGAAGTAGGAAAAAAAATTGAAGAAAGGAAGACGTCATTCCCTAAGATTGAAAGTAGGGTATAAATAAAGTGATATAGTTAGTCTTTATAACACAAGGAATATATTCTATTTTATTGATAAATAAGAATACTTATAGAATTCAGTTCCACCAGAAGAAAGGTTATTAATGAGTCCTTACCAAGCCATATGAGGGCCTTTTTAAAAATCATACCTTCAATTAATTAACTTCAACATTAAATCCAGCAATCACTTTGTTCTAGAGATTATGAAATTTGCCTGAAGCATGTGAATCATACTGTAGATACTGATTTGTACTGGATTTAAGTAAAAATAGAACAGTCATCATGATTTCTGAAATTGGGGTAACTACTGCCACTGTTACTTAACGTGGAATCAGGTTTTAAAAACTACACTTTAACATTATAGTACCATACAGTATATTAAAGCTGATGCTAGAAGTCAGGCAAGATTTCATTCTAAGAATATTCTTACCAAATAATGAAGAATTTGATATCAGTTACTCCAAAATATTAAAATACTTGCCAAAACAATTTTAACAACCATATTGTGAATTATTGTATTTTATACTCTCCTTTGAATTAAAACTGCTCTGTTCCTTAGACATTATACTTTTTTTCAGGAACTGATGAAAATTAAAGTACTATACCTCTAATCTCTATTTTTATTACTGGCCTTTACAAGCATACCTTAGCATTTATTATTATAAAAATGGAAAATATTTCATAGGTAAAGTAATACAATGATAAATTTTATACTTCTCTAAACAATCATGAAGCATTTAACAGTATTTAACCCATAAATTATGATTCAGAAAAATGAAGCAATTCATTTAGATGTTTTATATCACTTAATCCTTCAATGATTCTGAGAATTTAAAGGGCAGAATCCAAAATTATGCCTTTCTTTATAATAAAATGTATTTATGAGATGTAATGCCTTGATTTTTACTCCTATGCGTTCTATTAATCCCTGCTTTCACTGATAATACAATGTCAGCAAGTATTTATATTCACTTTATATTTATATATCTGTTCATCTTACTTCTCTTTATCTAAACCTAGGTTGTTATAATTATTTTCTCTTTCATCACATTATATTCATCTTAACTGGAATCAGTTTATAGAAAATCACATCTGGAAATATCCTCTTTCTACCTTAATGAATAGAATTTCTGTTCATTGCTTATAATTTTTGTTATATGGACTAACCAATCTATTTCTAAATATTCTAGCTATGTATTCACACTTGATTAAGCATAATAGCTTAAGCAAACAACTCTACAAATAAATTTCCTTAAAATTCCATGTCTAAAAATTATACTGACTGATGGGGAAATTCCAAATAAAAAGATTCTTTACCAATTAAAGTCACTTTCCCAATTACCCAAAGGCATTCTCAATTTATATAATGTATATTAATTTATCATTCTTTTACAATAGTTTAATATTTACAACCTTTACCATTCTATGTGGTTTCTTTCTATTGCTATGCCACCTGTATACAGCAATACTGACCTTATATACTATACATATAATAATCAAGTTTCTGAAAATACAATCCAGTAAACATTTAAAAATATTTATAAGAATAGTAAATGGGTAAATGGAAATTTTAAGTTTTAATATTCATATATTTTTAATTCTTAAGACCTATGCAATTTTTAAGACTCTTAATGACACTAAAAGTAAAGTGAAGAATTTAAAGATTACTAATTTCTGGAAATTCAAATTTTATATTACAGTTAAGTACTATGTAGGAAAATCTTTTACTTATAACCTTTATTAGTAGAGATCATTAAATAATTGTCATTTTATAAATAAAAGGATAGAAACATTTAAAGAATCAATAATCTGAAAAAAGACCTCCATCTGTTTTAAAGCTTCATAAAGCATGAATATTGCTAAATAAATTAAAATGATACCTCATTAATTCAATTACACATACTAACCATATAGTCTAAACATAACATTTCAATCAAATTCGAAAAATGGAAGCTGTTAAAACACATTAAATCAAGGACTTAACAGAAATATAAAATCCTATAAAACATGAAATATATAGGTTCCATTCCTACAATTCCTACAAAAAGCTTTTAACAGGTCAAACCATTTATATTCATTACAAAACATAAAATAGATCAATCTTTTTTTCCACATCACAATACTTAACACAGTATTATAGTTTTACCTTCTGCTCAACCAATGCACAGCTGCTGAGCATGAAGCATCACGTTGACAAAAATACATTAACAGTGCCAGGCAGTGCTTTCATTTAATCCTTCTAGCTCGAGCAAAATCATAGGAGTCATCCTTAATCAGGTGATTTGAAACTCTCTGCTGCTTACAAACACTGTATTTCCAAAGTCAATTACTAAAAAAATTACACATAAAATAACACTTATTCAAGGATGGAGTCATAAAATCCTCTAATGATGGGCCTGTTAAGGAAAAGGTTATTTTTTAAGGCTGTTACTCTGTGGCTGCATATAGCTCCAGGTCAAGTAAGAATGTACCCTGTAAGGAGGATTATGGTACTTAGCTGATTAGTGCCTCACAATACTGAAAACCAAATGCATTTCGGGGCACCATACTTAAAACAGACAGATGCAGAAATTTGTAAACCATGTTATCCTATATGAATTACAATATTTTTAAATTAACAAAATTCATTGTTTGTTATTGATAAGCCTAACTGCACTGCTTTCACTATAAAATGTATAGTGATAATAAAAGGTATTGATGTTTTAATAGGTTTATTCTATGACTTCTTTTCAATTGTTCAATAACAAGTTTCTTAATCTTTACTAAAAAGAGAATGCCACCCCAAAGGGCTAATGGCTTTCTATAGAAGGGTTTCTATAGAAATTCAATAAGAGAACTAATGTGTTCCATGAACTGAGAGGTTGATTAGACACTTGAGTTTAAATCAAGTTTTGCTCACTTTATCAATTAACCTCTTACTGCCTGTATTTAGTCATTAAAAAAAAATACAAAAGAAGATAACATCACAGATTCCTTTCTATGAAAAGTCAATTATCAAGTGTTACTATTATACTTCTCAGAATTACATTTAAGTGATTCCAAACAAAGTTAAATAAAACTGACAAAAGGTCAGTGTCTGAAGAGTGGGGAGAAATCCAAAAGTACTGTACTGCTTTCTGGTCTCACGAATTTCAAGTTTAAAGAGAGTCTAGGGACATGTGGTAGCACCGTTCAACTATTTGTGCAGTATTCATCTGCAGAATTCTCTCCTATAATTTAGTACAGATTTGGAGAGATTGTAGAAGGGCTGAGGATAAATAAATGCCTTTTTCCCCTCTGAGATTCCTAATAAAGACTTGTAGATTCTTCAAACAGAAATGCAATACAAATTCAAGGTAAATGATCTTTATAGAAATGTTAACCAATAATAAAATTCAACCATTTAGTTCACAGCAAACTGAAAAAAATTTCACAGAAAATTTTTATTCTTCCAAACTGGTAAATCCAGATGATTTCAAAAACAACATTACAACTGATGTTAGAATAGCAAACCTTCTTTACTTTTCTTCCATGCACTTTTACCACCTTAGTGAGTTATCTTGGCAGTGTTCTCCCAGCTATAATGCACACTCTGCTGCCAATCATCTCCTCCCCACTAACCTTGTTTCTAGCTCCTTATTTGTTCCCCCGAACTCTCATTTGCATTATTTCTAACACCAGTACTGCTTTTCCTCTACTCTCTACTGATATTTCTAGGTCTTCAATTTCCTCCTCCCTACCCATCAAGTTTATATTGTCTTGTTAGGACTACTTCTCCCATTTTTAACTCCTTTTAACATTTAAAAAACATTCCCTCAGTTAAGTATTTCCCATGCATTCAAATTTATGATGACTCAATTTGGGGTTTTAAAAGTTTTCATTAGAGACTTACAGAGGAGTAGGTAAATGCTGTGCTTCCCTCTTCTCACATCCACATCAAAATTACAACTAAACTACAGAATAACCATCATTAAGGATTGCCTGAAATCTAGCAGAACTGAAGCCCTACAACTAAGGAAATACAGAACAAGACATGTTGAGACAGGTACAAGGGGCTGAGATGAAGAACACACCCATGTGTGGCAGTTAAAAATCTGGAGGGATAGCTCAGCTGCAAAGTTTCCCTAGGAGGAGCAAGGAGTCCCAGCCCCTCACCAAGCTCCCCAGCCCAGGGCTACAGTGTCGGGAAGAGAGGTCTCCATAACTTCTGGCTGTGAAATGCAGCAGAGACTGTGGCTGAGTGAGAAGGAAGGCTGTTAAAGTCCCAGGCATCCACTTAAAGTGCTCGTGCACAGACTTGCTCGATGATAAACTCACTCACTCTGAGCTCCTGCACTGGGGAAGCAGTTTGAAAGTCACCTGGGACATACAGGGAGGAACTAAATTTTCTGGCTTCAGGGCTAGGGCAGGAGGGGAGACTTTCTCCCAGACATAAGTGCTGGCAGGCACCATTATTCCTTTGTTGAACCCTCCCCACATTTGGCCCCACACTGGAGATTAACTAAGACCCTGCCCTACCCAAATTGCAAGCCCACCCAAGCTACTTCCAGTGACTTTCCCATACAAATGAACTGTTTTAACTCATGCTACAGACTTTCCTAAAATCTTTAAAAGTTTCATAAGCCCCAGGCAGGCAGCACCTGGCATCAGCGTGCTCCATACCACTTGCTGAGCCGCCCCAAGCCTGGCACTAACAGCAGCCGGCCTCATTTCAAAGCATGGCCTCTCCCAGGCAACTCTAAGCCCAGCCCAAGTGGCAACCATCTGCACATCACTTTGTAGCTCTTACCAAAGAGTCCCAGGCAGGACACAGAAGCAGATAAACTCAGCTTGTAATACAGCCCCCCTAAGAGGCCCCAAAACCAACACACCTGGTGGTCAGCTTCAGACCACACCTGAGCATCACCCAACCAACTCCATAAAAGACACACCCAAAGAGCAGACAGGTAGGCACCAGAGACCTACTAAAGCAAATCCTGCCTTTAGAATCAGCCCTTGCACATCTCCTCCACTATAGTCTAGGTCAGTCCTCACATCAATCAGCCTTAGGGGCAATCCCTCCCATTGATGTGCAAACAACCAAGGCTCAACTGCAACAGGAGGGTACACACAAGCCACACAGGGACACAACTGGAGCTCCTGACTCAGGTAAACAGGGAGACTAAGCCCCACAGGACACCTACTACATAAGGCCACTCCAAAAAGACTGGGAGACATAGCAGCCCTACCTACTACATAGAAACAAACACAGGCAGGTAGCCAAAATGGGGAGACAAAGAAACATGTCTCAGATGAAAGTACTAAACAAAATGAAGACAAGCCATCTATCAGATACAGATGTCCAAACACTGGTTATAAAGATGCTCAATGATCACAGTAAGAACTTCAACAAAGGAATAGGAAACATAAAAACAGAGAGAGAAAATATAAAAAAAGAACCAGTCAGAAATGAAACATACAAAAACTGAAATAAAAAATACATGAGAAGAAATCAAAAGATTAGATAAAGTGAAGAATCAAATCAGTGATTTGGAAGATAAGGTAGCAGAAGACACCCAATCGGAACAGCAAAAAGAAAAAAAAAAATGAAGAGAGTTTAAGAGGCCTCTGGGACATCATCAAGGGTACCAACATTTGCATCACTGACATACCAGTAGGAGAAGAGAAAGCAAGGAAATGAAAATCTATTTGAAGAAATAATGACAAAATACTTCCCTAACCTAGTGAAGGAAATTGACACACTAGCCCAGGAAACACAGAGTCCCACAAAAGATGAACCCAAAGAGATATATCATAATTAGAATGCCAAAGGTTAAAGAAAAAAAAAGAATCTTAAAAGGAGCAAGAGAAAAGCAGTTAGTTACCCACTAGGGAGCTCCCATAAATCCATCAGCTGACTTCTCAACAGAAACTTTGCAGGCCAGAAACGATTGGCAGGAAACAGTCAAAGTGATGAAAAGCAAGGACCTATAACGAAGATTCCTTTACCCAGCAAAGCTATCATTTAGAGTCAAAGGACAGATGAAGAGCTTCCCAGTAAAGAAAAAGCTAAAGCAGTGCATCACCACCAAACCAGTATTATAAGAAATGTTAAAGGGACTTCTTTAAGAAGAAAAAAAGATTAAAAATATGAATAATAAAATGGCAATAACTACACATCTATCAGCAATTATTTTAAAAGTAAATGGATTAAATGCTCCAATCAAAACACACCGGGTGGCTGAATGGATAAGAAAACAAAATCCTTACATATACTGCTTATCAGACACTCACTTCAGATCAAAAGACACATAGACTGAAAGTAAAGGATGGAAAAATTATTTCATGAAAATGGAAACGAAAACAAAAAAGCTGGGGTAGTAATAGACCAGACAAAATGCACTTTAAAACAAAGGCTATAACAGGAGACAAAGAAGGACTCAGTAATCTCACTTCTATTTATTTTAGAATAAACCCAAAACACTACTTTGAAGGGAAATGTGCATTCGTATGTTCACTGCAGCATTATTTACAATGGCCAAGATGTGGAAGAAGCCTGGGTGTCCACCAATGGATGAATGGATAAAGAGGAGGTGGTACATACCAGGGGTGCCAAAAAATGTATACAAGTGGACACTTTAGTCAACGTTGCTCAAGCAGTAGTTCACCATAATCAGAAGTGTCTGGATGCTGATGGTAACCACTCTGAGCTCCTCTTGTAATTGCAGCGGTCAAATGTGACTTGTATTCATCTTTTGTTATCGGTATATATTGAGTACTACAATTTTAAAACAGTTTTCCTTTCTTAAAGTGTGTCTACACTTTCTTGGCACCTTCTATATATACTATGGAATATTGCTCAGTCATGAAAGAGAATGGGTTCTAGCCATCTGTGGTGGCACGGATGGACTGGGAGGGTATTGTGCTGAGTGGAGTGTCAGAGAACGACAGATGTAATGTGATTTCACGTATATGTGTAATTTAAATGACAAAATAAACAAAGAAACAAAACACAAACACACTCATAGAATCAGAGAACACTTTGATGGTTGTCAGATGGGCGGGCCATTGAGGGGGTTGGTGAAAAACGGGAAGAGATTAAGTATAAATTGGTTGTTACAAAGAGTCATGGGGATGTAGGGTACAGCATAAGGAATATAGTCAATAATATGTAACTACTATGTATGGTGTCAGCAGGGTACTAGATTTATCAGGGTGATAGATGGGAGGGGAGTTGGAGGACAGGGAGAAAAAGGTAAAGGGATTAAGAAATACAACGTGGTTGTTACAAAGTAATCACGGCACTGTAAAGTAAAGCATAGGGAATATAGTCAATAATAATGTAATAACTATGTATAGTGCCAGGTGGGTACTAGACTAGTCGGGGGATCACTTCTTCAATTATACAAATGTCTAACCATTATGATGTATACCTGAAATTAATATAGAATAATACTGAATGTCAACTGTAATTGAAAAATTTAGAAAAGGGGGGGGGGAAGGTGAAGGGGAATAAGAGGCTCAAATTTCCAGGTATAAAACAAGTCATAGGGATCTAATGTACAGCATGGGGAATAGTGTCAGTAATATTGTGACAGCATAGCATGGTGTCAGATGGTTGCTGGACTTATCATGGTGTCACTTTAAGTATATAAATGTTGAATAACAATGGTGTATCCCTCAAACTGACATAACGTATGTTAGCTATATTTTTTAATAAAAATCTTTTTAAAAAAGAGGTGGTACATATAGATAATGGAATATTACTCAGCCATAATAAAGAATGAAATTTTACCATCTGCAACAACATAGATGGACCTACAGGGTACTGTACTGAGTGAAGGAAGTCAGGCAGAGAAGGACAAGTGTCACATAATTTCACTTATATGTGGAATCTGGAGAACAGGATAAACAAACAAACAAAAGAGAAACAAGCTCATAGATACAGAGAGCATTTTGATGTTTATCAGATTGGGGAGCAGGGTTGGCCAAATGGGTGAAATGGGGGAGGGGATAAGAGGTACAAATTGGTAGTTACAAAATAGTCAGGGGGATGTAGTGTATAGCAAAGGGAATACACCCAGTAGTATTGTAATCACTAAGTATGGTGTCAAATGGGTACTGGATTTATTGGGGTGATCACTTCGCAAGTTATATAAATGTCTAATCAGTGTGTTGTATACCTGAAACTAATATAATATTGTATGTCAGCTATAATTGAAAAAAAATTTTTTAATTTGTTTTAATGAGAATAATTATATCTTTAGT
Organism: Rhinolophus sinicus; assembly: GCF_057876585.1. NCBI lineage: Eukaryota > Metazoa > Chordata > Mammalia > Chiroptera > Rhinolophidae > Rhinolophus > Rhinolophus sinicus. Next base: position 27,824,660 of record NC_142506.1, read on the forward strand.
ATCCACTAAGCACAAAATAAAAAGATTCTATAAATCACATAGCAGGTTAAGTTAATTTTTATTGTATTCATGCCAATATTTTCAACTTATATATGAAAGATAGCGTGTATATTCTATATGTTCTGTATATTCTCTGGAAAATGGTACACAAACGATGCTCCCCTATTGTAGCCCATTGTGCCACTCCACTCTCCCCACTATCCCTCCCAAAATTGCCATGTCAAAAAGAGACCCAAAGACTAGGAACCATTCTATACTAGAGAATAATTTAAACCTGTAGTGATTTTATTTCCCTTTTTTAAGGTGCTTTACTTGAGTCTTTGACAGGCAGCCTTAGAAACAACCCCACAATAAAAAAAAGATTTATTGAAAATAATACAAAGAAGATAGGAGAAACAGAAGAGTAAAAACGGATAAATACATTTAACAAATAACTTCTATAATCATCAGTGAAAACCACCAGATCCAACCATGCTGGCTTCCCTGCCAGCTCTCAGTTTTACAGCCATTGCTCTGGCAGGTCCCTCTGCCTGGAATGCTATTCCTCCAGAGATCAGCAGAGATACCTTCCAGTCCTATCGTCAGTAGAGATGTTCTTCAAGTCTTCCCTCAAATTTCACTTTCTCAAGGAGGCCTAACCTGAGCTCCGTATTTAATATTTCAATCTCAGCCTCCATTTCTGGGCACTCCCAATCCCAATCCCCTAAACTGCTTTACTTTTTAATGTTTTACTAACATTTATCACCTTCTAGTTATGGCATATTTTTATTTGCCATGTTTACTGTCTGTTTCCTCATGCATAAGTTTTACAGGCAGGAATCACAGGTTTAATCACTTTATTCCCAAATGCCTACCACATAGTAGGTACTCAATAAATATCTCTTGTATAAGTAAATAAAGCTACAGAAACACAATATTTTTTACACTGTGTTAAAAATAAATTTCATTTGCCTAATTAGACAGTCTATCTACAATATAAGCTTAATTGTATTTGCCAAAACTCACACTATTTATTTTCCTTATTTGTATTTTATCTTGAAAAATAAACTAAAAAATTACACAAAGTACCACTCTTAAGTAAACAAGCAAAAGATGTGCCTTCAATGTATGAGTCTTCAGAACATCAACCTCTTCCCTCTCCCAACTACTGAATATTTTTTATGCTATTTTGTTGATTTGTAAAAGTGATTTGAGAATTTAAGTGGTTGTTTTTCAGAGAGATAGAGAAAACTGCATTGCTTGAGATTGGGAGAGGTGAGGAGTTAAAGAAAAGCTGTCTCTTAGTAACAGAACAGAATCTTTGAAAAATAGAGCTACAATTCTGTCAATTAGCCTGTCACTTATTTTCATGAGAAAACAACTCAATCAAATTATTTTAGAGAGTGGCAGGTACAAAGAAAGCACTTGCTAAACAAGATCTTTCTTGGAAGAGAATTCATGATAACAAATCAATACAGTACTATTTGGAGCAACTACCATGACAAAACAAAACAAACAAAATGTATTTCATTTAAATGTTGGAATCTTCATCATACCAGTATTCGTGTTAATAGAATTTTTCCTACATGACTCCTATATGTTTATGTGCCAATAAATACACACATACCCTATTATATATCTTGACACAAAGCAGAAGGAACTGACATAAATTATTTCTACATGATCTACAATTCCAATCGGACTCAATTAGATCAATTAAAGGAACCCGATTTATCTTCCAGTTAACAGAATATTCTTTCTCAGAGAAAACAGCACCTAACATCTCCATGCCAGCATGTTCATGTTCCTTAGTTATCTATACCAATATTGCATTGCTTCAAATTAAGCATCAATCTGTATATATATATATATATATATATATATATATATATATATATATATATATGCAGTGTATGCTCTTCAAGACAGAGACTCTTGATTTCTTAATTCTTTAAGACCAGCAAAATACTATAAAGTGGACTCTGAGCAGATTGTCTTCAAATGTGGCTGTTTTCAAAAGTGGTATACATATCATTACATCTTGGAGTACCATTGTTTTCACTCCACTCCAAATCTCAGCAAGTCTGCCCCAAACCCATATATCTACACCACAAAAGCATTAAAACATGATGGAAATTTTAAGCAAGGTTTATGGAGGAGGAGAAGACAGCATTGCACCCCATAGAGCAAAATTTCCATAAAACATCCTCTTTTTATAATTCCACTGTTTTCCTTGAAGTAATTTTCCCTTCAATAAAGCTCTCTTAGCCTCTTACCAGCTTGTTCCCCACACACCTCTACAAATTTCCTCTGCCAGTGAAGTATTATAGCTAGGAAAAAAGAAAAAAAATGTGATGCTTGCTGAGGCATCACAAATAAGCAGAGACAGAATGTGATAGAAGACACTGGTGGGGTTGAGCTTTGTGAAAGAAGGCTGTTAAATTTCACGAAGTGTTTTTGTGTGGTTTAATAATTTAAAACATGATGATCTCTTTCAAACACCACATTAAAAGAGGGAGATCAAGGAAGAGGCATGTCTGAGACCATGAGGAGGATGAAACACCCAATTAGACACTGGAGTTAGGACTTTCTTTTGGATATAGATATATTTTTTAATATAAATTCTCCCAGATAAATTATGCTTTTTTTAAACCACTTTTATAGCAAAGTTTCTTTGGCAGTCTTCCAAGTAACTGATAGAAAATAATATCACACTGTGCACATACTTGCTTAACCTTTAGTTTTTGCCTTTTTTTTTTTTCTTAGTTTATGCCTATTTTCTACAATATGTTTAGGTAACAAGCTAAAAATAGGTGAATTTTTGGATTACTCAAAGTCTTCTGAATGAAGAAAACAGAAAATGTATTCTGGAAACAACTGTAATGAATTATCTGTTGTTTGGTCCTTTCTCATCCATTTCCCTTTTTTCGTGGAAGGGAAGGTGTGTCTCCTGCATTCTCAGCTTTGTGGTTTGGACTGAATTGACTTCACTTACCCTAGAGTTGAGTCATGATTAGCAGACTACCATCCCTGCATAATGCCCAAAGGCGACTCATGAGGACATTTGTCTGAGAGTGCTGAGACGCAGATATCCTGTTTTATAATTGAGGATCCATGTAACTCTCTGAGCTACTGGAAGTTAACTTAGAGTCATGAGTTGGGGAAGTCTTCCCAAAATGGAGTCAATATCCACTTAGTGACAATGAAAAATAGAAAGAAAGAAATTCGGTTCTAAGTCACATTATATAAAATTCACGACATGTACCTTTGGAGTTTTCAATCAGGTAAACCAATAAATTGCCTTTTTTTTTTAAAGCCCGTCTCTGTTGGGTTTTCTGTTACTTGTACCTGAAATCTTCTTGGCTAACAGAATCTGTGATATGGACTCTAAAGTTTAAATGTAACTTTCTCATCAGCTGTCACAATATTTATGAACTCTGTTTCTATGGAAATTGGTTTTTCCTTTGTGAAAAGTAAGTAGTCTGGGACTCTTACGTATCTGTAGTCACATGGGTTCTTTACAGTATTTCCTATTTCCAGTTTAATACTAAAAAAAGTCATTTAATGAGATCAAAATCTTTTATGATATCAAAAAATACAATATTGCTTGTTTAATATTAAATTTCATATGATAATTATGACTTGTTCTATTTAAGGCTAGAAAATGGTAAAACCAAATTACACTCAACGTCTCAAGCAACAGCAACACGCTTCCTTTTTTTTCCTAAGTATTAATAATTCACAGTAAACTATTCCCCACCCAACTTCTAAGCTAATCCGAAGGAGGCAAAAGATGTAGACGGCACGTGGTAGTAACCGCTATTGCTGATAAAACTGAAATTGGAGAACTGGCCTGCATCCATGTAAAAGTGGGCTCCCTAACACCAAGCCTCACAATCATACAAACACTCCTATCCAGGTACAAATAACACTAAGACTATTTATTTTACAGCCTGTCCCTGTAAAACTGAAGGCAGGGACAGGAGAGAATGTGTACTCTCTGGGAGCAGCTTGTTCCCAAGATTTCTTGCTCCCAAGAAAAAGCAAGTGCTGCTTATGCTCACGTCCTTGTCCCCAACAGTGGAGTAGAACTCGCAGTACAGGGAAGCCAGTTAGTATCCCAGTGCAGCGCTCTCCACAAGGAAGGAAACATAGGAGTAAGGAAGGAGGGTATCCTACCAAAACTCGAGAACATGTAAGTCTAGAATTGTGTTCAGTTAAAGCAGCTCTAGTGAACACAGGACTTCATGAGTTATTGTTCAAAATAACATGCTGCTGAACCTGTAAGTTGATGAGATAGTAGTAAGGAATAATAGCCTTAGAGAGTTCATAGTATTTAACCAGGACCACAGGCAGAAGAGAATGTGGCGGACTCAGTTGGTCTCCTATTGAATATCTCATCTCTTTTCTTTCTTACAAATAGATTCCTAATTTTATTCAGAGCAACAATGTGCCTAGTCTAAAAATTTATTTTCCAGGGTCTCTTGTGGCTGGGGGTGGTCATGTGACATAGTTCAGGTCAATGAGATTTGGATAGAAGTTTACGAGGTACAGCTTCTACAAAAACTATTTATTCCTAATGAAGAGACAGACCCAGCTGCCATGCACCTTTCCTACTTTGCCCTTCCTCCTTTTTGACTGGAATGTGATCTTGCCTGTAACCCAACAGGCCTCTGTTAACCATGAGTTTGAAAGCCACACACTGAGTAGCAGGAAAGCAAGCAAAAAGAGCGGAGGTCTCTATTGACTTCCTTGAGCAGTTGTATCGCCCTTGAGCTGTCTATCTCCAGACTTGTTTTTATGTGAGAAAAACATAAACCCCTTCTTTATTTAAGCATGACGTAAACACATATGAATAGCTATACCGTGTTTCCCAGAAAGTAAGACCTAACCAGAAAATAAGCCCTAGTATGATTTTTCAGGATGACATCCCCTGAGCATAAGCCCTAATGTGTCTTTTGGAGCAAAGATTAATATAAGACCCGGTCTTATTTTCGGGGAAACACAGCATATAACCAAATGTAATGCTAACCGAGGCCAGAGAGAATCTTGTCTCTAGTGAGAATTCTCAGGCATGTGGGTTCACTAGTACCATGGCTGCTATTTCTGTAGAAAATAAGAGGCTACCATAGATGGAAAAGGTCTATGAACGGAAAATATATGCAAGCTGTCTGATGAAGCATAAGCCAAGGGGACAGTGACTTCAAATGAAAGAAGCAGAACAGTACAGCACAGGTCATGATTCCTTATCCAGTAGTGCGCTGGAGCCAAGACCTATTGTGAGCGAGTCCTCCTAACTCTGTGTTCAGTGATGTCACACTGATAGCTTAACATCAGCCATGTTGGGAATATTTACATCATGAAAATTTGCAAATGCTACCAATCAGGTCCCCCGCCCTTTGGAGAGGTGATTGTCAAATATTTACCAGCTCACAACTCCTTGTACCCCACTGCTCAGCTAAACTAGAGCCTAGAAAAAAGTGCAATGGTTAGCCAAATACCTATCACTATTCATTTTGATACTTCAATTAATTAGTGGAAAGAATACCTAATATAAAGCACAACATTTAGCAGGAGCTCAGGCACTGTTTGAGAAGTGTAAGGCAGGAAAAAAAAAATTCTTTCTCTGTAACCAATAACTATAGTTAATGTTATTTTTAAAAACAATTACAAATAGGAAAGCAAATTCCACAAGTTTTAATTTAATGATACCTGAAAGTCCCTGAAATTTTTTGAAGATGGCATTCCACCCCTCCAACCTACAGTCTTTTGTTTGAGTTGCACACTGGACTGTTTAAGTATATTTATGAAATCAGCACATGTTAGAGCTTAAAAAAAAAACCTTGGTAAGTATGATTTCCAAAGATCCAATGGTCAGTGTAATGACAGATAGGGAAAGAGGGTGTCACACTGCATTTAAAGTTCCCCAGTCACACAGCGAAAACCAAAAATAGTTACCACCAGATGGCACTAGATTGTATAGCTGAATCAACACGGAGGTATTCACAAAAAACTGTCCTAGTTTTTTCATTATTGTACATTTTTATGTTATGTAAAATTCCTTTTACATTATTTCATTTATCAGGATTATTTATATCATAATTCTTTGCACAAAGAATTTGAAATGGCACAAAAAATAAAATACAGAAACAGAAAATCGGGATCAAAGTCATACATGGCAGAAGAGACCAGAAATGAAACTTGTGTGAAGATTTAAAAAGGGCTCATGCACCATATGAACAGTTTTGGACTTCTATCCTGTAGACCATGGTGGGTGGGGGGGCAGGAGTCATCAGATGTTTTGTGTGGACTCATACAACAGTCATCGGGTTAAACCAAGGGACAGGAGCTAGTCTAGTAGTAGGATGATTAACTGGATTATTCCAATGATGCTAATCAGAAATTATGAGGTCCCTAACCAAAGCAGTGGAAGGAAATGAGACAAAATATATTTAGGAGTTTAAATCTGTGAAACTTTATGACAGATTAGATGTAGGAAGTAAGGAAAAAGAGAAAAACAAAAGTTGGCTGTGGTTTTTTTTCTTGGGGGATTAAATGAATTAAATTTGGAATAGAGGAAAAGAAAAAGGTTTATAGGAAAATATATATTCTAATGTCCAATATTTCATAAATGACACCAAACAATGAGAATCTGTAGTGTTTCTCCATCCCTGAACAAAAGAGAAGGTATCCTGACTAGCCAACATGAGCGTGTTTGTCTACTTAGCAGATTGTATTCCTATAGTGAATATGAGTGATTGAATACATCATGCCATAAGTTAATGTATATGATGAAGAGTCTTAGGAATTATTGTTTATTATTATTATTGGTGTTGTTGTTGTTATGGTGATGGTGGTTTAGCTAAACTGAACACTGTGTACCAGGTAGAGTTCTGGACATTTCACATGTATCCACTCATTCACCCTTCAAAATAATCTTATGAAGAAAGTATTGTTACCATCATCCCCATTTTTCAGATGTGTAAACTGAGTGCAAAGTTATTAACCTTGACTAAACTTACATAGCTGCTAAATGACAGAGGAGAAACTTAAAGCTACTAAGAGAGAAAGCTGCCCTTATAGCTATCAGCTTGTACCTGGCCTAGCTGCTATCAGTTAGGCTCTGGTATGCCCTTGGTAAATGCAAACAATTTCACAGAAAATCAACACTAGACAAAGACTATTATGGAACAAGGTAAAAACAAGACCAGCCCATCAACAAGTCTGAACAGAGATAAAAGCAAAGACATGGTGCAACCAAAATGACCAAACTTTCCTTGCCCCTAACTGAAAAAGTGACCACTGCTTCTTTAGTATACTCTAATGATGTTCCGCTCCTCCCATCTCCTAGATAAATATTAAGATACTCAAACTGTCCCTGCTTTCTGATAGCATCCAACTCGACACAGATTCCCATTTCTTTGAATCCTCCCTCAAATCACCTAATACCAGTCCAAATCCTAAAGCAAGCTTTCCTTAACCCCTTCTTGTTGAGATACCCCATAATTTCACAAGGTATGTAACCTCTCTTGCTAGGAAATAATAAAACCCAATTTTGTTTGACTAGAGATGTGTTCCTGGTTGTCTCTGGCCGGAGGACATCAACACTAGCTCTTCAGGATCCAAGGCTTATTCTCTTAAACACTATGCTATATGTGAACACTCCTCATACAGGACAGGTACTCGATATCGGGGAAAATGTCCATTCTAAAGCCAATTAGACAACTGGGAAAACTAACAAATAAAAAAGAAAAACTAAAATATAATGGATTTGGTTTAAAAAGAAAAGTAAACACTTACACTAAATGCTTAATCTATATGCCTAATGAATAATGGTAATGCATGGGATGTTGTATAAGTTACGTGCGTTTTATGTCTTATTTCACAATAGAACTGTAACACATTCATAGCTGCTTATGAAGCATGGAAATCTGGCACGAGGCTCTATCAGTGGCTGAATCTTACGTGAAGCACCAATGGGCAGCAGGCCTCAGAGTGTCGTGGCTTTTTGCAGAGCTACCCCAGACCTGGTACTGGTGGCAGCTGTCTTTGGTTCACAGCGTGGCCTCTCCCACGAGCCTCCAGGTCCAGCACTGACAGCAATCAACTGTGGATCACTTTGTAGCTCCTGTCAGGTAGTCCCTTGCCAGTTACAAGCAGTGGCTGACCTGGGCCTGCACGAAGCCCCTCCCAAGAGGCCCAGAACCAACATACTTGGCAGCTGGCTTCAGACCACAGCAGAGCACCATCCAATTAACCCCATAAGTGGCACCCCCAAAGGGTAGTCTCAACAGACACCACAGCCTGCTGGGGTGAATCCTGCCCCCTCACTCCCCGCCAACACCCCCCCGCCACACACACACACACACACACACACACACCACACAGCAGCCTGTAAGCAGAAAGCGAAGGGGAATAAGAAGTTCAAATTTCCAGGAATAAGACAAATAAGTCATGGGGATGTCACATGGGGATGAACAGCATAGGATTATAGTCAATAACATTGTGATAGCGTGCTATGGTATCTGATGATTGCTAGTGACCACTTCTTTAGGTACATAAATGTTGAACAACTATGGTGTACACCTGACACTGATATAATGTTGTATGTTAGCTACATTTTAATAAAAACCTTTAAAAAAAGAATGAAAATCCGATGACCACTTTAACAAAATAATAGACAGCATAACTTGTATGCTCTATTTTTAGCTCTATGATTAGTAGTTGTGTGACCTCAGTTTCCTGACCTACTAATGGGAATAATAAATGTAATAAAAACTAAATGAGGTAACACATGTTTAGTGTTTAACACAATGCCTGGCACGAAGTTGTGCTCAATGATGAAAGGCATTATTTTGGATACTTCTGCTTACTGGGAATACAGAGGCCACAGAGTATAAAAAGCAAGTTTTCTTTACTTCGACCTAGAAATGCTGAATGAGAAAATTTTTTCCAAGCATATTTTCCCACATCTTTTTCTTTATCCTTAGTTTATTCGTAGTGGACCCTTTCTCTAAGCCTCCAAATGCCTAACAAAAACAGTGGCCATTAACATTTACCGAATACTTAATATCTACTAAATACTATGCATGGTGATTTACTATACTCTCTTGTTTACCTCTCACAAACAATCTATGAAGAAGGTTCTATTATAATTCCCTTTGCACAAATAAGGAAAGTAAAGCTTAAGAGAGCCTAAGTGAAAGAAAAACAATCAGGGAATGACAGAGCTTGAATATGAGCCCAGTCTGTTTTACTCCAGAACCGACGCTCTTAAAACAATCCATACTTTGATGTGCGCAGTTCAGTGAGCTGTGTCAGCTCGCCAGGGAACAAAGATGAAGATGTTATTATTTTTCTCCAATCAGTGCATTCAACTATGTCCTGCTTAATCTACCTTTCCCATTCCATGACATCCAGAATATCTCGAGTATAGCCATCTGCAATGATGTCGACTCGACCGATAGGAAACTCATCGTGATAGATATTGCTAGAGACCTGTGACAGCAAATGTTCTTTCCCTTCCGAGCACACGGAAGACTACACTTCTCAGCACACTTCCAGGTAGGAGAGGCCAAGAGATTGATCCCATCAAGTGAACTCTGAAGGAAAGTGTATCATTTCTGGGCTGAGGTGGTAAAAAGCCCATCCTCACTTCTCCAGCCTCTCCTCCTCTGGCTGCACATGCATACTAGATAGCACAGCTACAAGATGGCAGAGTTGGTACCACTGAACCACACGGGAGGCAACTGCTCTGGAGAGTAAGTCACTCTTACCCACAGTACCACACTATACCACACGAAACAAAAGCAAGAAGTAAACTTTTTTTGGTTAAAGTTTTGTATGCTAAGCATTGAGATTTTAGAGTTGCTTGTTACTGCTGTATAACCTTGCCAATCATGAATAAAACACTTACACATTCCTTCCTACCCCACACATGGAAATTCAGGCTGCTCTATGCACACATCCCCTACTACCACTCTCTTTCCAACTCCCTATTCCTCTGTTGAAATAGGCACAAGGATGGATAAATCAATAACTCTACTACCTAAATCGATGGCTAACCAGGAAATAGAATACTATCATCTCCTGCCTGTCACAAACTCTAATCACTACAAGTAACTCACAGATTCCCTTCACTTGGTTTTTGATGAAGAGGGACAGTATATTCCTTCCCAAAGTGGTAGAAAAGGGAGAAGACCACTGCACTCCCCACTAGGCCCCAGATTCATTAGTCATTACTGCTCTCTCCTCCGCCATCTCCCCAGTCCTCTTTATATTCAAGTGAAGATTCCACTGAGGGAGATGGCTGAAGGTAGCTGCAAGTTTATCTCCTTTTAGGAACCCCCAAGAGAAGGCTTGGGCCCCAATTATTGGCAAGACTTTTGTTTAATGATGGTGTACTTAATGTTTTTCTGTTCACATTAGGCTCCAGTCTCTAATTCCAAAGCAAAAGAAAAAGACCCACTCCACATACTACTATAGTTATTTAGACTCTCATGTTATCCCAAGCTATCATTTGCAGTACTTATTTTTTACGCGATACTGAAAATTTCTTCAAGCCACAATTATCCATTTCAACTGTACGAGTATGCTACAAAGAACCACTCAGATTACACCCATTCATACAAGTGTATGAATGAACAAAAATACCCTTTTAGAGGGTTGTTTTCCCTTCTCCATAAAATGCAAGATTCAGATTAGAAAACAAAGATCCCCTCTAATTCTAGCTTACTATGATCTTATAATATTGTATACTATATTGTTGCAAATTATGCTCCCATAATACTATATATATTGTTGTAGAATTTTTACTACACTATCCAGCTAGGAGAAATAAACCATGATAACTTTAAGTGACTAGGTTCTGAGTTAAGATGAGCCCAGCTATTTTCTGTGCTAAGGTTCTTTTTAACTTAATTTTCCTAATTTTACATGACTACCCAATGCTTTTCTGTATACCAACATTAAAACAAATTGGAAAAATAATTTTTAACACTTAAAATTTAAGGAGCATTTTCCTTTATGATTGAATAAAGGTAGATGGGATCCAATGGCTACTACCAAAATGTGTATCAAATTTTATAAATACATAATACAAACTTTAAAAAGTTAATTAATATTAACAAATAATTGATAAACATAATAATGTCATCAGCAATTTTCATTTGTTCAAGGGTTTCTGAACTTCCTTTGGGATAGGGGTTTGGCAATTTTATAACTGATATTCTCCTGTCTGTGTTAAAATAAGGTCTTGAAGTTTTTTTGGTTTTCTGAAAACAAGCATATTTATATAAATATGAAGAGAGTATTTATATTATTTGGATTTTTCTAATGTACTCTTCCAGAATTTTTAATTATTCATTAATAATATTTTATATAATATAAACATACATAATATACAAATATTACTTATTTTCTTAATATAAATCTATACCAAAAGGATTTTAATATAACTAATGACCAAATATAATATACAACTCTTTAATTCTTTTTTAAAAAAAAGAGTTTATGTTTAACCCCTCCTGATAAATCATCATAGTTTTCCTTCTTCATTTTCATGCGTTGGATAGATGTCTTGAAACCTGAATAAAATACTCGAAACTAGTAGATTTTGTGATAGTAACAGATTCTTAATCATTCAACAGACCCTTTTTTTTTTCTTAATACAAACTATCAACAGGCTTTGAAAATTTTCAGATCTAATTTTTCTGATAAAATAGTAATGCAATAAAATAAACTGTCTAGCTTATAGGAGGAAGAGTTTAATAATTTAATTAGCAAGCCCATAGTTATTTTCTTAACACTCATTTTTTTAATATATAAAATAATTTCATTCAAAAATTAGTGTTGAATCTAATCTGAGTAAAAAATTTTACAGGTAAAATATACCCTTAATGTTAAAAATTAAAACCAGAAAGTATTATTCAAATTTATTATAAGCAGTGCCCAATAACTTATATATTCCTTTTCACTCCATTTTTTTATTCCTTTATACACATATCCTAATTTCCTACTACCCAGAAAGCATTGTGCTAGACATGACTGGGATTTAAAATGTTAATAAAATAGTATTCACTGTGTCTCTTAATGTTGTCTGAGGATATGCATAAAAAGTTACACAAGCCTAACCAGGACAATGTCTCATGACTAGTTTAGATACAATGTGCAAACATTTTTGAAGCTGATCTCTAAAAGCTAATCCAATAATCAGTTACAACTACATTTGACTGCAAGTCCCAGAAAACCCATCAAACGGCATTTTTGAACAGAAAGGATTTATTTGACTTACACAAGAAGTCAGTCCAGGGCTGGAACAGCACTAAATGATGCTGACAGAGCACCAGACTCTCTGTACTGCTATGGCTCTACAATCCTGGACTTTGGATACTGCAGCTCAGGCATTTCTTGAATGTCCAGGAAGGAAAAAGGGAGAAGCCAGAGAAGCTGCACTAGTGGACCAGGTTCTCTTTGTACAGAACTGAGTCACAAGGCTGCCTGAAGCTGCAATGAAAAGATGAGCTTTTCATTTCACAGCTACTGTAGTGGAGAAGAATTTATAGTAGAGGAATAGAGTGACAAGAGAGCTGTAGTGAATACTTAGTGAGATCATAGAGAGTATCTATGCACCTTGTGATTTGCGGACCATGGTTTTGATTTTCGAATTAAGTGTAATTCCAAACATAATAAGTTGAAACGAGTATAATAATTTTATACTCTTGTTTATGCATCATATACAACCAGGCATATATACACAGTAAAATAAAAAATAGTAAATATTCAGACATCTAGATGAAAAATAGATCATCAAATTGAGGATCAAAATACTGTGAGATGAAACTAAAGGCCAGAATATACAATCTCATGTAAACATACTCTTAAAATAAACCAATATATCCCAAAGTAAAACTGAAGCATCATGGCTCAAAAACACACACAAAAAAAAGAGTCCCCAAAAACTAGTAAACGAAGACCTTTAAGATAATTATTATATCAAAAATTAAATGTTGAGGAAACAATTTTATCATAACATCTATGAATAAAAAGTTGTATTAGAGTAATAACAAACATGAAAATAAGTGAGCATGGATATATACAAATTGGTTGAAGAAGCAACTCAGAAGTGTCCTATCCTATGCATTTTAAAATAAGAAAATGGCACAATAAAAGAGTTTTAGACACCAGCCATGTGCTTAGAATCTTCATTAAATGCATTATGTTTTTGTAAGTTTAGATTAATATATTAATAAGTAACTACTTATTATTTATCTATTAACTGTGGTAACAGAATCAATACTCATGAATTCCCCTGAGTAAAATTGTATACAAAAGTATAAAGTACTCTGTTAGCTATTATCACATTTCTAAGAAGAGAGTCTGCAGTTTTGGAAAGGAAAAAACTCAAAGTTTAATGTAATGATTGAAAGCCTCCATCTATTATGTGAATATCGAAAGGGAAAAAAACTCAGTTTGAATTTCTTTGAAAAGCTTTTTAAAGAGAACTAAGTTATTTATACTATGCAATCAACTTTAGGATGGTAAATCAAACAAACTATTAGTGGAAATATTTAATTAATGTTTATTGAGACTAGTATTAGATGTGCCATATTTATCATAAGTAAAATCAGTGTTTTGGTTATTTAAAAATGAATACGTTTGGATATATCCTAATAAATTATAAAGGGTTTTCAACTTCCTTTTTTTTCTTGTTCTCTTTTTTATCTCTTCTTTTTAAACTGCCATGTGAACTTGTTCCTAACAAATTAATCAGTTACAACTGAAAATTATTGTGAAGCAGACATGACAACTTCTTCTGAATAAAAAATGTTTTGGAATGCCCTTCCAATGCAAAAGTCACAGGTGAAATACAGTTTTGTATTACTGTCATATTAGTAAGTTAAAAACCTATATGCAATAATGCTCTGTAAATGTAAAGTTTAAATATAACTAATGTAACGTTACCTGTGATTTTACTCTCAAAATTCAAATAAAGAGAAACATTTTTCTGTGTATTTAATTCATTGATACTTAAACTGTTAAAATTAGTTCCCAATTCTGTACATGAGTCTATTGCTATTACATCCATACTATATTCTGTTTGTCAATTGCCACATTTCTTAGTTCTGTTAGTGCTGATTCCCCTCATGCAAACCAGCTGACAGAATCCAGTCTTGCTGGAAGTTGCAGCCACAGCCCTCCTATCAAAGTAGCAGCTTCACTCTCTAAGACAATGTTTTTTTGGGGAAAAGTCCAACTGCAGTGGAAGACTGCTGTAAATCTGCCTGAATATCACTTGCAGCATCTATACAGGTGAGATAGGGAGTTACAATCCACATGTCGCTGATCTTTTCTTGGCTCTTTGTGGCTCTGAATCATGAAATAATTAATGATTTTCCTAAAAGTGAAACTACATTTTCATGTTTTATTTGTCCTTATAATATAATCAATAATATATACAGAAAATGAAATCATAATATATGCTAAGTCCTATTTTGGCCAACGCTGTAAATATTTCTTTGACTTTATTTAAGACCAAAATTATGTCATCTTTTTAATCTTCACCTTTTGGATTGCATGTATGTATACACACGCATCATATACAACAAGGCATATACACAGATACACATATGTAACTGCACTGCAGTCAGCAATTGTATGAATATTGAAATCAAACTATTTTCTGAACATAATAAAAAAGAAGAAAATATATTCAACTGTTATTGAATTGGCAAATTTCAAAGTTCGTTCACTGTTCTATGTAGAATACAACTTTTTTATTTACAGTATTTTTCTTAGCTCATTTATTCTACTCTTATTTCAAGGAATCATTCCCATAAAATTATCATATTTTTTCATATTTTTATGGACATTACAAATATTTTTGAATTATCAAAATTATAGGGCAACTTACAGATAACTAGCAAAATATAAAATAAAAATAGACTATAATTCTTATTAAAAATATATTGCATGTACCAATTCCCCTGGCTCTAAAAAACATCAATAAGAAAACTGACTATATATAAAGAAAAAACTTTAAATGAATATTAAAAGACTTATTCTCTAAGCACCTTTCCTTTCGTGCCCAAATGTAAAACACATCAGATATGACAGTAAACAACTTATAATGTAAATCTATAAAGTATATGAGACTTTAAAATTAACTTTCCGAAACTCTTGACAAAGTAAAAAAATAACTAGGATGCTCTTTAATGTTTATCTAAAAGTTATCAAAAGCTCACCCCACTCAAAGACATCATAGATTTAATACAGAAAATTACATAATTAATACACTTTATACTCAAGAATTAGCTGTCTTATCCAGCAGTCGATACTGGATAAGAAAAAATATAGATTCTAAATATACTTTCAGATAAGACGATCATGTGCCACAGGGAAGAGCCAGTACATTTCAATCATTCATATTAAAAATATATGACTTACCTACTAAACCCCAATGCTACTTTCTTAGTTCTGCTCCCTCAGAGTTCTTAACACGAAACATGGTGTAAGATAAAATTAGAAAGTCATTGTCATGCAGAAAGAATAAGTGTCTACAAAAGATAAAATGATCAGAATTAGGGCGCCTCCAGTTTCTTCACGCTCAACCAAAAACCAGAGCATTTGGTCTTTGGCATTCATTGGAGAACTAAACAGGCACCGGGGAGCTACATTGGAAGATGATCCTTCCTCCAAGATAGTGTACTTAGCAGCCTTTGTAACAGGACTCCAAATGGCACACGCACTAGAGGAAATCTACTGAGCTGTCAATGACTTCGGGAGCCCAGATACGATGAAATGAAAAAACTGTTTGACAATTTATTACCAACACCAAGTATATATTACATCTTTAAATTAAATACCCATTTCATAAAAATGTTATTTTAAAATGGATAGTATTTTATTCTTTTTGTCCTACAACTAGACATTACAGATGCAAATCTTGGAAATTTTTCTATTTGTGTAGTATGTAGTCACATGTGATTGAATAACTACATTTAAACAGTGTGCACTCCATCAATAATGTTATCTCCAAGGATAAAGAAAAATTTCTGGAAAACTGAGTGGAAAGAAAAAATATTAAGACCTTATTAGATATTGGCAAATTTCCCAATATTAAATGATTGCTATTAAATACTAAATCTTTGCCATATGGAATCCATTCAGTTATTGTCGTTTTCTACATTCATCCTCTTTAGCAAAGTTATAGGTAAACACTTATATTTAGATCATTTTCTTCAACATTTTTCCTCACTAACTGCTCTATAAAATATACAGGTCCTCCTTCTCCAGCCAAAACAGCTATTATTATCATATCATAAAACACTGAAATCTACAGACAGTCCCTAAGACTCTTTATTCCAAGAAGACATAATTTTGTCTCCCTACGGTAGACATTGTTAGTGTCTTTACCAGGCTGATAAATCTTCCTCCCAGCTTCTGTGAGTATAGACTGCTATAAAGGTATGCACTTCCACCCCCACCCCCTTGGGCGAACTGCCCTCATCAACTAACAAGATTTTAGCACTCTGGCAAGGCAGTAGGTACTAATTTGCAACTAGATTGCTC
Organism: Rhinolophus sinicus; assembly: GCF_057876585.1. Taxonomy (NCBI): domain Eukaryota; kingdom Metazoa; phylum Chordata; class Mammalia; order Chiroptera; family Rhinolophidae; genus Rhinolophus; species Rhinolophus sinicus. Next base: position 27,841,208 of record NC_142506.1, read on the forward strand.
CTTAAAACTCGGTGGTCTACATTAAATTAAGTACAGATGCTACTCTGCCCTGGAAGATCGTGGCGGGAAGGATCAAAAAACTTAGTAAAATGTGTATGGTAGAATAGTCCTGCTATACAAGACAAAAACACAATGGCTGACTGTGTTCCTGAGAGCGTTCAGGGGACATTCCATTTACCAAGTTGGTACAAATACACTGGTGAGGGGCACATGAGCATAGCTGAGAAGCTAGTAGTGGCTGTCCTCTGAAGGCCCAGGTTAAGGATAGAAAATACTATTGGAAAACTGGGCTCCCTAGAATCAAGGGGGATGACAGGAAAGGGCAAGATTCAGACTTTGTGAGGATTGGATACAGGATCCAAGCAGACACTAACATACAGTGACCTCAAGTACTATCATGACCCCTCACTCTCAATAAGAGTAGGGGCATGTAGTGCTGGATAATAAATGGAATCCTGGCCCATGCCTATCTCACAATGGATCCACCCAGGGATTATTTCCCTGATTCCTAAGTGTGTAATAATAATGGACATACTTAGCAACTGGCAGACCCATAACATTGGGTTTTTAACCTAGAGAGTATCTTTCACCCCACCACCACCACCAAGATAGTAAATGGAAAACAATTTGCATTCTGAAAAAAATGTCAGTGATTAGTGCCACCCTCAAAGACTTAAATAGTACCACATTGGGTGTTCCCTATAATATCCTCATTTAATTCACCCGTCTGGCCTTTGCATATCCAAATAGACCATGGAAAATGATGGTATACTACTGCAGATATAACCAACTAGTGGCCCCAACTGCAACTGCTCTGCCAAAAATGGTCTCTCTACTAGAATTGAGGAACCCGGTCTTGAATACATGATGTTGTATTCACTCATTTGGTGAAAGTATTATTTCTCCATCAGAAGGGAGGATTAGAAACAATTTACATTCACATAGGCCAAACAACTACAGAGGGTGCCAAAAAAAAAAAAAATGTATACACATTTTAAGAAAGAAAAAAGTATATTAAAATTGTAATACTCAATATATACCGATAACAAAAAAGGAATACATTCATCTGTATACATTTTTTTGGCACCCCCCAGTATATATATTCACAGACTTTCCCCAAGAATATGTTAATTTCCCTGCTCTCTGACATAATAGTGTCAGAGGGAGTCTTGCTTTCTAAACAGAACGTCACTTTGGTCCACTATATTGATAACAGCATGTTAACTGGACTAAAAAACAACCTGCATGTAAGGCACATGCACCCCAGAAGGTAAAGGGAGAGAAAAAACCTCAAAAAAATGAACGCTTTAGGATTTAAGTGATATACAACATGACATAACATCTCCAACAAAAAGGAATGTTAGTTGCACCTTGTACCTCCAAACACTAAGAAAAAAGTCTAAAATTTGTTAGGACCCTTCAGGTTTTGAACATAACATATTCAGTACTTGAGAATACTGTTCTGACCCGTTCTGGCAAAGGAAAAAAAAAGTTTCTTGTTTTGTGTAGGGTCCCAAGCCAAAAGCAAAAGGAGAGACAGAGAGACCTGCAAGAATTCTAGGTTGCTATACAATTTCATATACACATGGAACTAGAGATATCTGTGGTACAAAAGGAAACCATGTTGACTCTCTGGAAAGCCCCTATAGGAGAACTGCAATAGAAACCCACCGGATTCAGGAATAAGGTCATGCTATCAAAGCAGACAGCCATTCAAAAAAACTGCTTCTGTCATGCTACTGGGTCCTGGCAGAGACAGACTATCTGATCTTGAGACATCAAGTGAACATGCATCCAGAAAAGTCCATCGTGAGACCACCGCATCATAAGACCAGACAGGCTCAGTAGCATTCTATAATAAAACAAAAGAAGTTCATCTGGGATTGGGGTTGAACAGGTCCAGAGGGCACAAGTAAACTGCCCAAACAGGTGCCCAGGCTATCAATTCACTTAACACTATTACGTCAATGCCTCCTCTGCAGTTCATATCCACTTACAATCAGCTGAAGAAGAAAGAAAAAGGCTGAGCTTAGATAATGAATGGGCCAGCTCAGTATGTGAGTGTAAGCTAAAAATGCAGCACTGTTGGTGCTCAGTTCCATTCAAGGTTGGCCCTGAAAAGCAGTGATGAGGGGAAATCCTCTCAACAGGTACAGCGTCAGGGAAATCATCTGGTTATCCACTTTGTATGAAGAAAGAAAACAAAAACAAAACCATATGGACTCATGAATAGTGGTGAATAGTATAGCTGATTGATCAAGGGCCAAAAAAAAAGGGCAAGATTGGGAGATCAGGGACAAGGAGTTCCAATAAAGAGACATGGGAACGGACCTATCAGAGAGGGATGAAGGTTTGTGGACCTTTGTATTGAATATTGTGTATACCAGAGAACATCTGCTGCAAAAGAAGCATTAAATAACCAAGTAGACCAATAGATTTGTCATGAGATGTCAGCCGGCCTGTGTCTTCCCCAACCCCACCCACCTGCATAAATGAAATAAAGCCACGGTGGCAGGTACGTAAGGTGTGCGCGTGCACACCTACATATTCTACTCTCTCTGTGACTGATAAAGCTACTGCTCCTGATGAATGTCTGACCTGTCAACCAGATTCTCCCCAGTATGACTCCATCCTTCAAAGAGACCAACTGAACATTTGATAATAAGTTGGCTACATTGAACACCTTCCACCCTGTAAGGGCTAGTAACTCATTCAAACAGGCATAGGTAGACATGCAGGTATTGGTTTGTCTTTCCTGCCCAAAGGGCCTCAGCACGTATCACTACATATGCACTCATAGAGCGCCTGCTTTATCTAATGGGATACCACATAACAGACCAGATCAAGCAAAGGACATGTCTACTTTGTAGTGGTAATGCAGTGAGGACATCAATCATGGGATCCACTGATTCTACCACAAACTGTGGCGTCTAGAACCTTTCAGCCCAATAGAGCAGAATGTCCTGTTAAACAGGAAGCTGAGACACCAGCTTGTAATGGACACCCTGCAAGAAAGGAACATTATCTTTTAGGATACAGTATACTCCTTAAATCACTGGCTATCATATGTTGCTGTGCTCCCAATAGGTAGAATACACAGGCCAGGAATAAGAAGTAAGAGTGGCTCACTAACCATTACGCCAGTTATCCACTTGGGAAATTTATATCATACTGATGCTTCAGGCTCTATGGGTCTAGAGATCTTGGCGCCCAAAGTAGGGAATGCTTCATCAGGGACACATAACTAAGCTATGGCTACTGCCTAGTCACTTTGTGCTTCTTGTGCCAGGAAAAAATAACCATACGGGCAGGGGGAATTGACCCTGATCATTGTGAGGGGGAAAGATGGCTACCACAAAATGGGGCAGGAGCATACGTCTGATGTTCAAGTTATCCACTGGAGTGTTTCTTGTTATTCGCAAGTCATGTTGCCACTGTAAACGGGAAACCATCATAAGGACATGATGACAAGGGGCTAAGACTGCAGGGATGAGGGTCAGAGTCTGTCTACCAGGCAAGTCATTAGTCTAACAGAAGTGGGGGCAAAAGGGGTTGACAAGCATCGATTACGGGTCAACTGCAGTGGTAAGGGGCAAAGTCCTCCTCATAAAAGTTTTATAAAAACTACGAACATGGAATTCTGGAGGACGTGCCTGAGTGGAGTTAACTTAATTGTCAGAAGCAATTGGCTCCAAATGATTCAAAGGATACACTAAAGTATACATTGTTGATGGTCTGCCCATATACCCTTTATCAGACCAGTGCACCCACCCTCCAGCTGCTGTGGGTGTTGGCTGGTAACTGTTCAAACAGCTACCCTTGTTTGCCAAAGATGTGCCCTCAGGGGATGACAGCCATCTCACCCAGGAGGTGACCCTCATCTCAAGGACAGCTCTTAACCAATGAGTGACTGAGATAGGAGTATATACATAGATAGGAGGAACAACTCTGAGGAATGATTCATGCTCAAGAGTCCCTCAACCCCACGGCTAGATGTAACCTGAGGCCACATCCTTGAATAGCTCTTCCCTGTCCTGCTTCACTCATTCCCTTATTGTTTGTTTGTTTGTTTGTTTGTTTGTTTGTTTGCTTTTCCTGAAGAGCACTAACTCAATAAGCACATATCCCTAAATTCTTGTCAGGCTCTGTTTCTAAGCAACTTGCATTAAGATACTCCTCTTTTTCTTTTTCTAATTCTCAATTTAAATTCTAATAAACTAGACTTTTCCAGTGTAAGGCAGCAAGAAGAAAGTAGACTTCAAAAATTAATATTAATTAAAGACCAAGATTCTGACTTCCAGTCCTCAGGCCCCAGATTCCTACAAACTTTAAAAGGAAGTGAGAGACTCGATCATCTTCAACATTTCAATTAGGGCAAATGAGACCAAAGGTCTAGTTTAAGGGTTCCTTTGAACATATTCGTAAGTTTTCCTCATAGTGTGTTGACATGTCACAGTATAAGTTCTCCAAGGAGAGAAGCCCTGACTATCTTTTCCACCAACTTCCTCATCAATGCCTATAAAACACTTGGCAAATTGTAGGTACTTCACACATATTAATTGAAAGAATAAAAAGTACTTGATAGCTGCCTTTGTTTAAAATAGATGCTTTTTCACTTATCACAGGAAGAAAATTACACATTCGGTGTCCTAGAAAAGAATTTAGCAAAATGTAATTATCTACATGAGGCTGATGTTTCCAGATTAAAATTAAAAGGTATAACTAAGTTTTTCTAAGGTTGTTCAAGTCTCAATGAAGGCAAAACAAACAAACAAACAAACAAACAAACAAAACACAGAGAAAACGGATCTAAATAAAAAAGATTGTGAAAGAAAAAAGCCAGGTAACATTTCAAACAGTGTATAAGACAACAAATTAGGAAAAACTGGAAAAGGAGCAAAGCATAAATGATAAACTAACAGAGAGAAAGCATGAAAAACATAAAAACTTTGAAGTGAAGTGCAGGTAACATTTATGTCACTTGATTTGATTAAATCCCTCTGTTACCCTTGCTATAATGGAACCATATTTGGGACTCAGGGCTGTCTCAATGTATTAGGTTGGTGCAAAAGTAATTGCAGTTTAAAAGATTAAAAATAATTGTAAAAACCTCAATTACTTTTGCACCAACCTAATAGTTGACAGTAGGAAACTATTATCAAACATCCTTGTAAAGGGAATTCCTCTCTGACTATGATCCTGCTTGCTCTTTCTCGCATTTTTGTTTTATTCTCCAGTCTGTATCTTCGGATGCACATTATCTACCTACTCCTCTCTCCCTTACCTAACCATTATGTTTCCTTCTGGCCAGCCTTATTCCACTAATATCAACATCCTGACATAAGAGTGCCTGCCATAGTGGAAATGTCTGAATCAGGAATAGGGCTCTAATCCAATCTAACTGGTGTCTTCATAAGAAGAAAGGTTAAATTGCCAACCTCCAGAAATGTGAGAAAAGAAATGTCTATGGTGTAAACCATCCAGTGTGCGGTACTTTGTTATAGCAGACCTACCAAACTAATACAAATGAGTAAATATTTTTTAAAGTATTTTTAATACTTATATAACAATCAATGAAATTTAAAATAGGACAATATGAAAGCAACCAATGCCAATTTTGGAAAGCAATTTCATGTGTTCATTGTGGAAATATAATTAGTCTAACTTTTTAGGAAAGCAACTTGACAGTAGGGTTTCCGGATGGAATTCCCGCCTGATCTCGGGAATTTTTTTGGCTTTTCCGTTCCCGAATCCCGAGAAAAGATGGTCGAGAAATCAGGAAAATCGGCTCCTTGAACCCAGGTGGTTGGTAATATCGGCTGTCACTTTGTGGAAACGATTCATCATGGAGAACAGAAAACCGTTTATATCTCAGGATTCAGGAACGCAAAAAAAATTCCTGAGAATGGGCGGGAATTCTTGCCCAGAAACCCTACTTGACAATAATATGAGTCTTAAAAAAAGATAGCTTTTGACCTAGTAATTGGATTTCAGGAACTCTTGCAGAGTGAAATCCTGAATAGAAATAACGGTGTAGTTAATAATAATAATTAGTATAATTAATTAATGTTTATTATTTGTCAGGCCATGTTCTCAATGCTTTACATATTTTAGCTCATTTAATTTTCATAAAACTCATTGTCACATTATTTATTTTTTTAGTTATATTTAAAATTATAAAACCCAAAGCATTTGCTGTTACTATTTTGGTATATTTTCTTCAATTCTTTTTTCTATGCATTTTTGTAATGCGGGGTCTCAGCTCTTGCTCCCGCACAACAACACAGGATATGATGAGGCCAAAAAGGAATATCCACAGAGCCATAGACAGGCGGGTCATACCACTATACTCTCCTGGCGGCTGGGTTGGAGACACAGAAAGCAGGAGCCACATGATCCACAATCCGCAGTCCGCTTCTTTGCCAACCAACCAACCCACCCCACTTGCTAGCTGCAACCTGCTCTTGCTAACCGCAATCTGCCATCTTCTTCTCTGCCAACCAAAGAACCTGCCGGCATAGCCACGGCAGTTATATTAGTGGCTAATGGCTCACTGGTTACAGCTGATGGCCACCCAGCCACAGCGGGATGGCCATCTGATTACAGCTGATGGCCATCTAATAACCAAGTCAGCACCTTTCCACATGAGGCCGAGAGCCTGGAAACTGCTCTCTGGGACGCTGTCCCCACAATTTTTTTCATACTTGTAAAACAAAAGCCAAAACCACATCTCTGTTATCTTTTCACTTGACATGCTGAAGTCAAAAAGCATTCTATTATCAAATCACTGAAAATATAATGAAAGTCAGTAGAAAACTAGGATTTTGCTTTATGTGCAAGATTTTATGAACCCACATGTGGAGACAGAGCCAGGAGTGCAGTTTCCAGGCTCTCGGCCTCACGTGGAAAGGTGCTGGCTCAGGTAGTAAATGGCCATCAACTGTGATTGTATGGCCATCAGCTGTGGCTAGTTGGCCATCAGCTGTAACCAGTGAGTCATTGGCCACTAATGTAACTGCCGTGGCTATGCTAGCAGCAAATGGGAGCTAGCAAGAAGATGGTGGCTGAGCTAGCAAGAACAGATTGCAGTTAGCATGGTGGACTGCAGCTAGCAAGTGAGGTAGGTTGGCAGAGAAGTGGAAGGCAGGTTGCGGATAGTGTGATTCCAGCTTCCTGTGTCTCCAATCCAGCCGCCAGCGAGAATATAGTGGTATGACTCCCCTATCTATGGCTCCGTGGGTGTTCCTTTTTGGCCTCACCATGTCCTGCGTTCTTATGTGGGGAGTGGGAGCTGAAACCCCGCATGACACCGTGCATGATACCACATAAAATGAAATGCAGCTCTATTTCTTTGAATACCCTAATCTCATACATTTTGGGGCTTTGTTTTTATTTATTTTTCACTTCAATTATAGCTACACCAGAAGTAATGTTAGTATCATATAAGACATAAAGCTCTTTCTTAATGCCAATCCTCAAATGTCTACAGATGTATAATCAAGTGTCATCACAGATGGGATTCAAACAAATTTGGTGAAAAGTTTTGTGAGAACTTTAAACAGATGCTAGGAGAATTCTGAAGTATCTGAACCATATGTAAGATTTGATGGGGAAGATGTCTGGCTGATTGGGTTAACGAGTCTCACCTGCATTTCTGTGGCTGGAGGCAATGAGATAAAGCCCCACCAGGATGTGAGGACTGAAAATGTACTCTGATTCATTTGCTCACATCTTGATGCCGATAACAGCGATTTACACCAAGAGAGAAAATTGTCAAGTCTAGTTTTCTCATTGTTTAACAATAAACATACAAATGAAAGAGATAATTCATAAAGTAACATCGTGCATGAGAGAGAAAAATTAAAGAAATGTATTCTTCTGAGCTAGTAAGGAAAAAGGCAACAATTTCAGATGTGGAAACAAGTTTTAGAGATTTAGCATTTATTGTTTCTGGAGATAAAAATCAAGAAGAGATAAAGATGTGTACAGGGGAGGGAGCAATTGTGATAACCAATTAATTGAAAATAAATAAAATAATTCCTAAGCAACAGAATTAGGGACCTAGATGGGCCCAGATACCCTAATTTAATATCACTAGTTTTTTCTCAGCCATCTGGAAACTTTATCCATAAAAATATTAGAACCTGTGTTCTTTAAGTCCTGTACACCTGCTACGCCTGCCCGTTTCAAAGGTCTTCCTTCACTGATTTAAAGAGGTTTTATACCAAGGGAAAAAAGGAGAGAGAGAATGAAAGAAAGAAAGGAGAGAGGAAGATGAAAAAAGGAGAAGGAAGAAGAAGATGGGGAGGAGGAAGGGAGTGAAGGAAGAAAAACTTGTGGTCTGAGTGTACTCACTTAACATCCATTTATTTTGTAATTGATTTTGTCAAATTAACCAGTGCACCTTCTAGTAGCAGCTATGATTCAAATTGTCCAACTTTTCAAATGAATGTTTTGCTCTTGAATCATTTCATTCCCACTTATGAATTCACTGAATTGTCGTTGCCTATAAAACATGTTGGAAAACACTTTGGCATTATCTCTTTAAACTGAACATATGAATAAAATACATTAAAAAAAAAAAACTCCTACATACGTACAATAGGAGTCATATACAAGAACATTCATGATAGCAAAAAATTAGAAACAATCCAAATGCCCATTGGTGGGAGAGAGGATTCAAAACAGTGATATAATCATATTATGGAAAATCATATAGCAGTCAAAATATATGGACTAAAATTAAGTGGAAAAACACACAGTAGTACCTTTCCATAAAGAATCAAACAACTAATGCTTTTTAGGAATATATATCCTATATGAAAAAGGAAAGCAAAGGAATGATGACAGTGGGGTTCAATGTAATAATTGCCGCAAACTGGAGAAGTCAGGGATCTGGGATGAGCTAAAGAAACGGTTAGATGTAAATTATTGCTAAGGTTCCAGCTCTTGTTTGGGATGGTAGGTACATGGGTGCTTATTAAATTATTATTAAATAATTCACAGTTTCCTGAGTAGCTAGTATAAGGTTTTTCCCTTCTTGCCATAAAGAACTATAAAACCGGTTAGAAGAGATGAAACAATCACTTTAAGGCATTGGACATGGCACAAGGTTAAGGATCTTAAAATAGGAGATGCATATAAGGTAAGCTTCACACTAGCTTTCTTTCTGGAAACAATTTCGCAACCATAGCATGAGGAACTGGAGCCCAGGCAGAGAGCAGAGCACTTACTGAGCATAAGAAACAGTCAGCAACTAAAAACAGAGATTAGAATTCAGGCTTACTAATGCAGTAGGACTTGCAATGCTAGACTAGAGAGAAGAGAGCTAAGAGAATAAATTCCAGAAAGAGACATAGAGTTTTTACTCAGGTTCCTGTCCAAATCTTAAGCTGTACAAATATGCAAGCTTTCTGGAGCCTGGTAGACTGTACCTGCTGAGGCCTGAGAGATAAAGAGAAATTTCAGAACTCATATAATATTATGAAATTCTCTGATTAATCAGGCTTGGAGACATATTTGTGAAATTCCCAAGGCATTCAGTTGAGATCCAAGAAAAGTCACGCATTAAAAGTAAGACACCATACCCTAGGAGTAAGGGCTGTTCCTTATGACAAAAGGAAAAAGAGTACTATCCAAACAAAGCCTAAAACCAAACTTTGATGAGATCAAGGCGAGTCTCCTTGATATAACTAAAGGACATGACTTTTTAAAAAACATTCTTTAGATGAAAACATAATGTAGAATCTCTACAATGCATCATTTACAAAGTTCAGTATACAATGAAGTATTAAAAGACATGCAAAGAGGCAAGAAAGTGAACCTATAATCAAAAGAACAAAAAGTCAACAGAAAGAGTTGTATAGATGACCAGAATGTTGCAATTAGCAGACAAAAACATCAAAATAACTACAACGAATATGTCAAAGAATAGTGGAGATGTGGATATAGTAGGGAAACAGAGAGGGAATTTCAACAGTTAATGGAAGCTTGAAAAAAAACTCCTGTCGATTTTAGAACTGAAACATGATACAAAAGAAGTACAGAATACACTACACATGCTTAACAGTAGAATGGAATAAAAACCCCAAAGAATGAATTCAAAACAGATTATTAGACAAACTGATCATAGGAAGAGAAAAAAATGAAGAAAAACCAGAGCATGTGAGATTGGTGGGGTAATATCAAATAGTCAAACATATATGTACTGGAGTCATAGAGGGAAACGGGAAACAGATGGAGCAGAGGAAATATGTAAAGAGATAATGACCAACAGTTTTTAATATTGATGACTGATACCAAGTCATAAATCCAAGCAGCTCACTGAACCACAATGAAAATAAACATAAACACACCTAAATACTTCAAATTCAAACTGCTGAAAACAAAAGAAATGTGTTAAAAGCAATCAGAGAAAAAGAACACAATACTTATACAAGAAAAATAATAAAAATTATAGCTGACTTCTTTCCATAAACAATGGAGGCAAGAAGACAACTGAATGACCTTTCTTAAGTGCTGAAAGAAAAACAGAAAGTTCATCTAAATTTATATGTAATCTGTAATCAAAAGCCCTTCCAAAAAGTTAAGGCAAAAATAAATATGCTTTTAACCTACAAAGGCTGAAGAGTTCAAATCAATTGGTGACTACTTGCCCAAAAGAGATTTCATCTTTAGCCTACTCATTCTCATCACAAACATCATCAAATTTCCTTTAAGAATTCCTTGTGCAAATTATCTTTGAAATAGGTGCCCATCCAACTAAAAGGTGAAAAATAAATATGACTTTTGTCTCTTCACTGTATCTGATTAGACATTTTTCTCTTATAGTTAGAGCAGTCACATCAATTTTGTGTTTTCTGTGAAGAAAGCCTGTGTACATATTGCTCATATGTTACTGTTAACAATATTCATTAGAATATGGATGAAGTAAGAAAACATATTTAAAAGTTATGTATTCTCTATATATTCTGATGATACAATAATTTAATTAGGACATGAAGTTCCAAACAGCCACTGGACAACTGCTTATCTGATGGTATTTGGAAAAGCACAATAAATTACACAGAATGATGTTAAGGTTACAAAAGAAGCTACAGATATAATTTCTGCCTGAACAGAGTTTAACAAATACAATTTAAAATATTAAAACACAGATTCCTCTTTTGATAATGGCCAAGCAGCTCCCATCAAACTAACCCTCCCAAAGATAGTAAGTTCTAGACAAAATATGAACAAACAACGATTTGAAGGCCTTAGAAAGTAACAAAAAGAAGAAAGACAATGTGGTGCAATTGACATTTGGAAGAAGGGAATGACACTGGGTGAGATTCCCACTTTGTGACTTTTAGTCGAATCCAATCAATTCTTGGAGGCTAAATCGTTAGAGTCTTACTAGCTTGAAAAACCAGAGGAAATATTCTGAGCAAATACAGAAGATGGAAAGTGAGGGAATGACAAAAAAAAAAAAAAAAAAAATACAGAAAGGAAAAGTTAAGTTTTGTGTATAATAAACAATGCCCAAATCTCATGTATGCCAAGGAAGACTTCAAGCAGCTCAGCTAAAATTAAAATAATTTCACTAAAATTCCCCTGCTGTACCTCAGGGGAAATAGACTCTGTAGCTCAAGCTCAACCAAGTTAACCTCATGCTTTAAAAATAATCATCACTCTTCAGAGTGTCTATCAGGTATTATTAACAATGTTCAAAATATAATTACAAGTTACTTGCTACATCAAGAAATAAGAAAACATGATTCAAACTCAAGGAAAAAAACAATCATTGGAGACTGACTGAGAGATAACTTGGATATTAAAATTAGCAGAAAAGTATTTTGAAGCTATAATAATAACTATTTTAAAGGAAGTAAAGATAATATGCTCATATTGAGTGAAAGATAGGGAATCCCAATGGAGAAATCATGACTATAAAAAATAGCCAAATGAAAATTTTAGAACAAAAATTAAAATATCTGAAATAAAAAATTCACTAGCTAATATTTCCATCTGATAGCAGATTACGAAAGAATCATGAACTTGAAAATTACAAAATCAGAATAACCAAAAAACTGAAAAAGACACAAGAATTTGGGGGTAATTTATAAAAGGCCTAAAATACAAATAATTGGGGAATCAAGGAAAAAAGAGAAAAAGGAGATAGGACAAAATGTTAGAACAATGGACAAAAAATATATCAATTTAGGTAAAAGATAAATTTATAAACTTAAGAAACACAGCAAACCTAAAGAAGATAAACACAATAAAAACCACATATAGGCATACCTCAGTAAAACTGCAACAAACAAAAGATAAAGAGAAACTTTTGAAGGCAATCTGAGAAAAGCAATACATTAAATACAAAAAACAATGATTTAAAGTGCCACTGACTTGTCATCAGAAACTTCTTACTTCTCATCAGAAACTATGACACCTTCCTTATACTGCAAAAATTAAAAAACAACAAAAAAGACTGTCAACACAGAATTCTATATCCAACAAAAATATTCAAAAAGAATGAAGACAAAGACTTTTTTTAATAAAAGTAAACGAACAAGTGAATATCTGTACTTCAAGAAATGCTAAAAGAAGTTCTTCAGGCTGAAGAAAATTTGTCAAATAAAAAGTTGACTCTTCAGGAAGAAAAACAATTAAAATTGTAAGAAAGAAAATAATTAGCATGAGAACATTAATCAGTGAAATAATAGACAAACAATAGAGAAAATCTACAATGCTAAAAGAAAAAATATGATAAATTCCTAGGTAAACTGACTAAGTAAACAAAAGAAAGATCACAAATTACAAAATACCAACATCAGAAATAAAAGAAAGATCGTCACTACTGATAAAAATGAACCGGGACTTTAAGGTAACTGATCAGGCTGGGAGGTCTATGGGAGGAGCTGAGCTCATGGAAGTTCATGAGCCCACCTAGTTAAACTCTATAGTCCTAACATCCTTTTCATAAAACTATGGTCTCACTTCATGTCTCCTGCTTTAAATACCCTCCGTCATAGCACACAAGCCAGACTGTGTGCTGGGTTGCAGCCTTTTTTCTTTTTTCCCCCCATTTCCTGAATAAATCCTTTTGGTGACGGACTACCTAGTTGATATTATTGTTCAGTTGACACTATAGATTTTATAGACATTAAAAGGATAATAAAGGAAAATTATGAAATTCATAATAAATTAACCAATTTAAATAAAATGCCAATTTCTTGAAAACACAACTTACCATAAGTAACAAAAGTTAAAAAAAAATCTAAATAGCCCTATTTATCTAAAAGAAATTAAGTTCCTTATCAGAATTATCACACAAAGATAATTTCACGTCCATGTGGTTTCACTGGTGAATTCTACCACATATTTAAAAATAAAATAAAATAACACCAATCTTCCAACAACTGTTAACAAAATAAAGGACAGGTTAAAAAAAAAAAAAAATCCCAAGCTCCTTTCATGAAGTCAGAAAAACCCTAATGCTACACCTCTCAATGACATTTCAATAAAAGAAAACAATAGCTTTCATGAACATATCAAAATCGTAGAAAATCTAAACCAACAGTATATAAAATGAAAAATATCCCATGACCAAAGGAGATTTAACCCAGATGCAAAATTGGTTTAATATTTAAAATTCAACTAATTAACAATATTAACAGAATAAGGAGAAAGGATCATGATATTCCAATAATGCAGAAAAGCATTTCACAAAATGCAAACTCATTCATCATTTTTAAAAAAACTATCAATACACTGCCTTTTCACAAAGATGGCACCAAAAGTGAAGAAGGAAGTCCCTGCCTCTCACAAAGCCAAAGCCAAAGCCAGAGCAAAGTCTTTGAAGGCAAATAAAGCACTGCTGAAAGGCATCCATAGCCACAAAACAAAAGATCCGCACGTCACCCACCTTCTGAAGGCCCAAGACACTGCGGCTCCGAAGGCAGCCCAAATATCCTCAAAAGAGCATCCCCAGGAAAAACAAGCTTGACCATTACGCCATCATCAAATTCCCCCTAACTACCAAGTCAGCCATGAAGAAGATAAGAGACAACAACACACTTGTGTTCATTGTGGATGTCAAGGCCAACAAGCACCAGATCAAACAGGCTGTGAAGAAGCTCCGTGACACTGATGTGGCCAAGGTCAACATCCTGATCAGGCCTGATGGAGAGAAGAAGGGCTGACTATGGTGCTTTGGATGTTGTCAACAAAATTGGGATCATCTAAACTTAGTCCAGCTGGCTAATTCTAAATATGAAATTTTGTCATTGTAAAAAAATATATATAGAGACTGTAAATATACTAATGAACTTTCACAACTTCTGTTTAACATTGTACTATTACTCCTAAACATTATAATAAAAAGAAAAAATAAATAAAAAGCATCAATATTGGGAAAAAAGTAAAACTGTCTCTATTTGCAAATATCATGATTATTTATTCAGGACATAACAAATCTACAAGACAACTACTACAACTAATAAGTAAATTTGGCAATGTCAAAATATATAAGAATATCAAAAATAAATTATGTACTTGCATACTAGCAGAAAACTAGAAACTGAAATTTAAAACCTAATTCATTGTAAAGGAACAAAAAAAGGAAGAAAAGAAAAATAATTCAATATATAATAAGATAAAAAATTTTAAATATTTATGAAAAAAATTAACAAGAGGACTTCTACCCTTAAAACTACAAAATAGCTTCCAGTCAAGATGGCTGAATAGGTAAATGCTGTGCTTCCCTTGTCTCATGACCACATCAAAATTACAACTAAGCTACAGAAAAATCATCAGTGAGAATCACCTGAAGTCCATCTGAACAGAAGTCCTATAACTAAGGATATACAGAAGAACGCACGTAGGGACTGGTAAAAGGGGTGGAGATGCAGAATGGGATGGGCCCACACCCACACGCAGTGGTTAAAAATCAGGAGGGATATCTTGGCTGCAGAGGGATATCTTGAGGAGCAAGGGGTCCCAGCCCCACTCCAGGCTCCCCAGCTTAGTGCTCTAATGCCAGGAAGAGAGGTTTCCATAACTTCTGGCTGTGAAAGCCAGTGGAGATTGTGGCTGAGTGAGACTGAGGGCTGCTGAAGGCCCAGGCATTCCTCTTAAAGGGTCCATGCACAAACTTACTCTCTGGCTGATTCATTTGCTCTGAGCTCTAGCACTGGGGCAGCAGCTCAAAAGGCATGAAGGACAGACAGGGAGGAACTGAACTGTCTGACTTCAAAGTGAGGGCTGGAGGGGCAGCTTTCCTTCCAAACAGAAGAGCTGGCAGGCACCATTGCTTCTTTTTTGAGCCCTCCCAATTCCCAAAGTCCATATGAAGGCTGTCACCATATTTGAAACTCTATCAACATGGTTAACACCGTTGGCTCCACCCTGGTGATTTCCCGAAGCCCTGCCCCACCCTACTTACAGGCCTATCGAAGCCCCTTAGTGGCTTTTCATATAAAAGGCCTGCCTTAGCTCATGCTAAAGACTTTCCTGAAAATCTCTAAAAGGTTCACAAACCCCAAACAAGCAGCATTTGGCCTCCACATGCCCCATACCACTTGCTGAGCAGCCCCAAACCTGGCACTAGTGGCAGCCAACCTCAGTTCACATTTGGCCTCTCCCAGGCACCTCCAAGCCCAGTGCAAGTGGCAACCATCTGCAGATCACTTTGTAGCTCATACCAAGTGGCCCAGGACAGGATACAGGCAGTGGCTGAACTTGGCCTGTAACAGAGCCCCTCCCAAGAAGCCCCAGAACTGACACACTTGGTGGCCAGCTTCAGAATACACCAGAGCACCACCCAGCTTTCTGTGCAGATGATACACCCAAAGGGCAGACTGAGAAGGCACCAGAGCCCTGCTAAAATGCATACTGCTCCGAAGGGTCAGCCCCTACACAACAGCTCCACCGCTGTAGTCATGGCTAGTCCTCACAACCAATCAGCCTGAGGGTCAATCTCTTCCACTGACATGGAAATAGCAACCAAGTCTCAACTACAACAGGAGGGCACACACAACGCACACAAGACACACACCTGAAACACCCGGCTCAGATGACCAGGGAGACTATACCACTTGGTCCCACAGGACACTTACTACATAAGGCAACTCTACTAAACCAGGAGACATAATAGCCGTATGTAATATATAGAAACAAACACAGGGAGGCAACCAAAATGGGGAGACAAAAAAACATGTCCCAAATGAAAGAACAGAACAAAGCTCTAGAAAAAGAACTAAACAAAATGGAGGCAAGCAATCTACCAGATGCAGAGTTCAAAATATTGGTTATAAGGATACTAAGTGATCTCGGTGAGAACTTCAACAAAGAGATAGGAAACATAAAAATGGAGATAGAAAACATGAAAAACAAAAGTCAGAAATGAAGACTACAATAACTGAAATAAAGAATACATTAGATCTCCTTCCATCAGAACACACAATGGGATTTATAGATGATGTAATACAGAATTGTACACCTGAAATCTATGTAATTTTACTAACAATTGTCACCCCACTAAATTTAATAAAATAAAATTAAAAAAAAAAAAGAATACATTAGAGGGAATCAACAATAGATGAAGCAGAGGATCAAAACAGTTATTTGAATGATAAGGTAGTAGAAAATACCCAATCAGAATGGCAAAATGAAATAAGAATCCAAAAAAATGAAGATAGTTTAGGGGGCCTCTAGGACCTCAAGAGTACCAATGTTCGCATCACAGGGGTATCAGGAGGAGATGAGAGAGAGCAAAGAATTGAAAACTTGTTAGATGAAGTAATGACAGAAAACTTCCCTAACCTGGCAAAGGAAGCAGACATATATGCCCAGGAAGCACAGAGTCCCAAACAAGATGAACCCAAAGAGCCCCACATCAAGACACATCATAATTAAAATTCCAAACATTAAAGACTCAATGAGAATCTTTCACTTCATATCAAAAGACACACACAGACTGAAAGTAAAGTGGTATCCCCGCCCATGCTTATCAGTATCATAATAACCATCTAATGTACAGACCATCTATGATCTTAAGGAAACTTATGCTAATACACCATGTATCAAAGCAGCATAAGAAATACTCATTTAAAAAATATGTTGGTAAATATTTTATGCAAAAAGGATTTAGAATTAATTAAAATTGGGAAAGAAGATTCTCAATGAAAATTAGAATATTGAAGTTCTGAGTATTCCTACCATTAAAAATCATACCTATGAAACTACAATTAAAACAAAGTTTTCCAAACACATGTGAGCATTTTCTCCCATAGGTACCTATTAACAGCACATGAAATAATATTCCTCACAACAATGGCTTATACTATGTCATGAATCATACTTTAGATTGCCAGTAAACTCTCAATAAATCCTCTAAAAAATAGGGTATTTTTTAAAGATAGCAATTATAAATGCTTATAAAAATATGTATAAATGTAGGCAAGAACAAATTGAATTTTAAATCACATGTAACCCCATCTTATAGAAGTAACCATATTTAAGACTTCATGTCATTTTTGTGTGCATTATGTTTATTTTTTAAAATAATCATACTACATGTTCTTTTCTATAGCCCCCTTTGTTTATTATACATATTACAATCAAATTTCTAGTCTGTTAACTATTCTAAAACACAATGTTTAATGGCTTCATGATATTCTATTTACAAATGTACCATAATTTTTTAACAAATCTCATTAATAGGCATTTAAGTTGGTTTTAGTCTTTCACTATCGTAAATTCTGTCTTGGATACCCATATGGCTTTATTTTGGGTACATCTATAATTCCTTTTTAAGGATAAGTTTCTACTCAAACAGAGTGGATCATAGAGTATGCAAAATTCTACTGCTTCTGATTTGTAAAATGATCTCCAACCTCAGCTATATTCTCCAAGCAGCAGAACTGTGTTATGTTTGTATTTTACTATCACCTCCCTTTCCAATTTTTTGGGGGTAAAAAAAAGGAGACAAAGGCATAGTTTTAAAAGCAGCAAGAGATAAGCAGTTAGTTACTCCCAAGGGAGCTCCTATTCGACTGTCAGCTGATTTCTCAACAGAAACTTTGCAGGCCA
The DNA here is from genome assembly GCF_057876585.1 of Rhinolophus sinicus. Lineage (NCBI taxonomy): Eukaryota > Metazoa > Chordata > Mammalia > Chiroptera > Rhinolophidae > Rhinolophus > Rhinolophus sinicus. Next base: position 27,859,280 of record NC_142506.1, read on the forward strand.
GAAAGGATTGGCAGGAAATAGTCAAAGTGATGAAAAGCAAGGACCTAAATAGTCAAAGTGATGAAAAGCAAGGACCTAAAACCCAGCAAAGATATCACTTAGAATCGAAAGACAGATAAAGAGCTTCCCAGACAAGAAAAACCTAAAGGAGTTCATCATCACCAAACCAGTATTACAAGAAATGTTAAAGGGACTTCTAGAAGGAGAAGGAGAAGGAGAAGGGGAAGGGGAAGGGGAAGGGGAAGGGGAAGGGGAAGGGGAAGGGGAAGGGGAAGGGGAAGGGAAAGGAGGAAAAGGAGGAGGAGGAGGAGGAGGAGGAGGAGGATGAGGAGGAGGAGGAAGAGGAGGAGGAAGAGGAGGAGAAGAAGAAGAAGAAAAGACCAAAGATATGAAAAATAAAATGGCAATAACTACATATCTATCAACAATTACTTTAAATGTAAATGGATTAAATGCTCCAATCAAAAGACATAGGGTGGCTGAATGGATAAGAAACCAAGGCCTGTACATATCCTGCCCACCAGACACTCACTTCAGGTCAAAAGATACACAGACTGAAAGGAAAGGGATGGAAAAACTTATTTTATGAAAATGGAAACAAGCAAAAAAAAAAAAACAGGGTAGCAATACTTACACCAGACAAAATAGACTTTTAAACAAAGGCTATAAGAAGAGACAAAGAAGGACCCAGCAATCCCACTTCTGGGTATTTATCCAAAGAAACTCAAAACACAACTTTGAAGGGACATGGGCATCCATATGTTCATTGCAGCATTATTTATACTAGCCAAGATATGGAGGCAACCTGTGTGTCCACCAATGGAGGAATGGATAAAAAAGAGGTGGTACATATAGACAATGAAATATTACTCCGCCATAAAAAAGAATGAAATTTTGCCATCTGCAACAACATGGATGGACCTAGAGGGTACTATGCTGAGTGGAATACGTCAGACAGAGAAAGGCAATTGTCATATGTGGATACTAGAGAACAGGATAAATGAACAAACAAAACAGAAACAAGTTCATAGATACAGAGAGCATTTTGATGATTGCAAGATTGGGAGATGGGATTGGGAGGATGGGTGAAGTGGGGGAGAGGATTAAGAGGTACAAATTTGTAGTTACAGAATAGTCATAGGGATGTAGCATATAGCATGGGGAATATAATTGGTAGTATTGTAATCACTATGTATGGTGTCAGATGGGTACTGGATGTATTGAGGTGATCACTTCATAAGTTATATAAATGCCTAATCAGTGTGTTGGACACCTGAAACTAATATAATATTGTATGTCAGCTATAATTAATAAAAAATATTTGAAAAAATAAAAGTTAAATGAAAAACAATTGCAAAACATTCTTAAGTAAATTAAAGAAGACCTACATAAATGAAAAGATATACTATATAGGAAAACTCAATGTTCTTAAGAAGTTAATTCTACCCAAATCAATCTACAGAAATACAAAGTAACCCAAGACTTAATTCTAGTAACCCCTTAAATCAAAATTATAAATTGATTATAGAATATATATGAAAATGCAAAGGATCTAGAATATTCAGCCTATCTTGAAAAAGAATAAAGGTGGAGATCTTATACTACCTGACTTCAACATTACTATAAATGTTAAGATAGTAGGGTATTGCATAAAGATAGATAGATACCTCAGTGGAACTGAACAGATAGCCCAGAATTTGAACCACACTTATACCATTGTTTATTTCATTACAAAGGTGAAAAACAATCCAACAAGGAGTAGAAAGTCTTTAACTATATTCAGCAAATGGTGATGGAACACTGGATATCCATCTGGAAAAATATGAATCTTGACCCATAACTCACACCATACACAAAAAAATTAATAAGTGCTGGATTATATACCCAAAATGAAAAGTTAAAAACTCAAAGCTTCTGGAAGATAAAAAGAAGAATAGTTTCATGAATAGGGATTGGCAAACGTTTTTTACACAGCACATGGAAAACAAAAACCCTAAGTGAAAAATATTGATAAATTTAATTTCATCAAAATTAAAACTCCTGCTTATCTAAATGCATTGTCAAGAAAATAAATAGGCAATCGGATGGGTACTAGACTTATCAGGGTGATCGTTTCATAAGTTATATAAATGTCTAATCACTATGCTGTTCACCTGAAACTAATATAATACTGTATGTCAACTGAAGTTGAAAAATAAACACATAAATAAATAAACATACAAACAGGCAAGCCACTGACAGGGAGAAAATATTCACAAAGCATACATCTGACAAATGACTGATATCAAAGATGAACTTCTACAGCTCATTAATAAAAACAGAGACAACTTAATTTTTAAAAATTATTTTTGAACAGGCACTTCACAAAGGAAGATATACAAATGGCCAATGAGCATATTGAAAAGGTGCTTGACATTGTTACTCATTAGGCAAATACAAAATAATATCATAAGGAGATGCCATTATAAACTCACCAGAATAACAAAAATTTGACATATTATCAACATGTTGGAAAGTGTGTGGAACCACCAAAACTCTCAAACATATTTGGTGGGAGTTTAAAATGTACAACCTTTTCTTAAAATGATCTGGTATTATAAAACTAAACATATGCCTACGCTGTGACCCATTTCCTCTTCTAGTTATTCATCCAAAAGAAATAAAAATACATGTCCACAAAAAGACTTATGTGAGAGTATGGTATATTCATAATACGGAATAACTCTCAGGGATAAACAAAAAGGAAAAAACTACACTCATACGTGCAACAACATGGATTAATATTTTTCAATGAAAAGTCTTTTATAAAAGAGTCTAATCTATATGATTTCAATTATATGAAGTTCTAGAACAGACAAAGCTAACATGTAAAAGAAAAACAAGAACAATATTTGATTCTGAAGGCTAAGGGGAGCTGGTATCGACTGGAAAGAAGCATGAGGGATAAGTGTGGGAACTCAGAGGTTAATGAATATAGTTAGTCCCTAACTCAAGTAGTTCATGGTATGGTGACTCTACCAATATCACACAGCCAGTAATTAGACAACCCACGATATGATCACAAGTCATATGTTTAATACTCTATAATGTAAAGCTACCACAGTATCTATATTAAAGTCAGGCACAAATCAATACTTGATTAAACGCAGCAGCTTTCCTTGTCATTTTCCATTACCTCTATCTCTGACATATCAAGGGTCACACAATGACATGGGAAACTTAAAAGAGTTTAAGTGAAAAGTCCTGAGTTTGATATAAGTAAGCAGCGAAAAATTGTGTTTCTTAGGGCCTAATGTTGGTCCCACGTCCCACTTTCTAAACCAGAGCTGCTCCACTCTTACCTGCTTTGCATATTGAGCTAAATTTTGAAAAAAAAGTGTTCTCTGCTAAAATCAAACAAACAAAAAGTGTGTCTTGGAAAATCCTAAGCAAAATAAAGAGCCCTTATGTTTTAAGATACTACAATTTTTAAGTGTAATTTGGGGAATTTTGCCCAAAAAGAAATGTTCATGCACATTTCTGAGGTAATTACTTTCTTATATTCAGAAGCCAAACTCAAATTGTGGATCAGTCCTAAGAATTCTTTTGTTGGGTATATGAATCTTTGTGAGTAATTCATAAATAGATATGAAGACAGTCATAGCACATATGAAATGAATTCATTTTACTACTTAGTGAATAGTGCCAGAATTAAACAGAAAGAAATTTACTAGTAATTATCTTCTTTTAGTTTTCTAAGATCCTTTATGATCATATAAGTTTATAATAAAAAAGTAGTTATCATTCACCTGTCTGTCATCAACAAAAGCAGTAGTTTTATACAAAGTTCTTTCAATAAAGAAAATACTTAACGACTGTACATAAGTATCTGATTGAGTATCTATATTAATGATTGTGGTATATAGCTAAGGTCCACAGTAAGTATTCTGGTAAAAAATATTAATGATACACATCTATGAATCAAAAGTCATTCTGATTAGAAATAGAAAGAGACAGTTGTTAAGGTAGCCTTGTATGTTTACAATATATTATTTTTATGATTATATATATTTAACAAGGCTTTTATATGTACATAAATACACTCATGTTTGCATGCACGTGTGTATGTATCAGACTACTGAGTGGCTTTATACATCAGAATACAGACTTTTCATGAAATATGTTCCTATCCTGATACTGTATAATGATTGCTGTGCTCCTACCAACTTCGAACAATGCACACTGTGAGGACCGCACTCTCAGAGCTATGACATGTAAGCATGCTGCTCTTTCTATGTCAAAGTGCCATTAATGTGCCATGATCATAACAGGTGTCAGTGCCAAAAATCCTGAACACAGTTAATGGCTTCATTATAAACCAAAGCAATAGTAAATGCTATGTAAATAACAATGACTAAATACCTCTGACCAAAAACACTACCAGACTAAATAATTAAACAATTATTTTGCAAATTCAAATTTAAATATTTAAAATAATATTAATTTTCTAGAACTGTGGGAATGCTTCGGTAGAAAAGAATCCGTTTACACTAGGTGATTTCAAGCTTTATATTTCATTTTTATAATCAGAGTGGTCCTGTAATTTACTCTCAAATAAACACTTTCGAGAAAGAAAAGTAGTACTAATAATAGTGGAGGCAAACCAGACCATATGGCTAACTTATTGTAAATAAAAACACCAACAAATCCAAATATTCTTTGGTCTACTAAGTTTTTTAAATCTTACTTTTAATATGAAAGTCTGTATATCTCTTTATATGTATATGGAAAGGACAGAAAGACTGTCTTTAATATTTATTCTGAATAAATCCAGTCCTATTATGCCCCTGTGTGGCCAGACAGCAAATTCACTGTGACGAAGAAATAATTACATCTGGAGGAAAATACATATTTCTTCACCGTACAGGAAAGATTACTAAAAACCAGTAAACAGAAAAACTTAGAGGCTATTAAGTACATTTTCCAGAAATTGTATCACAAAAGATAGTCATCATTTTGAATATTGTTCAAAGCAATTGATTACTTAATGCAGTGAACTCTATTAAACATATATCTTCTAGCATTCCAATATTTATGCTTACTTCCAAAGATAAGATTACAAAACTTAGATTTCATAATGAATTTAGTACTTGAGGACTTTTCTACTGACAACAAATCAATTATCTTTGTATCCTGATTAATTTAATTTGGGGAAAATGAGTTTACAATAAAAAAAAATAAAATAAAATAAAAAGAAAGAAAGAAAAGAAAAAGGCCTTGATAAGAATTTAAGTTAATGTGGCATTTCATCAAAACCTATCAAGTGGATTTATATAGGATGCAGATACTGATTTTTTTCTTGCTGAACCTTCAGTCATTTCATTTTAGTTCCAAAAGAACAGAGAATATTCTGCCATCTCCTTTATGTACTAAAGTGGTACTCAAGAACCACAATGATAAAAGTTGAGAACTTTCAGTTTGAAACATAAGGGTCATGCTATATGTTTTCCAACAAAAAGTTAGTCTAAACTATTCTAATGATTTGCACTCACAAATAAATTTCAATTACTCATTAGATAATAAAATACTGTAACAAGCTATTAAGTTGGTGCAAAAGTAATTGCGGTTTTTGCAATTATTCTTAACCTGTTAAACCGAAATTATTTTTGCACCAACCTAATATATTACTCTCCAGTTTAGTGATTTATGATACATGAAGTTGATATATTTAAAATCTTTGCTCCTTTGACAAGCTGAGCCTGGAAATGTTTTTGGAGTAATTATGGGAGATAGTCATCTTTTAACCTTTTATTGCTAATATGTCTAGAAGTAAATTGCCCTATCATCTGACAACCTGATGAAAGTTGAGTTGCAGATTTAGGGATAACATTAGTTACCCAGGGAAAGTCTCAAGAAAACTGCTTGAAAGGGTCCCCTTTTAATAATATATTGTCTATAATTTATGCATAGTACTGTTCTAGTAATTTATCCTAGAAAGCAATTCAGAATAAAATATAATCTAACTGTCCACATCTATGATATTTTCTATCAGTTTAAAGATTGTAATTAAGGTCACAGTACAAATACTGAATATTCCATTTCAACTAGTCCAAACAATTAAATGATTTCTAGTCATGTAATAACAACCAAAACTGTTCTTTCCAGAGGAGATAGTTATATAATTGACGCTTCAAATCTCAAGAGCACAATGTCCAGTCCATGAAGTTGAAAGGCCCATTATTAAGAAACATTTTTAAAGTTGTAAAACAACATCTTCTATCATACTCAGGTCATTTTTTTTCCCATGATTTTTTTCTTCAGGGATGATTTTTTTAGTCTACATATTACTTTCCAATTCAATGCTAACTAAAATGTTGATGCTAGATATTTGTATTTTTTAAAAGAACCTAAGCAGAATAATTTTAAAAGACCATTGCATCTGATCTGAACACAGAGTGACCAAACCATTAAAATATGTGGAAGGAGGCATTAATTACGAGTTCATATAAATTTATTTTCACTCTTCATACTTCTAAAGTAACTATTTGTACACTGGTTTTGACTCATTTTATAAGTAAATCAAGTATTTGAATATTTATGAAGATCAATAGATCTATATGTGAAAAAAATGTCATATGTTCTTGAAGACTAAGAAGTTAAGAACATAGACAGGGATCTTTTTCCCCTAAAACAGAATAAATTCTTTATTGATTAATTGGTAGTTTCAGATAATTTAGGTAAAAAATCAAAATAAATTAAATAAGACTGGTCTTAGAGAAGCAATAGAAACTTCACAATTTAACGTTTAATTGCTACAGCATAAAATTCTAGATTTTTAATAATGAGAGCATTATAAACATGACAACAATAAAAGAAACTTGAAGGAAAGAAAATGTACAGTGATAAGTATGTACAAAATTCCCTCAAAAATAGATATCTCATATTTTAAAACTAGTAACATTTACTTTAAAATGAATTCCATACCATGCTGTTAATAGCACAATTTCTAAAGTGAATATACAATCAGCCATGATATTAATATTTTTAAACACATAAATTCTTGGCATTAAAAAATAGAGAGATCAAACAAGGAAAAGATTTATAAAGGATGAGTAGAAATCCTAAAACTCTGCTAGCTTCATTTCAGGTCAAGGAATTTTTAAGAAATCCATACTGCCTCTTTTATTTAAATATAACATGCAATACAGATTATTTTTATCATAAATTACACTAAGCAATGTATTACTAAATAAAGAAACCCAATATCTTAAAATAAAAAAATATCCTATTATAGAATATCAGAGCATTTCATCTGTTATATATTTTACATAAGTCCAAAAATAAATATAAAAAAATCAAATTAGTTAATTGAACAGAACTGCACTGAGGAAAGAAGTGAAATTTTATACAAAGCCTATAAGCTATTCCATATTCAATGGAAAGGTCATAGATGTATTTATCATCTATGGTATCAAACATTTTAAATACCTACATATTCTTAAAGCCTCCTTTACATTGGCTAAATTAAAGCACATACTGTTAATAGGTATTTTTTAAATCTCTAAAATGGGCTATCTCACACTGTTAAGAGAGACCCTAAAAGGAAGAGACCAGCAAAACCATTCAATATTCTATGCACTATTAGTTCTCTCTTAATTTCCAGAAGGTTTCAGGGCATTATCATGTTCACAGAATTTCTTTCTCAGTCTTTCTCCATATATATTTAGTTAAAATGAGGTCTTTTCTATAGTAGGTATATAACATTAGAAATTCTCAAAAGGCAAATAACTTAAACAGAGGAAAAACTGGATGATAAAACTGCATTTTAGAAGCATTCTTTATTGTAAGCCAGAGAAACCATCTAAAACATATGTTCATAATTTAACAACGTTCACCACAGAAAAAAAAAAAATCAGGTTGAAAAAGCAATAAGAATTTATAACAAAACATCCTTCTAAACTAGCTGATCTAATCCAAAACATTATTAGCAGTTCCATAATACAGCTTGTTTAAAAGTGATTATTGATCTACCCTGCATAGAGAAATGTCTTTAGAAAACATCTTCCGCATGTTTTACAAAGAGCATGCATGACTGCTAATTCACATTTTCCAGCAAATCACATATGATTATATAGCCTCATCCCTATATATGCAATATAATCACTGCCATGACCACAAAGAAAAAAAATCTATTAGGCATTTTAAGTTAATCCTTTTATTTATTAGAAAATGAAATCATGAAAACAGCCTGTATGTTTCAGAGGTCAAGCTAGCTAAATTTAAGATGCTTTCTGTGCTTTGAAGTAAGCTTATTTTCCTTCTTAAAATCAATTACGAACACTACATAAAATTTTATATTTATATAAAAATTTTATGTTTATAAAGACAATACCCTTAAAATGCTAACATTTCAATACAAAACAATTTTACAGACATAAGATTATCCTCAAAATATCAATACTAAAAGAAAATATAGTTTAGCTTTACTCACCTTGCATTGTTCAGCGTTTGTCCAAAAAGCTCATTTTGTAAAATATTTGGTGGGGATGAAAAAACCCCATGAAAATGAGATAAAACAGAATTGCAGACCTGGCGCAATGTCTCAAATTGCATTTTCTTTCTTTTTTTTTCTCCCTTCTATTTTTCCTTACCACCTGTCTTTAAAGTCATCTATTTGCAGACACCATCAAATAAAAACATGCCAATCAAGTTCCATATTTCTCCTGAGCTCTGTAAAAACTGTGCTTAAATGAGCAGAGGTTGATAGTTAATTGTACAGTCATTATTCTTCTAATTCAGTCGGAGAAGATTCAGTACCCGTGCGGCTTTAGGCTTTCTCCTGACTGTAGCAAGAATTCTAAACAGCAGTAAGCTTTTTGGGCATTCCCAGCTGAAGTGTGAAGCTGAGCTGCTTTCATGGGCTCTACTCATATTTCTCTAAGCCTATTAAAAACACGCAATGAATATATGCTGTCGTCAGGAGTTTCAGCACATCTGGCTGCCAGCAGTTAAATTTAAGAAGTAATAAAAATGAGGACAAGGTATCGTCTCAATGTTACTTCTGGATAAGAAGAAGAGAAATTATACATTTCCTAACCCTTTTCTCTTTCCCTGAAAAATAAATAACTCCAGCTACAGAGTATATAGGTCTCTTCAGTGTTCAAGGTACTGCATAGGAGCAGAACACTCTAAAAATAAGTGGTATATTCTTCTTTTGATGTCCTGAAGCAATAAAAATATGATAGATAAAAGAGCTTGTATTGCCTGCATTTATAATGCCATACTTCTAAAGAAGCATTTTGAAAACAGGTACTTCATGGTCTTAATTTCTTATTTAATTTTAAAAGTCTTCATTTATTTATTTTTTAAGAAAAATGAATGATGTTTAATCTGGTTCTTTTTATAAGTCCATATATGGACTACATGATTATTGATGTAATTTTAGAAAAGAAAAATATCCTATCAATTAAAATTCACTTAAACAGCACACATAAATATGAACTTTTCCACAAATCAAAAAACACAACTAAAGCCAGAGAGACTTTATCTATCAACTATTATTAATTTATTTCAATAATAGTGGTTACAGCACTTTTCAGAAAAGGGTATTTCCTGAAGTCTCCGATAGTCTTAGAGTATTCCAGATCATCATCCATTCTCAATGAATAGTTCTGGTTTAGATAAAATCTTAGGTTTTTCTACATCCAGATACATCCATCTTACTACCAAAAGATGCTCTAAAAGTAGTGCAAACCAAATTTTAAAAACCAACTCACTTACAGAAATGATTAATATATTTATTGATCTTTAATTGCTCCTAAACCATTACATTTCTTTAACAGATACATCCCTTTTAGCCCTTTTTTACCTCAACTTTTAGCCCTAACCCCCGCTATCTCCTTCCATACACATACCACTACTGATAAAGAGGCACTGAAATATACTAAGAAGTTTTTTTAAAAAACTGGCAAATTCTTTTTTAACGTGAATAAACATGTCACAAGAGAACAACACAAAAACATGTAATATAAATTTTTAAATGACAAAATAAACATTCATAACACAAACTTTGAAACAACTAATTTATTTATTTTATAAACTATGTTGAATTACGGGTTTATCCTCAACTAAGAGTGCCCTATTTTGCTTATTTAATTTCAGGTTTTTATAGGTGCACACTAATCTATCTATGAAATATATATATACACACATATATGTACACATACATAATAATCATAAGGTACATTTTGGTTTATAAAGTACTTCTAAATTTATTTTTTTAATATCCAGAAAACATTGTGAGTCAGTGGTAATGTTGCTACTGTTTTATAGATGAAAAGAAACTGAGGCTCTAAGGAATCAAAGATCACACAGCATGTAAAAGATACAGTATTTGAGTGAAGGTCTTCGCTTTGGACTCCATTTCACATGCTCCTTCCCTATCATTCTATCTTCTCTATATGTGCACACATGAGCATGTGCACGCACACACACACAGAAACGCACACATCCATTTGTGAACACATCAGTCTCTATAGACGAATAGAAAAACTACTTGCCAGTGACCAATCAACGATATTTCAGTTAGAGCAAACATCTCAACAGTTTTTACTCACAAGTAACTTTAAATGGGTTTCTTCCATTTAACTCAAACAGAAGCAACCTGATGTGCTTCAAATTTTTAAGCCTCTGATCATAAGTTGATTTTTCACATCTATGAAAGATAAATTTCTGTAAGTGGAGACATATACATTTTTAAAATTCTTAATTTCAAAGCTCATATTACCTGTGATGAAAAAATGCATGTATGTATTTCCCCTTTGTGGGTAGATTCCATTTTTACAAATAACCAAAAGCCTTTCTGAAGCCAGTCTATTAAATAAGGTGATTTTACAGCAAAACATTCTTTATTGTTAATAAAAAGTTTCTTTTGTGTTTTAAAATAGGATCTGAAGGTCTGGTCATGAGGATACTTTCAAAAATGGTCTAAGCAATGGGAACATCACTGGAATGAGCATTGAAAAGACTTTGTTGAAAGAGTAAACAATATAGCAACTGCCTTTTTCTCAGACCCTTAGTTTCCAGGTTTCACTATACAACACACACAACTGGTCAGCTTTCTCTTAGTTTCCTCAATATCGCCCAAATGATTTATTCCATTTTCCCAGCCCATTACCACCTTTCACCTGTTCCTCCTCATCCTTAAGGGCTCAATATCACTTTCTTGAGAAGACTTTCTCTGAGTTAGATTAGGTCCCCCTTATGCACTCTCATTGTACCCTCTACTTGCTCTTTACAGCATCTGATAAAAGTATAACTACATATTTACTTGAAAAAAATGTTTAACGTGTTTCACCCTTAGTTACATGAGGTTAAAGCTCATATATGTTTTATTCATCTAGAACAGTGCAGAGTAGGTGCTCAAGAAATATTTGTTGACTGGATGGGTGCTTAAATTTTATTGAAAAGTTAATTATTTTTAGTCACATCCCATAAGTAGGATAGGAAACCACTCAAGACTTAATTTGGTTCTTAGTTTCTGTGTTTGTTTTAACCTACCACGTCATGTTAGAAGGTTCATAAATACAAGCACGACTGATATTAACAATCAAAAACATTGTGCTTTGTATGGGCTTTTTAATTTATGAATATTATAAAAAGGTTTATAGCTAATATCTGCTTTAAACTTTCTATATACTGCAGGCTCACAAGTAACATAAATGCTGGAGGCTCTATGAGGATGAAAGAACATGCACATAGAGAAAATGGCCTGGATTGGAGTACTGACTCTAACTAGCCATAACACCTCAGGAGGTTCACTTTACATATCTGAGCTATGGTTCCTTCAAATGCAAAATAAGCTACATCACTTACCTCATAGGGTTATTATTGCATTAAAACATGTAATGTATACAAATGCATTTTATAAACTCTAAAGTCCATAATGTTTGGAAATAACCTTACTATGAACTATCTAAGGAATCAAATTATTAGGACCAGAATTCTAACAATTATTATCAGATATATTTTTATCATATTTAATCATGCAACAAATATTTATAGAATTTCTTTGTGCAAGGTTCTAATCCCTCTCAGAACATAAGGTCTCGAAGTAGTCAGCTTAATATTTACATCGAGTCCAGCAAAGAGGCATTAATTCTCACAAATGTTGTAGATGATGACAATTGGTTTCTCTATGGTTGTTCTATTAGAATGTTTAGCACCTCATTGGAAATGGCAATACTGACAAGAATTCTCACAGAAGAAGATGTGTTATGAAATTTTTAGCAGCAAAAGCAAGTTCATTGAAGAAGATATCTAAAAAACTAATCAACACTTGAAAAAGTTCAATCTGAAAGTAATCAGAAGAGTGCAATTAGAAATCATAACGAATTTTTGCTTATTAAATTGGCAAAGTATTGACCAGAGGGTCAGAGAATGGGCACTCTCATAGAACATTTTGCAAAATATTCAGTAATACATAGAAAAACTTTTAAAAATGTTCAAAATCTGGGTGGCTGGGTGGCTTAGGCAGTTGGAGCACTGTGCTGCTAATGCCGAGGTCTCTGGTTCGGTTCCCAAATGGGCCAGTGAGCTGCGCCCTCTACAGCTAAGATTGTGAACAACGGCTTCACCTGGAGCTGAGAGGCGGGCACATGGCGAGAGCTGCCATGAGTTGCCGGGAGCGACGGTGAGCTACTGGCTGACAGCTGGCAACCGACTGCCTCAGCCCCCGGGGGAGCGCAAGGCTCATAATACCAGCATGGGCCAGGGGGCTGGGTCCTTCACAACTAGACTGAGAACAAAGGCTTGAATTGGAGTTGGGGAGGAAGGGGGAAGGGGGAAAAATCAAAATAAATTTAAAAAATTAAAAATGCTAAAAATCGAAGGAAATACTAGAAGAATAAACACCAAAATGTTAGTATGGATTATCTCTGGGTGAGAACATCACAGACTCTTTTTTCCATTATATTTTTTGATATAGTAACTAAAAGAAAGGCCCAAAGTTTAATCTACCTAGAGTGGAGAACTCTACAATTACAACAAAATCATTAACCATAACATATTAAGTATGATGTTGGCCCATGAACTTTGCTTAGCAACGCTCAAGTGAATCAAATACTAAATTATCAGTTTTCATGTGCTTACTATATCCCTTAGCAATGGTATCCTCTTCTTTATCAATAAGTTCCTAAAATTCTTCAATAATTTAAATTGTTAATTAGTACTATGAAACATCCAAATGAAATGAGAAGACAGAACTTAGCACTAACATCTTTACGTCATCCTCAAAAATAGTTGAAGTGTAAGTGCTTAAATTAACATATGTAAGAGTTTTGGTTGATAAACACCTAGTGGCTATAAGTTAAAGAAATTTGACACAAACTCAAAAATTAAATGAAAAAATAACAATTGGGAAATTATGCTCTTCTAAATTTGTAACAACACAAGCCTCTTACTTGTAAGGCACAATCACTCATTGTATATTTAAATTTTATAGTTAAAGACATCTGGGTTATTTTGAATTTTTAAGAGTACCAAAATATTTCTATTAAAATGCTCCATACATGCAAACATTTACACATAGCTAATCCATTACTGAAGCTATATCATATAACATGTATAATCAATAACAAAAATCCCTGAAATGTTAAAAAATTTTTCATTTTATTAAACTATACATCTGTGGTTCTATCTATATAATTGAAGTAACTGCACTATCTTTCCTATTATATTATTCTGTTTCATTGACTATCTGAAGCATCTGACTGATATATTAGGTTGGTGCAAAAGTAACTGCGGTTTAACAGGTTAAAAATAATTGCAAAAACCGCGATTACTTTTGCACCAACCTAATAATTCTAAGGGTTAGAATAGAAGTAAGATGGTCCCAAGAACAAGGTGTTTTGTTTTTTTTTTTCCATATGTTTTGCAAATGAAAGTCTTGCATTATATATTTCCCTGAGGCAAGACCATAGACTCATTCACCGCAGGAATACCAAATAAAGGCAAATGATGAAGTTTCTAACAAAAGGAGGGAAAGGGGGCATTCAATAAAGGGAAATTGGCCTGTCCTTCGTCTTAGGGTGGACCATACCGTGTATCCAAGTATGGAAGAAAGAAAGAATAGCTCAGACCTAAATGAGCACACTATAAATCTAAAGATTTCAAATAAACATCACAAAACAGTTTAGTTTAAAATACTTATGCTAGTTTTCATAAGAAGTTTTTAAAAATGTGTTGATGCTCAGTTGTTTTCTGATGTACAGAAAACTCTGTAGTATTTCCCTGGGCTTGAAATCTGTATCTATCTGTCCCTAGTTTTGACCATTGCTGCAGAACACACTCCTTACAGTTTCTACCATCTAATTCAGAAAGGAAAATGGGAAGCATAGTGAAAGCCTCTACAAATGTATGAAGCCCCGCCATCATTATCATCTCTCTGACTCCTCTTCCTAGGCCAGAAATGTGAGGACTAATGCTTTGGCTCAGTTTGCATTAGTATGAGATGTATTACAAGGTTCAAAGTCCAGTGCCAGAGCTGCTCTTACCAGAGCAGTTCCCACACCTACAAGCTGGCAGCAGCAGGAATATCTTTCCCACTGGATGCAAGAGTTTAGCTACTAAGTACCAATCCTAGACTTAAGCTCCCGAATGAAAATCTCCAGAGTGATTATCTGCTCTGACACCTAAAGATTACACCTATTAGAGGAAAGAGAACCAAGATCTCTGAAAACACAGTTTGGTAAGTCCCTCCAGTCTTAGGACTGCTAGTTCTGAATATATATTCCCTTGGTAACTATCAAGAGAACCACTGGAAGTAACACTACAATTTCGGGGAGCTATACAAATACGACTGAGATCCCACTCCATCTCTGATTGCTACGTTCACCAGGAACCGCGGTATAAGGAATGTTTATAGCTTTGGGACACGAAGCATTCACACTGAACCTTGCCAACTGCCCACACAAGGCACCTCTGCTGCCTAACAAAGTTCCCTAGCTTCTTCAGGAAAGAAATACTGACTGTACATTTTTACCGTAAGGACATTAGAAATAATAATCACTGGCACAACTATAAATATGTTTCAGCAAAATATGGTAAAAATGAAATACTATGCAATAATACTGGCCACCAGGAGTTTCCACCCGTAATTCCTTTCTTTCACGCAATTTCCTTCTACTTGTTACATCGTGAAAAAATGGGGCAGTGAAGACACCATAAATGCACCAAAATATTATCTCACAACATGTGGATGTAGGGAAATCAATTAACATAGCTAATGCAGTAGTCAAAGCAAGATAGTTGGCTTGGATTAAGGTAATCACAGTAAAATGGAGACAAAGGAACATTAAAAAGGCAGTTGTTGATTCAACAGGACATGAGTGATTTGCCACAGGGGTGGGAGGTGGAGTATGAAGGTCAACAAAGGAGTCAAAAAATGACTCTCACATTTCTCTCTTAAGTAACCAAGCAGATAGACTGAAATTTGCTGAGACAGAGAATACTAAAGGATAAGCAGACTGAGGGAGAAGGAGGGAAAGATGATGAGTTGTAGAATTTAAAGAGCATGAAAGATAGCGAAAAAGACAGACAAGTAAGCAATTGAATATGTCATTCTGGAGTTCAGAAAAGGGTTCTCAGCTAAAAATATGTATTCAGGAAGCGTCAGCATTTAGTAATGATTTCAATTAAGTGAGTAGATGAAATCACCCAGAGAGAAAATTCAAAATGAGAAGAAAAAAAAAAGAGGTACAAGATAAAGCACCAGGGAACTAAGTTCCACATTAAGCCATCAGGTAAAGAAGAAGCCAGTCAAGGAGAGCCAAGAGGAGCATCCACATATGCAAGTAGGAGGGAAATGAGGAGAGTGTGATGGTCTAGAAGCCAATAAACGACAGTGTTTAAAAAGAATGGTATGAGCAACACTGTTACAAATTCTGTCATCTGGAATTTGCATAAATGCTGCTTGTGACCCTGTGCTTCAAAACAATTCTCTTGAAAATAGCTCTTTTAGTGTGAAATCACTCATTCCATTTTACCCATGAAAATGGACTGGGAGCAGCTATCTTCTAAGCTTCCTTCATCAACCCCCTTTCCTCCCTTGGTGAAAGGTAAGCAAAGAAAAGTTGTAGTCTTGGATCAGCCATAGCAGGAGACCTTATGCAAATAAACTCATGCAAATCTACATGTATTTTGATCCAATCCTACCAACTTAAAAAATACAATTAGACATGCCTGGCTCTTAAAAACGGACAGATCAAAATTAATCAGAGACCCCAGCTACTTATGAGTGGAGGTGATTAAGCACCAAATTTGAAAGTAGAAAAAGATATATAATGTAAATAAGACTTAGTCTATCAATTTCCCATCTAGCTTACCCCTTTTTCTTATAAGCTCCTTCCTAAAATACCTAGTTTATTTCTTATTGAATCTATTTTAGAAGCCTCTTAGTTCTAATGATACTTGTAATGACAAATGAATAATATTTATTCTATGCACGAATTAAGTCACCAGTGATTTTATTGCTATATTATTTCGAATCTTAAAAGAACTTCCCTTGATTCCATATTCCCTTCTAGTCCTATTTTTATGCACCTTTTCACAACAAAATTTCTTGAAGTTGTTTGAAGTTGCTATGTCTACTTCCTCAATTTCATGGCTCCTAAACCATTTTTATTCTTTGTTGCTGAGACATAGTCTCCTGATTTTCCTTTTGCTCAGTGGCAATTTTTTTTCTCAGTGCATTTTGCTGGCTCTCACTCCTCTATTAGATCTCTAAATGTTGGGAGTGTCCAAGGCTCTGTTTTGGCTATGTTATTGACCTCTTCTATTCTTTAACCCTATGGTCTCCCTAGGTAACTTACATTCCATAGCATTCAATATCTTCTATGTGTTATACCTGTGCCCTTATCATCCCCTAGAACTCCAAACTCATATACCTGTCTGTCAACTTGACATTCCCAAATGGAAGTTAAAAGGTCACAGCGTGATCAAACAGAATTCCTGATTTCCACATCCAAACCAGTTCCTCTTCTATCTTGCAAAAATAACATGATTTTTTTAGGAGGTATCTTGATATTTCTTTCTTTAACACTCCACCACATGTATCCAATCTATCCGTAGTAGTTTTCATCAACTCCACCTTCTAAATGAAGCACAAATTCATCAACATTTCCATCTTGCTACTACAATTCTAACTCAAGCTAGCAACATCTCTTTCCTAGATTACTTCAATAGCTTCCTAACTTCTCTCAGCATCAATTCCTGCTCCCTACAAACCATTCTACACACAACAGAATAACCGTACAAAAATATTAGTATCATGTTCCTTCCATGTTTAAACCCTACAATGGTATCCTATCCCATTTAAAATAGAATATAAACTCTTATTTTACAGACAGGAAGAGAGATGAACTTTTATGTCCAAGTGATTGGTGACAAAGTTAGAATGAACATCCACATCTCCTTACTCACAGGCCAGTTCTCCTTACATAGTACTACCATGTCTTTGACATTCGGCAACTTCTTATGAAGGCTCTCATTTAAAATGTAAACCAATTTTACAGTTTATAAGTGTCCCAGAATATAAGAGAAAGGATGATGTGAAAATACAAATAAGAAGACCAACGTTACCAAAGGGTAACGGGGGAGAGGGGTAGCAGAAGACGGTAAACGGGGCCAAATATCTGGTGATGAAAGGAGAATTGACTCTGGGTGATATACACACAATGTATAGATGAGGTATTACAGAATTGTACACTTGAAACCTATGTAATTTTATTAACCATTGTCACCCCAACAAATTTTAATTAAAAAAAAGGGAGAAGACCAATGTAGAACTTGGACATAAACATAAATCCCAAATCCCACAATTTTTGAGAGAGAAAAAAATCGCAAATATGGACTAAAGCAATGGGACAAAATATATGTAGGCAAAAAGGGGAATATTGAAATGAGAAAGATCAAATGTTCATAAACCTCCCCACTAAGGTGACTCTAATTCTTATTAAGCACAGTCAACCAGAAGAAATGGGTTTCTTACCGCTTTCTAGACAGGGATTTTAAATCAAACCTCCAAACTTTTAAGCATGTAAAGTAATTTATATAATAATGAATATAAATTCATTCATAAGTGAATTTCAGATATATATTACAGAATTTAAAAAGTTATTTTACATCACAATATTGAGTCCATATGTCCTGTAGTCTTACAGTCTTAGTTGTATGAAAAATATAAACTTTTTCTGAGAGATGTAACTAAAATTTGACAATCTTGCTCTATCAACACAAATCAACTCTCATACACAGAAAAGGAAGACTAAAACAGTTAAAAAATTAAATAGAACACTCAATAAGAATTTGAAAATATGATTGAGAAAAAATAAGTTGAAAACTAACATCTAAAAACTAGACAAACAAAAAAAAAATGCTTGGGTGGAACTGTAATAAAAAAAAAGAACTGAAAAGAAAACAATGGGAAGGGGGAGCATCAGTAGAGAAAGGGAGGTCACCCTTAAGTTTAATTTTCCAGCTCAAGCACTGTGTAATTATGTAAGCACAGTGAGAACTGTTCCACTGATAACCTTCAAACCAACCTTGAAAGACCTTCTTTCCAGACAAAATGCTCCAAATCATACCTCAAAACATCCAACTGTGTCAAATAATACACACAGGTATATATCACAGAAATAAAAATAGTTGATTATAGGTAACAACAATTTTTATTCTCTACACAATTTTTGCTGCATTATTCGTTTGAAAAAACTAGAGAAGCCATAGATTACGGAAAAAGAAATTCCCATGATGCTATATCAATGTTTCTAATAACAAAATGTATCCCAAATCTTAGGACAAAAGCAATTTGTTATATATTGAGCTATCTTGAGATACATGACACTAATTCATTCTTCAGAGTTTCTAGTGATAAAAGATAACACACAAAATTGAAACAAAACCAGTTAAGAGAAATAGGCACTAGTACCATTACTAAGTAATGCATACACATATACACACACACATACATTACAATTAATATAAATGATTAAAAATAAAATGAGACAATTTCTATAAATTTCTTACAAATAAAAAAATACATTTTAAAACCTCTTCCTGAGTTTTAAGCCAAATCTCTCAATGGCTACAAGCACCTTTGCAGGTGAAGGCTACAGTCAAAAGATGCCAAGATCATTTCAAGAAAAACTTTGTCCCAATCGACTGACTACATATTAATTAAACATATCCCTACCTAGTCCTCCTAGAAACTAAAGTCAGCAAAGATCTTCTACATTAGCTTACCATAAGGAGCAGAGGGAATAAACCACATAGACAAACTCAAAAACAAAACCAAAAACCAAGTGAAAAATAAGCAAAGAAGCTGAGAATTCCATGTAAATTAGGTTACCTTATAATCCTGTCTCTATACAATTAAATATGCTATTGGTGATGAGTAGGGGACTACTACAAATCTCTTAGTCAAGCCATTTTTAAAAGTATAGTCTAATGACCTCAGGGGGTGCCCAGCCTCTTTCAGAGGATCTGCAAGGTTAAACCTGTATTCTTAATAATACTAAATGCTATTTGCCTTTTAAACGCTCATCCTCTCATGGGTGTACAGTGGAGTTTTCCAGAGGCTACATTATGTATGATATCTCAAGATAGTGAATACAGGAGATAACAGAATCCAGCTCTCTTTCACTAAATCAGACATTAAAGGGATTTGCAAAAATGTAAAATAATGCCAATTTTCTCACTAAACTTTCCTTTTCTTTTTGAAATATGCTGTATTAGTTTCCTATTCCTACAAAACAAGTCACCACAATCTTAGTGGTTTAAAAAATATGTATTAATTATCTTCCAGTTTCTATAGGTCAGGAATGTAAACATGGTTTAAAGGGTGTAATGAAGGTGTTGGCCAGGCCACATTTCTTTCTAGAGCTCCGGGTCTTTCCCCGAGCGTATGTGATTGTTGGCAAAATTCAATTCTTTCTGGCTTTAAGACTGAGGTCCGTTTTCTTGCTGGCTGTCAGCCAGGGGACGCTGTCAGCTCCTAGGGACTCTCCCGCAGATTCCTGCAATGTGGTCCTCTCACATCCCTTTCACAACATGGTAGCTTACTTATTCAAAGCCAGCAGAAGAATCTCTTGCTTCAGACTGAGATTAGTCTCACATAATGTAACGTAATCACAGAAGTGACTTTCCTATCATCTTTGCCTACTCTCCACTAACTAGAACGAAGTCACAGGTTCTATATATACTTGAGGTAAGAGTAAAATTCACTGCAGGTCAACTTAGAATTCTATCTACTCCTTATGGTTAGTTAAAATGTAGTGGATTTATTGTTATTTTTAAAGTAATTAATAAAGATATATTTTATGGTTTCTGTTTTTACTTCTAACATAGTAAATATTAATAAATACTATCCATATAAACATCAGCTCTATGAGGTCCTCAATCATTTTTAAGAGTGTAAAGAGTTCAAGACCAAACTGTTTGAGAACCATTGCTCTACTCTAAGCTGCTTTTCATATTTGCTGCCTCTTATATTTAACACATAATAGATACGAAAATGTACTTTCTGCAAGAAGTGTGCCTATTTTAAAACAAATAAGCAGTAGTCATGCTCCCAACATAAAATAAAATTTAAAATTGAGCAAATTATTCAAGTTATTCACTTTTCTGTATCATTTATCTTAAAATTTTGAACTATAATCATTTATGTTTATAAATGTTTAAATATTTCCCCACCCAATCCCACACTTTCACAATTTCAGGGAACTGCAGGAGCTGTGTTCTTGAGCAGATAAAAATAGGTAGGTTCTATGCATAGCTAGAACAGGGATTGTTTATAGTAACACGCAGGAAGGCACAGAATATGAGCACAGTTTCTTCCGTGTAAATGAGTGAAAGGAATTCGAAGGCTCCGCCATGATGCTGACTACTATTATTCACGTTATAGTGGACAGATAAATTTCAATGCCTGAATTCTTAACAATTAAAGATAGCAAATAAGAAAATGTATCTTTATCTTTATTTAAAGCTTTGACTCCAACTCTCTATTTTTTAACTCTAGTCAAATATGCGAAACCTTGTATAAACCTTGAAAAGACTTTTCTTGCTCCTTAAGCTCCAGTACTCAAAACAAATCTAGTGGCTAGCTCCTTAGTCTCACCTTTCTTCCCCTTTGAGCTTCCAAAGGATACTTCCCAATTGTTTCTTCCCAAGCCTGTCCTAACACATCAGCATAAGAAATGAAAATGTGTAGTGAACAAAATGGAAGTAGGCATTTACCTCAAACCAGTTTCACTTATTACCATTTTATACACTTCACTAAAAGGTCTAAAAAACAGTTTTACACTTACCAACCTTAACCTTTGCCTATCTCAGCATGACAGTCCAGTTTTGTAGCCCTTATCTATTACACCCTTGACCAATATCAGAACTGCTTCACTTGGTGTATATCCAGAGAGCCAGAAGATAAGGTGAGAGGTGGTTGAGATATCCTGAAAGTCAGTCTATAACATTAGTATTGCCATAAAATCCAAACTAGTAGCAATATATTCCCATAGTTCACTGTGCAGACTCACATATATACTTCTACTGCCAATAAATCTGTACAAAAATCTGAGGAAAGGGATTATATGAGCGTATATGCTAGTATCAGTTAATAACTTGTTACAATTTATTAAATTTTATGTTTTCACTCTATGGATGACTTGAGTTATCCAAAATACACATTACTGATGGAATGAATTAAAAGTCTCAAAAATGGTGATTTGGGTGTTAATCGATAATTTTATCAGCAAAAGCTTAAAAAGAAGTGCTGCTGGTTAACAAAATCACCACCATTGGCCAGAAAATTACCCCCAGCTTAATGTCTTCCTAGCTTTCCTTTCCTTCTAATTTTACTACTAACGCATTTTCCTTGATATAATTATTAATACCAAAACAAAACTATATTTTACAAATTAATATATGGCACTCAAAAAAAGCTTGTTAGAAATTAATTTATAGACACTTTCAAGAAATAGTGAGTAATAAGTAGAGTCTCAGTTAATCAAATGTCAATGATTAGGACAATGATATTGGCTTATAATATTTGAAGTATGGCTAAAAAGCAACAAAATTAGATCCTCGAACAATGTCATAGTTTCCTTCAACTCTGTTTCACTCAACATCGTTTTATTATGTTGATGGATACCATAGGCACTTAACTCTTGTTTGTATCAATTAGCCTGTGGTAAAACTGGTTTCGTTATATGTCACTTCCCTCATGTTGCAGAACCTATTGACAACATTAAGCGAGGTCTGACTGTACTTCAAAAGTGATCATTATATTAAAGTCATACTCTTAAGGAAGTAACAACTTCCTCAGACTTTGAATAAGGATAAACCAAGTGAACAGTAGAGTAAAAGGCAAAATTTCTATTTGGCAAAGGAAAATAACTATGATTTAATGTCTCTGCAGGAAAGGAAAAAGTCCCCAAATCCAGCTAAAGACATAGAGGAATGGTCACTGAAATTATCCCCAAAATACTGGCAGATATAAAGGTGAGTTGAAATTGGAATACAATATAGTTCTAAGACATAGATCACGTATGGAACATGGAAAAGGTTAAGTTGGAAAGAATTATTCTATGAAAATGTCTTATTCTGTCTCTAGCATTTTATAAAGAAGAAGACATAATGATTTTCAAATAATTAGTGAGACATCCCCAATAAATACAGCTGCCATGGCTTATAAAACTAAACTGTAAAAACGTCCTATGCTCAAGAATAAATAAGTTAACCTAAACAGTTCTATATCTATTGAAGAAATTGAATTCATAGTTATAAAAACATAGGCACGTGAAAACTCCTGGCTTCTGGCATCAGAGGCAAATTATATCAAACATTTAGAGAAAAATAATAATAATAGTTCCACACAAGCTCTTGTAGAAAATTGAAGATAGAAAATCACTGCCTAACTCATCTTATGAGGTGACATTCCCCGGATGTCAAAACTAATAATGTTACAAGGAAAGTAAACTATGCAGCAATATCCTTCATGAACATAAATTTAAATTTTCTCTAACAAAACATTAGTAAATCAAATCTAACAATGTATAAATAGAATATCATCATGACCCAAAGGTGTATCGAAAAATGCAAGATTGGTACATTTAAAAACAATCAGTATAATTTATTATATAAACAGACTAAAGAAAAATCATATTGTTATCTCAATACAGGCAGAAAAAAAGCAACTGAGAAAATTCCACAGACAAATATGATAAAAAATTCTCAGCAAACTAGTAATAGAAGAGCATACCCTCAATTCTCATGTGTTTTTCATATACATACAACTAACATCATATTTGATTGTAAAAGACTCAAAGCATTCATCCTAAGACTGAGGAAAAGGCAAAGATGGCACTGGCATCACATTTATTTAACATTGTACTGGAGGCACTAGCCAGTAAAACAGTACAAGAAATGGAAATAAACAGTTTACAAATTGAAAAGTAGGAAATAAAACTGTCTTTTCTACAGGTGAGATAATCATCTGTCAAAAAATCTCAATGAATGCTAAAAAAAATAGTGTGGTAATATCACAGGATAAATAGAGCAATATAACAGAATACAAAACTCACAACTGACCCCCTTTATATATAAAGGAACATCTTACAAACACAGGTGCCAACAAAAACCAGTGGTGCACAAATGGACTGTTTAATAGCTACTACTGGGTATACTGGCTCACTATGTGGGAAAAATAAACTTGAATTCATACTTTGCATATCCACACGTGAACTCCAGGGTGATTAAAGACATATACAAGAAAGGAGTACTAAAAACTAATAGTAGAAAGTGTAGAAGAGTATTCCTAGGATCTTTGTTTGAGTGAGGTCTCTTAATCATGACTAAAAGATTACACATTATAAAGCAAAACAAAGTAATGAATTCTACTACACCAAAATAAGAATGTCTGCTGAACAAAGACACTGTAGGAAAAAAATATATATGGGGACCTAATTTTTTTCAAATGGGCCAATGATATAAATAAAAATTCAGTAATGGCAACCCAAATAGCTAAAAAATATATGGAGGAATGCTTGGTTTCAATGTAACCAGAAATTGCAAATGAAAACAAACAAACAAACAAACAAAACAAAAAACCCTTAATATCCACCAGACAGGCAAAAAGCAAAAGTCTGAATAATATTAAATATTAGTAATGATTTTGGGAATCCCAACTCTCAAGCAGTGCAAGTAGGAATGGACAGAGCCATTCTTGAGAACAGAATTAGTGAAATAAAGTACACCTATCCTATGTCACATTAATTCCACATCTAGATATACAGACTACAGAGAAAGTCTTGCAAAGGTCCTTAAGGAGATATGTTACAAGAATGTCCACTGATTCACTATTTATATTAATTGGAGTTTCCACATGGCCTAGACTAATCCAACACTAATGGACTGTCAAATAAAATATGGTAGATACACAGTAGGGAATATGTATTGGTTTTCTATTGCTTCCACAACAAATTACCACGAATTTAATGGTTTAAAACAACATCAGTTTATTGCCTTACAGTTCTGTAGGTCAGAAGTCTGATAGAAGCTTCGATGGACTAAAATCAAGGTAACGACTGAATTCCTTTTTGGAAACTCTATGGGAGAATCCATTTCTTTGCTCATTCAAGTTGTCAGCACCATTTAATTCCTTGTGGTTGTAGAACCAAGTCACCATTTCTTGCTGGCTGTAATCTGAGGTTGGTTCCCAGCTCCTACAGTCTGCTAAATTAACTGATGGAACCCCTCCTCCATCTTCAAACTCAACAATGGCCAGTCGCATTTGTCTTGTGCTTTGAATCTCTTCTCCTCCTTCTTCCACCTCATCTCTGAACCAGTCAGGAAAGGTTCTCCACATTTAAGGACTGGAATGATTAAACTGAACTCACCTAGATAATCCAGGATAATCTTTACATCTCAAGGTCCATAACCTTAATCACATCTACAAAGGCCCTTTTGCTATGTGGGTAACATATTCAGAGATTCCAGGGATCGAAAGTGGACATCTTTGAAGACCATTATTCTGTTACCACAGAATATAATGCAGCAATCTGGAGCAATGAACTAATATTCCTACATAAACAAACCTTTTAAAATGTAAAATCTAAAATACCACATCATTTGTATAATTTAAAACACATACGAGGTCTGACAACTAAGTTCACAAACTTGTTGCAACACTGT